>NC_086454.1:202745795-203980325 GCF_028390025.1 Pseudophryne corroboree
GGGATGATGACGTTCGGGCGCGCTCGGGTTTACCGAGCCATACGGGAGAATACGAGTATGGCTCGGACCCGTGTAAAAAGGCTGAAGTTCGGGGGGGTTCGGTTTCTCGGAAACCGAACCCGCTCATCACTACTGTTTAGTGACAAGTTTTAACCACTTGGAGTATATGTCCTGGGGACATCTGAGTACCGGTAAGTGTGTTTAGCTTTAAGGGAATGGCGGATGCTACTGTGGGTGGTGAAGATCTCTGTTAGTGGTTTATTTAGCAACTTGTAAAAGCCGATTCTTCCTGTGGTGTTTAAGCCTGACATTTAAAAAGTCACTGATATAACCCCATCTTTGCTTTTAAAAGCACTGACCATGTAAATAAATACCAGGAAGTGGCGGCTTAAATAAGTTGATAGTAAATAAACCCCTTAGTCCTGGAGCAGAGTATTCTGTCGCTCCTGGGGAGGGTTATGTTGGTCATCCATTAGGTATATGCAGGTAAATGTACTATAGTGCACGCATTGTGCCGTTATAACACTTCCTGCTTTGTCCGCATGAAGGGACATTGACAAGATGTATTAATATCTTATCTGCCGAAGCTCACTCCCCCCTCCAGCGATGTCCCCCTGAGCACACAGCGTGTCAGCTCAGTGCTGACACGCTGTGTCTCTCTGGCTGGCTCCTCTACGCATGCGTTGGATATTGCTACTCACGCAATATCCCCAGCGCAGTCCGCAGCCGACACCTGCCACAGGCAGGGACAGATCTGTCTCTGCTGTGGTGTATGGGCATTGCCACCTACAGCTGTCGAAATCCACAGCTGCAGGTGTCGGAACGGTCAGCGATGCTGACCGTTCATTCATTGTGCACACATATTGGCCTACTATCTTTTAGATAGCAGCGCCGATATGGACAGGGGTGCATAGCACTGTGCACACTTCGCAGACAAGGGAGAAGCGGTATAGTGCACATAACGAGTGCTGATGCTGCTTCTCCCCCATAAAGCCACTTACATTTACCCCCTTCTGAGGTATGCAAGTGCAAAGTGTAGGTATGTACATATATGTTCCGACTAAAAAAAACAAACCATAACTTTAAGAAGAGATGTAAAAAGTTGTCTGGATTGCAAAATATTTCCAAAAGTCCTACAACAAAGTTCATAATATTGCTACAATACAATACATGTCATGTGCTAAGCTACCGTAAAATAGTGCTGTGAGTGATTACTACATTGTACTGCAGCCAGTGTTTAATCATTGATAATAACAGCAGGTGCACCAAGAAAGTCTTCCAAGCAGTATAAACATATTGATAAAGGGGGTCATTCCGAGTTGTTCGCTCGTTGACGATTTTCGCAACGGAGCGATTAAGGCGAAAATGCGCATGCGCATGGTATGCAGTGCGCATGCGCTAAGTATTTTAGCACAAAACTTATGCCCCTTTCACATCGCACAAATAACCCGGTATCGACACTGCATATTGCTGTGTCGAAATGGGTCAGTGTGCGATGTGAAAGCTCCTTTGCTGAATTAGCGGGTCGCCTGACCCGGTAATTCAACCCGGTAAAAAAGAAGGGTTATTACCGGGTTGAATACCGGGTCAGGTGCAGTGTGAATGGGAGCCGTTCCGATGCGACACGGCTCCCATTCACAGCATAGTGAGAGGCGGCACAGGAGATGAGCTCATCTCCCAGCGCCGCCTCCACCCCCGCCCCTGCTGCTGCTGCGCCCCCCGCTGCTATGGCAACCGACCCGGTATATTGCCGGTTCGGAAAGCCAGCAAAGGAGCGCAAATGCCGGATCCCACCCGGTAAGGACACATTTATCTTACCGGGTGGGATCCGGCATTTGCGATCTGAAAGCAGCATTAGTAGATTTACTCACGTCCGAATGAAGAATTTCCATAGTTGAAGTGATAGTAGTGTGATTGACAGGAAGTGGGTGTTTCTGGGCGGAAACTAACCGTTTTCTGGGAGTGTGCGGAAAAACGCAGGCGTGCCAGGATAAAACGCGGGAGTGTCTGGTGAAACGGGGGAGTGGCTGGCCGAATGCAGGGCGTGTTTGTGACGTAAAACCAGGAACGAAACGGGCTGAGTTGATCGCAGCATAGGAGTAAGTCTTGAACTACTCAGAAACTGCTAAGAATTTTCTATTCGCAATTCTGCTAATCTTTCGTTTGCAATTCTGCTAAGCTAAGATACACTCCCAGAGGGCGGCAGCCTAGCGTGTGCAATGCTGCTAAAATCTGCTAGCGAGCGAACAACTCGGAATGACCCCCAAAGTGCTAATAAATGTACTACATATGTGGGGTAATTCCGAGTTGATCACAGCATCAAATTTGTTAGCAGTTGGGTAAAACCATGTGCACTGCAGGGGGGCAGATATAACATTTGCAGAGAGAGTTAGATTTGGGTAGGTTATTTTGTTTCTGTGCAGGGTAAATACTGGCTGGTTTATTTTTACACTGCAATTTAGATTTCAGTTTGAACACACCCCACCCAAATCTAACTCTCTGCAAATGTTATATCTGCCACACCTGCAGTGCAAATGGTTTTGCCCAACTGCTAACAAACTTGATGCTGCGATCAACTCGGAATTACCCCCATGGGCCCTCATTCCGAGTTTATCGCTCGCTAGCTGCTTTTAGCAGCAGTGCAAACGCTAAGCCGCCGCCCTCTGGGAGTGTATCTTAGCATAGCAGAAGTACGAACGAAAGGTTAGCAGTTGTGCTACTAAAAAATTTCATGCAGTTTCAGAGTGGCTCAAGACTTACTCTTAGCTTGCGATGACTGCAGTCTATTTAGTTGCTGGTTTGACGTCATAAACACGCCCTGCGTTTGCCCAGCCACTCCCCCGTTTCTCCAGCCACTCTTGCGTTTTTACCTGGCATGCCTGCGTTTTTTAGCACGCTCCCTGAAAATGCTGAGTTGCCGCCCAGAAACACCCACTTCCTGTCAATCAAACAACGAACACTCGAGCGACTGAAAAGCGACGCTCGAGCTTGTGTTAAACTACAAAGTTTTGTGTGAAAGTAGTTAGTTCATGCGCGCTGTGTACCATGCGCATGCACAGAATTGCCATTTTTCAACCTGATCGCTGTGCTGCGAAAATCGGCAGCGAGCGATCAACTCGGAATGAGGGCCATTATTTGGTGCGAAAATTTTAATTTGCAGAGCAATTATAATAAAGAGGCAACCTTAATTTTATGAAGCAAAATTGGAACAGCCACTTGACCATAAGTTTAATCAAAGCAAAAAATTGATAATTTGTTTCCGTTTCGGTATATAGGATTATGCACCACCTACTCTAAAGTTTAAAGAGTTCCATCACCATACAGTATAAGTCAGGGATGTCCAAGATGAATTTTAAAAGCCATAACAAGTTACAGTAGAGTGGGTGTTAATTCTGGTAAATATTCAGGTTTTTTTTTTGAATGATAACATCCAAGACTACCAATTATTTGCAACACCATCAGAAGTTTCTGTTTATAGAATCTTATTTTAAAACATATATTAACATAGCTGTTATTGTATAGGACAGAGGTTCTCAAACGTGGTCCTCAAGGCACCACAATGGTCCAGGATTTAAGTACAAAGGTCGACCGGTTCAAGTGGTCAACATGGCAATGGTCGACATATATAATCAACACATGTCAACACAACTTTAAGGGTTTTTTGCATTTTTTTATACCTTTTTCATTCTTCATTCTTTTCGATCCCATTTATCTCGAGTGTCCCAGACTTACATGAATTGAACACAGTCTGCATGGGATCCGGTCTGAAGATCGACACTGTCTAGGTCGACAATGTTTAGGTCGAACACTATAGGTTGACAGTCACTAGGTCGACAGGGTTGGAAGGTCGACGGGGTTTCTAGGTCGACATATGCTAGGTCGACAGGTCAAAGGGTCGACATGAGATTTTCCAAATTTTTTTTTTTAACTTTTTCATACTTAACGATCCACGTAGACTACGATTGGAACTGTAATCTGTGCCGAGCGAAGCGAGACACCTTGCTCGAAGCATGGCGAGCGAAGCGAGCCATGCGAGGGCACACGGTGCACTAATTGGGGTTCCCGGTCACTCTACGAAGAAAACGACACCCAAAAAACACACACCTCATGTCGACCTTTTGACCTGTTGACCTAGCACATGTCGACCTAGTGACAGTCGACCTATAGTGGTCGACCTAATCCCTGACCTGCTAAAGGTTTAAGGTATATTTCTATCACACATGTATCTGCATTGAGCTAACAGCGTGACTGTGTGTGTGTATGCACTGCGTGTACTTTGTACGTCCGTTGCGGCGTGTGTACGCAAAGTGCGTACACAGTATGGGCTCTTGTACGCTAACTGTGTAAATAGTACGTAGGGTAAGGATTCCAAATTGAATTTACGTGTATTGAATGTTTTGAAGTATTGCTTTTAATCCTGTAAGTAAATCAACATTTACAATTACTGACCTAATGATCCCTGACATGATATACTGTAGATTGGTCTGTGTAAGCAGTAGGGTGCAAAATTTTCACAAACCTCTTTCAAAATGGGGTGGTCTTCAGTATGCTGGCTGTCGGGATCCTGGCGCACAGTATACCGGCGCCGGAATCCCGACAGCCGGCATAATGACACTTATTCTCCCTCGTGGGGGTCAACGACCCCCCTGGAGGGAGAATAAAATAGCGTGGCGCCGGTATACTGGGCAAGGGGCTCATTTGCACTCGACACACTGTTGGTATGCCGGCGGTCGGGCTCCCGGCGCCGGTGTGCTGGTCGCCGGGAGCCCGACCGCCGGCATACCATACTACACCCTGCAAAATGTAATTGTGTCTCAATTCTAAATCCTTGTTGTGTGCTGTACTATTGTGATTGTGCTTTGTATTTGTTGTCTGCACATTCTCGGTGGCAGTGAAGTAATGTAAACGTGTATCATGCACTCGCATGCTGAGCAGTGAAAACACTATGAGAATTAGAATCAGGTCAGCAGGTGATAAATAAGCTGTGAGAGTTCACTAACAAAGGTAAACACTATCAAGGTTTTTGATGTTCTGATGGAAAAACATTTTAAGTCTGATGCAAAAATAATGAGTAATCCTTCCGTTTATCATTCATTTATTGTACACACATTGCAAGAGGTTATAATTCACTTGTCAAATAGCATAGCTATTTAGGTTAACATATGTTTATCAAATTTAACCCTACAATTGCAACATATTAGCAATTCAACTGATCCAAACAAAAACAAAAATACACAAACAAGTTAGCAAAGAACTTAAAACTCCATACTGTAAATCAGACTAATCTTTTAATCAACATACAAATATACTTAAAAATCAGATATATGTAGTGATGAACGAGTTCGGTTCCCTGAAAACTGAATCCTACCGAACATCACGTCCCGAGCCTGGATCCAAGCCAGGCTCGGGTTTTCCCACCAGACTCGGAAACCAGAACGAGGCAAAACGTCATAATCCCGCTGTTGGATTCTTGTGGGTTTTGGATTCCATATACGAAGCCGCTAGTCGCCGCCATTTTCACTCCAGTCCTGGAGAGTGTAGTGAGAGAACGTCTACTCAGTGTCTGTGTGGGAAAGTGGTGTGGTGTGTGGGGTGGAGACCTGCTCTTTTGTGTCATTCCAGTGCTGTCTTGTGCTGCATCAGTCCAGTGGTGGTGTCTTGTGCTGCATCAGTCCAGTCCAGAGGCGTAACTAGGGTTTTTGGAGCCCAGGGCAAGATCAATAATGGCGCCCCCCCCCCCCCAAAAAAAATAATAATAATAATAATAATTTTTTCTTAATAAAAATAATAAATTAATAAAATGATAATAAAAAAAAAATACAAAAGGAAAGTATGTGCAGACGCCACCGGTGTCACTGCATATAAAGATGTCAGGGTGTGTATGTATGTGTATGTAGGTGCAGTGGTCGAAGTTGAATTTTTGAAGGTGGAATGAAAGAGTGCAGATAGCAATTATGCGCGCGCCGAAGGTGCGCGCGCTCCGGAAAAGGGGCGTGGTCACTCAAAAGGGGCGTGTCCTTCAGTGTAGTAGGACCCCTTATACTATCTAGTACTGGTGCCCCTTTCACATTATAGCACACGGTATGAGCCGAAATTCACATTATAGCACACAGTATGAGCCGAAATTCACATTGCCCCACACGGCATGAGCCGAAATTCACATTATAGCACACAGTATGAGCCGAAATTCACATTACCCCACATGGTATGAGCCAAAATTCACATTATAGCACACGGTATGAGCCGAAATTCACATTATAGCACACGGTATGAGCCAAAATTCACATTACTCCACATGGTATGAGCCAAAATTCACATTTCCCCACATGGTATGAGCAGAAATTCACATTACAGCACACAGTATGAGCCGAAATTCACATTACAGCACACGGAATGAGCCAAAATTCACATTACCCCACATAGTATGAGCCAAAAATTCACATTATAGCACACGGTATTAGCCAAAATTCACGTTACAGCACATGATATGAGCCAAAATTCCCATTATAGAGTTAGGGGATCCTACCCCCAGAATTAACATGGCCTGTGGGGCACTATGATGAGGGGAGCCCACCCCCTTAATAGACTAATTGCAGAGTTTAGCAGCGGAAGGGCTGCAGCGGTTTCTCACCCCAAGCTGCGGCGCTTCTGCCACCTCCGACACTCCACATCTTCGGCACCACCCGGGATGCAGAGCACCGCACCGGGTATGCACCCTTTTCAGTGTGGCCTGCTGCGCTCCGAAGGGGTTCTTGTTTCATGCTGCAGGATCCCGATGTGCGCCTTCCTCCCCGCTGTTACTGTCACGGTAAGCATTAGTATCGTTTACCGCAGAGGCCATTTTCTGAGGCATATGTGTTAAACCTCAGGAACTGAGATGCCCTTCTCACCATACAGCTGTGTGGCCGAGCCGGGCGGGGGGACAGCCAGCAGCAGCATGCCGGATATCAGCAGCAGAGGGTGCGGGCTGTACATACTTGAGGCAGCTGGATATTCAACAGTGCTGAAAGCCTCCGGAGCCCGCACCCCCGGAGCTGCAGTACACCGGCAAAGGACACCCATCCCCCGAACCCTGCGTAGCCCAAAGCCGGAGATCAGCAGCATGTTGAACGCGGAAGCAGAAGCTGCTTATTGCCGGTCAGCATGCTGCTGATCTCCGGCTTTGGGCTCCGCATGTGCATTACAGCCCCCACCCTCGGCTGCTGATATCCGGCATGCTGCCCCTGCTGCTGGCTTCCCACCCGCCCGGCTCGCCCACCCAGCTGGATGGTGAGTGAGAAGGGCATCTCAGTGCCCGTGGTTTAATACATATCTCTCTTCGGTAAATGGCCATTAGTACATCCCACACACACTGATTACACACACACAGACTGGCCACCCCCAAATCCTACACACACCCACTCAGACTACACACACACACATTCTCATACTTTCCTCTCCCCCACACACACACTGGACTGCAAAAATTTACACACACTGACACTGTTCCACACACACACAATTAACACACACTCACACTGTCCCACACACACAATTAACACACACGCACACTGTCCCACACACCAGTGGCGTGCGGTGAGGTCAGTGGCATGCGGTGAGGCACTACCGCACTAATGTCTGCCGAATCCTGTCGATGAACCCTACCGCCACCGAGCCAATGCCCGCCACTGCCTCTGAGCCGATGCCCACTGCCACCACCAATGGCTTACAAACTCGCCCACCATCAACTGACCCAGCCCTCCGCCACTAATTTGCAACTCAGTCCAAAGTCGCCAATGCCCGCTGCATGCCTGCTCATCATACTTATGATATATTGTACATTTTTATAGAAAAAAATAATAATCAGTGTTTGGGACTGGGAAGGGAGTGGGAGGAGGACATGAATGCAATTTTGTTGTCCAGGGTTTCCATTAACTTAATGGAGAAGGGTCTGAATGGGTTAAAAATGTAAAAAAAAACTGCGTGAGGTCCCCCTCCTAAGTATAACCAGCCTCGGGCCCTTTGAGCCGGTCCTGGTTGTTTAAATACTGGGAAAAAATTGGACAGGGGTTCCCCGTATTTAGACAACCAGCATCGGGCTCTTAGTCCGGTCCTGGTTCCAAAAATACGGGGGACAAAAGATGTAGGGGTCCCCCCGTATTTTTAAAACCAGCACCGGGCTCCACTAGCCAGGGACATAATGCCACAGCCGGGGGACACATTTATGTAGGTCCCTGCGGCCGTGGCATTACCCCCCCAACTAGTCACCACTGGCCGGGGTTCCCTGGAGGAGTGGGGACCCCTTAAATCAAGGGGTCACCCCCCCTCCAGGCACCCAAGGGCCAGGGGTGAAGCCCGAGGCTGTCCCCCCCATCCGTGGGCTGTGGATGGGAGGCTGATAGCCATGCAAGTAAAAAAAGAATATTGTTTTTTGTTGTGGAACTACAAGGCCCAGAAAGCCTCTCCCGCTTGCTGGTACTTGGAGAACCTCAAGTACCAACATGCAGGGAAATAACGGGCCCGCCGGTACCTGTAGTTCTACAACAGAAAAAATACCCAAATAAAAACACAACTCACACACCGTGACAGTAAAAATTTATTAAAGCACACTGACACACTCACACATACTTATCTATATCCCACGCCGGTCACGTCCACTTGTCCAGTAGAATCCAATAGGGGTAGCTGTAAAAATGAGAGACACATTACTTACCTACATCCCACGCCGGTCACGTCCACTTGTCCAGTAGAATCCAGTAGGGGAATCTGTAAAAATGAAAGACAGATTACTTACCTACATCCCACGCCAGTCACGTCCACTTGTCCAGTAGAATCCAATAGGGGTACCTGTAAAAATGAGAGACAGATTACTTACCTACATCCCACGCTGGTCACGTCCACTTGTCCAGTAGAATCCAGTAGGGGAATCTGTAAAATGAGAGACAGATTACTTACCTACATCCCACGCCGATCACGTCCACTTGTCCAGTAGAATCCAATAGAGGTACCTGTAAAAATGAGAGACAGATTACTTACCTACATCCCACGCCGGTCACGTCCACTTGTCCAGTAGAATCCAATAGCGTTACCTGTAAAAATGAGAGACAGATTACTTACCTACATCCCACGCCGGTCACGTCCACTTGTCCAGTAGAATCCAGTAGGGGAATCTGTAAACATGAGAGACAGATTACTTACCTACATCCCACGCCAGTCACGTCCACTTGTCCAGTAGAATCCAATAGGGGTACCTGTAAAAATGAGAGACAGATTACTTACCTACATCCCACGCCGGTCACGTCCACTTGTCCAGTAGAATCCAATAGCGTTACCTGTAAAAATGAGAGACAGATTACTTACCTACATCCCACGCCGATCACGTCCACTTGTCAGTAGAATCCAATAGGGGTACCTGTAAAAATGAGAGACAGATTACTTACCTACATCCCACGCTGGTCACGTCCACTTGTCCAGTAGAATCCAGTAGGGGAATCTGTAAAAATGAGAGACAGATTACTTACCTACATCCCACGCCGGTCACGTCCACTTGTCCAGTAGAATCCAATAGGGGTACCTGTAAAAATGAGAGACAGATTACTTACCTACATCCCACGCCGATCATGTCCACTTGTCCAGTAGAATCCAATAGGGGTACCTGTAAAAATGAGAGACAGATTACTTACCTACATCCCACGCCGATCACGTCCACTTGTCCAGTAGAATCCAATAGGGGTACCTGTAAAAATGAGAGACAGATTACTTACCTACATCCCACGCTGGTCACGTCCACTTTTCCAGTAGAATTCAATAGGGGTACCTGTAAAAATGAGAGACAGATTACTTACCTACATCCCACGCCGGTCACGTCCACTTGTCCAGTAGAATCCAATAGGGGTACCTGTAAAAATGAGAGACAGATTACTTACCTACATCCCACGCCGGTCACGTCCACTTGTCCAGTAGAATCCAATAGGGGTACCTGTAAAAATGAGAGAGATTACTTACCTACATCCCACGCCGGTCACGTCCACTTGTCCAGTAGAATCCAATAGGGGTACCTGTAAAAATAAGAGACAGATTACTTACCTACATCCCACGCCGATCACGTCCACTTGTCCAGTAGAATTCAATAGGGGTACCTGTAAAAATTAAAATGATACTTACAAACTGCAATCCACAGGAGGAGAGAGAGAGAGAGAGAGAGAGAGAGAGAGGGGGGGGGGGAGAGACTAACCTGCTGCTGGGGAGACCGGCACACACTGCAGGGCCACGACGGGAGGACGGAGCCGGCGGAGGAGGGGGAGAGCCGCACACCGCCGCTCCTGTCAGCGGCAGCGGAGGAGGATGGGGCGCACACTACAGTCGCCAATAACCGCCGGGACAATTAACCAGGGCCGAAACTAGGATTTTTGTCACCCGGGGCAAGGTAGTCATTTGACACCCCCCCCCCCCCCCCGCAAAAAAATAAAATAAAATAAATAAAAATATTAAAATAAAATAGAAAAAATAAAAAATAAATGAATAAAAATATTATATATATATATATATCTCTCTCTCTTTCAGAACTTTTTTACCTGAGAAACTGCCTTTTCTAACATAAATTTCATATCCAGGAAAAAGTGTCCCCATTTTACACAGTACGACAGGCAAGTGTCCCCATTCCCCATTTTACACATTGCGGCAGACAGGTGTCCCCATTTTACACATTGCGGCAGGAAAAAGTGTCCCCATTTTACACATTGCGGCAGGAAAAAGTGTCCCCATTTTACACATTGCGGCAGGCACAGGTCCCCATTTTACACAGTACGCTGGCAAGTGTCCCCATTTTACACATAGCGGCAGGCACAGGTCCCCATTTTACACAGTACGCTGGCAAGTGTCCCCATTTTACACATTGCGGCAGGCACAGGTCCCCATTTTACACATTGCGGCAGGCACAGGTCCCCATTTTACACAGTACGCTGGCAAGTGTCCCCATTTTACACATAGCGGCAGGCACAGGTCCCCATTTTACACAGTACGCTGGCAAGTGTCCCCATTTTACACATTGCGGCAGACAGGTGTCCCCATTTTACACATTGCGGCAGGAAAAAGTGTCCCCATTTTACACATTGCGGCAGGAAAAAGTGTCCCCATTTTACACATTGCGGCAGGCACAGGTCCCCATTTTACACAGTACGCTGGCAAGTGTCCCCATTTTACACATAGCGGCAGGCACAGGTCCCCATTTTACACAGTACGCTGGCAAGTGTCCCCATTTTACACATAGCGGCAGGCACAGGTCCCCATTTTACACAGTACGCTGGCAAGTGTCCCCATTTTACACATAGCGGCAGGCACAGGTCCCCATTTTACACAGTACGCTGGCAAGTGTCCCCATTTTACACATTGCGGCAGGCACAGGTCCCCATTTTACACATTGCGGCAGGCACAGGTCCCCATTTTACACAGTACGCTGGCAAGTGTCCCCATTTTACACATAGCGGCAGGCACAGGTCCCCATTTTACACAGTACGCTGGCAAGTGTCCCCATTTTACACATTGCGGCAGACAGGTGTCCCCATTTTACACATTGCGGCAGGAAAAAGTGTCCCCATTTTACACATTGCGGCAGGAAAAAGTGTCCCCATTTTACACATTGCGGCAGGCACAGGTCCCCATTTTACACAGTACGCTGGCAAGTGTCCCCATTTTACACATAGCGGCAGGCACAGGTCCCCATTTTACACAGTACGCTGGCAAGTGTCCCCATTTTACACATAGCGGCAGGCACAGGTCCCCATTTTACACAGTACGCTGGCAAGTGTCCCCATTTTACACATTGCGGCAGGCACAGGTCCCCATTTTACACATTGCGGCAGGCACAGGTCCCCATTTTACACAGTACGCTGGCAAGTGTCCCCATTTTACACAGTACGCTGGCAAGTGTCCCCATTTTACACATTGCGGCAGGCACAGGTCCCCATTTTACACAGTACGCTGGCAAGTGTCCCCATTTTACACATAGCGGCAGGCACAGGTCCCCATTTTACACAGTACGCTGGCAAGTGTCCCCATTTTACACATAGCGGCAGGCACAGGTCCCCATTTTACACATAGCGGCAGGCACAGGTCCCCATTTTACACATAGCGGCAGGCACAGGTCCCCATTTTACACATTGCGGCAGGTGGTGGAGAGAGAGAGAGAGGAAGGGAGAGGGGCTGACTTACATTTGAAGCGGTTCTCGCCGCTCTTCAGCCGCCTCTCCCTCCTCGTCTGCGCGGCTCCGGGCTCCCCCTTCTCCCTCCTCCGGCGGGGTTTCGTGGAATGACGCGTTTGCGCCGTGACGTCACGACGCAATCGCGTCATTCCGCGAAACCCCGCCCCCCGAGCTGGGCACTCGGGAGAAGGGGGTTTTTAAAAGTAAGTGCCGCGGCGGGTGTTAGGGGGTCTCGGCGCCCCCTCCAATCTGGCGCCCAGGTCGCCTGCCCCCTTAGCCCCCCCCTAGTTTCGGCCCTGAATTAACACACACACACACACAATTAACACACACGCACGCACACTGTCCCACACACACAAATAACACACACGCACACTGTCCCACACACAATTAACAAACACGCACTGTCCCACACACACACAACACACTCACACTGTCCCACACACACACACACAATTAACACACACGCACACTGTCCCACACACACACAATTAACACACACTGTCCCACACACACACAATTGATACACACGCACACTGTCCCACACACACACAATTAACACACACTCAAACTGTCCCACACACACACAATTAACACATTCACACTGTCCCACACACACACAATTAACACACTCACACTGTCCCACACATACACAATGAACACACACGCACACTGTCCCACACACACACAATTAACACGCACTCAAAACTGTCCCACACACACAATTAACACACTCACACTGTCACACACACACAATTAACAAACACGCACTGTCCCACACACACAATTAACACACTCACACTGTCCCACACACACACACAATTAACACACACACACTGTCACACACACACACACACACAATTAACAAACACGCACTGTCCCACACACACAATTAACACACTCACACTGTCCCACACACACACACACAATTAACACACACACACTGTCCCACACACACACAATTAACACACGCACACTGTCCCACACACACAGTCACACACACAATTTACACACACTCAAACTTTCCCACACACACAATTAACACACTCACACTGTCCCACACACAATGTCCCACACACAACACACACGCACACTGTCCGACACACACACACACACACACACAAAAAATGTCCCGCACCCCCTTCCCGCTCACCTGCACTCACTGCTGTTCAGGGCAGGGGCCGCACGCCCCCCCGAGGTCGCGCACGCGCATGCGCGCACCTCCGCGGTCGCGATCGCGCATGCGATCGCGTACACACAGTCACTTTGCAGGGGGGAGCAGGGGGAGGCTCCTGGCTGACGCTGCCTGTCTATTGTGACAGGCACAGCAGCCGGGGAGACAGGGAAAGCGCCGCGGGTAGCGCCGGCGGAATCCCTGAAGCATGGGGCGAGTGGGCCGTGCAGGTGCCGGTGGCGCCCCCCTCTGTTGGGGCTGCCATGGCACCCAGGGCACGTGCCCTGCTCGCCCCGTGCTAGATACGCCTCTGCTCCAGTCTCAGTGGTGTCCTCTGCTGCCGCAAGTCCAGTGCTGATATATAAGTTCACTCCAGTGCAGTGGTGCTGTCTTGTGCTGCATCAGTCCAGCTGTGGTGTCCTGTGCTGCCATAAGTGCAGTGGTGGTGTCCTGTGCTGCCATAAGTACAGTGGTGCTGCTGTATAAGTCCAGTGCAGTGGTGCTGTGTTGTGCTGCATCAGTACAGTGGTGGAGTTCTGTGCTGCCATAAGTCCAGTGGTGGTGTCCTGTGCTGCAATAAGTCCAGTGCTGCTGCCAAATAAGTCCAGGGGTACTGTCATATATGTCCAGTGGTACTGCCGTATAAGTCCAGCCCAGTGGTACTGCCGTATAAGTCCTGGGGTACTGGCATACAAGTCCAGGGGTACTGCTGTATAAGTCCAGGGGTACTGCCATATAAGTCCAGTCCAGAGGTACTGCCATATAAGTCCAGTGGTACTGCCGTATAAGTCCAGTGGTGCTGCCATATGTCATGGGATACTGCCATATGAGTCCAAGGTTAATGCCATATAAGTCCAGGGGTACTGCCGTATAAGTCCAGACCAGTGGTACTGCTGTATAAGTCATGGGGTGCTGCCGTATAAGTCCAGGGGTACTGTCATATAAGTCCAGTTCAGTGGTGCAGCCGTATAAGTCCAGTGGTGTTGCCATATAAGTCCAGTGGTACTGCTGTATGAGGCATGGGGTACTGCCGTATAAGTCCAGTCTGGTGATACTGCCATATAAGTCCAGTGGTACTGCCGTATGAGTTCAGAGGTGCTGCCATATAAGTCCAGTCCAGTGGTACTGCTGTACAAGTCCAGGGG
Source organism: Pseudophryne corroboree (assembly GCF_028390025.1). Classification (NCBI taxonomy): domain Eukaryota; kingdom Metazoa; phylum Chordata; class Amphibia; order Anura; family Myobatrachidae; genus Pseudophryne; species Pseudophryne corroboree. The sequence goes on from NC_086454.1 coordinate 202,760,294, forward strand.
TACTGCCATATAAGTTCAGAGGTACTGCCGTATAAATCCAGTCCAGTGGTATTGCCGTATAAGTCCAGGGGTACAGCTGTATAAGTCCAGGGGTACTGCCATGTAAGTCCAGGGGTACTGCCGTATAAGTCCAGTCCAGTGGTACTGCAGTATAAGTCCAGTCCAGTGGTGCTGCCATATAAGTCCAGGGGTGCTGCTGTATAAGTAAAGGGGTGTTGCCATATAAGTCCAGGGGTGCTGCCATATAAGTTCAGGGGTGCTGCCATATAAGTCCGGGGGTACTGCCATATAAGTCATGGGGTATTGCCGTATAAGTCCAGTCCAGTGGTACTGCCATATAAGTCCAGTCCAGTGGTGCTGCCATTTTAGTCCAGGGGTACTGACATATATGTCCAGGGGTACTGCCATATAAGTTATGGGGTATTGCCGTATATGTCCAGTCCAGTGGTGCAGCAATAAAAGTCCAAAGGTACTGCTGTATAAGTCCCGGGGTACTGCCGTATAAGTCCAGTCCAGTGGTACTGCTGTATAAGTCCAGTCCAGTGGTGCTGCCATATACGTCCAGGGGAACTGCCGTATAAGTCTAACAATATTGTGTGTGCACTACATCTGGGCAAATTCCAGCATGTCCCATGTTTTGCACATACAATTAATATGGTGGTGCAGAATTTTGGGAAACATTACAGGGGCTTGCAGGAGATGCTGACATTCAGCCACTGCACGCCATTTCCAGATGGGCCAGCTGTTTGTGCTGCATACTTGTGTTGCTTAGCGTAGTTATGCAGCAACCTCAGTGCACCTCCTAGATGGGCCAGTTGTTTGTGCCGCACCCTTGTGTCGCTTAGCTTAGTCATCCAGCTACCTCATTGCACATGTTTTTCTTCTTTGCATGATGTGCTGTTTGTGGCCTATTTTTTAAATCTGCCATCCTGTCTGCCACTGCAGTGCCACTCCTAGATGGGCCAGCAGTTTGTGTCACACACTTGTGTCGCTTAGCATAGTCATCCAGCGACCTCGGTGCAACCCTATGGCCTAAAAACAATATTGTGAGGTGTGAGGTGTTCAGAATAGACTGACAATGAGTAGAAATGAATGTTATTGAGGTCAATAATACCGTAGGATCAAAATTACCACCAAATTCTGTGATTTCAGCTGTTTTTGTGATTTTTTTTAAAAATCATCCAGATCCAAAACCAAAACCCCCAAAGGGTGGTTTTGGAAAAACCAATCCAGATCCAAAACACGAATGGGTTTCCAGATCCAAACACAAAAAACAAAAAGTGCCCGCAGCACATCTCTAGTAATCAGTATCGGACCGGAGCATGAAGAGTCCACCGGGGGAATGCAGTTATAGGGGCCCATACTTAGGGGTGTTGCCAGCCTACAAAGGGGGTGTGGCCAGTCTCCACAGACGCTTGAAATACACAATCATTTAGTGCGGTGCAATGCAACATATCTACCATGTATAATACAAGTGCACAGTCTGGAACCTGATCCCTAGAGGAAGAAATGGGCCCACAGGCAATGGGGCCTACCTGTGGTTTCCCTGGTATGCCTGTGGGCCAGTCCAACCCTGCTAGTAATCAGTCACAATAAAATCCTCATTCTTTCATTTGAGGAACATAGCCAGAATCAAACACTTAATTCCCTCAGAAGATCTGTCTAAAGACATACATGTATTTGTATCATCATGCCTAGACTTCTGCAATGCCCTCTACCTTGGTCTCCAAGCAAAAGAATTGCACCGCTTGCAGATTTTACAAAATGCAGCTTTCAGGCTATTAACAAACCAGCCTGATTCCACCCACATAATACCAATTCTCTACTTCCATCACTGGCTACCTATAAGATAGTGAATAGCTTTGAAGATTGGCTTACTCACTTTCAAAGCCCTACATGACCAGGGTCCAAGGTACTTGAAGCAACTTCTGATTCCTTACAGTGCCACTTAATTACTTCGATCTGTTGATGAAGGACTATTAATAGTACCTAGTATTTCCCTGAATTCACCTGGGAGCTTTCAGCTTTTGGCTCCAACTCCATGGAACGCTATTCCCCCTACAGATCGGGAAGCCTTTATTCTAGAATCCTTAAAAAAAAAATACTAAAGACTTACCTATTTACTCAAGCATTTCACTTATATCTCCTGTTAAGCTTGTTTTGAATTGTGTACTGTAAAGACAAATGTAACGCATTTTGAGTCCTATTAGAAAAGTGCTATATAAACATTATTATTATTATTATTATTATTATTATTTTTATTAGAGATAAGCGGGTTCGGTTCTCAGAGAACCGAACCCCTCCTGCCCCGAACATCCCATTTCCGAGTCCAGCTCGGGACTTCCCGCCAGACTAAGAAACCAGAACGAGGCAAAATATCATCATCCCGCTGTCGAATTCCATATAAACAGCTGCGCATTGCCACCATTTGCACTCCAGATTAGGAGAGTGGGTAAGACAGACCTCTGTTTCTCTGTGGGTGGTGATATTGGGTGGGGTCAGTGTGTGCTCTGTAGGGGTGCTGTTTCTGTCACTGTGGTGTACCTGTGCTGTTAGGGGTGCTGTCCTGGTTGTCACTGGTGTTTTATGTGCTGTTAGGGCTGCTTCAGCTACACATGGGTGTTGCTGTCTTGGCTGTCACTGTGTTGTACAGGGGGCAGGAGCACTGTCCTCCTGTGTGCAGTAATATACAGCGGTGCTGGCTGTAAAAATCAGGATTGCAGTGAAAATAAATGTACACTGGCCCTGTCTTTTATGCTGTAAAAATTCTGGGTTGCTGTTGTTAAAATAAATGTACACTGTCCCTGTCTTGTATGGTGTAAAAAAAATCTGGGATACAGTGAAGATACATGTATACTGGCCCTGTCTTGTATGCTGTAAACAATCTGGGTTGCATTGAAGACAAATGTACACTGGCTATGTCTTTTATGCTGTAAAAAAATATGGGGTTCAGTGAAAATAAATGTACACTGGCCCTGTATTTTATTCTGTAAAAATGCTGGGGTGCTGCTGTTGTTAAAATAAATGTACACTGGCCCTGTCTTTTATTCTGTAAAAAATCTGGGGTATCAGTGAAAATAAATGTACACTGGCCCTGTTTTATATGCTGTAAAAAATCTGGGGTGCACTGGTCCTGTGTTGTATGCTGTAAAAAATCTGGGGTGCAGTGAAAATAAATGTACACTGGCCCTGTCTTGTATGCTGTAAAAATACAGGGGTGCTGCTGTTAAAACAAAAGTACACTGGTCCTGTATGATGTAAAAATACATGGGTGCTATTGTTTAAATAAAAGTATGCTGGCACTGTATGCTGTAAAAATACAGGGGTGTTGTTGTTAAAATAAAATTACACTGGCCCTGTATGCTGTAAAAATACAGGGGTGCTGTTGTTTAACTAAAAGTACACTGGTCCTGTATGCTGTAAAATACAGAGTTGCAGTGGAAATAAATGTACACTGGCCCTGTCTTGTATGCTGTAAAATAACAGGGGTGTTGTAAAAATACAGGGGTGCGATGTCTAGGCCTGACTTTCACAAACTGTATGGGATGAGGAGGCCCCTACCAACATTTACTTGCCCTCTGCACGTGCTGGGAGGAGCACCGCCAGTCCAGTTGCTGATATTGAGATTGAGGATGTCACTGTAGAAGTACACCAGGATGAAGAGGATATGGGTGTAGCTGGCACTGAGGAGTAAGTTGATGATGAGGATTCTGATGGTGATGTGGTTTGTTTGAATAAGGCACCAGTGGAGAAACTTGATGTACATGGGATGAAAAAGCCCATTGTTATGCCTGGCTGTCAAAATACCAAAACAGCCAGGAAAATGTCTGGCTTGCCATGCTGAGACATTCTGTGTGCACAGAGGTTAGCATTGCTTCCTCCCACAGTCCTACTTATAGTATGAAATGAATTTAGACTGTAGAGTGGTAAGCTCCACTAGGGCAGGGGCTGAATAACAAAAATTCACTGCACAGTCCTGCATTGTACTGTACCAAACTCCCCTGAACTCAACTTGCCCCATCCGGGGCTGCTGTGGGGGCTCAGGAGGGTTTGCTAAAACATCTAAGGGGCTGCTTTATGTAAAAATTAAATCTGAAAAATGAAGACACACAGGTATGCTCACATGCGTGTAACTAGTACACACAGGTATGCTCACATGCGTGTAACTGGGAGCTGTGAAAAACAAAAATAAGGCATCTGCCTCAAAATATGTAAATAAAAATGCAATTAAAAAAAATTCTAAAAAAGAAACCCATGAGATTTTCACAAAATAAGTCTCCAGACTCCATGGAGGGGAAAATATCCAATCTTGATCCTGTGATGTGCACCAGTTTATTTGCATCCCATAATTAAATCTGAGATTATTTTACTCCCTGAACTTGGAGAAGGGTGTACAAATTTGGAGGCTTTGGCCCCTAGTTTTTCAGTTTGTACAGTAATGTGGTAATTGTATATTTGCTTGTTTGAAGTTGTTTCCGTTCCACACCAATATAGGAGTGGAGGTGAAACCTGTGTGTTGTTCCTGATTGCGTGTGCCTTTCTAATTTTTAATCACCTTCTTAACACTGTCCTCTTCCTCTTCACTCTTCTCATAATGTGAAAAGTCATCAAAGAAGGAGGTGGTATGTTTGTAGCTAGCTATGATTTGGAGAACTTGGCAAGCTTTTTCCAGGGAGAAAACCTGTTGCTGAAATGATGGGTTTATTAAACCGTCCTTTTTAAACAACATTAGGGTGGGTGGAAGGTCCCAAGAACAATTCCATCTTGCGCCTCTTTTTTTTTACTGTGCATTATGTGATGTTTGGGGCCTATTTTTTTAAAACTGCCATCCTGTCTGCCACTGCAGTGCCACTCCTAGATGGGCCACGTGTTTGTGCCGCCCACTTGTGTCACTTTACTTAGTCATCCAGCTAACTTGGTGCAACCTTTTGGCCTAAAAACAATATTGTGAGATGTTCAGAATAGACTGGAAATGAGTGGAAATTAATGTTATTGACGTTAATAATACCATAGGATCGAAATTACCTCCAAATTATGTTATTTTAGCTGTTTTAATGCTTTAAAAAAAAAAAAATCCAGATACAAAACCCAAAAGGGTGGTTTTGGCAAAACCAATCCAGATCCAAAACACGAACCGAGATCCAGATCCAAAACCAAAACTCAAAACCTGAAAAGTGTCTGCCGCACATTGTATGCCGAATACGCCGACAGCACTTAACCAGGCCCGCCACCAGAAACAGTGCCCCGCATATATATACACTGAACTGAAATCCCGACTGAAGCGGGAGGAGGGGACGCTTTTCTCTGGAGCACTTCCTCTCTCTAGACTATTAGCGGTGCTGCTCTGCTTTGTGATGCACAGCCAGGGTGGGTGGGGAGCCGCTCTCTCCTCTACTCACAGCTCCTCCCCCCAGACTTAGTGCCGCTGATGAGGAAGGCCAGGCCGGATGGGGAGGAGGAGCCTCTCTCAGCTCCTACCCTTTCCTGCTGGGGCTCAAGGAGCTGGCACCGCATGGGTATCGCAACCAGCTGGCCTGGGGATGCAGGATGCCAGCTGCCCCTCGGGCATGTATAAACGAAGCAGTGTTCCTGGCCGCTCTGAAGAGACACACAGTAGCCTGGCCACAGGGGCGGAGTTTCAGTCAGGGGCAGAGCCTCCGGATCACAGTCAGCAAGTATGTATATTGCCCTATGCTCATGCCACTACAGCTGCTGCTGGCATTAGGGCTGTACATAGACCTCAGCTGTGGCTGGATGCACACTAAGAAAAAGCTGTAAACTGTGAGTGTATGTGTGGTGATTATGCCGTTCTGTAGCTGTAGCCTTTCACTACTGTCACTGTGCTGCTGCTGCTGCTGTACTTCAGGATTAGGTCATACTTGTCTACTCTCCCGGAAGCTGCGGGAGGCTCCCATTTTTTTGGGTAGCCCCCCGCACCCTCAGAAGAGTAGGCAGGTCTCCAGCATCCTGCTCATACCCTAGTGATGCGGGCAGGATGAAGAGATACACTGCCACATTCGTGAGTGTGGGGTGAGGAAGGGGTTAAAATGACACTTATCTCATCATTTTAACCCTGCCTCCTTCACGCGGACCCGCAAATCGCTGCCTTTTTCAGATGTGGGGCAGGGGCTTAATGATGTCACAGCCCGCCCATGCCCCCTGAAGTCTCCTGCTGCATCTCCTCTCCAGGCTTCTCCCGTAGAGGAGCTTTTTAAAGTAGGCAACCCTGGATTAGATGGACAGCTAATACTGCACACAGTAGCTGGCCACTCCCCTGGGACCCACCACCAATGCTCCGAGCTCCTTTCCAGGCTGGTCCCTCCTATCCAGTCTCCTATCTATTCTGTGCCAGCCCAGGGTCTCCTGACTTCTTTTCCCTCTACTACAGTATGTGATACTGGCTGCTTCTATAAGGTGTAGAAACCAGGCTAGTGGATTGTGGGGGGTGATAAAGGATACAAGAAAAAAATGAATCTGTTTATTATGTATGTATGTATAGAAATATAAAATCCCTTCCTCTCCCGCTCCATCCCATCCCATCCCACACTCTGTTATTCAACCCCCCAGGATTGGTCGGGACCCCGACGGTCAAAATACTGACACTGAAATCCCAACACTGCTTAGAATGCTGGGGACGGCATACCAACTGGTATCACAATCCCTGCTCTGGCATCCCGAATGACTGACTGCCAGACTGCTGGAAAGGTGGTGGTGGTGGTGGGGGGGGGGGGGGGGGGGACATTTGGATGGGTTGTTGGGGATGTTAGGTTTAGGCTGTAGGAGAAGGGTTAGGGTTAGGCTGCAAGAAGGGTGGGGTTTTGTTTAGGCTGCGGGAAAGGAGGTTAAGTATAGGCATCACCAGGGAGGGTAAGGGTTAGACTCTGGGCTAAGTAGGGTTATGTTTAGACGGAACGCATTTCCGCCTCCCCCGGCTCACCTAACCCGATGTCCTGGCGCTACAGGGAGATGTCGGGCGCTCGCTGAGATTGCGTTACCAGCGGGCGCCCGTCTCCCTCTCCACAGCGGCAGCCGGAGGCATGAGCTCACTACTGAGCTGCTGCTTTTGGCTCTGTCAGTGCGCGCTATGGGAGAGACGTCATGACGTCTCTCCCATAGTGCCGAGGAGCGGACGCCCTGAGAGGACTGTGGCGGGAGCGGGGCTTGGAGAGTATGATGCCCCCCCCCCCTCCCATATGTGGACTAGTAGCGGTGCTTCTAATGGGGCAAGTTACTGGGGGGCTTTACTACTGGGAGGCTTTACTTCTGGGGCACACTAACTGAGGGGCAAACTACTGGGGGGCTTTCCTACTGGGGCACACTACTGGGGGGGCTTTAGTACTGGGGCAAACTACAAAGAGGCAAACTACTGGGGGGCTTTACTGCTGGGGGCAAACTACAAGGAGTAAAGCTACAAAGGGGCAAACTACCGGGGGCATTACTACAAGGGGGCAAACTACAGGGGGGCTACACTACTGGCAGCATTACTACTGGGGGCTAAACTACAAGGGGGCATAACTACAGGAGCTAAACTACTGGGGGTATAACTACAGTGGGGCATTACTACAAGGGGGCAAACTACTGGGGGCATTACTAACAGGGGCAAACTACATGGGGGCTAAACTACAGGGGCTAAACAACTGGGGGCACAACTGCAGGGGGCATTACCACTGGGGGCTAAACTACATGGGGCATAACTACAGGAGCTAAACTACTGGGGGTATAACTACAGTGGGGAATTACTACAAGGGGGCAAACTACTGGGGGCATCACTAACGGGGGCAAACTACATGGGGGCTAAACTACAGGGGCTAAACAACTGGGGGCACAACTGCAGGGGGCATTACCACTGGGGGCTAAACTACATGGGGCAAACTACATGAGGGCAAAACTACTGGGGGCATTACCACTGGGAGGCTAAACTAAAGGGGGGAGTAAATTACTGGGGTAATAACTGCAGGGGCATTACCAGTGGGGGCATGACTACTGGGGCTAAATTACAGGGGGCTAAACGACTGGGGGCATTACTACAGGCAACATTACTACTGGGGGCAATACTACACAAGGGCATTACCATTAAGGGCATTACTGATGGGGTGCACTGCTAATGAGGGCATTGTAAAGGGTGTACTTCATAAGGGGCACCACTCCTGGGGACATAAGGGGCACTACTATTGCGGGCATTGCATAAGGGGCACTACTACTGTGGACATAGTATAAATAAGGGGTGCTACTGCTGTGGGCATTACTGTATGGGCCGACAAAGAAGTTGAGCTCCTGGTCCGTCCTCCGTCGCTCCGCCCCTACCATTACCACCACACTGGAAGCCCTGGTTCCAGACTCCCAGCTGCAGCGGATCTGGGACCAGGCCGGCTTTATTATCCCTGCTGCCGCATCGAGCTCCTGTGACTGCGGTGCTACTAGTTCAAATCTGTCGCTGATTGGCTGCCGGTCCGCAGCAGTTTTGAAATATTAGCGCCGTGGTCACAGGAGCTCAATGCGGCGGCAGGGATAATAAAGCCAGCCTGGTTCCAGATCCACTGCAGACGCCCTCAGCCTCCTCTGCCGCCCCACCCTCGGACTTTTGCATGCCCACAGCCTCCTCCTCCGCACTATCTACGAGGCCCACAGCCTCCTCTACTCCACGCCTACCACAGCCTACTCATCCACAGCACCGCAGACCACCGCCGCTGCTAAACAGGTAATCTTACCCTGCTGCCTTTCTCTCTCCCTAGTCCCTACTGTATGCCTTGCTGTCACTTTCCATGTCCCTGCTGTCACTTTCCATGTCTCTGCTGTCACTTTCCATGTCCCTGCTATCATTTTCCATGTCCCTGCCAGGGACGTGCAGTCAGGGGAGGCAGTGCCTCCCCTGTCATTAATGATAACAATAATGCAAAGAAGATACTTATGACACATATTATGTGTCATAAGTATATGCTTTATATTATTGTAATCATTTGTATATTAAAAATAGGTTTAAATTAGTCTTTGGAGGCACAGAAATCAGTGCCTCCCGCGGGCAATGATAAAGGGCCGGAAGTGAGAGGCGGGACCAAGCTATGGGCAGTAAAAAGCCCATTTAAAAAATCAGTATAAGCGGCACTAGTGTAAGTGCCTCAGTGACAGCGGCGTGCTTTCAGCCCACATGAAAGCACGCCCCTGTCTCTTAGGCAGATATGATTGGGCATCAGATTTGGATCCATCCCACCTTCAGTAGTGCTGAGCGACTCCATTGTCCGCCCTCTGCACTGCACCGCCGCTCCTGTCGCCAGTGGAAGCCGGGAGCAGCTGTTCTCTCTGCAGCCAGGGCTGACCGCACCATTACTCCAGGTAAGGCGTCAGACGGCACCGCAGCCGGGCATGCTCTTCAGCTGTCACCTGGTCCCCACCCGCCGCAGATACTGTCAGAGACTGGCGCACAGCCCCCCGCCCGATTCCTTCCGGGATCTTCATTCTTGTGAATGAAGTGCTCCACGGCCTCCTTATCTACACCGGTCAGTGTCTCTGCTGAGCGCTGCTGTATATTGCGCACAGGCTGTCCTGCTCTCATTCTTTCAGCGAGATGTGCGCACTGTGGCTAGTGCGTTTGTGCTGGGTATAAGGGTAGGGTGTGTGACTACTATGGTGGGGGTAATTACTGGATGTGTTTTCCTGGGTATAAGGGAAGGGGGAGTGATTACTGTATGTGTGCACTGTGCAGGGGTATAATGGGAGGGGGGTGATTACTGTATGTGTGCACTGTGCAGTGGTATAAGGGGAGGGGGGTGATTACTGTATGTGTGCACTGTGCAGGGGTATAATGGGAGGGGGGTGATTACTGTATGTGTGCACTGTGCAGTGGTATAAGGGGAGGGGGGTGATTACTGTATGTGTGCACTGCGCAGGGGTATAAGGGTAGGGGGGTGATTACTGTATGTGTGCCTGGGTATAAGGGGAGGGGGGAGTGATTAGTGAGTGTACGCACGGGTATAAGAGAAGGTGTAAAGATTACTGCCACTGTCTCAATCAACCGCTCTGCAGCTCTAAACCTGCTTCTATGCCTCCAGGCAGACCCTTTGCTGCTCTCCTTAACCCTGGGCACCTCTGCTGCCCAGACCTTGGCTGCCCCTGCTCCCCAGACTTCGCGGGCATTGGCGGTAGCACCGGACTGGCAATTAGCAGTGGGGGCAGTACCTGGCGGCAACATTAGCAGGCAATGGCAGCTGGCGGGGGTGACAGTACAGTATTGACCACTGACAGCAGCGGTAGTGGGCATGCCTCACCAGCCACTGACCTCACCGCACGCCACTGGTCCCTGCTGTCACTCTCACAGTCAATCTGTCACTCTATAATGTGAATTTCGGCTCATACCGTGTGCTGCAATGTGAATTTCGGCTCATTCTGTGTGCTATAATGTGAATTTCAGCTCATACTGTGTGGTGTAATGTGAATTTGGCTCAAATTGTGTGGTGTAATGTGAATTTGGCTCATACTGTGTGGTATAATGTGCATTTTGGCTCATACTGTATGGTATAATTTCAAAGGGGTCCTACTATTGTGGTGCATAATGTGTATAAGGGGTATATGGTGTGGTAAACTACACTGAAGGGCATGCCCCTTTTTGTGTGGCCAAGCCCCCTTTTCAGGAGTGCGCGTGACTTCGGCGTGCACATAATTACAACTTTCACTTTTCCATACCCATTTGGATTCGGTTCCGTGACCGTGTTTTGGAATCGAACGCGTTTTGGCAAAACCTCCCTTAAAAATTTTGTCGGATTCGGGTGTGTTTTGGAGTCGGGTGTTTTTTTTTCAAAAACCCCTCAAAAACAGCTTAAATCATATAATTTGGGGGTAATTTTGATCCCATAGTATTATTAACATCAATAACCATAATTTCCACTCATTTCCAGTCTATTCTGAACACCTCACACCTCACAATATTATTTTTAATCCTAAAATTTGCACCGATGTCGCTGGATGACTAAGCTAAGCGACCCAAGTGGCCGGCACAAACACCTGGCCCATCTAGGAGTGGCACTGCAGTGTCAGACAGGATGGCACTTAAAATAATTGGCCCCAAACAGCACATGATGCAAAGAAAAGAGAAAAAGAGGTGCACTGTGGTCGCTGGATGGTTAAGCTAAGTGACACAAACATCTCAATATCACAGGAATTATTTGTTCTAATCAATGGTATTATTGGTCCAAATCACTGGAAGAAAATGACAAAATCACAGGAATTATTCGTTCTAATCAATCGTATTATTGGTCCAAATCACTGGAAGAAAAAGACAAAATCACAGGAATTATTCGTTCTAATCAATGGTATTATTGGTCCAAATCACTGGAAGAAAATGACAAAATCACAGGAATTATTCGTTCTAATCAATGATATTATTGGTCCAAATCACTGGAAGAAAATGACAATATGACCGGAATTAAATGGCAGTAATGTCGGGAATTATATCAAATGGCAGTACCACTGGACATATACGGAAGTGTCAGACAGGATGGCACTTAAAAAAATAGTCCCCAAACAGCACATGATGTAAAGAAAAGAGAAAAAGAGGTGCACTGTGGTCGCTGGATGGCTAAGCTAAGCAACACAAACACCTCAATATCACAGGAATTATTTGTTCTAATTAGAGATGAGCGGGTTCGGTTCGTCGAGATCCGAACCCCCCCCCCCCTACCCCCGAACTTCACCTATTTTACATGGTTCCGGGGCAGCCTCGGATCTTCCTGCCTTGCTCGGTTAACCTGAACACGGCCGAATGTCATCATCCCAGTGTCGGATTCTCTCGAGATTCGTACTCTATATAAAGACCCGCGCGTCGCCGCCATTTTCACTCATGTATTGGAGATTGAACGGAGAGGACGTGGCTACGTTCTCTGCCTGAAAAGCTCCATATCTGTGCTCAGTGTGCTGCAAATATCTGTGCTCAGTATGCTGCAAATATCTGTGCTCAGTGTGCTGCAAATATCTACGTTCTCTGCCTGAAAAGCTCCATATCTGTGCTCAGTGTGCTGCAAATATCTGTGCTCAGTATGCTGCAAATATCTGTGCTCAGTGTGCTGCAAATATCTGTGCTCAGTGTGCGGCAAATATCTACATTCTCTGCCTGAAAAGCTCCATATCTGTGCTCAGTGTGCTGCAAATATCTGTGCTCAGTATGCTGCAAATATCTGTGCTCAGTGTGCTGCAAATATCTACGTTCTCTGCCTGAAAAGCTCCATATCTGTGCTCAGTGTGCTGCAAATATCTGTGCTCAGTATGCTGCAAATATCTGTGCTCAGTGTGCTGCAAATATCTACGTTCTCTGCCTGAAAAGCTCCATATCTGTGCTCAGTGTGCTGCAAATATCTGTGCTTAGTGTGCTGCATTTTGGTGACCAACAGTATATAGTTGTACAGTACAGTAGGCCATTGCTGTATCTTGCAGCTCCGTGTCACTGCAAATATCCATTCCATATCTGTGCTGCATTTTTGTGAGCAGTATATATAGTAGTACAAAAACAAGAAAATACCTTGGCACACCAGGGGTTAAAGAAAGAGTGCCAGAAGAAATAGGTCAGACTGATTAATTCTAAATTTATTTATATGTTAAAACACGGCTATACGGCACAAGGCTATATATCCATATAAGAAAGTCCCCACTATTTAGAGACTGTTCTTCTAAAGGACATTAAGTGTCATCTACGTGGGATGAGCAGGTCTCGTGACTTCTTTCTACGCCTTTGGGGCGATTATTGAATTACATCAGTAATAAGCATTAATACACTAAAATTAATGTATGATTATTTGTGAAAGGCAGTAGATTGCCATAATCATTACACCGTTGTATTTATCAGGTTATGCTAAGATAAATTGTGCTAACTCTCTGGATGAAACTTCATGATTTTACAACATGTTTTAATGTTTTAACATATAAATAAATTTAGAATTAATCAGTCTGACCTATTTCTTCTGGCACTCTTTCTTTAACCCCTGGTGCGCCAAGGTATTTTCTTGTTTTTGATTTCAGTTCATGCTAGTAAGGGTACTAGTTTATCTGTCGGCTGCACCAATTTGGCTAACCATTGCATCTGGCAACTACGGTCCTTCTCATATCCAATTATAACCCTTATACTCTTCTCTGTCCTTCACACTATTCTTTTCCCCACCTTTTCCAAACTAACGTTTTCTTAAACCAAAGGGGTTTGCGCAGATAGTATTTGTCCCTATATAGTAGTACAGTGCAGCATTTTGGTGACCAACAGTATATAGTTGTACAGTAGGTCATTGCTGTATCTTGCAGCTCTGTGTCACTGCAAGTATCCATTCCATATCAGTGCTGCATTTTTGTGAGCAGTATATATAGTAGTACAGTGCAGCATTTTGATGACCAACAGTATATAGTTGTACAGTACAGTAGGCCATTGCTGTATCTTGCAGCTCTGTGTCACTGCAAGTATCCATTCCATATTTGTGCTGCATTTTTGTGAGCAGTATATATAGTAGTACAGTGCAGCATTTTGATGACCAACAGTATATAGGTGTACAGTACAGTAGGCCATTGCTGTATCTTGCAGCTCTGTGTCACTGCAAATATCCATTCCATATCTGTGCTGCATTTTTGTGAGCAGTATATATAGTAGTACAGTGCAGCATTTTGGTGACCAACAGTATATAGTTGTACAGTACAGTAGGCCTTTGCTATTGATATAATAATATTACTGGCATATAATTCCACACATTAAAAAATGGAGAACAAAAATGTAGAGGGTAAAATAGGGAAAGATCAAGATCCACTTCCACCTAGTGCTAAAGCTGCTGCCACTTTTAAACTAGGAGTCTGGGGGGAGAGTTTAGCTAGAAACTACGGGGCATGCAGTGAGAATAGTGGGGATGGCGGTAGTAAATGAAATGGGGGAGAAGTTGGGGGGAGGGTAAGAGCAGGCGGTAAGGTTACTAACATGGGTACTAAAAGAGATTTTACCAAAGCACTAACCAATGACGATTACAGGTCATCATTGCTACATAAGGTGAACGCAAGTGAAAATACTTATCTTAGTTGTATGTATGTAAACGCTAGAAGCATTACTGGTAAAAAGGGCGAACTAGAAATACTTGCAGCAAGCAAACAGTATGATATTATAGGCATTACTAAAACTTGGTGGGATGAATCTCATGATTGGACAGTCAATCTAGAGGGCTATTCACTGTTTAGGAGAGACAGACTAAATAAAAAGGGTGGATGGTGTGTCTTTACGTAAAGCCGTTTTTAAAACCTGATATACGGGAAGATATTCAGGAGGGGACTGTAGACACTGTCGAGACATTATGGGTAGAAATTGCATGCAAGGAAAAAGGAATAAAAAAGTTAGTATTGGGTGTATGCTATAGGCCACCTGGTCAACGTATCTGATGAGGGATTGTTACTAAAGCAAATTGAAAGAGCAGCAGGAGTAGGAGACATAGTAGTGATGGGAGATTTTAACGATCCAGAGATAAACTGGAAAAATGATTCATGTGATACTGCTAGGGGCAATATGTTTTTAAATACACTTAATGATAACTACTTAGTTCAACTAATTGAGGAACCAACTAGGTACAATGCAATCTTAGACCTGGTATTAACAAACAATGGAGATTTGGTATCAGGTATTATAGTAGGGGAACCCATAGGAAACAGCGACCACAATATGGTCACATTCAATATCAGTTTTCATAAACAGCCCTATACTGGCTCAACTAGGACTCTAAACTTTAGCAAAGCGAATTTTGAAAAGATGAGGGTATTTTTCAGGGATATTGAATGGGAAGGTTTGTTTTTAGGAAAAATACTATGGAGAAATGGGAGGTACTAAAATTCCTGCTAGCTATAAATACTCTCAAATTTATTCATACGAGCAGCAAAAAAAGATATAAAAATCATAAACCGATGTGGCTTAACAAAAAGATAAAGGAACTTATGGGCAAGAAAAGGCGACCATTTAAAAAATACAAATCTGACGGGGAAGCAAAGTAATTTCAGCACTATAAGGAATGTAACAAAATATGCAAAAAGGAAATAAGAGCGGCTAAAGTAGAAACTGAAAAACTAGTAGCAAAGGAAAGCAAAGTGAATCCCCAAAAATTATTTAAATACATTAATAGCAAGAGATTAAAGAAGGAGAGTATAGGCCCTTTAAAAGACAAGTTGGGAGTCTTAAGCAAAAATGATAATGACATTGCGGACACACTAAATGAGTTTTTTTCAACAGTATTTACTAGAGAGGACCCAATTCAGGGACTAACATATAATCTCAATAATGAGAATATCCCAATGATAGGTACTTATTTAAGCGAGGAAGTAGTCTGTGACTGATTAAAACATTTAAAGATTAATAAGTCACCAGGTCCCGATGGTATTCACCCAAGGGTTCTAATGGAGCTTCACTCTGAACTGGCAAAACTGCTATTTTTGATCTTTAAGAATTCAGTAATATCAGGTATGGTTCCCAAAGACTGGCGTATAGCGGAAGTAGTGCCTAAATTCAAAAAGGGAAGTAAAACTGGACCAGGTAATTATAGACCAGTTAGTCTTACATCTATAGTGGGGAAAGTATTGGAAGGTATTCTAAGAGATAGTATTCAGAAGTTCCTTGAAGTCAATAAGATCATTTAAAGGAATCAACATGGGTTTATGAAGGACAGATCCTGTCAAACCAATTTACTTGGCTTTTATGAAACAGTAAGCGCAAACCTAGATCAGGGTAAAGAGGTGGATGTAATCTTTTTAGATTTTGCCAAAGCATTCGACACTGTACCACACATGAGACTTATCTACAAGCTACAAGAAACAGGGCTAGGAAGCACAATATGCACTTGGGTCAAAAACTGGTTAGATAATAGAGATCAGCGCGTTGTGGTTAATGGAACTTTTTCAAATTGGACTGAAGTGCTAAGTGGTGTGCCGCAAGGCTCAGTATTAGGACCGCTATTGTTCAATATTTTCATTAACGACCTAACAGAAGGTCTAGAGAGTATGGTGTCAATATTTGCAGATGATACCAAATTGTGTAAAGTTATAAATGCGGAGGGGGATGCTGAGTCGCTTCAGAACGACTTAGTTAAATTAGAAGCTTGGGCAGCGAAATGGAGAATGCGCTTCAATACAGACAAGTGTAAGGTAATGCACTGTGGTAACAAGAACAAAAATAACACCTACCTACTAAATGGGGTAAAATTAGGGGATTCTGTACTGGAAAAGGACTTAGGTGTCCTCATAGATAGCAAACTAAGCAGTAGTACCCAAAGTAGGACTGCAGCAAAGAAGGCTAATAAGATATTAGCATGCATAAAGCGGGGAATTGATGCTAGGAACGAGAGCATTATACTCCCGTTCTATAAATCACTTGTGAGGCCACACCTTGAATACTGTGTAAAATTCTGGGCACCTTACTACTAAAAGGATATCCTGGAGCTACAAAAGGTTCAGAAGCGGGCGACCAAACTAATTAATGGTATGGAGGCGCTGGAATACGAGGAAAGGCTTGCAAGACTAGGCATGTTTACACTAGAAAAGAGGAGATTAAGAAGGGACATGATCAACATTTACAAATATATAAAGGGACAATATACAGATCTTGTGCAGGACCTGTTTTTGGTTAGATCAACAGAGAGAACTCGTGGACACTCACTCAGGTTAGAGGAGAGGAGATTCCGCACAATACGGCGTAAAGGCTTGTTTACGGTAAGGATGATACGTGTTTGGAATTCCCTGCCTGAGGGAGTTGTAATAGCCGACTCAGTCAACACCTTTAAGAATGGGTTACATAAATTCCTAATGGATAAGGATATCCAGGGTTACAGGGCATAGTCACGCACTATGGTTATTATAAAAAAGAGGGGTAAAACGTAACGGCAGTCACCAACTTCAGTCAAAATTTTATACAAAATAATCGTGCATAGTAGACCACAAGTAGGTTGAAATCGATGGACAGTTGTCTTTTTTCAACCTTAGATACTATGTTACAATGTTAGTCATGGCAGAGATGATGAAATGCCATCAACGTCGTCTGCCAAGGCCGATGCCCAATGTCATAGTAGAGAGCGTGTAAAATCCAAAAAGCAAAAGTTCAGTAAAATGATGACCCAAAAATCTAAATTAAAAGCTTCTGAGGAGAAGCATAAACTTGCCAATGTGCCATTTACGACACAGAGTGGCAAGGAACAGGTAAGGGCCCTGCGTTCATGAGTAGTGGTTCAGCTTCACATGAGGATGGAAGCACTCATTCTCCCGCTAGAAAAATGAAAAGAGTTAAGCTGGCAAAAGCACAGCAAAGAACTGTGCGTTCTTCTAAATCACAAATCCCCAAGGAGAGTCCAATTGTGTCGGTTGCGATGCCTGACCTTCCCAACACTGGACGGGAAGAGGTGGCTCCTTCCACCATTTGCACGCCCCCTGGAAGTGCTGGTAGGAGCACCCACAGTCCAGTTCCTGATAGTCAAATTGAAGATGTCACTGTTCAAGTACACCAGGATGAGGATATGGGTGTTGCTGGCGCTGAGGAGGAAATTGACAAGGAGGATTCTGATGGTGAGGTGGTTTGTTTAAGTCAGGCACACGGGGAGACACCTGTTGTCCGTGGGATGAATAAGGCCATTGACATGCCTGGTCAAAATACCAAAAAAATCACCTCTTCGGCGTGGAATTATTTAAACAGAAATGCGGACAACTGGTGTCAAGCCATGTGTTGCCTTTGTCAAGCTGTAATAAGTAGGGGTAAGGACATTAACCACCTAGGAACATCCTCCCTTATACGTCACCTGGAGCGCATTCATCAGAAGTCATTGACAAGACTTTGGGTGACAGCGGAAGCAGTCCACTGACAACTAAATCCCTTCCTCTTGTACACAAACTCCTGCAAACCACACCACCAACTTCCTCAGTTTCAATTTCCTCCCTAGACAGGAAAGCCAATAGTCCTGCAGGCCATGTCACTGGCAAGTCTGACAAGTCCTCTCCTGACTGGGATTCCTCCGATGGATCCTTGGGTGTAACGACTACTGCTGCTGGTGGTGCTGCTGTTGTTGCTGCTGGGAGTCGATCATCATCCCAGAGGGGAAGTCGGAAGACCACTTGTACTACTTCCAGTAAGCAATTGACTGTCCAACAGTCCTTTGCGAGGAAAATGAAATATCACAGCAGTCATCCTGTTGCAAAGCGGATAACTCAGGCCTTAGCAGCTGTGTTGGTGTTAGACATGCGTCCAGTATCCGGCGTTAGTTCACAGGGACGTATAGAATTTCTTGAGGTAGTGTGTCCCTGGTACCAAATACCATCTAGGTTCCACTTCTCTAGGCAGGCGATACCGAGAATGTACACAGACGTCAGAAAAAGACTCACCAGTGTCCTAAAAATGCAGTTGTATCCAATGTCCACTTAACCACGGACATGTGGACAAGTGGAGCAGGGCAGACTCAGGACTATATGACTGTGACAGCCCACTTGGTAGATGTATTGCCTCCCAAAGCAAGAACAGCAGCGGCGGCACCAGTAGCAGCATCTCGCAAATGCCAACTCGTTCCTAGGCAGGCTACGCTTTGTATCACCACTTTCCATAAGAGGCACACAGCTGACAACCTCTTACGGAAACTGAGGAACATCATCACAGAATGGCTTACCTCAATTGGACTCTCCTGGGGATTTGTGACATCATACAACACCACCAATATTGTGCGTGCATTACATGTGGGCAAATTCCTGCACGTCCCATGTTTTGCACATACATTGAATTTGGTGGTGCAGAATTTTTTTAAAAACTACAGGGGCGTGCAAAAGATACTGTCGGTGGCCTGAAGAATTGCGGGCAACTTTCGGCATTCAGCCACCGTGTGCCGAAGACTGGAGCACCAGCAAACACTCCTGAACCGGCCCCACCATCATCTGAAGCAAGAGGTGGTAACGAGGTGGAATTCAACCCTCTATATGCTTCAGAGGATAGAGGAGAAGCAAAAGGCCATTCAAGCCTATACATATGCCTAAGATATAGGCAAAGGAGGGGGAATGCACCTGACTCAAGCGCAGTGGAGAATGATTTCAACGTTGTGCAAGGTTATCCAAACCTTTGAACTTGCCACATGTGGAGTCAGTTCAGACACTGCCAGCCTGAGTCAGGTCATTCCCCTCATCAGGCTTTTGCACAAGCAGCTGGAGAGATTGAAGGAGGAGTTAAAAAATGGAGCAATTCCACTAGGCATGTGTGACTTGTGGATGGAGCCCTTCATTCACTTAACCAGGATTCACGGGTGGTCAATCTGTTGAAATCAGAGCACTACATCTTGTCAACCGTGCTCGATCCTAGGTTTAAAGCCTATGTTGTATCTCTCTTTCCGGCAGACACAAGTCTACACATGTTCAAAGACCTGCTGGTGAGACACTTGTCAAGTCAAGCGGAACGTGACCCGCCAAATGCTCCTCCTTCATTTTCTCCCGCCACTGGAGCTGCCAGGAAAAGGATCAGATTTCCAAAACCACCCTCTGGCGGTGATGCAGGGCAGTCAGTAGCGAAAACTGACATCTGGTCTGGACTGAAGGACCTGCCAACGATTACTGACATGTCGTCTACTGTCACTGCATATGATTCTGTCACCATTGAAAGAATGGTGGAGGATTATATGAGTGACAGCATCCAAGTAGGCACGTCAGACAGTCCGTACGTATACTGGCAGGAAAAAGAGGCAATTTGGGGGCCCTTGCACAAACTAGCTTTATTTTACCTAAGTTGCCCCCCCTCCAGTGTGTACTCCGAAAGAGTGTTTAGTGCAGCCGGTCACCTTGTCAGCGATTGGCGTACGAGGTTACTTCCACAAAATGTGGAGAAGATGATGTTCATCAAAATTAATTATAATCAATTCCTCCATGGAGACATTCACCAGCAATTGCCTCCAGAATGTACACAGGGACCTGAGATGGTGGATTCCAGTGGGGACGAATTAATACTCTGTGAGGAGGGGGATGTACAGAGTGTAAGGGGTGAGTGGAGGATGATGATGAGGTCCACATCTTGCCTCTGTAGAGCCAGTTTGAATAAGGAGAGATTGATTACTTCTTTTTATGGTGGGGGCCCAAACCAACCAGTCATATCAGCTACAGTCGTGTGGCAGACCCTGTGGCTGAAATGATGGGTTTGTTAAAGTGTGCATGTCCTGTTTATACAACATAAGTGTGGGTGGGAGGGCCCAAGGACAATTCCATCTTGCACCTCTTTTTTATTTATTTATCTTTGCATCATGTGATGTTTGGGGACAATTTTTTTAAGTGCCATCCAGTCTGACACTGCAGTGCCACTCCTAGATGGGCCAGGTGTTTGTACCGCCCACTTGTGTCGCTTAGCTTTGCCATCGAGCGACCACAGTGCACCTCTTTTTCTCTTTTCTTTGCATCATGTGCTGTTTGGGGACTATTTTTTTAAGTGCCATCCTGTCTGACACTGCAGTGCCTCTCCTAGATGGGCCAGATGTTTGTGCCAGCCACTTGGTTCACTTAGCTTAGTCATCCAGCAACCTTGGTGCAAATTTTAGGACTTAAAATAATATTGTGAGGTGTGAGGTGTTCAGAATAGACCGGAAATGAGTGGAAATTATGGTTATTGAGGTTAATAATACTATGGGATTAAAATTACCCCCAAATTCTATGATTTAAGCTGTTTTTGAGGGGTTTTTGAAATAAAAAACACCTGAATCCAAAACACACCCGAATCCGACCAAAAATTTTCAGTGTGGTTTTGCCAAAATGCGTCCAAATCCAAAACACGTCCGCGGAACCGAATCCAAAACCGAAACACAAAACCCAAAAAATTTCCGGTGCACATCTCTAGTCACAACAATACAGCAGATATTGAGCACTGATCAGGATACTAGAACTGAGTCTGACATGGAGCTGCAAGATACAGCAATGGCCTACTGTACTGTACTACTATATACTGGTGGTTACCACAATGCAACACTGTACTACTATATACTGGTCCCAACAATGCAGCAGATATTGAGCACTGATCAGGATACTAGAACTGAGTCTGACACGGAGCTGCAAGATACAGCAATGGCCTACTGTACTGTACTACTATATACTGGTGGTCACCAGAATGCAGCACACTGAGCACAGATATTTGAGCTTTTCAGGCAGAGAATGTAGCCACGTCCTCTCCGCTCAATCGACAATGCACGAGTGAAAATGGCGGCGATGCGCGGCTCTTTATATGGAATCCGAATCTAGCGAGAATCCGACAGCGGGATGATGACGTTTTCCCCTGTTCAGGTTTTGCGTGTTAGTCAGAAAGAACCGAGGCTGCTTCAGACCCGTATAAACCACGGGAAGTTTGGGGGGTTCGGATCTTGACAAACTGAACCCGCTCATCTCTAATATATATATATATATATATATATATATCAGTCATCGCACCTACAGTACAATCTCTTCTCCTCAGGATGCCGAATCTTCCTTTTTAATAGGAGCCCTGAACTCCACACCACGGGAGAGGAACACCATAAAGGAACATACTATATGCAAGATCTAAAAGTCCTGATGGTACTTATTTTTAAACTACCTTAGGTTGCGGATACACTACTATGTCTATGTAACTGACACTGGGTGAATTATTTTTTCACTATTCATCACATTTGAAAAACGTTTTCTATACCAGCATACCTGTTATTGTTGTTTTGCAATACAGGTTGAGTATCCCTTATCCAAAATGCTTGGGACCAGAGGTATTTTGGATATCGGATTTTTCCGTATTTTGGAATAATTGCATACCATAATGAGATATCATGGTGATGAGACCTAAATATAAGCACAGAATGCATTTATGTTACATATACACCTTATACACACAGCCTGAAGGTCATTTTAGCCAATATTTTTTATAACTTTGTGCATTAAACAAAGTGTGTCTACATTCACACAATTCATGTATGTTTCATATACACCTTATACACACAGCCTGAGGGTCATTTAATACAATATTTTTAATAACTTTGTGTATTAAACAAAGCTTGTGTACATTGAGCTATCAAAAAACAAAGGTTTCACTATCTCAGTCTCACTCAAAAAAGTCCGTATTTCGGAATATTCCGTATTTCGGAATATTTGGATATGGGATACTCAACCTGTATTACACTATTGTGGTTTTTAAATCTCCTCACGGTCCACCCACGGAGCAACCGGGGAAGTAAGAAGATCGCAACCAGGAGAAGTTACACTCATTCTACAAGCTTGAACACACTTGAGATGCGGTACGCTTAATATTATTCTAGCTTCACTTGGAAACCACACAACACAGAAGGCGCCGGGTTCTACCACCCTTTCACACATATATATATATATATATATATATATATATAAATATATACACATATTTTCACATTACAAACCATCGCTCCAAGGGCGTTAAATGAGAACATTAATTATAGATGCATTCTGTTAAGAGATTTTATGTGAATCCTGACCAAGTAGATTGTTATTTATGTAATATTTATTGCTTATTTTTATTTTTAAGTTGTGTAATTTTGCGTTAGTGTCATATAGTAGGGCAGCAGATTTGTATTCGGTATGATATACCATTGGACAGGATGCCGGAGGTCAGAATACTGACACTGGAATCCACCCCATCAGAATGCCTTCATTCCCCCCAGAAAGTACTGTAACCCTCTCCTGGCCCCTACCCTAACCCGACCCGGTGGTGCCTAACACTAGCCCTACCTTCCCCTCTTGGTGCATAACCTAACCCTAACCTCCCCTTGTAAGTGCCTAAACCCAACTTTCCCTCCCCAGGACATAACCATCTGCGGCTGCACTTGGACTGTGTTGACGTTTTTGAGTGAGCATCTTGAAGGATGTAAATGAAGGAGATACACACACACATTATATATGTATATGTATACAGGAAGCAGTTAGTTTCCCGGCTTTCAGGATCCCAGCGGTCAGGATACTGGTGCCAGAATCCCGACAGCGAAGGGAAACCCAATATTAGGAGTCCCGACCGCAGCACGACATACCCACTCAGGGAGTGGTCCATACCACCCCCTGACGGGGAATAAATTTATGTGGTGAGCCAAGATCGCCACCGAGCCTGAAGCATAGCAAGCCCATGAGGTAAAGCGCTGCGCTCGCCGCCGGGACCCCATATGTCAGGATTCCTGTGTAGGTCTTATGACCATCAAGATCCCATACTGAATCCATATATACAGTATATACAGGCTAGGAGAGGAGCACACTAATACACATACAGACTAAGAGGGTGGGGCACACTAATTCATATACTTCTAAGGACACCCTCCTTTTCAGTGGCCATGCCCCCTTTTTTGGTGCGCACTACGCCCTTATTAAAGCATACAACTAACAACACTAATTTAGGATCGCAATTTTAAAGATATTTGATCATAAAGAAACCTTGTTTTGCACGTCACAGCATTTAATGTGTGAGTTACAGTATGGTACGCGCCTATCGCACAAAGCATTACCTATTCATTACTTCTACAATCACGAAAGAAAAAAAATATTTATGGACTGCATTATTGTAGTTTAAAACTATATTTTACATTTGTTTGTATTCCTTTATTCTATATGTATCACGTCACTCAACGTGAAATTAAGCACAGGATGAAATTTGAAGAAATAGAAGACACCAAACAAGTCTTCTACGGAAAAGGAACGTATTGTATATTACAAATTCTCAATACACTAAGTTTTGAGTGCCTAGAGTGATACACAGGGTCGGACTGGCCCACAGGGGTACCAGGGAAACCACACTCCTTCCTCTAGGGATCAGGTTCCAGACTGTGCACTTGTATACATGGTAGATATGTTGCATTACACTGCACTAGACTATTGTGTATTTCAAGCCTCTGTGGAGGCTGGCCACACCCCCTTTGTAGGCTGGCCACATCCCTCAAGTATGGGCCCCTATTTCTGCATTCCCCCGGTGGGCCCTTCATGCCCCAGTCCGACACTGGTGATACATCAATACAGCACAGCTGTAATTCAAGACAGTGGTTGTGTATTCCACTAACTCTCTTTGCTTCTACAAAATATTTATTCATAAACCCTTATTTCAAAGGAATATTAAGATATACAGTACTTACGATAAGATTCAAGGCAGGTTTTTGTAGCACAGGATAGATTTTCTCAGAGTGATGTCATTCATTTGGCATATACAATATTTTCTTAATATAAACCCGGTTGGATATTTTATAAGTATTCCAGTACAGTATTACCCAATACACAAAATTTGAAATATATATAAGAAAAGTTTTTCTTTCCTATATTGCAGAGTCACTTTCAGATTATGGCCCTAATTCAGATCTGATCGTAGCAGCAAATCTGTTAGCAGATGGGCAAAACCATGTGCACTGCAGAGGGGGGGGGGGGCAGATATATCATGTGCAGAGAGAGTTAGATTTGGGTGGGGTGTGTTAAAGCTGAAATCTAAATTGCTGTGTAAAAATAAAGCAGCCAGTATTAACCCTGCACAGACACAATATAACCCATCCAAATCTATCTCTATAGACCGAGTCTGCCATCACTACTCTCTTAGGCAGGGAATTCCAAACTCGTATTGTCCTTGCTGTGAAAAAACCTTTTCGCCTCTGTGTACGTAATCTCCTCTCCTCTAACCTAAGTGGGTGTCCACGTGTCTTCTGTGTTGATCTTACCAAACACAGATCCCCCGCAAGCTCTGTGTATTGTCCCCTTAAATATTCATAGCTGTTAATCATGTCTCCTCTTAATCTCCTCTTTTCCAGTGTGAACATGTCAAGCCTTGTAAGTCTTTCCTGGTATTCCAGCATCTCCATCCCCTTAATTAGTTTGGTCGCCCGTCTCTGAACCTTTTCTAGTTCCAGGATATCCTTTTTGTAGTAAGGTGCCCAAAATTGTGCACAATATTCCAGATGGGGCCTCACTAGGGCTTTATATAGTGGGAGTATGACACTCACATCCCTTGCATCAATACCCCTCTTTATGCATGCAAGTACCTTGCTTGCCTTTTTTGCTGCGATTCTACATTGGGTGCTGCTGCTAAATTTGTTATCTATGTGAACACCTAAGTCTTTTTCCAGTATGGAGTCCCCTAACACCACCCCCTTTAGTATGTAAGTGTTAATTTTGTTTTTGCTACCAAGGTGAATTACCTTGCAGGAGAGAGAAGGAAGGAGGTGAAGCAGTGCCGGAGGAGAGAGCCCCAAGGACAGTCCGAGGACAGTCTCATAACAGATAAGTATTAGTTTACCAACATTATTTTATAAGTGCCTTTTTTTTCTCTCCCCTTGTCCTTGATTGAATTATCAATTACTGTTCCGTTGTGAATATTGTTCCCAGCTAGACCATAGTACTCTTCACAGCTAGGCCATAATACAGTATCATATTGCATAGTTTGTATTGTTTTTTTTTTTTTTTGTGTGACGATAAAAGGAAGTTAGATTTTTCAAATTTAATGGGTGGGGCCGAGATTGAGAATCTCATTCAGTGCATGTCGTGCAAGATGTATGCGCACCTGGAGCAACTGTCCCAGTGTGAATACATATGCGCAAGGTGTGTGTGAACGGCTGCCCTGGAAGCCCAGGTAACTGATCTAGAGCAAACCAGTACAAAACCAAGGGATATTCACAATCTCAAGCATAGCTTAGATAGAACGGTGGAGGAGTTGCAGTGGGAGACACCGACAGACGAGGGCAAACCAGGTAGCCGGCTGGGTCACAGTTAGAAGGAAGAAAAAGAGGGGGAGGCAGGACATCTTTGAACTACCAAACCCCAACAAATTCACCCGATTGGATGAAGATTCTGTGGATGGCAGTGAAGAAATGACGGAGCTGAAGGATACTGTACCCTCTAGCAACCGTGGGAACGGTCCATCTGGTACAGATGGGATAAAAGAAAGTGAGGTACCTAGTCAGATTGTGGTGGCAGGGGATTCTATTATCAGGAAGACAGACAGGGCAATCTGAAACTGGGGCTGTGATCGCCGTACAGTCTGTTGTCTCCTGGTGCGTACTGGGTAGAATGATTGTTGGGGGGGGCGGCCAGGCACAGACAGAGCCATGATTAGCATGGCTCCATCTGTAAAGGCAAGCTCCATCTCTAGGGTAATATCCAAAATATGACTTGGGCCACGCGCTAGCCTAGGGAGTCAGACGCCATCTGTTTTGTCATGATGGAATGCACTTGAATGAGGAGTGGGCAGCAGTGCTGGGGAGCAGGATTGTTAGATTATTGGAGGAGATTTTAAACTAGGTACCTGGGGGGAGGGTCAAGCAGTGAGAATAGTAAGGATGGAGGTGGTGAGCTAATTGGGGTTGGAGAACGGGGGGTGGAGAATGGGAGGGGGGGGGGGAGCAGCCGGCAATGGTGCTAACAAGGTTATTACCAAGGGTATTGCCAAAACACTAATTAACAATGAATATGGGTCACCAATATTGCATATAGAAAAAAATGTTCCTAGCATAAGAGGGAATACTTATCTAAATTGTATGTATGTAAACGCTAGAAGCCTTACATGGAAAAAGGAGGAACTAGGAGTCATTGCAGCATATAAACAGTATGATATTATAGGTATTACTGAAACTTAGTGGGATGAGTCTCATGATTGGACAGTCAATCTGGAGAGACAGATTAAATAAATGGGTTAGACGGGTATGTCTTCATGTAAAGACATTTTTGAAACCTGATATATGGGAAGATATTCATGAGGGGACTGTAAATACCGTGGAGAACTTATGGGTAGAAATTGTATACGGGGGGAAAGGGAACTAAAAAGCTACTATTAGGGATATGCTACAAGATGCCTGATATTAATGTAGCTGATGAGGAATTGTTACTGAGGCAAATTGAAAAAGTGGCAGTATTAGGTGACGTAATAGTGATGGGAGATTTTAAGAATCTGGGGACTAATGATTCATGTGACACTGCTAGGGGTAATAGGTTTTTAAACAGACTAAATGATCATTTCTTACTTCAACTAATCGAGGAACCAACTAGGTACAATGCAATCTTAGACCTGGTATCAACAAATAAGGAGGATTTGATATGAAAATATTATAATAGGGGAGCCCCTGGGAAACAGCGACCACAATGTGGTCACACTCAATATCAGTAATCATAAGCATCCTATATAGGCTCAACTAGGACTCTAAACTTTAGTAAAGCCAACTTTGCCATGATGAGGGAAGATTTAAGGGACATTGAATGGGAAATTTTGTTTCAAGGCAAGAATACTATGGAGAAATGGGAGGTATTAAAGATATTTACTAGTTATACAGTACTCATAAATTCATTCCCATGGTCTGCAAATAGTTCCAAAACAATGTGGTTCAACAAAAAGGTCAAGGAAATAATGGCCAAAAACAGCGAGCATTGAAAAAATATAAATCAGATGGAAAGGCGGAGTCATTCCAGTACTATAAGGAGTGTAACAAAATATGCAAAAAATAAATCAGAGCATCTAAAATAGAAATGGAAAAGCTAATAGCAAAGGAAAGTAAAACAAACCCTAAAAAGTTTTTGAAACACATCAACAGCAAAAAATTTAAGTAGGAGAGTAAAGGTCCTTTAAAAGGCAAGTTTGGTGTCTTATCAAAGACGATAATGACACAGCGGAAAAATTAAACAAGTTTTTCTCATCTGTATTTGCAAGAGAGGACCAGATGGTGGGATTTACGCATAACCTCAGCAATGTTAATGTCCCACTGCTAAATGCTTATTTAAGTGAGGAAGTAGTCTGTGACCGATTAAAAAAAATGAAGATTAATAAGTCACCTGGCCCTGACATAATTCACCCGAGGGTTCTCATAAAACTACACTCCAAACTAGTCCTCTATATCTGATTTTCAATGACTCACTTACATCAGGCATGGTTCCCAAAGACAGATGTATAGCGGAAGTTGTGCCAATATTTTAAAAAGGGAAGTAAATCTAAAGTGGGTAATTATAGACCAGTTAGTCTTACATCTATAGTGAGGAAAGTACTGGAAGGAATTTTAAGTGATGGAATACAGGAGTTTCATGAAGCAAATAAGGTTATTAATAGAGACCAACATGGATTTGTGAAAGACAGATCATGTCAAACCATCTTAATAAGTTTTTATGAAACAGTTAGTGCAAACCTAGATCAAGGTAAGGAGGTGGATGTAATCTTTTTAGACTTTGCTAAAGCTTTTGATACAGTATCGCACATGAGACTTAACTATAAGTTACGAGAACTTGGGCTAGGAAGCACAAAATGCACTTGGGTTAGAAATTGGTTGGATAATAGGGAGCAGTGAGTTGTGGTAAATGGAACTTTTTCAAAATGGACTGAAGTACTAAGTGGTGTACCACAAGGGTCTGTACTTGGTCCTCTTTTGTTCAACATTTTCATAAATGATCTAGATGTACTAGATCATTTAGTAGGTCTAGAGAGCATGGTGTAAATTTTTGCAGACAATTCCAAATTTTGTAAGGTTATACATTCGGAAGGGGATGCTGAGTCTCTTCAGAACGACTTATTTTAACTGGGAGCATGAGCAGCTAAATTGAGAATGAGGTTCAATATAGACAAATGTAAGGTAATGCACTTTGGTAACAAGAACAAAAATACTACCTACACACTAAATGGGGTAAAACTAGGGGATTCTGTACGGGAGAAAGTTTTAGGTGTTCACATAGATAACAAACTTAGCAGGTGTACCCAAATTAGGAATGCAGCAAAAAAGGTATTAGCATGCGTTAAGCAGGGAATTGATGCAAGGGATGAGAGTGTTATACTCCCATTATATAAATCACTAATGAGGTCACATACTGTGCACAGTTATGGGCACCATACTACAAAAAGGATATTTTGGAACTTGAAAAGGTTTAGAGACGGGCGACCAAATTGAATAAGGGGTCGGCAATGCTAGAATATGAGGAAAAGCTTGCTAGGCATGTTTACACTGTAGAAAAGGAGATTAAGAGGGGACATGATGAACATGTACAAATATTTGAGGGGGCATTACACTGAGCTAGCGGAGGATTTGATTTTGGTAAGGTCAACTCAAAGGACACATGGACACCCACTCATGTTAGAGAAGAGGAGATTTTGCACACATAGACGGAATGGTTTCTTCACAGTAAGGACAATACGTATTTGGAATTCCCTGCCTGAGGGAGTAGTAATGGCAGGCTCGGTCATTGGCCCTCATTCCGAGTTGATCGGTCGCAAGGCGAATTTAGCAGAGTTACACACGCTAAGCCTACGCCTACTGGGAGTGAATCTTAGCTTCTTAAAATTGCGACCGATGTATGCGCAATATTGCGATTACTAACTACTTAGCAGTTTCAGAGTAGCTTCAGACTTACTCTGCCTGTGCGATCAGTTCAGTGCTTGTCGTTCCTGGTTGACGTCACAAACACACCCAGCGTTCGCCCAGGCACTCCCACCGTTTCTCCGGCCACTCCTGCGTTTTTTCCGGAAACGGTAGCGTTTTCAGCCACACGCCCCTGAAACGCCGTGTTTCCGCCCAGTAACACCCATTTCCTGTCAATCACATTACGATCGCCGGAGCGAAGAAAAAGCCGTGAGTAAAAATACTTTCTTCATAGTAAAGTTACTTGGCGCAGTCGCAGTGCGAACTTTGCGCATGCGTACTAAGCGGATTTTCACTGCGATGCGATGAAAAATACCGAGCGAACAACTCGGAATGAGGGCCATTGCTATTAAGAATGGGTTAGATAAATTCCTAATGGATAAGGATATACAGGGTTATGGTGGGTAAATCATGCACTAGAGTAAAAAAAAAAAGAAAAAAAAGAGGATTATAACGGCCAAACATTCACTGCACTTAAAATTAGCTTTAAAAAATATTACAGTGTAGGAGATCATAAATAGGTTGAACAAATTGTTTTTTTTCAACCTCAGAAACTATGTTACTACAGTATGTAACACATGGAATCGGGGACTTATCCCGGATCCCATTTATTATCATGCGATCGTGGGTCTGTTTTTGCCTGATGAAAATGGCCTGTAATAGCATACCACAATAATGACTATCAGTCATTAAACGTGATATCCTGCTGTTTTCATCAGGCAAAAATGGATCATGGATAAAAGGATACCCCCTTTGTGTTTTTAAAGCATTATTTATTTACTCAAAATTATTTTGCTTTCTTTTTTCTACACGTTATTCTATTTCTATAAATTCTTTATACTTCGCTAAATCTTAGCCAAGCATAGGGTATATATGATACATCATATGGGATAGTGAATTAAATATATGTATCACATATGGATATTAATACTTTCGTATTTTAACTTAAATATAATAAAGTAGAATTTTAAATAACAAATTACAATATCATTTTCTGGGTGCACCCATATTTAAACTTAATCCCTTTTTTCCGTTCTTGTTTTGACTGCTGGACATTTGCTGAGTTTTGATCAGAGATGTGTGGAAAAGATAGGCTGCCTCACCTACCGTAGACTTTAAACTTTACTTTTTAATGATTCAGGAAGTCTTGGCTGGCACAGGATTGGATAGCTCATTTTCAGGTGATCAGACCCTGTCACGTTAGGCTCTGATGTGGAGTGAGGCCTAAACCATACCTCCCAACATGACCCTCTCCAGAAGGGACAGAATGCTCTGCTCCTGGACTTTCCTCTTAAGTTATAATTGCCATCACCTGTGCTGAAACACCTTTCTTATCCATTACCTGTTCAAAACAAGTGCCGTCAATCATAAATTAGGAGAAAAGTCCAGAAGCAGAGCATTGTGTCCCTCCTGGAGAGAGTAATGTTGGGAGGTATGCCTAAACTTCTAAAAATGAACAGAGGATGCTGGCTTTTAGGCCCAAACCCCAGAGAGCTGAGCACGTGGAGAATCAAATGCTGCACACAGGATTCTGCTGATTTCTCACAGAGGAATTCCCACTCAGGTGGCTAATCAAGCATAAGAAACACAGATTGCAGTCTCCATGCTGAGCTGAAGCATATGCAGGTTACAGGATATGCTAAGGTAAGCCACAGAACATGAGAAATACAGTCAGATTCATGACACTACAACTTTGTACAATGTCAGTTTTGGGGATAGGTTCGGGGTGCGGGCCCTCTGGGATGGTGTAGGCGGGTTGCCTTGGGGTAGCACACTATGACATTTAATTTAGCACTTTTTAACACTCTGAATTTTTTTTTCTACTAATACTACACTTTTTTAAAAAAAATTTTGGGTGGGCTAATATTTTTTGCCCAAAAACTATACCAAGAACTTCAAATTTGCTCTATAGTAGTGTCACTGACCTAGGTTGGGGGTGTTGTGAACTCGGGGGTTCTTCCAATGGTAGAGAAGAGGAACCACAGTTAGGTCGGAACAGGGATGGCCTGATATAGGTCTTCTTCATACAGGACTCTAACAGTAAGGCTTGGTGAAATATTGAAGAACTTTATTGCAGGGAGGGAGCAACACAATGTCACATAGCAGAGAAGAAACGTATGGGAAATGTCCAGGCCTATAGAAGAACTTGTAAGCAATGTTGAAGATACTGGTAAATAAAGTACTTGTGAATGATGGTAAAAGATACTGGTGACTGAAGAACTTGTGAGTGATGTTTTTAAAGACACTGAAGATTTGAAGAACTTGTGAACGGTGTTTAAAGACACTGATGATTTGTAGAACTTGAGAGTGGTGATTAAAGACACTGATGATTTGTAAAACTTGTGAGCGGTGGTTAAAGACACTGATGATTTGCAGAACTTGAGAGCGGTGATTAAAGACACTGATGATTTGTAGAACTTGAGAGCGGTGGTTAAAGACACTGATGATTTGTAGAACTTGAGAGCGGTGGTTAAAGACACTGACGATTTGTATAACTTGAGAGCGGTGTTTAAAGACACTGATAACTTGTGAAACTGGAGAGCGGTGTTTAAAGACACTGGTAACTTGCAAAACTTGAGAGCGGTGTTTAAAGACACTGGTAACTTGTAAAACTTGAGAGCGGTGTTTAAAGACACTGGTAACTTGCAAAACTTGAGAGCGGTGCTTAACCCGCAGCCCACGCTGACTCCAAGAAGCACTGGTGACTGGACCGCAGAGGAACACACCAGCCGCTGGGAAAGCTGGAAACTGTGCAGCAACTGGCACCTGGAAATGCCGGAGACACTGGGGTACAACTGCAGAGAGATTCGCCGGGAACAAGAGCACTGGCATCCACTTCAGGGGAAAAGACGATACTCAGGCGCCGAGGCTCTGCCCGGCGTCAGACTTAAATCTCCCGCCTCCGCTGGATTGGCGGAACAGTCTGTTGACATCACCTGCTCCCCGCCCACGTGATGCCGTGTGTCATGGCGGTGCCCCTGCCCCGGGGTCCCGCCGGGAGCCGCGCCAGTTAGACGCCGGAGCCCGTGGACCACCGAAGGTGGAGGCCGCAACACCGACCAGCAGGCACGCAGGGGTAAGCGCGGTGAACGCCGCCTCTGGCGTGTGACAGTACACGCTCCTCCAGGAGTGGCCCCCGGACACTTTCCAGGTTTTGTTGGATGTCTGGAATGGAAAATCTGCACCAGTCGGGGAGCCATAACTTCAGTAGCCTTGACCCAGCTCCTCTCCTCGGGGCCAAAACCTTTCCACTCCACCAAATACTGTAGATTCTGGTGAAGATAACGAGAGTCAAGAATAGCTTTGATTTCAAAGTCCGTTCCAGCTTCAGTCTCCACAGAGGTTGACCTCGGGGACTTTGAATGGAACCGGTTTAAAATAAGGGGGCGAAGAAGAGAGACATGGAAGGAATTTGGTATCCGGAGGTGGGAAGGCAATTCCAATTTGCAGACCGAAACAGCTGTTGGGCTTAATGTATCGCTATTACCTCAAGAAGTTTGGCATAAGTAACACGTTTTAAAGCTTACCATTTTTTGGATGGAATAACTACATATTTGCTGCTCTTAATTAATTTTTGTGAAAATCGTTGGATACTAAAGCATTTGAAAATATATGGTGTGCTGGTATCTATGGGGATTGTTACTTGGTGGTGTGCTATACCTATGTGGACTATATATATATATATATATATATATATATATTTATTTATTTATTCGTAGAGCGGGTTTGGTTCCCTGAGAACCGACCCCCCCATACTTTCACACTCCCGCCAGACTTTGAAACCAGATCGAGGCAAAACGTCATCATCCCACTGTCAAATTCTTGCAGGATTTGAATCCCATACAAACAGCCATGCGTTGCCGCCATTTTCACTCTGGACTTGGAGAGTGAGGGAGACAAACCTCTGTTTCTCTCTGTGGGTGGTAGCATCGGGTGGGGTTAGTGTGTGCTCTGTAGGGGTGCTGCTGTGGACACTGTGGTGTACCTGTGCTGTGTTGGGGGTGCTGTCCTTGCAGTCCTGGCTGTCACTGGTGTTTCATGTGCTGCAGCTGCACATGAGTGTTGCTGTCCTGGCTTTCACTGTGTTTTAAATGGTGCAGGGGCACTCTCCTCCTGTATGCTGGAAAATGTAGGGGTGCTACTGGCCCTGTATGTTGTAAAAATTCAGGGGTGCAGTTGTTAAAAATTAAAAGCACACTGCTCCTGTATGCTTTCAAATATTGGGGTGCTGCTGGTCCTGTATGTTGTAAAAATTCAGAGGTGCATTTGTAAAATATTAAAAGCACACTGCTCCTGTATGCTGTGAAATATTGCTGCTGGCCCTGTATGTTGTAAAATTTCAGTGGTGCACTTAAAAATTATGCTGTATGCTGTAAAATGTAGGGGTATTGCTGTTCAAATAACATTACACTGGCCCTGGTTGCTATAAAAATTCAGGTGCTGCTGTTAAAATTTAAAAGCACACTGCTCCTGTATGCTTTAGAATATAGGGATGCTGCTGTCCCTGTATGTTGTAAATTTAAGAGGTGCAGTTGTTCAAAATTAAAAGCACACTGCTCTTGTATGCTGAAAAATATTGGGGTGCTGCTGGCCCTGTATGTTGTAAAAATTCAGAGGTGCAGTTGTTCAAAATTAAAAGCACACTGCTCTTGTATGCTGAAAAATATTGGGGTGCTGCTGGCCCTGTATGTTGTAAAAATTCAGAGGTGCAGTTGTTCAAAATTAAAAGCACACTGCTCCTGTATGCTTAAAAATATTGGGGTGCTGCTGGCCCTGTATGTTGTAAAAATTCAGAGGTGCAGTTGTTAAAAGTTAAAAGCACACTGCTCCTGTATGCTGTCAAATATAGGGGTGTTGCTGTTCAAATAACATTACACTGGCCCTATATGCTATAAAAATTCAGGGGTACAGTTGTTAAAAATTAAAAGCACACTGCTGTAGGCTGTAAAATATAGGGGTATTGCTGTTCAAATAACATTACACTGGCCCTGTATGCTATGAAAATTCAGGGGTACAGTTGTTAAAAAATTAAAACAACACTGCTGTATGCTGTCAAATATAGGGGTGTTGCTGTTCAAATAACATTACACTGGCCCTGTATGCTATAAAAAATCAGGGGTACAGTTGTTAAAAATTAAAACCACACTGCTGTATGCTGTAAAATATAGGGGTATTGCTGTTCAAATAACATTACACTGGCCCTGTATGCTATAAAAATTCAGGGGTACAGTTGTTAAAAAATTAAAACAACACTGCTGTATGCTGTCAAATATAGGGGTGTTGCTGTTCAAATAACATTACACTGGCCCTGTATGCTATAAAAATTCAGGTGCTGTTGTTAAAATTTAAAAGCACACTGCTCCTGTATGCTTTAGAATATAGGGGTGCTGCTGTCCCTGTATGTTGTAAAATTCAGAGGTGCAGTTGTTCAAAATTAAAAGCACACTGCTCTTGTATGCTGAAAAATATTGGGGTGCTGCTGGCCCTGTATGTTGTAAAAATTCAGAGGTGCAGTTGTTCAAAATTAAAAGCACACTGCTCCTGTATGCTTAAAAATATAGGGGTGCTGCTGGCCCCGTATGTTGTAAAACTTCAGAGGTGCAGTTGTTAAAAGTTAAAAGCACACTGCTCCTGTATGCTGTCAAATATAGGGGTGTTGCTGTTCAAATAACATTACACTGGCCCTGTATGCTATAAAAATTCAGGGGTACAGTTGTTCAAAATTAAAAGCACACTGCTGTATGCTGTCAAATATAGGGGTATTGCTGTTCAAATAACATTACACTGGCCCTGTATGCTATAAAAATTAAGGGGTACCGTTGTTAAAAAATTAAAACAACACTGCTGTATGCTGTCAAATATAGGGGTGTTGCTGTTCAAATAACATTACACTGGCCCTGTATGCTATAAAAAATCAGGGGTACAGTTGTTAAAAATTAAAACCACACTGCTGTATGATGTCAAATATAGGGATGTTGCTGTTCAAATAACATTACACTGGCCCAGTATGTTGTAAAAATTCAGGGGTGCAGTTGTTAAAAAATGAAAGCATACTGCTGTATTCTGTAAAATATAAGGGTGCTGCTGGCCTTGTATGTTGTAAAAATTCAGAGGTGTAGTTGTTAAAAGTTAAAAGCACACTGCTGTATACTGTTAAACATAAGGGTGTTGCTGTTCAAATAACATTACACTGGCCCTGTGTGTTGTAAAACTTCAGGGGTGCAGTAAAAATCAATGTACATTGGCCTTGTCTTGTATGCTGTAATTATTCTAGGGTGCAGTGAAAATCAAAATACTAGTACTAATGTCAGGCGCTATCAACAGTTATAAATAGTGTATAAATAAATAGATAATTCTCTTACAGCTCATACAATTTAAATAGCCGCAAACAAGGTGAAATGGCCTGTGGAAATGGCCAACACAATCACACCTGATTGAAACCAGGTGTAGCAAAAATAATTCTAGTTAACCTCTTGCGCTATTGAATTAAAGGTAACATGACTTGAAGACACTTAATTAATGATTGAAATAGATTTAATATCCATAAATTAATTATAAACATAAAAATGAATAGTTAAGTATGCGCATACACATAAAAAGATAAATACTAAACTTTACTAATGAGCATAAGAGGTGGATCATATAATTAATTGTGACCATGTATGACTAATCAGCATTCATACGTTGACAGTGTCCTTTAATTGGTATTTTCAACATGGAACAGTCCCATTATTTGTGCTCGTAGAAATGAGTTTAGGTGTATACCAAGTGAGTGAACCGAACCACTATATCAGTTGTAAATGGTCCTTTTGTACATGGAGAAAATCTCCAAACAGCACGGAGAGGATAAATGTCACCTGGGGTTTGGTGCACAGCAAGCACCTATATGAAACTCCCGGTTACCACTGTCCGTGGATGGTGTACTCCGTCTTCTGCTGTGTCAGGTTATCACACACACACACCTTACTTCGCATTAGGGGATGGAGGTCGTATCCGGCTCCCGGAGCTTTGCGCACTGCAGGCGCTGATTAGATGATATATCGTCCTCCCGTCTCCCGCTTATCGGTCTCAGGCAGTATTGTGCATCAATAGGACCTACTGTCAATTGTCCGTTAGGTCACACAGGGCTCCTTCTCTGACGCGTTTCGCTTCTAATTGAAGCTTCCTCATAGAGTAATCTATGCGGCGGCTTGAAGACGGGAGCGGAATCATCTAATCAGCGCCTGCAGTGCGCAAAGCTCCGGGAGCCGGATACGACCTCCATCCCCTAATGCGAAGTAAGGTGTGTGTGTGTGATAACCTGACACAGCAGAAGACGGAGTACACCATCCACGGACAGTGGTAACCGGGAGTTTCACATAGGTGCTTGCTGTGCACCAAACCCCAGGTGACATTTATCCTCTCCGTGCTGTTTGGAGATTTTCTCCATGTACAAAAGGACCATTTACAACTGATATAGTGGTTCGGTTCACTCACTTGGTATACACCTAAACTCATTTCTACGAGCACAAATAATGGGACTGTTCCATGTTAAAAATACCAATTAAAGGACACTGTCAACGTATGAATACTGATTAGTCATACATGGTCACAATTAATTATATGATCCACCTCTTATGCTCATTAGTAAAGTTTAGTATTTATCTTTTTATGTGTATGCGCATACTTAACTATTCATTTTTATGTTTAGAATTAATTTATGGATATTAAATCTATTTCAATCATTAATTAAGTGTCTTCAAGTCATGTTACCTTTAATTCAATAGCGCAAGAGGTTAACTAGAATTATTTATGCAGTGAAAATCAGTGTACAATGGCCCTGTCTTGTATGCTGTAATTATTCTTGGGTGCAGTGAAAATCAATTTACACTCACCCTGTCTTGTATGCTGTACTAATTCTAGGATGCAGTGAAAATCAATGTACACTGGCCCTGTCTTGTATGCTGTAACTATTCAAGGGTGCAGTGAAAATCAATGTACAGTTCATTGGCCCTGTCTTGTATGCTGTAAAACTACAAGGGTGTTGTGAAAATACAGGGGTGCTGCCACTGTCTGCGATTGTGATGTCTATGCCTGACCTTGTCAACACTGTATGGGAAGAGGAGGCTCCTACCACCATTTGCAGATCCCTGCAAGTGCTGGGAGGAGCACCACCAGTCCAGTTGCTGATATTGTGATTGAGGATGTCAATGAAGAAGTACACCAGGATGAGGAGGATATGGGTGTAGCTGGCACTACGTAGGAAGGTGTTTGTTCCGCCCACTTCAGTAGCTTATCTTAGTTATCCAGCTACCTCATTGCACTTTTTTTCTTCTTTGCATTATGTGCTCTTTGGGGCCTAGTTTTTACAAGTGCCATCCTGTCTGACACTGCAGTGCCACTCCTTGATAGGCCAGGTGTTTGTGCCACCCACTTGGGTTGCTTAGCTTAGTCATCCAGCTACCTCATTGCACCTCTTTTTCATATTTGCATGATGTGCTCTTTGGGGCCTAGTTTTTAAAAGTGCCATCCTGTTTGACACTGCAGTGTCACTCCTAGATGGGCCAGGTGTTTGTGCCGCCCACTTGGGTCACATAGCTAAGTCATCCCGCTACCTCATTGCACCTCTTTTTCATCTTTGCATTATGTGCTCTTAAAAATTAGAGAGGCACACGCAATCAGGAACAACACACAGACTTTCACCTCCACTCCTATCTTGGTGTGAAACGGAAAGATCTTCAACCAAGCAAATATATAATTATCACATTACTGTATAAACTGAAAAACTAGGGGCCAAAGACTCCGAATTTATACCTCTTCTCTATTTTCAGGGATTATGATAATCTTGGGTCTAGTTCGGGGATGCACATAAACTGGTGTATACCACAATATCAAGATTGGATATTTTTCCCTCCACGGAGTCTGGAGACTTATTTTGTGGAAATCTTGGCCCTCATTCCGAGTCGTTTGCTCAGTATTTTTCATCGCATCGCAGTGAAAATTCGCTTAGTACGCATGCGCAATATTCGCACTGCGACTGCGCCAAGTAATTTTACAATGAAGATAGTATTTTTACTCACGGCTTTTTCATCGCTCCGGCGATCGTAGTGTGATTGACAGGAAATGGGTGTTACTGGGCGGAAACACAGCGTTTTAGGGGCGTGTGGATGAAAACGCTACCGTTTCCGGAAAAAACGCAGGAGTGGCCGGAGAAACGGGGGAGTGTCTGGGCGAACGCTGGGTGTGTTTGTGACGTCAAACCAGGAACGACAAGCACTGAACTGATCGCAGATGCCGAGTAAGTCTGAAGCTACTCTGAAACTGCTAAGAAGTTTGTTATCGCAATATTGCGAATACATCGTTCGCAATTTTAAGAAGCTAAGATTCACTCCCAGTAGGCGGCGGCTTAGCGTGTGTAACTCTGCTAAAATCGCCTTGCGACCGATCAACTCGGAATGAGGGCCCTTGTGCATTGCATTTTTATTTACATATTTTGTGGCAGAATTTTTCTTATTTTCATTTTTCACAGCTTCCAGTTACACACATGTGAGCATACCTTTGTGTCCCAGTTACATGCATGTGAGCATACCTGTGTCTTGTTTATTTTTATTTTTTTAAAAGCATCCACTTAGATGTTTTAGAAGCCCCTCCTGAGCCCCCACAGCAGCCACGGATGGGGCATGTTGAGTTTGGGTGGGTTCAGTACAGTACTAAGCAGGACTGTGCAGTGAATTTTTTGTTATTCAGCCCCTGCCCTGGTAAAAAAAAATCTCTCTTTTACCTTGTGCTGGATTATGATTCTGTCTATTCTGAGTCTGACTGATTTAGGCCACAAATGTGGTTTCATTTGAAAACACTTCATCAAAATTTCAATTTCCATTTCCACCTTTGCGGCTATGTTTTCACAAATCTGGTTGTGAGGTTGAAGCTTGTTTCATATTCTGCTCTAGGCTTTAATTTAAACCTAGAATCAAGTACAGTAGCACCCCTGGAATTATACGGCAGCACCCCTGGACTTATACAGAATAGGCAGCACCACTGGAGAATTGCACAGCAGACAGGCAACAGCACCCCTGGACTTAAATGGCAGTGGAGCAGCACCCCTGGACTTATAGGCACCCCATATAGGGCAGAACTTCTGAATGATGTGGCAAAGAAAAGATGTGCAAGATGGAATTGTCCTTGGGCCCTCCCACCCACCCTTATGTTGTATAAACAGGACATGCACACTTTAACAAACCAATAATTTAGTGACAAGGTCTGCAACACGACTGTGGCTAAAATGATTGGTTTGTTTGGGCCCCCACCAAAAAAGAAGCAATTAATCTCTCCTTGCACAAACTGGCTCTACAGAGGTAAGATGTCATCCTCATCCTCAGGTTCCCGCTCGCCCCCCCTTCAGTGTTTACATTTTCATCCTCACAGAGAAATAATATTGAAACAAACCACATAATTCAGGACTGCTTACGCTATTACCCAAGCTTTCTGAACTTAACAATGACATGATAAGTGCAGTGTAAGTAACGTATAAGGAAGGATGTTCCTAGGAGGTTAACTTCCTTACTCCTACTTTTTATGGATTAACAAAGGCAACAGATGGCTTGACACCTGTTGTCCGGATTTGTGGAAAAATAATTTTACACCGAAGAGGTGGGTTTTTTGGTATTTTGACCAGGCATGAAAATGTGCTTTTTCATCCCATGGCCAACACATGTGTCCACTGGTGCCTTATTTAAAAAAACACATCACCATCAGAATACTCATCATCATTTTCCTCCTCAGCGCCAGCTACACAAATATCCTCCTGGTGTCCTTGTACAGTGAAATCCTCAATCTCAATATCAGCAACAGGACTGGCGTTGCTCCTCCCAGCGCTTGTGGGGGGCATGCTAATGGTGGTAGGAGCCTCCTCTTCCCATACAGTCTTGGGAAGGTCAGAACTATACATTGCAACTGTGGACACACTTGGACTCTCCTTGGGGATTTGTGATATCTCTGAACGCACAGTTGTTTTTACCTGTGCTTTAACAAGCTTTATTTTATTTTTTTCATTTTTCGAGAGAGAGGAGGGCTTCCATCTTCATAAGAAGCTGAACCACCAGTCATGAACATAGACCTGGGCCTTTGCATTTCCTTTGTGTGTGAATGGCATATTGCCAATTTTACGGCTCTTATGAGAATTTTTTTTTTGGTTATTTATTTTTGCTTTTTAGATTTTACAAGCCCTCTATGACATTGGGCATCGGCCTTCTCAGATGACATTGATGGAATGGCATCATCAGTGTCATGACTTATGACAGCAGCAGCTTCAGCACTAGTACTAGGAACTGGAAGTGGTTCCTGATCTTTCACTATTATTTCCTCCAAATTTTTGTTCTCCATTTCACAGGATAGCGCCCCTTTATTATTAGAGCACACAGAATAGTGCCCCTTTATTTTTACAGCAAACAGGACAGGGCAAGTGTACATTTATTTTCAGTGCACCCCTGAATTTTTACAACATACAAGACAGGTCTAGCACCCCTGTATTTTCACAGCATACAGGAGGACAGTGGAGCTTACAATCTATATTCCCTACCACATGTACACACACACATTCACGCTAGAGTTAATTTTTGTTGGGAGCCAATTAACCTACCAGTATATTTTTGGATTGTGGGAGGAAACCGGAGTACCCGGAGGAAACCCACGCAAGTACAGGAAGAATATACAAACTCCGCACAGTTAGGTCCATGGTGGGAATCGAACCCATGACCTCAGTGCTGTGAG
This sequence comes from Pseudophryne corroboree, assembly GCF_028390025.1. Classification (NCBI taxonomy): domain Eukaryota; kingdom Metazoa; phylum Chordata; class Amphibia; order Anura; family Myobatrachidae; genus Pseudophryne; species Pseudophryne corroboree. The sequence goes on from NC_086454.1 coordinate 202,801,366, forward strand.
GCAGTAATGCTAACCATTACACTATCCGTACTGATATATATATATATATATATATATATATATATATATCTATATATAAATATATATATATATATATATATATGAACAGAAATCAGCGGCACTCCCAGGACTTTATATGAAATAAAGGCTCCTTATCCCATTAAATATGCAACGTTTCGGTATTTTATTCCAACCGTTGTCAGGCTTAATAACAATACAAAAGTACATGTGCAGTGGTCACCGGATGTCCGGAGAACCGTACTTCCTCTGACATACGTCAGATCTGACCTCATCAATTAACCCTTCACCGTGAAAATTACAATACAATGGAAACAACTGTAAATATAAGAATAAATTCTATATCAGTACATTCTTAAATAACATGTACTTTTATATGGTTCGACTTCGTATACATCACAGTGCTGTCTGTGGGAGAAGGCACCGGGCAATTACTATTTTTAACTTGGAGTGCCGAATACTTGGTTTGATATATATATATATATATATATATATTACACACACACACAGTGCATCCGGTAATTATTAACAGCGCTTCTCTTTTTCCACATTTTGTTATGTTACAGCCTAATTCCAAACTAGAATAAATTCATTTTCCCTCAAAATTCTATACACAATACCCCATATTGACAATGTGAAAAAAGTGATTTTTGCTAATTTATTAAAAATAAAAAACTAAGAAATCACATGTACATAAGTATTCACAGCCTTTGCCTTGAGATGTTCCTACAGCTTAATTGGAGTGCACCTGTGGTAAATTTAGTTGAATGGACATGATTTGGAAAGGCACACACCTGTCTATATAAGGTCCCACACTGGACAGTGCATGTCTGAGCACAAACCAAGCATGAAGTCAAAGGAATTGTCTGTAGACCTTCGAGACAGGATTGTCTCGAGACACAAATATGGGGAAGGGTAAAGAAAAATATCTGCTGCTTTGAAGGTCCCAATGAGCACAGTGGCCTCCATCATCCATAAATGGAAGAAGTTCGGAACCACCAGGACTCTTCCTAGAGCTGGCCGGCTGTTTAAACTGAGTGATCGGGGGAGAAGGGCCATAGTCGGGGAGGTGACCAAGAACCCGAAGGTCACTCTGTCAGAGCTACACCATTACTCTGTGGAGAGAGGAGAACCTTCCAGAGGGACAACCATCTCTGCAGCAATCCACCAATCATGCCTGTATGGTAGAGTGGCCAGACGGAAGCCACTCCTTAGTAAAAATCACATGGCAGCCCGTCTGGAGTTTGCCAAAATGCACCTGAAGGACTATCAGACCATAAGAAACAAAATTCTCTGGTCTGATGAGGCAAACATTTAATTTTTTTGCGTGAATGCCAGGCATCACGATTGGAGGAAACCAGACACCGCTCATCACCAGGCCAATACCATCCCCAAAATGAAGCATGGTGTTGGCAGCATCATACTGTGGGGATATTTTTAAGCGACAGGAACTGGGAGACTAGTCAGGGTAGGGGGAAAGGTGAATGCAGCAATGTACAGAAACGTCCTGGATGAAAACCTGCTCCAGAGCGCTATTGACCTCAGACTGGGGTGACGGTTCATCTTTCAGCAGGACAACAACACTAAGCACACAGCCAAGATATCAAAGAAGTGGCTTCAGGACAACTCTGTGAATGTCCTTGAGTGGACCAGTCAGAGCCTAGACTTGAATCCAATTGAACATCTCTGGAGAGATCTGAAAATGGCTGTGCACTGACGCTTCCCATCCAACCTAATAGAGCTTGAGAGGTGCTGCAAAGAGGAATGGGCAAAACTACCCAAAGATAAGTGTGCCAAGCTTGTGGCATCATATTCAAAAAGACTTGAGGCTGTAATTGCTGCCAAAGGTGCATCAACAAAGTATTGAGCAAAGTCTGTGAATAGTTATGTACATGTGATCTCTTAGTTTTTTTATTTTTAAAAAATTTGCAAAGATGTCAAAAACACATTTTTCACGTTGTCATTATATAGTGTTGTGTGTTGAATTTTGAGGGGAAAAAATTGAATAAATCCATTTAGGGATAAGGCTGTAACATAACAAAATGTGGAAAAAGTGAAGCGCTGTGAATACTTTCCGGAAGCACTGTATGTGTAATATATATATATATATATATCTCCTATATAATAGCCCTATTCTGTGACCTTGTGATTCATTTGCTAACGCTGGGCGGAGTCACAACAGTGGGCGGAGTTAGTCAAATGAGTCACAGAGATCTGGCCAAATCTACAGGAGACTAGGAGCAGAAGCAGATAGCATGGGCTTGGGCATGGCACAGGCAGGAGTGCATACCTCCCAGCTTTCTGCAGGAGCTTTCTCCAGGCAGAAGGAAGGAAACACACTCGGCGAAAAGGGGGCGTGGCTTCACGGGAGGGTCCCCGTTTTCGTCAGTGAGGGGGCATGCCCAGCGCTCTGTGAGCTGCTGGCATGCTCCCAGGGGCTGATTATGAGTCTGGGGGGCTCAGGGCACTTGAGACAGGGGAGCCCTATCTCATTGCTGTGCCTGCTGGGTGTTGGGGGCGTGGCCTAATCGCGCGCCCGCGCGGCCACGCCCCCTTATGCAAATTCCAATATATATTTTTTTTATGGGATTTTGGCCCCTCAGCTAGGGCTAAATCCAGAGGGGGTGGTCGCTCCCCCCTACACACCCGCACAGGGAGAAGAAAGCAGGGAGACTGCTGCCTCCCTGCAACACCACAGACCTGCCAATATGCTGCAGTGTGTTCTGACTGCAGCACAATGCTGCCGCTGTTGCTGGCAGGACGGGGGGGGGGGGGCGTGGCTTCTGAGCTGGGACAGAGCTACTCCAGCCGGGGGGCCCCCTAAAACTGTGGGGCCAACGGTACGTATCCCCTGCCCCCCCCCTTAATCAGGCTCTGCTGCTGGAACCCCCCCATTAATCCGTACCCCCTGATGCCCCCTCTCCCTCTGTCTCCACTATTCACCGCTGCTCTGCTAAGCAGAACAGCAAGTACAGGAGCTTTCCAAATGCCCCCCCCCCCACCGCCGGACACTGCGACCCGCGGGTGGGACAGCGGGACAGACCCCAAAAAATGGGACTGTCCCGCGAAAATCGGGACATTTGGGAGGTATGGGGTTGTGTGAGCGGTATGTCATACAGACAGACGGGCACCGGCTCACTGTGTGCTTGACCCCCCACATCGGCATACTCAGCATACTCTGGTGCAGAGGAGCGTCACTTTCTGGCACACTCCACGCTTCTTAGCTGCAGTTTTGTGGGGCACCTGCCGCTGTGCAGGTTCCATACTGCCTCTGTTATCTCCAGCCCCGGCAACCCCACCGCTAGCTGCAGCGCTGCCACCCGCAGTGGAGTGCGCCCAGCTCATTCACACACTTTAGCTGGCGGGTAGCACTGCAGAAATCCGAGCTGCTTGCAGGCTCTGACCCACTCCTCCCTCCAGCCGCAGCGTCTCCTGGGAGCTAACCAGTCACTCCCAGTCTCCCCTTACCACAGTGCCCGGAAGCCGTGAGGTCCGCGCCACGTGCATGCTATGACCCCCTCCTCCCTCCAGCCGCAGCATCTCCAGGGGGCTAACCAGTCATTTCCAGTCTCACCTTACCACAGTGCCCGGCAGCTGCGCGAGGTCTGCGGTGTGTGACTGAGGAGGGGGGGGGGGGGAGGGATGCGGACGGGCAGAGAAAGCAGGACTCCAGCCTGAGAGAGTCAGCCATGCCAAGTCTCCAGCAGCAGCAGATCCCAACAGGTTGGAGTGGAACAGCAGCAGCCAGCAGCAGTGACTCCGGTAAGACACATCTGTCTGTCACCACTGTTTTGTCCCTAATACCAATCTCTCCCGTGCCCTGTGTTCTGTCATGTCCCTGTCACCCCTGGCCTTGCCCTGCCACCCTTATCCTGGCCCTTTCACCCTTATCCTGGCCCTGTCACCCTTATGCTAGCCCTGTTACCCCTAACCTGGCCCTGTCACCCCTGTGCTTGCCCTGTCAACCCTATACTGGCCCCGTCACCCCTGTCCTGGTCCTGCCGCCCCTACCCTGGCCCTGTGACCCCTATACTGTCCCTATCATTTCTGTCCTGGCCCTGTCACCCCTGTCCTGGCCCTGTCACCCCTGTTCTGACCCAGTCACCCCTGTCCTGGCCCCGTCACCCCTATCCTGGCACCGTCACCCCTGTCCTGGCCCCGTCAACCCTGTACTGATCCTGTCACCCCTGTCCTGGCCCTGTTACTGCATACCCTCCAACTACCTTTTATGGCATGTACAGTACCCGCAGCGCCTCCAGACCTCTCCCCAATGCACCACACCTCCGCACCTTCCCCTCCACCACATGCGGCACTCCACCCCTCCCCCACATGCTGTGCCTCCAGACCCCCTACACCACCCGTGGCTCCCACTCCTCCACCCCTTCACCACCCACAGCACCTCCAGGCCCCTTCCACCATTCACCCCCCTTATACGTCTCCCCCCCACACCTGCCCCCCTCCACCCGCAGCATCTGCAGACACCCTCCTCCATCAGCGGTCCCCCCCTCACCCACCCCTCCCCCACCAATGGCACCCCTGCACCTGCCCCTCCACCACCTGCAGCACCTCCGGACCTCCTTTCCCATCCGCCGCAACACCCGTACCTGCCCCTACCCTACCCATGGTGCCTGCGGTCCCCTACCCAACCCCCGGCACACCCGTCCCTTCCCATCCCACAGCACCTCCGGAACCCTTCACCCATCCACAACATCCCCACACCTGCCCCTCTCCCACCCGTGGACCCCTGCCCTCCCCCACCTGCGGTGCCTCCGGACCCCTCCCCCATCTGCATCCCCCACTCCTCTGCCCCTCCCCCACACGCAGCACCTCCCGAACCTTCCCCACCCGGGCCCCACCCCCACTTCTGCCTCCCCTCCACCCGCAGCATCTACAGACACCATCCGCAGTCCCCCCCGCACCCGCTACATTCTGTACATCGTGCCCTGCAGGTGCTGTTCACGCCGTCGCAAGGGGCTGCGCCTCCTTCACCATCGCACGCCCTTTCATTGTGCAATATTTAACCACTAACAAAGGAATGCAGGTAATACTCCATATAATACAAATATTAAACCCCAGAAAGGCATGCAAGGGTTAAGGGGGCGTAGCCCCTTGCGACGGTGTGAAGAGCGCCCGTAGGGCGCGATGAAGCACCTAGTATATATATATATATATATATATATATTAGAGATGTGCAGCGGGCACTTTTCATGTTTCGTGTTTTGGTTTCGGTTCTGGATCCATCCTCGTGTTTTGAATCTGGATTGGTTTTGCCAAATCACCCTTTCGTGTTTTGGTATTGGTTTTGGATCGGGTTGATTTATGAAAAAACATAAAAACAGCTAAAATCACAGAATTTGGGGGTAGCTTTGAGCCTACGGTATTATTAACCTCAATAACATTCAATTCCACTCATTTCCAGTCTATTCTGAACACCTCACACCTCACAATATTGTTTTTAGGCCAAAAGGTTGCAACGAGGTGGCTGTATGACTAAGTTAAGCGACACAAGTGTGCGGTACAAACACCTGGCCGATCTAGGAGTGGCACTGCAGTGGCAGACAGGATGGCAGATTAAAAAAAAAACTAGGCCCCAAACAGCACATGATGCAAAGAAAAAAAAGATGTGCAATGAGGTAGCTCATATGACTAAGCTAAGCGACACAAGTGTGCGGCACAAACACCTGGCCCATCTAGGAGTGGCACTGTAGTTGCAGAAAGGAAGGTACTTAAAAAAACTATGCCCCAAACAGCACATCATGCAAAGAAGATAAAGAGGTGAAATGAGGTATCTGTATGACTAAGCTAAGTGACACAAGTGTGCGGCACAAACAACATGGGACGTGCTGGAACTTGCCCAAATGTAATACACGCACAATATTGGTAGCACAGGAGAGCATACCCCTAAACCACACACACACACACACACACACACACACACACACACACACGGCAAAGTCTGTAAAATTAATTTGGATAATAATAACCCTTTTATTTGGAGCTATTATAATAATATGCAGCACAGGCGATCGTACCCCTACACCACACAGGGCAAACCCTGAAAAAATTATTTGGATAATAATATAAGTAATGTATATAAGCCTTTTGTTTGGAATAAATATATACAGCACAGGACACCACCACTGAACTTATGGCAGCACAAGAAACCACCACTGGACTAATGCAGAACAAAACAGCACCACTGGACTGGACTTATACGGTATTACCCCTGGACTTATATGGCAGTTGTACGGCAGTGTCAGACTTGATGGCAATATAAAAAACTAGTCCCCAAACAGCACATAAAAGATATTTTAAAACACACTGGCTCTGAGATATTGGTATTTTCAATCTGCTGGTAGGAACCAAACCATCAATTTGTGATCCCGTACTTAGTATAAATGGAAATTCACTCCTCCTTAAAAATTATTTGCACAGTCAGCTGGTAATACCCCGATGCAGGGGTGTATCTACCCATTGGCCAGGATGGCACTCGCCAGGGGCGCCAGCCGAGCAGGGGGTGCCGCCGGATGGTGCCACCCTCGGCTAATGGGTGGAATCCCTTAAGCCATAGTGTCTGGCATTACCTGCTGTGCCGAGCTTCCTGTGCATTGCCTGGGATGGAAGGCGGAGGATCGCTCAGCAGGCAGGAGCTGGCGCCGGTGTCCAGCAGCGCAATGCACTACGGGGTAGAAACTGAAAATAAACTATAACTCCCAGCAACCCTTGCTGTCGGGAGCTCCCGGCGGCAAGGGCTGCTAGGAGCTGTAGTTTATTTTCAGTTTCTTTACGTAGTTTGGTGTGGTGCCGGACACCGGTGCCAGCTCCTGCCTGCAGAGCGATCCTCAGCCCTCCATCCCAGGCAGCTCGGCACAGCAAGTATTGCCAGACACTACGGCTATCTGCTGGGATGTTGTGGGGTGGGGACTAGGGCTATGTGCTGTGTGAGGAGGCTATGTATGGGCTGGGAGTGGGGGAGACTACTACTATGTGCTAAGGGCAGACTACAGCTATGTGCTGGGAGGGGTATGGGGACTATGACTATGTGCTTGGGGAGGTGAGGGGCTATGTGCAGGGAGGGGGACTATGGATATCTATGCTAGCAGGCAGAGCCGGTCATAGGCATAGGCAAACTAGGCAATTGCCTAGGGCATTTGATATGCCTAGGGGCATCAGCAGCTTCTGCTGATTAAAATGATATGCGGCATGCCTATATTCTGTGTAGCATTTCTTATGCAGATACAGCCACTGCCGCACACAGTATATACGCATGCTGCATATCATTTTAATCAGCAGAATCTGCTTGTGCATCCTAGCCACATAACAATGCAAAAAAGATGCATTTTCATAAAAAAAGGTGCCCGACGTTAGCATTGAGGCAAGATTTATGAGGACACATCTGTATCCAAGCAGAGGCAGAGGTCACAGTATTAGTGGCAGTGTGAGTGCTGTGTGCATGTGAGTGGGTTGGTTGTGCAGTAGTGTTCAGAACATGTGTAAGGAGCATTAGGTGTGTCATGTAAAAATGCATTAATAAAGTGCAACATATGTGTAAGGGGCACTATGTGTGTCATTATGTGTATGAGGGCATTAATAATGTGTGGCATATGTGTAACAGGGTGTCACGATCCGGGTATCTGGACGCCATTACTTACCCTTCAGATGCCTCCTAAGGCGGGCTCAGCGTTCCAGGACCGGATTCCGCTGTTCCTGAGTTTCCACATGCAGAGTGGTCTTTTCATCAGCCGCGGCCTCCGCTGTGCCCGCGTGGTTAAATGTGCATCTATCAGCCTGGCGTCTCCTGTCTCCGGTGGCCGGCGCCGCCATTACTGTTTCCCAGACCACATGGATTACAAACCAAACTTCCCTCCAAGTGTCTGCATGGGCGCAGCCATCTTGGATTCTGTCATCTGATCATTTCCACCAATCTGCTGTCTGTGTTGTTGATTTGCATAATTGCCTAGCCAACCCCTTCCTTGCTGCAGGTATAAGTAAGCTGTACCTGAGCAAGGAAGACGTCAGTGCTTTGGTTGTCAAACCTAGTTCCTGTTTGTCTCTCTTCTATGATTGTCTTCCAGGTTCCAGCTCCTGTCTCAAGACTTCCACCATAGAGACCCGCACCAGCATTCCACCTGCGGTGTAGCCTGACTCTCCAATCCATTGTGGATTCATCTGTTTCCAGCTACAACACTACCTGCTTCCAGCCTCAGCTTCCAGCAGAGTACAGCTTCCCTTAAAGGGCCGGTGTCCTTTCTACACTTTACCACTCTCCACCGGAATTATTATTTCTCCGCTCTCAAGTTCTACATTTCAGTTCACATTTCATCGCTCCCAAAGTTCATTTATTATTTAACTGGTTCCAGCCAGTATCCACTCCGTGCTAACAACAGTCTGGTTCCAGCCAGTATCCACAGCAGCTGTTTTACCTTCAGCAACCCAGCTCTTCCTGGAACACCAGCTGGTACAATCCTGGGTTATCTCCATTGCTACAGCCGGGCCTGGTAAGGACTTTCCATCTAAAGATCATAAGAACTATCTCACACTACCAGTGCCCTGTGGCTCCTGCCATGCTGTAGTACTCAGGAACTGTGTTTATTCTTTGCTGACTTTTACGTTTTCTTTTATTGCTGCTGTGATGCGGAGTTGTCATAATAAACATCATTGACTTTTATCTAAGTTGTCGTGGTCACGCCTTCGGGCAGTTAGTATTCATGTTACTTACATGTCCAGGGGTCTGATACAACCTCCCAGGTTCCGGTACATCTCAGCCCCTACAACTGAGGCTGCCTCCCGTCAGCTCAGGCCCTCAGTTGTGACAGTAAGCACTGACCTAATGAATCCAGCCGGAGACCAGGATCAAGCGGCCAGGCCGATGCAAGAACTGGCAGCCCGACTAGAACATCAGGAGGCTGCACAGGGCCACATCATCCGCTGTCTCCAGGATCTCTCTACTCGGCTGGATGGGATTCAGACAACTCTCCGTGGATCAGGCGCGTCTGGTGCGTCAACCACAGTGACTCCAGCTATAACCCCACCCACCTTACCCATTTCTGCTCCACGTCTTCATCTTCCAACGCCAGCAAAATTTGACGGATCTCCAAGATTCTGCAGGGGATTTCTCAACCAGTGTGAGATTCAGTTTGAGCTACAACCTGGCAATTTTCCCAGTGACCGTACAAAAATTGCCTACATTATTTCTCTTCTCAGTGGCTCAGCCCTTGATTGGGCATCACCGTTATGGGAGAGGTCCGACACCCTGCTATCTTCTTACACTGCATTTGTGTCAACATTCAGGCGCATCTTCGACGAGCCAGGCAGGGTAACTTCAGCTTCGTCTGAGATTCTCCGTTTACGCCAGGAATCACGTACTGTAGGACAATATCTTATACAGTTCCAGATCCTGGCATCCGAACTGGCATGGAACGACGAGGCCCTGTATGCTGCATTCTGGCATGGTTTATCCGAGCGTATTAAAGATGAGTTAGCTACCAGAGACTTACCCTCCAAGTTAGATGAGCTAATCTCACTTTGTACGAAAGTTGACTTACGTTTCAGAGAGAGAGCAACTGAGCGTGGAAGATCATCTGCTCCAAAATCTTCTACTCCTCCTCCTCCTCGCCAACTGTCACCAACTACAGATGAACCCATGCAAATTTGCCGTTCCCGTTTAACTCCTGCTGAGCGCCGAAGACGTCTCTCCGAGTTTCTCTGTCTGTATTGTGCAGCTCCGTCTCACACCATTAATGCCTGTCCCAAACGTCCGGGAAACTCCAAATCCTAGCTCGCCAAGGAGAGGGCCGGCTAGGAGTAATGATCTCCTCTCCATCTCCTCAAGATTGTAACCTCCCAGTCTCGCTTCAAGTTGCTCAACGTTATCAGAACGTCATTGCCCTCCTGGATTCCGGAGCAGCTGGGAACTTTATTACTGAAGCCTATGTTAAACGGTGGTCCCTACCCACCGAGAGACTTCCTTCGTCCTTTTCCTTAACTGCTGTGGATGGCAGTAAAATTTTTGATACAGTTATTTCTCTAAGGACTCTACCAGTTCGTCTGAGAGTGGGAGTTCTTCATTCCGAACTTATTTCATTTTTAGTGATTCCAAGAGCCACACATCCTGTGGTCCTGGGCCTTCCATGGCTCCGTCTTCACAATCCTACAATTGATTGGACGACTATGCAAATCCTGGCATGGGGTTCCTCCTGTACTAAGACATGTTTGTTTAAAGTGTTGCCTGTCTGTTCTTCCTCCCCCAGGTCGTCTGATGTTCCACCTCCTCCATATCAAGATTTCACGGATGTGTTCAGTAAAGCTTCTGCTGATATCCTTCCTCCTCATAGAGAATGGGACTGCCCGATTGATCTCTTTCCAGGGAAGGTTCCACCTCGAGGCCGAACTTATCCGTTGTCTCTCCCCGAGACACATTCTATGGAGGAATACATTAAAGAGAACCTAGCAAAGGGGTTCATTCGACCTTCTTCTTCTCCAGCCGGCGCAGGCTTCTTTTTTGTAAAGAAGAAAGATGGTGGTCTGCGGCCGTGCATTGACTACAGAGGTTTGAACGACATTACCATCAAGAACCGCTATCCTTTACCCCTGATTACTGAGCTCTTTGACAGAGTTAGCGGAGCTACCATCTTTACAAAGCTGGACCTGAGAGGTGCATACAATCTCATCCGGATCCGTGAGGGTGACGAGTGGAAGACCGCATTTAACACCCGTGACGGACATTATGAGTACCTCGTCATGCCCTTCGGATTGAGCAATGCTCCAGCTGTCTTCCAGCATTTCGTCAATGAGATCTTCAGAGACATTCTATACCGTCATGTCGTGGTCTATCTAGATGATATCCTCATTTTTGCCAACGATTTAGAGGAACATCGTTTCTGGGTAAAGGAGGTTCTGTCCCGTCTCCGTGTCAATCATCTCTACTGCAAATTAGAGAAATGCGTCTTTGAAGTCAAGTCCATTCCGTTTCTAGGGTACATTGTGTCCGGTTCCGGACTAGAGATGGATCCTGAGAAACTACAAGCAATCCAGAATTGGCCGGTACCCTTAACCCTCAAAGGGGTCCAGAGGTTCTTAGGGTTCGCCAATTATTACCGAAAGTTTATACGAGACTTTTCCACCATTGTGGCGCCTATTACTGCTTTCACCAAGAAGGGTGCTAACCCGTCCAAGTGGTCTGAAGAAGCCATGCAAGCTTTTCATCTTTTAAAACAGAGGTTCATCTCTGCACCTGTCCTGAAACAGCCTGACATCGACTCTCCTTTCATCTTAGAGGTGGATGCCTCCTCCGTTGGAGTAGGAGCGGTGTTATCTCAGAGGGCTAAAGATGGTCATTTACATCCTTGCAGTTTCTTCTCACGGAAGTTCTCCCCAGCGGAGCGCAACTATGCCATTGGCGACCAGGAGTTGCTAGCCATCAAGCTCGCTCTAGAGGAGTGGAGATATCTGTTGGAGGGAGCTTCTCATTCAATCACCATCCTTACAGACCACAAGAACCTTCTATATCTAAAAGGCGCACAATGTCTCAACCCTCGTCAGGCCAGATGGGCACTTTTCTTTTCCAGGTTCGACTTTAAACTCCAGTTCTGTCCGGGCTCTCAGAATCGCAAGGCCGATGCCCTTTCCCGCTCATGGGAGCAAGAAAATGAGTCAGAGTCTTCAGACAAGCATCCTATTATAAATCCGTTGGCATTCTCCACGGTAGGGATGGACTCTACGCCCCCATCAGGGAAAAGTTTTGTGAAGCCGACACTAAGGAAGAAGCTCATGCATTGGGCCCATGCTTCCCGTTTTGCCGGACATACAGGTATCCAAAAAACCCTGGAGTTTATCTCTAGGTCCTATTGGTGGCCAACTCTGAAAAAGGACGTTTTGGAGTTTATTGCATCTTGCCCAAAGTGTGCTCAACATAAAGTATCCCGCCAGTCGCCTGCGGGGCAACTGGTTCCACTATCTGTTCCCCGTCGACCATGGACCCATTTGTCGATGGATTTTATTACAGATTTGCCCATGTGCAACAAGTTCAATACCATCTGGGTGGTAGTTGACCGGTTCACCAAGATGGCACACTTCATTCCTCTCACCGGTCTTCCGTCAGCTTCCAAGTTGGCTCAAGTATTCATACAAGAGATCTTCCGACTCCACGGTCTTCCAGAAGAAATTATCTCAGATCGAGGAGTTCAATTCACAGCCAAATTCTGGCGAAGTTTATGTCAAGTCCTCCAAGTCAAGTTAAAGTTTTCCACGGCTTACCATCCTCAGACCAATGGTCAAACTGAGAGGGTGAATCAGGACTTGGAGGCCTTCCTCCGCATCTATGTGTCCTCCTCTCAAGATGACTGGGTTCAATTACTTCCCTGGGCCGAGTTCTGTCATAACAACCAGTATCATTCTTCATCTTCCTCAACACCATTCTTCACCAACTGTGGATTCCACCCTAAAGTCCCTGAGTTCCAACCGCTTCCAGCAACTTCTGTTCCCGCAGTGGATATCACCTTGCATCAGTTTGCCAATATCTGGAAGAGCGTACGATCAGCTCTGCTCAAGGCATCGTTCAGGTACAAGAAGTTTGCGGATAAGAAGCGTCGAGCAGTTCCTGCTCTCAAGGTGGGTGATCGGGTATGGTTATCCACGAAGAATTTGAGGTTAAGAGTTCCCAGTATGAAGTTTGCACCTCGCTACATCGGTCCTTTTAAAATTGATCAAGTCATCAATCCTGTTGCTTACAGACTCCAGTTACCTCCCTTCTTAAAAATACCCAGGACATTCCATGTTTCCCTGTTGAAACCGCTAATCTTGAATCGGTTTCATTCCTCACTTCCACCAACTCCGAAAGTCCAAACTCAACGAGGCGTTGAGTATGAAGTGGCCAAGATCCTGGACTCACGTCACCGTTACGGTCAACTTCAGTATCTCATTGACTGGAAGGGCTATGGTCCTGAAGAACGCTCTTGGACCAATGCCTCTGACGTCCATGCTCCTGCCTTGGTCCGAAATTTCCACGCAAAGTTTCCTTTAAAGCCTAAGAAGTGTCCTGGGGCCACTCCTAAAGGGGGGGGTGCTGTCACGATCCGGGTATCTGGACGCCATTACTTACCCTTCAGATGCCTCCTAAGGCGGGCTCAGCGTTCCAGGACCGGATTCCGCTGTTCCTGAGTTTCCACATGCAGAGTGGTCTTTTCATCAGCCGCGGCCTCCGCTGTGCCCGCGTGGTTAAATGTGCATCTATCAGCCTGGCGTCTCCTGTCTCCGGTGGCCGGCGCCGCCATTACTGTTTCCCAGACCACATGGATTACAAACCAAACTTCCCTCCAAGTGTCTGCATGGGCGCAGCCATCTTGGATTCTGTCATCTGATCATTTCCACCAATCTGCTGTCTGTGTTGTTGATTTGCATAATTGCCTAGCCAACCCCTTCCTTGCTGCAGGTATAAGTAAGCTGTACCTGAGCAAGGAAGACGTCAGTGCTTTGGTTGTCAAACCTAGTTCCTGTTTGTCTCTCTTCTATGATTGTCTTCCAGGTTCCAGCTCCTGTCTCAAGACTTCCACCATAGAGACCCGCACCAGCATTCCACCTGCGGTGTAGCCTGACTCTCCAATCCATTGTGGATTCATCTGTTTCCAGCTACAACACTACCTGCTTCCAGCCTCAGCTTCCAGCAGAGTACAGCTTCCCTTAAAGGGCCGGTGTCCTTTCTACACTTTACCACTCTCCACCGGAATTATTATTTCTCCGCTCTCAAGTTCTACATTTCAGTTCACATTTCATCGCTCCCAAAGTTCATTTATTATTTAACTGGTTCCAGCCAGTATCCACTCCGTGCTAACAACAGTCTGGTTCCAGCCAGTATCCACAGCAGCTGTTTTACCTTCAGCAACCCAGCTCTTCCTGGAACACCAGCTGGTACAATCCTGGGTTATCTCCATTGCTACAGCCGGGCCTGGTAAGGACTTTCCATCTAAAGATCATAAGAACTATCTCACACTACCAGTGCCCTGTGGCTCCTGCCATGCTGTAGTACTCAGGAACTGTGTTTATTCTTTGCTGACTTTTACGTTTTCTTTTATTGCTGCTGTGATGCGGAGTTGTCATAATAAACATCATTGACTTTTATCTAAGTTGTCGTGGTCACGCCTTCGGGCAGTTAGTATTCATGTTACTTACATGTCCAGGGGTCTGATACAACCTCCCAGGTTCCGGTACATCTCAGCCCCTACAACTGAGGCTGCCTCCCGTCAGCTCAGGCCCTCAGTTGTGACACAGGGTACTACTGTATGTGTGTCATTATGTGTATAGGGGCACTAATATTAATGTGCAGCAAATGTGTAGGGGGCACTATGTGTGTCATTATGTGTATAAGGGCATTAATAATGTGCGACATATATGTAAGGGACATTATGTGTAAAAGGGCATTAATAAAGGTTGTCATAATGTGTAAAACACATTATGTTTATAAGGACATTAATAATGTGTAAGGGGCATTACTGTGTGGAATTATGTGTATAAATGCATTACTAATGTGTGGCATTGTGTGTATAAGGTGCTCTACTATGTGGCACTGCGTATAGAAAGGGCACTACTGTGTTGTCTAATATGAATAAAGAGCAATAGGGTGTGGTGTAATGTGAATAATGAGCAATTCAGTGTAATGTAATGTGAATAAGGGGCTCTACTGTGAGGAGTAATGGTTATAAGGTAAAGTAATACTACTGTTGGATGTAATATGAATTATGGACACTATCGCATGATCAAATGTGAATAAAGTTGCAGTACTGTGTGGCGTAATTGGAATTGGGGTTACTATTGTGTGGCCATGCCCCTTGCCAGCAAAAACACACCCCTTTTTGGGCTGTGTGCCAAATGTGCAAACTGTTCCTATTTAAAATATAGGGGGTACAAACACCAAAATAAGGACTGCTATGGGTGAGGGGTGATGGTGCTGGGAAAGAGGTACAAGGTCAGAGGCGGAACCAGCGGTGGTGCTAGGGGGCACCAGCCAAAATCTTGCCTAGGGCATCATATTGGTTAGGGCTGGCTCTGCTAGCAGGGAACTATTGTTATGTGATGGGAGGGAGGTGGGATTACTGTACAACTGTGTTGGGAGATGTAGAGACTATGGCTAGTTGCTAGGGGGACTATAGCTATTGCTTGGGGAGGTGGGGGCTATGTCTATTTACTGGCAGGGGACTATCGCTATGTGCTGGGAGGGGATGGGGACTATGACTGTGGGGGCATATATGGCACTGTGGGGGCTTATCTAGCACTGTGGGGGCATATGTGTATCTAGCACTGTCGGGGCATATCTAGCACTGTGGGGGCATATCTGGCACTTTGAGGGCATATCTGGCACCATGGTGACATGTGTATCTGGCAATGTGGGGGCATTTCTGGCAACGTGGGGGCATATCTGGCACTGTGGGGGCATATGTGTATCTGGCACTGTGGGGGCATATCTAGCACTGTGGGGGCATATCTGGCACTGTGGGGGCATATGTGTATCTGGCACTGTGGGGGCATGTGTGTATCTGGCATCGTGGGGGCATATGTGTATCTGGCACTATTGGGGGCATATTTGTATCTGGCAGTGCACTATTGGGGTCATATGTGTATCACGCCCCCATTTTCATTGGCCATGCCCCATGTGGCCACACCCATTTTTTTTTGCAGTGCGCATGCACACAGTACCACTAAAAAAAAGTTCTACTTGCACCACTGGGTAGTGCGCTGCACTGCACTTCTTTGCACTACTATTTGATTATACTACCTGGTCTTGGGTGGCATTGCCTCCTCAGCTAGACCAGGCACTGCTGATGTCTCCTCAGTGTTATAAGAATAACTATGTGGGCATAATGTTTAAAGGGAACTGCTATTATGTGGGCATGATGTGTAATAAGGGTTACTACTGTGTAGCATAATTTGAATTGGGGGAACTATTGTATGGTCATGCCTCTTTCCCACAAGATCATGTCCCTTTTTTGCACATGCACCTTCCCTATTTCAAATATGGGGTTACCAGTCCCTTACTTTGCCAGGGGCGCCCGGACCCCTAGATACACCCCTGCCCCGATGATACCTCACATACAGTTCCACGAGGTGATAGCTGTAATTCCTCGTCTGTGTAGATAGTTCAAGGGGTTTCCATATCTTGCTGGATGTAATGAAGAAAAGGGAGATTTTTCCTGGTCCTTGGAAATCCAAGTCAAAGCAAAGAAGTCCTTATCTGGATCAGTCTCAAATGGTTAAGGTTGGGGTTCCATAGCAGTACCTTGTCGATTTGAATAGATATGTCCACACAATGTGACAGACGAGGAATTACAGCTATCACGTCGTGGAACTGTATGTGAGGTATCATCAGGGTATTACCAGCTGACTGTGCAAATAATTTATAAGGAGGAGTGAATTTCCATTTATACTAAGTCCGGGATCACAAATTGATGGTTTGGTTCCTACCAGCAGATTGAAAATACCAATATCTCAGAGCCAGTGTGTTTTAAAATATCTTTCATTCAGTCTTATATGCATGCAAATTGACTATACAGTAATTTATGTGTTTTTAATATTAATTCTTTATTATTAAACATTTTTTTGTACAACTGATCCATTGGATTTATCATTTTAGAGATACAACTCATAGCACTGGTAATTTCTAATCACGTTCTTCTTGAGTTGACAGTTTTCTCACCAGCAGGTCTTTGAACCTCTGCAGACTTGTGTCTGCCAGAAAAAGAGATACAGCATAGGCTTTAAACCTAGGATCGAGCATGGTGGCCAAAATGTAGTGCTCTGATTTCAACAGATTGACCACCCTTGAATCCTGGCAAAGCGAATGAAGAGCTCCATCCACAAGTCCCACATACTTTGCGGAATCGCTCTGTATTAGCTCTTCCTTCAATTTCTCCAGCTGCTTCTGCAAAAGCCTGATGAGGGGAATGACCTGACTCAAGCTGGCAGTGTCTGAACTGACTTCATGTGTGGCAAGTTCGAAGGGTTGGAGAACCTTACACAAGATGGAAATCATTCTCCACTGTGCTTAAGTCAGGTGCATTCTCCCTCCTTTGCCTATATCGTAGGTGGATGTATAGGCTTGAATGACCTTTTGCTGCTCCTCCATCCTCTGAAGCATATAGAGTGTTGAATTCCACCTCGTTACCACCTCTTGCTTCAGGTGATGGCAGGGTAGGTTCAGGAGTGTTTGATGGCGCTCCAGTCTTCGGCACGTGGTGGACAAATGCCGAAAGTGGACCACAATTTTTTGGCCACCGACAGCATCTCCTGCACGCCCCTGTCATTTTTCAAAAAATTCTGCACCACCAAATTAATTGTATGTGCAAAACATGGGACGTCCTGGAATTTGCCCAGATGTAATGCACGTACAATATTGGTGGCATTGTCCGATATCACAAATCCCCAGGACAGTCTAATTGGGATAAGCCATTGTGCAATTATGTCCCTCAGTTTCCGTAAGTGGTTGTCAGCGGTGTGTCTCTTTCGGAAAGCGGTGATACATAGCATAGCCTACCTAGGAACGAGTTGGCGTTTGCGAGATGCTGCTACTGGTGCCGCTGATGTTGTTGCTTCGGGAGGCCATACATCTACCCAGTGGGCTGTCACAGTCATATAGTGCTTAGTTTGCCTGTTATCACTTGTCCACATGTCCATGGTTAAGTGGACAGTGGGTACAACTGCATTTTTAAGGACTCTTTTTCTGACGTCTGTGTACATTCTCGGTATCGCCTGTCTAGTGAAGTGGAACCTAGAAGGGATTTGATACTGGGGACACAGTACCTCAAACAATTCTATAAGTCATATTGAACTAATGGCGGATACCGGACGCAAGTCTAACACCAACATAGCTGTAAAGGCCTCAGTTATCCGCTCTGCAAAAGGATGACTGCTGTCAGACTTCATCTTCCTCACAAAGGACTGTTGGACAGTCAATTGCTTAGTTGAAGTAGTACAAGTGGTCTTCCACCTTCCCCTCTGGGATGACGACTGACTCCCAGCAGCAACAATAGCATTGGCAGCAACAGCAGGTGTACCACTCAAGGATCCCCCGGAGGAATCCTGGTTAGGAGAGGACTCCTCAGTCTTGCCAGTGACATGGCCTGCAGGACTACTGACGTTGCTGACTTAGGAGGAAGTTGACATTGAGGGAGTTGGTGGTGTGGTTTGCAGGAGCTTGGGTACAAGAGGAAGAAGGGATTTAGGTGTAGGTGGACTGCTTACGCTCTTACCCAAAATTTCACAACTTGACACTGACTTCTGATGAATGCGCAGCAGGTGACGTATAAGGGAGGATGTTCCTAGGTGGTTAACATCCTTACCCCTACTTATTACAGATTGACAGAGGCTAGAATTGGGGTGAAGAAAAAGACAAGGAGAAGTCTATACTGTTGACGCACTTGAGACAGAGATGATTGTATACTAAAAAGTAACCTTTATTAGATATGTATTAAAATGAGATGTACATTTATATGTTTTATCCCAAACTCGCAGTGAAACATAAGGTTTAAAATCACAAAACAAACATATAAGTGAATAAAGAAAATAAAGAGATGTGAAATGAAAGATTAAAAGGCGTGTCCACGTGTGATTCCTTATTGTGCCACCTTCACAAAATTATCCTGTATGTGACCAGGTTATTGATGTAAACAGTTCTGCGTTATGTGGTATTGTTGGTGACACAATTATGACACTGACCAATTACTGATGTAAATAATTCTATAATGTGGTGTTATAAATGACACAGTTATGAAACTGACCAATCATAAGGGATCACTATACCTCTATGTCCTTTAAAGCTATATTCCCGATTATATTTCCACAGACGGATAAATTCAATATATATAGTGTGAGGAATAGATCTTCAAACTTGAGATGTTTTGTATTTATTGTTATCCCGACAGAGGGAAATTGCTCCAATTCAATTATAGGGTCTATTTATTTGATAGAATACTTGCAAATGAGATTGCTATAAAGAATGTGGCAATTCCAGTGGTCAAATATGGCCCTCTTCCTTTGTAATACTAATCAGACCCGTTCTGATTTCAATAGGATCGATGTTGCTTTCCCTAGAGATATAGCGTTCTCAAATCTATTGGGAAGCACATGTAATAACTGGGACAGCTTGCTTCGTCTGATTCCGTGTCAGCTATTATTGACAGGTAGAGTTGCTTAGAGGAATGTAGCAATTCCAATTATCCTATATAGCACTCTTCCTTTATAAGTATAAACGGTACTGCTTTCTTAAGAGATATGGCAATCTCTAATATTCTAGAAAGCAGACAATATAATTTGTCTTACCTCATATCAGTTATCCTATATAGCACTCTTCCTTTATAAGTATAAACGGTACTGCTTTCTTAAGAGATATGGCAATCTCTAATATTCTAGAAAGCAGACAATATAATTCGTCTTACCTCATATCAGTTATCCTATATAGCACTCTTCCTTTATAAGTATAAACGGTACTGCTTTCTTAAGAGGTATGGCAATCTCTAGTATTCTAGAAAGCAGACAGTATAATTCATCCTACCCCATGTCAGTTATTACTGACAACTACTATATTACATATATCTGAGGTTTTATAAGCTTCTCACTGCACTGTTAAAGGAATATTCCTTATTATTTTACAGTGCAATTCTGCCGGTGTGAGCTATATTAGTTCCGTTTGTTATATATGTGGTGGTCCTAGTAGGTCCTGGGGATAGATATTAACCTATTATATAACAAGGAGAGAGAAAGAGGGGGGCCCCAAAAGGGGGCTCGTGTCTTAGTATATAATGAGTAGACCCTGGCTGAGTATGGGCAAATTAAACTATCTTTAATCAATTCATAAATGAATTTTACCATCTATGGAAAAAGTCTATCATCTATTCCTCCAATGTTCACATTCATTAATATAAATTATATGCTTAAATATAGTGTATATTCGGGAATATGGCAGTGACCGATTTCATATAATTGTATCTTAACTATTTCCTGGATGAAATTAATTCATTTCAACACTGTGTCAGAGAAAATAGGCAAATGAAATATACTGCTGCTGCTGCTGCTTGATTCATTATCTGTTGCTTTTGAACTGTTACAAAATATAGACTATTATGTGCTGTTGGGACACCCAACTGCTTGATTCACTTGAAAAAATGTATCTGTTTTTAACAGTCTTAAGTAAACATACTGTTGCAAATACAGCTGCTAGTAAGGATACTGTTGCAAATGCAACTACTAGTGAAATATGCAGCTGCTTCTCAGCCTTTCAATGTTGCCAGAAAGGATTTTGTTACACTGTATTTTTCATTATTTATATATACATATCCTGCTGAGACATAGAGCTGCCTTGCTAACTCTCCAGGTGTATTAGTATACCACAGATACTTTCTAAATGTATTGTAGTTAGCACAATGACATAACTAGTAGTGCATAAAGGTAATGCAATCCATACAGCGTTTAGTGGATCTTTACAGCAGTTCAATTAGGCATTTCTCGCTATTGTATTTATCCTGAACTCGGTCAGATTAATTTGCCACTAATCTATTCCTATCTAACTCAATGTCAGTTTTCTATTGGTGGAGATTACTGGGTAACATGTTACAGTCATATGTAATCATTTTCAACATTTTATAAAGTGAGGCACACGTGGACACGCCGTGCCCTTTTCTTACACGCGTGTTTCACTGCGTCTATGGCAGCTTCGTCAGGGAGCAACACGAGCGGCTCCATTAGGCATGAATATATCCTATTTGCATAGCCCAATCAGCGTCTGGTATCTCTTCACATGGGGACGTCCGCCCATCGCTGATCGGCGGCGTCCCGATACGTCACCCGCAGCCGCCAACCAATAGGAACCGCTTATTGGTCCCATGTGCCGCCGCTATCCAATCGCGTTGTTTGTTTATCATTGCGCCTAGGTTGTATACAGAACTAGCGGGGATGTGTGGGACGGGACCCTCGTACCGCGGCCTCTGTGTATATCAATTAGATAATTCTAATGAACGTGATAATCATATCACCAAATCTTCTTGTACATTTGTATTGGTATGGGTATCTTCCATGATGTTAATTTATATCTTAAGTTGGCTTGCATATATCGGGTTTCCCAATAACCATGCCTCTAAATTGGGTCCTATATTAAATAAACATGCTTCCGGATCTTCCTTCTCATATGAAACCCTGCCATATGTATGTTGTAAAATCTATTTCTCCAGTTATTATTATAGTTATATCTTGTACTTGTTTATATTAATTAATGTTTATTTTGGGTTGTATGATCAATTCTGCATTTCAGTTCTTATGAGTTTATTGGAAATGTTTATTAATAAGGATAGGTGGAAGTTTTTATAATACTGATATAGGGTCACTTTTACCAGAGATATGGAATATTCCTTTTAGCTTTGAATTACTATCGTCCTTCATATAAAGCATATCTATGTATGATTCAATGATATGTGTTCCATTGCACAGGTAAGTATTCTCATGAGTAAGTATCATACGTAATTTTTATAAGATTTTTTTATATATATAAAATTGTTTACTATTTATTCAGGGGAATTGCCCAAAATACGTTATATATAATAATTTTATTAGATGACAGATTTTGGGGGATTTGTTTCCATCCATCAGTCATATAAGTTCTTACATCAGTCACCCTCAAGATACCAATCTGCTGGGTATCTATATGGTTCATCTATTATAACTTCTATTAAAACTCCATATGATGGAGGAACAGTGTAGAGGTGCCGGAGAAGGGGGGTATGTTGCTCCTTCATTCTACATACTTTATATTTTTTATTTATGTTATCTTCTACTGATAAGATAAACTCCACAATACCTTGGTGGTGTGTATAGATGTAATATGGTAACCTCCAAATAAAATATATATCCCATTATGTATACTCTACGTGTCAAAAAATTAGAAGATTAAAAAGAAATATGCCAATGTGATTATTGAAAAGAAAGAAGAGGAAAAAAAAAAAGGGAAAAAAAGGGGTGAAGTGACATTATAAATATGAGACTCTAATAAAGAATAATAGAGTATCTAGTCCTCAGTCAGGTCTATAGAATCATCAAACGTGAAGAATGTGCAAGTGCAGGCATACTTGATGCTAAAACCAGATAACTTGTGTAAAGATCCCAAGTGCTGTGAAAACAAAAAATATCCTAGATCCGAATGGTACCCACTATTTCCTGTTACTTTGATGTGAAATATGTGTAATTGATGTGACTGAAAAGCAATAAGTGAATAATAAAAGAGTGCAATGTTATTTTGCGTAGATACTCAGATATAAATATATGTGAGTCATAAAGGTGAGATGACACGTGTATTTGTATACATGAGAATATATCCATGTGGAATAAATAATCCTGGTGGGATATTTGGGTCCTCATTGTTCCTTATTGTCATAGGTTATAGTTTTATATGAGTGACTTGTAAGAACAAGGTATAGTTGTTGGATTTATTCATACCGAATAGATATGAGCTATATCAAGTGGAATGACATGTGTCATTGAATGCATGAGAGTATATTCGTGTAGATTATATAATCCCTGTGGGATATTTGTGCCTTCGCTGTCCCTTGTTGTCATAAAATATGACTTTATATGGATGATTTATTGTAGGAACGGAGTGTAGCTGTTGGATTCGTTCATACCCAGTGGGTGGATGCTGTTTAGCAGAAAGATCATTTTAGTTTCAAATTTCAGTAGGGCTTGATCTAAATCTCCCCCCCTGATGCCAAGTTGTATGTGTTTGATGCTGAAGGCTTTGAGACCCTTTGGGTCCCCGTTATGATGACTCAGAAAATGTCTGGCTACCGGAGGTAAAGGTTTGAATCTGGCCTGTTCTTTCTTGGCATTTTGGATACTCCCAATGTGTTCTAGAAGTCTGACCTTTAACGGTCTAGATGTTTTCCCAACATAGATTTTATGGCAAGGACATTCCAGATGATATACGGTTCCTATGGTGGTACATGTAATCTTAGAAGATATCACCCACTTTTTGCCAAATCTGTCAAAAAAATGATTGGTGGGAATCATACTTTTGCATGCCATACATTTTCCACAAGGGTAGGAACCTTTCTTTCCTAGTTCCTTCACCATAGGTTGAGATAGGTGACTGTGTACTACCTTGTCTCTTATGTTCGGTGACCTTCTCCAACTCGTTTGTGGTTTGCATGGGAGTGTTTTGGCCAAGTCATCATCTGTATGGAGAATGGACCAGTGTTTGGCTAAGATATTGTTAATTTACTTCCAATACACATTAAAGGTGCCAACATATCTGATGGGTTCCTCTTGTTTGGGTTTGATCTTAGGAATTAGCAGAGAGTCTCGTGGATATGTTTCCACTTGTTTTGATTGATTTATTTATCAATCAATTGCTATACCCTCTTTTCTTAAAGCGTGTAGTGAGTTCGTTCTGTCTTATATGAAAGGCATCTTCAGTCGAGCAATTTCTTTTAATTCTTAATAGTTCACCTTTGGGGATTCCTCTGATGGTTGCTGGGAGGTGAGAGCTGGTTGAGTGCAACAGACTGTTGGTGGCTGTTGGTTTCCTATACAAGTCTGTCGATATATTTCCATCGGTGTCAATGTGAATGGTTATATCCAAGAAATTGATGGATTTCTGACTGGCTTCTAAGGTTAGTCTTAAGTTGAATTCTTTAGAATTCAGGATGTTGATGAAATCACTTAAATCTCTGGAGGGGCCCTCCCATAACATTAGGATATCATCGATATATCGTAAATATACCAGTATGTTATTGGTATATTTTTCCAATGATTCCTGGAAGACCATCTCCCTCTCCCACCACCCCAGGTAGAGGTTGGCGTACGTGGGGGCACATGCTGTCCCCATCGCCGTCCCTCTTACCTGGAGATAGTGGCGCTCGTTACACGTGAAGTAATTGTGAGACAGTATGAATTTTAGTAGGTCTATAAGAAATTCACTGTGTTCACTCTGAGCTTCCATGTTCAGAAAGTATTTGGTCGCCTCAATACCATGGTCATGATGAATACTAGTGTAAAGGCTTTCGACGTCACATGTGACGAGCCATACTCCAGGGTTGACGCTAAGATTGTTCAATTTGTTGAGGACATCCATTGTGTCGCGAACATAAGAGGGAAGCGTAACTACATGTTTACGTAGGTAATGGTCTACATAGATACTGGCATTTTCCGTTAAGCTACCCATTCCGGATAGAATGGGTCTGCCTGGTGGCTTTTTGTTATTTTTATGTATCTTGGGTAAGAGGTATAGTGTTGGTATTTTTGGCTTGTGTATGATCAAAAAACCAAAATCTTTTTTGGTGATAGTATTATTATTATGTGCCATTTGTACGATACTATTGTATTGTTGAAGAAATGTACTGGTGGGATTGAAAAAGAGTCTTTTGTAACAACTCTCGTCACTCAGTTGTCTATCGAGCTCCTCTAGGTACATCGTTCTTGACCATAATACAATATTGCCCCCCTTGTCAGAGGGCTTTATGATGGTATCTTGCCACTTAGCGATCTCATTAAGGGCAAATCTCTCCTCTCTTGTTAGGTTATCCACAAAGTTCTTATTCTGTGAATAAAGTTGGTCAAGATCTCTAGATACAAGTTTTTGAAAGATCTCCACTTGAGGGCAGATTTTTGTGTCTGGAAAGAATGAAGATTTTTTAGTTATTCTGGATTTATTTTCCATTCCGTCACCTACAATGTGTATAGGATGGGATTCCATAGACAGTTCTTCCAGCATTTGTATAGCCGAGAGATCCTCAGTATCAAAGTTAGATGCTGATAAATTAGTTCTCCTGCGTTCTTGAGTAGAGAAAAATTTCTTTAGGAGAATTTTTCTAGTGAAAAGGTGAAGATCTTTTTCGCATTCGAAACGATCAGGTTTTTGTGCTTGTGAAAACGATAACCCCCGACTTAACACCGATATTTGGTTAGGAGTTAATATTCTTTCAGTTAGATTGATAATTTTCAGATCTTCTATTTTATCATCCATGTTTGTTTCTGATGATAATATCACTTCCTGTACTGTCTCCTCTCTCTCGGTTCCTCCCGCCAGTCCAAATCGTCTCTCTTTCTTCTGCCTCCTCTTGCCCCTCCTAATTTTTCGCCACCCATATTTGAGTTTGTTCTGGGGTGTCTTGGGGCCTTCTCTAAAAAATCCCGCCTAAACACATTGTTGGTGGTTCTATTATTAGGGCTCTCACTTTCTGAAGAGTCCATTTCAGAGGTGGAGTAGTTGGTAGACCATTTAGTTCTATTACGCTGTGTAAATGTATTCCATTTGAAGACTCGATTAGTGGCATAATCAGTTTTATCTCTCTGAAATTTCCTACGTTTCTTTTCGATAATCTCTTTCTCGAATTCTTCTACGTCCTTTTTATATTTTTCGTATCGTGATTGAAATTGCTCTAATGATTCAAACTTTTTCAGTCTTTCTCCTAAGAGGGTAATTTCTTGGTTCAATTGGGTGAGTATTATCTCATCATGCTTGATGAGAATTTTTATTAAGTCATTTGAACATTGGGTCAAACCCCTTCCCATTCTTTCTTTAATGTTTCATCTGCTAATTCATATGCTGGAAATAATTTTGGTCTCAGACCCCTCGGAATCAGTTTATTGCGGAGATAGTTATCAAAAGTACTTTTGTTCCAACTTGTTTTGCTTTGTTTCATGAGGGCTGTTTTAAGACTATAGAGATCGTTAGTCCAATTTGGATCGTTCACGTCCTGTTGACTGGGGTTAGCATTAAAAATAGAGTCAATATCGTTTTTCAACTTATCTCTTCTATTCTCTAAATCCCTTGTCAAATTGAATATAGACATGATTCTAAAGAGAGCGCTCAGTGATGCGGATCTATAATACACAATATTATAAGGTACACTATTCAAATGAGAGGTGCCAGATACAAAAACAGATTGGTCACTAGGACCAGTTAAAGTACACACACAGATATAGTATCTGCACACTCAGTTTCGTACTGATATATTGTGGGTGTATGTTTTTCGTTTTTCGTCACCATATACCCACTTGGCAAAAAAAAACCCTTCTTCTTCATAACCAAAAAATATTCTATATAGGAGGGGGTGCAGTCAACTACAGTAATTGTAAACTAGAATTGGGTTGGGGAAAAAGACAAGGAGAAGTCTGTACTGTTGACGCACTTGAGACAGAGATGATTGTATACTAAAAAGTAACCTTTATTAGATATGTATTAAAATGAGATGTACATTTATATGTTTTATCCCAAACTCGCAGTGAAACATAAGGTTTAAAATCACAAAACACACATATAAGTGAATAAAGAAAATAAAGAGATGTGAAATGAAAGATTAAAAGGCGTGTCCACGTGTGATTCCTTATTGTGCCACCTTCACAAAATTATCCTGTATGTGACCAGGTTATTGATGTAAACAGTTCTGCGTTATGTGGTATTGTTGGTGACACAATTATGACACTGACCAATTACTGATGTAAATAATTCTATAATGTGGTGTTATAAATGACACAGTTATGAAACTGACCAATCATAAGGAATCACTATACCTCTATGTCCTTTAAAGCTATATTCCCGATTATATTTCCACAGACGGATACATTCAATATATATAGTGTGAGGAATAGATCTTCAAACTTGAGATGTTTTGTATTTATTGTTATCCCGACAGAGGGAAATTGCTCCAATTCAATTATAGGGTCTATTTATTTGATAGAATACTTGCAAATGAGATTGCTATAAAGAATGTGGCAATTCCAGTGGTCAAATATGGCCCTCTTCCTTTGTAATACTAATCAGACCCTTTTCGGTCTGATTTCAATAGGATCGATGTTGCTTTCCCTAGAGATATAGCGTTCTCAAATCTATTGGGAAGCACATGTAATAACTGGGACAGCTTGCTTCGTCTGATTCCGTGTCAGCTATTATTGACAGGTAGAGTAGCTTAGAGGAATGTAGCAATTCCAATTATTCTATATAGCACTCTTCCTTTATAAGTATAAACGGTACTGCTTTCTTAAGAGATATGGCAATCTCTAATATTCTAGAAAGCAGACAATATAATTCGTCTTACCTCATATCAGTTATCCTATATAGCACTCTTCCTTTATAAGTATAAACGGTACTGCTTTCTTAAGAGATATGGCAATCTCTAATATTCTAGAAAGCAGACAGTATAATTCGTCCTACCCCATGTCAGTTATTACTGACAACTACTATATTACATATATCTGAGGTTTTATAAGCTTCTCACTGCACTGTTAAAGGAATATTCCTTATTATTTTACAGCGCAATTCTGCCGGTGTGAGCTATATTAGTTCCGTTTGTTATATATGTGGTGGTCCTAGTAGGTCCTGGGGATAGATATTAACCTATTATATAACAAGGAGAGAGAAAGAGGGGGGGCCCAAAAGGGGGCTCGTGTCTTAGTATATAATGAGTAGACCCTGGCTGAGTAGGGGCAAATTAAACTATCTTTAATCAATTCATTAATGAATTTTACCATCTATGGAAAAAGTCTATCATCTATTCCTCCAATGTTCACATTCATTAATAGAGATATGTAGGGAAATAGGGGAAGGGGATATATTCTGCACCAGCTACTAATTCTAAATAATTGCTATTTGAAGAAAAAAGAGAGAGAACCCCGATAAATGTCCGTCAGTTTGATTGGGTACTAATTACTGGACGTTCGGGGGTGCTACCAGAGACAAGTTGAGTTATACGAAGAAAAAGAAGAGGAAAGAATGTCTCTTTGCTGGCGCACAGATGAAAATTAAAAATTAACTTTTAATAGATTCGTTAAAATTGTCTAACCACAAAATAAAGAAAGTGCAATAAACTTATGTGATATAATTACCATATATGGTGAATGAAAATAAATTATTAATCAAGGTTCGCTACCTGTGTCGTGTCTTTATTAGTCCAAATTTAATGTATCCTAAGCAGGCTGTACTGTATTCGTACAATTCATTATATCAATTATTGGCTTATTAATTATAATTAGCCCAATATTAGGATGCCGAATACTTTATAATATTTATTAATTGTATACTAATAGTTATATCATAAGTTTGGCAATAGTTCCAAATGTCATTCACTACAATATTCCTTCAGTAGTAGCTTCCCTTATTTCAAGCCAGTCAGTGTAATCTCCTATAGTAACTCTAGCTGTTATAATAAGGTATCATGTGGCTACTGAAGAGAGAGTGTCAGCGTGTAAATAAATGCTGAGTATTGGGTGAGTGATGTGAAAGTACAGGAATATTTAATAGTTCTCCCACTATTCTATAGATATTGCACATTTATATATATCATAATTAGTGCAAACTGTAATGTTCATATATATCCACTATATCAATTGTATAAGTGCATTATTTATATATGTATATAGTGATTAAGTGGGGCTATTAATAAACACAGTTATTTTATTGGAGAGATCACTTTAAGTGGAGAGAACTATATCCTCCTACAATAGTTACATTTGTTACAATGAATACTATGTAACTAATAAGTCACTCCTGCAGCAATATCTTCCTTTATTATAAACAAGTCAGTGTAAATTCCACAGTAGCTGTTGTTATTGTAATAGGATACAGTGTAGTTGTTAGAAGGAGCCTTTCATAAAGAGGAAGGGAGCATCAAGTGTATCTCCTTATACAGAAAAGTACTTGTAAGCTCTATAATACCAACTGTGTATTATGTTCATGTGTCCCCACTATATTGATTATATATGCACATTAAATATGCACTTATATGTTTTCAATGGGGCTGCTGAGAGACACAGTGGTTTTACTGTAAATATTTTAGATGGAGGGAAATGTATCTTTCCACAATAACTGCATTTGTTGCATTGAGTGCCATGTAGTAATTAAATCACATCATTATATGCCAACCCTGCAACTGGGTAATTGTACAGTAATTGGGTTATCCCTATATTTAATTCAACACTAATAGCTTAGTATATATGAGAGCACACAGTTCTAAACAGTAAGTTGTTCCTTGACTAGCGTGTCAAGGCTGTAATTAATGCAGACTGTAATTGCTATTAGCTAAATATTAATTGAACTGCTGCATAGGCTTGCTTAAATATACACAATTATTGCAGCTGCCAGTGAATCTTATATCATTCAGATGTCTCCCTATTATCAGAGAGAGCTTGCTATTACTGTGTCAGTCTATGCTCAGTAATATAATTTATTAGCTGGCAGCACAGTATGTAGAATTGAAATAGTGCCAGCCTAATCTCTCCAAAGGGATCCCTGTTACTGTAACAATCTATCTCTTGTATGGCAATAATAAGGGTTGGGTTAAACTGATACTAATCTGACCTCTCATTACATTACAAAGAGAGCCTCTATTGCAGTGACACTCTACAGTATGTGCAGTATCCCCCACATGCAGTGCTACACATTCACAGCCATGATACACAGCCTATGTTAAATATTCCTTTCTTATAATACAGGAACTATATGCCAGAAACTAGTTTTGCTTTTATCTAGATACATTAATTCTATTGAGTATAGTAGGACCAGGTAGCGGCCATGACGCCGCCGACACGTGTTTCGTGCAATTTAGACTTTTTCAGGTCAGCCCTGAATGATATAAGATTCACTGGCAGCTGCAATAATTGTGTATATTTAAGCAAGCCTATGCAGCAGTTCAATTAATATTTAGCTAATAGCAATTACAGTCTGCATTAATTACAGCCTTGACACGCTAGTCAAGGAACAACTTACTGTTTAGAACTGTGTGCTCTCATATATACTAAGCTATTAGTGTTGAATTAAATATAGGGATAACCCAATTACTGTACAATTACCCAGTTGCAGGGTTGGCATATAATGATGTGATTTAATTACTACATGGCACTCAATGCAACAAATGCAGTTATTGTGGAAAGATACATTTCCCTCCATCTAAAATATTTACAGTAAAACCACTGTGTCTCTCAGCAGCCCCATTGAAAACATATAAGTGCATATTTAATGTGCATATATAATCAATATAGTGGGGACACATGAACATAATACACAGTTGGTATTATAGAGCTTACAAGTACTTTTCTGTATAAGGAGATACACTTGATGCTCCCTTCCTCTTTATGAAAGGCTCCTTCTAACAACTACACTGTATCCTATTACAATAACAACAGCTACTGTGGAATTTACACTGACTTGTTTATAATAAAGGAAGATATTGCTGCAGGAGTGACTTATTAGTTACATAGTATTCATTGTAACAAATGTAACTATTGTAGGAGGATATAGTTCTCTCCACTTAAAGTGATCTCTCCAATAAAATAACTGTGTTTATTAATAGCCCCACTTAATCACCATATACATATATAAATAATGCACTTATACAATTGATATAGTGGATATATATGAACATTACACAGTTTGCACTAATTATGATATATATAAATGTGCAATATCTATAGAATAGTGGGAGAACTATTAAATATTCCTGTACTTTCACATCACTCACCCAATACTCAGCATTTATTTACACGCTGACACTCTCTCTTCAGTAGCCACATGATACCTTATTATAACAGCTAGAGTTACTATAGGAGATTACACTGACTGGCTTGAAATAAGGGAAGCTACTACTGAAGGAATATTGTAGTGAATGATAATTGGAACTATTGCCAAACTTATGATATAACTATTAGTATACAATTAATAAATATTATAAAGTATTCGGCATCCTAATATTGGGCTAATTATAATTAATAAGCCAATAATTGATATAATGAATTGTACGAATACAGTACAGCCTGCTTAGGATACATTAAATTTGGATTAATAAAGACACGACACAGGTAGCGAACCTTGAATTTAATAATTTATTTTCATTCACCATATATGGTAATTATATCACATAAGTTTATTGCACTTTCTTTATTTTGTGGTTAGACAATTTTAACGAATCTATTAAAAGTTAATTTTTAATTTTCATCTGTGCGCCAGCAAAGAGACATTCTTTCCTCTTCTTTTTCTTCACATTCATTAATATAAATTATATGCTTAAATATAGTGTATATTCGGGAATATGGCAGTGACCAATTTCATATAATTGTATCTTAACTATTTCATGGATGAAATTAATTCATTTCAACACTGTGTCAGAGAAAATAGGCCAATGAAATATACTGCTGCTGCTTGATTCATTATCTGTTGCTTTTGAACTGTTACAAAATATAGACTATTATGTGCTGTTGGGACACCCAACTGCTTGATTCACTTGAAAAAATGTATCTGTTTTTAACAGTCTTAAGTAAACATACTGTTGCAAATACAGCTGCTAGTAAGGATACTGTTGCAAATGCAACTACTAGTGAAATATGCAGCTGCTTCTCAGCCTTTCAATGCTGCCAGAAAGGATTTTGTTACACTGTATTTTTCATTATTTATATATACATATCCTGCTGAGACATAGAGCTGCCTTGCTAACTCTCCAGGTGTATAAGTATACCACAGATACTTTCTAAATGTATTGTAGTTAGCACAATGACATAACTAGTAGTGCATAAAGGTAATGCAATCCATACAGCGTTTACAGCAGTTCAATTAGGCATTTATCTCTATTGTATTTATCCTGAACTCGGTCAGATTAATTTGCCACTAATCTATTCCTATCTAACTCAATGTCAGTTTTCTATTGGTGGAGATTACTGGGTAACATGTTACAGTCATATGTAATCATTTTCAACATTTTTTAAAGTGGGCACGGCGTGTCCATACATGTACATAGCTGTTTGCAGGGGCTTTACACAGTGGAGACTTATAATAAGGTCTTTAAAGATGATGAGTAAGTGGATCTAACATGGATTTAGACCGGGGAGCGCTCCCTCACCTTCCTCCCTCTTTCAGTGCAGTGCCCGTGTATTCGGTGGTCACAGCCAGGGACACGATCATGCGTGAGCACCATTTCTTACAGACTGCTGTGCCCGATCACGTGACGCGTTTCTCCGCCTCCACTTCCGGGTACTCGGCGGCTTCCTCAGACGTGTATGTTAAATCGCCCACTAGATGCCTTTTATCCTCCTTTAATTGCATCAATATGCAATCAGCCTTCTTACACCTATGTGCATAATTACATACAATTACCCGTTGTCAGGGCAACTTGAGTTCAACCATTCCAATTAAGCTAGACATGTGACCACTCCCAGCTTCCGGTCACATGCTGCTTGCATTCCACCTACGGATTTTTGCGTTCCAGCATACAAATCATATGAAAAAAGCATATTTTAAACAACTACAATAGATTAGAATCAATATAAGATAAAATCCGGATATACGTCTGCCAGTTTGTCCAATCATTAACAACTAATTTAAATCAATAATAAATGTACTATATTATACTAAAGAGATCTCTATCTCTAAAGAGGTCAAAATCTGTATTATTGTAATTTTGTTTTTAAGCACAGCTGCACCAATGCAATTTTACCTGCAAACACTTAAAAAAATCTAACATAATTACCATTGCTTCTTAAACCTCTCACAATCCTTTCATTTCTTACACTCCAAATACATTTCTGCACCCACTTTATCTACGCTTTTGACTCATTTCATACTAAATCTACACCCCTTGAGCCTACACTGCTTTTCTCACCTGTATTTCTGCAATTCTTCTGCTTGGATTCCCTTACAGTCTCCTCTCCTACTTCCACTTTCCCTCAACCTATTTACCTACTTAACACTATGTCAAGGCTTTCTTATACTCCCCACATCACTCAGTGTCTACCTAATAATGTATCTTTATCCTTCCCCCCTAGTCTCCTACACCTCCTCCTCTCTCCCCTCCTCTGTCTCCCCTCCATCCCTCTGTTTCCTTCGCCCACCTTTCCTGTTACCCCGCTTTCATTCACCTCTGCCCCATGGTCCTGCTACCCCACAACTCAGCCCTGCTCCCTCTCTCCCTTCCCTGTCACCTCCCCACACCCCCATCCACATCACACTGACCTTCCTCCCTGCCCACCTCCTGCAGTTTCCTCTCCTAGCTCAGGCACCCGTACCATCACTACTCTCTCATCATCCCTGCCCTCAAAGTTAATC
Organism: Pseudophryne corroboree; assembly: GCF_028390025.1. Classification (NCBI taxonomy): domain Eukaryota; kingdom Metazoa; phylum Chordata; class Amphibia; order Anura; family Myobatrachidae; genus Pseudophryne; species Pseudophryne corroboree. The sequence continues at coordinate 202,834,439 of NC_086454.1, forward strand.
CCACCTCATCGCTACAGCAACCCTGAAAATCTCATTCACATCTCTCCTACAAACTCATACCCCCAATCCTGTGCCCTCTGGATTGCCAAATCTGTTTGTAACAAATTGGTCCCCACTCATGACCTTTTCATTTCCAACTCCCTACACCTACTAGCCATTACTGAAACTTGGATTACGCCCTCTGACACTACTTCTGCTGCTGCTCTCTCTGCTGGGGGCCTCACATTCACACACCCCCCCGACCTGGGGGTCGCCATGGGGGTGGTGTTGGGGTCCTTTTACCTTCTAGTTACTCCTACCAACTCATACCACCAGAACCATCCCTTATATTCTCTACATTTGAGGTCAACGCCATACGCCTCTTCCAACCAGTCCATCTTAGAGTAGCTGTCATTTACCGCCCCACCCTGGCACTGCTTCCAAATTCATCGACAACTTTGCTTCCTGGTTTCGTCACTTCCTCTCTTCTGACATTCTCACCATTATCCTAGGCGATTTCAACATCCCTATTGACATCCCCACACAATCCCCTGCCTCTAAACTCCTTAACCTTACCTCTTCACTTGGTCTCTCCCAGTGGACCTCCTCACCCTCCCATGTGAATGGGAGCTCACTGGATCTGGTCTTCACTCACCGCTGTGATATTTCTGATTTTTCCAACTTCCCATTTCCCCTCTCTGACCACCACCTGCTCTCCTTTAACCTCTCTCTCGACTTCCCCATCTCTACCTCCTAAGGCTACCATCACTAAGCGTGACATTGAAGCTATTGACACAACATTCCTTTCCTCCCTGTTTGACTCACTTCTCTCTCCTATTCTCTCTCTCTCTCATGCCCTGAACAAACCACTTCCACATACCATGCTTCCCTTACTTCTGCTCTTGACTCTGTTGCTCCACCAACCACTATTCACCCTCGCAAATTAACACCTCAACCCTGGCACACCAAATGCACCAGATATCTGCACAAATGCTCACGTACTGCTGAGCGACACTGGAGGAAATCACGCTCTAAGGCAGACTTCCTCCATTTCAAACTTATGCTCTCATCCTTCAGTGCTGCCCTTTCTCTTGCTAAACAGTCATACTTCAAGAACCTCATCTCCTCCCAGTCTTCCAACCCCCGGCGCCTCTTTGCCACTCTCAACTCACTCCTCTGCCCACCTCCACCTCGTATCCCTTCCTCACTCTCTGCTCTTGACTTTGCCACTTACTTCACATCCAAAATTGACTCCATACGTCAGGACATCACATCACACCAGACCATCAGTAACCAGCCTTCTCCCATCCCTTACCAACCCTCCCCGTCCCTAACACCAACTCTGTCATCTTTCTCCTATGCATCTGGAGAGGAAGTCATGGCCCTCATTCGTTTCTGTCCCCTCACCACCTCCCCACTTGACCCTATTCCCTCCCGCCCCCTCTGCTACCTCTCTTCTTCTGCTTGTTCCCATCTTTCCCACCTTCTGAATCTCTCCCTCTCATCAGGCACTGTCCCCTCGGCCTTCAAGCACGCACTCATCTCTCCTATTCTTAAAAAACCTACCCTTGATCCAAACACTCTCTCCAACTACCGACCAAACTCTCTCCCCCCTTTTGCCTCCAAACTCCTTGAGCGTATTGTCTACAACCACCTTACTTCTTTTCTTTCCTCACACTCACTGCTTGACCCATTCCAGTCTGGCTTCCGTCCTCTCCACTCCACTGAAACTGCCCGTACAAAAGTATGCAATGACCTCCACGCTGCTAAATCTAAGGGACACTACTCTCTACTTATTCTACTTGATCTCTCTGCTGCTTTTGACACTGTGGACCATCCTCTCCTACTGCAAATCCTTCATTCCATTGGTCTGCGTGACACTGCCCTCTCTTGGTTGTCGTCCTACCTTTCTGACCGTTCATTCTCTGTCTCCTCTCATGACTCCACCTCCCCCTCACTTCCACTAACTGTAGGGGTACCCCAAGGTTCTGTCCTTGGTCCTCTACTCTTCTCTCTCTATACGTCCTCACTAGGTAAGCTCATTAGTTCTTTTGGTTTCCAATATCATCTCTATGCTGATGACACTCAAATCTATCTTTCCTCTCCAGACCTCTCCCCTAGTCTCCTCACTCGTATCTCCAACTGTCTCTCTGCTATCTCTTCCTGGATGTCCCAGCGCTTTCTTAAACTTAACATGTCTGAGACCGAGTTGATCATCTTTCCTCCCTCCCGCATAACCTCACCTCCTACAATCTCATTATCTATTGATGGCACTACTATCTCCTCTACCCCCCAAGTGCACTGTCTTGGAGTAATCCTTGACTTCTCCCTCTCCTTCAAACCACACATTCAGGACCTCTCACAAACCTGCCGTTTTCATCTAAAAAAATATTTCCAGGATCAGACCCTTTCTGACCCAGGATGCTACTAATACTCTTATCCACTCACTGGTCATCTCCAGACTGGACTACTGTAATCTCCTCCTGACTGGCATTCCTGACAAATACCTCTCTCCACTCCAATCTATCCTCAATGCTGCTGCCCGGCTCATTTTCCTCACCAAACGCACTACATCCACCTCTCCTCTCTTGCTAGACCTTCACTGGCTCCCCTTCCCTTTCAGAATCCATTTCAAGCTTCTCACACTTGCTTACAAAGCCCTCACCCACTCCTCTCCCATCTACATCTCTGATCTTATCTCGCTTTACACTCCCACCCGTCCTCTTCGCTCTGCTAATGCTCGCCGACTCTCCTGCCTACGGATTACTTCCTCCAACTCCTACCTCCAAGATTTTTCACGTGCTGCACCACTTCTCTGGAATTCCCTACCTCTCCTCCTCAGACTCTCCACCTCTCTACAAAACTTCAAACGGGCTCTCAAGACCCACTTCTTCACCAAACCCAGCCAAAGCTCATCCTAAACCTCTGTTCCACGCTCTCTATGTACCCCATCTGTCTCACCCCTGTCTGTCTACCCCTCCCCTTTAGAATGTAAGCTCTCACGAGCAGGGCCCTCTTCCCTCATGTGCTTACCCTTTTCTTTAATAATCTTCAGCTGCAATAAATCCAGCAGTCTTCTTCCACCTGATACTTATTCCAGTGTCATCTGCTGATGTAGCTATGTTTATCTACCCTGTACTTGTCCTATATTGTCGTCAACTGTAAGTTGCTGTTTTCCTGTTTGATTATTTGTTTATGTACTCTGTAATTGGGTGCTGCGGAACCCTTGTGGCACCATATAAATAAAGGATAATAATAATAATAATAATAATAATAATAATAATAATAAATTAGGCCCTAAGAGTGGAAGTAAATTGTTAACTTCCCGGTTACATAAACCTACCAACAGAAATAATCTTTTGGTGGCTTCAAGTGCACATTCAGGTCCTTTAAAAGATGCCCTCCCTTACTTTCAGTTCTTTCATGTCTTGAGAATTTCTAGTGTTAGTGAGGAAGGTATCAAGCAGGTTATGATATTATGATATTATGTTGAAAGAGGCTATTCTGCTTGCTGGGATAGAGTCAAACAGAAAGCATTAAAACTGCCAGTAGAACAATTGTTATACCCTGTGAATAAATTTAACAAGAAACAACAGCACATATGGGTGAGCCATTTCAACCATTTGAGTAACAAAATCCAATATGAGTCAAAATATCTATGGCCCATAGTTTCTTCTGATCAAGAATTAGTGCTTTTACAGGATACCAATTTAATGATCTGTTATCGTAGGGGCAAAAATTTGAAAGACTATTTGGTGCACTGTGACAAACACACATGGGTAAAAGGACAAAAAGTACTTTCCTGTATGTCCCTAGTAAGACGCTTCTGATGTTGTTTGATGTTCAAGAGTGGCTTGACAAGAGGAATACCACATTTGAAGCCCATGTCCTGGATCTGTCTGTGTGTGGAGGCTCTTGATGCACTAACTCCAGCCTCAGTCCACTGAAACTGCTAGTAGAACAATTGTTATACCCTGTGAATAAATGCAACAAGAAACAATGGCACAGGATACCAATTTAATGGGGTGTAGTATGGTTTTCCGCCGGCATACCGGCGCCGAAATCCCGACCGCCGGCATACCAACAGCAGGGCAAGCGCAAATGAGCCCCTTGCGGGTTTGCTGCGGGAATGGTGGCGCGCTACCTATTCTTCCGCCAGGGGGGTCGGTATGCCGGCAGTCGGGATTCTGGCGCCGGTATGGTGGTCGCCGGGAGCCCAGCCGCCGGCAACCAGAAAACCACCCATTTAATTACCTGCTATGGTAGAGGCAAAAATTTGAAAGACTATTTTGTGCACAATGGCATTACACACATGGGTAAAAATTACTTTCCTGGGACATCCCAAGAATGGTTGTTTTAGATGCCCTAACTGCACCACCTGTCGCTTTCTACAAACAGGTTTAACTTTTATCATCCTTAAACTAGTGATGTGCACCGGACATTTTTCGGGTTTTGTGTTTTGGTTTTGGATTCGGTTCCGCGGCCGTGTTTTGGATTTGGACGCGTTTTGGCAAAATCTCCCTGAAAATTTTTTGGTCGGATTCGAGCCTGTTTTGGATTCGGGTGTTTTTTTTTTCAAAAAACCCTCAAAAACAGCTTAAATCATAGAATTTGGGTGCCATTTTGATCCCATAGTATTATTAACCTCAATAACCATAATTTCCACTCATTTCCAGTCTATTCTGAACACCTCACACCTCACAATATTATTTTTAGTCCTAAAATTTGCACCAAGGTCGCTGAATGATGCAAAGAAAAAAAGAGGTGCACCAAGGTCGCTGTTTGACTAAGCTAAGCGACCCAAGTGGCCGACACAAACACCTGGCCCATCTAGGAGTGGCACTGCAGTGTCAGACAGGATGGCAGATTTAAAAAATAGTCCACAAACAGCACATGGTGCAAAGAAAATAAGAGGTGCAATGAGGTAGCTGTGTGGCTAAGCTAAGCGACCCAAGTGGCCGACACAAACACCTGGCCCATCTAGGAGTGGCACTGCAGTTTTCTAACGAGAGGATGAGTGCTTCCATCCTCATATGAATCTGAACCACTAGCCATGAACATAGGCCAGGGCCTCAGCCGTTCCTTGCCACTCCGTGTCGTAAATGGCATATTGGCAAGTTTACGCTTCTCATCAGACGCTTTTAATTTTGATTTTTGGGTCATTTTACTGAACTTTTGTTTTTCGGATTTTACATGCTCTCTACTATGACATTGGGCATCGGCCTTGGCAGACGACGTTGATGGCATTTCAACGTCTCGGCCATGACTAGTGGCAGCAGCTTCAGCACGAGGTGGAAGTGGATCTTGATCTTTCCCTATTTTACCCTCCACATTTTTGTTCTCCATTTTTTAATGTGTGGAATTATATGCCAGTAATATATCAATAGCAATGGCCTACTGTACCGTACTGCTATATATTATATACTGGTGGTCAGCAAAATTCTGAACTGTCCTCCTACTACTGCGCACAACAACTAAAATGCACCACAGGTATGGATGGATAGTATACTTGACGACACAGAGGTAGGTAGAGCAGTGGACTACTGTACCGTACTGCTATATATTATATACTGGTGGTCAGCAAAATGATGCACTGTCCTCCTACTACTGCGCACAACAACTAATATGCACCACAGGTATGGATGGATAGTATACTTGATGACACAGAGGTAGGTAGAGCAATGGACTACTATACCGTACTGCTATATATTATATACTGGTGGTCAGCAAAATTATGCACTGTCCTCCTACTATATACTACAATGCAGCACAGATATGGAGCATTTTTCAGGCAGAGAACGTAGATATTTTCAGCACACTGAGCACAGATATTTGCAGCACACTGAGCACAGATATTTGCAGCACACTGAACACAACTGAGAGAACGCTGCACACGTCCTCTCCCTATCATCTCCAATGCACGAGTGAAAATGGCGACGACACGCGGCTCCTTATATAGAATACGAATCTCGCGAGAATCCGACAGCGGGATGATGACGTTCGGGCGCGCTCGGGTTAACCGAGCAAGGTGGGAGGATCCGAGTCTGCCTCGGAACCGTGTAAAATGGGTGAAGTTCGGGGGGGTTCGGATTCCGAGGAACCGAACCCGCTCATCTCTACCTTAAACAGGGATTAAGTATAGTATCAAACACCATTTGACCTGTTCTAGTAAATTTGTGGTGTATACCATTACCTGTCCGTGTTCTAAAATCTATGTAGGTAAAACCGATTGCACATTTAAAGTTAGGATGACACAACACTGTTCTGCTATTCGGGCAGCCATTGCAGAAGGAACGAGTGAACAACCTGTGGCTCGTCAGTGTTGATACGCGGGGGAGACAGGTCTAAGCAATTATTGATGCTTGAAGCAAGGTGGATTGAATGCCTGTACACCCTGGCCCCTCGGGGGTTATACAAGACACTAGGTTTACATTGTTTCCTGTAGATGTTCTTTCTACTCTGTTTTATTCCTTTGTGCTATTTCTTGTAAATAATATTTTATAAAATATGTCACTAGTAATCAGTGGCGATGCTGCATATATTTTTCCAAGAACATCTTATTTTCCATAGTGAAAATGATGGTATTTATTATTTGCAGTGACAAGGCTGCACTATGGCTCTCATATAGCCCCGGCGCTGTTTACTATGGAAAATAAGATGTTCTTGCAAAATACAGCAGTTGCGGACAGAATTTTGTTTTATGTTCGTTTTATTGATGATTTATTGATTTTTTGGGCTGGCTCTGAAGTGTATTTTATAATGGAGATGGAAGCCATTAATAATATGAATGACACAATTAAGTTCACCTATGTATGTAGTGAATTCTTCATTAATTATTTGGATGTCACCATTAGTAAAACCTCAGATGGCCTAAATACCAATATCTATTCAAAAGCAACAGACACCAATGTAATGTTAAATGCAACATTCCCTGCCCATGAAAAAGGGTTTACCCTTTTCACAGTTCTTGCGCATCCGACGCATCACTAGTGATGAAGATGATGTGGAAGAACAAATGATTAAAATGTTCAATACATTTCTGGAAAGGGGGTATTCTAAACCTCTTCTTATTCAGGCAAATAATAAGGCATTAGCAATTAAGAGAAATTATTGCTTGACCAGAAAAAAGAAGCAAGATCAGTGTGTTATGCCATTGGCTAGCGAATTTAACACAGTGAGTTCTGCGGTACAAAAAAATTCAAAAAGATATTGCCCACTAAATACATCAGAGAAAAGGATTTGATCTCTAAAAAATACACGACTATTAAATTGTTTTAAACGGGGTAGAAATTTGAAAGACCGTTTAGTAAAAAATGACATTACAGCCAAAAATAGATCACAACCCACCTATTTTTTAACAAATGCCCCAGGTTGTTATCGCTGGATAGGCTGTGTCACGTGTCACAATTTAGAGATAGGTTCTTTTTTCACCCATCCACACTCTAGAAAAAAGATCCCTATCAAACACGTTTTAACTTGTACTTGTAAGTTTGTCATCTATATCATCAAATGTCCCTGTGGCCTGGCCTATGTTGCTAAAATGGTGTGCTCTTTCAGGGAGAGAGCAAACCAAGATAGGTGAGCAGCTATAAGGTTAGCCTTGGAAGGTAAAACAATAGATCAACCGGTGGCTAAACACTTCATAGCGGTCAAGCACTCATTGGCACAACTAATGTATAAAAGAGTGGATTGGGTTCCACCAATGGATAGGGGAGGAGACAAAGGAAAGAGATTAATCCAGCTGGAGTCCCAGTGGATTTTTAAATTAAACACTATACCCCCCTAGCATTAAGTGAAAATCTCAATCTTTCCTGTTTCATGTAAAACTGCTGATTAAGAAAATAATAGGAGCTATTATTATTATTACAGGTTATAAGGTAACAAGTACATCGGAGCAAAGGTGTCATTAACAGTTTTAATATTACTGTATGTGGTATGGCAATTTTTGGGCGACTTATGACATAATACGAGATATGTAGCCAACATTGCCTTAAAAAGTGTTTTATCAGAGCTACTGGTTAAACACGCTAAAGTTATTCTTTAGTTAAAGATATAGTTATATAAATAGTATGTCTTTAAACAGCATCAATAATATATTGTCATTGTGCGTACAGTTTTGTTGAGGTTGTTATGGTGACGGTTATACACTTGTTCTTATTGGTAGAATGTGACCGCACCACCTGACCACTAGCGTGACATCACTATGGCGGGGAGCGCTGGAGGCCAGGCGGGATCGGCGGAACTGCCAAACACACATGGGTGATAAGGTTTATAAGGTAAGATGAATTTGTGTCTCTGTATTCTTGACGACAGATGTCTAATAAATGTGAAACATTGGCTTAAAAGTTACTGAGTCTGTGATGTTCATTTGAAAGTCCGAGGAGTGCTGCCTAGCAGCTGATGTATTGGTAAAGTTTCTTTATGTTGGTGTGCACCCAGGCTGATAAAAGGTTACAAAGAAATATGAGACTGCGCTTTGACATAAAAATATATTTATATATTAATACATTAAAAATACACTACAATACATAGATACAGGCCAATATCCTAATACACATATATTACATATAAAACATTTTTTTTATAGTATAACACGACTACAGCAATATATTCCAAATCGTCCTATAATAGGATAATATATTAGTAGCAGTACCGAATGAGATTTCAAGTAAAAAGTAAAGCTGGAGTTAGCCTCAAAAAATAAATGAGCACACTTTGTACCACACCAAAGCTTTTCCTATGGTGTTAATGATTTTTCCAATGGTTAGTATTGAGACCTTAAAGATTCATGCAATAAGCACATGCATAAACTTCCATATAAGGGGTCAGTACCCAGCAGATATAATTAGAAGCACCCTACCATGCAGTCACTGACAATGTCTCTCCAAATGATTATGTAGACAAGCAGCTGTATTGAGAGCTGAAAGTTCATGCAATAAGCACATGCATATACTCCAATGTAGGGTTAATAACCAGCAGAGATTTATAGAAAGCACCATGCACTGCAGTCACTGACAATAACTCTCCCAGGGCCAGATGTACTAAGCTTGAAAAGTGATAAATATCACTGTGATAAAGCACCAGCCAATCGGCTCCTAACTGTCATTTTTCAAACACAGCCTGTGACATGGCAGTTAGGAGCCGATTGGCTGGTGCTTTATCACAGTGATATTTATCACTTTTCAGGCTTAGTACATCTCCCCCCCAGTGATGTAATAATAAAACAGCTGTATTTAAAAGCTCAAAATTCTTGCAATATGCCCATGCAGAGACTCCAGCAGACAGGGTCATACGCCAGCAGATATATTAAAAAATATTTTGCAGTGTATTCATTAACAATACCTCTCCCAGTGTTATCTTTCAGCAAGCAGCTTTTATCCTAAGCTTGTCTCACTGGTAGGTATTTCTGCTAGCACCTTCCCCCAAGCAATAGGGTCTGCTCATAATAGCTGTGGCTGGCCGGCTCTGGAGTTTTTGACACAGGCAGAGAATGCTGCAGTGTCTGCACTAGTGTCCTGTCATGTCCCAAACACATTTCTCGCCTCAAAGTGGGTGTCGGCAGCTTCCTCCGTGGTAGTGTTTCAGTGCCTGGGAGACTAAATACTACTTATTATTCACCTTTAGGTTGATCTACTGTTGAATGGTCTTTTTATGAATTGGATTTTCATAGAGTCAGAGATAGACCTTTATTACACTCGAGCTTGGTATGTATAAGTACGGGGTCCCATTGAAATTAATATAGATTGAAAATATTTTTTCACACTGCCCTGACCAACTAAGCCCTGAATCTCTCCCTTTTTTCAGATCACTCATTTGACCATATTATGCTTATGGATCCCATCTAAATATGGGTCTATAGTGTTGAATTATTTGATCTTGTCATTTGGTACGTATCCTCCCCGTCCTCACGTACTTACTCCTCCACTTCATGTTCCTGAAACATTGAGTCTTACATATACAATACTTTTTTATTTTAATAGGTTTTATACCTGCTTTTATTGATATATACAGTGAGACTTATACTCTTTTTGAAAAATCTCAAAACATCTGGCACTCGGTATGTATAGTCACACCAGTTATAGATCATCAGATCAGTAATAAAAACTATAAAACAGTGACTATATTTTATTATCATCTAGAAATTACCCCTGAGGAAGTCCCAGTAAGGGACGAATGCGTTGGGTTTTTCATTCAAGTACTGTTATCCATCTGTGCCATATGTTGTTAAGAAGGAATTGTCACAAGCAATAAGCCATATCTGGCCCTTCATTGACAGAAAACCATTGAAATTCACTGAATGTATACTATATAAGATTGTACCAAATTCTCACTGGAATTTTATATGATTGTGATATTTTTTATGTATTAAATACTAAAATGTATTTTTTTTATGTGTTTTATATACACTACTTTGATCTGATGTACAGTACTATCTTTAAGCACACTTAGAGCCACACTCTATATTACTATCTATTGAGCTTCATCTAACAGGAGGCTCCTCTAAGGTGCAGCTCTGTTCTGATCCACTTAGCGCCATAGGGTACCCTTTGCTATACATTTTACTGTTAGATACCGCACCGGCTGCTGTGGAATGCCAGTACCTTTGATAGGACTAAAAGGTCCCATAATGTTAGGAATATATTTGAGGAGGATGAACTGATAGTTCAGTTCAATATGAGGAGGATGAGGATGATTATTTCAGCTACCCTGAATACTCTTGAGAAGTTAGCTTCCTAAGAAATGAGAAGGTGTTGTGACCTAATAACCTTAGAGAAATATCTAGAGGTGGGTCGCATACTGAGAGGACTCAGTATATCTAAATCACCCACCTTTGGGGCTGATAATTTACCATTCATCAAAATTTGGAATGCCACTCTTGATGAATGTTCGGCCAAACTGATTAATCTAATCATTAGTGAACGGAAAGTCGAAATGACTAAATTACAAGATGACATTACCAAAATTGAGTCCACTCTTAGTAAGTTTGCAGATAGTGAGGAATACCAGAGAGACATTGAAGATCTCCAGTTCAAAATGGACAATCTAGAGAGAGAGACATAATCACCAGGAAACAAAATAAGTTTGTAAGAGATAAAAAAGATTATGCTCTGGGACAGGTTCATAATCTAAATTTAAACAATAACAATAACACTGACAAAAGCACCAACCACAGAATGTTTTCCATAAGACAGGATGATCAGCCCTATAGGGATCAATTTAGTTGTACGTAATACCATGATTGTAGATACGGTATACAACCTACATATGTAAGAAAACAACAGTTCCAGAAATGGGAACACCAATACCCCAGAAGGATCTGCCTTAGAGATGATGGACCAGCTCAATACCCTGGAGGCAGAATTCCCTCCACATACAATTGGAGGGACGATAGACATCATGACTCCAACAGACTAGATGTATTTAGGTCACCTACCCCTGAAATTAAAGGCAGACGCCATTTTTTAGACGAGAGACCAGACAGAAGACCACCTGCGCTACAAAAACACTGGAAGGAAGAATTACATATGAGGCTGGACTCCCCTCAATGCCTCAAAAGAGGCCTCAATGGAAACGAGGAACAAGAGGTGTCAGAAAGGTCCCCAAAGAAGAGGAGAGGTTACCCAATACAGGAGAACAAACAGGGATCATTAACAACTCTGAGAAGGAACTATCAGTAGCAGAATTATCAGTCCTTAACAAAGGCCTCAAATTCGCTCCTGACAGTCACCTTGATAAATTTAACCTATTTATAGACCTCAACAAATATATTCACAACCTTACGGTTCAGAGACACTTTTCAAAAAATCCCATGGTAGAATGTCCCTGTTCATAAAAACCGCTAGTGGCCCTTCCCTCTCGTTTTAACCCAGTTGAATCTAGGGGTAGTCATCTAGACATATTCTACAACTCAGTGAGAGATGACTTTCGAAAAATGAAACCCTACAATAATAGATTTTCAAGTAACTTGAATCCTCAGGAGAAACAAGCCATCAAATGTTTTATAACTGAGGATAATGTTATCATCATGCAGGCTGATAAAGGGGGTGCTGTTGTCTTAATGGATAAACAATATTACCTAGAGGAATCCAACAGGATTCTACTGGATGATAGCACATACAAACTACTCAAGGAAAACCCCACAAAAGATTTTGGTAAACAACTTAATGTTCTCCTTAACAGAGGACTTAAAGATGGTCTTATACAAACTAAAGAATACGATTATCTAATGGTCAAATTCCCTTCTACTCCTGTATTCTATCACCTTCCTAAGGTTCATAAAGATAAAGACCGCCCCCCCAGGAAGACCTATCAATGCGCAGATTGACTCGGTAATCAGCCAACCTTTCTCACTTTGTGGACCTTAAGTTGCAACCATACGTTCTCCTGAAAAGGTCACATCTGAAAGACTTTACTTCTAATCTTCAAAAAATTAAAGATTTTGTCTGGACAGAAGAATGCATGTACAGGCCCTTTATTCTTCCATCCCACATTCCAAAGGAATAGAAGCAATAAAAATCACCTTGGAAAATAGAGCACTTTCAGACCTAAAGGATATTCAGTTCATTTTAGATTGCATTAGTTTCATACTGGAACACAATTTTTTTGAGTATAACAACAATTTCTACCTTCAAACCCAAGGCACAGCTATGGGGACGAAATTCGTCCCAGCTTATGCAACCTTATTCATGAACAACTGGGAGGAAAAATACATATATGGTTCAACCTTCGAAAGTAATCTGTTGCTGTATCAATGTTACATCGACGATATCATCATAGTCTGGCAAGGAGAGATTGCGGAGATTGATGACTTCATGTCCTATATCAACACTAATGATTATAATCTTCAATTTACTCACAGGAAAGATAAAACAACTGTAGAATATTTAGATCTAGGATTGACAGGTAGATTAGGTAAACCAATTGAAAATAAAACCTTCTTTAGATCAGTATATGCGAATAGTTTTATTCCATACTCCAGTTGTCATCATCCCACTTGGAAAAAAGGGGTACCTTTTTCGCAATTCCTAAGAGTAAGGAGGAATTGTAGCAATATAAATGATTACTGGGACCAGTTGCAGGTACTTTTTGATCGCTTTATACAGAGAGGATATGAGAAACCCTTATTAGAAAGGGCTAGGGTGAAAGCATCATCTCGGGTTAGAGAGGACCTTCTAGTGGTTAAACCTAAAACCAAGACTAACTGGAACTCAAGACCATTTATTACACAGTATAACAAAGAAAACTTTCTCATCCAGAATGTCCTGGATCACCATTGGGGGAACCTGTTAAAAGATCCTATACTTGGACCCCATCTTCCTGCCAGGCCAAACATGGTCTTCCGCAAGTCTGCGAACCTGAAAAGTATATAGGCTCCAAGTAAATTAATGCAGAAGGCTCCCAAACAAGAAAAGAGTACAATATGGATGACCAAAAAAACTAATTGTGTACCATGTAGTCATTGTATTTGCAGCAAATATATGGATCGTACAGTATTCAGTCATAAACTAGATTCAGGAAGACTACACACTTTGAAACATCCGGTCAACTGTAATTCAGAATATGTGATATATCAGATAACCTGTGCCTGTGGATTGTTTTACGTGGGTAAAATTAAAAGACAAATCAAACTTTGCATGCAAAATATAAGGAACAAAGTTAAGTCACACAGTTTACCACGCCACTTTTCTGAAAAACATAATTCCGAGTTAAATGTATAACATTTTTAATTCACGGTCCTTGAACACGTGAAAGATCTAGTAAGAGGCGGAAGTAGAGATATACTTCTATCCAAAAGAGAGAGCTTCTGGATATACACATTAAACACCTTAGCCCCTTATGGCCTAAACGAAGGAATAGATGTAGTTTCCTTTGTTTAGGCATCTAATATACACACTAAACATCTTAGTTCTTTATGGCCCAAACGAGAGATTAGACTTAGTCTTATCCATTTGGGCATTTAATACCATTGACACATTCATAGATCTTTATAAGCATATATGTGTAGCCACAAAGTTGTCTGTTGGTTTCTCTTGTTCAAATTACTATTCTTGTTTACATATATATGTATACATCGTTAGATCTTATATTGGTCCTTCCTTGTGACATGAAATTTTGAACGTTCTGTTGCTATAAATATGAAACAGAAAGCGATATATGGTCTCTTAATTTAAGTATATGATCCCCTAATATGGGGTCATCTATTTGAGTTTAGTAAGGGTTGTTGATTTATGTCTTGATTTGTAACCCAGGTACTCACTATATAAATGTGGAGGTAAAATAAATCACAATGACACCCACATTACTCTCTGTATAGTACTTGTTCCTTTATCACTATTTGATTTATCGGCTTGTGAGATAACTTAAGACTGTTGGTGAATTCTGCCATGAGGGTTTACTTAAACATATTTGGCCATGAATTAGGCTTTTATTTATGTAATCAGGCACCAAATTTTGGTCATTCCTAATATGTATTTAGATATCCTAGCATATTTGTTAATTGGTTAATTAATTAAGGTTCACTTCTATTAATCAGTTAGACACTTCACTGAATAAAATTAAAACTGAATATATAATTTCACTTGTTATCTATCAACAGTAAGATTATATTAATTAAATCCGCTAGTCATAGGCGGGCATCCACTCACATCAAGTTTTATTTAATATTTATTTATGTTATATATAGTAGGTATCAGCTATATATGTCCTATTCTTAGGAGTTGTAATTTGTAAGTATACACTATTGCACCATGAAATCAGAGGTGATTCAGACCTACACTGCACCGTCTGTGTTATTCCCTTCTGGTGCGTGTTGCCCAGCTACAGTGGAGCGCATGACGTTCATGCATTCCACGAACAAAAGAAGGAAGTGTGCGTCGCCATAGTGATAGTGGGGTGCATGACGATCATGCGTTCCACCCACAGTGAGACACTACTCTCTGCTCACCAAACATGAGACTGGCGCTTCCGGTCACGTGAGTCCCGGCCCAGCGACTTCCGGCCAATGGAGCGCATCAGAGAATGCATTCCACTGGCTCTAATTAGCCTAAAAAAAACTTCCTTTTGATCGTTTTATTGATTGAGATCACTATTTGGATCACAGATACACTGCACCATTAGCACTATAATATCACACTCCCTTAGGTCTAGTTTAAGATATAATTTATTTACATTTATTTTTCACTATATTAGAATAATTAAAGGAAGTGATGTCACTCCCCTATGGGTGTAAATATCAATATATGGACACCTCTCTCAGTATCACCTTGAACTCTGAGAGGACTACAATACACCTTAATGTGAGTACCACTGTTATTGTTTTGCCTCCATATATGAGCATGGGAAATTTGTATGTTATATATAGATTTTTTTTTATGTTTCTATGTATCTACCTTAAAGTAAATTATAGGGGAATGTTAAGCAACTCATATATTTATATATATGAATTTTTTATTGTTAAAAATGGTATCCCCACCATATGTGCTGTTATTAAATGAAATTTTTGAATAATACATTATTAATTAGGAATGTGCCTGGAAGACTAAATACTACTTATTAATCACCTTTAGGTTGATCTACTGATGAATGGTCTTTTTATGAATTGGATTTTCATAGAGTCAGGGATAGACCTTTATTACACTCGAGCTTGGTACGTATAAGTACGGGGTCCCGTTGAAATTAATCAACATATAGATTGAATATATTTTTTCACACTGCCCAGACCAAATAAGCCCTGAATCTCTCCCTTTTTTCAGATCACTCATTTGACCATATTATGCTTATGGATCCCATCGAATATGGGTCTATGGTGTTGAATTATTTGATCTTGTCATTTGGTACGTATCATCCCCGTCCTCACGTACTTACTCCTCCACTTCATGTTCCTGAAACATTGAGTCTTACATATACAATTCTTTTTTATTTTAATAGGTTTTATACCTGCTTTTATTGATATATACAGTGAGACTTATTCTCTTTTTGATAAATCTCAAAACATCTGGCACTTGGTATGTATATTCACACCAGTTATAGATCTTCAGATCAGTAATAAAAACTATCATTCAGTGACTATATTTTATTATCATCTAGAAATTATCCCTGAGGAAGTCCCAGAAAGGGATGAAATGCGTTGGGTTTTTCATTCAAGTACTGTTATCCATCTGTGCCATATGCTGTTAAGAAGGAATTGTCACAAGCAATAAGCCATATCTGGCCCTTCATCGACAGAAAACCATTGAAATTCACTGAATATATACTATATAAGATTGTACCAAATTCTCACTGGAATTTTATATGACTGTGCTATTTTTTATGTATTAAATACTAAAATTTATTTTTTAATGTGTTTCATATACACTACTTTGATGTGATGTACAGTACTATCTTTAAGCGCACTTAGATCCACATTCTATATTGCTATCTATTGAGCTTCATCTAACAGGAGGCTCCTCCAAGGTGCATCTCTGTTCTTATCCACTTAGCACCACAGGGTACCCTTTGCTATTTATATACAGTATATATATATATATATATATATATATATATGCAGAAAAAATGAGGCGGCACTCGGAGTCTGATGAAAATAGTGAATAATGTATTGGCAAAAGAGTTGACGTTTCGGGGACATGCTCCCCTTCCTCAGAACAATCTAAACAGTGCAACATGTGAACAATAAATACCCGACTTACCCCGTGATCCTCCCCCACCAGCGTGCATCCTCGACACGTTGCCCGCGGCTCCGATTAGTCACCTCCGACTTCCGGCGGCGGGGCGGACGTGACGCGACGGGACCCGGCTTGGTGATCATGGTAACACTGTGCCTGACCGCCCGCTGTACTCCCGCGGTCCCATCAGCTGCCAACAGCCGGGCGGATGTGACATCACGGAACCCGGCTCGGTTGCCAAGGAAACACTGAAAAACATACACACAATGATTCATAAATGGTGCCCAAATGTTAATCAATGCACATAACATGATAAAATATAAAATCCAGTGTTAGGAAAAGACAAGTGTCAAAATCATCAGCTACTACAAATATAATTATATAAAGAATTAGAATAAAATCAATTTATGCGTATATGCAAACAACTATTGCACATATATGCACAAATCCCCTATCGTGCCGACTACAGAATATATCTAAAATCTTCAAAAGAAGGTGTACACCACATATTTGGAAAACCATATTGCGCTAGACATTCCATATGAATTAGACTTTGAACTATTTCTTTTACATTACAGCCATTTTTTAAGATATCAGGGCACAACCCCAAGTAGAGGCTCATTAAAAGTCTTCTGCATTACGGGTCTAATAGTGTTCCAGAATCATGCAGAATTCTCTTACACTCATAAAAAGTAAATGAGACCCAGTGACTCATTCAGCCCTTTAGGAGGTAACGTCTGAAGTCTGAATATCCACCGGGATTCCAGTTGCAGTAGTTTACTCCCCCTGTCGCCCCCTCTGACTGATTCAGGGACATGGTCAATGACTCTATGTCTTAGCATTGCCATGTTGTGCTTTTGTTCTAAAAAATGTCTGTAAAAAGAGAGTAAAATTGTTCAATATAAATCTACACAAACTCAGAAGTCCTACAGTATTAAAGATTTCATAACATGCAATTCTAAGAACGTTGTACATCTCTTGGAATGTTCCTGTGGGTTGCAGTATGTGGGTAGAACTACCCGGATGCTGAAAACAAGAATGGCCGAACATACCCGTAACATTAAAAAAGGACTGGAATCCCATAATGTGTCAATGCATTTTAATAAAATCCATGATTGTAATATTGGCCATTTAGTTAGTTTTTGTGGAATTAAACTGGTCACCCCGAACTGGAGAACCAAGGATGGGGAAATACAATTAGCAAAAATAGAGATGAGGACCATTTATGAATTAAAAACTTTGGTCCCGAAAGGGTTAAACGTTGAATTTGAAATGAAATGGTTCTTATAGCTTAGGAATACCTTGGTTGTCCCTATTATATGTGATCCATAATAGAAGGACAGGTAATTACAAACAGAAATAGGGGCTCCGGATAGTAACTTGTGAACAAAACGAATAGATATGAGAAATTAATATATATGTGATGTAATGGTTCTATTCATCAACTAATGTACTATTCTTATGTTTGTTTTGTCTCTTATGGAGTGCATATATATGCCGTGACCGCTATAACAGTGAATATTTGGTATACGTGGGGAACAACCTATGCGTTCCACAGAACTTCCTGGTTGCGGTTCACCGAGTAGGAAACACGTCAGTGAGGGGAGAAGCAGACGTGACATATGAGTTTCCATGGTTACCTCACGCTGACTTGGTGACGCATGAGGACGGAGTAAGGTTGTCCAGCGACCTTGGTCTCCATGACAACTTCCAGGAAGGAAAGAATCAACCTTGCACTGGAATATTACGGACGGGTGCGTCACTTCAGATGAGCCGGAACCGGAAGTGACAGCAACTAGTAATATCGGGAAAGCACTCGAATTATGTGGATTTTGAATCCGGACTGGATGGGACTCATGTATATAAAATGAATTGTGGATCTGGATGGGAGCCACTCCGGGACGGGGATTATATATCACCAATTAATATTAAAATAGATTTTTCATCTGTAATTTATGTCGATTCTATATGTGAAAGGGAAAGAATTGTATGTTTACCCCTAGGAATGTATATATATGAAATTGAAGCACCAGGATTATGTCTTTGATACAGATTATTATTATTATTATTATCGTCTGATTGGCTTAGGTAATGGGAGGATTGCTTAGTTGGGTTTAAAAGGCCCACTAGGTAGATCCCACAGTATGCCCTGAGGAAGGATTTTTATCCGAAACGCGTTGGTATCGATTTTAACCCCTGGTCAGAAGGTTTGTTTCCTTTTCTTCATCCCAATTTAAGACCGAGGCTTTAAGGGCCAAAAAAAGCTTTTTTGGGGGAAAAATTGTTCCTATCGGTTTCTAAGGGGAATACAGAGGGACAAACCTAGACGGCCTTTCTTGTGGGGTGTGTTTTTAGCTATTTTTTATTGTATGTATAATTTTTTTGGGAAATTAAAACTTTTTATCTGTATCTTGGACGTGTGATACTTACCTGTGTTCATGAGAACTGAATATCTCGGATTGGGTATGAGACCACCGGCAATATCCACCCAGTGAAGGAGGCAGTAAAAAGAAACCTTTCAAGGAACATAGGGCTGAGCCCCAAGGTGAGCGTCCTAATAAGGGGAGGGTGCCTTCTGATAACGGTGGATATGGTGTGCTGTATGAAGATCTGAATAAAAGAAACCTTTTAGAGCATATAGGGCCCATATATGAGGTGAGTGTCTCTAAGGAGAAACATAGGGCTATAGAGGAAGACAGAAAAACCTGGAGATATTGTGAAAAAGATACCTTTATATGTGTACCATCACTCAAGAGGAGGTCAGTCTGGAGGTGCGAACCCTAGGGAGAATACTTAACATCTCACATAGAAAATCATCCCTAAAAAGTTAAAGGAAAAATGGCTTCCATTTAGTGTTTAGGAATGTGTAGGGACCAATATCGCTTGTGTACTACTCTACTTTTGGTATCATATTTGTATTTTGGGAGTGGTGTTCCCAAAGGGGTTTTGTGCAAAGCCGCTGTTAGGCGCAAGTCATATCTCTCTTACTGTTTGAGGATTTGGTGTACACCATTTGGGGTGTGTCTTGCTGCCTGTTCAGAGAATGTTTACGCATAGAGCTCAGAGGAAAGCTCAGATGGATGATGTGTTTGGGAATAAAGACCCATACAGCCTATTAGACACTAATCTGGATAATGTTATGTATAAATTGGAGAAACTCCTTATCAAAGAGGGAAAATTGTGGTGGGAGGTGGTTTCCCTTGAGAGGTATTGTGCGGATAAATTGATACCTAGGGGTCTAAGAATCAATAAACTCCCCTCATTCCAAAGGGAGTCAGGGGAATTTATTGAAGAATGGCAGAAGCTTATTGATTCATGTTCTTTTTCCCTGACGGAACTAATTATTTGGGAAAAGAGAAAAGAGCTGCAGGGGGTGGAAGGAGAAGTAGAAACCTATAGATCATTAGCAGAACCCTATGTAGGGACTAAGGAATATAAAGAAATGGAGGATGCAGCTGCCATTAAGATTTTAAGGAGTGAGAAAGAAGTAAGAATCAAAAAACAAAAAAGTTCAATAGAGACAAGAAGGATCAAAAAGAGGGGACTACAGAACCCTCAAAATGGACAGAACAGGCTGTAACCCATACAAACCAAGGAGGTCTACGAAGGAGAACTCCTCGGAGAAATCCAGGTGGCCCCATGGGTTGGAAAGAGGCTCCCCAATATTATAAGAGAAGAAGAGGGGAATACGTACGACCCCCACATGTATATCACGAGGAAACCCATTATCAAAATGAATATAGAAATATACCAAGGGACTTAAGGCATAGGGAGGATAAGAAAGAGAAAAGATGGAAGGAAAGGAATAGGAGTCTTTCTGGAAAGGAGGGAAAGAGTAATTATTACAATAGGAGACAGGGAGAAAACAATGGTATGGTACGTAGAGAAGGGTATGAGAACCGAAGGATAGAAATCAGGGGGGAAAGAAATTTTGAAGAACCTCCAAGGTCACCGAACTCCCGTCCCTTAAACTCTTTTTTAGAGAGAGGTGTGTACAGACCACCGAGAAGAAGGTAACCTCAAGGACTCGAGCGAACAGAGGGGGGAAAAAGAGACGGCTCAACAAAAGAAGAAGGAAGGGAGAAAGATGTAAGGGTGTTTTGAACAGTCAGATTTCGGCCAATGTAAAGGAATCCATTGACCCTAAGGAAACAGATATGGGACTGACAAAAATTTATAATTTGAGTCAGTATGAATTAACCATACATGAGAAATCAGTCCTTGAAAAAGGACTCAAATTTTCTCCAACAAATAGGTGTGACAAATTTGAAGTCCTGATGGACGTTGAAAAATTTGTTAGAAAACTCACCTTAAAAAGATTTTTCAGTGATGTACCTGATGGAGATATCGTGACAAGTACAAGTATTAAATCAAAGTTCAAAAGAAAATCCACTTTTTATCCCAGGCACAAAAAAGGGAGTTTCATAGAGTCATTTGAGAAAGCAGTTAAGGCGGACCTAGACGGTATCACCTTTAAACCCAATAGAAAGACCAACTTAACGAAGGAAGAAAGAAAAGCGATTACTAGTTTGAGGACCAATAAAGAGATCGTAATCAAACCTGCCGATAAGGGGGGGCAGTATTGTGAATATGAGTTTGGTAGACTATAATAAAGAAGTCATGAGGCAGCTCATGGATGTTTCTACATATCAGAAATTAAGGGGAAATCCCAGTGACAATGTAGACAAAAAACTTGAGGTCTTTTTGGGTATGTATCTTGCTCAGGGCACAATCACAGAGGATGAGTATAAATATATTATCATTGAGAATCCATCCATACCGGTCATGTACGTCCTGCCCAAGATACATAAAAATAAGGAGGCACCGCCTGGCCGCCCTATTGTAGCGGGAACTAACTCGAGTTTATCTAACTTGTCCTGCTACATTGACCATATACTGCAGCCAATTGTTAGGACTACACGTTCCTATTTGAAAGACACAATAGCCACCATAAATCAACTCATGAGGGTAAATTGGAAACCAGGATTCCTACTTGTCACTGCGGACGTGACGTCCTTATTTACGGTGATTAAACACCAATTGGGTTTAGAGGCTTTGGAGTACTTTTTGGATAAAGAAGGAACATCTATAGATAGAAAAAACTTTGTTATAGAGGGTACATCCCTGATTTTACGGAATAACTTCTTTTGGTTTGACAACTCATTTTACCTGCAACTGACGGGAACCGCCATGGGCACCAGACTGGCACCAAGCTATGCGAACCTCTTCATGGCATATTGGGAGGAGCAGCAGGTTTGGAGGGGCCATGAGTTTGGTGCCAGTCTGGTGTCATGGAGTCGTTATATCGACGACATTTTGTTTATATGGAGTGGGGACCGTCAGTCATTGGATTCTTTTTGTGAACAGTTAAATACTAATCAGTATGGTATTAATTTGACATTTAATATCAGTGATTTGGAGGTCAATTTTTTGGACCTTCACATTTATGTGGAAAATTAGATGATTAAAACAAATAATCACACTAAGTCCACTGACTGTAATTCGTATATAGATTACAGCAGTAATCATCATTTAAATGGGCTGAGGAGCATTCCAAACATCCAATTTCAACGGATTAGGAGAAACTGTTCTGATATTAATGTATATTGGGAACAAGCACAAACTCTACAGGAGCAGTTTAGAATGAAGGGATATGACCAAGAGATTATTAGTTCCACCATGAAGAACACAGGGGAATATAACCGTATGGATATGTTAACTAAAACCCCTGTTAAGGATAAGGTGAGATCAGAGGAAGTATTGTTTATTACCGCGTATAACAGCCAATACAAACAGGTTGAACAGATAATAAAGAAACACTGGTCCATTTTGGGAAAGTACCCATGCCTCAAGGAAGTGGTCTCTAGGGTTCCAAAATTTACCTATAGAAGAGCAAAAAATTTAAAGGAAAGTATAGTAAGCAGTGTGACTACAGCCCCTAAAATGCCCACTAGAAATAGATCAAAAGGTTTCTTTAGATGTGGCCTATGCATGATGTGTAAAATGTGTAAGAATAAAGAGAGTAAAATTGTTCAATATAAATCTACACAAACTCAGAAGTCCTACAGTATTAAAGATTTCATAACATGCAATTCTAAGAACGTTGTATATCTCTTGGAATGTTCCTGTGGGTTGCAGTATGTGGGTAGAACTACCCGGATGCTGAATACAGGAATGGCCGAACATACCCGTAACATTAAAAAAGGACTGGAATCCCATAATGTGTCATTGCATTTTAATAAAATCCATGATTGTAATATTGGCCATTTAGTTAGTTTTTGTGGAATTAAACTGGTCACCCCGAACTGGAGAACCAAGGATGGGGAAATACAATTAGCAAAAATAGAGATGAGGACCATTTATGAATTAAAAACTTTGGTCCCGAAAGGGTTAAACGTTGAATTTGAAATGAAATGGTTCTTATAGCTTAGGAATACCTTGGTTGTCCCTATTATATGAGATCCATAATAGAAGGACAGGTAATTACAAACAGAAATAGGGGCTCTGGATAGTAACTTGTGAACAAAACGAATAGATATGAGAAATTAATATATATGTTGTCACAACTGAGGGCCTGAGCTGACGGGAGGCAGCCTCAGTTGTAGGGGCTGAGATGTAACGGAACCTGGGAGGTTGTATCAGACCCCTAGACATGTAAGTAACATGTAGAATAACTGCCCGAAGGCGTGACCACGACAACCAGGATAAAAGTCAATGATGTTTATTATGACAAACTCCGTAACACAGCAGCAGTAAAAGGAAACATAAAAGTCAACAGAGGATAAATACAATTCCTGGGTACTACAGGGTGGCAAGGGCCACAGGCACTGGTAGTGTGAGACAGTTCTAATAATCTTCTAGTTGGAAAGTCCTTACCAGGCCTGACTGTAGCAATGGAGAGAACCCAGGATCGTACCAGCTGATGTTCCAGGAAAGGCTGGGCTGCTGAAGGTAAAACGGCTGCTGTGGATACTGGCTGGAACCAGACTGTTGTTGGTACGGAGTGGATACTGGCTGGAACCAGTTAAATAATAAACGAACTTGAGAGCGATGAAATAATAATGAAGTTTGGAGTTTGAGAGCGGTGAAATAATAATACCGGTGGAGAGTGGTAAACTGCAGAAAAGGACACCGGCCCTTTAAGAGAAGCTATACACTGCTGGAAGCTGGGCTGGAAGCAGGTGATTGTTTGAGAGCGGTGAAATAATAATACCGGTGGAGAGTGGTAAACTGCAGAAAGGACACCGGCCCTTTAAGAGAAGCTGTACACTGCTGGAAGCTGGGCTGGAAGCAGGTGATTGTTGTAGCTGGAAACAGGTGAGTCCAGAATGGATCGGAGAGTCAGGCTACACCGCAGATGGAATGCTGGTGCGGGTCTCTATAGCAGAAGTCTGGAGACAGGAGCTGGAACCTGGAAGACAACCACAGGAGAGAGACAAACTGGAACTAGGTTAGACAACCAAAGCACTGACGCCTTCCTTGCTCAGGCACAGCATACTTATACCTGCAGCAAGGAAGGGGTTGGCTAGGCAATTATGCAAATCAACAATACAGACAGCAGATTGGTGGAAATAATCAGATGACAAAATCCAAGATGGCTGCGCCCATGCAGACACTTGGAGGGAAGTTTGGTTTGTAATCCATGTGAGAATTGAAACAGTAATGGCGACGCCGGCCACAGGAGACAGGAGACGCCAGACTGACAAGCGCACATTTAACCACGCGGGCACAGCGGAGGCCGCGGCTGATGAAATCACCACTCTGACATTCTGCATGTGGAAACTCAGGAACAGCGGGATCCGGTCCTGGAACGCTGAGCCAGCCTTAGGAGGCATCTGAAGGGTAAGTAATGGCGTCCAGATACCCGGATCGTGACATATGTGATGTAATGGTTCTATTCATCAACTAATGTACTATTCTTATGTTTGTTTTGTCTCTTATGGAGTGCATATATATGCCGTGACCGCTATAACAGTGAATATTTGGTATACGTGGGGAACAACCTATGCGTTCCACAGAACTTCCTGGTTGCGGTTCACCGAGTAGGAAACACGTCAGTGAGGGGAGAAGCCGACGTGACGTATGAGTTTCCATGGTTACCTCCCGCTGACTTGGTGACGCATGAGGACGGAGAAAGGTTGTCCAGTGACCTTGGTCTCCATGACAACTTCCAGGAAGGAAAGAATCAACCTTGCGCTGGAATATTACGGACGGGTGCGTCACTTCAGATGAGCCGGAACCGGAAGTGACAGCAACTAGTAATATCGGGAAAGCACTCGAATTATGTGGATTTTGAATCCGGACTGGATGGGACTCATGTATATAAAATGAATTGTGGATCTGGATGGGAGCCACTCCGGGACGGGGATTATATATCACCAATTAATATTAAAATAGATTTTTCATCTGTAATTTATGTCGATTCTATATGTGAAAGGGAAAGAATTTTATGTTTACCCCTAGGAATGTATATATATATGAAATTGAAGCACCAGGATTATGTCTTTGATACAGATTATTATTATTATCGTCTGATTGGTTTAGGTAATGGGAGGATTGCTTAGTTGGGTTTAAAAGGGCGACTAGGTAGATCCCACAGTATGCCCTGAGGAAGGATTTTTATCCGAAACGCGTTGGTATCGATTTTAACCCCTGGTCAGAAGGTTTGTTTCCTTTTCTTCATCCCAATTTAAGACCGAGGCTTTAAGGGCCAAAAAAAGCTTTTTTGGGGGGAAAATTGTCCCTATCGGTTTCTAAGGGGAATACAGAGGGACAAACCTAGACGGCCTTTCTTGTGGGGTGTGTTTTTAGCTATTTTTTATTGTATGTATAATTTTTTTGGGAAATTAAAACTTTTTATCTGAATCTTGGACGTGTGATACTTACCTGTGTTCATGAGAACTGAATATCTCGGAATGGGTATGAGACCACCGGAAATATCCACCCAGTGAAGGAGGCATTAAAAAGAAACCTTTCAAGGAACATAGGGCTGAGCCCCAAGGTGAGTGTCCTAATAAGGGGAGGGTGCCTTCTGATTACGGTGGATATGGTGTGCTGTATGAAGATCTGAATAAAAGAAACCTTTTAGAGCATATAGGGCCCATATATGAGGTGAGCGTCTCTAAGGAGAAACATAGGGACTATAGAGGAAGACAAAAAAAACTTAAGCTATTGTGAAAAATATACCTTTATATGTGTACCATCACTCGAGAGGAGGTCAGTCTGGAGGTGCGAACCCTAGGGAGAATACTGAACATCTCACATAGAAGATCATCCCTCAAAATTTAAAGGAAAATTGTCTTCCATTTAGTTTTTAGGAATCTGTAGGGACCAATATCGCTTGTGTACTACTCTACTTTCGGTATCAGTAACGTCCTAGAGGGCTGAATGAGTCACTGGGTCTCATACACTTTTTATGAGTGTAAGAGAATTCTGCATGATTCTGGAACAATATAAGACCCGTAATGCAGAAGACTTTTAATGAGCCCCTACTTGGGGTTGTGCCCTGGTATCAGTCTTTTCCTAACACTGGATTTTATATTTTATCATGTTATGTGCATTGATTAACATTTATGTATGTTTTTCAGTGTTTCCTTGGCAACCGAGCCGGGTTCCGTGATGTCACATCCGCCCGGCTGTTGGCAGCTGATGGGACCGCGGGAGTACAGCGAGCGGTCAGGCACAGTGTTACCATGATCACCAAGCCGGGTCCCGTCGCGTCACGTCCGCCCCTCCGCCGGAAGTCGGAGGTGCCTAATCGGAGCCGCGGGCAACGTGTCGAGGAGGCACATTGGTGGGGGTGAGGATCACGGGGTAAGTCGGGTATTTATTGTTCACATGTTGCACTGTTTAGATTGTTCTGAGGAAGGGGAGCACGTCCCCGAAAAGTCAACTCTTTTGCCAATACATTGGCCCTCATTCCGAGTTGTTCGCTCGCAAGCTGCTTTTAGCAGCATTGCACACGCTAAGCCGCCGCCTACTGGGAGTGGATCTTAGCTTATCAAAATTGTGAATGAAAGATTCCCAAAATTGCGAATAGAAATTTCTTTGCAGTTTCTGAGTAGCTCGGGACTTACTCTGCCACTGCGATCAGTTCAGTCAGTTTCGTTCCTGGTTTGACGTCACAAACACACCCAGCGTTCGCCCAGACACTCCCCCATTTCTTCAGACACGCCCGCGTTTTTCCCAGAAACGGTATAATTTTTTCACACACTCCCATAAAACGGCCAGTTTCCGCCCAGAAACACCCACTTCCTGTCAATCACATTACGATCACCAGAACGAAGAAAAATCCTCGTAATGCCGTGAGTAAAATACCTATCTTAATAGCAAATTTACTTGGCGCAGTCGCACTGCGGACATTGCGCATGCGCATTAGCGACTAATCGCTCCGTTGCGGAAAAAAAAAAAACGAGCGAACAACTCGGAATGACCCCCATTATTCACTATTTTCATCAGACTCCGAGTGCCGCCTCATTTGTTCTGCATTGGTATTCTGGGGCAGTCCCCCGGGTGGAAGGCACAGGAGCAAGGAACTTTTTGCCATTATAGGAGTGCCGGAGATTCTACGTGGGAAATATATATATATATATATATATATATATATATATATTTCTAACATGGACCGGCACTCCCACTATTGAAAAATAGTGTGCCCTGGTGCCCTCTGGTATGGATAAGTAAAACGAAGGCAATTTAGCAATTAGCGGCACTCAGGGTCTTTTGTGATGATCAAGTGTATTGAAAAAATCACTACATGAATCCCATGAATCATGTAGTGATTTTTTCAATACACTTGATCATCACAAAAGACCCTGAGTGCCGCTGATTGCTTCATTGCCTTCGTTTTATATATATATATATATATATATATATATACACTGCTCAAAAAAATAAAGGGAACACTTAAACAACACAATGTAACTCCAAGTCAATCACACTTCTGTGAAATCAAACTGTCCACTTAGGAAGAAACACTGATTGACAATCAATTTCACATGCTGTTGTGCAAATGGAATAGACAACAGGTGGGAATTATAGGCAATTAGCAAGACACCCCCAATAAAGGAGTTGTTCTGTAGGTGGTGACCACAGACCACTTCTCAGCTCCTACACTTTCTGGCTGATGTTTTGGTCACTTTTGAAAGCTGCCGGTGCTTTCACTCTAGTGGTAGCATGAGACGGAGTCTACAACCCACACAAGTGGCTCAGGTAGTGCAGCTCATCCAGGATGGCACATCAATGCGAGCTGTGGCAAGAAGGTTTGCTGTGTCTGTCAGCGTAGTGTCCAGAGCATGGAGGCGCTACCAGGAGACAGGCCAGTACATCAGGAGATGTGCAGGAGGCCGTAGGAGGGCAACAACCCAGCAGCAGGACCGCTACATCCGCCTTTGTGCAAGGAGGAACAGGAGGAGCACTACCAGAGCCCTGCAAAATGACCTCCAGCGAGCCACAAATGTGCATGTGTCTACTCAAACGATCAGAAACAGACTCCATGAGGGTGGTATGAGGGCCCGACGTCCACAGGTGGGGGTTGTGCTTACAGCCCAACACTGTGCAGGACGTTTGGCATTTGCCAGAGAACACCAAGATTGGCAAATTTGCCACTGGCGCCCTGTGCTCTTCACAGATGAAAGCAGGTTCTCACTGAGCACATGTGACAGACGTGACAGAGTCTGGAGACGCCAACGAGAACGTTCTGCTGCCTGCAACATCCTCCAGCATGACCGGTTTGGCAGTGGGTCAGTAATGGTGTGGGATGGCATTTCTTTGGGGGGCCGCACAGCCCTCCATGTGCTCGCCAGAGGTAGCCTGACTGCCATTAGGTACCGAGATGATATCCTCAGACCCCTTGTGAGACCATATGCTGGTGCGGTTGGCCCTGGGTTCCTCCTAATGCAAGACAATGCTAGACCTCATGTGGCTGGAGTGTGTCAGCAGTTCCTGCAAGACGAAGGCATTGATGCTATGGACTGGCCCGCCCGTTCCCCAGACCTGAATCCAATTGAGCACATCTGGGACATCATGTCTCGTTCCATCCACCAACGCCACGTTGCACCACAGACTGTCCAGGAGTTGGCGGATGCTTTAGTCCAGGTCTGGGAGGAGATCCCTCAGGAGACCATCCACCACCTCATCAGGAGCATGCCCAGGCATTGTAGGGAGGTCATACAGGCACGTGGAGGCCACACACACTACTGAGCCTCATTTTGACTTGTTTTAAAGACATTACATCAAAGTTGGATCAGCCTGTAGTTTGTTTTTCCACTTTAATTTTGAGTGTGACTCCAAATCCAGACCTCCATGGGTTAATAAATTTGATTTCCATTGATAATTTTTGTGTGATTTTGTTGTCAGCACATTCAACTATGTAAAGAACAAAGTATTTAATAAGAATATTTCATTCATTCAGATCTAGGATGTGTTATTTTAGTGTTCCCTTTATTTTTTTGAGCAGTGTATATATATATATATATATATATATATAAATATATATAAAATATATGTGTCGACATTTGTTAAATCATGGAGCTCATATGAAATATCATGGTTAGGCAGGATTGCTGCCTTTAAGATGTTTTTTTATATCTGTCCAATGCATTTCTTAAAAAATTAGAAGTTTATGGTGGCTTATGTGTGGAAAAATAAACCACCTTGATTGGCGACACATACTATGACATTGCCACAAAGATTAGGGGACTTAAATTACCAGATTTATCCCAATATCAATATGCTTGTCTTCTGGCTCAACTATGAAATTGGTCTTTTCCCCTTAGGGATTAAAGCTTGGGTAGACCTAGAATATACTGGGTCAATAGGACTCTCCTTAGTAGATCTATTCTGAATCCCAAAGTTAGCCCATCCGTCTGTTAAAAATAGTCTTCAAACAATTATTGATACATTAACAGTATGGGACAAAGCTATAATTTGGGGATTACCAATTAGTTTGATTTCGTATCTTTCTCTTAACAGTTGGACATCGTTAAGCATCACTACCCTAAGTGACTTGATGTTAGGCAATTAATTGTTATCCTTTGAACAAATACAGTCACAGTATGGCCTTCCATATATAGTCTATTATTCATATCTCCAAATTGCTCACTGGATTTGAGATATGAGTAAATTAAGTAATGCTTTATCTATGGGGCAGTGCAGACAGTGTAATGGTTAGCATTACTGCAGCACTGAGGTCAAGGGTTCAATTCCCACCATGGCCCTAACTGTGTGGAGTTTGCATATTCTCCTCATGCTTGCATGGGTTTCCTCCAGGTACTCTGGTTTCCTCCCACAATCCAAAAATATACTGATAGATTAGTTGGGTCCTGACAAAATTAACCCTAGCACGAATGTGTGTGCGTGGTGTACATGTGGTAGGGAATATAGATCTTAGCTTTTATTTGAGGCAGTGTTCAGAAGAGGGCACCCTTTTACATACATTTTGGGAATGTCCAAAGATAGCTCATTTTTGGGCTGAAGTCTTTGAACTACTGGTTAAAGAAATACGGATTGTTATAAAACCAACTCTGGTTCTTGCTCCATTGAACTGGCTACCTGCAAATATCCCTAAAAAAGAGGGGTATATAATAGGTCAAATTGTGGTGGCCTAACTTCGAAAATCTCCTACTCCCCCCAGTATCCTAAAACTGATTGCTAAAATCCGGTATATCTATTAAATGGAGACTTCTACTGTTCCCTACTTGCCAGCTTCCAACTCTTTGTTAAGGAAATGGTCATCATGGCAAACATAAAGAAAAGAAGCATATGGTTCTAATGTGCAATAGGGCAGGAGATAATGTAATGTAAACCCTTGAACCCTCAAGTTTAATCGAGTAAAGAATCATGGGGATGGGTTAGAGGTACAGTATGGGTGTTAGAACTTACCGAAGCCTGATATATATACATTTACAATGAAACTATGGACTATACATTTTGTTTTTGATGATGAACAACATTCGTTATATTTTTGTGATTGAATAGTAAATATATATTGTCATCAGGATACAAACAATCATAACAAACATACCTCATAAAGCATCACCATGCAGATGCCGCGGCGCGCAGGTCCGGTATGAAGATGCCTACAGATGACTGATGTTGTCATCCAGCACCCAGTGCCATAGCTACAGGAAGCAAACACAACAAACATAGTGATGCTGTGGCTAGCAGAGGACATCATAAGAATTCATAGTGTGAGAATGCATGTTACAATGTATACCAGAATAAAAGTTCTTTTAAGCAAGTGTTTGGCTTCTGTAATATTATTTTCCTTTGGTTTCTGAGATTTATATGTACTGTATTTCCTGTCCATTTGTTATCTTTTTATAATCATACATTGGATTATTTTGTTTGAATTTAAAGATAATTAATTGTAGTGTATTCTTCATGTGTCTAAAAGAACTTTTGCTGGTGGCAGTTATTGGGTTTTCATTACAACATGTGTTGAAGTAACCATAAATCATTGGTAATTGATGTATTTGGAAAATTGGGTATCCAGTCATTACAAAAGTGATGACCAGTGTTGGAATGATGTTTATATTTATCACAATGACTTTAGTGAATTATTTATGTGTGATGTTTGAAAGATACTACATCATAATTTCACTGGAGAATTAAGCTGAAGGTTATGATATTGTAAATGAACCTTAAGTGCAAATAATTTCCATTCCCTTCCCCCTTGTTTTTCTTTTCCATCTGTTAATTTGGCAAAGATGTCCAAGATTTGTAAGTATAGTATGGAGCTGTGTGATGACAGATGTATTGCCAGCAGCAACAATAGCAAGGATCAGCTGGTCCAAGCACTCCAAGACTCCACTTAGACTGGTATATGTGCTGTTGGGGAAATCCTCTGTCCCTGGATATTATGATAGAAACTGTTACAGGTACTAGGCAGAGGACAGACCCCTCTACTTGTTCCAGCGATTATATTGCCTTGGTCCAATATTTGCAAACTGATTCAAATATAGGATGGATACAGATGATGTGTCACCTCTGCAGCTGATACAACAGAACAGTACAAAACAACTGCAGAATGGAAAGCAGCTATGGAAGGCAAGGAACACCAATCTGAGCATCAATATCAGCTTGAACTTGCAAAGATCAACAGTCAGCCTGCATTCAGAGACCCAAATCATGACCAGTTTCCAGTGCTGGATAATGATGGGGACCTGGATACTTTCCTCAAGAACTTTAAAAAACTTTCCGATAGTTTGCACTTGACCCCAGTCAATCGTCAAGCTATTTAACTCCTGGGCTGCCCTAAAAGCTTTGGAAGTGTTTGTAGATCTTCCCCAGGAGCTGAACGGTGATTATGCTGCAATTATGAAAGCCTTGTTAAAGCATTTTAACATCACCCCTGAGGCTTACCAACAGAAGTTCAGAGACTCAAATTGTCAACCTTTCTGCATCAATGGCTTGAAGGATTGCAGGTGAAGGACTATGACAAACTGAAAGATCTCATATTCCAGAACCAGTACATCGCACTCTGCCCAGCTGAGGTTAAAGAGTGGGTCCTGGAGACTTTCGGTGGGCGGGTCATCCAGCATGGCTGCATTTTAATCCAGCTCCGGGCAGATAACTAAAAATCTGAAGCCATCCTCTTGCTTTCTTGCCCTAACGGCTAGATTTTAACATATTTGCCCTCTGCTGAGTACAGGAAATTGAAAGATACCCTTTTTGGGTGCAGAGCTCATGTTTCCACTAGAGTCTGGCCATCGCTTGTAAAGGCCTGAATGACCGCCTCGTGGTGTGGCGTGATTCGCCTGAAACCAGTCGGCACATCTGCTACCTCCCTTAACAAGTGCTCGGGTGCTATCCTGTCTGGGTTGGGTACACAAAACTAACTTGTCACTACAACAAGCTGCCGGGACTTGCCGTTGTTCCCTGGTGATGACCTACCCTTGGCCGTGGTGGGGAGTGTGTGGTCTCGCTACTTGTTTGACCTTCGTAAGGTGAATTCTGAAGATCGGGGAGTGTGGTGTGCGGACGATTCCCCGTGGAGTAAAAGCATCCATGAGAGAGTGAGTACTGGCAGTTGCCAGAGAGGACGGTGGCAAGACATGCTTAGACTTCCTACCTGTCCCTGGATGGATGCCGCGCTGGATGGGTGGCTTGTAAGGGCTGACGTCGCGGAGGAATCCTGATCAACCTTGGTGCCATTCTTATGCAGACCTCTGGTGACCACTGTCAGGACCCTCGGGTGCGGACCTGTGGTGGTGCACTTTCTGAGGGCTGCAGTGATTCCTTCTTGGCTGCCTGCTATCACTACTGATCTCCCTAAGCTGGCGTACACTTAGTTCATCCCCTGGCCCCACATTCAGTGTTTGTTGGGCGGTAGCCCAATGCCAACCTGTGGGACAGTTTCTGACTCCTGGTTGCACTGAGCCCTGCAGCACGGGTTGGTACATTGAGTGGAGGCTTTCCCTTCCCCAGTAGCCAATATTGTTTGTCTCCCTTTCCTGCTAACATTATCTCTGATGCTGCAGTGAATGGCTGTCACCACTGAGCAGAAGAGCTGGGGAGTTGGACTGCTCACCTACTGAAGACCACTGGCCACAGTCTCCAGTGAAAGGATCATCTCCCCCAGGTTCTATCACTGTTTGTTGACCCTTTTCTCTTCAACTAACATAATCTTTCCCACCTACTGTGTTATCCCTCCCCTACAAACATAGCAGCTTCTCCCACCCTGTTCCATAATCTTCCCCTTAACTTACTACCCTGCTGTTTTATCTTAGTCATACTGACTGTGGCTCACAAACCTGCAAGAAGCAGGATATTACAGAAACCCCAAAGCATAGAAGCTGTTTCAGTGCTGACTGGAGGCAGAAGAAAAAGTGTCTGTTTTTGGACTCCTTCTGGATAACGTGACTAACTCTGCTTCAGTTCTGGCTTATTGCCATAATATACTAGCTCACCAATTGCTGAGATGTTTTAATCTTTCTTTTCTAACTCAACTTGAGACTCATGGTTTATTGTAGTGCTTTGTCCTGGTACTAGTTACCTGCAATTGATCTGTTACTTATCTGAGATTTCCATCTAGCAAAATTTTGGTGGTACCATGGTATTTCATTGTTGTTTTATGAGCCTATAAATTTCTGTCAATATAAGCAAAGTTATATTTAATTATTGTTGAATATGCAGATAACTGGTCAACTCGGGAGCATTATTACTTCTTCATTGGAGTGAATATTATTGATAGCTGTACTAGATGGCTGACACTTTGCTGGAATAAATTGTTTTACGTGAGTGCTAATAGCCGACAGCGTTCTTATTTGTGCACTTTGAACCTTAGTGTTTGAGTTGAGTTTATTCTTCACATTTCTTCACAGTATTTTGACCTATTATTGGCAATATTTGTTATCTGTGTTGTTGATTTTCTTCTATGTCCTTCAGTATTTTTGATACTGTTGAGGAGTGGCTGTTATGGATGTTTTTGTAAATGTTTGCTGCCATTTAAGTAGCTCTGCCACATTTCTGTAATTTTTCCTGATATAATAGTCATATAACCTTTGTAGTATTGTGCTTCAGTATGGTTTTGGATATTTGGTACTATTGGTTCCCTATTGCTAACAGATTTTTCAGAGGTTGGTTATGGACAGATACATCCATAAAAATACTTCAGGCAAGTCTAACCAGTCTACTGTCAATACTAGGATGAACAGGAATAGATATCCATTGGCAAATTGAATCCATCTGCACTCCCTCGCACAACTGATTCCTGGGAAAGGATGTCTGACACCGAAGTTCACTCAGGTCACTCCTCCCTATCCCAAATGGCTCAAGAATTAACTAAAATGTTAGTGCTTCAGATAGATAAAAAATTTGAGAATATTCAATTTATTGCTTGAACAGATTCAGACTACCTTGGACACGACATTGGCCAAGTTAGAAACACATTCTACTAGACTTACTGAGGTAGAGCAGAGGGTGAGTGACATAGATCACGTACATAGTCATTACCATACAGCAGACACCCATGTGACCACTATTCAAACTCTGCAAGCTAAGATTGATGATTTGAAGAACAGAGCTAAAAATGTAATCTTAGATTTGTGGATATTCCAGAGATCATTAGGGATTCACAATTGCCAGAATTCCTCTCCACTAAAGTCCTTCGCAGAAGCTCCCAACTGAAGGTAGGGGACAATAAGATCCTCATCTTTCAGAATTTTTCAGCCTTCGTGGTGCAGAAATGTAGGGAGTTCTCCCATGTCTGCAAACTATTTTATGACAATAATGCCCACTTTTCCCTTATGTACCTGAAAAAATTGCACATTCGAGATTATGGCAGAAACTTCTTTTTCACAGATTCCAGTACAGCTAAAACCCATGTCTCAAAGATGCTGGGTTCTTGTTATGCACACCAGTGCCTGCAGGAAAGTACTGGTGTCAGAACTGTTATGCACTCCAGTGTCTGCAGGAATGTGCTGGTGTTTGAACTGTTATGCAAAACAGATGGACTCACAGACAAACTGGGGGATATGACATAACGTACACAGAAGGTGATAGGGTAACAAAATACACACAAAGTGAACAGAGAAGCCCAGAGGCTAAGGAACTGGGTATCTCCCTTGTATTAGAACTGCTCAGATGGAAAAGCAAGATGTTGTGTTTTAATACGTAGAGAACCCGAAATGCTGTTGCTAAGGGCAACAGCAAAACCCTAAAGGGTTACCAACGGGTGTGGCAGTAAACTCCTTGGTCAGAGATGGAATGATAGACACAAGGAGAATCTCCACAATCCTAATTCTCACTTGCAGTGCACAGGTTTTAGCTTACTGCCACTAAACTGACCCCTGACACCTAGCACAGTGAGACAGGATTAGACAGGCAAGTCTTAGGATACAGCCGCAAACTTGCTAAGTTCACAGAGTAGTAACAGAACCCCAGCAAGCTAAACGACTGACTCCAGTCTTACTGCTAGGTCTGGATTGGCAGAGTGTAATACCAAATCCCCAGGCCTATTTGCAGTAAGCAACAAACAAATACAAAGCTACACAGTACTGGCTAACTTTCATGAACTGACTAACCAACAAAGATTCAGCAGCATCTGCTTACCCTGAAAAGAGGCCTTATAAAGCAGGTGCTGTCCACGCCCCACTCAGACCTCACAGACTGTGAGCACAAAAACCAGCACCGGATCCCCTGCCGTGCACAGAGCCTATAACCACTGCACAGCAAAAGACCCGAACCGGAGTATCAGCTGCGCTCAGGTTACTCCACTAGCACTTGTCTCCCGGTTGCCATGACGACGTGGCAGCACAGGGCAGGAGACCCTAACAGTACCCCCCCTCTGACGAGGGGTCAAAGAACCCCTACCACCGGGTTTATCGGGGAACTGCGAGAAGAAAGAGCGTATCAGTCTGGGGGCATGAAGATCACAACTGCGCACCCACGACCGCTCCTCCGGGCCATACCCCTTCCAGTGCACCAAAAATGACAGCCGACCCCGAACCACCTTGGAGTCAAGAATCCTTTCAACAACAAACTCCCTCTGGCCACGTATCAGAAGAGGGGAAGGTCTTCCACTGGAAGAAGGATTACTAATCGCCCGTTTTAAAAGGGAACAATGAAATGTTTTATTGATACCCAAAGAACGGGGCAGATCTAACTGAAATGCCACCGGATTGATAACCCTGGTGATCTTATAAGGGCCGATGAACCGGGGCCCTAACTTATGAGATGGCTGTCTCAACTTCAAATTCTTGGTAGACAACCAGACGAAGTCTCCTAATTTGAAGCTGCAGGGTCTTTTCCGCTTATCAAAAATCCTTTTGGTCACTAATGACACAGACACAAGGGCTTTCTTCACTTTCCGCCAAATACCTCTAAGGACCGAAACCACAGAGGAACCACCAGGCGTGGAGTCCAGGGGGTCAAAAGAATTGGCCTTAGGATGATGCCCATACACACAAAGGAAGGGAGAGATCCCTGTAGCAGAGTGAGCCGCGTTGTTATAGGCAAACTCCGCCATGGACAGATGAGCAACCCAGTCAGTCTGACACTTGGAGACATAACACCTGAGGAACTGCTCCAAGGACTGGTACACCCTTTCAGTCTGCCCATTAGACTGCGGATGGTAGCCTGACGACAAGCTGACAGAAATCTGGAGATCGGAACAAAATGCCCTCCAGAATTTGGCCACAAACTGGGATCCGCGGTCAGAGACCACATCAAGTGGCAACCCGTGGAGACGCACAACATGCAGCATAAATAATTCAGACAGGCGTCTGGCTGATGGCAGCCCAACCAGTGGAACGAAGTGCGCCATCTTCGAAAACCTGTCAACGACAACCCAGATGGCTGTCATCCCCGAGGATTTGGGCAAGTCCACCACAAAATCCATTGAAATGTGGGTCCATGGCTTAGATGGGATAGAGAGTGGATGTAATGGGCCAACAGGAACCCCTCTAGGAGTCTTATTTCGGGCACAGATGTCACATGCCCGAACCCACTGATCCACATCCTTAGCCACCGAGGGCCACCACACCGCCCTAGATAGCAACTCCCGAGTTCTGGCAATACCCGGGTGACCTGCCGACTTCTTGGCATGGAATTCCAGGAACACTCGCTGTCTTAACCTAGGAGGCACAAACAAAAGACCTACCGGAAGGTCTGGAGGAGCCTGCTCCTGTGCTCTAAGGACTAATGATAAGAGGTCCTGGGTAATGCCCACTTTAATACATGATGGGGAAACAATGGGCAACGGCTCCTCGGTGGTCTCCTGGATTGGAGCAAAACTCCGCGAGAGCGCATCAGCCTTGATGTTTTTTGACCCAGGGCGATATGTTATCAAAAAATTAAAGCGAGCAAAAAACAAAGCCCATCGTGCCTGCCTGGCATTGAGACGCTTCGCTGACTCTAAATATGCCAGATTCTTATGGTCAGTGAGAATTGAGACCACAAACTTAGCCCCCTCAAGCCAGTGTCTCCACTCCTCGAGTGCAACCTTAATAGCCAACAATTCCCGGTTACCCACGTCATAATTCATTTCGGCAGGCGAAAATTTACGGGAAAAGTAAGCACAGGGATGAAGGCGATTATCAGACACTCCCATCTGAGAAAGCACTGCCCCAATACCCATCTCAGAGGCATCCACCTCCACCACAAAAGGACGCTCTGGATCTGGGTGTCGCAGCACCTTGGCCGAAACAAATGCCCTTTTGAGACGGGCAAAAGCCGCTTTAGCCTCACAAGACCAGTGAGCAACATCCGCCCCTTTCTTAGTGAGTGCCACCAAGGGCGCCACTATAGACGAAAATCCAGCGATAAATCGTCTATAAAAATTCGCAAAGCCCAGGAAACGCTGAAGCGCCTTCAAACTAGTGGGCTGCACCCAATCCAGGACTGCCTGTACCTTGGAACCCTCCATTTGGAAACCTTCTGGGGAGATAATATATCCTAGAAATGCGATTTGCTGAACTTCAAATTCGCACTTCTCCAGCTTCGCCCCAAGCCGGTGGTCTCTGAGTTTCTGGAGGACTAAGCGTACATGCTTCTGATGTTCCTCCAGGGAATGGGAGAAGATTAGGATGTCATCTAAGTATACAACTAAGAATCTATCCAAATATTCCCTGAGCACATCATTCATGAAATCCTGGAAGACTGCCGGGGCATTACAGAGCCCAAAAGGCATCACCAAATATTCATAATGCCCTGAGTGGGTATTAAAGGCAGTCTTCCATTCATCCCCCTCTCTTATTCGGATTAGATTGTACGCACCGCGTAGGTCAATCTTAGAAAAAATGGTGGCAGTACGAAGCTGGTCAAACAAGACCGAAATGAGAGGCAGTGGGTATGAGTTTTTAATCATGATACGGTTCAATTCCCTGAAGTCGATGCAGGGTCGCAACGAACCGTCCTTTTTACCCACGAAGAAGAACCTCGACCCAACTGGAGACTGTGAAGGTCTGATAAATCCCTTAGCCAAGTTCTCCTGAATGTACTCTGCCATAGCCTGAGTCTCAGGACGTGACAGGGAGTACAACCTGCTCTTGGGAAGCTTAGCATTTGGCAACAAATCAATGGCACAGTCATAGGGGCGATGGGGAGGTAGTACCTCTGCAACTTTTTTGGAGAACACGTCCGCAAAATCTGCATAACACCCTGGCAATCCTGGCAAA
Organism: Pseudophryne corroboree; assembly: GCF_028390025.1. Taxonomy (NCBI): domain Eukaryota; kingdom Metazoa; phylum Chordata; class Amphibia; order Anura; family Myobatrachidae; genus Pseudophryne; species Pseudophryne corroboree. Next base: position 202,873,197 of record NC_086454.1, read on the forward strand.
CTTAGCTGCGAGAGCCTGACTGGAAGGCTCAAGCAACTCCTGAAACAATCAGTACCCCAACTAAGAATCTCCCCAGAGACCCAGTCAAATTGAGGATTGTGGGCCCTTAACCAGGGTAACCCCAACACCAATGGGGCAAAAGTACAGACAGTCACATAAAAGGACAATTTTTCAGAGTGTGTGGCTCCAATAAACAAAGAAATCTGGCTAGTGCAAGAGGTAATTTTACCTTGGGATAATGGTTCCCCGTTTAACCCACAAATCTCAATTTCCGATGCCAAGGGTACTAAGGGAACAGAGTGTTTCAGGGCGAATTGGCGGTCCATAAAAACCCCGTCGGCCCCACTGTCCACAAAGGCCTCAGTCTTGACAGTTTGACCGAGGATCTTCAAGGTCACCGGAATGATAAAAGTCTTCTTGGGAAATTCTGACTTCTGGCCTGACAGGATATTTCCCATCACCCTCAGGCCCTGAAGTTTTCCGGCTTTTCTGGGCATGATACTACCACATGACCTTTATTCCCACAGTACAAACACAACCCCTGCTGTCTCCTCCGCGTCTTCTCACGCGAGGAGAGGCGGGTAGCCCCAATCTGCATAGGCTCCTCAGAAAATTCCTCAGAGTCTGAGGTTCCCTTGGGAAGGAAGGAAATCTCAGTCTCCCTTTCAAGCCTACGCTCTCTCAGCCGTCTATCCACCCGGATGGATAACTGCATGAGCTGATCCAAGCTATCAGGCAAGGGATATTGTACCAGTTGGTCCTTTATCTGGTTAGAAAGACCTCTTCGGTACTGGTGTCTCAGGGCTGGGTCATTCCACTGGGTATCATGGGCCAACCTCCGAAACTCCGTACAGTAAACCTCAACTGGCCTTCGCCCTTGCTTAAGGATCGAAATCTGAGCCTCGGCTGAGGCCGTCTTGTCAGGGTCATCATACAACATGCCCAGTGCCGTAAAAAAAGCATCAACACTTTTAAGCGACGGACAGTCAGGCTGCAACCCATATGCCCAGACCTGTGGGTCTCCTTGTAGCAAGGAAATCACTATGCCCACCCGCTGAATCTCCGACCCAGAAGACTGAGGCCTAAGCCGGAAGTATAGCTTGCAGCTCTCCTTGAAACAAAAGAACTGCGAGCGATCTCCAGAAAAACGATCCGGGAGATTTACTTTCGGCTCCTTAACCCCTGCAGGTGCTGCTGCTGCGGGAGCTCCGCCAGCAGCCTGGGAGGTGTGCATTTTAATGGACAAATCATTAAATTGTCGAGTCAGGACCTGCACCTGATCGACCACCTGTTGCAACGTATTTTGAGGGGTATGCTCCATATTCCCACAAAATTTCAACAGGAGTATTAGGCTGCTGAATATGTTATGCACACCAGTGCCTGCAGGAAAGTACTGGTGTCAGAACTGTTATGCACTCCAGTGTCTGCAGGAATGTACTGGTGTTTGAACTGTTATGCAAAACAGATGGACTCACAGACAAACTGGGGGATATGACATAACGTACACAGAAGGTGATAGGGTAACAAAATACACACAAAGTGAACAGAGAAGCCCAGAGGCTAAGGAACTGGGTATCTCCCTTGTATTAGAACTGCTCAGATGGAAAAGCAAGATGTTGTGTTTTAATACGTAGAGAACCCGAAATGCTGTTGCTAAGGGCAACAGCAAAACCCTAAAGGGTTACCAACGGGTGTGGCAGTAAACTCCTTGGTCAGAGATGGAATGATAGACACAAGGAGAATCTCCACAATCCTAATTCTCACTTGCAGTGCACAGGTTTTAGCTTACTGCCACTAAACTGACCCCTGACACCTAGCACAGTGAGACAGGATTAGACAGGCAAGTCTTAGGATACAGCCGCAAACTTGCTAAGTTCACAGAGTAGTAACAGAACCCCAGCAAGCTAAACGACTGACTCCAGTCTTACTGCTAGGTCTGGATTGGCAGAGTGTAATACCAAATCCCCAGGCCTATTTGCAGTAAGCAACAAACAAATACAAAGCTACACAGTACTGGCTAACTTTCATGAACTGACTAACCAACAAAGATTCAGCAGCATCTGCTTACCCTGAAAAGAGGCCTTATAAAGCAGGTGCTGTCCACGCCCCACTCAGACCTCACAGACTGTGAGCACAAAAACCAGCACTGGATCCCCTGCCGTGCACAGAGCCTATAACCACTGCACAGCAAAAGACCCGAACCGGAGTATCAGCTGCGCTCAGGTTACTCCACTAGCACTTGTCTCCCGGTTGCCATGACGACGTGGCAGCACAGGGCAGGAGACCCTAACAGTTCTAGAAGCCCAGCTGATTACTAGTACACAATACTACATTTGCCTTTAGGTGTTTCACTCTTTGCAGTGTATAAGGTTATTTGTCCATGTTGGAGCTACTTGTATATTTCATCCACTACTCCATTTTATGTTTCTAAGTTTGTGTCAAGCTTTATACTTAGTAATGACACTTGTAAGGTTTCAAATGTTTGAGGAAAATGTTAGAAAATGTTGTTTGAAGTGATGTGTTGTACTCTTTTTGTATATTTTTTGTTGTCTGTATCCCGTCTCACTCCCCTCATGTAGGAGACTTTTTTTTAAATCTAGCCCCACATTCCTTGTTCACTGGGGTCAAGGAGTTGGCTTTTATATTTTGAATTATCAGCTTTTACCCCCCTCTTGATTAGGTATTGGCTAATCAGAGCTTAGAGTCCTTATCTACACCCTCTACAACTGTTGATTCGCAGCTTAAGGTGGTTTCCTGTAACATTGGCAGTCTTAACTCTCCCATAAAGCGCAAGACAGTTGTTACACATTTAAAAATATTTAACCCCCCAAATTGTATTTTTACAAGAAACTCATTAGTTAAAGGGTTCAGGATCTGCTTTGAAGGTACCTTGAATAGATGACTGTATATCAGCTGACTATCAAAGGAAAGTATGAGGTGTTGTGATACTGTTTCAGAAAAACTTGCATTACAGGATCCTAAATTCCATCAGTGACCAGAATGGCAGGTATCTCATTTTAGATGTGGAAGTGTGGGGAGCTAAATATACATTGGTAAATTATATGCTCCAAACATAGGCACATCTGAATTTTTTAAGGATCTCGCCAATATTCTTGTGCAGCGTGAGAACTTTGCATTAGTGTTGGGTGGGAATTTTCACTCTGTGGATGATCCTAGTATAGATAAAAGACCTTCACCGAATAACCCAAACTCACATTTATGGAAACTAATACAGTCAATGCGATCATCTCTCCAGCTCACTGATATTTGGCGACTGCTGAACCTGACAGATATGTCATTTACTTTTTATTCCAATGTTCACCACTCATGGTCTCATATAGATTCCTTCTTAATTGCTGACTTGCTAGTTTCACAAGTGAAGCACGCTGATATTCACAGTGTGCTGATTTCTGACCATGCTCCTATCTCATTGATCCCAGAATGAACAATACGATCGGGTGGTACCAGGTTATGGAGATTTTGCAGTTACTTATACCAATCTGATGACTTCCGACTACTTTTGACTAATAATTGGATAAATTATTTAGATGATAACTTGGAATATTGGGATAGACCCACTATATTTTGTGACTCAGCAAAATCTGTCCTAAGGGGTCAGATAATTGAGTATGTCACCAGATAAAAAAAAAGTTGATGGCCACTTATCGCTCTCTGCATAACTCTATGCCTACAGCTCTTCAGGAACACCTCACGATCTCTAGTGAAGCTTATTTGAACAAATATACTGAGGCTAAACAGTTACTAATTGATTTTCTACTGTCCCAAGCTAAAAAAGATTTGACGTTTTCTTGCTAGAAGTAAACAAGACAGGACATCTTTTGGGGACTATAGTGAGGAAAAGGCAATCTAAATGCTTTATAACGGCTCTGAAGCATAGACAGACTGGCCAGCTAATCACTGATACTAGTGCAATTGTGCATCATTTTGAATCATATTTTACTGACCTGTATTCTGATCTCCCCTTAGACAGAGAAAGGCAAATTTACCCTCCCTGTCTACTACTCAAACAGACTCATTGATAGAACCAATCCCTGCACTAGAAGTTGTCGATGCAATCTCTAAATTTCATCTGTGCAAGTCTCCGTGACCTGATGGTCTATCGAATGAATTCTACAAAATCTTACACCCACATATTACCACTACTTTACTTGAATTATTTAACGATATACTATGACATCACACTGCCTTTCAACACTTTAATACTGAGCACACTATTCTGAACCCCAAAACTAATCAGGATCCTCAGATGGTTGGATCCTATAGACTCATAACTCTATTGAAAACGGACATCAAATTATTAGCTAAAATTCTCTCAGAAAGGATACAATTGATTCTTCCGCATGCCCTAATTTTTCACCAATTAGGTTTTGTGATTAACAAACACTCTGTCAAAGGGGTCTGAGCAGCTATCGCAGTCACTGTAATTTAAGCTCAATCGCCAAACTCGCGAAATGTATTACTGAGCTTAGACATGACAAAAGTGTTTGACATGGTACTTTTACCTCATCTATAGTCTACCCTGCTAATTCCGAACTTTCATCAAGAATTTATTAAGACCATTCAGTATTTGTATACATTACCGTCTACTACGTAATCCTATTGTCATGCAGAGAGGGACAGATCAGGGATGTCCCTTCTACACCCTTCTTTTCAATCTGGTGATAGACCTACTGATTCATATGTTACAAAAGGATACCCAATTCAAAGGGATTATTATGGGATGGAGAGAAATACAGTTGAGGGCTTTCACCGAAGATATCTTACTATATATTGCAGACCCATCTACCTCATTGACCCACATCTTTAATCTTTTACAGCCATATGGGTATGTTTCTGGTTATTGTATTAATTGGTCAAAATCAGTAGCGCTTTGATTGGGTCCTAATAATTTCCTGAGTGTAGGATTGGATAATTTACCTTTAACCTGGAAATCTGACTATATTACTACTTAGCTTTACTAATCCCTAGGAATCCACAGAGTCTCTACAACTTAAATTTTACATCAGTGATCAACAAAAATGCGGCTGAGCTGGAGAGCTGAAAATCATTACAATTATCTTACCTGGGGACGGTCAATTTAATAAAAATGGTTTCATTTCCGCGTCTTATGTATATTATTCAAACCCTTCCTAATGTAATTACGCCTAAAGACACCCAACATCTTAATTTTTTATTTCGTAAGTTCATATGGCAAAGAAAAAAGCCACGTATAAACTTAATTAAATTGCAACAAACAACTACCAATGGGGGGCTGAACTTCCCTAATGTTCAATGATACTCTCAAGCAGCCCAACTAAGGTACCTCCAAGATTGTATTCATAATCAGGAAATCTATGCTAACACTGATTTAGAAATAATTTTTGCAGAGTGGTGATCTAGTAAGTTTCTTGAAAATGCATGATCAAGAGGTCCTCATACACATCAAGGAAAATCCACTCTTATGGCATGTAAAAAAATTGTGGGTGGGAATGAGACAGTTAATGCTCACAAATCAAGTTTTCTTCCCTTTGTAAATAACCCTGAGTTTCAAGACAGGTGGGCTGGCCACCCGTTTAACATATGGAGAGCGGGTGGAATTGTTAACATAGGGAGCTTTCTTAACTGTAAGTATCAGCGACCGCTAACATTCCAGGAGGCAGCTGACAAGTTTCCAGTGGTGGAACCATACCCAATCGCTTTTTTTATTGCCCCAACACTGAATAAAATCTCTTACCAGGATTTTTTCTCCATATGATTGGCAAAATGTGGTAGATGATATTCTGAAACGGGAACCATTATACAAAAAAGCCATATCACTAGGTTATAAACATTTTCAGATAGTCTTGGACTACTCGACTAGAGCTGAAGGTATAGTGACCTGGAAAGTACATAATCCACACATGCGGCTAGAGGACTTATTAAAAGCACAAAAGCACATGCCCACACCTGTAAGACTCTTTCTTCCTCAAGATACAGGGAAATGTTTTTAAACATACTTCACAAAACGTATCTATCTCCGCATAAAAGATTTTTAGTGGCCTTTCATCTTTGCATGCTTGCTAGAAATGTGAGGATTCTCAGGCTGATCTTTTTCACTGCCTTTAGCAATGCCCTCTCATCAGGAGCTTTCAGGCCAAAGTTCATAAATATGTCACTGACCATCTGGGGAATTACTTATCCTTAACACCAGAATGGGCACTCTTTGGCATTTTTCCTAAGAATCAGAATATGTCCAGAGGTAGCAAAAAGCTGCTCTTGGCAGTAAGTGCTGCAGCTTGTAAATCCATATTGCAGGTGTGGATCCACCCTGAGCCTCCCTCAATCCCGTTATTCAAAGCAAAGTTGTTCTACCTGTTCAGAATGGAATGGATGGGAGTAATACTAGAGAAATACAAAAAAGTAAAAAAAATCTTTGAGCTGTGGGAGAGCTATGTAGCCACACTCTCTAGCACAAATATATAAATTTAATACTTTATGGTATATGACCAGGACACTGGGAGGAGATCCACCAGTTATCCTGTAAAGTTTACTCCTGCACAGTCTTCGGGGGATGGGATGGGAGATGGGGGGGGGGGATGGGGGGAGGGGTGACAGACGGTTGCAGACAACCCTCTTCTTTTTAATTTTGGTATTATACGTATCTATGTAATTTTGATGTGTTTTTGGATGTAGAAGGTTCCTTGTGTCCAGAAATAATATGCTGATTGTTTGGAAATGCTTTGTGGTATTACTACTTAGTGAATCGGGAGTTATTTGTAATGTTGATGGGGACCTATAGTCTCCATAGAAGACACAAATACTTGACAACAACACTTTATGTATGCAAATGTAATGTTTTACGACAATTTTGTACACATTTTTCTCTCAGTTTTGTACAATGTGAATTGTATAACATATTGCTTCAATAAAAAGATGTTTTTTAAAAAAAGAGTCGGTCCTGGATTGGAACCCCAAGTCATCTGAAGAGGCTGCCAGACTGGCAGACAAGTACACCAGTACCAGGACTTCTGTGGGAAAGAAGAGCTGGGGATCACCAGAGCAAGCTGGGTGGTGAGAACAGCAACCTGGAGTATAATCCACGTGGTCCTTTTCAACTAAGCCAGCAGCTGCTGTATTTGTTGGTGGGGTGGAGGAAAAGACTGTTTTGGCAACTGGCTGTAGTCATTTCAGTTGTGATGAAGTGTGGCTCATCAGCGTACATTTCTCCAAGAAGAAGAAATCAACACCTTCTTCTGTGGGATGACCAGCAGGGAAACCTGTGCCTGCTGTCCTGTGTGTGGAAAGACCCCAGGAATGGCCCAGAGATAACCTGCAAATGGTTAACTTAGGAACACAGTTAGCAGTAGGACTACTGGCCTCTGGGACTGAACTGACTCTTGTGCATCCATACTTAGTGGATCCTGAGAACTTTATTTCAGGCAAGGACTATGGCAGTGAGAGGTGTGGGTGGGTTACACCCAGAGGTGCCTATGGCTCATGTGTATCTGGACTGGGGAGTTGGGAGAGGCATCCAGGATGTTGGAGTGTTGGACAATATACCTGCTGCAGTACTGTTAGGGACGGATTTGGGGAGGATGCACGCTGCGTACATAAATGAGAATGATGTTATTAATGATGCAATGGAACACCCTAATTCTGTTATTCCCCTGGTGACCACTGGTGACCAACCCAACATGAGAACAAATCCATGTGATTTTCAAAGTTATGTAACAATTTCTATTTTAGAAGATAACCCTTTGAAGTCCCACATGGCATAGCCTAGTCCTGCAGAAATGGGTCAAGTGGCATGTCATAATGAAAAACTGTGTGATATAGAGATGGAGCCTCCGTTATTTTGCCTGGATGAGGCATTAGTCGTGATCGGGCATATGCAGCGTGCCTGGGAACAAGGAGGTACGCCTAGTCATGAGGAGGCGCACAGAGTGTTTGGCAATACCTTTAAGTGTAATACCTGTGATCATCCACCAGATGTCACTTTTTAAAATCACCATTGCGCATGCGTGTGGTCTCCATTAAAATACAATACTGAAATACATTGTAAGAACTACTTTACTGGTGCGCCTCATTACGCTACAATATACTACAGTATGTCATACAGTATATTACAGTGTACAGACTTAAATACAGTAGTACAGTATATACAGATGCAAATGAACATGATAAAGCCACAGTATAGTCCATTGACATTAGGAATATGTGAGCGTCCAAGTCCAGCAGACAAATCAATAAATAAAACTAGTAGTGTACACAGACGCAAACAAACGTGTTACAGGTACAGTGTGGTCTATTGATGTTAGTGATATGTTAGCATCCAAATCCCAAAACCAATGGGCTTATGCATCTGTCATTCGCCGACGTGTCTGAATGGTGAAGTGTGCCGCTTCCCTTGCTTAGAGTCCCGGGTTCGATTTCCAAAGTGCGAATGCATGTTAATTTTTTCCTGACACTTTATTAATATTTTTTTTTATTTATTGTACTGTAGTATACTTTCACATTCAATAGAAGTGTGCACACAAGTTTTACTTAAAGCAGGGCAAAGCGGCAGGAGCGTATCTACTATAAAATACGCAGAGGCTATGAGGATAAGGTTCTATGCACCGTATGGAACACATACTGTACAGTACAAATCTGTAGCAGGCCAGACTCAATTAAAATGGCTGCCACCCGTGACCCCTTGCCTCATGGAAGCCCCCAGCTATCGAGCCAGCGATTGCACAGGTTTTGCAAGTTACAGGGCAATGCTGAAAGAGTGTCTGAATAACCTACCAAAATACACAGGGGCGAAAGGGATAGTCGAGCTCTATGCACACTACGATACACTGGATTCAATCGCATAGCAAACTGACAAAATGGCTGCCATCCGTTATCATATGCCCCGTGGAAGCCCTCAGCTACAGAGTGAGCGATGGCACAGGTTTTGCAGGCTACTAGGTAAAGCTGAAGGAGCATCTGAATACCCTAGCTAAAATACACAGGGGCGATAGGGATAGGCGTGCTCTATGCACATTACGATGCACTGGTCTTGATCGCATAGCAAGTTGACAAAATGGGCGCCGCCCATTATCCCATGCCCCGTGGAAGCCCTCAGCTGTGGAGTGAGTGATGGCACAGGTTTTGCAGGCTACTGGGCAAAGCTGAAGGAGCATCTGAATAACCTAGCTAAAATACACAGGGTTGATAGGGATAGGGGAGCTCAATGCACAATACAATACTGTACCATACCCTCTAGCATTTTACACGTGAAAATCAGTTCAAATTAGGAAAGGGGGCATGGCCACAGGAAAAGGGGCATGGCCACACCCCCTTTCCTATACTTTCAATTTTAACTTGGAGAGTCAAAAATCAGTACAAAGCCCTTTTTGGCAGGAACAGACCATAAAAAAGGTACTGTACCTGCCAAAAAGGTACAGTTGGAGGATACTGTATGTGATACACCAAACTCGGTCGCATAGCAAGTTGACAAAATGGCTGCCACCCATTATCTATGCCTTGTCCCATGGAAGCCCTGAGCCATGGAGCGAGCTACGGCATAGGTTTTGCAGACTACAGGGCAATGCTGAAAGAGCATATCAATACCCTAGCTAAAATACACAGGGGCAATGAGGTCCCATAGAGTGATCAATTAATAAATCTAGTATATACAGATGCAAAACAAGGAGTTTAAGCTCCAGTAAAGTATGGTCCATTGAAGTCAGGAATACAGTACAGTACAGTATGTGAGCGGCCAAGTCCCCTAGACATTAGGGCATAATCTAAAACCAATGACAAGGGTCCACTGCTTACGGTACATTTAGACATGAGCTTGTGTATCTGTCATGAGGCATTTTTTTCCCTGACACTTAATTTTTTTTTCTATTGTAATATACTGTACTGTACTATAACTGTACTTTACATTCAATAGAGATACTGTATGCACAAAGATTTTACATGAATCAGGGCAATGCTGCAGGAGCATCTCATTATGCTATCTAAAATACACCACGACTATGGGTTAGGATACAGTAAGTGAGTCCTGTCACCATAAGCTGTCTACTGTGTACAGTAGATTTCCGTCTGGGATGCATTTGTGTGTTGTAATAAAAAAAAAAAATTACTGTACATTTAGTGTATACAGTATAAAGTACCTCTAATACACATTTCCTGTGGAAAAGACTGTACAGTACTGTACAGTACTGTACATGGAGCATTTTCTTTACTGATCCACTTATTTATTTATTTTTAATTCACCCTGTACACTGAACCTTTGGTCCTACAGCTGTTGTTGAATGAACTACACATACAGTACCAGCATGCCTTGCTAGTTTTGCTATTTGGCTGTGCTAAAACTGTTGCAGGGCATGCTGGGATGTTTAGTTCAACAACATTTGGAGGACTGAGGGTTTCCCATCCCTGATGTACAGTACTGAACAGTGTTTCTTTGGAAACTGACTTACTGTACGGTATATTTATAGACCAGCCTACTGTACACCCAACAATTTTGTTTGCCATAATACAGTAGAATACTGTATGTAAAGTAGAGATGAGCGCCTGAAATTTTTCGGGTTTTGTGTTTTGGTTTTGGGTTCGGTTCCGCGGCCGTGTTTTGGGTTCGAACGCGTTTTGGCAAAACCTCACCGAATTTTTTTTGTCGGATTCGGGTGTGTTTTGGATTCGGGTGTTTTTTTCAAAAAACACTAAAAAACAGCTTAAATCATAGAATTTGGGGGTCATTTTGATCCCAAAGTATTATTAACCTCAAAAACCATAATTTACACTCATTTTCAGTCTATTCTGAATACCTCACACCTCACAATATTATTTTTAGTCCTAAAATTTGCACCGAGGTCGCTGTGTGAGTAAGATAAGCGACCCTAGTGGCCGACACAAACACCGGGCCCATCTAGGAGTGGCACTGCAGTGTCACGCAGGATGTCCCTTCCAAAAAACCCTCCCCAAACAGCACATGACGCAAAGAAAAAAAGAGGCGCAATGAGGTAGCTGTGTGAGTAAGATTAGCGACCCTAGTGGCCGACACAAACACCGGGCCCATCTAGGAGTGGCACTGCAGTGTCACGCAGGATGGCCCTTCCAAAAAACCCTCCCCAAACAGCACATGACGCAAAGAAAAAAAGAGGCGCAATGAGGTAGCTGTGTGAGTAAGATTAGCGACCCTAGTGGCCGACACAAACACCGGGCCCATCTAGGAGTGGCACTGCAGTGTCACGCAGGATGTCCCTTCCAAAAAACCCTCCCCAAACAGCACATGACGCAACGAAAAAAAGAGGCGCAATGAGGTAGCTGACTGTGTGAGTAAGATTAGCGACCCTAGTGGCCGACACAAACACCGGGCCCATCTAGGAGTGGCACTGCAGTGTCACGCAGGATGTCCCTTCCAAAAAACCCTCCCCAATCAGCACATGATGCAAAGAAAAAGAAAAGAAAAAAGAGGTGCAAGATGGAATTGTCCTTCGGCCCTCCCACCCACCCTTATGTTGTATAAACAAAACAGGACATGCACACTTTAACCAACCCATCATTTCAGTGACAGGGTCTGCCACACGACTGTGACTGATATGACGGGTTGGTTTGGACCCCCCCCAAAAAAGAAGCAATTAATCTCTCCTTGCACAAACTGGCTCTACAGAGGCAAGATGTCCACCTCATCTTCACCCTCCGATATATCACCGTGTACATCCCCCTCCTCACAGATTATCAATTCGTCCCCACTGGAATCCACCATCTCAGCTCCCTGTGTACTTTGTGGAGGCAATTGCTGCTGGTCAATGTCTCCGCGGAGGAATTGATTATAATTCATTTTAATGAACATCATCTTCTCCACATTTTCTGGATGTAACCTCGTACGCCGATTGCTGACAAGGTGAGCGGCGGCACTAAACACTCTTTCAGAGTACACACTTGTGGGAGGGCAACTTAGGTAGAATAAAGCCAGTTTGTGCAAGGGCCTCCAAATTGCCTCTTTTTCCTGCCAGTATAAGTACGGACTGTGTGACGTGCCTACTTGGATGCGGTCACTCATATAATCCTCCATCATTCTATCAATGTTGAGAGAATCATATGCAGTGACAGTAGACGACATGTCCGTAATCGTTGTCAGGTCCTTCAGTCCGGACCAGATGTCAGCATCAGCAGTCGCTCCAGACTGCCCTGCATCACCGCCAGCGGGTGGGCTCGGAATTCTGAGCCTTTTCCTCGCACCCCCAGTTGCGGGAGAATGTGAAGGAGGAGATGTTGACAGGTCGCGTTCCGCTTGACTTGACAATTTTGTCACCAGCAGGTCTTTCAACCCCAGCAGACTTGTGTCTGCCGGAAAGAGAGATCCAAGGTAGGCTTTAAATCTAGGATCGAGCACGGTGGCCAAAATGTAGTGCTCTGATTTCAACAGATTGACCACCCGTGAATCCTTGTTAAGCGAATTAAGGGCTGCATCCACAAGTCCCACATGCCTAGCGGAATCGCTCCCTTTTAGCTCCTTCTTCAATGCCTCCAGCTTCTTCTGCAAAAGCCTGATGAGGGGAATGACCTGACTCAGGCTGGCAGTGTCTGAACTGACTTCACGTGTGGCAAGTTCAAAGGGCATCAGAACCTTGCACAACGTTGAAATCATTCTCCACTGCACTTGAGACAGGTGCATTCCACCTCCTATATCGTGCTCAATTGTATAGGCTTGAATGGCCTTTTGCTGCTCCTCCAACCTCTGAAGCATATAGAGGGTTGAATTCCACCTCGTTACCACTTCTTGCTTCAGATGATGGCAGGGCAGGTTCAGTAGTTTTTGGTGGTGCTCCAGTCTTCTGTACGTGGTGCCTGTACGCCGAAAGTGTCCCGCAATTCTTCTGGCCACCGACAGCATCTCTTGCACGCCCCTGTCGTTTTTTAAAAAATTCTGCACCACCAAATTCAAGGTATGTGCAAAACATGGGACGTGCTGGAATTTGCCCATATTTAATGCACACACAATATTGCTGGCGTTGTCCGATGCCACAAATCCACAGGAGAGTCCAATTGGGGTAAGCCATTCCGCGATGATCTTCCTCAGTTGCCGTAAGAGGTTTTCAGCTGTGTGCGTATTCTGGAAACCGGTGATACAAAGCGTAGCCTGCCTAGGAAAGAGTTGGCGTTTGCGAGATGCTGCTACTGGTGCCGCCGCTGCTGTTCTTGCGGCGGGAGTCCATACATCTACCCAGTGGGCTGTCACAGTCATATAGTCCTGACCCTGCCCTGCTCCACTTGTCCACATGTCCGTGGTTAAGTGGACATTGGGTACAGCTGCATTTTTTAGGACACTGGTGACTCTTTTTCTGAGGTCTGTGTACATTTTCGGTATCGCCTGCCTAGAGAAATGGAACCTAGATGGTATTTGGTACCGGGGACACAGTACCTCCAACAAGTCTCTAGTTGGCTCTGCAGTAATGATGGATACCGGAACCACGTTTCTCACCACCCAGGATGCCAAGGCCTCAGTTATCCGCTTTGCAGTAGGATGACTGCTGTGATATTTCATCTTCCTCGCAAAGGACTGTTGAACAGTCAATTGCTTACTGGAAGTAGTACAAGTGGGCTTACGACTTCCCCTCTGGGATGACCATCGACTCCCAGCGGCAACAACAGCAGCGCCAGCAGCAGTAGGCGTTACACGCAAGGATGCATCGGAGGAATCCCAGGCAGGAGAGGACTCGTCAGAATTGCCAGTGACATGGCCTGCAGGACTATTGGCATTCCTGGGGAAGGAGGAAATTGACACTGAGGGAGTTGGTGGGGTGGTTTGCGTGAGCTTGGTTACAAGAGGAAGGGATTTACTGGTCAGTGGACTGCTTCCGCTGTCACCCAAAGTTTTTGAACTTGTCACTGACTTATTATGAATGCGCTGCAGGTGACGTATAAGGGAGGATGTTCCGAGGTGGTTAACGTCCTTACCCCTACTTATTACAGCTTGACAAAGGGAACACACGGCTTGACACCTGTTGTCCGCATTTCTGGTGAAATACCTCCACACCGAAGAGCTGATTTTTTTGGTATTTTCACCTGGCATGTCAACGGCCATATTCCTCCCACGGACAACAGGTGTCTCCCCGGGTGCCTGACTTAAACAAACCACCTCACCATCAGAATCCTCCTGGTCAATTTCCTCCCCAGCGCCAGCAACACCCATATCCTCCTCATCCTGGTGTACTTCAACACTGACATCTTCAATCTGACTATCAGGAACTGGACTGCGGGTGCTCCTTCCAGCACTTGCAGGGGGCGTGCAAATGGTGGAAGGCGCATGCTCTTCACGTCCAGTGTTGGGAAGGTCAGGCATCGCAACCGACACAATTGGACTCTCCTTGTGGATTTGGGATTTCGAAGAATGCACAGTTCTTTGCTGTGCTGCTTTTGCCAGCTTGAGTCTTTTCATTTTTCTAGCGAGAGGCTGAGTGCTTCCATCCTCATGTGAAGCTGAACCACTAGCCATGAACATAGGCCAGGGCCTCAGCCGTTCCTTGCCACTCCGTGTGGTAAATGGCATATTGGCAAGTTTACGCTTCTCCTCCGACAATTTTATTTTAGGTTTTGGAGTCCTTTTTTTTCTGATATTTGGTGTTTTGGATTTGAAGTGGAAGTGGATCTTGATCTTTCCCTAATTTTGGAACCTCAACATTTTTGTTCTCCATATTTTAATAGGCACAACTAAAAGGCACCTCAGGTAAACAATGGAGATGGATACTAGTATACAATTATGGACTGCCTGCCGACTGCAGACACAGAGGTAGCCACAGCCGTGAACTACCGTACTGTACTGTGTCTGCAGCTAATATAGACTGGTTGATAAAGAGAAGATGTCTATGTAACTATGTATGTATAAAGAAGACTGAAAAAAATCCACGGTTAGGTGGTATACAATTATGGACGGACTGCCTGCCGAGTGCAGACACAGAGGTAGCCACAGCCGTGAACTACCGTACTGTACTGTGTCTGCAGCTAATATAGACTGGTTGATAAAGAGAAGATGTCTATGTAACTATGTATGTATAAAGAAGAATGAAAAAAAACCACGGTTAGGTGGTATACAATTATGGACGGACTGCCTGCCGAGTGCAGACACAGAGGTAGCCACAGCCGTGAACTACCGTACTGTACTGTGTCTGCAGCTAATATAGACTGGTTGATAAAGAGAAGATGTCTATGTAACTATGTATGTATAAAGAAGAATGAAAAATATCCACGGTTAGGTGGTATTACAATTATGGACGGACTGCCTGCCGAGTGCAGAGACACAGAGGTAGCCACAGCCGTGAACTACCGTACTGTGTCTGCTGCGACTGGATGATAAATGATATAAAAAATATATATATATCACTACTGCAGCCGGACAGGTATATATTATATATTATATAATGACGGACCTGCTGGACACTGTCTGTCAGCAGAATGAGTTTTATTTTTATAGAATAAAAAAAAAAAAACACACAAGTGAAGTCACACGACGAGTGTTTAACTTTTTCAGGCAATCACAATATAAGTATACTACTAACTATACTGGTGGTCAGTGTGGTCAGGTCACTGGTCAGTCACACTGGCAGTGGCACTCCTGCAGCAAAAGTGTGCACTGTTTAATTTTAATATAATATGTACTCCTGGCTCCTGCTATAACCTATAACTGGCACTGCAGTAGTGCTCCCCAGTCTCCCCCACAATTATAAGCTGTGTGAGCTGAGCAGTCAGACAGATATATTATATATATAGATGATGCAGCACACTGGCCTGAGCCTGAGCAGTGCACACAGATATGGTATGTGACTGACTGAGTCACTGTGTGTATCGCTTTTTTCAGGCAGAGAACGGATATATTAAATAAACTGCACTGTGTGTCTGGTGGTCACTCACTATATAATATATTATGTACTCCTGGCTCCTGCTATAACCTATAACTGGCACTGCAGTAGTGCTCCCCAGTCTCCCCCACAATTATAAGCTGTGTGAGCTGAGCAGTCAGACAGATATATATAATATTATATATAGATAATAGATGATGCAGCACACTGGCCTGAGCCTGAGCAGTGCACACAGATATGGTATGTGACTGACTGAGTCACTGTGTGTATCGCTTTTTTCAGGCAGAGAACGGATATATTAAATAAACTGCACTGTGTGTCTGGTGGTCACTCACTATATAATATATTATGTACTCCTGGCTCCTGCTATAACCTATAACTGGCACTGCAGTAGTGCTCCCCAGTCTCCCCCACAATTATAAGCTGTGTGAGCTGAGCAGTCAGACAGATATATATAATATTATATATAGATAATAGATGATGCAGCACACTGGCCTGAGCCTGAGCAGTGCACACAGATATGGTATGTGACTGACTGAGTCACTGTGTGTATCGCTTTTTTCAGGCAGAGAACGGATATATTAAATAAACTGCACTGTGTGTCTGGTGGTCACTCACTATATAATATATTATGTACTCCTGGCTCCTGCTATAACCTATAACTGGCACTGCAGTAGTGCTCCCCAGTCTCCCCCACAATTATAAGCTGTGTGAGCTGAGCAGTCAGACAGATATATATAATATTATATATAGATAATAGATGATGCAGCACACTGGCCTGAGCCTGAGCAGTGCACACAGATATGGTATGTGACTGACTGAGTCACTGTGTGTATCGCTTTTTTCAGGCAGAGAACGGATATATTAAATAAACTGCACTGTGTGTCTGGTGGTCACTCACTATATAATATATTATGTACTCCTGGCTCCTGCTATAACCTATAACTGGCACTGCAGTAGTGCTCCCCAGTCTCCCCCACAATTATAAGCTGTGTGAGCTGAGCAGTCAGACAGATATATATAATATTATATATAGATAATAGATGATGCAGCACACTGGCCTGAGCCTGAGCAGTGCACACAGATATGGTATGTGACTGAGTCACTGTGTGCTGTGTATCGCTTTTTTCAGGCAGAGAACGGATTATAAAGTAAACTGCACTGTCCTCACTAGTAAACTCTCTCCACTCAGTCTCTACACTTCTACAGTAACAGTACTCCTCCTAGTCAGCTCCAGTAAATCTCTCTCAGTCTCTTATAATCTAAATGGAGAGGACGCCAGCCACGTCCTCTCCCTATCAATCTCAATGCACGTGTGAAAATGGCGGCGACGCGCGGCTCCTTATATAGAATCCGAGTCTCGCGATAGAATCCGAGCCTCGCGAGAATCCGACAGCGTCATGATGACGTTCGGGCGCGCTCGGGTTAACCGAGCAAGGCGGGAAGATCCGAGTCGCTCGGACCCGTGAAAAAAAACATGAAGTTCTGGCGGGTTCGGATTCAGAGAAACCGAACCCGCTCATCTCTAATGTAAAGTACCATAATAAAAAAGCAACTTAAGAAATGTTACAAAACATGGCTATTGTATTTTAAATCCTCTTATAGTCTGAGATTTCAAGCCGTGCCATACTGTACATGGCAGGATAAAGTAGATACTGTACAGTACTGTATGTACAGTACAGTACAATACAGTGTGGACAGATCTCTAGTGTATGCATTAAACTCCAAATGCAATTTAGAATAACCTTGTCCAAAGTCTTTTGTCTGTTTAACTAAAGACTAGATGGTCCAAGTGGTTCTTACAGTATCTTCCATCAAAATCTATGTTTCTTTATACAGTACCTACTGTATTACTAATAAAACATTTGCACCTCACACTTCAGAGTATTGGAAGACATTGAGATACTGTACAGTACAGTAAGAAGCTTGCTGGTACACAGGATGTGTTCTCTACCACAGGGGGGCTAGGAGGGGGTTGCTTAGAGTCAGGACTGCTTTGCACAAATACTGTACAGTAGCAGTCATGCTGTACCTGTATTGACAGGCGTAAATCACCGTCCATACAAATTCCTTGTTGTAACCCAGGCTGCGGTTAACATTCTGGGAGATTTGATTTAATGTACTGTACTGTATGATGCAGGTGATTAGGAGATAAGAATTGCAATTTGGAGACTCCTGCAATATCCGTGAGGGTAGGCAACTACTGTACTGTATGAACCATCAGCATATGTGTGGAGAGGAATTACCCTCCACTGCATAAAGGAAGCACTCAGTACAATTGTGCAAAGTTCTAAAATGCTTTTTTATTGCATAAAAAATTAAAACAAATACACACATCATTTATAACCGTGTAACATACAGTGTTTTACTGAAAAATGTAAGCACAATTGTGACTTGAATATTACTACAGTAATGTACAGTACCTAAAAAAATACTGTACAGTACAGTATGCAGCTAGACAAATCACATTTCTTCATATTGGTGCTTATTAGGATTCATGTTATTTTAAAACTGCAAAGGTACTGTATGAGAAACTGAATAGCCCCTCCGAGTTTGAGAACCTGGTACAAGCATACTCCTTTGTCCCTGCTGTCGCCAGACCTGGCTGCTGTGTCCACTAATTACTGACATCACAATACATGTCCGCCGAGTTGTGACATCATGCATGACATATTGTTTCAGTCAGGGGGAGATAGGCCATAGGCCTCAACAGGAAGAATCCTGGTAGGCTGATGTGTCTGTGTGGCCTGTTTTAGGTTTAGCCATGTAGCCCAGCCCACATATGACAGGAGGCCCACCCACCACACTCAGTACACTGCATTGTGGTGCTCAGTATACTACAGTACATTACTAATAGTCCAGTGCTGCATCTTGCTGCTCAGTGTCAGTTCTTCTCAGTATTATCCTTATCAGTGCTCATTATCACTGCTCATTGTCTTGTGCTGCATTGTGGTGCTCAGTATACTAGAGTACATTACCAATAGTCCAGTGCTGCATCTTGCTGCTCAGTGTCAGTTCTTCTCAGTATTATCCTCATCAGTGCTCAGTGTCACTGCTCATTGTCTTGTGCTGCATTGTGGTGCTCAGTATACTACAGTACATTACTAATAGTCCAGTGCTGCATCTTGCTGCTGTACGGTGCTGTGGTAGTGTCCTGTCACTGTGCATAGGTCATCATCATTCCAGTCACAGTGGTATCTGGTATCTTTCTAGTGGTATCTAATTCCAGAGATTACCGCCGTCTAATTCCAGATATATTACTGGCATATAATTCCACACATTAAAAAATGGTAAACAAAAATGTGGAGGGTAAAATAGGGAAATATCAAGATCCACTTCCACCTAGTGCTGAAGCTGCTGCCACTAATCATGGCAGAGACGATTCAATGCCATCAACGTTGTCTGCCAAGGCCGATGCCCAATGTCATAGTAGAGAGCATGTAAAATCCAAAAAACAAAAGTTCAGTAAATTGACCCAGAAATCTAAATTAAAATCGTCTGAGGAGAAGCGTAAACTTGCCAATATGCCATTTATGACACAAAGTGGCAGGGAACGGCTGAGGCCCTGGCCTATGTTCATGGCTAGTGGTTCAGCTTCACATGAGGATGGAAGCACTCATCCTCCCACTAGAAAAATGAAAAGATTTAAGCTGGCAAAAGCACAGCAAAGAATTGTGCATTCTTCTAAATCACAAATCCCCAAGGAGAGTCCAAATGTGTCGGCGGGTGCGATGCCTGACCTTCCCAACACTGGACGGGAAGAGGTGGCTCCTTCCACTATTTGTACGCCCCCTGCAAGTGCTGGAAGGAGCACCCACAGTCCAGTTTCTGATATTCAAATTGAATATGTCACTATTGAAGTACACCAGGATGAGGATATGGGTGTTGCTGGCGCTAAGGAGGAAGCTGGAGAGATTGAAAGAGGAGCTAAAATGGAGTGATTCTGCTAGGCATGTGAAACTTGAGGATGGAGACCTTCATTCGCTTAACCAGGATTCACGGGTGGTCATTCTGTTGAATTCAGAGCACTACATTTTGGCCACCGTGCTCAATCCTAGGTTTAAAGCCTAAAAGCCTACATTGTATCTCTCTTTCCGGCAGACACAAGTCTGCAGATGTTCAAAGACCTTCTGGTGAGACAATTGTCAAGTCAAGTGGAACGCGACTTGCCAACAGCTCCTCTTTCATTTTCTACCGCCACTGGAGCTGCCAGGAATAGGATAAAATTTCCAAAACCACCCACTGGCGGTTATGCAGGGCAGTCAGGAGCAAGTGCTGACATCTGGTCCGGACTGAAGGACATGCCAACGATTACTGACATGTCATCTACTGTCACTGCATATGATTGTGTCACCATTGAAAGAATGGTGGAGGATTTTATGAGTGACAGCATCACTGTAGGCATGTCAGACAGTCCGTACATATACTGGCAGGAAAAAGAGGCAATTTGGAGGCCCTTGTACAAACTGGCTTTATTTTACCTAAGTTGCCCCCTCTACAGTGTGTACTCCGAAAGAGTGTTTAGTGCTGCCGGTCACTTTGTCCGTGATCGGCGTACGAGGTTACTTCCAGAAAATGTGGAGAAGATGATGTTCATCAAAATGAATTATAATAAATTCCTCCGTGGAGACATTTACCAGCAATTGCCTCCAGAAAGTACATAGGGACCTGTGATGGTGGATTCTAGTGGGGACGAATGAATACTCTGTGAGGAGGAGGATGTACACAGTGAAAGGGGTGAGGAATTGGGGGATGAGGATGAGGTGGACATCTTGCCTCTGTAGATACAGTTAATGCAAGGAGAGATTGATTGCTTCTTTTTTGGTGGGGGCCCAAACCAACCAGTCATTTCAGCCACAGTCATGTGGCAGACCATGTCGCTGAAATTATGGGTTTGTTAATGTGTGCATGTCCTGTTTATACAACATAAGGGTGGGTGGGAGGGCCCAAGGACAATTCCATCTTGCACCTTTTTTTTAAATCTTTGCATCATGTGCTGTTTGGGGACTATTTTTTTAAGTGCCATCCTGTCTGACACTGCAGTGCCACTCCTAGATGAGCCAGGTGTTTGTGCCGCCCACTTGGGTCGCTTAGCTTAGTCAGCCAGCGACCTTGGTGCAAATTTTAGGACTATAAATAATATTGTGAGGTGTTTAGAATAGACTGGAAATGAGTGGAAATTATGGTTATTGAGCTTAATAATACTATAGGATCAAAATTCCCCCCAAATTCTATGATTTAAGCTGTTTTTGAGGGGTTTTTGGAAAAAAAACACAGAATCCAAAATGCATCGAATCCGACAAAAATTCAAAAGGGTGGCTTTGCCAAAATGCGTTGCTAATCCAAAACACGACCGCGGAACCAAATCCAAAACCAAATCACAAAACCCAAATAATGCCCGCTGCATATCTCTAATCAAGATACTGTACTAAAGTCTTACTGTAAAGGTGTGATACAGTAATTTACTATACACATCAACTTCAGGAGTTAATGTACTATACTTTAGAAATATTGTACTGTCTCACTGAGCTTGCAGTACAGTACTGTACCCAGAAAGACTAAAATCCTGAATACAGTACTATAAGTACTGTTCTGTAGTTTGGAACAGAGAATGGAAAGGGGAGCTAGGATCAAATAAGGTTTGAGATAAAAATATTGTTAAAAAGGGTCATACTAGATGGACACAGTGGTACTTATCTGCCGTCAAATTCTACTGTATGTGTCTACAGTACAGTACTGTATAGTATTATAAGGGTACGGTCGTGCCCTTATATTAAGGCTGAATCGAACAAACGGAATTCTCCCATAGGGAACTTCTGAGATGGGGGCATGGTGTTTGAGGGGCTACACCTCAAAAGTGATTGGACACACTGAGCTGAAATTTGGCAAGGATGCGCAGAATCGTCACCCGCTGCTGCATGCCAAATTTCAGGGCAAAATAATAAAAAATGAGGAATTGGGTGTAACCTAAAGTTCCAACTGTCAGTTTTTTTCTGTGACTTCTTGTGAGGCGTTTTTGACACCGTTTTCCCATAGAGTGAATGAGAATTTTTTTGGGAAGGCATAACTCAGGATAGAGGACGAATTAAGACTTGGGGTTTGTTTTATTAGATAGATCTTGTCCCAGTGTAGTGCCTTTTGGGGTTGTGGTTTTTCAGAAAGTTACAGATTTTTTTTAATTAAGTAAAATATGCCCCATTATAAAGATAGGACTTTTCAATTTGTTGCGGCTGCGCAGTGGCCGCCAGCAGGGGGTGTACAGAGAGTAGCTTCACTAGGTGTACCACGATGGCTGACACTGTACATCTTGTGCTGTGTGCCCGCCTGCCAAGCTCCTTCCCTACTACTATTGGAGACATGCTGGCAGGCCGGAGATACAAAGAAGTCGGTGTCCTTCTGCAGGGCGCTCTGCCAGGCACAGAGTCCCTGCACTGTGACAAGGTATGTCCGGCCACCCTCCTCTCCCGCTGTGTGCCCGGCTATCCCCCCCTTCCCCATCCCGCTGTATAACCGGCTTCATCACCTCCTGCTGTGTGCCGCCGCCGCCCCGCCCCGACGCGGCATTTAAACTGCAGTTCCCGGCCCTCTCCCCAGCATACATCACTCAACGTGGAGGGGCAGATTGGACCACCAGGACAGGCCACCGCTGGGCCGGTCCGATCCCCTCTTCTGCTGGGTCAGCTTACCATGGCTGGCCCACCAGGTATCATGTAAGAGACGTGCTAGTGGAATCTCCCCCTCGCACTGGCCGGTGTGCGCGTCTGTGTAATGGAGTCCTGTGCAGGGTGGAAGGGAGGCCTGTAATGGAGTCTGTATGATCGGGGCACAGAGGCTGTGGGTGCGGGGGGGCCAGGACACGTTGTAGCCTGTGATGCGGGGAAACTTTCCACGCTCGGTGTACATCACGCGTGGGGTTCCCCCTGCCCCAGACATGGTGCTGTCATTCCCCAGGGTGTCACGGCATCCCCTGAGGTGACCTTGGAGCAATTTTATGAGGTGTCACCCACACAGCCATATACTGGCACTGGCCTCCCCCCCTGCTGTGCCCCCCCCCGCCCTCCTTCTCTCCCCGCCCATCCCTCCTTCTCTCCCCGCCCACCCGCTTCTCTCCCTCCTGTGTCCCCCCCCGCCCTGCTTCCCTGCCTCCCTGCTGGGTCTCCGCCCCTCGCCCTCCCTGCTGTGTGTCCCCCCCATCCCCATCCTCCCTGCTGTGTGTCCGTCCCCCGCCCTCCCTGCTGTGTTCCCGCCCCCCCGCCCTCCCTGCTGTGTGTCCCCCCCGCCCACCCTGCTGTGTGTCCGTCCCACCGCCCTCCCTGCTGTGTGTCCATCCGTCCTCCCGCCCTCCCTGCTGTGTGTCCGCCCCCCCCTCCCTGCTGTGTGTCCATTCGTCTCCCCCCCGCCCTTCCTGCTGTGTGTCCCCCCCCCGCCCTCCCTGCTGTGTGTCCCCCCCCCCGCCCTCCCTGCTGTGTGTCCGACCCCCCTCCCTGCTGTGTGTCCGCCCCCCCCCCCTCCCTGCTGTGTGTCCGGCCCCATCCCCTTCCTGCTGTGTGTCTGCCCCCCCTCCCTCCCTACTTGCTGTGTGTCCGGCCACCCCCTCCCCTGCTGTGTGTCCAGCCACCCCCTCCCCTGCTGTGTGCCCCCCCTGCTGTGCCCCCCCCTGCTGTGCCCCCCCCTGCTGTGTGTCCACCCCCCCCTGCTGTGTGTCCACCCCCCCCTGCTGTGTGTCCACCCCCCCCTGCTGTGTGTCCACCCCCCCCTGCTGTGTGTCCACCCCCCCCTGCTGTGTGTCCACCCCCCCCTGCTGTGTCCACCCCCCCCTGCTGTGTCCACCCCCCCCTGCTGTGTGTCCACCCCCCCTGCTGTGTGTCCACCCCCCCTGCTGTGTGTCCACCCCCCGCCTTCCCTGCTGTGTGTCCACCCCCCCGCCCTCCCTGCTGGGTGTCCGTCTGTCCCCCCCCCGCACTCCCTGCTGTGTCCCCCCCCCCTGCTCTCCCTGCTGTGTGTCCGTCCCCTCCCCCCCGCCCGCCAGCCCTGCTGTGTGTCCTTCCGTCCCCCCCTCCGCCCTCCCTGCTGTGTGTCCGTCCCTCGCCGCCCTCCCTGCTGTGTGAACCCCCCCCGCCTTCCCTGCTGTGTGTCTGGCCATCCCCCCCCATCTTCCCTGCTGTGTGTCCGGCCGCCCCCTCCCCTGCTGTGTGTCCGTCCACCCCCTCCCCTGTTGTGTGTCCGGCCACCCCCTCCCCTGCTGTGTGTCCGGCCACCCCCTCCCCTGCTGTGTGTCCGGCCGCCCCCACCCCTGCTGTGTGTCCGGCCGCCCCCACCCCTGCTGTGTGTCTGCCCCCCCCCCTGCTGTGTGTCCGGCCACCCTCCCCTCCTCCCGCTGTGTCCGGCCACCCCCCCTCTTCCCTACTGTGTGTCCGTCCCCCGCCCTCCCTGCTGTGTGTGTCCGGCCCCACCTCCTCCTTCCGCTGTGTCCGGGTACCTCCCCCCTCCCTGCTGTGTGTCTGCTCCCCCCCCACCCCTACTATGTGTCCGGCCACCCTCCCCTCCCCTGCTGTGTGTCCGGACACCCTCCCCTCCCCTGCTGTGTGTCCGGCCACCCTCCCCTCCCCTGCTGTGTGTCCGGCCACCCTCCCCTCCCCTGCTGTGTGTCCGGCCACCCTCCCCTCCCCTGCTGTGTGTCCGGCCACCCTCCCCTCCCCTGCTGTGTGTCCGGCCACCCTCCCCTCCCCTGCTGTGTGTCCGGCCACCCTCCCCTCCCCTGCTGTGTGTCTGGCCACCCTCCCCTCCCCTGCTGTGTGTCCGGCCAGCCTCCCCTCCCCTGCTGTGTCCGCCCCCCCCTTCCCCCCTGCTGTGTGTCCAGCAACCCCCCTCCCCTGCTGTGTGTCCGGCCACTCCCCCCCTCCCTGCTGTGTGGAGGGGGTGCTGGCAGGGGAGACAGTGTTGCTGTATGTGTGCGTGGGTGGTAGACAGTGTTGCTGTATGTGTGGGTGGGTGGAGGGGGGTGCTGGCAGGGGAGGCACTGTTGCTGTATGTGTGCGTGGGTGGGAGACAGTGTTGCTGTATGTGTGGGTGGGTGGAAGGGGGTGCTGGCAGGGAGACAGTGTTGCTCTATGTGTGCGTGGGTGGGAGACAGTGTTGCTGTATGTGGAGGGGGTGCTGGCAGGGGAGACAGTGTAGCTGTATGTGTGCGTGGGTGGGAGGTAGTGTTGCTGTATGTGTGGATGGGTGGAAGGGGGTGCTGGCAGGGGAGACAGTGTTGCTCTATGTGTGCGTGGGTTTGAGACAGTGTTGCTGTATGTGTGGGTGGGTGGAGGGGGGTGCTGGCAGGGATGACAGTGTTGCTGTATGTGTGCGTGGGTGGGAGACAGTGTTGCTGTATGTGTGGGTGGGTGGAGGGGGGTGCTGGCAGGGAAGTCAGTGTTGCTGTATATGTGCGTGGGTGGGAGACAGTGTTGCTGTATGTGTGGGTGGGTGGAGGGGGGTGCTGGCAGGGGAGACAGTTTTGCTGTATGTGTGCGTGGGTGGGAGACAGTGTTGCTGTATGTGTGGGTGGGTGGAGGGGGGTGCTGGCAGGGGAGACAGTTTTGCTGTATGTGTGCGTGGGTGGGAGACAGTGTTGCTGTATGTGTGGGTGGGTGGAAGGGGGTGCTGGCAGGGGAGACAGTGTTGCTGTATGTGTGCGTGGGTTTGAGACAGTGTTGCTGTATGTGTGGGTGGGTGGAGGGGGGTGCTGGCAGGGGAGACAGTGTTGCTGTATGTGTGCGTGGGTGGGAGACAGTGTTGCTGTGTGGGTGGGTGGAAGGGGGTGCTGGCAGGGAATACAGTGTTGCTGTATGTGTGCGTGGGTGGGAGACAGTGTTGCTGTATGTGTGGGTGGGTGGGTGGGTGGAAGGGGGTGCTGGCAGGGAGACAGTGTTGCTCTATGTGTGCGTGGGTGGGAGACAGTGATGCTGTATGTGGAGGGGGGTGCTGGCAGGGGAGACAGTGTAGCTGTATGTGTGCGTGGGTGGGAGGTAGTGTTGCTGTATGTGTGGGTGGGTGGAGCGGGGTGCTGGCAGGGGAGACAGTGTTGCTGTATGTGTGGGTGGGTGGAAGGGGGTGCTGGCAGGGGAGATAGTGTTGCTCTATGTGTGCGTGGGTTTGAGACAGTGTTGCTGTATGTGTGGGTGGGTGGAAGGGGGTGCTGGCAGGGAGACAGTGTTGCTCTATGTGTGCGTGGGTGGGAGACAGTGTTGCTGTATGTGGAGGGGGTGCTGGCAGGGGAGACAGTGTTGCTGTATGTGTGCGTGGGTTTGAGACAGTGTTGCTGTATGTGTGGGTGGGTGGAGGGGGGTGCTGGCAGGGATGACAGTGTTGCTGTATGTGTGCGTGGGTGGGAGACAGTGTTGCTGTATGTGTGGGTGGGTGGAGGGGGGTGCTGGCAGGGAAGTCAGTATTGCTGTATATGTGCGTGGGTGGGAGACAGTGTTGCAGTATGTGTGGGTGGGTGGAGGGGGGTGCTGGCAGGGGAGACAGTTTTGCTGTATGTGTGCGTGGGTGGGAGACAGTGTTGCTGTATGTGTGGGTGGGTGGAAGGGGGTGCTGGCAGGGGAGACAGTGTTGCTGTATGTGTGCGTGGGTTTGAGACAGTGTTGCTGTATGTGTGGGTGGGTGGAGGGGGGTGCTGGCAGGGGAGACAGTGTTGCTGTATGTGTGCGTGGGTGGGAGACAGTGTTGCTGTGTGGGTGGGTGGAAGGGGGTGCTGGCAGGGAATACAGTGTTGCTGTATGTGTGCGTGGGTGGGAGACAGTGTTGCTGTATGTGTGGGTGGGTGGGTGGGTGGAAGGGGGAGCTGGCAGGGAGACAGTGTTGCTCTATGTGTGCGTGGGTGGGAGACAGTGATGCTGTATGTGGAGGGGGGTGCTGGCAGGGGAGACAGTGTAGCTGTATGTCTGCGTGGGTGGGAGGTAGTGTTGCTGTATGTGTGGGTGGGTGGAGCGGGGTGCTGGCAGGGGAGACAGTGTTGCTGTATGTGTGGGTGGGTGGAAGGGGGTGCTGGCAGGGGAGATAGTGTTGCTCTATGTGTGCGTGGGTTTGAGACAGTGTTGCTGTATGTGTGGGTGGGTGGAAGGGGGTGCTGGCAGGGAGACAGTGTTGCTCTATGTGTGCGTGGGTGGGAGACAGTGTTGCTGTATGTGGAGGGGGTGCTGGCAGGGGAGACAGTGTTGCTGTATGTGTGCGTGGGTGGGAGGTAGTGTTGCTGTATGTGTGGATGGGTGGAAGGGGGTGCTGGCAGGGGAGACAGTGTTGCTCTATGTGTGCGTGGGTTTGAGACAGTGTTGCTGTATGTGTGGGTGGGTGGAAGGGGGTGCTGGCAGGGAGACAGTATTGCTCTATGTGTGCGTGGGTGGGAGACAGTGTTGCTGTATGTGGAGGGGGGTGCTGGCAGGGGAGACAGTGTAGCTGTTTGTGTGCGTGGGTGGGAGGTAGTGTTGCTGTATGTGTGGGTGGGTGGAGCGGGGTGCTGGCAGGGTGGGTGGGTGGAAGGGGGTGCTGGCAGGGGAGACAGTGTTGCTCTATGTGTGCGTGGGTTTGAGATAGTGTTGCTGTATGTGTGGGTGGGTGGAGGGGGGTGCTGGCAGGGATGACAGTGTTGCTGTATGTGTGCGTGGGTGGGAGACAGTGTTGCTGTATGTGTGGGTGGGTGGAGGGGGGTGCTGGCAGGGAAGTCAGTATTGCTGTATATGTGCGTGGGTGGGAGACAGTGTTGCAGTATGTGTGGGTGGGTGGAGGGGGGTGCTGGCAGGGGAGACAGTTTTGCTGTATGTGTGCGTGGGTGGGAGACAGTGTTGCTGTATGTGTGGGTGGGTGGAAGGGGGTGCTGGCAGGGGAGACAGTGTTGCTGTATGTGTGCGTGGGTTTGAGACAGTGTTGCTGTATGTGTGGGTGGGTGGAGGGGGGTGCTGGCAGGGGAGACAGTGTTGCTGTATGTGTGCGTGGGTGGGAGACAGTGTTGCTGTGTGGGTGGGTGGAAGGGGGTGCTGGCAGGGAATACAGTGTTGCTGTATGTGTGCGTGGGTGGGAGACAGTGTTGCTGTATGTGTGGGTGGGTGGAAGGGGGTGCTGGCAGGGAGACAGTGTTGCTCTATGTGTGCGTGGGTGGGAGACAGTGATGCTGTATGTGGAGGGGGGTGCTGGCAGGGGAGACAGTGTAGCTGTATGTCTGCGTGGGTGGGAGGTAGTGTTGCTGTATGTGTGGGTGGGTGGAGCGGGGTGCTGGCAGGGGAGACAGTGTTGCTGTATGTGTGGGTGGGTGGAAGGGGGTGCTGGCAGGGGAGATAGTGTTGCTCTATGTGTGCGTGGGTTTGAGACAGTGTTGCTGTATGTGTGGGTGGGTGGAAGGGGGTGCTGGCAGGGAGACAGTGTTGCTCTATGTGTGCGTGGGTGGGAGACAGTGTTGCTGTATGTGGAGGGGGTGCTGGCAGGGGAGACAGTGTTGCTGTATGTGTGCGTGGGTGGGAGGTAGTGTTGCTGTATGTGTGGATGGGTGGAAGGGGGTGCTGGCAGGGGAGACAGTGTTGCTCTATGTGTGCGTGGGTTTGAGACAGTGTTGCTGTATGTGTGGGTGGGTGGAAGGGGGTGCTGGCAGGGAGACAGTATTGCTCTATGTGTGCGTGGGTGGGAGACAGTGTTGCTGTATGTGGAGGGGGGTGCTGGCAGGGGAGACAGTGTAGCTGTTTGTGTGCGTGGGTGGGAGGTAGTGTTGCTGTATGTGTGGGTGGGTGGAGCGGGGTGCTGGCAGGGTGGGTGGGTGGAAGGGGGTGCTGGCAGGGGAGACAGTGTTGCTCTATGTGTGCGTGGGTTTGAGACAGTGTTGCTGTATGTGTGGGTGGGTGGAGGGGGGTGCTGGCAGGGATGACAGTGTTGCTGTATGTGTGCGTGGGTGGGAGACAGTGTTGCTGTATGTGTGGGTGGGTGGAGGGGGGTGCTGGCAGGGAAGTCAGTGTTGCTGTATATGTGCGTGGGTGGGAGACAGTGTTGCTGTATGTGTGGGTGGGTGAAGGGGGGTGCTGGCAGGGGAGACAGTTTTGCTGTATGTGTGCGTGGGTGGGAGACAGTGTTGCTGTATGTGTGGGTGGGTGGAAGGGGGTGCTGGCAGGGGAGACAGTGTTGCTGTATGTGAGCGTGGGTTTGAGACAGTGTTGCTGTATGTGTGGGTGGGTGGAGGGGGGTGCTGGCAGGGGAGACAGTGTTGCTGTATGTGTGCGTGGGTTTGAGACAGTGTTGCTGTATGTGTGGGTGGGTGGAGGGGGGTGCTGGCAGGGGAGACAGTGTTGCTGTATGTGTGCGTGGGTGGGAGACAGTGTTGCTGTGTGGGTGGGTGGAAGGGGGTGCTGGCAGGGAATACAGTGTTGCTGTATGTGTGCGTGGGTGGGAGACAGTGTTGCTGTATGTGTGGGTGGGTGGGTGGGTGGAAGGGGGTGCTGGCAGGGAGACAGTGTTGCTCTATGTGTGCGTGGGTGGGAGACAGTGATGCTGTATGTGGAGGGGGGTGCTGGCAGGGGAGACAGTGTAGCTGTATGTGTGCGTGGGTGGGAGGTAGTGTTGCTGTATGTGTGGGTGGGTGGAGCGGGGTGCTGGCAGGGGAGACAGTGTTGCTGTATGTGTGGGTGGGTGGAAGGGGGTGCTGGCAGGGGAGATAGTGTTGCTCTATGTGTGCGTGGGTTTGAGACAGTGTTGCTGTATGTGTGGGTGGGTGGAAGGGGGTGCTGGCAGGGAGACAGTGTTGCTCTATGTGTGCGTGGGTGGGAGACAGTGTTGCTGTATGTGGAGGGGGTGCTGGCAGGGGAGACAGTGTTGCTGTATGTGTGCGTGGGTTTGAGACAGTGTTGCTGTATGTGTGGGTGGGTGGAGGGGGGTGCTGGCAGGGATGACAGTGTTGCTGTATGTGTGCGTGGGTGGGAGACAGTGTTGCTGTATGTGTGGGTGGGTGGAGGGGGGTGCTGGCAGGGAAGTCAGTATTGCTGTATATGTGCGTGGGTGGGAGACAGTGTTGCAGTATGTGTGGGTGGGTGGAGGGGGGTGCTGGCAGGGGAGACGGTTTTGCTGTATGTGTGCGTGGGTGGGAGACAGTGTTGCTGTATGTGTGGGTGGGTGGAAGGGGGTGCTGGCAGGGGAGACAGTGTTGCTGTATGTGTGCGTGGGTTTGAGACAGTGTTGCTGTATGTGTGGGTGGGTGGAGGGGGGTGCTGGCAGGGGAGACAGTGTTGCTGTATGTGTGCGTGGGTGGGAGACAGTGTTGCTGTGTGGGTGGGTGGAAGGGGGTGCTGGCAGGGAATACAGTGTTGCTGTATGTGTGCGTGGGTGGGAGACAGTGTTGCTGTATGTGTGGGTGGGTGGGTGGAAGGGGGTGCTGGCAGGGAGACAGTGTTGCTCTATGTGTGCGTGGGTGGGAGACAGTGATGCTGTATGTGGAGGGGGGTGCTGGCAGGGGAGACAGTGTAGCTGTATGTCTGCGTGGGTGGGAGGTAGTGTTGCTGTATGTGTGGGTGGGTGGAGCGGGGTGCTGGCAGGGGAGACAGTGTTGCTGTATGTGTGGGTGGGTGGAAGGGGGTGCTGGCAGGGGAGATAGTGTTGCTCTATGTGTGCGTGGGTTTGAGACAGTGTTGCTGTATGTGTGGGTGGGTGGAAGGGGGTGCTGGCAGGGAGACAGTGTTGCTCTATGTGTGCGTGGGTGGGAGACAGTGTTGCTGTATGTGGAGGGGGTGCTGGCAGGGGAGACAGTGTTGCTGTATGTGTGCGTGGGTGGGAGGTAGTGTTGCTGTATGTGTGGATGGGTGGAAGGGGGTGCTGGCAGGGGAGACAGTGTTGCTCTATGTGTGCGTGGGTTTGAGACAGTGTTGCTGTATGTGTGGGTGGGTGGAAGGGGGTGCTGGCAGGGAGACAGTATTGCTCTATGTGTGCGTGGGTGGGAGACAGTGTTGCTGTATGTGGAGGGGGGTGCTGGCAGGGGAGACAGTGTAGCTGTTTGTGTGTGTGGGTGGGAGGTAGTGTTGCTGTATGTGTGGGTGGGTGGAGCGGGGTGCTGGCAGGGTGGGTGGGTGGAAGGGGGTGCTGGCAGGGGAGACAGTGTTGCTCTATGTGTGCGTGGGTTTGAGACAGTGTTGCTGTATGTGTGGGTGGGTGGAGGGGGGTGCTGGCAGGGAAGACAGTGTTGCTGTATGTGTGCGTGGGATTGGAGACAGTGTTGCTGTATGTGTGGGTGGTTGGAGGGGGTGCTGGCAGGGAAGACAGTGTTGCTGTATGTGTGTGTGGGTGGGAGACAGTGTTGCTGTATGTGTGGGTGGAGGGGGGTGCTGGCAGGGAAGACAGTGTTGCTGTATATGTGCGTGGGTGGGAGACAGTGTTGCTGTATGTATGGGTGGGTGGAGGGGGGTGCTGGCAGGGGAGACAGTGTTGCTGTATGTGTCCGTGGGTGGGAGACAGTGTTGCTGTATGTGTGGGTGGGTGTTAGGGGGTGCTGGCAGGGGAGATAGTGTTGCTGTATGTGTGCGTGGGTTTGAGACAGTGTTGCTGTATGTGTGGGTGGGTGGAGGGGGGTGCTGGCAGGGGAGACAGTGTTGCTGTATGTGTGCGTGGGTGGGAGACAGTGTTGCTGTATGTGTGGGTGGGTGGAAGGGGGTGCTGGCAGGGAATACAGTGTTGCTGTATGTGTGCGTGGGAGGGAGACAGTGTTGCTGTATGTGTGGGTGGGTGGAAGGGGGTGCTGGCAGGGAGACAGTATTGCTCTATGTGTGCGTGGGTGGGAGACAGTGTTGCTGTATGTGGAGGGGGGTGCTGGCAGGGGAGACAGTGTAGCTGTATGTGTGCGTGGGTGGGAGGTAGTGTTGCTGTATGTGTGGGTGGGTGGAGCGGGGTGCTGGCAGGGGAGACAGTGTTGCTGTATGTGTGGGTGGGTGGAAGGGGGTGCTGGCAGGGGAGACAGTGTTGCTCTATGTGTGCGTGGGTTTGAGACAGTGTTGCTGTATGTGTGGGTGGGTGGAGGGGGGTGCTGGCAGGGAAGACAGTGTTGCTGTATGTGTGGGTGGGTGGAGGGGGGTGCTGGCAGGGAAGACAGTGTTGCTTTATATGTGCGTGGGTGGGAGACAGTGTTGCTGTATGTGTGGGTGGGTGGAGGGGGGTGCTGGCAGGGGAGACAGTGTTGCTGTATGTGTGCGTGGGTGGGAGACAGTGTTGCTGTATGTGTGGGTGGGTGGAGGGGGGTGCTGGCAGGGGAGACAGTGTTGCTGTATGTGTGCGTGGGTGGGAGACAGTGTTGCTGTGTGGGTGGGTGGAAGTGGGTGCTGGCAGGGAATACAGTGTTGCTGTATGTGTGCGTGGGTTTGAGACAGTGTGGCTGTATGTGTGGGTGGGTGGAGGGGGATGCTGGCAGGGAAGACAGTGTTGCTGTATGTGTGCATGAGTGGGAGACAGTGTTGCCTTGTGGGTGGGTGGAGGGGGGTGCTGGCAGGGGAGACAGTGTTGCTGTATGTGTGCGTGGGTGGGAGACAGTGTTGCTGTATGTGTGGGTGGGTGGAAGGAGGTGCTGGCAGGGGAGACAGTGTTGCTCTATGTGTGCGTGGGTTTGAGACAATGTTGCTGGATGTGTGGGTGGGTGGAGGGGGGTGCTGGCAGGGGAGACAGTGTTGCTGTATGTGTGCGTGGGTTTGAGACAGTGTTGCTGTATGTGTGGGTGGGAGGAGGGGGGTGCTTGCAGGGAGGACAGTGTTGCTGTATGCGTGCGTGGGTGGGAGACAGTGTTGCTATATGTGTGGGTGGGTGGAGGGGGGTGCTGGCAGGGGAGACAGTGTTGCTGTATGTGTGCGTGGGTGGGAGACAGTGTTGCTGTGTGGGTGGGTGGAGGGGGTGCTGGCAGGGGAGACAGTGTTGCTGTATGTGTGCGTGGGTGGGAGACAGTGTTGCTGGCTGTATGAATGTATGTGTGGGCTGGTGGAGGGGGGTGCTGGCAGGGGAGACAGTGTTGCTGTATGTGTGCGTGGGTGGGAGACAGTGTTGCTGTATGTGTTGGTGGGTGCTGGCAGGAGAGACAGTGTTGCTGTATGTGTGCGTGGGTGGGAGACAGTGTTGCTGTATGTGTGGGTGGGTGGAGGGGGTGCTGGCAGGGGAGACAGTGTTGCTGTATGTGTGCGTGGGTGGGAGATGGTGTTGCTGTATGTGTGGGTGGGTGGAGAGGGGGTGCTGGCAGGGGAGACAGTGTTGCTGTATGTGTGCGTGGGTGGGAGACAGTGTTGCTGTGTGAGTGGGTGGAAAGGGGTGCTGGCAGGGGAGACAGTGTTGCTGTATGTGTGCATGGGTTTGAGACAGTGTTGCTGTATGTGTGGGTGGAGGGGGATGCTGGCAGGGGAGACAGTGTTGCTGTATGTGTGCGTGGGTGGGAGACAGTGTTGCTGTATGTGTGGGTGGGTGGAGGGGGGTGCTGGCAGGGAAGACAGTGTTGCTGTATGTGTGCGTGGGTGGGAGACAGTGTTGCTGTAAGTGTGGGTGGGTGGAGGGGGTGCTGGCAGGGGAGACAGTGTTGCTGTATGTGTGCGTGGGTGGAAGACAGTGTTGCTGTATGTGTGGGTGGGTGGTAGGGGGGTGCTGGTAGGGGAGACAGTGTTGCTGTGTGGGTGGAGGGGGGGTGCTGGCAGAGGAGATAGTGTTGCTGTATGTGTGCGTGGGTGGGAGACAGTGTTGCTGTATGTGTGGGTGGGTGGAGGGGGGTGCTGGTAGGGAAGACAGTATTGCTGTATGTGTGCGTGGGTGGGAGACAGTGTTGCTGTATGTGTGGGTGGGTGGAGGGGGTGCTGGCAGGGGAGACAGTGTTGCTGTATGTGTGCGTGGGTGGGAGACAGTGTTGCTGTGTGAGTGGGTGGAAGGGGATGCTGGCAGGGGAGACAGTGTTGCTGTATGTGTGTGTGGGTTTGAGACAGTGTTGCTGTATGTTTGTGTGGGTGGGTGGAGGGGGGGTGCTGGCAGGGCAGACAGTGTTGCTGTATGTGTGCGTGGGTGGGAGACAGTGTTGCTGTATGTGTGGGTGGGTGGAGGGGGGTGCTGGCAGGGGAGACAGTGTTGCTGTATGTGTGCGTGGGTGGGAGACAGTGTTGCTGTGTGAGTGGGTGGAAGGGGATGCTGGCAGGGGAGACAGTGTTGCTGTATGTGTGTGTGGGTTTGAGACAGTGTTGCTGTATGTATGTGTGGGTGGAGGGGGTGCTGGCAGGGCAGACAGTGTTGCTGTATGTGTGCGTGGGTGGGAGACAGTGTTGCTGTATGTGTGGGTGGGTGGAGGGGGGTGCTGGCAGGGGAGACAGTGTTGCTGTATGTGTGCGTGGGTGGGAGACAGTGTTGCTGTATGTGTGGGTGGGTGGAGGGGGGTGCTGGCAGGGGAGACAGTGTTGCTGTATGTGTGCGTGGGTGGGAGACAGTGTTGCTGTATGTGTGGGTGGGTGGAGGGGGGTGCTGGCAGGGGAGACAGTGTTGGTGTATGAGTGCGTGGGTGGGAGACAGTGTTGCTGTATGTGTGGGTGGATGGAGGGGGGTGCTGGCAGGGGAGACAGTGTTGCTCTATGTGTGCGTGGGTGGGAGACAGTGTTGCTGTATGTGTGGGTGGGTGGAAGGGGGTGCTGGCAGGGAATACAGTGTTGCTGTATGTGTGCGTGGGTGGGAGACAGTGTAGCTGTATGTGTGGTTGGGTGGAGGGGGGTGCTTGCCAGGGAGACAGTGTTTGTGTATGTGTGCGTGGGTGGGAGACAGTGTTGCTGTATGTGTGGGTGGGTGGAGGGGGTGCTGGCAGGGGAGACTGTTGCTTCTGCTGTGTGGGGGGGGCATTCTTATACTTGCCCTGGGCACCAAAGACCCTAGTTACGCCCTTGTCATGGCGTATATATATGATGGATGAACATGTCCAATTTCAGAAAACTACCGAAGATCACTTAAACCAGTACACTGTACTGCTGCTGGAAGTCAATCTTCCAGCATCCGCCCACCTTAGAGCAACCTTCTGGTCCCTCTGCACCAATGGCTTCTCTCCCAGTGTGTCCCTGATCTCAGTAATTGGGTAGCATAGTGGTTGTCTTGCTCGTTGCCAGGGGTTTAATGCTCTGGGACAGGTGTCATACTCGTTGCCAGGGGTTTGTAATGCTTGTGGCCAGGGGTAATGCTCGTTGCCAGGGGTGTGTTATCGTTAAACATTTTAAAAAATCAAATGTGTATTCTTACAGTGAAATTTTACATTTCGGAATTTAAAAAAATAAATTGAAAAATAGCTATGAAATTCCATAGACAAAAAAACCTTACAGTTTCACATGTCCCATTAAGGCTTCTTACACATGATCTGGCATTTCAGAAACCTGTTGTAACACTTCCACTCAAACTACAAAAAGCAATGAAATTCCGATCATTAAGGCTGACGCCTTAATGGACGTGTTCCTTGCGCAATACAGATATGGTATGCCATCACAGCCTGTGGGTAAGTGCAGATTCAGCACTCTCACAGAGTGAGATTGCTGTCACTCACACAATGGTGGAGCCATAGGTGTGCGCAGGGGGGGTGCCTGGTGCGCACAGGCACCCCCTAATGTCTGGCACCCCGATCTCACATGCCTGATGCAGCAATCACCGAGCAGGCAGATTACTGTCCCCTCTGTGCTGCACCCTGTCAGGACTGCATTACTGACCGGACGCCTGGGTTATTCAAGGGTGCCACTGCCACCGGCTTTCCAATTCCCAGCTCCACCTCCACGTACAAAAACAGTGTGATGCTCGCACGCACACCTGCCACACCCGCCACATGCCCACCTCTCTCCTTCTATGGTATGCCAACGCCAGCCACTGATGAGGAGCAGCATGCAGCCAGCGTTCCTCTTAGGAAGACAAGTTCAATACCGGCAGGCAGTCGGCAGCAGCATTGACACGTCACTCGTTTTTCCAGCAGCAGCAGTAACTAGTCTGCGACTGTCAGTGTCAGTGAGTGACTGACTTGTAAGTAAGCTGCTGCAGCTTGCAGGGGAAAGAGAGGGGGAGCCAGACCAGGCTGAGGAGGAGCAGTGTAATTGCAGTGAGTGCCATCAGGTGTGTTTGTTTGGTGCACACCACAACATCTGACAATGTATCTGCTTTATTAGAATTGGTACAAGGGTGGATATTTTATATGCGTTGATCATCAATAGATGGTGCTAGACACGCCCAAAAGGCGATGCTAGACACACCCCTCCGACAGTGCACCCTCTAATAAAATGTGCTGCGCACGCCAGTGGGTGGAGCTGCTCATTGACAGATTTGTGTGCTCATTGGAATATGCAGTCTATGCAACTGAAGGTCTGAGCGGAAGACGAAGCTGCTCAGATGACGTAAGATTGTTGTTGGTTGGAGGGAGAAGACAGAGCATTGTGGATGGGGGAACAAAAGTGTGTGGATAGAGGGAAGACTAAGCAGCATTGATGGGGGGTGACAAAGAAACACGGGATAATTCAGACTGCAGCGATTGCAGTCTGAATTAGTTTGTGGGGTGCGAATGTGCAATGGCCGCACTGTGCGTGCGTACCCTGGGAGCCCAGTGGGGGGAGGGCCTGACATGCGGGGCGGACTAGCCCTGTGCTGGGCGTCACATCGCATGTTAGAGTAAATGATTGTAGATGTGCTAAATTTGGCACATCTACAATCAACTCTGAATTACCCCCACAGATGGGGGGGAGGTAAGACAGGTGGGGGAAAGACAGTTGCACAGATGGTGGGGAGACAGCTGCGTGGATGGGTGGACAGTGCCGTGTGGATGAGGGGGAAAAAGCAGCACACATGTGGGAGGGGTAAGAGCAGTACAGATGGAAAGAAACGGCACGGATGAGGAAGGCAGAGCAGCATGGATGAGGGGAATACAGTCCCAACATCGGAGGGGATAAGTATTTTCACATCCCCCTGGGGGGTGGCAGCTAGGCCTAATCCTTGGGTGGGTTGGATAGGGCAACCCCCACCCCCCAATAGTGACCCACAAAACTTACCTTCAGGATGACAGCTATATGAATAGGGTAAGAGTGGTGTGGATAGGGGGTAGATTAAGCAGCAAGTATGGGAAGGGAGACAGAGTGGTGCAGATGGGGGAAATGGTGCAGATGGGTTGAAAACACTGGCACGGATGGGTAGAAAGCTGGTGCAGATGGGAGAGAAGACAGTGTGCCATGTATTGGAGGAGGCAGAGTGACGTTGAAGAGGAAACACTGAGCAGCACAGAGAGAAGGAAACGGTGGTACAGACAAGGCACAGGTGGGGAAAGGCAGATGGTACAGATAAGTTAGTACAGACTAGCACAGATGGGAGAACACAGCAGTAGGGATTGGGGAAGACAGAGCAGCATGGGGGTGTATAGGGGAAGTAAGTGTAGATGCATAGACCGTAGATGGGGTATTATAGTTTTAGCAATTAACCAAGATGTTTGAGGGAGCTAAATGTGTATACTAAGTGAGATGGATGTATGGAGTGAGAAGGCTGTTGTAACAAGGTGGGAGTGTTGTGGTGACCGAATGGGATGGTTGTGGGCACTGTGTGGGATGGGAGCACCACATAACTGCTCAGACCTTCAGTTGCATAGACTGCATGTGTGTATTCCAATGAGCACACAAATCTGTGAATGAGCAGCTCCACCATTGTGTGAGTGACATCAATCTCACTCTGTGAGAGTGCTGAATCTGCACTTACCCACAGGCTGTGATGGCATACCATATCTGTATTGCGCAAGGAACACGTCCATTAAGGCGTCAGCCTTAATGATCGGAATTTCATTGCTTTTTGTAGTTTCAGTGGAAGTGTTACAACAGGTTTCTGAAATGCCAGATCATGTGTAAGAAGCCTTAATGGGACATGTGAAACCGTAAGGTTTTTGGTCTATGGAATGTTTCTATGTTTAATAACACTTCTCCCCCATAATGACACATCATACTGTACATTTACCCCCATGTACCATACCGTACTGTATAATGGAATATTTATTGGACAAGCATCAATATAAATGTAAAAAAGTATTTATTACAAAATCAGATTTTATGTACTGTACTGATCAAAAATGTACAGTACTCTATTACCCAGGACTTATAAAACTGTAAACAACTGTTCATACACATCAATAACAGTGGGTGTAGTATGGTAGTCCGGCGGTCGGGCTCCCGGCGACCAGCATACCGGCGACGGGAGCCCGACCGCCGGCTTACCGACAGTGTGGCGAGCGCAAATGAGCCCCTTGCGGGCTCGCTGCGCTCGCCACGCTGTTTTATTCTCCCTCCAGGGGGGTCATGGACCCCCACGAGGGAGAATAAGTGTCGGTATGCCGGGTGTCGGGATTCCGGCGCCGGTATACTGTGCACCGGTATCCCGACAACCGGCATACTGAAGACCACCCATAACAGTACTACTGTATAGTATAATGTATAATATTGTACATTAGCTTACGCAATATTCAGACAAAGGCAATTTTATAAACATTTTTAATAATGCATCAATTAAAATTTTATTTAGAAAATACAGTACAGAACTACATATTTTTAGCTTGCCCATTTCTTTCAACTATAACAGGTAATACTTTATACAGGTGATTTACATAATTATTACAATGTTCAGGTGTGAGTACTTCTAGCCAAAATTTTTGGATCCCATCCAACAGCTGCTGTTTTGTTGTTGGCTTCGCATCACTCCTGCGCCCTCATTCCGAGTTGTTCGGTCGCAAGCTGCTTTTAGCAGCTTTGCACACGCTAAGCCGCCGCCTACTGGGAGTGAATCTTAGCTTATCAAAATTGCGAACGAAAGATTAGCAAAATTGCGAATAGACACTTCTTAGCAGTTTCTGAGTAGTTCCACATTTACTCGGCATCTGCGATCAGTCCAGTCAGTTTCGTTCCTGGTTTGACGTCACAAACACACCCAGCGTTCACCCAGACACTCCCCCGTTTCTCCAGCCACTCCCGCGTTTTCCCAGAAACGGCAGCGCTTTTTCGCACACTCCCATAAAACGGCCAGCTTCCGCCCAGAAACACCCACTTCCTGTCAATCACATTACGATCACCAGAACGAAGAAAAAACCTCGTAATGCCGTGAGTAAATTACCTAACTGTATAGCAAATTTACTTGGCGCAGTCGCACTGCGGACATTGCGCATGCGCATTAGCGACTAATCACTCCGTTGCGAGAAAAAAATAACGAGCGAACAACTCGGAATGACCACCCTAATGTATCTCTTCAATTGAGCCCACACTAATTCAATTGGATTCATGTCTGCTGATCTAAAAAAAAAGTACA
Organism: Pseudophryne corroboree; assembly: GCF_028390025.1. Lineage (NCBI taxonomy): Eukaryota > Metazoa > Chordata > Amphibia > Anura > Myobatrachidae > Pseudophryne > Pseudophryne corroboree. The sequence goes on from NC_086454.1 coordinate 202,912,307, forward strand.
GAAAAAAATGTTTGTTAATTAGGTTAAAAAGAGAAAATAAAACATAAAGTATTGTACTGTTCATTAAACAAAAAAATAAATTTACAGTACTAGAGTGCTATCCAAAAATTTTACTTGCACAGTATTAAAACAACATTCACTCTGGTGGTGTGGATTCCCAATTGATACCTTTCTCTTCCATAAATTTGGCTGAGGCAGAGTTTAGGATCATTGGTGGTCATTCCGAGTTGTTCGCTCGCAAGCTGCTTTTAGCAGCATTGAACACGCTAAGCCGCCGCCTACTGGGAGTGAATCTTAGCTTATCAAAATTGCGAACTAAAGATTAGCAGAATTGCGAATAGACACTTCTTAGCAGTTTCTGAGTAGCTCCAGACTTACTCGGCAACTGCGATCAGTTCAGTCAGTTTCGTTCCTGGTTTGACGTCACAAACACTCCCAGCGCTCGCCCAGACACTCCCGCGTTTTTCCCAGAAACGGCAGCGTTTTTTCACACACTCCCATAAAACGGCCTGTTTCCACCCAGAAACACCCACTTCCTGTCAATCACATTACGATCACCAGAACGAAGAAAAAACCTTGTAATTCCGTGAGTAAAATACCTACCTGCATAGCAAATTTACTTGGCGCAGTCGCACTGCGGACATTGCGCATGCGCATTAGCGACTAATCGCTCCGTTGCGGAAAAAAAATAACGAGCGATCAACTCGGAATGACCACCATTGTCTTGGAATACCCTGTGATGAGATGAGTAATATTTACTCATGAATGGCACCATACATCCCTCTACTATTTGTTCTTGGAAGAATTGCTTATCCATGATCCCTACAGAAACAAGAAAATGTTGTTCATTAATAAGCAACCCATTTTATTGTGCATTCACATGTATTGTACAGTACAGCATGTATTTTTACAAAACACAGGCACAGAATAAAGTATAGTATCTTCGAAAAATAATAGGGGACCAGTTCCTAATCGTGATATGCCTCCCCATACATAGACCTTTAAAGGATGCTTTGGGCGTGGTTTTAATGAGATATGGTGACGTTTCCAGAATTACATTCGGGAGAACCTCTCAAGAGCAACAGACGATTCATCTATGAAAATGACATTGTGAAATGTTTCACCACTCTCAGTCCATCGCCATACCTGTTCAACTCTCTTTTCTTTATTCACATCTCTTATCATGGGAGATATCCTGTGAACAGCCAAAAATAATTAATCATATACAGTAATGAAATAGATTACAGTATGTACAGTAGACTGTATGTACAGTATACTGTACTGTGTATATATACTGGATACATTATACTATATATGCATTACAGTATATACACAGTGCTATACATACTGTGTGTGTGTGTGTGTGTGTGTGTGTATATATATATATATATATATATATATGTATATACACATATACACTGTATATAGGGTGTACACAATATAGTATATACCTGTACAGTACAGTATATACTGTACTGTATACAGTATACTATATATATATATATATATATATATATATATATATATACACACACATTATATACTCTGTATATCAACAGTCAGACGGCAGTCAAATGCAACATTTCGAAGCAGTTTGCTTCTACCTGATGACAAAGTAATTTGCTTCGAAACTTTGAATTTACAACTGCCTGTTGCCTGTTTATTCATCTGTGTTGCCTGACTGTTGGTATAGATTAGACATGATGTGTTACCTACTGTAGGAATGCACCACCTACGAAGGCACCAGCTACTGTATCTGACTATTGGGAGTACTGCTTGAAATATATATATATATATATATAGACGACAGGTGGGGATCCGGCACAGCCACTGAAGGTAAATATAAGACTGGGTGCCCTCACAAAAAATTGTATACACGTGGGGACGGTGCGGCACTCCAATAAATCAGACGTGAAACCTCCGTAATTATCAACGTTTCAATGCCGTTTATTCCATAGGCATTTTCATCAGGATACAAAGAATACATAAAACCATCTTACCTTATATAGCAGATATCACCCTGTGAGACGCACTCTGCCGCAACGGGACTGCACACCCGGCGGAGGCGCCAAAGAAATGACGTCATGACGTCCTGTAAGAGGAAGTCAAGCGTCGTGTGAGAAACCATCACCATAGCAACCACTAATAACAACTTGCTGGCACCCCAGCGCAATCGCAGTGCGGGAGCTGGCGTAGAAAACAATGCAGATAGACAGATAGGCATATCTCAAAATATAACATGTTATAAATGCAACCAGGAATAATATGTGGTAAATAACGGTATATCATAAATAATATATAATATATCAATGCCTTGAGGACAACAGTAATAAACTCATGATCACACAAACACTATAATAGAATATACAGGGATTAATCAAGCATAATAGCCAGAACGGTAAAGAGAACCTTGCCCTCAAATTAATACATTCAATGACTACTGGCTAGGATACTGATGCCTGACTGTTCATTTAAGCCCCCAGGGGTTAGTGTCCCCAGACGGTAGATCCACCGTGCCTCACATTGCAAAAGTTTGAGGCCACGGTTGCCACCTCTGAGTGACACAGGCACATGGTCGATCATCCTATACCTTAAAGTAGTTAGATTATGTGCCGCTGACAAAAAATGTCTAGCCACTGGTAAATCACTTTTGCCAGTATGCAGAGCTGATTTAATTGAAGACCTGTGAGCGGCCATCCTTTCCTTAAAAGACCGCTCAGTTTTTCCGATATATGAAAGGCCGCACGGACAGATAATTTGGTACACTGTAAACTTGGAATTACATGTGAGTCTGTGGCGGATATGTAAAACCTCATCCGCACACTGGTAAGGTTTTACATATCCGCCACAGACTCACATGTAATTCCAAGTTTACAGTGTACCAAATTATCTGTCCGTGCGGCCTTTCATATATCGGAAAAACTGAGCGGTCTTTTAAGGAAAGGATGGCCGCTCACAGGTCTTCAATTAAATCAGCTCTGCATACTGGCAAAAGTGATTTACCAGTGGCTAGACATTTTTTGTCAGCGGCACATAATCTAACTACTTTAAGGTATAGGATGATCGACCATGTGCCTGTGTCACTCAGAGGTGGCAACCGTGGCCTCAAACTTTTGCAATGTGAGGCACGGTGGATCTACCGTCTGGGGACACTAACCCCTGGGGGCTTAAATGAACAGTCAGGCATCAGTATCCTAGCCAGTAGTCATTGAATGTATTAATTTGAGGGCAAGGTTCTCTTTACCGTTCTGGCTATTATGCTTGATTAATCCCTGTATATTCTATTATAGTGTTTGTGTGATCATGAGTTTATTACTGTTGTCCTCAAGGCATTGATATATTATATATTATTTATGATATACCGTTATTTACCACATATTATTCCTGGTTGCATTTATAACATGTTATATTTTGAGATATGCCTATCTGTCTATCTGCATTGTTTTCTACGCCAGCTCCCGCACTGCGATTGCGCTGGGGTGCCAGCAAGTTGTTATTAGTGGTTGCTATGGTGATGGTTTCTCACACGACGCTTGACTTCCTCTTACAGGACGTCATGACGTCATTTCTTTGGCGCCTCCGCCGGGTGTGCAGTCCCGTTGCGGCAGAGTGCGTCTCACAGGGTGATATCTGCTATATAAGGTAAGATGGTTTTATGTATTCTTTGTATCCTGATGAAAATGCCTATGGAATAAACGGCATTGAAACGTTGATAATTACGGAGGTTTCACGTCTGATTTATTGGAGTGCCGCACCGTCCCCACGTGTATATATATATATATATATATATATACATACATATACATATACATATATACATACTGGATACAGTACACACTCTGTATAATGATTTACGTCATTGTTTTATCCCTTAACAAGGGATTATTAACTGTGACTAAGTGTGAGTTTATGCTTTATACTGTTTTCAGTATTTTACCTTATAGTGCTAAAGGTCCATCCCATTTTCCGATGCATCCTTCTAATGCTGGTGATCGATATGTCCAGGTCATACTTGGAATGGAGAATTTATTTTATTTGTGAAGCAGTACACTCATCATCCCCATGAGTTAGTTCCTCCACAATTTCTTGCACTCTCCTACAGTACAATACAGCATGAAAAATACAAATTAATGAACAGCACAATCACAGAAAGATAAAGTGTTCCTTTTTTTCTTTACTATTACAACAAAATTGACTATTGTATACAGTAAGTCAGTTAAGCATTACAGTACTGTACAGTACGTACCATGTGCATTTTGTAGGAAATGCAAATCTGGGCGTTGTTCTCTTGAAAGCATGATAGCGCACAGTTTCTAACTTTCCTTGAGCCATGCATGGATCTCTTTGATGCTTTTATTCTCTTTTTTCACGTTGGCGATAATCTTGCTCATAGTTTTGTTGATAGTTACTACTGGCATGTGGTCCAACCGTAACTCATGTGTGGAGAAAAAACATTTGTGAATACTGTATTCTAAAATGTACACATTTGAAAATTTGCATAGGTTTTATGATAAAAGCTAATACTGTACATGCTTACTATACAGTACCTGATGTTCAAATTAAAGTACTGTATACTGTACTGTACTGTACTGTACTGTACAGTACTGTACTGACAGTGGCGTAACTAGAAATTTTTCTCCCCCAAGCCAAAAAATCCTTCGGCGCCCCTCCCCCCCCCCCCGTCATACCCCCCATAATTGGCACTAGTAAAGGGACAAATATGTGCGCACCTTATGCGCGCGCCACCAAAAAGGGTGTGTGGCTTTGTTGAAATGGGCGTGGCTTTGCGTAAAGGGGTGTGGCATTGCAGGAAAAGACTACCTTATACCCCAGTTTTGCAACCTGCTCGCCCAGACGTTAGCCACCACAGGAAAGAAAAATAATCCTGATTCATGCCTCTTACATTATTTGTCAGTTTTCTTCCTTATAGTAATGCCCAGTATACATTATTCCACATACTGCAATGGCCCTTAGACATTATTCCACACACAATAATGCACATGACACAATATGCACACACTGTAATGCCCCAGACACATTATGCCACACACCGTAATGCCTGTGACACATTATGACAGGAATCACAATGCCCGTTATACATTATGCTACACACTGCAATACCCCTGATACATTATAGCACATACAATGTCTGTGACACAGTATGACACACACCACAATGATCCTGAGACATTATACCACATACCACAATGCCCGTGATATAGTATACAACACACCGTAATGCCTGACACATTATGACACACACTGCAATGTCCGTGATACATTATGCCACACACCGTAATGCCCATTACACATTAAGTTCTACAGTAAGGCTTCTAATTACTTTTAAATTACCTGCTCGTTGCCAGGGGTTTCATGCTCTTGGTTCCATGCACGGTGCCAGGGGTTTTCATGCTCAGGGTGTCATGCTCGTTGCCAGGGGTTTCATGCACTGGGTGTCATGCTTGTTGCCAGCGGTTTCATGCTCTTGGTTCCATGCACGGTGCCAGGGGTTTTCATGCTCAGGGTGTCATGCTCGTTGCCAGGGGTTTCATGCACTGGGTGTCATGCTCGTTGCCAGGGGTTTCATGCACTGGGTGTCATGCTTGTTGCCATGGGTTTCATGCACTGGTGTCATGCTCTTTGCTAGGGGGTAGTGCTTGTTGCTAGGGCCATGCTCCCAGTGCCAGGTATATGCCCCCAGTGCCAGATATTCCCCCGCAGTGCCAGGTATATGCCCCCAGTGCCAGATATTCCCCCACAGTGCCAGGTACATGCCCCCAGTGCCACATATACCCCCCCCAGTGCCACATATGCCCCCTCAGTGCCTGCTCCCCCCAGTGCCAAATATTCCCCCACAGTGCCACATATGCCCCTTCAGTGCCTGCTCCCCGCAGTGCCAGATATTCCCCCACAGTGCAAGGTATATACCCCCAGTGCCAGATATTCCCCCACAGTGCCAGGTATATGCCCCCAGTGCAAGATATGCGCCCACAGTGCCACATATGCCCCCTCAGTGCCTGCTCCCCCCAGTGCCAAATATTCCCCCACAGTGCCAGGTATATGCCCCCAGTGCCAGATATTCCCCCACAGTGCCAGGTATATGCCCCCAGTGCCAGATCTTCCCCCACAGTGCCAGGGATATGCCCCCAGTGCAAGATCTTCCCCCACAGTGCCAGGTATATGCCCCCAGTGCCAGATATTCCCCCACAGTGCCAGGTATAAGCCCCCAGTGCCAGATCTGCCCCCACAGTGCCAGGTATATGCCCCCAGTGCCAGATCTGCCCCCACAGTGCCAGGTATATGCCCCCAGTGCCAGATCTGCCCCCACAGTGCTAGGTATATGCCCCCAGTGCCAGATCTGCCCCCACAGTGCCAGGTATATGCCCCCAGTGCCAGATCTGCCCCCACAGTGCCACATATGCCCCCTCAGTGCCTGCTCCCCCCAGTGCCAAATATTCCCCCACAGTGCCAGGTATATGCCCCCAGTGCCAGATATTCCTCCACAGTGCCAGGTATATGCCCCCAGTGCCATATCTTCCCCCACAGTGCCAGGTATATGCCCCCAGTGCCATATCTTCCCCCACAGTGCCAGGTATATGCCCCCAGTGCCAGATCTTCCCCCACAGTGCCAGGTATATGCCCCCAGTGCCAGATCTGCCCCCACAGTGCCAGGTATATGCCCCCAGTGCCAGATCTGCCCCCACAGTGCCAGGTATATGCCCCCAGTGCCAGATCTGCCCCCACAGTGCCAGGTATATGCCCCCAGTGCCTGCTCCCCCCCCCCCGCTCCTATGTGTTGGAGGGACACGGAGCGCATAGCGCGCCGCTCCAGTGTCCCTCCTAGCTCTCCGGCCGGTCTAATAAAGGAAGTGCCAGTTCGTGAGCCAATCAGAGCTCACGAACGGCACTTCCTTAGACCGGCCGGGGGAGAGCCAGGAGGGACACAGGAGAGGCGCGCTATGCTCTCCGTGTCCCTCCAACACAGCAGGGAGGGAGAGGAGACCACAGATTGACATCATCCGCATGTCAATCTGTGCAAAGTCAGTAGCGCCCCCGCAGCCCCTCGCCCCCAAGCCACCGCGAGGACTGCGGGGGCAGTAGTTACGCCACTGTGTACTGAAATACCACATCGGTGTTATGGACTGCAATTACTTTCCTGTATAAAACAGTTGAATAACCCTCCATGGAGGTGCACGGGCCCTGTGAGACAGTACTGGACAGCATAAGGGACGACTGACATATTGTACCAGCATTACATACAGTACATGTCACTACTGTATGTAAATTCTTAAATTATTACCTACCAGCAATGCTGCTTACTGTATATTAAATACTCTAGGCCTAGAAATGTGCGTCTCAATACGATAGTTAAAAAACACAGGGGGCTATGGGGATAAGCGAGCTCAATGCACCATAAAATATTGTACTCCAGACTCAGGGGAGTAGCCAGAACTTTGTGTGACCCATACTGTAGCAACATTTTGAAGGGGCCCCCATCCCAATGCTTGTAGAGAGACTCTTCTCTGCATCATACTGTAGTATTAAATAAGTTCTCCCTACTGTACTGTACTGTATGTCACATTTCAGAGCTGCTAGTACACATTATGCCACACAGTACCCCCAATTCACATTGTTATATACTGTATAGTGCTCCCCATTCATATTGTGCCTCATTACCGAGCTCTGGTTCATATAACATTAAAATGTCCTACAGTTCATGTTATACTGTACCACACTACGATGGGGTGTGGTGTGTTAGGTCGACAGTAAGTAGGTAGACAATGTTTGAGTCGACCACTATTGGTCGACAGTAAGTACGTCAACAGGGTCTTTAGGTCGACATGGTCTAGGTCGACATGTGAAAAGGTCCCATAGCAGCTGCACTGCCTACACCTACAGTATAGTATAGTGCAGTAGCCCATGCACATTACGATACACCGGACTCAATCACATAGCAAGTTGACCAAATGGCTGCCGCCTGTGACCCCTTACCCTGTGGAAGCCATCAGCTATGGAGCGAGCAAAATAGCACAGGTTTTGCGGGCTACAGGGCAAAGCTGAAGGAGCGTCTGAATACCCTATCTAAATTACACAGGGGCGATAGGGCTAGGTAAGCTCTATGCACATTATGATACATCGGACTCGATCGCATAGAAACAGAGCCGGCTCTACCATTAGGCAGCTTTAGGCAGCTGCCTAGGGGCGCTAATCCCTGGAGGGCGCCAATGAATTCATCTAGCAAAAAACAGAAGGATGTGTGTGTATGCGGCCGCCTCCTAATACATTGAGCTAGCTTCTGCTGGGGGTCTGTACCTCATAATGCATCAGCGCTTCCTCGTGCTGGCACGTGTAACATCAAGCCATGTGAAGGCACACAGGAGGCAAATGTAACTATGTCTCCTGAGGCGCATCCCCACGGATGCGCCTCATAGCACCTCCTTCAGGCCTCTGGATTCCGGCTCTCCAGCAGCAAACGACACCTGACTACATGTCTCGGCACCCAGCAGTGTCGCTGGGTAATTTTGTGACTGTTTACAATATACTTTTTCACTTTAAATGTCCTTGCATGTTGTTCCTTTTCTCTGTATAATGATGCAATTCATCCAGCCCACCCAGTGGTCACCTGCATCTCCCCTCTGAAAGGTGGTGGTGCTGGGGTTTACTGGTTATGGGGCGCTAGGCTGAAACTTTGCCTAGGATGCAGAGAGATTTTGCACCGGTCCTGCATAGCAAGTTGACAAAATGGCCACCGCCTGACTCCAGTCGCCTCATGGCAGCCCTCAGCTATGGAGTGAGCGATGGCATAGGTTTTGCAGGCTACAGGACAATGCTGAAGGAGCGTCACAATACCCTAGCTAAAATACACAGGTGTGATAGGGATAAGCGAGCTCTATGCACATTACGATACATTGGACTCAATCGCATAGCAAGTTGACAAAATGGCCACCACACATGAAACCCCACCTTGTGGCAGCACTCGGCTATAGAGCGAGCGACAGCATAGGTTTTGCTGGGTATATGGCAATGCTGAAGGAGCGTCTGATTACCCTAGCTAAAATACACAGGGGCGATAGGGATAGGCAAGCTCTATGCACATTATGATACATCGGACTCAACCGCATATCAAGTTGACAAAATGGCCACCGCCCGTGACCCCCCCCCCCCCCCCCCCCCGCCTTGTGGCAGTGCTCAGCTACAGGGCGAGCAACGGCATAGGTTTTGCATGCTGCAGGGCAATGATGAACGAGCATCAAAATACCCTTGCTAAAATACACCCGTTCAGCAAGGATAGTAATTTAAATATATATATATATATATATATATATATATATATATATATATATAAATGAAAACAGTAAATGAAAGAATTACTGATCAAATATTGTATGGAGAAACTATATAAACCAGCTGGAACAAGGGAGGCCAGCAGAAGATTTCAATTCTTCCCGCTCAAAGTATACTCTGTGATTGGTGACTGTGTAAGAGCATTCACCACCACATCAATCACAGAGCATGCTTTGAGAGGGAAGAATTTCCTTTGTTTGAATCAGGATAAAAGGGCAACTCAGTCATAGCCCAGTAACCACTCTGCAAAGCTGTTTCCTCGTAATCAGACTTGCTGTGTGGATCATCTCCGGCATTTGAAACATCTCCTGCTAATTTGCTCTCTGTGTTCCTGCTGTTAAAATCTTTTGCTGGCCTCACTTGTTCCAGCTGGTTTCTACAGTTTCTCCATACAGTATTTGATCGGTAATTCTTGCCCTGTAGCATGCAAAACCTATGTCGTCGCTTGCTGTGTAGCTGAGCACTGCCACGAGGTGTGGGGGGGTCAAGGGCAGCACCCATTTTGTCAACTTGCTATGCGATTGAGTCTGGCGTATCATAATGTGCATAATGTGCATAGAGCTCACCTAACCCTATCGCCCCTGTGCAATAAGGCTAGTGTATTCAGATGCTCCTTCAGCATTGCCCTGTAGCATGCAAAAAATCTGCCATCGCTCGTTCCATAGCTGAGCACTGCCATGAGGTGGGGTGGGAAGGTCACGGGTGGGGGCCATTTTGTCAACTTGCTATGCGATCGAGTCCGGTGTATCGAAATATGCATAGAGCTCGCCTAGCTCTATCGCCCCTGTGTAATTTAGCTGGTGTATTCAGACGCTCCTTCAGCAGTGCCCTATAGCCTGCAAAACCTGGATCTGTAGCTGAGTGCTGCCACAAGGTGAAAAGGAGGGATAACGGACGGTGGTCATTTTTTCAACTTGCTATGCGATCATGTCTGTCACTGTGTATTTTAGCTAGGGTATTCAGACGCTCCTTCAGTATTGTCCTGTAGCCTGCAAAACCTATGTGATTGTTCGCTCTATAGCTGAGCACTGCCACGAGGTGGGGGGCTCAGAGGGCAGCCATTTTGTCAACTTGCTATGCGATCGAGTCCGGTGTATCATAATGTGCATAGAGCTCACTTATCCCTATTGCCACTGTGTGTTTTAGCTAGGGTATTCATACACTCCTTCAGCCTTGCCCTGTAGCCTGCAAAACCTATGACTGTGCCTCCCAAAATGATGCTCTCAAAGAGGGACAGCATGCTCTGTTCCTGGACTTCTATATTAATGTATTGTATGATTGTAACAGAGCATTCTGTCCCTCCTGGAGTGGGTCATGTTGGGAGGTAGAGTACTGTACAGTATGCTGTAGTACAGGGAGAAAAGTATAATACTGTATTTGCACTTTACTGTTGTGCACTTTATTTGAAAATGTACAGTTGTTTGTTATTTTAACCATATTGTGCTTTACATGTTCCCTTACTGTATTTTTTTTAGACAAAAGAAGAGTGAGAATGCAGACTATAAGATTCTATGGGAGTGCCAAAACCCATCCATCAATGGCACACAGACTGGCTGATTCAACCCCACAAATGCTGCAGAAAACTGCCAAGAAGGCTCAAAAAGAAAATATGATGAAACCAAGAGAAAATGCCAAGGCAAAGAATAATTTTTTGGGGTAGATATGTGGTTTGTCAAACAATTTAATTGTTCCATCTTTTGCAGATCAGGATGTCCAGCCAATGAACATGGAAACACTGCTGCTAGAGGACATGACAAACACTCTAAATCAGGAAGTTTCCTTTTTGGACCATGTTGCCACCCCTGGTCAAGAAATCAAGGCACATACGCCACAAAGAAGGTTGGATTTCACAGATGTGAACAGCGAGGTGAAGAAATGCCAGTGTACCTGTGTTGGTTTACTAAAGGAGCTAATCAGCAAGGTGACCAATCTGGAGGCAGAACTTGGTGGATAGGTAAGTCACCTTGGGGGACAAGTCAATCAGCTGCAGACTGAAATTGCTGGTCTTAAAGAAGGCATAAAGGAACAAATGGTAGAAGCCATGAAGAAAGCCATCCAACAAACAAGGCTAGAATGGCAAGATAGAGTTGGCCGGACCATGATTACAACAAACCACCAAGCTGTTCATGTCAGTGGAGGCCTGGATGGAAGCAGAGGCCTGGATGGAAGCAGAGGCCTAGGTTGGAAGCAGAGGCCTGGATGGAAGCAGAGGCCTGGATGGATGCAGAGGCCTGGATGGACACAAAGGCCTGGATGGAAGCGGAGGCCTGGATGGACACAGAGGCCTGGATGAACGCAGAGGCCTTGATGCCTGGATGGACATGGGTGGACATGAAGACCTTGATCGGCATCAAGATAATTTGAGTGTCCATACAACACTGCTTCCAGTGCCGAACTTGACAGTTGAAGGTCCAGCATTGGTCAGCAATTCAAGAGTGCTGTTGCCAGGAACAGCAATGATGACCAGCACACCTGCTCACAGGCCACTTTATGATACATTCGGTGGCACATATTCTTTTTTCCAGTACCATGTAAGCTACAACACGTACTTGACATGGACCCATCACGTGAACTTTGATGGTGCCAAGGGAAAAATTCTGCTTCCCAAAAATCTGGTAAATGACATCATGGCAAGGTGTGTGAGGATTGGTGAACCAGAAAACAAGAAGATATACGGGATACCATAAATGCTGTGCTGAGAATGCCGAGGAGAATGCCTTAGAATATTCATGTTGGAGAAAAGGGATCATTACCCATCAATCCTCCTAGCTTCAGCACATCATCATGACACAGCTGGACTTAAAAATTTGAGTGACTGTATACAGAGAATGACCTACAGTATTGTACTGTACAGTAAATTTTCTGGGGCTGCCTGCACCATGCTGAATCCACTTGGACCAGCACGGTATCTCAAACAAGGGGGATGCATGAACTTGGCTCACCACATTTCTGATTGGAGTGTCTGGCCCAGGTAATATAAAGGCCTGGTACAAGTTTCCCCTTTTATTCCCCTGTCACGAGTTGATTTTTTGTGCTGCCGTATCTATCCAGTAGCGGCCGAGTCCATTGTGCTGTGTCCATCCAGGGGCTGCTGTTGTCTGTTTCCGTTCTCCGTTCTGGTGTCCGTATGCAGCAGTGTTCCAAAATCAAAAGACTAAAACTAAAAATAATACAAAAAACAAAACAAAATGCATTACCCCCCCCCCCCCCAAAAAAAAATGACATTTTTTTAACATTGATCATGTTACTGTACTTGTGATATTACCTTTTTATTAAAGTACCATACAGTATGTGTGATGTTGGCTTTTTTATTAAAATATGTGTGATGTTACATGTTGCTACTGATTTTGTCCCACGTCCTCTGCCGTAAATAAAAAGTGTTAATTAAAATAAACCTGATGTGTTGTCCAATTTTTGTATTCCCAACTGCCTCATACTGTATACTGTACTCTACAAATCAGTACTACTGTATGCGGAAAATTCAATTAAGGCTTGGAATAAAATTTTGGTAATGGATTATTGTCATTTGCTCTTATCCATTGCCAGAATTTCATTTGAAACTGCAAGATAATTGTAGGATGTAGAGTATGCCTACTATGACCTGAGATTCTGTCATACAGTATAGTACAGTAAGTAAGGTACAGTACTGTACCATGCAGTAAAAAATAAAAATATACAGCAGAGTTCAAGAAATATTTTTAATGAACAAATTTACAAAAAAAAACAGTTAAATAGAGCGAAACAAAAAAATGAAAAAAACTGGCCCACTATCATGTGGACCAATATACAAAGGGTCTGGAGGGCCATCAGCAGCTGTTCTATGGGAAAAAAGGACACAAATATACTGTACAGTGTAGTAGTGGTAATACAGTGCTCTACTCTATATTAGAAAATCTGGATATTCACAATGTACTGTACTGTGCGATGAGACCAGGCAGATTGGTGACGGAGCTGACGTCAAACACCCTCCCTAAAAAAGCTTGGGTCCATCTGTGTTTTTCCAGACACTCCCAGGAAACAGTCAGTTTCCACCCACAAATGGCCCTCATTCCGAGTTGATCGCTCGCAAGGCGATTTTAGCAGAGTTACACACGCTAAGCCGCCGCCTACTGGGAGTGAATCTTAGCTTCTTAAAATTGCGACCGATGTATTCGCAATATTGCGATTACTAACTACTTAGCAGTTTCAGAGTAGCTTCAGACTTACTCTGCCTGTGCGATCAGTTCAGTGCTTGTCGTTCCTGGTTTGACGTCACAAACACACCCAGCGTTCGCCCAGACACTCCCCCGTTTCCCCGGCCACTCCTGCGTTTTTTCCGGAAATGGTAGCGTTTTTTCCCGCACGCCCATAAAACGGCCTGTTTCCGCCCAGTAACACCCATTTCCTGTCAATCACATTACGATCGCCGGAGCGATGAAAAAGCCGTGAGTAAAAATACTATCTCCATTGTAAAATTACTTGGCGCAGTCGCAGTGCGAATATTGCGCATGCATACTAAGCGGAATTTCACTGCGATGCGATGAAAAATACCGAGCGATCAACTCGGAATGAGGGCCAATGTCCTCTTACTGTCAATCACCTTGCAAATGCCCATGCGATGAAAATTTTCAGAGCAGCCTGTCACTGGTCGGCAATGCCTATTGTTGTTTGGTGACGTGCGTGCACATTGCGGTGCATACACATTCGCAATCTACTGTATTGCTGATCACCCACTGTGTGAAAACGCACAGCAGCGATCAGGTCAGAATCACACCCACTGTATATTCGGATTACATACGGTATCCTGGCGGATGGGATACCGGCTGTCTATATCCCAACAGCGGCATCCCACCTGCCGGAACGCCGGCACAGGGAGAAGTGCTCAGAGTCTCCTTGCGGCCTTGCTACTCTCGCCACGCAGTGGACTTGGTGACTTGATTTGCTTGCCACAGGATATATTTGTACTCTACGGGTGTCGTAGACACCCACAAGTGGGAATAGAGCTGTAGCTCAGGGATTATGGCTATGGGCATTGTCGTCTGTCAGGATTTTGGCATCTGTATCCAAATCACTGTTACCCCGACAGCAGGCATTTACTTTACCTGCAACCCATACATGCTAAAGGGAATGAGCAGAAAGACAGAAAGGGATAGACCGTCAGTATGGAAGAGAGGGGTAGGATGAAAGATGGCTGGGTGTGATGATGAAGTGGGCCTTGAGAGCCTGTTTCAAGTTTAATATACAGTACTGTAGAGTTGGAGAATTCCAGAGATACAGTACAGTACAGTACTGTAGGGAGCAGCTTGCGCAAAATATTGGAGGTGGCAGTATAAGGAAGAAATCAGTAGTCAGGATACGCAGCATGCATTTGTGGAGGGAAGAGGGTGTAAAAGGAGAGAATGTACTGTATGTACTGTAAGGTTATGTCAGAGGGTGTAAAGATGATCAGCTCAGTGTTAGACATGTTACAGGAAGTTAGAGTACAGTACAGTGCATTATGTATTTCTCTCTTATTACCAGCTGTCTCCTCCACAGGTTGGCGACAGACTGTAAAAAGATAATACAGTTAGTCATATCAGTTTGACTTAAAACAATTTAGGAGAAAAAACACTATAATTACAGTACTAAATATTGCTACTGCATTTTTACAAAAAATGTATTCTGGACACTCCTCGTCTGTGGTGAAAAGAAAAAAATATTATTAGATACTGTATATAGTAAAAAGTTTAGTAACACTACACTAGTGTCCAGGCCCAGTGACAGGCAGGTAAGAAAGGGGTTGGTTGTGACAGGCCCTGTGATTCCATGGGGCCCCAGACCTTCAGAAAATTTGGGAGTGGTCCGTATGCTGCTGATTATGACTAAGGCAGCCAGCATAATCAAAGATCTTTGAGAGGGGGAGAAGCAAGAGAGAAATACAGTAGGAAGAGAGAGAGACGCCGTGTCAGAGAGAGAGTGACATTGTCAGGGAGAGAGAGTGATGGAGCGAGACAGTGGGCCTACTGTAATTCAAAGTTTATCATAAACATTTTGCATGGCTACGATCAGTTACTCAGACATGCGGGGGGATGCCCAGCACAGGGCTAGTCCACCCCACATGTCGGTGATGCTTTTGTACTTGACAAGCAGCTCCCTACCAGTGCAGCTCCTGCACACTGGCAGGGAGCTACTCGTCGCTGTGAGGGTCGCAGCAGGTGCATGTAACATCATGCAGCCACTGTGCCCAACACCCCGCACGCCTGCATTGCCTGGACCGCGACCCTAAAATTGTGTCCAAATGCAGTCGGCCCACCCCCTCCCGCCCAGCGACCGCCTCTGCCTGTCAATCAGGCAGAGGCGATCGCAGGGCTGAAATGGACCATTAGCTGTCCGGCATGCGCCGGTGTACTGCAGCTCCAGGGCATGCGCAGTTCAGACCTGATCAGCTGCTGTGTGAAAACGCACAGCACCAATCAGTTCTGAATTAGGCCCAGTGCCAGGTACAGTATAGAGTGTCAGAGAGAGAGGGAGAGTCAGAAGGAGGGAGGGTTGATGGGACAGATACTATACACAGTGGGGGTCATTCCGAGCTGATCGCTTGCTAGCTGTTTTTAGCAGCCGTGCAAACGCATAGTCGCCACCCATGGAGGAGTGTATTTTTGCTTTGCTGAAGTGCGAACGCTTGTGCAGCCACACTCAGCAAAAAGAGTTTGTGCAGTTTCTGAGCAGCTCTGAACCTACTCAGCGCTTGCGATCACTTCAGCCTATTCGTGTCCGGATTTGACGTCATACACCCGCCCAGCGAACGCCCAGCCATGCCTGCATTTTTTCAGACACACCTGCGGTTTTGCAAACACTCCCTGAAAACGGTCAGTTGACACCCAGAAATGCCCCCTTCCTGTCAATCTTCTTGCTGCCGTCAGTGCGACTGAAAACTTTGCTAAAACCTGTGCACAACCACAAAAGCCTTTGTACCCGTACGTCGCGCGTTCGCATTGCGGTGCATATGCATGTGCAGAAATGCTGATTTTTAGCCTGACCACTGCGCTGCGAACAACGGCAGCTAGCGATCATCTCGGAATGACCCCCAGTGTCAAGGAAAGAGAGAGATTGAGAAAAAGAGAGTTTTACAGTAGCCAGGGGCAGATTTAGGGATGAGGGCACCCCTATGCACAACAGTAACCGCTGCCTCCCGCCTGCCTAATTTTACTATTTTTATTGATTGGTTATAAGCTTTCATTTGATGATATTAATTTACTAGATAAAGGGAAGGGAAAGGTGGGGGGAAGGGGAAGAAAACCAGAGCACAGGTCCAATGAGCAAAGTTTGTGGTTAAAATAACCAGCAAATAAACGTACCACAATAATGTAACGTGAATATCCCTTTGGTGGATAGGCAATTATCTCATGTGGAGGTTCACCCCTGAGAGATAATAAACATTTGGAAGCAAAAGAAGAAAAGAACTCTAGTTTTTTTTGGGGGGGGCACTCATTGAACAATATCATTTAAAATATAACCTTTAATTCATCTTTAAAATATGATGCCACAAAACAAACAAAACATGAACATATATTTTCAAAACTAATTCACAACCATGCAACAAATAAAATGTTTATAGCCTTGCGCTGTAATATAGGCTGCTAGTTCTAAATCAATGGAGTTCACCCTCAAGTACTCCCAAAATACAAATGGATATAAAAGAAGATACAGTTACAGGCCAGCAATACAATACCATTCCCTCAATGCTTATGTCTCTTTCTCTCTGTAAAATCATGCTGGGACTCCATCTTACTCTGAGACCAAAAACAGGAACTGGCCTCCTGTGTGATCAGCAATGTGTTATCTAGTTTTTGGGGGAGGGAACTTACTCATTTATGATGAGTCACTAGTCTCTTTGTATATGCTAATCAGGTTCAGCCTTGAAGACATCCAAAGGGCTGGCCTGAGCTTCCTGTTCACTACCTGTTTGGAATATCTATTGTTCTAATAAAAGTGATTTTAGCTTACATACATTTAATCATAACTATTTTTTGCAATGTCCTATAACTTAATAACAAGTATCAAATGAATCTACACATTAATCTGGTTGCTTTAATAGTAAATATGACAGGTCTATCTTGCTTCGTTCAAATAATACACATACATGACATTACTTCATTATATAATTTTAAATCATCATGATGTCTGGCGCTTGATACTATTATAATTATGTACTGCATGAAATAAGTGTCGAATCCATCTCTGTGGCATGTCCGTGTAAATGCGTGTGTTACCATATATTGCTGTGCTCGCTGCGCGTATTTGCAAGTATAGCGACTCATAATGTGTGTAGTTTGTATGTTCTTTTTATGTAATATTTTTTTGACTTCGACAGTCCACCCTTTGGCAGCAAACAATAACTGCCATCCATTATTAACATAAGAAAAAATATTTCATAAAATAATCGGTGACCTAGACACAAATATGTATGCATTTCGCAAATCAGACACTTGACTATATTTGGGGAAGACAGGGAGGAGGTCACGGGACCACTGGTTGGGTGTGGGACAACATTCAACCTATAGAGTATGCTGGGACAGTGCTCTGGCCTATAATGTCTGATTTGCGATGTACATTTCACACATACATGTACCTACGTCTTTGTACACTGATGGTTGGATTCGATTGAGGTTCTGCTGGGTAGATGAAGAAGACACAAACAAATCGTGACAGTGACATATAAAATTTTCATGAACTACCTATCATGAACTACCTGTCATTTTCTGAACATTGTTTCCATTTCTGGAACGTATGCTAGGTCTGTTTAATAATAAATAACATAAACCTTCGGAGTTCAGGGAGAGCCACTCATAAACCTTTCTTCCACATATATTAATGAGCTCTTTATCTGCAATGTGTGAATAGCCATTGCCTGATTGTTCCTGATTACCTCTGAACTCCATAACTACTAGACCTTTGATTTTTCTCTGATTTTAACAAACTGATCGGCTAATCCTGGGATCCTATAAGGAAATCACTCCTTCCTCAAGAGCCAGTTCCAGTCCCACACTCAAATCCTCATAAAAAAACCTCACAAAAATAGAATATCCTGAAAAAAATGTTTGTCAGCGGGAAAGAGAAAAAAGAGAAATAGAACAAAACAACTCTTGTTCATAACAAATCAATTACAATGACTGGTCTTTCTGCAATCCATTAGTACGCTCAGGTAGTGTTCAACAGTGCCACCTCTCAGTCTTCATGGAACAGAGTCTCTGGTGATACTTTTGCGATCTCACTCAATTTACGAGTTCCTTCCGGACTACCGACTTTCCTGCAATGGGAATCGTGGACCCAAGTCTCTCTCTCAGCTACTTTCACTGGGATAGTGCTGTCAACAAAACTTGGTATGGTCCTTCCCACCTTTTTATTAGGCAACCTGAGCGTAAGAACAATCACACAGTCTCTTGGTTCACAATCAAGACAGTTAGTATTTGGCATTCCAGCAATCAACAGTTTCAAGTTCTTTTGTCAAGTTCTCAAATGCTGGCTCATCTCAATAAAGTACTGTACTGTCACCTCATTGGTGCATTTCTGATCATTGTGCGAATCAATCATGACATGAGGTTGTCTTCCAAAAACAACACAAAAAAGACACAAATACCAAAACAAAAACAAAAACAAATTTCGAAGAGGGTGATTCGTTGAGTGAAGATCTGGGAGTGGTTCTGAAGCTACATAATACTAGTGGCAGTATCTATGATCACAATAGTACAATTTCAAGCTTTGCTCCTACTTCTAGGGGTACCATTATCTACACACAAATTCCTGCGCAATTTTTCTTTGCGGTAAACACAGCAGCATCCATGGTGGCAGGAAATGCCTCTACCCAGTTTGAGAAAACATCAGTGCACACTAATACATAACAATAATTCCTAAAGGGTGTTAACTGTACAAAGTCGATTTGTATTTCCTGAAAAGATCCGTCTGCAGGAGGGATATGGGATGGCTCTGTTGGTATTGCTTTACCAATATTCTTCCTCAAGCAAGCAAGACAGGTCATTGCTCTCTTACCTGCATGAGAATAGAATCCTGGCGCACACCAGTAGGATCTCATCAGCATGCACCTACCCTCTTCGCCTAGATGAGTCAGACCGTGTGCCACCTCAGCTAGACTTGGAAGGTATGCTCTGGGGGCTACTGGCTTACCGTGTCCACCTGTCCACAGTCCTGAGGACTCCTGGTCATACTCCTTTGTCCTCCAGACTGCCTTTTCCTATAGGGAACACAATTTTTTCATTTTAATTTACTATCGTGTGTTTTTAATGTAGAGTACCAGGAGCATAACTCAAAAAAAAAAAGATAAAAGAAAAAAAGAAACATCTCTAGAGGAGAGAAGGAAGAAGAAAATAAAAAAGAAAATGTCAGGTTTGCCATTCACCAACAGGCATATCAGTGTCTATACAAAATGTCCCTTCACCAGTACTCCCATTCTCCACCCTTTGTGCATGACAAGGCACACTGCAGTAACACTTGTGTTATCGTGTTGTTGAGATATACTGGGTTTGGGCAGAACTCTGAAGGACCTAGGCATGTGGAGTTTGAACTGTAATTGGGTCCATGTATTGTACCACCCTGTGTGAAAGATGTAAAGGAAAACTGTAGAGAAACAGAATAGAGGGTTGGTGACAGATGAGTTTGTAGAGGTGAAGATTTTATAGAAATTTGACAACTGGATTGGGCACTACGGGAAAGTGATTCTCTACTTGGTCTACTCCCCTTAAAAAAATTTTCTGTGTTTGTCGTATCGCTATTGGGACTATCCCAGCCTTCAATCCAGTGTCCTGTCCATCCTAAGTTCATAGGGAACCCGGTATCTGTGAGATAATTTCCTCTACCTGTGATGGACATGCATCTAGAACAGTAGAATGCGACATTAGTCTTCATGGGTGTTTAACATACTTTGTACTACCTGAGCGGAAGCATAGTATATGTATATCATATCTAACAAAATTAAGTTAATCAGGGGCCATTTCTGCTAGGAAAAAGAAGCAAAAGTTTAGAGGCCCCATCTTCAAATTGCCCTTCCTTCCTTCCTTCCTTCCTTCCTACAAGTGTAATATATTATTGACCATCAGGGATCTGGGATTTGGACTGATGGGTCTTTCCTGTATGTGCCAGTATACTTACCGTCCTCAACCTCTCCACCTGTTGTTCTCTGCGCCTAGCACTATTCTTGTGATGTTCAATAGCACACTATCTAAGATTAGCTACTGTGAACTCTTTCCAATTTTGTAAAGAAGTCTGCACCCTGACACTCAATGCCTTATTGAGCCTGTCCATTTGCACAGAGACAGCCACCTCCCATTTGCCGAATTAGTGTTTACCAGTGGTCTTATCCAGATGGAGAGTTTTCTATTACTGCAAAAGACAAAAAAAAAAATTTTTTAACAAGCTTCTAGGTCATGCGAAGTATTCACTCAATCCTTCTCATCCCGTATTAAGGGTCTGTACATGGTCCAACAAACATTTCCGAGCTCATCTTGACTAGGGGCATTAATAGGAATGAATACTTCTTATATGGTAACTGAAAGAAATACCCGGGGGTTACCTTATCTCTGTCAGCTTTCCTACTGGCAAATACTAATGTGCGGACAGGTTTTTCTCCATTTCTGACGTTACTTTCTTGATTTTTTTGTTTTATTTTTGCGTTTTACTATACATGTACACGAATGATACCATACTTACCTGTTCCACTGGTCTCAGCCACTTCCCCAACAGGCTACTGATCTTCTTTTACCGGTTGGATACTCCTCTGAGTGCATGAGAAATGGCTGAAACAGGTCGCCTTCTCCTCCTAAATAAAACTTCAACATTCATTAGTACATATATAGGTTACAGTCATATTTTTCATATTTTTATTATTTTCTATAGTTTGTATGCTGGCCGTAACTGCTTCCACATCTACATATGGCGGTGTACTTGCATTCTCTTTTTCTTCCTACTTGTTTATTGTTACTACAAGTTCAAACAGTTCTTATATTTCCATTCTTGTCTCATATGACTTTGGTTAGACATACCACCTGCAATACCTTAGGATCAAACTCACCAACCCCTGCCCACCTTTGGGAATGGTACCCTATCTTTGTCAGTCATACATAACCATTCATTGCAAAAAGCCTCGATGTGTGAACCATACTTTTCACACATAATAAACCTTGCTGACCCTCTCGGTCGCAATTCTGACCTTCTCGGTCCCGAGTCTGACCTTCTCGGCCCCAACTCTTCTTCAGCCTGAACCCTAGCCACCAAACGCCCTCTGCTTGTGCATTTGGATCCCATCACAGACTTTTTGCCAATAAACACAATCCCCAATGCACACCGCAGATAGTCGGTGAATGACACCTAGCGCTTTCACTCGCTCCTTCTCCGATGAGTACCACGACTCACTCCAATAGTGAACACAGCGTACCCAGTGAGGCCCTATTGGTTTCTATTTACTGGAAGTGTTAGGAGTGACTTACCTTTTCCAGTAAATATCCGCCGCTGGAGATTTTCCTGAGAGAGACCAGTGAAAACTCCCTATACACTTTTTATACACAAATCACGCTTGCGTATGCTCTATACAGCGCTAATGATACCGCAATTCTACGCAAAAAGCTCATAAAAAGGGTATCAAGTTGCGCTATCTATCGCACCCACAAACGCGCGGTCCAATCCTACAGGGTATAGGTACTTGTTACCTATCTGCCGTACAACCACGGGTCAATGTACAAACTGTGACCCTCAGCTCGGAGCGTAAAACAAAAAACCTTTTTACTTCAATACTACACAATGCACAATTCCCTATTACGCTCCTCTGCAAATCTTACGATTTGCATATTAAACCTTATACTAACGTGAGTCAGCCGCCTCACGCCACCAAGACTCCACTTACTTGATGTACCACACTACGGGATCCCGAATTCCCTGAGTTCAAATCCACTCACTCCTACGTTCGCTCACTCATATACACTTTGGTCTTTCTGTACAGAAAATTTCAATTCATTCAGCTAGGCAGCTTTACCCCAGAGGCAATACAGTTTAAACAAAAGTTTTATACTAATCTACTTTAGAAACTGGGTAGTTTTGTGCTATTGTATTAAATGTCTACTATCCCACTTTTGAACTAAACAACACTATTGTATAATTTGTACTTAGCGCCCGCACTCTTAAGCACTTTGCGTAAACACGCGACTGTGCGTGTCTCTTACGCTGCGTGCGCAGTCCTGTACTTTGTCCGAGACACGTGTACAAAACCCTGCATCCGCAATAAAACAACGACCCAGCTCTATAAATGTGAACAATACTAATTACTATTGCCCACTAGACACAACTTGTTCTGTATAAACTTTTATGCAGACCTGCGTTTGTGTCTTTACACTTACTTCCTTAAAATACTGTTATTTCAAATTTACCTATATAGCAACAAATGTATCCTATTTCACACAGATCTATAATGACTCTAGCAATAATCAATAATTTAAATGATATGATTCAGATTGGATAGCTATCTTGCAGAACATACACTGATATAAATATACACATAATTATAATATTATATATATGTACTATTCACTGGTCTCCTATGAGACACCTTACCTCTTATTTGCATATCAAAGCTATTTGCTTTTCCACTGCAAAAAAAAAAAAACAGATACACAGGTTAATTTGCATTTCAATGGCTACCCTATAGCAAGCAGATTCTACAAGTCCTGGAAGGAAAAAGAGAAAAAAAAAAAAAACCCTTTCTTTCCTTTTTCTATCTGTGTGCAATTTCTTTACACCAAGCCAAGCATTTATCTCACCATTTACTCGCACTAGGCCCAATTGAAACTATTTGTAATTGACAATGGCATGGGTTAAATAAATGCATTGGTAACTCATAAATGGTGTTTGATGTGACCAAGGAAACTGTTCTGAGCAGAGTTAAAATCAGCTATTTAGAAAATGACCTTCCTAAAATGGCCACTGCTCCTCCCCCTTCCACATCCATGAGGTTTACACAAAATGGTGGACAGGCCATGTGGTTAGTCCAAAATGGAGGACAGACCATGCGGCTTCCTTTGTCACAAAGAAATCACACATTATACAAGCACCTGAAGTTATTTTAGGCCTGAGTTAAAAAAAAATATATCAAGGCTATGCAGCAACTTTTAAATGTACTTTTAAACCTACTTAACAGATAAACAGTCCAATCTGAATCAAACACAATATGACTTATTTGAACTTTGTTTTGCAACAATAAAAATACATTTTAGCATCTTAAATATTATGAGAAACACATTGTCCCTTGAAATTACATATTATTGGCTTACTGATATCACACCAATACACGTGGATGTTATTTTCATCAGCGTCGCGATGCGTCCATCGGAGCCGGTCGATTACAGCCGCGTTTGTAATGTACAGTGCATCATTAAGACCCTGATATCGCGGACCAGCCCCCATCTGTGAATGCCAAATTGTTTCCTCCCAAATATTTTAAATGCCCACTCTAATATATACTGCAGACGTCAGGCGCATCTTATTGCCATATACAATAAAAGTGCACTGTACATCGCAAAACACTGCATCCCATAAGAGAAAACAATACACCCACACGTTATCTGAGTTCCAAAGCTCATTGATGTATATATTTGTTATTAAAAGGATATGGATTCAATATATTACTAAGTACAGTATACCTATAGTTACATGGTTACACTCACACAGTAAGCAGTTAAAACATACAGTTACATACAGTTACAGTTACATACAGTTACAGGCCAGCAATACAATACCATTCCCTCAATGCTTATGTCTCTTTCTCTCTGTAAAATCATGCTGGGACTCCATCTTACTCTGAGACCAAAACAGGAACTTGCCTCCTGTGTGATCAGCAATGTGTTATCTAGTTTTTGGGGGAGGGAATTTATTCACGATGAGTCACTAGTCTTTTTGTATATGCTAATCAGGTTCAGCCTTGAAGACATCCAAAGGGCTGGCCTGAGCTTCCTGTCCACTACCTGTTTGGAATATCTATTGTTCTAATAAAAGTGATTTTAGCTTACATACATTTAATCATAACTATTTGTTGCAATGTCCTATAACTTAATAACAAGTATCAAATGAATCTACACATTAATCTGGTTGCTTTAATAGTAAATATGACAGGTCTATCTTGCTTCGTTCAAATAATACACATACATGACATTACTTCATTATATAATTTTAAATCATCATGATGTCTGGCGCTTGATATTATTATAATTATGTACTGCATGAAATAAGTGTCGAATCCATCTCTGTGGCATGTCCGTGTAAATGCGTGTGTTACCATATATGGCTGTGCTCGCTGTGCGTATTTGCAAGTATAGCGACTCATAATGTGTGTAGTTTGTATGTTCTTTTTATGTAATATTTTTTTGACTTCGACAGTTCCTAATCTTATCCCAGGTGATGCTTAATTACAGGCTAGTAATCATGCAAATGCAGGGTAAAACAACAGACATAGAAATCACTAAATGAAGTAATAAAATGACTACTCTATAATGGGTCTGGGACTCCAGGTCAACAACAAAAAGGTCGACACACCTTAGGTTGATGCCAATTGGTCTACACACCTTAGGTCAACATGGACAAAAGGTCGACAGGAACAAGGTCGACATGGAAAAAGGTCGATATGAGTTTTTTATGTTTTTTTGGTGTCGTTTTCTTCGTAGAGTGACCGGGAACCCCAATTAGTGCACCACGTCCCCTTGCATGGCTCGCTTTGCTCGCCATGCTTCGGGCATGGTGCCTTCGCTCTGCTCCGCTTCGCTCAGCACAGATTACCGTTCCAATCGTAGTCCACGTGGATCGTTAAGTATGAAAAGGTTCCAAAAAAGAAAAAAATTGTGAAAAACTCATGTCGACCTTTTTCCATGTCGACCTTGTCCCTGTCGACCTTTTGTCCATGTCGACCTAAGGTGTGTCAACCAATTGGCGTCAACCTAAGGTGTGTCAACCTTTTTGTTGTCGACCTGGAGTCCGGATACCTCTATAATATTATATGATTATTCAGATGTTACAATGAGAAACCGGTCAAAAATAAATATAACGTATCCTCATATATGGTCTCGGCAATCCCGGCCACATGAAGAGACCAATAGCACACTAATACAAAGCTCAGATGTAAAAAGCATAGTATATACATCCTACTAATTACAAGGCACCTGAGACCTCACTCTCAGGGAACTCAAAGTGTCTGTGATATTCAGCACACAATGTGCTTAGAGAACCATAGACAAATTTGACAATCTGTTTAGAAACTAAATGCAATTTAATGTTATAAATGGTCTATATCTATAACAAATGTATGTGTCTTTACGAGTCCCTGAATGTGAGGAATCATCTACTATACAAACCCCTCTATATAAAGGGAAAAAGTACAATTTAATAGAATATATAAACTTGCTAAACAAAACATGATGGTATTGACGGTGCGTCGTATCATGAGAGAACACTACCGGCAAATGCCGGTCACGTGACTGTATCTGAACAAATCACGCTGTTTCTCCGGACTATGGCGCATCGTACATAAAATACAAAACCCGTACATGCCATTAGTTAACATTATGAGACATTACTGTCAGGAATCTGATAGACCTTTAATTAGCACACCATAGATTAACTCAGGTGTACTAAATTAAAATACAAATGGTCCTCACCATAAATTGGACCTGTGCTAAAAATGCTAATAGCACAACGTTTCTTCCTACTGTTGTGCTGTTAGCATTTTTAGCACAGGTCCAATTTATGGTGAGGACCATTTGTATTTTAACTCCA
Organism: Pseudophryne corroboree; assembly: GCF_028390025.1. Classification (NCBI taxonomy): domain Eukaryota; kingdom Metazoa; phylum Chordata; class Amphibia; order Anura; family Myobatrachidae; genus Pseudophryne; species Pseudophryne corroboree. The sequence continues at coordinate 202,938,434 of NC_086454.1, forward strand.
TTTTAGTGATTTCTATGTCTGTTGTTTTACCCTGCATTTGCATGATTACTAGCCTGTAATTATGCATCACCTGGGATAAGATTAGGAACCTTCTGTGACTGGTCATATGGGATCATATGACTGGAATCCCCCTAGGATAAAATCAGGATCATTCTGACTTTCATAGCACTTCTTGACAAAGAGGAGAGAATCCTTGAAACGCGTTGAAGTTATCCATGCTGTGACGAACACCTTCTGACTGCAGGACTTTTTGTTATGGAATCCATGTTTGCAGATTTTTATGAATAAACCTGTGTATGTTTTTAACTACATCGGTCTATCAGCCTCCTGTCTGCAGTGAATGGGGGATGGAAAAAGAACCTTTCAGTGCACTCGAGACTGAATTTTAATGTAAGTGTGATTCCAATTACCCGCTGTCTTTGAAAAAAAATCATCTGGTATTCTGCTATCAATATTAAAGATACCCTTACGTGAATGCGAGACTGAACTTCTATGTGAGTGTCTCTCCAATTACGTGGATTCGTTCTGAGGATCATGTTCAGTTTGAGTACATGAAGCATTTCAGGCAGAAGCTTTCATTAACGTTTTAGATTGTTTTAATTTGTTAAAACATCAGCAGCGCTAGTTTGTATCTTCTTTTATATCCATTTGTAATTCACAACCATATTTCCATGTGAAAAGTATTATGATCACGTGTGAAAGGTGAGTGCAGTGGGTTGAATATCTCCTATGCCTGATAATGTCGGCATGCGAGGTTGATTATATAATAGACAGAATTAGTTCCTAAACCATACCTCTAATTCCATATAGCATGTTTAGATGGCACCACATAAATGTGGAAAATTGAATAGCAGCAACAAGATGGTCCAGATTCAAAGATGTCAATAATTATGTATGTTGCAAACAAAATGTGTCCAAAACCACAACCTGTGTTGTGCATAGATTAGTTTTGAAAATATATGTTCATGTTTGTGTTTTGTTTGTTTTGTGTCATCATATTTTAAAGATGAATTAAAGGTTATATTTTAAATTATATTGGCCCTCATTCCGAGTTGTTCGCTCGCTAGCTACTTTTAGCAGAAATGCAAACACAAAGCCGCCGCCCTCTGGGAGTGTATCTTAGCATAGCAGAATTGCTAACGAAAGATTAGCAATTCTGCTATTAAGTATTTCCTTGCAGTTTCTGAGTAGCTCCAGACCTACTCCTAGATTGCGATCACCTCAGTCCGTTTAGTTTCTGGTTTGACGTCACAAACACGCCCAGCATCCGGCCAGCCACTCCCCCATTTCTCCAGCCACTCCTGCGTTTTCTGCTGGCACACCTGCGTTTTTTTAGCACACTCCCGGAAAACGCTCATTTACCACCCAGAAACACCCACTTCCTGTCAATCATTCTCCGATCAACAAAGCGACTGAAAAGCTTTGTTTGCCCGTGAGTAAAATAGCATAGATTTGTATAAATTTGCTTAGCGCGTGCGCCCTGCAGTGCATACGCATACGCAGAACTGCCGGATTTTAGCCTATTAGCAATTCTGCTAAAAATAGCAGCAAGCGAACAACTCGGAATGACCACCATTGTTCAATGAGTGCCCCCCAAAAAACTAGAGTTCTTTTCTTCTTTTGCTTCCAGATATTAATTTACTGTAATAGAATAAAAAAAAAAAACTATGACTTTTTAAATTGTGAACTACGGTATACTAAGTACGGGTCTGGGACTCCAGGTCGACAACAAAAAGGTCGACACACCTTAGGTCAACGGCAATAGGTCGACACGCCTTATGTCAACATGGACAAAAGGTCGACATAGACAAAAGGTCGACAGGAACAAGGTCGACATGGAAAAATGCCGACATGAGTTTTTTATGTTTTTTTGGGTTCGTTTTCTTCGTAGAGTGACCAGGAACCCAAATTAGTGCACCGCGTCCCCTCGCATGGCTCGCTTTGCTTGCCATGCTTCAGGCATGGTTCCTTCGCTCCACTCCGCTTCGCTCGGCACAGATTACCGTTCCAATCGTAGTCCACGTGGATCGTTAAGTATGAAAAGGTTCCAAATAAGAAAAAAATTGTGAAAAACTCATGTCGACCTTTTTCCATGTCGACCTTGTTCCTGTCGACCTTTTGTCCATGTCGACCTAAGGTGTGTCGACCAATAGGCATCGACCTAAGGTGTGTCGGCCTTTTTGTGGTCGACCTGGAGTCCGGATACCCTAAGTACCGTAGGGCAGCTTACAGGGACAGAACTGTACAGTATGTGCATGTGCTACCCATTTACACTACGTTCAAGATGGCATATTGTACAGTACAGTGAAAATATTTAGCGGTTACTCTACTGGTAATTTTTGGGATGACATTATCAGCATAAGCATGCAATTGCGGCCCCCAAACAGATGCCGTCCCTAGGTACAGTACATGCCTCTCATGCCTAATGGGAAATTCACCACTGACAGTAGCTAGAGAGAGAGATGAATGGAGAGACAGTGTCAGGCAGAGAGAGACACACAGGTAAATGTAGTAAGATGGGAGTTTTTTTTAGAACCAGTGATGGTGCCCATAGCAACCAATCAAATTCTACATACAGCATTATTGTCTGTAAGTGTGGCTAAGTAAGTGTTAATTAATGTGGAATGTAATCGGTTGCTACTGTATGGGCAACATCACCAGTTCAAAAAAACACGATTTGTGCAATTTTTAAATAGCTCTGTCTTAGCCTGTAACACCTCTGATGGGAGGCTACTCCACTTGTCCATTACCTTTTCTGTGAAGTAATTTTTCCTCAAATTTCCCCTGAACCTCCCCCCCTCTCTCCCCCCAGTCTCAGTGCATGTCCTCATGTTCTATTGCTTCTCTTCATTTGGAGAATGTTTACCTCCTGGACTTTGTTAAAACTAGAGATGAGCGGGTTCGGTTCTCCGAGATCTAAACCCCCCCGAACTTCACCTATTTTACACGGTTCTGAGGCAGCCTCGGATCTTCCCGCCTTGCTTGGTTAACCCGAATGCGGCCGAACGTCATCCCGCTGACAGATGCTTGCGATATCAATATTCTATATAAAGAGCCGCGCGTTGCCGCCATTTTCACTCGTGCATTGGAGATCGAACGGAGAGGACGTAGCTGCGTTCTCTCCCTGAAAAGCTCCATATCTGTGCTCAGTGTGCTGCAAATATCTGTGCTCAGTGTGCTGCACTGTGGGGACTGGGGACCACCAGTATATAATTATAGTAGTACAGTACAGTAGGCCATTGCTGTATCTTGCAGCTCTGTGTCAAGTATACTATCTCTGTGCTGCATTATTATGAGCAGTATATAGTAGGACAGTGCAGCATTTTGGTAACCAGCAGTATACATATAGTACAGTACAGTAGGCCATTGCTGTATCTTGCAGCTCTGTGTCAAGTATACTATCTCTGTGCTACATTATTGTGAGAAGTATATAGTAGGACAGTGCAGCATTTTGGTGACCAGCAGTATACATATAGTACAGTACAGTAGGCCATTGCTGTATCTTGCAGCTCTGTGTCAAGTATACTATCCATATCTGTGCTACATTATTGTGAGCAGTATATAGTAGGACAGTGCAGCATTTTGGTGACCAGCAGTATACATATAGTACAGTACAGTAGGCCATTACTGTATCTTGCAGCTCTGTGTCAAGTATACTATCCATATCTGTGCTGCATTATTGTGAGCCGTATATAGTAGGACAGTGCAGTTTTTTGGTGACCAGCAGTATACATATAGTACAGTACAGTAGGCCATTGCTGTATCTTGCAGCTCTGTGTCAAGTATACTATCTCTGTGCTGCATTATTGTGAGCAGTATATAGTAGGACAGTGCAGCATTTTGGTGACCACCAGTATACATATAGGTGGTCATTCCGAGTTGTTCGCTCTGTATTTTTCTTCGCATCGCAGTGATTTTCCGCTAACTGCGCATGCGCAATGTTCGCACTGCGACTGCGCTAAGTAAATTTGCTATGCAGTTAGGTATTTTACTCACGGCATTACGAGGTTTTTTCTTCGTTCTGATGATCGTAATGTGATTGACAGGAAGTGGGTGTTTCTGGGCGGAAACTAGCCATTTTATGGGTGTGTGTGAAAAAACGCTACCGTTTCTGGGAAAAACGCGGGAGTGGCTGGAGAAACGGGGGAGTGTCTGGGCGAACGCTGGGTGTGTTTGTGATGTCAAACCAGGAACGAAACTGACTGAACTGATCGCAGATGCCGAGTAAGTGTAATAGAAATAATACAATAATAGAAAAGAATATATAGTAAAGTAAAGTTTAATACATTGATTTTTTCCACAAACTATTTTCTTAATATGCTAAAACATAAGCAGTAGCCCTTTGAATGGCAGTTTCACTTATCCCCCAATGTATAGGGAAATTACCGGAGATGTTGGAACTGTAGCCAGTTGAATTCAGCATTCAAGTCAGTGGGAAAAGATTCCCGGGATATCCCCACAGGCAACCAGCTGTTCAGGTAAATCCCCCTATTCGGAGAAGAGTCCAAACGCCAGTAGTCCAGGATTTACCTGGACAGCTGCTTGCCTGTGGGGATATCCCGGGAATCTTTTCCCACTGACTTGAAACTGCCATTCAAAGGGCTACTGCTTATGTTTTAACATATTAAGAAAATTGTTTGTGGAAAAAATCAATGTGTTAAACTTTACTTCACTATATATTCTTTTCTATTATTTGTATATTCTCCTCTGCTACGAGGTGCTATTGGACAAAAATCAGCAGAAAGAAATACATTGGGAGAAAGCTCTAGTTAAGTAACCTCTCCATTTATTTTGTATACACGGTTTTTGGTGAAGGGTGAAGGAACCTTCAAGGAGGTGTTATTAATAAGCAGCTTTTAATGCGCATGGTGTCTTCACTATAACTACTTGCTACAGTGTCGGTTGTGATGCCTGACCTTGCCAACAATGGACGGGAAGAGGTGGCGCCTTCCACCATTTGCACGCCCCCTGCAAGTGCTGGAAGGAGCACCCACAGTCCAGTTCCTGATAGTCAAATTGAAGATGTCACTGTTGAAGTACACCAGGATGAGTATATGGGTGTTGCTGGCGCTGAGGAGGAAATTGACAAGGAGGAGGATTCTGATGGTGAGGTGGTTTGTTTAAGGCAGGCACCCGGGGAGACACCTGTTGTCCGTGGGATGAATATGGCCATTGACATGGCTGGTCAAATTACAAAAAAAAAATCACCTCTTCGGTTTTGAATTATTTTAACAGAAATGCGGACAACAGGAGTCAAGCCGTGTGTTGCCTTTGTCAAGCTGTAATAAGTAGGGGTAAGGACGTTAACCACCTAGGAACATCCTCCCTTATACGTCACCTGGAGCGCATTCATCAGAAGTCATTGACAAGTTCAAAAACTTTGGGTGACAGCGGAAGCAGTCCACTGACAACTAAATCCCTTCCTCTTGTACCCAAGCTCCTGCAAACCACACCACCAACTCCCTCAGTGTCAATTTCCTCCTTAGACAGGAACGCCAATAGTCCTGCAGGCCATGTCACTGGCAAGTCTGACGAGTCCTCTCCTAACTGGGATTCCTCTGATGTATCCTTGAGTGTAACGCCTACTGCTGCTGATGCTGCTGTTGTTGCTGCTGCTGGGAGTCGATCGTCATCTCAGAGGGGAAGTTGGAAGACCACTTGTACTACTTCCAGTAAGCAATTGACTGTCCAACAGTCCTTTGCGAGGAAGATGAAATATGACAGCAGTCATCCTGCTGCAAAGTGAATAACTCAGGCCTTTGCAGCTGTGTTGGTGTTAAACGTGTGTCCGGTATCCACCGTTAATTCACAGGGAATTAGACAATTGCTTGAGGTAGTGTGTCCCCGTTACCAAATACCATCTAGGTTCCACTTCTCTAGTCAGGCGATACCGAGAATGTACACAGAAGTCAGGAAAAGAGTCACCAGTATCCTAAAAAATGCAGTTGTACCCAATGTCCACTTAACCACGGACATGTGGACAAGTGGAGGAGGGCAGACTCAGGACTATATGACTGTGACAGCCCACTGGGTAGATGTATTGCCTCCCGCAGCAAGAACAGCAGTGGCGGCACCAGTAGCAGCATCTCGCAAACGCCAACTCGTTCCTAGGCAGGCTACGCTTTGTATCACCTCTTTCCATAAGAGGCACACAGCTGACAACCTCTTACGGAAACTGAAGAACATCATCGCAGAATGGCTTACCCCAATTAGACTCCTGGGGATTTGTGACATCGGACAACGCCACCAATATTGTGCGTGCATTACATCTGGGCAAATTCCAGCACGTCCATGTTTTGCACATACATTGAATTTGGTGGTGCAGAATTTTTTTAAAAACGACAGGGGCGTGCAAGAGATTCTGTTGGTGGCCCGAAGAATTGCGGGCCACTTTCGGCATTCAGCCTCTGCATGCCGAAGACTGGAGCACCAGCAAACACTCATGAACCTGCCCCGCCATCATCTGAAGCAAGAGGTGAAGGAGGGGGAATGCACCTGACTCAAACGCAATAGAGAATGATTTCAACGTTGTGCAAGGTTATGCAACCCTTTGAACTTGCCACACGTGAAGTCAGTTCAGACACTGCCAGCCTGAGTCAGGTCATTCCCCTCATCAGGCTTTTGCAGAAGCAGCTGGAGAGATTGAAGGAGGAGCTAAAACAGAGCGATTCCGCTAGGCATGTGGGACTTGTGGATGGAGCCCTTAATTCGCTTTACCAGGATTCACGAGTGGTCAATCTGTTGAAATCAGAGCACTACATATCGGCCACTGTGCTCGATCCTAGGTTTAAAGCCTACGTTTTATCTCTCTTTCCAGCAGACACAAGTCTGCACATGTTCAAAGACCTTCTGGTGAGACACTTGTCAAGTCAAGCGGAACGTGACCCGTCAACAGCTCCTCCTTCACATTCTCCCGCAATTGGGGCTGCGAGGAAAAGGCTAAGAATTCCGAGCTCACCCGCTGGTGTTGATGCAGGGCAGTCTGGAGCGAGTGCTGACATCTGGTCCGGACTGAAGGACCTGTCAACGATTTCTGACATGTTGCCTACTGTCACTGAATATGATTCTGTCACCATTGAAAGAATGGTGGAGGATTATATGAATGACAGTATCCAAGTAGGCACGTACGTATACTGGCAGGAAAAAGAGGCAATTTGGAGACCCTTGAGCAAACTGGCTATATTTTACCTAAGTTGACCCACCTCCAGTGTGTACTCCGAAAGAGTGTTTAGTGCAGCCGCTCACCTTGTCAGCAATCGGCGTAGGAGGTTACTTCCAGAAAATGTGGAGAAGATGATGTTCATCAAAATTAATTATAATCAATTCCTCCGTGGAGACATTCACCAGCAATTGCCTCCAGAAAGTACACAGGGACCTGAGATGGTGGATTCCAGTGGGGACGAATTAATACTCTGTGAGGAAGGGGATGTACACAGTGAAAGGGGTGATGAATCGGACGATGAGGAGGAGGTGGACATCTTGCCTCTGTAGAGCCAGTTTATGCAAGGAGAGATTTGTTGCTTCTTTTTTGGTGGGGGCCCAAACCAACCAGCCATTTCAGCCACAGTCGTGTGGCAGACCCTGTGGCTGAAATGATGGGTTTGTTAAAGTGTGCATGTCCTGTTTATACAACATAAGGGTGGGTGGGAGGGCCCAAGGACAATTCCATCTTGCACCTCTTTTTTATTTTATCTCTGCATCATGTGATATTTGGGGCAAATTTTTTGAAGTGCCATCCTATCTGACACTGCAGTGCCACTCCTAGATGGGCCAGGTGTTTGTGCCGCCCACTTGGGTCGCTTAGCTTAGTCATCCAGCGACCTTGGTGCAAATTTTAGGAATAAAAATAATATTGTGAGGTGTGAGGTCTTCAGAATAGACTGGAAATGAGTGGAAATTGTGGTTATTGAGGTCAATAATACTATGGGATCAAAATTACCCCCAAATTCTATGATTTAAGATGTTTTTGAGAGTTTTTTTTTTTTAAAACCCCACCCAAATCCAAAACACACCCGAATCCGACAAAAAAAATTCAGGGAGGTTTTGCCAAAACGCGTCCGAATCCAAAACACGGCCGCGGAAACTAATCCAAAACCAAAACAATACCCGAAAAATTTCCGGTGCACATCTCTAGTTAAAACCCTTGATACTGTACCTGTACTTTATATTTGAAAGTTTCTATCATGTCCCCCCTTTCCCTTCTCTGCTTCAAACTATACATGTTGAGATTTTTTAGTCTTTCTGGGTATGTTTTGTGATGTAGTCCATCACAATACAGTCTCCACTGCAAAGTCCACACATGCTGGACAGTATCCTCACATCTTCAGTACAGTATCAATGGCTTTTTCCCTATAGACTATAAGCTTGCGAGCAGGGTCTCCCCACCTCCATGACTGTCTGTTATTACCCACTACTGTACATACAGTACTGTTACTACTGTAAGTAAAACACAGCAGAGTAAAAATTAACCCCCCACACACTCACCAACTACTGTACCCCCAAAAGCTAAAATATATATTCAGTACAGTACATTGTTTATACTGTCTACAGTACTGTATTTCTATTTCCAAATTGTACTGGACTGGACTTACTTGCTGGGAGTGGTGTGGTGGGGGCTGGAGGCTGCTGGTACTCCTCCTCCACGGCCTGGGGCAGTGTAGGGCCTGTGAAAACAAAAATGAATGACAAAAAAGGTTCATTTATGAAATACTCTTTTCGACACAATAAAGTACAGTACATTAAATTTTCAATTGCATCCCCACTGCAAAGTCCACACATGCTGGACAGTATCCTCACGTCTTCAGTACAGTATCAATGACGTTTTCCCTATAGACTGTAAGCTTGTGAGCAGGGCCTCCCCACCTCCATGACTGTCTGTTATTACCCACTACTGTACATACAGTACTGTTACTATTGTAAGTAAAACACAGCAGAGTAAAATTTAACCCCCCACACACACACCAACTACTGTACCCCCAAAAGCTAAAATATATATTCAGTACAGTACATTGTTTACACTGTCTACAGTACTGTATTTCTATTTCAAAATTGTACTGGACTTATCTGCTGGGTGCGGTGTGGTGGGGACAGAGGCTGCTGATACTACTCCTCCATGGCCTGTGACAGTGTAGGGCCTGTGAAAACAAAAAATCCATGAAATACTCTTTTTGACACGATTTCTGTGTTGAATATAAAATAAATTGAGTCAGGTTGGAGGAGAGGAGATTTAGCACACACAGACGAAAAGGTTCTTCGCAGTAAGGACAATACTGTATGTGTTTGGAATTCCCTGTCTGAGAAAGTAGTAAAGGTGGACTCGGTCAATACTTAAGAATGGGCTAGATAAATTCCTAATTGATAAGGATATACAGAGTTACGGTGGTTAGATTGCGCACTATAGTCAAAAAAAGAGGAATAAACACAACGGCCATCATCCACAGCAGATAAAATGAGTCCTAAAAAAAAATACAGCACACAGTAGGAGACCACAAATAGCATGAACCCAATGGACTAATTGTCTTTTTCAAACTCAGAAGCTACAGTACTGTATGTTACTATGGTACAGTACAGAACAGTACTGTATATTACTGTACTTACTGCACTGGTGCTCCTTCTCCGCCTCAACCTCCATGTCAAGAATGCCGAGGCCAGAATCAGGGGGTAGTGGAGGAGGGTTAGGATACCGTACCTCGCCCTGTTGGGATTGCTGCAATCAGGATGCCGCTGTCGGTCACCTGACCACTGGAATCCTGACTGCTGGTCACGCGAACCCAACCCATTGGTATAACTCAATGTATAGTACAGTACTGTAGATTACTTACCAAGTTGGGGAGAAGGCTTCTCCTCATCCTCTTCCTCCTCTTCCTCGTCCTCCTCATCATCATCATCGCTGTCAATGATAATTACTGAGTGGAAAATAAAAAAAGATTATAAACAAAATACAGTAGAGTACAGTTACTACAAAATTGCGCAGTAGTTTACAGTACTACAGTGCACAGGAGGAAGAGACATTCATAATAGGAGCAGAATGACTGTCCATTGGTAAGGGACGTACAGTACTATGCTGTACCTGTATTTAAAATACCGGCTGTCGGGATCCCGGCATTCAGAATGCAGAGGCCGGAATCAGAGTATGATTGGAGGGTTAGAGTAGTGGAGGGAGGTTAGGATGCTTTAAGTACTTTACCCTGTTGGGATTTCTGCAATCAGGATGCCACTGTCGGTCACCTGACCACTGGAATCCTGACAGCTGGTCACGCGAACCCAACCCATTGGTAGAACACATTGTACAGAGTCATTCCAGTACTATAAGAATTTTAACAAAATATGCAAAAAACAAATGAGCGGCTAAATCAGAAACTGAAAAGCTAGTAACAAAGGAAAGTAAATTAAACCCCAAAAAGTTTTATAAATACATCAATATCAAAAGATTAAAGAAGGCCTTTTAAAAGACAAGTTGGGTGTCTTAATCAAAGACATGCTGTACAGTGGTGGAAAAATGAATTGAGTTTTTCTCTTCTGTATTCACAAGAGTGGACCAGATGATGGGATTAACACATACAGTACTGTAACCTCAGCAACGATAATGTCCCACTGTTACTGTAAGTGCTTATTTAAGTGAGGAAGTAGTCTGTGACTAATAAAAAAATGAAGATTAATAAGTCACCCGGTCCCGATGTACAGTAATTCACCCTAGGGTTCTCATGGAACTACAATCCAAACTAGCAAGACTGCTATTTTTAATCTTCAAAGACTTACTTACATCAGGCATGGTTCCCAAAGACTGGTGTATAGCGGAAGTACTGTAGTGCCGATATTCAAAAAGGGAAGTAAATCTGAACCGGGTAACTATAGACCAGTTAGTCTTACATGCATAGTGGGGAAAGTACTGGAAGGTATTTTTAGGGATATTATACAGAATTTCTTGAAGCCAATAAGGTTATTATTAGGAACCAACATGGATTTGTGAAGGGTAGATCATGTCAAACAAACTTGTTAGGATTTTACGAAACAGTGTTGTCAAAGTCGGAAAAATATCATGCTACACGCTGCCATATATTCACCCCATGCGCTTGCCCGCTGCACGTACACATTCTCTCCCGTGCGTGCGCATATTCACAGTTGCGTGATGGCGCCTCCTCGGCCATGCGCTCGAGCACATGGTATGTGCATTTACGGTAGAGTTTGTGTGCGTCTAGCGGGCGCCTCAATTGTTACATAATAAATTCAAATAGTATGTTTTATAGGTAATGTTCCCCTTAATAATAACTGTAAGTTTGTTTAATGTAACTGGTCGCTGGACAGAGGAATTCCTCTTTGCATGGTACGAAGGGTCAGACAGGGTTTGAGCAGTTGTGTTTGGTACCTAACTAAAGAACATTTTATTAGAAACCATCCGGTGCTGGTTAGGTAAAGATTAATCGCTCCTGCGTATAGTTATGTCTATTAGTAGTTTCTGGACATTTACTATATTTGCGGTTTATTATCCATGCGGCGGGAATTCTGAGATTCCCTCCCACCTGAGCAGTTTGATATAGTCTCAGCCCACCTGTTCAAACTAACCTATGACCTTTTGTTATGATGCGAGGAGACATTCCTGTGTCCAATGAACAATGAGATTATAGGTCCCTTTGTGGTATACTGTACGCAGTGTATATAAGGACAGCCAGCCTGGCCAGCTCAGTCTTCTCTCCACAAACGGTTTTCATCATTGCCTAACTCTGAGCTGGTACCAGGACTGCGCAGCGATCATTCCCCAGTGTGTGTAAGTTATTCTCTGTGACCAACTTATTCCCTGTTTGTATTTGCCATATTCTCTCTCTCTGTTATTGTATAAGATTGTGACGCTATTGTATATTTATGTGTAGTTATTCTGCTTAGATATTGATGTTAGTTTGTAGTGTATGAATTGTTAACTGTTTTCCCCTTTTTACATAGCTAGACATTGTTAGTAAAGGTGTTGGAACCTTAGCAAGGTATCGTGTGTTTATTACATTGCAGAGGGTAATCAGAGCGTCTCAATCGCTCAAACAGCTTTCACATTAACAAGGTTTACTGAGTGTCATCCCGTGAGCGTCTGCGCCGCTCGTGTTCCCCTCGTGGTCACGTGCGTACGCTACGCTAGTAGCGTAGCATTACGGTAGTCGGCCGCCTATAGCGTGCTCGACACCAAGCGTTAAGCTGTGAGCGAGCGTGCCGCATGTGCGTCTCGACCACGGATAAGCGTCTGCTACGCTAAGTGCGTACCCTTACGGTACCCCATACGCCAATTGCGTACTGAATCTCTTACCAGTATATAGTGAAGGTTATAAGGTAATAAATCGGCATTATCAATTGGGGCCTCGTCCGTCCTCCACATATCCGCACTAGCGAACACAGACTTTATTATCTGTCAGCAAGGGCGGGAAGGCAGTATCCCTTCGTATCCGTATTGGTGGTGAGGGATACGGTAGTGCTGGCTAGATAAGCGTCTGTTTTGCTACGCTGTAGGAGTGCTGGTGGAATCTGGAACCGGAAGGTAAGAACAGTACGCTATTGTTTTTTTTAAAACTGTTTCATTTCTATTTGGTACACATTGCATACGCAACACACGCACACACCTGCATTTCTTTTCATTTGTGTATTTTCACACCTCACTTTCCTGTTTGCCATTTCACAATTGATAACGTGCTGAGAAAGATTTGTTGCTATTGGTAGTTAAAAGTAATATTAATACGTTAAGGAGTAATTTGTAAAACACGCACACGGCTTTGCCTAAAGATACAAGGAAAGATCTGTGTGGTGCTCGGTAGATGATTACAGTTAAAGATCATCTACATTGATATAAACGTGTTGGTTGTATTTCTGTGGATATACCTGGCTTGCGTACACGTGTCTCTAACAAAAGGTGGGACTAGCGTACACGACGCAAGGGCCGACGCACGGAGCGTATATTACGCAACGGAGCGTCTGGGTATGCCCACGTAATACAAATCGCACGATAGTATTGTTTTAGTAGGCGATACGCAGGCAACGCGATAATAGCGCAAATCAATCTCAGTGTCCAAAATATTAAGCTAATAGATCCTTCTCTAGTTGCAACTCCTCGGGATTAGCCTGCGATACTGAATGAAAGGGATTTCTGCGCAGAAACGAAAGTAAAGAGTACATGAGGTGAAAGTGTGTGTATACATATATAAGTTTCTAATTTTTGGGTGGAACCACAGGAAATCAAGTTCTCGTGAGGTACATACGTGTAAGTGACGGCACGGTGGCTTGGGAGGCATCCCTTGTTAAACATATAAAAAAAAAGGAGCATTAGAGTATAGCAGACCAGGAGGTCTACTGTAGCACAGACCAGGAGGTCACGGACCAGGAGGTCCAGGTACAGCAGACTAGGAGGTCCGCTATAGATAAGAGTAAAGAAGCACAACACCAGGAAGGGTTGGTGCGGTACCCATATAGGCCATTAAGCTCCGGCTGAAGGAATTCGCAGCCACAATTTTCGATTCCGTTGGTCGTTCCGCACATAAGATTAGTTGCTTATGTGCAGTACGATTGTACCGCACGTAATTGTGTGCATTCGTTTGTAACTTGACCCAGTACCGTTTGCGTATGCTAGAGGGGTCATAAACGCTATTTGTACATTCTAACGTGATTTGTGTAACTTTTTTTTATTTTAAGGGAGGTTCGCTGGTCACTCGGGAATTCTCTAACAACCGATACTTGCTGGGGACGGGTAACCTACTCCCACACGCCCCAGTAAATAAAGGTTCATAGGGGCCCTAGGTTGGGTACAGCAGCTCTGAGTCAGTGATTGCAGTACTGGCCAACGTGGGCGAGAAGTGAGTGGAGGTACTCGGTAAACTTCCGCCGTCAGTCTACCCCGGACATCTTGGTTTTTGTAAGGGTTCGCTGAAGACCCTGATTTGAAGGTCAGAGGTAGTGAGAGCAACACCTGCAAAGATGGGGGCCAGTTGTTCAGGTAGGGGGCGATCAACCCTGGTCCAAGTTGATTCAGTAAACCGACCAATCGGGTCGGCAAGGTATGTCATGTGTGAGAAATACGGTTCACACACACAGGTTTTGTGCGATGAATGGGAAAGAATGACTGTGCATGACGGGGAAAAGTTCCCAAAGGTAGGCAGTTTTAGTCCCGAGGTGTTGCAAAATCTAAGGAGAAGGATATGTCTCATTAAATCTGCAAAGAGACGGATCAAACATTATGATTATTTACAGTTATGGCAACAGGAAGGTGAAATACAAAGAGGATTGGCTCAAGCGGCTGGATCTAACCCTATCAGGAAACTGAAAGCCACCACGCCACCACCACCATACATAACGGGAGAGAAAGTGGTTACAGAGAATGACACACTGGTGTATGATAAACATGCACTTAGTAACTGTATAAATGTTAAGAATAATGTAACCAAGATTGTTGATGCTAATATTAACCCGTGCAAGCTGTACCCTGTTTTAAACTTTCCCCAGGATTGTGACCAAGAGGATGAGCCAACAACAATATCGGCACTCTCTCTAGCAGCCACCATAGCAGAAACAACAGTGGGCACGGCCCAACCAGTAAGAGCAGTATCAAAGGCCCCTAGTGGAGGGACAGGTGAGGTCGTATCAACTGGTAAGTACGGCACTATACACTATGCTGAAACCATTACACCACATGTTGTAGAATCTACTCAGAATGATGTTATTGAACTTAATCCCGTTAGGGTAATTGCAGTACCAAATGGAAAAACTGACACTTCAGGAGTCACTCCTGTCAGAAACATCGCCATGCACTGCCCCTTTTCCCGAACGGAATTAAGATCAATGGTGTCTGAATTCCCTGATCCTAGGAAAGATCTAGTTGCAAGCCAGAAGTACATTAGAGAGCTAGGACATACGGTAGAGCCCAATAACAAAGATTGGCGGACATTGCTGAGGGCATGTTTACCCTCCAATGTCGACTCAGCGAGTTTTATAACTGACTGTAGACTAGACGAAGAAGTACCCCTTACTGAGGAGTACAATCAAGATAATGTGAAAAGAATTAATTTGCAGCTGGGAGTATATTTCCCAGCTGTTGCAAAATGGAACAAAATTTTCTCCATCAAGCAAAAGGAGGGAGAAACAGCGGATGATTATTTTCATCAGGCACTACTGGAAATGGCTAAGTATACAGGAATAGAAGACATTAAGACAAATGTGAATCATAGAGAAGTAGCAGTATCTGTGTTAATGGATGGTGTAAAGGAAGCATTGAGGACGAGGGTACAGACTACCAACCATGTTGGCGAGGTCTGTCGGTGGATACTTTGAGATAGGCCACTATTGATCATGATCAGAATATCACCAGACACAGGGAGTCACAGAGTGATAAGTTAATGGCCGTAAGTATACAGGCCCTGACCACAAGGCCACCTCAGTATAAATCTCCGACCCCTGTGGGTAAGTCAAATGTGGTAACTTGTTATTACTGTCATAAAGAGGGACATTTTGCACGAGACTGTAGATTGAAAAATGCACAAAAATCATATCAACCCCCTAGACAACAACATGACACACGAAAATGGGATCAAGGACCGCAGAGACGGAGTTATGAGCCACACGCAGGGGAAACAAAAAGGTATCCCCCAAAAAGAGACTGGCAAGTCTCTGATAGTTCCCATTTACCCCCTTCACAGGTAATAGCTGCCAGCGCAATGCAGGGAGGTCACCAGATACAATAGGGGTGGGGCCACACCTGTAGTCTGCAGCCAGTGAAATTAATTGCGAGCCTTGGAAGTGAACCCGAGGTCACAATTGATGTAGCTGGTAAATCTCTAAATTTCCTTGTAGATACGGGGGCGGCCAAGTCAGTGATAAATTCGACCGTGGGCTTGAGAACCACTGGTAAAAAAATTCCAGCCATGGGAGTAACAGGAGTAGTACAGCACTACCCTTTAAGAAAACCCGCAGAGATTACGATAGGGCCTTTGCATACCAAGCATTCTTTTCTGCTGGCTGCGTCGGCTCCGACTAATCTCCTAGGGAGAGATTTACTGTGCAAAATGGGATGTGTCATATATTGTACTCCTGAAGGTGTGTTCTTGGACATACCCAAAAACCACGCTCAGGAAGTGCAGGATATGCTAGATTCCCTAACAAGATTAATGTCACACACTGTTGTTGTAAATAGGTGTCCGTCCAAGGTAGAGGAAATGATTTCCCAAATACCGGAATCACTTTGGACCAAGGATGGACAAGACACTGGATTAATGGCTAACGTAGCCCCAGTAGTTGTGCAAGTAAAAGATGGTAGGATAGCTCCAAAAATCCCACAATACTCTCTGAAGCCAGAGGTGGAGTTAGGAGTTTACCCTGTAATAGAGCGCTTTCTACAACAGGGCATTCTGGTAAGGACGTCCAGCACTGCCAATAGTCCCATCTTCCCTGTTAAAAAGAGTGGGGGGAGGGGTTACAGATTAGTGCAGGATCTAAGAGGGATCAACAAAATAGTTGAGAGTCAATTCACTGTAGTGCCAAATCCAGCTGTCATCCTTATGCAAATCCCTCCCACTGCCAAATTTTTCACTGTGATTGACCTCTGCTCCGCTTTCTTCTCGGTACCTCTGCACCCTGACAGTCAATACTTATTCGCATTTACATACAGAGGAGTTCAGTTCCCTGCATGATTGTTTACAGTCTTTCCAACCAGAGAGTGGATCAATATTGATACAGTATGTGGATGATTTACTGCTGTGTTCAGATTCACTGGAAGCGTCCCTGAGAGAGATACGAAACAACTCCTGTTTCATCTTTCAGACACAGGACACAAGGTTTCCAAGGACAAGTTACAATTATGCCAGACCCGTGTGAAGTATTTGGGACACTGTCTGACACAATGACTGAGACACCTCACCGCTGATAGAATTCAAGCAATTCGTGACATGACCCTGCCACTAACCCAGCAACAGATTAGAACATTTTTAGGAATGTGTGGGTATTGCCGTAACTGGATCCCAGGTTTTTCCATACTAGCCCTACCTTTGCAGGAGATGGTCTCATCAAGCAAACCTGATCGGATTTCGCACACAGACGAGTCTGAGATGGCATTTGAGAGACTTAAACAGTGCCTAACGCAGGCACCGGCATTAGGTATGCCTGACTATGGGAAACCCTTTGAGCTGTACGGAACAGAGAGTGCTGGGTGCGCAGCAGGTGTCTTAACCCAGAAGCATGGTGATGCCAGCAGGCCGGTAGCTTACTATAGCGCCCAGCTAGACACGGTAGCGCGATCCCTCCCCACATGCTTGCGAAGTGTTGCAGCAATAGCATTGCTAGTAAGTAAAAGCGAAGATGTAGTGCTAGGACACAATCTCACAATTCATACACCCCATGCAGTGTCAGCCTTACTGAATTCGGCCCAAACCAGAAACGTCTCATCAGCGCGGTTTACAAGATGGGAATTGGCATTAATGGCCCCCGTAAACATCACCATAAGGAGATGCAGTGCATTAAACCCTGCAACATATCTCCCAGGTGTGCCTGGACAGGCACAAAGGGTGGAGGATGAGAGTGATGGTGTAGGAGGATTTAGTGGGGAAAATGACACGCATGATTGTATGGAATATTTGACCCAAAATTTCACGGCAAGGCCTGACATCAGTGACAACCCACTGGAAGATGTAGATTTTACTTTCTACACTGACGGTAGTTGTCACAGACAGATGGACTCGGGAGACTTGTGTACTGGATACGCAGTCGTAGATGACCAAGGTACCATAGAAGCGGAACCGCTAGGCCCACCACACTCAGCACAAGTTGCTGAACTGGTTGCCCTAACCAGAGCATGCGAATTGGCTAAGGGCAAGTCAGCCAATATTTACACAGATTCTAGGTACGCCTTCGGAGTAGTCCATGATTTCGGGGCCCTATGGCGCCTCAGAAATTTCATGACGGCAGCTGGCACACCCGTAGTGCATGCAGCCCACATCAAAAGACTTCTAACAGCGATACAGGAACCCAACAGAGTGGCTGTTATCAAGTGTAAAGCTCACACGTATAGCCAAGACCCGGTATCACTTGGTAACAGCCGAGCAGACAAAGCTGCTAAATCAGCAGCCAGTACCCCCATACAGACAGACAGCACACAACTGATGGTATTTAATACTGTAAATACACAGAAATTATATGAAATGCAAAATTTGTGTTCCCCACAAGAAAAGGCAGTCTGGAGGTCAAAAGGATATGGCCAGGAGTCCTCAGGACTCTGGACAGACGGACAGGGTAAGCCAGTGGCACCCAGAGCATACCTTCCATGTCTAGCGGAAGCGGCACATGGGCTGACCCATCTAGGCAAAGAAGGAATGTGTAAGTTGGTAAGAGCTTCTTGGTGCGCCCCAGGATTTTCTTCCCATGTGTTTAAAAGAGCGATGACATGTCTCACCTGCTTGAGGAAGAATATTGGAAAGGCAATACCGACAGAACCATCCCATATCCCTCCGACAGATGGCCCTTTTCAGGTAATACAAATTGATTTCATACAATTGCCACCTTGTAGAAATATAAAATATGTATTGGTCTGTATCGATGTGTTCTCAAATTGGGTTGAAGCATTTCCCGCGGCCACAAATACCGCTGTATTTACTGCAAAGAAAATTGTGCAGGAATTTGTGTGTAGGTATGGTATCCCTAGAATCATTGAAAGTGATAGGGGTACCCATTTTACAGGTGAAGTCTTTCAAACAATGTGTAAGTTGATGGGAATTAATAGTAAGCTGCACACTCCGTACCGCCCTCAGGCGAGTGCGAAGGTGGAAAGAGTAAACAGCACTATTAAAAATAAATTGAGCAAGGTAATGACTGAAACAGGACTGTTATGGCCTGAAGCTCTGCCAATTGTATTATACAGCACCAGAACCACTCCCAGGTCCCCTCTTAATCTGTCTCCTTTTGAAATTCTGTTTGGTCGACAACCCCATGTTATGATTAACCCCCAGGATGATTTGAAATGTAACAATGAAGTAACCGTAAAGTACTTGGTTAAGATGAGTAAGCAATTGAGGAATCAGAATGATAATCTAAAGTTGGTGATTCCTGATCTGCCAGACAGTAATTGTCATGACATTGAACCTGGGGATTATGTAATGATACAGAATATTCTACGCTCAGGTTGCTTTATTGACAGATGGGAAGGACCATATCAAGTCTTATTGACAAGCACAACAGCGTTGAAGGTTGCTGAGAGGGAGACTTGGGTCCATTCGTCTCATTGTAAAAAGGTCACTGACCCAGAGAGGTCCCGTGATAAAGAACAGATGGTAGAGGTTGTATCACTAGAGTGTCTGTTCAGGGAGGATTGAGACGACACCTGAGCGCTGAGAATAATAAGACCGGAAGCTTGTCGAGCCAGATTTCTTTTTTTCCCATTTGTTATTTTCTCCCGTTCCCACCTCCCTCCTATTTCCTTTTCCCTTTCTTATTTTTCTCCTTTTACTCCTCTAAAATGGACTTGCCCCAAGAGACTGTGATCCGTATTTTCCTGTTGACCCTGTTGTTGACCAGAGCAGTCTGTTTTGGTGAGAGTACCATGGAGGTCAAGGAAGGATCTGGAATGGGTTCTGATGACCAGGATGGAGGCGTAGTTTCCCAAGAACAGCACAATCACAGAGTAAAGGCGAGTATCAGAAAACGATCTGGTAGCATTGACAATAGAAGGAATTGTGAAGGATTGTTAGCTGAAGAAAACTACATCTGTAGGCATTGTGATAACATAGTTGAGGATGGGTGCATCAAGAAATGTCAGTCCAGTTTTAATATCCACATGGACCGGCATACATTGAGTGACTATCACTCCTTAGTGGGTAAAGTGTTAAATCAGACAGACTGTTGGGTATGTTCTCAAGTACCTCAAGGTCATAGCAAATCAGGACTAGTACCATTCCCTTTAACTGTAGGAGAGGTACTTGAGCTAAGTGGTGGGAGGCCGGTGGACAAGAGGTTTAATATCTCTAGTCCTCCTAGTTTGAAGCTCCACCAATATCACGTGGATAGGTCCTTAGTGTGCTTTAACATTTCCAATCCCCGAAAGCCGGGAAATTGGGAAGTGTCATGGAGTAATCAAACCATGACCTTTTCATACAGAGCCGACAGAGTGCCCATAGACACAGAACTTATACGCCAGATAGCCGACCATGGAAGATTTTTCCGGTATAGGTACACTCTAGGAAGTAGGCCATGCGAGTTGGAGAAGTATCACCAGGATACTGTGCACATATCGTACAAACAGATACGTGTACTAAACAGATGGGAGAATTAGGGTTAGGAGATTTCACATGGAAAATTTGTAACATGGTTATGTCATACTCCGTCCCATATGTTCTCCCCGATGATGCGTATTTCATATGCGGGAGGAAGGCGTATAAGTGGCTTGCCCCAAACTCAGAGGGATTGTGTTATATTGGAAAAGTACTGCCTGAAGTAATGACTGTATCCCATAACAAAATGAAAGATATTCACCGCAGTGCCCAAGCTCCTTATACTCACACTCATTACGAGCACGTCGGTAAACGGCACCTGATAGAGAGGACAGAGCATCCAGCCTCTGATCTGATCCATGAATCCACCGGGATTCAATTCCTACTCGCGTTAGATATCACTCGTACCGCCAGAGGAGTGATAAATTATAAATATATATCTGCGCTAACGAACTTGTTAGACAATATCACCGAAATGTATGACGACACGTTCAGGTACACTGGGAAAGAGTTACAAGCCTACAAAACAGAACTGGTTCAGCATAGGATGATTCTCAATTACCTCACAGCAGTGACAGGCGGGTATTGTGTTACCCTAGCAACTCAATATGGAATAAAGTGCTGCACGTACATTACAAACAGCACGGAGGACCCAGCCGAGGTCATAGACCAAAAGATGGATGACATTCTACAATTAAAGTGGGAGTTTCGAAGGAAACAATCTCACACTCGCTGCTGTGGGTAATGAGCTGACCAGTTGGGTGTCATGGTTGAACCCACGAAATTGGTTCTCTGGTTTAGGAGAATGGGCCCAAAGTATTATTATGGATGTAGGGAAATTTCTTTTGTGTATTCTAGGAGTCGTCATATTGGTCGGACTGATATTTAGATGCGTTCGGGCTTTAACGAAGTGTAAAGGTAGTACTAGAGTGATGAGTCTGAGGAGCGAGGACACTGTAATAACAACAACTAATTTGATTTATGACCCAACGATAGAGACAATGCTGTGATGAAAATGTGATTCCACGGTCCGTTTCTTTCACCCGTTTCTCCTTTGTTTTCCTCCAAGGTACAAAGACATCCGCTTGGAAGAAGAATTTGACAACCTCTTTTATACAGACCATTGATGGACTATGCCACAGACCCCCAATATCCCTAGTGACTTTAACTTTTACGATAGCCCAATACCTTAGAGACTGTAACTTTATGGACAATGGAACAACTTTTGCTCGCTATTTATAGCAAAAGCACCGAGAGACATCAGACAACATGTACATCAAGACAAGACATCAGACAAGACCTCAATCGGTGGCTGTTTATTTAAACTCACATAGTTTACGACTGCATTTATAACGATTGCTTCTTATCTTCACCTCTACAACCTTCAGGTAATAACACACATAGTCGATAGGGAATATAGACACAGATATCAGCACTCACATACCCCCCATTCATGTATCATCAACTAAATGTGCTCCCCATTTGTTGCAACCAAAAGCCAAAAGGAGCTCTGTAAAGTTTGACAGCCCATCCACAGACCCTTGATACGGGATAAGAAGGAATTCAAATGTATACTTCGCAATACCTCGAAGCTTGATTTAAAACACGTACGGCACGATGATACATGACCCCTCAAACATGGATTCATACATACATGCTTCTACTATCTCCCTAGGTCATACTTTTTCCCACCTGCTCCTCTCCTCCCTTTACCCAATCATAAAATGGTATTTACATGATGACATATATTTTTCTTTTTTGAACTGTTTTAGGAAGTGGCAGTTATTGATGACTGCCAAAGGGTGGACTGTCAAAGTCGGAAAAATATCATGCTACACGCTGCCATATATTCACCCCATGCGCTTGCCCGCTGCACGTACACATTCTCTCCCGTGCGTGCGCATATTCGCAGTTGCGTGACGGCGCCTCCTCGGCCATGCGCTCGACCGCATGGTATGTGCATTTACGGTAGAGTTTGTGTGCGTCTAGCGGGCGCCTCAAATGTTACATAATAAATTCAAATAGTATGTTTTATAGGTAATGTTCCCCTTAATAATAACTAAGTTTGTTTAATGTAACTGGTCGCTGGACAGAGGAATTCCTCTTTGCATGGTACGAAGGGTCAGACAGGGTTTGAGCAGTTGTGTTTGGTACCTAACTAAAGAACATTTTATTAGAAACAATCCGGTGCTGGTTAGGTAAAGATTAATCGCTCCTGCGTATAGTTATGTCTATTAGTAGTTTCTGGACATTTACTATATTTGCGGTTCATTATCCATGCGGCGGGAATTCTGAGATTCCCTCCCACCTGAGCAGTTTGATATAGTCACAGCCCACCTGTTCAAACTAACCTATGACCTTTTGTTATGATGCGAGGAGACATTCCTGTGTCCAATGAACAATGAGATTATAGGTCCCTTTGTGGTATACTGTACGCAGTGTATATAAGGACAGCCAGCCTGGCCAGCTCAGTCTTCTCTCCACAAACGGTTTTCATCATTGACTAACTCGGAGCTGGTACCAGGACTGCGCAGCGATCATTCCCCAGTGTGTGTAAGTTATTCTCTGTGACCAACTTATTCCCTGTTTGTATTTGCCATATTCTCTCTCTCTGTTATTGTATAAGATTGTGACGCTATTGTATATTTATGTGTAGTTATTCTGCTTAGATATTGATGTTAGTTTGTAGTGTATGAATTGTTAACTGTTTTCCCCTTTTTACATAGCTAGACATTGTTAGTAAAGGTGTTGGAACCTTAGCAAGGTATCGTGTGTTTATTACATTGCAGAGGGTAATCGGAGCGTCTCAATCGCTCAAACAGCTTTCACATTAACAAGGTTTACTGAGTGTCATCCCGTGAGCGTCTGCGCCGCTCGTGTTCCCCTCGTGGTCACGAGCGTATGCTACGCTAGTAGCGTAGCATTACGGTAGTCGGCCGCCTATAGCGTGCTCGACACCAAGCGTTAAGCTGTGAGCGAGCGTGCCGCATGTGCGTCTCGACCACGGATAAGCGTCTGCTACGCTAAGTGCGTACCCTTACGGTACCCCATACGCCAATTGCGTACTGAATCTCTTACCAGTATATAGTGAAGGTTATAAGGTAATAAATCAGCATTATCAGTGTGAACCTAGATCAGGGTAAGGAGGTGGATGTAATCTTTTTAGACTTTGTTAAAGCTTTCAACACAGTACCGTACATGAGACTTATCTATAAATTACAAGAACTGGGGCTAGAGAGCACAATATAAACTTGGGTTACAAATTGGCTAGATACAGTAATAGGGAGCACGAGTTGTGGTAAATGAAACTTTTTCAAATAGGACTGAAGAACTAAGTGGAGTGCCAGAAGGGTCTGTTCTTGGACCACTATTGTTCAACATTTTCATAAATGATCTAGAAGTCTAGAGAGCGTGGTGTCAATTTTTGCAGACGATAACAAACTGTGTAAGGTTATAAATTCGGAGGGAGATACTGTCTCTTCAGAACAACTTATTTAAACTGGAAGCATGGGCAGCAAAATGGAGAATGAGGCTCAATACAGACAAGTGTAAGGTAATGCACTTTGGTAGTAAGAATAAAAATACCACCTACAGTACACACGAAATGGGATAAAATTAGGGGATTTTGTACTGGAAAAAGATTTAGGCATTCACATGTAGATAACAAACTTTGCAGCAGTACCCAAAGTACAGTAGAATTGCAGCTACTGTAAGAAGGTAAATAAGGTATTAGCATGCAGTAAGCGGGGAATTGATGCAAGGGATTAGAGTGTTATACTGTACTCCCGTTATATAAATCTCTAGTGAGGCCACATATTGAATACTGTGCACAATTTTGGGCACCATACTACAAAAAGGATATCTTGGAACTAGAAAAGGTTCAGAGGTGGGCGACCAAACTGATCAAGGGGATGGAGACGCTGGAAGGAGGAGAGGAGATTTCGCACACAGAGACGAAAAGGTTTCTTCACAGTAAGGACAATACGTGTTTGGAATTCATTGCCGGAGAGACTAGTAAAGGTGGACTCGGTCAATACTTTTAAGAATGGGCTAGATAAATTCCTAATGGAAAAAGATATACAGGGTTGTTAGATTGCGCACTATAGTCAAAAAAAGAGGAATTAACACAACGGGCGTCACCCACAGCAGGTAAAATTAGTCCTAAAAATAATACAGTGTAGAAGACCACAAATAGCTTGAACCCGATGGACAAACTGTCTTTTTTCAAACTCAGAAACTATGTTACTATGTTACAGTACAGAACACTACTGTAGATTACTGTACTTACTGCACTGGGGCTCCTCCTCCACCTCTACCTCCATGTCAATGATATCTGTGTTGAATAGGAAAAAAAATATTATAAACCAAAAAACGAAAAGTCAAATTTTACATTGTTATTTACAGTACTACTGTACTACAGTATTGTACAGTACTTTACAGTAGTACTGTGCTACAGGAAGTAGAGTACAGGAAGCAGAGAGACATTCATAATAGGAGCAGAATGACTTTCCATTGGTAGAGGGCATACTGCATTGTACTGTACCTGAATTTAAAATACCGGCTGTCAGGATCCCAGCATTCAGACTGCCACTGTTTGTCATGCGAACCCAAACCATTGGTAGAACACAATGTACAGAACAGTACTGTAGATAACAGTACGTACCGAGGTGGGCAGAAGGCGGCTCCTCCTCCTCCTCAGTATCGATCACAAGGCGGTCTGTGTGTAAAAGATAACAAGTATTGTAAAATAAAAAAATTACAGAAATACTGTAGGAAAATAGTTTTTAACAATAATAATGATTACCACTGCCGTAGCTCCCTTTCTCCTGACCGGCATGCTACTGGGGTGATGGGGGGGAGCATGAGGTACTGTGAAAAAATAACATTATAAATAGTGATGAGCGGGTTCGGTTTTACTCGGTTTTACTCGGTTTTACTCGGTTCTCAAAACAGCATCTTATTGGCTCACGGATGTCACGTGTTTTGGATAGCCAATAAGATGCCGTTTTGAGAACCGAGTAAAACCGAGTAAAACCGAGTAAAACCGAACCTCGCTCATCACTAATTATAAAGTAAGCTACAGTACAATTGAATACAGTATGGTTAATAATGAATAAAAATAAAGCATAAAATATAATGCGATATGTCGGCATTCGGGATGCCAGCGCTCAGTATCACGATGACTACATTCCGAATGTGGAAAAAGCAAATGCAAAAATCTCGACACGGTTTTGTTAAGTATAGTACCCCCCTCCCCTCTAACCAAAAACCTACCCTCTTGCAGCCTAAACCTAAACCTCCCAATTGGTGCTAAACCCTAATTCCCCCCTGGTGGTGCCTACACCTAACCACCCATGCCCGCAGCCTATCCCTAACCCTACTCGATGCTGATGCTCAGTATCCCAACGATGGCATCCCGAAAGCAAAAATACAAGATGGGAAAATACCGACAGGGGTTCGTTAAGTACTTTATAGTACCCAGTGCTGAAAGTAGGGTGGTATGGGGTGGTACGGAGTTAAGAAATTTGGTGGTGGTAGGCAGTACCTCAGCCCTCCAATGGTGCATAACTTATATGGGCATATCTTTGTGTGGGACATAAAATGGTGTCAGTGGCATAACTGTGTGTTGCATAATATGTAATAGGCCATTACGGTGTGTGGTATACTGTAATATTTAAGGCATTATGTTGTGTGGCATAATGTATAATAGGCATTAGGGTGTGTGGCATAATGTGTAATGGGCATTAAGGTGTATGGCATAATGTGGCCATGCGCCTATTGTCATGCAGAAACTCACCTAGTTTTGTGTGACCACACCCCCTCATGACACATGACCACACCCATTTTAACTATGAGTACCACTAAGACAAAAAATTCTACTTGCATCACTGATAGTACCCCTCTCCCCTGTAACCCGAAAGCTCCCCTCCTGCAGCCTAAACCTAAATCTCCCCCATGGTGATTAACCCTAAGTATCCCCCTGGTGGTGCCTAAACCTAACTCTCCCTTTCCTGGCTGTATAGTCACTTCATCCGGCATCCTTACAATCAGGATCCTGTGTGTTGGGATCCCGGTGCCAGTCTCCCACACAATTTGAGCTATCGTCGCTGCCATTTTCAGGGGTGTGTGGATTCTAGCACCTGGATCTCGACCGCCAGCCTCACAAATCATGACTGGTGCGCCAGAATTCTTGTTACACAGTACCACTGGGAAACGAGGCAGAAATCAGAGAGTAGTGTGCTTACCGGCTGAGCTGGGGTCTGACGCCTCCTCTTCCCACACTTCCTGGGCCAGGAGTGGCTGCGGGTGGGCAGGTGGCAGCAGTACTGTGAAAAAAATAACAGTACCGTAAGTGAAGCTGTCAATTTGTAACATGTACTGTACAGTATCCAGGACACATGTACAGTAGTGTAACGATGACAGTCACACCAGAATTCTCATTACACAATACTACTGGAAAGCAAGGCAGAAATCGGAGAGTAGTGTGCTTTCCGGCTGCACTGGTGCCTGGCTCCTACTCATCACCCTGGGGTGTTTGCTAGAGATGAGCGCCTGAAATTTTTCGGGTTTTGTGTTTTGGTTTTGGGTTCGGTTCCGCGGCCGTGTTTTGGGTTCGAACGCGTTTTGGCAAAACCTCACCGAATTTTTTTTGTCGGATTCGGGTGTGTTTTGGATTCGGGTGTTTTTTTCAAAAAACACTAAAAAACAGCTTAAATCATAGAATTTGGGGGTCATTTTGATCCCAAAGTATTATTAACCTCAAAAACCATAATTTACACTCATTTTCAGTCTATTCTGAATACCTCACACCTCACAATATTATTTTTAGTCCTAAAATTTGCACCGAGGTCGCTGTGTGAGTAAGATAAGCGACCCTAGTGGCCGACACAAACACCGGGCCCATCTAGGAGTGGCACTGCAGTGTCACGCAGGATGTCCCTTCCAAAAAACCCTCCCCAAACAGCACATGACGCAAAGAAAAAAAGAGGCGCAATGAGGTAGCTGTGTGAGTAAGATTAGCGACCCTAGTGGCCGACACAAACACCGGGCCCATCTAGGAGTGGCACTGCAGTGTCACGCAGGATGTCCCTTCCAAAAAACCCTCCCCAAACAGCACATGACGCAAAGAAAAAAAGAGGCGCAATGAGGTAGCTGACTGTGTGAGTAAGATTAGCGACCCTAGTGGCCGACACAAACACCGGGCCCATCTAGGAGTGGCACTGCAGTGTCACGCAGGATGTCCCTTCCAAAAAACCCTCCCCAATCAGCACATGATGCAAAGAAAAAGAAAAGAAAAAAGAGGTGCAAGATGGAATTGTCCTTGGGCCCTCCCACCCACCCTTATGTTGTATAAACAAAACAGGACATGCACACTTTAACCAACCCATCATTTCAGTGACAGGGTCTGCCACACGACTGTGACTGATATGACGGGTTGGTTTGGACCCCCCCCAAAAAAGAAGCAATTAATCTCTCCTTGCACAAACTGGCTCTACAGAGGCAAGATGTCCACCTCATCTTCACCCTCCGATATATCACCGTGTACATCCCCCTCCTCACAGATTATCAATTCGTCCCCACTGGAATCCACCATCTCAGCTCCCTGTGTACTTTGTGGAGGCAATTGCTGCTGGTCAATGTCTCCGCGGAGGAATTGATTATAATTCATTTTAATGAACATCATCTTCTCCACATTTTCTGGATGTAACCTCGTACGCCGATTGCTGACAAGGTGAGCGGCAGCACTAAACACTCTTTCGGAGTACACACTTGTGGGAGGGCAACTTAGGTAGAATAAAGCCAGTTTGTGCAAGGGCCTACAAATTGCCTCTTTTTCCTGCCAGTATAAGTACGGACTGTGTGACGTGCCTACTTGGATGCGGTCACTCATATAATCCTCCACCATTCTATCAATGTTGAGAGAATCATATGCAGTGACAGTAGACGACATGTCCGTAATCGTTGTCAGGTCCTTCAGTCCGGACCAGATGTCAGCATCAGCAGTCGCTCCAGACTGCCCTGCATCACCGCCAGCGGGTGGGCTCAGAATTCTGAGCCTTTTCCTCGCACCCCCAGTTGCGGGAGAATGTGAAGGAGGAGATGTTGACAGGTCGCGTTCCGCTTGACTTGACAATTTTGTCACCAGCAGGTCTTTCAACCCCAGCAGACCTGTGTCTGCCGGAAAGAGAGATCCAAGGTAGGCTTTAAATCTAGGATCGAGCACGGTGGCCAAAATGTAGTGCTCTGATTTCAACAGATTGACCACCCGTGAATCCTTGTTAAGCGAATTAAGGGCTGCATCCACAAGTCCCACATGCCTAGCGGAATCGCTCCCTTTTAGCTCCTTCTTCAATGCCTCCAGCTTCTTCTGCAAAAGCCTGATGAGGGGAATGACCTGACTCAGGCTGGCAGTGTCTGAACTGACTTCACGTGTGGCAAGTTCAAAGGGCATCAGAACCTTGCACAACGTTGAAATCATTCTCCACTGCACTTGAGACAGGTGCATTCCACCTACTATATCGTGCTCAATTGTATAGGCTTGAATGGCCTTTTGCTGCTCCTCCAACCTCTGAAGCATATAGAGCGTTGAATTCCACCTCGTTACCACTTCTTGCTTCAGATGATGGCAGGGCAGGTTCAGTAGTTTTTGGTGGTGCTCCAGTCTTCTGTACGTGGTGCCTGTACGCCGAAAGTGTCCCGCAATTTTTCTGGCCACCGACAGCATCTCTTGCACGCCCCTGTCGTTTTTAAAAAAATTCTGCACCACCAAATTCAAGGTATGTGCAAAACATGGGACGTGCTGGAATTTGCCCATATTTAATGCACACACAATATTGCTGGCGTTGTCCGATGCCACAAATCCACAGGAGAGTCCAATTGGGGTAAGCCATTCCGCGATGATCTTCCTCAGTTGCCGTAAGAGGTTTTCAGCTCTGTGCGTATTCTGGAAAGCGGTGATACAAAGCGTAGCCTGCCTAGGAAAGAGTTGGCGTTTGCGAGATGCTGCTACTGGTGCCGCCGCTGCTGTTCTTGCGGCGGGAGTCCATACATCTACCCAGTGGGCTGTCACAGTCATATAGTCCTGACCCTGCCCTGCTCCACTTGTCCACATGTCCGTGGTTAAGTGGACATTGGGTACAACTGCATTTTTTAGGACACTGGTGAGTCTTTTTCTGAGGTCCGTGTACATTCTCGGTATCGCCTGCCTAGAGAAGTGGAACCTAGATGGTATTTGGTAACGGGGGCACACTGCCTCAATAAATTGTCTAGTTCCCTGTGAACTAACGGCGGATACCGGACGCACGTCTAACACCAACATAGTTGTCAAGGACTCAGTTATCCGCTTTGCAGTAGGATGACTGCTGTGATATTTCATCTTCCTCGCAAAGGACTGTTGAA
The DNA here is from genome assembly GCF_028390025.1 of Pseudophryne corroboree. Taxonomy (NCBI): domain Eukaryota; kingdom Metazoa; phylum Chordata; class Amphibia; order Anura; family Myobatrachidae; genus Pseudophryne; species Pseudophryne corroboree. The sequence continues at coordinate 202,968,046 of NC_086454.1, forward strand.
CAGTCAATTGCTTACTGGAAGTAGTACAAGTGGGCTTACGACTTCCCCTCTGGGATGACCATCGACTCCCAGCGGCAACAACAGCAGCGCCAGCAGCAGTAGGCGTTACACGCAAGGATGCATCGGAGGAATCCCAGGCAGGAGAGGACTCGTCAGAATTGCCAGTGACATGGCCTGCAGGACTATTGGCATTCCTGGGGAAGGAGGAAATTGACACTGAGGGAGTTGGTGGGGTGGTTTGCGTGAGCTTGGTTACAAGAGGAAGGGATTTACTGGTCAGTGGACTGCTTCCGCTGTCACCCAAAGTTTTTGAACTTGTCACTGACTTATTATGAATGCGCTGCAGGTGACGTATAAGGGAGGATGTTCCGAGGTGGTTAACGTCCTTACCCCTACTTATTACAGCTTGACAAAGGGAACACACGGCTTGACACCTGTTGTCCGCATTTCTGGTGAAATACCTCCACACCGAAGAGCTGATTTTTTTGGTATTTTCACCTGGCATGTCAACGGCCATATTCCTCCCACGGACAACAGGTGTCTCCCCGGGTGCCTGACTTAAACAAACCACCTCACCATCAGAATCCTCCTGGTCAATTTCCTCCCCAGCGCCAGCAACACCCATATCCTCCTCATCCTGGTGTACTTCAACACTGACATCTTCAATCTGACTATCAGGAACTGGACTGCGGGTGCTCCTTCCAGCACTTGCAGGGGGCGTGCAAATGGTGGAAGGCGCATGCTCTTCACGTCCAGTGTTGGGAAGGTCAGGCATCGCAACCGACACAATTGGACTCTCCTTGTGGATTTGGGATTTCGAAGAATGCACAGTTCTTTGCTGTGCTGCTTTTGCCAGCTTGAGTCTTTTCATTTTTCTAGCGAGAGGCTGAGTGCTTCCATCCTCATGTGAAGCTGAACCACTAGCCATGAACATAGGCCAGGGCCTCAGCCATTCCTTGCCACTCCGTGTGGTAAATGGCATATTGGCAAGTTTACGCTTCTCCTCCGACAATTTTATTTTAGGTTTTGGAGTCCTTTTTTTACTGATATTTGGTGTTTTGGATTTGACATGCTCTGTACTATGACATTGGGCATCGGCCTTGGCAGACGACGTTGCTGGCATTTCATCGTCTCGGCCATGACTAGTGGCAGCAGCTTCAGCACGAGGTGGAAGTGGATCTTGATCTTTCCCTAATTTTGGAACCTCAACATTTTTGTTCTCCATATTTTAATAGGCACAACTAAAAGGCACCTCAGGTAAACAATGGAGATGGATGGATTGGATACTAGTATACAATTATGGACGGGCTGCCGAGTGCCGACACAGAGGTAGCCACAGCCGTGAACTACCGCACTGTACTGTGTCTGCTGCTAATATATAGACTGGTTGATAAAGAGATAGTATACTCGTAACTAGTATGTATGTATAAAGAAAGAAAAAAAAACCACGGTTAGGTGGTATATACAATTATGGACGGGCTGCCGAGTGCCGACACAGAGGTAGCCACAGCCGTGAACTACCGCACTGTACTGTGTCTGCTGCTAATATATAGACTGGTTGATAAAGAGATAGTATACTCGTAACTAGTATGTATGTATAAAGAAAGAAAAAAAAACCACGGTTAGGTGGTATATACAATTATGGACGGGCTGCCGAGTGCCGACACAGAGGTAGCCACAGCCGTGAACTACCGCACTGTACTGTGTCTGCTGCTAATATATAGACTGGTTGATAAAGAGATAGTATACTCGTAACTAGTATGTATGTATAAAGAAAGAAAAAAAAACCACGGTTAGGTGGTATATACAATTATGGACGGGCTGCCGAGTGCCGACACAGAGGTAGCCACAGCCGTGAACTACCGCACTGTACTGTGTCTGCTGCTAATATAGACTGGTTGATAAAGAGATAGTATACTACTAATATTATATATACTGGTGGTCAGGTCACTGGTCACTAGTCACACTGGCAGTGGCACTCCTGCAGCAAAAGTGTGCACTGTTTAATTTTAATATAATATTATGTACTCCTGGCTCCTGCTATAACCTATAACTGGCACTGCAGTAGTGCTCCCCAGTCTCCCCCACAATTATAAGCTGTGTGAGCTGAGCAGTCAGACAGATATATAATATATATAGATGATGCAGCACACTGGCCTGAGCCTGAGCAGTGCACACAGATATGGTATGTGACTGACTGAGTCACTGTGTGTATCGCTTTTTTCAGGCAGAGAACGGATATATTAAATAAACTGCACTGTGTGTCTGGTGGTCACTCACTATATAATATATTATGTACTCCTGGCTCCTGCTATAACCTATAACTGGCACTGCAGTAGTGCTCCCCAGTCTCCCCCACAATTATAAGCTGTGTGAGCTGAGCAGTCAGACAGATATATATAATATTATTTATATATAGATAATAGATGATGCAGCACACTGGCCTGAGCCTGAGCAGTGCACACAGATATGGTATGTGACTGAGTCACTGTGTGCTGTGTATCGCTTTTTTCAGGCAGAGAACGGATTATAAATAAAACTGGTGGTCACTGGTCACTATCAGCAAAACTCTGCACTGTACTGAGTACTCCTAATGCTCCCCAAAATTAGTAAATCAAGTGTCTCTCTAATCTATTCTAAACGGAGAGGACGCCAGCCACGTCCTCTCCCTATCAATCTCAATGCACGTGTGAAAATGGCGGCGACGTGCGGCTCCTTATATAGAATCCGAGTCTCGCGATAGAATCCGAGCCTCGCGAGAATCCGACAGCGTCATGATGACGTTCGGGCGCGCTCGGGTTAACCGAGCAAGGCGGGAAGATCCGAGTCGCTCGGACCCGTGAAAAAAAACATGAAGTTCTGGCGGGTTCGGATTCAGAGAAACCGAACCCGCTCATCTCTAGTGTTTGCAGGTGGGCAGGTGGTGGCGGTATTGTGAATAAAAAATATAACAGTACTGTAAGTGATGCTGTGTTGTATAAATTATACAGTATGTAAGTATGCAGTACAGTACAGTATCTCTCCTTCCTACCACACACAGCTGGGGCCCTTGATGTATATACAATCAATACTGCCAGTGCATGCATGATAATGTAGCAGATTAATATCAGCAATGCATGATAGAAAAGCCAGCCAGCCAGTCACCCACTCACCGTACCTCACCTTTGCCCTGCACTTCCCGGCTGCTGGATCTCACAGGAAGTGTCCCACCCTTCCTCCCATCCGGATTGTGGTGAATTATCTGGGCTGGTCAGAACAGGGGGGTGGGACACATTGAAAATCCAGTATAAATCACTATGTACAGTACAGTAATTAACAATACTTACATGCTCGGCGGCGCCTTTCCTGCCTTCTATGCCATCGTGCTTCCAGCCCTGTAAAAAAAAAAATACAGTATACAGTATAATGGCAGCATACTGTAGAGCCAATGAAATTCAACATTGACAGCATCTTTATAACATCACAATCAATTGAATTGTTCATTCTAGTACCCTGCACCTAATCACTCAGGAGGGCATAGTGTACTTTACTATCTTAAAAACTAAAGGAGCAAATTTTTTAATGTGACATATACTTACAGTATCGCTACAGTACAGTACAGTAGGTCCAGGGTATTAGACAGAACACTACCTTTATAGACATTTGTGACACAATAACATTGCCCTTATAAACATTATGACACATATCAACATGCAGCCCTCCCACCCTTAACCATCTCAGTATCACAGTATAAATTGATTTTATGACAGTTGATGCAGCACTCACCTGAATCCATCTTAGTCACGTCACGTCACAGTAGTGCAGTTTATTCACATCACGTCACAGTACTGTCCTTGAGTTATGTTGTGTAATACAGTAGAGCACCTTATTCACGTTACTGTACGTCACAGTAGTGCAGCAGTATATTCACATTACATTACAAAGTAGAGATCTGCCACAGTCATTGACCTTATAACACATTATGCAAGAGTAATGCACCTCATAACACATTAGGCCATAGTAATGTCCCTTAGAATAATTTCTGCCACAGTAACGTCCCTTAGAATAAATTCTGCCACAGTAATGCCCTTAGAATACTACTGTATCTGAAACACAAATCTACCTTACAATACAATCTGCCACAGTAATGCCCTTAGAATACTACAGTACCTGGCACCAGTGGCGTCAGAACGCTTTTTGGTTGGGGGGGGCAAGATATAATTTCAGTTTGGCGCCCCTAAATATCTAAATGTCGCCCCCTCTGTTATACCTCATAACAAAAATGGAGAGAGAGATGTAGAGAGAGACATGGCGAGAGAGAGACATGGAGAGAAAGAGAGACCTGGAGACAGAGACACATGGAAAGAGAGAGATGGGGAGAGAGATACATGGAGAGAAACGCATGTATGGTGAGAGAGAGAGAGAGGTATATCACCATCAGCAGAATGTGTGCCCAGGAGAGCAGTTACCTGGAGGTTTTCGGGAGGAGGTTGCAAGGTCTCTCCGGCCAGGTAGAGGTTCTGCAGGGGCTCTGGCGGGCTCTCAGGGCGTCACTCACATGTAGGCAGTGGTCCAGCAAAAATTTGGTGGCCGTGGGGGTAGGGGGGGGGGGGTGTAGGGAGGAGAAGGGGAGGATAGGCAGTGACAAGGCGGATGATGCAGGATGGTGTAAGGCGTAACTATAACTTTGTGGTTCACATAGAAAAATCTTGACAGGGCCTTCCCTGCCCCCCGCCGTTGTCACTTCAATACCCCTTAGGGGATCAAGAAAGAGAGCGAGAGAGAAAGACAAAGCAGGTATCAGGGGTAGAGAGAAAGAGAGGTGCGAGAAAGAGAGGGAGGTCAGGGAGAGAGAGAGAGAGAGGGTTTCACGGAAAAAGAGGGAATGAGCAAGAGATAGGAGCGAGAGAGAGAGGGTGTAAAGGCGGGTACACACTAGGTGACGGGGAAATGCTGGCGATCAACGATATAGTTCGTATACACTGATCGTTATCGTTCAACGATAACGATCAATGTAGTCATCGCCGGAATTCCAGGCCATGATGCTCAGCCCAACATTGACAGGTTAAGCTACATGTCAGCTCAATATTGGTGATCGCTGAACGGTGTGCGGGAGCGTGCCTCATTCATCGGTCACCGATATTGCCCACATACACACTGGACGATATAAGACTAAAAATAAACGATTAAGACTTTTATGTCGTTGTCGTTTATTTTTTAGGCTAAAATCGCCTAGTGTGTAGTGTGTAGTGTGTACCTTAAGGGGGTTAAGGGAGAAAGAAAGTGTCAGGGACAGAGAGAGAGTGTGTGTCAGAGGGAGAGCGGGTCAGCAAGAGCGACAGACTGAGGTAGAGAGAGAGACTGTCAGGGGGAGAGACAGTGTTAGGGAGTGAGGAAGAGACAGTGTCAAAAAGAGAGACCGACAGTGTCAGGGAGAGAGAGAGACAGTGCCAGCAGGGAGGGAGAGAGAGCTAGACAGCATCAGGGAGAGACATTGTCACAGAGAGAGATAGAGTGCCAGGGAGAGAGAGACAGTGTCAGGAAGAAAGTGAGGGAGAGAGAGTGTGTCAAGAAGAGAATGAGGGAGATGATGCCAAAGAGAGAGAGTGTAGGGAGGGGACAGAGAGACATTGTCAGGGAGAGAGTTGAGAGGGAGAGTGTCAGAGGGAGAGCTAGAGAGGTGGGGCAGCCCGAGACACTACCTTTACAGTCTACAGCACAGCACAGGTCTCTTATGGGGGCTGGCACTTCACGGCATTAGGCCCCGCTCCTTAAATACCCGCAAATTGCGGTACTGCCACCGGGAGCCTGCCATGGCAGGTAGGTTAGTGGCAGAGTAGACTGTGCCAGGCTAGTCCCCCCCTCTCCCATTACATACTCCGTGGCTGCAGACAGGGCCAGCCCGAGCCTCCTTTTTTTTGCAAGCGAAAATATATTTTGGCGCCCCTTAGTGGAATTTATAGGAGCGTGGTTTCATAGGGAAGAGACGAGGCCATAGAATAGTACCAATTCACATTACACCTTACAGCAGCATGCGCTAGTCACATTATACTGTACCTCACAGCAGCGTCCGCTAGTCACAATACACCTCACAGCAGCGTCCGCTAGTCACATTACACCTCACAGCGGCATCCGCTAGTCACATTACACCTCACAGCAGCGTCCGCTAGTCACAATACACCTCACAGCAGCGTCCGCTAGTCACATTACACCTCACAGCGGCATCCGCTAGTCACATTACACCTCACAGCGGCGTCCGCTAGTCACAATACACCTCACAGCAGCGTCCGCTAGTCACATTACACCTCACAGCGGCATCCGCTAGTCACATTACACCTCACAACGGCGTCAGCTAGTCACATTACACACCTCACAGCGGCGTCCGCTAGTCACATTACACCTCACAACGGCGTCAGCTAGTCACATTACACACCTCACAGCGGCGTCCGCTAGTCACATTAAACACCTCACAGCGGCGTCCGCTAGTCACATTACACCTCACAGCGGCGACCGATAGTCACATTACACAGCACAGCGGCGTCCGCTAGTCACATTACACAGCACAGCGGCGTCCGCTAGTCACAATACACCTCACAGCGGCGTCCGCTAGTCACATTAAACACCTCACAGCGGCGTCCGCTAGTCACATTACACCTCACAGCGGCGTCCGCTTGTCACATTACAAAGCACAGGGGCGTCTGCTAGTCACATTACACAGCACAGCGGCGTCCGCCGCTAGTCACATTACACAGCACAGCGGCGTCCGCTAGTCACATTACACAGCACAGCGGCGTCCGCTAGTCACATTACACCTCACAGCGGCGTCCGCTAGTCACATTACACCTCACAGCGGCATCCGCTAGTCACATTACACCTCACAGCGGCGTCCGGTAGTCACATTACACAGCACAGCCGCGTCCGCTAGTCACATTACACAGCACAGCAGCATCCGCTAGTCACATTACACAGCACAGCGGCGTCCGCCAGTCACATTACACCTCACAGCGGCGTCCGCTAGTCACCTTACACAGCACAGCGGCGTCCGCTAGTCACATTACACAGCACAGCCGCGTCCGCTAGTCACATTACACAGCACAGCGGCGTCCGCTAGTCACCTTACACAGCACAGCGGCGTCCGCTAGTCACATTACACAGCACAGCGGCGTCCGCTAGTCACATTACACAGCACAGCGGCGTCCGATAGTCACATTACACCTCACAGTGGCGTCCGCTAGTCACATTAGACAGCACAGTGGTGTCCGCTAGTCACATTACACCTCACAGCGGCGTCCGCTAGTCACATTAGACAGCACAGTGGTGTCCGCTAGTCACATTACACCTCACAGCGGCGTCCGCTAGTCACATTAGACAGCACAGTGGTGTCCGCTAGTCACATTACACCTCACAGCGGCGTCCGCTAGTCACATTACACAGCACAGTCGCGTCCGCTAGTCACATTACACAGCACAACCGCGTCCGCTAGTCACATTACACCTCACAGCGGCGTCCGCTAGTCACCTTACACAGCACAGCGGCGTCCGCTAGTCACATTACACAGCACAGTGGCGTCCGCTAGTCACATGGGAGAGAGAGCAGCCTGTATCCAAGGCGGGCAGCAGCGGCGCTGTACAGCGAGTGACGGTGATTCACTCACTGTCAGCAGCGGCGGGGATTTGATGAAACCCGGAATGGACAAGTTTCCGGAGCACCTGACCGGATCAGCTCCCTGCAGCGACCTCTGCGACTGGGGAGCATAAACAGTGGGTATGGGGTCACTTATTAATTATTCATTTATTCATGCATTAAAAACATTTGCCCCGTCCTATGCAGCCATATTTATATAGATAGATAGGTGCAGGACCAGCAACTATCTCAGTGCTCCCACTCCCTCTGTCTGGGAGCAGCAGCAGGGTAGGTAGGAGGCTGTCAGCCCTGCACAGTATCACTATGCCCGGGGGTAGCGGCAGCAGGGTAGGTAGGAGGGCTGACAGTCTTCAGGCAGTGCGGGAGCAGCAGCAGCTTCGAGCTGGCAATGATCTCTCCCTCCCCGCTGACAGCCCATCGCGGACACTCCCCTGGACACAGCTCCCCAGCGGCAGTGCTCGATGCAGTGACCTGATCCTGTCCGGCGCTCTACGCGGACGCGGTAGTCCGCAGCTCTGGCTGCAGGGGGTTTCAAGAAGGAGCCACTGTAGGAGGGGGCAGAGCCACTGTAGGGGAGGAGGTGGCACAATGGAGGTGTCCGTGACTGCCAGACGCGCTGAGGACGCCTGAGGAAGCAGGAAGTGCGGCAGCCGGCAGCAGTATTTCACCTGACCGTCTGCCGCTCCTCTGCTGCAATTGCTAGGCGCCTCGCAGATTTTTGCGGGGGGCGAGCTGCCCCCTTGCCCCCCCCATTCCGACGCCCCTGCCTGGCACAGTAATGCCATTAGAATACTATCTGAAACACAAATCTCCCTTACAATACAATCTGCCACAGTAATGCCCTTAGAATACAATCTACTGTACCACAGTAATGCTCTTAGAATACAATCTACTGTACCACAGTAATGCTCTTAGAATACAATCTACTGTACCACAGTAATGCTCTTAGAATACAATCTACTGTACCACAGTAATGCCCTTAGAATACAATCTACTGTACCACAGTAATGCCCTTAGAATACAGGGGGTCATTCCGAGTTGTTCGCTCGCAAGCTGCTTTTAGCAGCTTTGCACACGCTAAGCCGCCGCCTACTGGGAGTGAATTTTAGCTTATCAAAATTGCGAACGAAAGATTAGCAAAATTGCGATTAGACACTTCTTAGCAGTTTCTGAGTAGCTTCAAACTTACTCGGCATCTGCGATCAGTTCAGTGCTTGTCGTTCCTGGTTTGACGTCATAAACACACCCAGCGTTCGCCCAGACACTCCTCTGTTTCTCCAGCCACTCCCGCGTTTTTCCCAGAAACGGTAGCGTTTTTTCACACACTCCCATAAAATGGCCAGTTTCCGCCCAGAAACACCCACTTCCTGTCAATCACATTACGATCACCAGAACGAAGAAAAAACCTCGTAATTCCGTGAGTAAAAACCTAACTGCATAGCAAATTTACTTGACGCAGTCGCAGTGCGAACATTGCGCATGCGCAGTTAGCGGAAAATCGCTGCGATGCGAAGAAAAATACTGAGCGAACAACTCGGAATGACCCCCACAATCTACTGTACTGTACCACAGTAATGCCCTCAGAATATAGTATCTGAAACACAAATTTCCCTTAGAACACAATCTGCAACATGAATGCCCCTTAGAACCTCACAATACAGCACCTGTCATTTACAGTACATTAAGGCAAACAGTAATGCTGCTATGGTTGTAATACAGAAGATACTGTAGACATTAAAAAGATACAGTAGACAGTCATTTGGTCAACAGTAAAAGGTCGACAGTCAAAAGGGGGACACTCAATGTTTGAAAACATTTTTTAACCCCAATTTGTGGAAAGGCGTCAAGATCAACATGGAAAAAGGTCCACATGAGTATTTTATGTTTTTTGGGGGTCATTCCGAGTTGTTCGCTCGCAAGCTGCTTTTAGCAGCTTTGCACACGCTAAGCTGCCGCCTACTGGGAGTGAATCTTAGCTTCTTAAATTTGCGAACGAAAGATTCGCAATATTGCGATAAGACATCTCTGTGCAGTTTCTGAGTAACTCGAGACTTACTCGGCATCTGCGATCAGTTCAGTGCTTGTCGTTCCTGGTTTGACGTCACAAACACACCCAGCGTTCGGCCAGACCCTCCTCCGTTTCTCCAGCCACTCCCGCGTTTTTCCCAGAAACTGTAGCGTTTTTTCACACACACCCATAAAACGTCCAGTTTCCGCCCAGAAACACCCACTTCCTGTCAATCATATTACGATCACCAGAACGAGGAAAAACCGTGAGTAAAATTCCTAACAGCATAGCAAATTTACTTGGCGCAGTCGCAGTGCGGACATTGCGCATGCGCACTAAGCGGAAAATTGCTGCGATGCGAAGAAATTTACCGAGCGAACAACTCGGAATGACCCCCTTTGGTTGTTGTTTTCTTTGTAAGGTTAACGGGAACAAAATAGTGCCCCATGCCCCCTTGCCATGCTTTGGATAAGGTGCCTCGCTGTGGTCGGCACAGGTTACTATTCACAATCGTAGTCCACGTAGATCGTAAAGAACTGTATACACAAGTTTTTAAAAAAACAATTTCAAAAACTCATGTCGACCTTTTGCCATGTCAACTTAACGGCCATGTCAACCTATATCTGGTGTCGACCTACTGTTGTAACTATCGACCAATTGGTGTCGACCTAAGGTGTGTCGACCTAGATGATGTCATTTTTTACATGGATAGTAAATGAAAAAAAGTTGAAAAATGTGTAAAAAAACCTTGACCTTTTGACCCTGGTTAACTTTTGCACCTTGTTTAACCATTTGTTTACCACAGGTACTGTATAGACCGGATACCTGCTGCTACAGCAGACCCTGTTTTATACAGTACCTGTAATAACAGTAACTTAAAGTATATCAATCTACTGTACTATACTTACAGTCACGAATGGCGAGCAGGTGTCTTGGGGTCCTCCAGATAAGATCACTCCATCATCTTTGGAGTGACCTTACGGTCGGACTACGGTTATACCTCCGGAGGATCTCCCTGTATGCTCTCTGGTACGCTCTCACCTTCTCCTTGTTGCTGGTGAGAGCTTGGTCCCACCAGCAAACAAGGAGTCGGAGCTCACCTAGAGAATATGGATGGTCCCTGGCAGTCATGATATACAGTAATCACAATGAGCGTCTCAGACGTTGTGCATCTCAGACATCATGCGTCCCAGATGGCATGCATTCCAGGCGGCAAGTGTCCTAGGCATCCCAGGTTGTTCATCTTGTGCCCAGGACGTCAGTTGATTTGATATGTGTGTAAATGGTACAGTAGCAGTGATCCCTTCTCATAAAGTACAAAACAGATTCTCTATCACCGATGATCTACAGTACTGTGTTGCTCGAACAGTTAATTGTGTCAGGATACACTCATTTATAATTATTGGTATATCTACGGGTGCTCATTACCGCTGTGTATTTTAGATAGCGGAATCATATGCTCCTGCAGATTTACCCTGACTTATGTGAAACCTGTGTGCACACTTCTATTGAATGTATTACAATGGATTACAAAGAAAAAAAACTAATAAACTGAGTGTCAGGAAAAAATACATTGGCACTTTGGGAATCGAACCCAGGACTCTAAGCATGGGAGACGGAAGCCTTCACCGCTTACCCACATCGCTACATAGAATATACTGTACACAAGTTCATGTGTAAAAGTACTGCAAGCAGCGATTCCATCCCATTGGTTTTCGTTTATGCCATTAAGGGACTCGGACACTCATATTACAAAAAAAGGTATTTAATGCACTTTTCATATTTTAAAGTCAATGATATACATTATTCCTTTCAAACATTAGTTGCGTCTGCATACACTATTTTAATTTTTACTCTATTGCTTTGTCTACGGGACTTGGACGCTCACATACATTAATACGGCAATTAACAAGTGTCTTAACTAGTGATGAGCGGGTTCGGTTCCTCGGAATCCGAACCCCCCCGAACTTCACCCTTTTTACAAGGGTCCGAGGCAGACTCGGATCCTCCCGCCTTGCTCGGTTAACCCGAGCGTGCCCGAACGTCATCATCCCGCTGTTGGATTCTCGCGAGATTCGGATTCTATATAAGGAGCCGTGCGTCGCCGCCATTTTTCACTCGTGCATTGGAAATGATAGTGAGAGGACGTGGCTGGCGTCCTCTCACTTTGTTTCAGGGGGCTGCAGTGCAAATATCTTTATTCTGGGGACCAGCAGTATTATAGGAGGAGTACAGTGCAGAGTTTTGCTGACCAGTGACCACCAGTATTATACGTTGTCTGCCTGAAAAACGCTCCATATCTGTGCTCAGTGTGCTGCATATATCTGTGCTCACACTGCTTTATTGTGGGGACTGGGGACCAGCAGTATTATATAGGAGGAGTACAGTGCAGAGTTTTGCTGACCAGTGACCACCAGTATACGTTGTCTGCCTGAAAAACGCTCCATATCTGTGCTCAGTGTGCTGCATATATCTGTGCTCACACTGCTTTATTGTGGGGACTGGGGACCAGCAGTATTATATAGGAGGAGTACAGTGCAGAGTTTTGCTGACCAGTGACCACCAGTATTATACGTTGTCTGCCTGAAAAACGCTCCATATCTGTGCTCAGTGTGCTGCATATATCTGTGCTCACACTGCTTTATTGTGGGGCCTGGGGACCTGCAGTATTATATAGGAGGAGTACAGTGCAGAGTTTTGCTGACCAGTGACCACCAGTATTATACGTTCTCTGCCTGCAAAACGCTCCATATCTCTGCTCAGTGTGCTGCATATATCTGTGCTCACACTGCTTTATTGTGGGGACTGGGTACCAGCAGTATTATATAGGAGGAGTACAGTGCAGAGTTTTGCTGACCAGTGACCACCAGTATTATACGTTCTCTGCCTGAAAAATGCTCCATATCTGTGCTCAGTGTGCTGCATATATCTGTGCTCACACTGCTTTATTGTGGGGACTGGGGACCAGCAGTATTATATAGGAGGAGTACAGTGCAGAGTTTTACTGACCAGTGACCACCAGCATTATACGTTCTCTGCCTGAAAAATGCTCCATATCTGTGCTGCATTGTAGTATATAGTAGGAGTACAGTGCATAATTTTGCTGACCACCAGTATATAATATATAGGAGTACGGTACAGAAGGCCACTGCTCTACCTACCTCTGTGTCGTCAAGTATACTATCCATCCATACCTGTGGTGCATTTCAGTTTTGCACAGTTTGCTGACCACCAGTATATAATATATAGCAGTACGGTACAGTAGGCCACTGCTCTACCTACCTCTGTGTCGTCAAGTATACTATCCATCCATACCTGTGGTGCATTTCAGTTTTGCACAGTTTGCTGACCACCAGTATATAATATATAGCAGTACGGTACAGTAGGCCACTGCTCTACCTACCCCTGTGTCGTCAAGTATACTATCCATCCATACCTGTGGTGCATTTCAGTTGTGCGCAGTATATATAGTAGTGGGCCATTGCTATTGATACTGGCATATAATTCCACACATTAAAAAATGGAGAACAAAAATGTGGAAGGTAAAATAGGGAAAGATCAAGATCCACTTCCACCTCGTGCTGAAGCTGCTGCCACTAATCATGGCCAAGACGATGAAATGCCATCAACGTCGTCTGCCAAGGCCGATGCCCAATGTCATAGTAGAGAGCATGTAAATTCCAAAACACAAAAGTTCTGTAAAATGACCCAAAAATCAAAATTAAAAGCGTCTGAGGAGAAGCGTAAACTTGCCAATATGCCATTTACGACACGGAGGGGCAAGGAATGGCTGAGGCCCTGGCCTATGTTCATGGCTAGTGGTTCAGCTTCACATGAGGATGGAAGCACTCATCCTCTCGCTAGAAAAATGAAGAGACTTAAGCTGGCAAAAGCACAGCAAAGAACTGTGCGTTCTTCTAAATCACAAATCACCAAGGAGAGTCCAATTGTGTCGGGTGCGATGCCTGACCTTCCCAACACTGGACGCAGGGCCGAAACTAGGAATTCTGTCACCCGGGGCAGGACATTAATTCGTCGCCCCCCCCCACACACACACACACACACACACAAAAGAAAAAAATTAACATAAATATAATAATAGTATTAATAATATAGAAATAAATAAGATAGAAAATAATAATAACTACGTTTCATCAAGGTGCAGTGCTGCGAAGAAAAAGATATACCACTGCACCTTGATAAAATACGTCCATAGGACATTGAAAAAACGTCGGTGATACTCGATATGCTGTTTTTTATTTGTAACTACAGCTCTCAATACATTTGATGATTTGAAAAAGTGCGGTGAGTGCCGCCTGGTTCTTGAATATCTATCGGGGACATGCTTACAAAGTATTACCCAGAGAACCCAGCTGAGCCTACATGATTGAAGGAGGGCACCCCAGCATTTGTTTATTGACAGAGAGTGCCATTAAGAAGAGGGTGTGTGTGTGTGTGTGTGTGTGTGTGTGTGCGATATATATATATATATATATATATATATATATATATATACACAAAGTGCATAGAAAGACCGATGCCCTCCAGGTGTAACCACATAGTTACCAAACATACTGTATAGTGTAGCAGTCGGCAGCACTCACGTCACAGCTCCATTAAAGGATGACACAGACGCAGTCTGACAATTCAGACTACGTCTGTGTCATCCTTTAATGGAGACATGAGTGCCGCTGACCGCAGCACTATATATATATGTACACATGTGTGTGTATACATATATATATATATATATATATACTGTATATATACATATACATATGTGTATATTGTCAGGTGTCACATCAAATAAGCCAATGTTACGGGGCCGTAGCCCAAAGGGGCTAAGGAGAGGCTACGGGCCCCGGAACATTGCTTGTTTGATGTGACACCTGATACTATACTTGTAACACTTCAAAAGACCCTGAGTGCGGATACATATATTTATATATACATAATATACAGACACACACATATATATATATATATATATATATATATATAAAAATTTGGGATACTGGTTTCCCAAAATTTACATTGAGGAGTCAGTCACTCACAGTGTATATACTATATATTTAATAGGCTCCCCCCTCCTCCTCTATCAGTGCTCTGTTATGTATTGTTGCCAGGGGCTTGGCCTTTTAGCCCCAGTGCTGCCACTGTGCTCTGCCAGTACACACCTTCTTTTCTGGTGCGGTTTGACAGTGTGCGGCTGCCAGACTCCCGCCTCCACCTCCCACCTCCGTCGTCTCTGTAGCCGTGTGCGCGCGTGACGCCCTGTGCACGCGCTACGTCATGACGTCACACGCGCGATGTGTTCGTGGTCCGCATCCAGGAAGCGCTGGGAGCCTCTAGTGCTGCTGGCACCTGACAGCAGGTCACTTGCTGTCGGGGAGCCAGTGGAAGAAATCGCTGCACCAGAACTGGGCTCATTAGCGCCCCCTACAGCCCAGCACCCGCGGCACGTGACCCCCTAGCCCCCCCCCCCCTAGTTTCGGCCCTGCTGGACGGGAAGAGGTGGCGCCTTCCACCATTTGCACGCCCCCTGCAAGTGCTGGAAGGAGCACCCGCAATCCAGTTCCTGATAGTCAAATTGAAGATGTCACTGTTGAAGTACACCAGGATGAGGATATGGGTGTTGCTGGC
This sequence comes from Pseudophryne corroboree, assembly GCF_028390025.1. Lineage (NCBI taxonomy): Eukaryota > Metazoa > Chordata > Amphibia > Anura > Myobatrachidae > Pseudophryne > Pseudophryne corroboree. The sequence continues at coordinate 202,983,320 of NC_086454.1, forward strand.
GCTGAGGAGGAAATTGACAAGGAGGATTCTGATGGTGAGGTGGTTTGTTTAAGTCAGGCACCTGGGGAGACACCTATTGTCCGTGGGACGAATATGGCCATTGACATGCCTGGTCAAATTACAAAAAAAATCACCTCTTCGGTGTGGAATTATTTTACCACAAATGCGGACAACAGGTGTCAAGCCGTGTGTTGCCTTTGTCAAGCTGTAATAAGTAGGGGTAAGGACGTTAACCACCTCGGAACATCCTCCCTTATACGTCACCTGCAGCGCATTCTTCATAAGTCAGTGACAAGTTCAAAAACTTTGGATGACAGCGGAAGCAGTCCACTGACCATTAAATCCCTTCCTCTTGTAACCAAGTTCCTGCAAACCACACCACCAACTCCCTCAGTGTCAATTTCCTCCTTACTCAGGAAAGCCAATAGTCCTGCAGGCCATGTCACTGTCAAGTCTGACGAGTCCTCTCCTGCCTGGAATTCCTCCGATGCATCCTTGAGTGTAACGCCTCCTGCTGCTGGCGCTGCTGTTGTTGCTGCTGGGAGTCGATCGTCATCCCAGAGGGGAAGTCGGAAGACCACTTGTACTACGTTCAGTAAGCAATTGACTGTCCAACTGTCCTTTGCGAGGAAGATGAAATATCACAGCAGTCATCCTGCTGCAAAGTGGATAACTCAGGCATTGGCAGCCTGGGCGGTGAGAAATGTGTTTCCGTTATCCACCGTTAATTCACAGGCAACTACAGACTTGATTTGATTTACTGTGTCCCCGGTACCAAATACCATCTAGGTTCCATTTCTCTAGGCAGGCGATACCGAAAATGTACACAGACCTCAGAAAAAGAGTCACCAGTGTCCTAAAAAATGCAGTTGTACCCAATGTCCACTTAACCACGGACATGTGGACAAGTGGAGCAGGGCAGAATCAGGACTATATGACTGTGACAGCCCACTGGGTAGATGTATTGCCTCCCGCAGCAAGAACAGCAGCGGCGGCACCAGTAGCTGCATCTCGCAAACGCCAACTCGTTCCTAGGCAGGCTACGCTTTGTATCACCGCTTTCCAGAAGAGGCACACAGCTGACAACCGCTTACGGAAACTGAGGAACATCATCGCAGAATGGCTTACCCCAAATGGACTCTCCTGGGGATTTGTGACATCGGACAATGCCAGCAATATTGTGCGTGCATTACATCTGGGCAAATTCCAGCACGTCCCATGTTTTGCACATACATTGAATTTGGTGGTGCAGAATTATTTAAAAAACGAAAGGGGCGTGCAAGAGATGCTGTCGGTGGCCCGAAGAATTGTGGGCCACTTTCGGCATTCAGCCACCGCATGCCGAAGACTGGAGCACCAGCAAACAGTCCTGAACCTGCCCTGCCATCATCTAAAGCAAGAGGTGGTAACGAGGTGGAATTCAACCCTCTATATGCTTCAGAGGATGGAGGAGCAGCAAAAGGCCATTCAAGCCTATACATATGCCTACGATATAGGCAAAGGAGGGGGAATGCACCTGACTCAAGCACAGTGGAGAATGATTTCAACGTTGTGCAAGGTTCTGCAACCCTTTGAACTTGCCACACGTGAAGTCAGTTCAGACACTGCCAGCCTGAGTCAGGTCATTCCCCTCATCAGGCTTTTGCAGAAGAAGCTGAAGAGATTGAAGGAGGAGCTAAAACAGAGCGATTCCGCTAGGCATGTGGGACTTGTGGATGGAGCCCTTAATTCGCTTAACCAGGATTCACGGGTGGTCAATCTGTTGAAATCAGAGCACTACATTTTGGCCACCGTGCTCGATCCTAGATTTAAAACCTACGTTGGATCTCTCTTTCCGGCAGACACAAGTCTGCAGAGGTTCAAAGACCTGCTGGTGAGAAAATTGTCAAGTCAAGCGGAACGTGACCCGTCAACAGCTCCTCCTTCACATTCTCCAGCAACTGGGGGAGCGAGGAAAAGGCTAAGAATTCCGAGCCAACCCGCTGGCGGTGATGCAGGGCAGTCTGGAGCGAGTGCTGACATCTGGTTCAGACTGAAGGGCCTGCCAACGATTACTGACATGTCGTCTACTGTCACTGCATATGATTCTCTCACCATTGAAAGAATGGTGGAGGATTATATGAGTGACCGCATCCAAGTAGGCACGTCAGACAGTCCGTACGTATACTGGCAGGAAAAAGAGGCAATTTGGAGGCCCTTGCAGAAACTGGCTTTATTTTACCTAAGTTGCCCACCCTCCAGTGTGTACTCTGAAAGAGTGTTTAGTGCAGCCGCTCACCTTGTCAGCAATCGGCGTACGAGGTTACTTCCAGAAAATGTGGAGAAGATGATGTTCATCAAAATGAATTATAATCAATTCCTCCATGGAGACATTCACCAGCAATTGCCTCCAGAAAGTACACAGGGACCTGAGATGGTGGATTCCAGTGGGGACAAATTAATAATCTGTGAGGAGGGGGATGTACACAGTGAAAGGGGTGAGGAATCGGACGATGAGGAGGAGGTGGACATCTTGCCTCTGTAGAGCCAGTTTGTGCAAGGAGAGATTGCTTCTTTTTTGGTGGGGGCCCAAACCAACCAGTCATTTCAGTCAGAGTTGTGTGGCAGACCCTGTCGCTGAAATGATGGGTTTGTTAAAGTGTGCATGTCCTGTTTATACAACATAAGGGTGGGTGGGAGGGCCCAAGGACAATTCCATCTTGCACCTCTTTTTTCTTTATTTTTCTTTGCATCATGTGCTGTTTGGGGACTATTTTTTTGAAGTGCCATCCTGCCTGACACTGCAGTGCCACTCCTAAATGGGCCAGGTGTTTGTGTCGGCCACTTGTGTCGCTTAGCTTAGCCATCCAGCGACCTTGGTGCACCTCTTTTTTTCTTTGCATCATGTGCTGTTTGGGGACTATTTTTTTGAAGTGCCATCCTGTCTGACACTGCAGTGCCACTCCTAGATGGGCCAGGTGTTTGTGTCAGCCACTTGGGTCGTTTAGCTTAGTCATCCAGCGACCTCGGTGCAAATTTTAGGACTAAAAATAATATTGTGAGGTGTGAGGTGTTCAGAATAGACTGAAAATGAGTGGAAATTATGGTTATTGAGGTTAATAATACTATGGGATCTAATTGACCCCCAAATTCTATGATTTAAGCTGTTTTTGAGGGGTTTTTGTAAAAAAACACCTGAATCCAAAACACACCCGAATCCGACAAAAAAATTTCAGGGAGGTTTTGCCAAAACGCGTCCGAATCCAAAACACGGCCGCGGAACCGAATCCAAAACCAAAACACAAAACCCGAAAAAAAATGTCCGGTGCACATCACTAGTCTTAACACGTTTGTTTGCATCTGTATAAACTATTTTTTTTACTCTCTCTGTCTGACCATTGGTCACCATCTGTGTGTACAGTATGCAGTACAGGACTGTATATTAATATTACAGTGATCACTGACCATTTGCCAGAACTTGTACTTTAAATCAATCTGCCTATATTCGATCTAAAGTACTGGATTAATGGAGCATTAGCCACCCAGTGGTGGAGAAGTGTATTGGATGCTGAGTACAGATGGGTCCACAGTTATCTTTGCTAGTATCCAAAAATTTCCAAAAATATACTGGTAGGTTAATTGGCTCCCAACAAAATTAACACTAGTATGAATGTGTCTGTGTACATGTGGTAGGGAATATAGAATGTAAGCTCCACTGGGGCAGGGACTGATGTGAATGGGCAAATATTCTCTGTACAGCGCTGCGGAATATGTGTGCGCTATATAAATAACTGGTAATAAATAAATAATAGTATGCTGCGCCTAGATACAACATGGTTTATTAACATAAACCCTTCATCTATTGTTCTCAGCTGCAATACAATACAGATAACAATATAGAAGGGGATTAAGTCATTACAGCAGGGGATTAAGTCCAACTGCCCAGTCTCAGTTAATCCTATTAAAGGTCAAGATATCATGGACCCATCTGTATGTAGTCGTGCCTCAATTTGCCTGTCAGTGATTAAACTCAGCAACCTAAGCTATCGCCTAGGCATGACTAAACCTCCATTTAGGTGGAGAAACAGCCAAGATAATGGAGGCTCCATCTGTACAACTGATAATATTGCAGCTTTGCCATTGTCATATGTTTATATAAGTACTGTATGTGACTGTGCAACCCTTGTAGTAGTCTTGGTGACTAGGAGGGCTGCTGCCCAGGGTAACTGCTTATCTGGACCTGACCATGTGGAGAGTGTCTCACTAGAGATGTATTCCCCTCAACCCCCTCCTTCCCTGTAGAAGATGCTAGCCCAGCATCTGGGATAGAAGAGGATAGAAATCAGACTTTGTCTCCCCACTCTGATTAGCTCATGAGAAGTGATGCCTTTAAAATAGTGCAGCACAAAGACACTAGTCTAGCAATTGTAAGGGGAAAGAACACCCAGATAGACAAAAATTTTGTGGAAAATGTACTATTATATTGAGAGGAAAATGCCCAATGTGTACCTAAGGAGGAGGGCCTTAATAGGCAGTTGGTTGTACCACAGACCTATCGGGAGGGGTTACTGGTTACTGAAGATAACCCATTTTGTTTGTTTGGGGGGGGGGGTTCCCCAAGAAAATTTTAACTGATCAGAGTACCCAGTTTATGTCCTGCCTCATACAGAGTTTTTGTATGAGGATGCAGGTGAACCATCTGATCATGTCCCCATATCATGTGCTCTGTAATGGACTTGTGGAAAGATTTAATGCCACCCTAAAACAAATGCTTGTGGACCCCCAGGGAAGAGACTGGGAGAGATTCCTGCTGCACCTCCTTTTTGCATATTATGAGATGCTGCAATAATTTATGGGATTCTCACCCTTCAAACTCCACTATGGGCACCAAGTACGTGGCCCCTTAGATTTAGTCAGGAAAGAATGGGTAGAAAAATTGATCTCCTCTGAAATGTCAGTGGTACATTACGTCATGCAGTTCAGGGAGAAAATGCAGTCCCCAATGGGAATGGCACAGAGCAATCTGAAAACTACACAGGCAAAACAAAAACCCTGGAATGACCACAATGCTAGAGAGCGCATATTTGAAGTGGGGCAATAGGTCCTGGTTCTGATCCCTATGTGGCAGAATAAGCTACATGCTACCTGGGAAAGCCCCTGCACCATAGTGCGGTGCCTTGATAATGTCAATTATGAAGTGAAAATGGAGATGGGACATAAGAGGCAGAAGGTTTACCAAATCAATATGCTAAAAACATGACAGAGGAACATGTGTGTTAGCTGTGTGCAACTTGCCTGAGAGTGATCAAGAGCCCAATCCCTTAATAGATCTGACATCTGCTGCAAAGGAGAGGGGCTCACTGGCCACTGCACACTACAGTACGGAGCTGTCAGAGGTGCAGTTAAAACAGCTAACTAACATCCTCCAGCCCTATCAGTCCCATTTCACAGGAAAGCCTGGAAAGAAACACTTGGTTACATTATGTAAATACAGGGAATGAGACCCTCTTAGACAGCCAGTATATCGTACTTAGAAATGTTAGGAGCCATAAAATGTGAAATTGATGAGATGTTGCAACTGGGGATAATTAAAAGTCTCACAGTTCTTTGCCTGCTCCAGTGATACTGGTCCCATAGAAATGTGGAGGTACAAGGTTCTGTGTGGACTGTAGAAGGTTAAATGATGCTGTATTTGATGCCTATCCTATGCCCAGGATAGATAAACTATTAGATCAGCTTGCCCAAGCACATTACATCACTATCATGGATCTGAGTAAGGGGTACTGGCAAATTCCACTGTCAGAGGGTCGTGAGGGGTCAGCATTCATCACACTATTGAGGCTGCATAAGTTTCTGGTCATGTCCTTTGGAATAATAAATAAATGCCCATGCATCTTTTCAGCATCTGTTTAATGACCTGCTGTAAGGCCAGGAGGGACAAGTAGTTGCCTACCTGGATGACATTGCAGTGTTCAGCCAGACCTGGGAGGAGCACCTGATCCATCTGGATAGTATGTTAAGCCAAAACACTAGGGCAGGTTTGGCGATTAAACCAGAGAAGGGCCAGCTTGTCATGAGAGAGTTGCAATATCTAGGGCACCATGTAGGATGGGGTACTCTCTGCCCAGAACCAAACAGAGTAGAGACCTAACATGGCCTTACCTTAGGAATAAAAATCAGGTAATGCCTTTTTTAGGAACTGCAGGGTACTACCAAAAATGTGTGCCACACTACAGCACAGTAGCCAAACCCCTGACATATTTGACAAAAAAGAAATTGCCACAGGTAGATACAGTAGCTGAACAGAGGACTGTGAGAGGGCCTTTGTAGTTTAAAGTCTGCATTACATAGTTACATAGTTAAGGAGGCTGAAAAAAGACAAGTTGTCCATCGAGTTCAGCCTTTATATAATGACCCTATACTATACCGGGATCCGGTCTGAAGATCGACAGTGTCTAGGTCGACAATGTTTAGGTCGACCACTATAGGTCAACAGTCACTAGGTCAACAGGGTCAGAAGGTCGACATGTTCTAGGTCGACATGAGTTTTTAAATTTTTTCCCTGTTTTTTAACTTTTTCATACTTAACGATCCACGTGGACTACGATTGGAACGGAAATCTGTGCCGAGCAAAGCGGCAGCGGAGCGAGGCACCTTGCCTGAAGCATGGCGAGTGAAGCGAGCCATGCGAGGGGACACGGTGCACTAATTGGGGTTCCCGGTCACTCTACGAAGAAAACGACACCAAAAAAACATAAAAAACACATGTCGACCTTTTGACCTTTTGACCTAGAACATGTCGACCTTCTGACCCTGTCCACCTAGTGACTGTCGACCTATAGGGGTCAACCTAAACATTGTTGACCTAGATACTGTCGATCTAATGATCCACACTCACTATTACCTATATAACCATACCTTAACCCATAATGACTCAGGTGTAGACCGTTTATCATTTAGTTGACAACTAGAATGCTTAGTTTTTCTAAAATACATTTTTCTGGAATACACTATCTATATTAAACCCCAATGACTCAATTGGAGACCATTTTTCGTCTAGTAGACAACTTGAATACATAGTTTTCGTAAAATACAATTTCTCAAATACATTAATTTAGAAGTATTATACTTGGATATCTTTTTCAGTTAGAAACTTATCTAACCCATTTTAAAAAGTATTGACCGAGTCTGACATTACTACATTCACTGGCAAAGAATTCCATATCTTTATTGCCCTTACTGTGAAGAACCCCCTTCTTTGCTGGGTACAAAATTTTCTCTCCTCTAACCTCAGAGAGTGTCCGTGTGTCCTATGTAGAAATCTCTCAATTAACAAATCACCTGTTAGCTCCAGGAAATGTCCTTTTATATATTTATAAATGTTTATAATGTCTCCTCCTAGATACCTCTTTTCTACTGTAAACATATCTAACCTAGTAAGGCTTTCCTCATAATCCAGTGCCTCTAACACCTTAATAAATTTTGTAGCTCACCTCTGCACCCTTTCAAACTCTAAGATATCTTTTTTATAAAGTAAAGCCCAGAATTGTACACAATATTCAAGATGTGTACATACCAATGATTTATATAACGGCAGGATTGCGCTTTCAACTCTAGTCTCAATTCCCCGTTTTATGCATGCTAGTACCTTATTTGCTTTTGTTGCTGCAGTTTGACATTGGATACTGTTATTAAGTCTATTATCAATGAGCACCTCCAAATATTTTTCTAAAACCTTCTCCTCTAACTTCTCCCCATTTAATTTTTAGGTTGCATGATTATTTTTAGCTTCAAAGTGCATGACTTTTCATTTCTCTTTATTAAACCTTATTCTCCATTCGGCTGCCCAAACTTTGAGTTTCAATAAGTCATTTTGTAGGGACTCTGACTCCTTATCTGAGTTAATTGCCCTACATAGCTTGGTATCAAAAAATGATACTGTGCTTTCAAGATCTGTTCCTAGGTCATTATTAAACAAATTGAACAGTAATGGCCCAAGTACTGACCCTTGAGCTATTCCATTGAATACAGTAGCCCAAATGGAGTATATCCCATTAACCATAACTTGCTGTTTCCTGTTATCCAGCCAATTACTTATCCAAGTACAAATAGTGTTTCCTAGGCTGAATTCTCTTAGTTTGAAAATCAGCCTCATGTGAGGCACTGTATAGAAAGCTTTAGCGAAATCTAAATAGAACACATCACATGACCTGTCCCTCACAAAACCATGCTGATTCCTATTAACAAAATTGGTGGTATCCAAGTACTCCTGTATACAATCCCTTAATATTTCTTCCAACATTATTCCCCACTATAGATATCAAGCTAACCTGTCTATAGTTGCCAGGATGAGTTTTGATTCCCTTTTTAAATATTGGGCTTACATTTGCTATACACCAGTCCTTAGGTATCATGCCTGATTTAATTGAACCAGATAAAATCAAATATAAATGCCTTGCTAGTTCTGGGTATAGCTCCGATAGTACCCTTGGGTGTAGTCCATCCGGATCAAGGGTTTTATTGATCTTAATTTTGTATAGTCTTTCACAAACTACTTCCTCACTCAAAAAAGTATGCCGCAATGGTACATTATCATTACCTATGTTATTCACTACATCCACCATCTTGTCCTCTCTAGTAATTACTGATGAAAAAAAACATTGTTCAATATTTCCGCTTTTTGCTTTTCATCATTTATCAATACTCCTGACTCTGCTATTAGAGGCCCTATAGTCTCTTTTTTTAATCTTTTACCGTTTATATACTTTAAAAAAACTTTTTAGGGTTTGTTTTACTTGCCTTAGCTATTTGCTTTTCATTTTCTATTTTTATATACAAAAGATTGGCGCTCTACAATACACACACTATATGTGGTTGGATTCAGACGGCTGCTCACCAGTTGTGGGCGGGCTGCCCCAACAATGGATCAAAGTAAGTGTGAAAAAAGAAAGAGTGGGAGCGCAGAATGAATCCAATATATTGTTTTATTTAAAATATTAATATGTCATCCACATAAAAATGCAATACATGAACTAGCCTAAGAATAAACAATTGATATTATATAAATGTAAACGAGACTGCCATATCTCCTAAACAAATATGAATAAAAAACCTTTAATAAACCCTAGTTAGGGCTGCATTAATGCTTCATGAAAATCAGCCGTGCGTCCACGAGCTGAAATGATTATAAAAAGGAGACTGATAAAAAGTGCCTCTGTTATAAGTCACTTTGAAGAGAGGCACATTTGGGATGGCGCCTGCGGGGGGGACCTGGTCCTCTATGGCCGTTACATTGATGACATTTTTATTATTTGGGAAGGGGACAATAAATTGATACCGGATTTCATGAGATCACTTAACTCTAACACCTTTGGTTTGAAATTTACACATTCTTTCAGTACTAACCAGATTAATTTTTTAGATATTTTACTCACTGTTAATGACGGTAAAATTGATTCTACCACATACACCAAAACTGTTGACTGTCACAATTATTTGCACTATGACAGTAGTCACTTTCGACCTTGGAAAGATAACATTCCTAAAGGACAGTTCCTCCGACTTAGGAGGAACTGTTCCACCGAATTTGATTTTCAGTCACAAAGTAAGATTTTATACACGTCCTTTGTCAAACAAGGCTATCCTTCTTCACTGTTAGATGGAGCTCTGAGAGAAATCTCTACTATTCCAAGAAACTCCATCCTATATAAGAATAAGAAAAAGAACTCTCACTCAAAGATTAAAGTTGAACGTTCCCCCACTTTCATTACTCAATATAATTCTTCTTCTAAGGAGATTAAAAATATAATATCTAAGAATTGGTCTCTTTTGCGTAGTGATAAATATCTAAATTCAGTACTCCCAGAATATGGTAATGTCACCTTTAGAAAGGCAATGTCACTCAAACAAAAACTTGCTCCTAGTATGTTTACCCCATACGTTACTCCCAATACGGTTGAACCCACTTTGAATAAACTAAATTGGCTGCCTCTTAAGCCAAAAGGTTTTTTCAAATGTGGTAGAGACAAATGTCTGACTTGCAAACATGTGGTAAAAAATAACAACAAGATAGTTTCTTATACTACTCAAGAAACATTTGAAATAACCGATTTTCTAAATTGTCAATCACAATATGTAATCTATGTAGTCCAATGTAGGTGTGGATTACAATATGTGGGCAGGACCATTAGAACTGTTAACATTCGTTTTTTAGAACATAGGAGAAATATTCTCAAAGGTTTACTAACCCATAGTCTGTCTCAACACATCTATAGATGCACACAAGGAGCAATCGAAGATGTGACCATTACGGCCATCGAAAAAATAAATTCCACCAAAAGAGGAGGAGATAGGTATAATCTTCTATGCAAACGTGAAGCTTTTTGGATCTTTAAACTCAGTACATTATGCCCAGAAGGTCTTAATGATACAGTAGAATTAAATAATGTATGATCCTTTTGATAGATGAGGTATGCTATCAAAGATAATCGTTTCTTCTGATATGATAGTCTCGGGTAGATCCTTTACATTATCTAGCATTGACATTTATGCCGTGTGCTACTGCCTCACCTGACTACCTCCAGTGTATGCTATTCTGGAGGTCTTGGGTGAGGCACTGACACACGGCATGGATTCTTCTCCTCTCTTTTTTCCCTTTTTTTTTCCCTTTCTTTTCTAAAGAAGTATCTCCTCAAAGAATTCCTGTATATTTAAATTATATGCTATCTTAAGAAAATTGTTGTACTTATTATTCGATTAACAATACATTTACTATCGCTATCTAAATATATAGATGAAGTTCACTGTTGTTCTTTAAATGAGTTTATAACGATATTTACTATGTAATTTACAATATAAATGAAGGATTTAAATCCATTTCACAATATAAAAAAACTTTTTTCCTTTTTTAGAATGATTATTTTGAGCCCATGGAAGATATTCAATGTCTTTAGAATCAGTAGATGAATGGCAACTGATATATCTCAGATAATATTATATTCTATATACCTTGTAGTAGATTTGTATATTTGTGTTTGAATATACATGTCCATATATCTACATTATTATACACTTTTCTTTTCACTAATTCTTTTAGTGGTTCAATTTACTGGCTTAGTTTAACAGGAGACCTGTGTTTAGAATCAATTGAATGTAACGGCACAGCTGATTAAGATTTACTAGTTTAACAGGAGACCTGTGTTTAGAATCAATTGAATGTAACGGCACAGCTGATTAAGATTTACTAGTTTAACAGGAGACCTGTGTTTAGAATCAATTGAATGTAACGGCACAGCTGATTAAGATTTACTAATTAACAAGGTATATATACCAAGGCTAGCCATGATCTGCTTATTCATTTCCTTCTGATGAAACGGCCAGCGTTGTGGGCCGAGAAACGCGTTAAGGTACTCCTTTGAAGGACCTCATTTGGACTGCTATATTCTCCTGACACCCTGTGAGCCGCATGCATCGAGTGGACCGTAGCCGCAATTAATACGGATTTTTCCACCAGCGGCCGGAGAATCTGCTGCTCCAGTCTTTTTACACTGTTGCATATCCAGACTGGTACAGCATCCTTCAGCAGAATTAAACAACCGTGTTCATCTGGATGGTTCACCGGTGACGAGACCAGCTGTACGTTCACTGCACAGAGCCGCTGCAAACCCGGCTCAGTACAGCGCCTTTGACGGAGAGGCTTCTACATCAGGTGATATACCACAAAGTGAATTTGACCATCACTATCCATTTGCCACATAATACTACAGCACGGTTGTCTGCAAGTCCAGTACTGGGACACTCTCTACCAATGAGATTGTATTGTGTATAAGGAGGACAGTGACTTATAACAGAGGCACTTTTTATCAGTCTCCTTTTTATAATCATTTCAGCTCGTGGACGCACGGCTGATTTTCATGAAGCATTAATGCAGCCCTAACTAGGGTTTATTAAAGGTTTTTTATTCATATTTGTTTAGGAGATATGGCAGTCTCGTTTACATTTATATAATATCAATTGTTTATTCTTAGGCTAGTTCATGTATTGCATTTTTATGTGGATGACATATTAATATTTTAAATAAAACAATATATTGGATTCATTCTATTTTCTATTTTTAGCTGCTCTGATTTCTTTTTTGCATTTCCTGTTATAGTCCTTGTAGTACTTGAATGACTCCTCCTTCCCATCTGATTTGAATGCTTTGAATGGTCATCCTTTTTATCCATTTCTTCCTTTACCTTCTTATTAAGCCACATTGGTTTGTATTTAGAACTCCTGTGTTTGCTGCCCATGGGAATGCATTTCTGAGAATATTCATTGAGCAAACTTTTATAAGCATCCCACATTTCAGCAGTGTTCTTACCATGAAACAAAGTGTCCCAGTCAATGTTTATTAGTGCTTGTTTCAACATGTCAAAATTTTCTTTCTAAAGTTATAAGTCTTTGTTGAACCCTTATAGTGATGCTTTTGGAAACTAATATCAAATGTGACCATATTATGATTAGAAATGTGCACCGAACACTTTTCAGGTTTTGGGGGTAATTCTGAGTTGATTGCAGCAGGAACTTTGTTAGCAGTTGGGCAAAACCATGTGCACTGCAGGGGAGGCAGATATAACATATGCAGAGAGAGTTAGATTTGGGCGGGTTATTCTGTTTCTGTGCATGGTAAATACTGGCTAATTTATTTTTACACTGCAATTTAGATTGCAGATTGAACACACCACACCCAAATCTAACTCTCTCTGCACATGTTATATCTGCCTCCCCTGCAGTGCACATGGTTTTGCCCAACTGCTAACAAAATTCCTGCTGCGATCAACTCAGAATTACCCCCTTTGTGTTTTGGTTTTGGATCTGGATCTAATTTCATATTTTGGATCTGGATTGGTTTTGCCAAAACCACTCTTTTGGGTTTTGGTTTTGGATCTGTATTTCTTAAGAAACAACAACAACATAAAAACAGCTAAAATCACATAATTCTTTTTTTGTTCCTACAGTATTATTAACCTCAATAATATTCATGTCTATTCTGAACACCTCACATCTTACAATATTGTTTTTAGGCCAAAAGGTTGCACTGAGGTAGCTGGATGACTAAGCTAAGCAACACAAGTGGGCGGCACAAACATGTAGCCCATCTAGGAGTGGTACTGCAGTGGCAGACAGGATGGCAATTTTAAAAACTAGGCAGCAAAGAGCACATAATGTAAAAAAAGAGGTACAAGATGGAATTGTCCTTAAGCCCTCCCACCCACCCTTATGTTGTTTAAACAGGACATGCACAGTTTAATAAACCCATCATTTCAGTGACAGGGTCTGCCACACGCAAGGGCGTAGCTACCATAGGTGCAGGCAGTGCAGCTGCTATGGAGCCCAGAGCTGAGAGGGGCCCACCTTCCCTGTCACAGTTACATGTGTTATATACATTTTTAACCATTCGGTAGTACGTATGGGTCCTTTCAAACTTTTTCCTTGGGGCCTGCAATATATCTAGGTATGCCCCTGGGCCTACTCATTGTAGTGTGGTATAAAATGAACTGGAGGGCATTTTAATGTTATATAATATGAACCGGGGCACTGTAATGAGGCACAATATGAATGGGGAGCACTATATATCATAATGTGAATTGGGGGTACTGTGTGGCATAATGTGTACGAGCAGCTCTGAAATGTGACATATGGTGAATTTAAGCACTACTGCGAATCATAAAAGAAACTAGGGCACTACTATGGGGCATAACATTAAATAAGGCTCTACAATGGTTCAGAAAATGAACTAGGGCACTTTATAAGGTATAAAATTAACTGCTGCAGAGAAGTGTCTCTCTAGAAGCATTGCGACAGGGGCTCCTTCAAAATGTTGCTATGGGGCCCACAAAGTTCTGGCTACGCCCCTGGCCACACGACTGTGCCTGAAATGATTGGTTTGTTTGGGCACCCTCCAAAAAAGAAGCAATCAATCTCTCCTTGCACAAACTGTCTCTACCTGGAAAAAGCTTGTCAAGTTCTCCGAATCATAGCTAGCTACAAACATGCCACCTCCATATTTGAGGACTTTTCACATTATGAGAAGAGGCAAGAGGAAAAGGACAGTGTCAAGAAGGTGATTAAAAATTAGAGAGGCACACGTAATCAGGAACAGCACACAGGCTTTCACCTACACTTCTATATTGGTGTGGAACAGAAAATACTTTTAACCAAGCAAATATATAATTACCACATTAATGGACAAACTGAAAAACTAGGGGCCAAAGCCTCCGAATTTGTACTCCCTTCTCCATTTTCCGGGATTATGATTATCTCGGATTTTATGCTGGGATGCAAATAAACTGGTTTATACCACAGGATCAAGTTTGGATATTTTCCCCTCCACAGAGTATGGAGACTTATTTTGTGAAAATCTTGTGAGTTTCTTTTTTTCCATTTTTTTAATTGAATTTTTATTTACATATTTTGTAGCAGATGCCTTATTTTCATTTTTCACAGCTCCCAGTTACACGCATGTAAGCATACCTGAGTGTCCCAGTTACATGCATGTGAGCATACCTGTGTGTCTTGCTTATTTTATTAATATTTTATTTTGAAATAAAGCAGCCCCTTAGATGTTTTAGCAGGCCATTGTGAGCCCCCACAGCATCCCCAGATTGGGTATGGTGAGTTCAGGGGGGTTCAGTACAGTACTAAGCAGGACTGTGCAGTGAATATTTTTGTTACTCAGCCCCTGCCCTAGTGGGTAAGTTGAGTTTGGGTGGGTTTGTACAGTACTAAGCAAGACTATGCAGTGATTTTTTTATTATTCAGTCCTTGCCCTAGTGGAGCTTACCACTCTACAGTCCAAACTCATTTCATACTACAAGTAGGACTATGAGAGGAAGCAATGATAACATCTGTGACACCAGCATGCCTCAGCCTAGCATGAGACTCTATACTGGGCCCTTATTCAGTAACTGTTTGTGCCTCACAGTAGATCCTGTCCCATCTAGTGCTGCAGTGCAATGAAAAGCTAATATTTAATTTTGTAATGCAATATCACTGAAACTCCAGAGCAAGATAGAGTCAAAGGCTTCCTTTGGCGCATAGGGGAAAACTTAAAAAATGAGGAAGTAATGGTCCTTTCCTCGAATGAATGGTACAGTGTTTTGTTCAGCGTACCCCCACTCACGCTGATATGAGGTAAATTCAGCACATCAAGGTATCTTTTATACT
This sequence comes from Pseudophryne corroboree, assembly GCF_028390025.1. Lineage (NCBI taxonomy): Eukaryota > Metazoa > Chordata > Amphibia > Anura > Myobatrachidae > Pseudophryne > Pseudophryne corroboree. The sequence continues at coordinate 202,998,506 of NC_086454.1, forward strand.
CTTATATCAAGATAATCCTGGATATCGTACCCCAACTCACACGGAAATGGGAATCTGGACTCCTATCAAGGTTTCTTTCAAATATCCTCTCACGGTAATTCATAAGGGTGTATCCTCCATATGTAATGACCCCTCACTCACACAGAAATTCAAAGTGTAACTCCTATAATGGTATCTTTGTATAGAAGGAAAATATATATATCTCACGGGCGTACCCCAACTCACACATAAATATGCAGATTGAATCCCATCAAGGTATCTTTATCTGGTCCTTGTGCCACAACTCATATCAAGCAGAGAAATGTCCTCTGTAGCAATATTGGGAAATGCTTGGCTCCAAAATATAGGTCCCAAAATAAGAGATTCACAGAAGTTGGATCTTCATATAGCATGTGAGTCCCAGAGACATCGGTAAAAACAATGTTCCAAGGAATTTATTGAAGAACATAAATAACTCTACACGAAAAATTCATCTAAAAAATACATATGACCCATTCGATGTCAATTGTTCACATCAAAAAACAAACGTAGATACATAGGTTAAAAATCAAAAAAATTCCAATAAAAATGCAATGAAGAATTCAATAAAAAGATTTCAGTTGGAAAATGGCTACTCACACAGGGGTCTCACAGACAGACTTTCCCAATATTGCTACAGAGGACATTCTTCTGCTTGATATGAGTTGTGGCATAAGGACCAGATAAAGATACCTTGATGGGATTCAATCTGCATATTTATGTGTGAGTTGGGGTACGCCCGTGAGATATATATATTTTCCTTCTATACAAAGAGACCATTATAGGAGTTACACTTTGAATTTCTGTGTGAGTGAGGGGTCATTACATATGGAGGATACACCCTTATGAATTACCGTGAGAGGATATTTGAAAGAAACCTTGATAGGAGTCCAGATTCCCATTTCCGTGTGAGTTGGGGTACGATATCCAGGATTATCTTGATATAAGAGTATAAAAGATACCTTGATGTGCTGAATTTACCTCATATCAGCGTGAGTGGGGGTACGCTGAACAAAACACTGTACCATTCATTCGAGGAAAGTACCATTACTTCCTCATTTTTTAAGTTTTCCCCTATGCGCCAAAGGAAGCCTTAACTCTATCTTGCTCTAGATTCGTATACTTTTTTGGATTAAGGGGTGACATCCAATCCTGAGTCAAAGGTTCCCATTAGGCAGCATTTCCCTTGCGCCGATCCGTGGAAATTACAGAAATCCCTTTTGTTACATTGAATCACTGAAACTCCGTTCTAACACCGCAAGGTCTTGTGATAACCCTACGCAGCCCTTACATTGAACAATTATTTAGGAGAAAACATTTGCAAAATAAAGGAAAGAACCCTTTACAACAAATGCGCATCTTGTAAATAATCCCTAACTGTGGAACATTAATAAATCAATATTAAGGTTGACTAATTGGAGCCAATAATTTGAGTCCCTAACATGAAATAATTGAGAAGAACCTCACTCTAATGCTGGGTACACCGTGCACACTAGAAGATATATCTACTAGAGATGAAAAGGATTTAGACAGGGTACCCCTGGAATTATATGGCAGACATACAGTATAGATATCGGTGTGTTTGGAAAATGTAGTTTTCTCCAGCATTTGCCAGAGAAAATTAAGTAGGAGATGTTGCCATGTCACGTTTCGCTGGATAATGATTCTGTCTCTTCTGACTAACTTTGGCCACAAATGTATATGTTTATTGAAAAACACTTAGTCAAACATGGATTTTCCATTTCCACCTTTGTTTTCACAAATATAGTTGTGATGATGAAGATTGCTTCATATTCTGCTCTAGGCTTTACTTTAAACCTAGGATCAAGTATAGCCGCACCCCTGGAATTATATGTCAGCACCTCTGGACTTATACAGCAGATAGGCAGCACCCCTGGACTTATACAGCAGACAGGCAACACCCCTGGACTTATACAGCATAGGCAGCACCCCTGGAGATTTACACAGCACAGCAGACAGGTAGCAGCACCCCTGGACATAAAAGGTAGTGAGGCAGCACCCCTGGACTGATAGGGCAGAGGAACAGCACCCCTGTATAGCACTGCTTGACAGCATCCCTGTCCCTTTAGTCTTGCTCTAGGACTACAGACTGCATCTTTCAGTTGACTTCTGCCCTTATCTCACAATTGTCCGGACTGTACTCCAGCACATCTTCAACCAGCTAACTAGTTACACAGCAGAGCAGACAGGCAGCAGCACCCCTGGACTTAAATGACAGTGGGGCAGCACCCCTGTACTGATAGGGCAGAGGTACAGCACCCCTGTACAGCACCCCAGGACAGCACATCTGTCTCTTTAGTCTTGCTCAAGAACTACAGACTGCATCTTTCAGTTGACTTCTGCCCTTATCTCACATTTGTCCGGGTTGTACTCCAGTACATCTTCAACCAGCTAAATAGTTAGTTATACAGCATAACAGACAGGAAGCAGCACCCCTGGACTTAAACTGCAGAGGGACAACACCCCGGGACTAATAGGGCAGAAGGACAGCACCGCATATAGGGAAGCATTCTTGGAATGATATGGCAGACAAAGAAAAGACAGGCAAGATGGAATTGTCCTCCCACCCTTATGTTGTATAAACAGGACATGCACACTTTAACAAACCAATAATTTCAGCGACAGGGTCTGCCACATGACTGTGACTATAATGATTGTTTTTTTGTGCCCCCACAAAAAAAAGCAATAAACCTCTCCTTGTACAAACGGGCTCGACAGAGGCAAGATGTCATCATCATAATCTTTTGATTCCTTACCCCCTTCAGTGTTTACATCCTCCTCCTCACAGAGTATTAATTCGTCCCCACTGGAATCCACCATCACAGGTCCCTGTGTACTTTCTGGAGGCAATTGCTGGTAAAGGTCTTCCCGGAGGAATTTATAATTAATTTTGATGAACATCATCTTTTCCACATTTTCTGGAAGTAACCTCCTACTCCGATCGCTGACAAGGTTACCGGCTGCACAAAACATTCTTTCGGAGTACACACTGGAGGGGAAGGGCCAACTAAGGTAAAATAAAGCCAGTTTGTGCAAGGGCATCCAAATTGCCTCTCTTTCCTGCCAGTATACATACGGACTGTCTGACATGCCTACTTAGATGCTGTCACTCATATAATCCTCCACCATTATTTCAATGGTGACAAAACCATATGCAGTGACAGTAGACATTTCAGTAATCGTTGGTAGGTCCCTCAGTCTTGACCAGATGTCAGCACTTGCTCCTGATGGCCCTGCATCACCACCAGTGGGTGGGCTAGGAAATCTTATCCTTTTCCTTACAGCTCTAGTTGCGGGAGAAAATGAAGAAGGAGCTGTGGATGGATCACGTTCCGCTTGAGTTGACAATTTTCTCACCAGCAGGTCTTTGAACCCCTGCAGACTTGTGTCTGCCGGAAAGAGAGATACAATGTATGCTTTAAACCTAGGATCAAGCACGGTGGCCAAAATGTAGGGCTCTGATTTCAACAGATTGACCACCCTTGAATCCTGGCAAAGCAAATGAAGGGCTCCATCCACAAGTCTCACATACTATGTGGAATGACTCCATTTTAGCTCCTCCTTCAATTTCTCCAGCTGCTTCTGCAAAAGCCTGATGTGGACAATGACCTGACTCAAGCTGGCAGTGTCTGAACTGACTTCACATGTGGCAGGTTTGAGAGGTTGGAGAACCTTGCACAAGACAGAAATCATTCTCCACTGTACTTGAGTCAGGTGCATTCCCCCTCCTTTGCATATATTGTAGGTGGATGTATAGGCCAATAACACCAACATAGCTGACAGGGCCTCTGTTATCCGCTTTACAACAGGATGACTGCTGTCATATTTCATCTTTCTCACAAAGGACTGTTGGACAGTAAATTGCTTACTGGAAGTAGTACAAGTGGTCTTCCGACTTCCTCTCTGGTATGGCGGTCGACTCCCAGCAGCAACAACAGCAGCGGCAGCACCAGCAGTAGTAGGCGTACCACTTAAGGATCCTCCAGAGGAATCCCGGTAAGGAGATGGCTCCTCAGTCTTGTCAGTGACATGGCCTGAGGAGGAACTGACGTTCCTGACTGAGGAGGAAGTTGACGTTGAGGGAGTTGGTGGTGTGGTTTGCAGGAGCTTGAGTACAAGAGGAAGAAGGGATTTAGGTGTCAGAGGACTGCTTACTCTCTTACCCAAAGTTTCAAAACCTAACACTGACTTCTGATGAATGTGCAGCAGCTGACGTATAAGGGAGGATGTTTCTAGGTGGTTAATGTCCTTACCCCTACTTATTACAGATTGAGAGAGGCAACACATGGCTGGACACTTGTTATCCGGATTTGTGGAGAAATAATTCCACACCAAAGAGGTGGCTTTTTTGGAATTTTGCCCTGGCATCACAATAGGCATATTCATCCCGCGGACAACATGTCTCTCCCCTGGTGCCTGATTTAAACAAACCACATCACCATCAGAATCCTCGTCAACTTTCTCCTCAGCGCTAGCAACACCCATATACTCATCCTTGTGTACTTCAACAGTGACATCTTCAATTTGAATATCAGAAACTGGACTGTGGGAGCTACTTCCAGCACAACCGCTGACACACTTGGACTCTCCTTTCAGATTTGTGATACCATCTAAGAATGTACAGTTCTTTGCTGTGCTTTTGCCAGCTTAACTCTTATAATTTTTCTAGTGGGAGGGTAATGGCTTCCATCATCATGTGAAGCTGAACCACTAGTCATGAACATAAGGGTCTTAGCCATTCCTTGCCACTCTGTCGTAAATGGCATATTGGCAGGTTTACGTTTCTCGTCAGACCATTTCAATTTTTTTTTTTTTTTACTGAACTTTGGCTTTTTGGATTTTACATGCCTTCTACTATCACATTGCGCATCAGCCTTGGCAGACGACGTTGATGGGACTTCATCATTTATGTCATGACTAGTGGCAGCAGCTTCAGCACTAGGAGGATGTGGTTCTCGATCTTTCCCTAATTTATCCTCCAAATTTTGTTCACCATTATTTTTCTGGAGTTATATAACAATATGCGGTACAGGAGTTCATACCTCTACACTACACAGGGCAAACCCCGGATTAAATATTAATAACCCCTTTATTTGGAGTAAATAATATACAGCACAGGACAACACCACTGAATTTATATGGTAGCACCACAGGACTTTACTTATACGGCAGTACTATGGGAAATATACGTCAGTATCACTTGAATTATATGGCAAAATCAGTGGAATAATACATCAGTATCACTGGAATTATACTGCAGTATCACTGGACTTATACAGCAGTACCACTGGACTTATATGGCACTACCACTGCATTTATACGGCAGTACCACTGGACTGAATTTATACGGCAGTTTCACAGGACTTATACGCCAGTACCACTGGATCTCTATGGCAGTATCACTGGAATTATACGGCAGTACCATTGGATTTATACGGCAGCACCACTCGACTGGATTAATATGGCAGTATCACTGGACTTCTACACCAGTACCACTGGAATTATAAGGCAGTATCACTGGAATTATACGGCAGTACCACTGGACTTATACGGCAGTACCACTGGACTGGATTTATACGGCAGTATCACTGGATTTATACGCCAGTACCACTGGAATTATATGGCAGCATCACTTGAATTATACGTCAGTATCACTGGAATTATAATCAGAATCAGAATCAGCTTTATTGGCCAGGTATACTTGCGTATACTAGGAATTTGTCTTCTGTTTGCTTTACAACAGCCAAGTAAGTAACAGATAAGCAGGTGGGGGGGCAAGCAAAGTCACACAGATAGGTATACCATAGGGACACAAGTTAGTTACATGTACGTCTAGTCAATCAATGTTCAGGAGTTCAGCAGGCGGACCGCTTGGGGAAATAAACTTTTGAGGCTTCTGGTGGACCTGGCGGGGACAGCCCTGTAACACCTGCCTGAAGGAATCAAGTTAAACATGCTGTGGCCGGGGTGTAGCTGGTCTTTTACTATCTTCATTGCCTGCTTTTTAGCTCTGGACAGGTACAGGTCCTGGACTGAGGGAAGGTCGGCCCCGATGATCTTCTCTGCGGTTCTGACCACCTTTTGGAGCCTGCATCTGTCCCTCGCGCTGGCAGAACTGTACCATACGAGTATTGAGGAGCACAGTACCGACTCCACAATAAGGCAGTACCACTAGACTGGATTTATATGACAGTATCACTTGACTTATATGCCAGTACCACTGGAATTATACGGCAGTATCACTGCAATTATATGACAGTACCACTGGACATTTATGGCAGTATCATTAGACTGGATTTCTATGCATGTACCACTGGATTTTATACAGCAGTACTACTGGACACAGACAGCAGTTTCACTGGATATTGGCTGTACCACTGGACAAATACGGCAGTATCGCTGTACTGGATTTATACGCCAGTACCACTGGATTTATATGACAGTACCACTGGACATATACAGCAGTATCACTGGACTGGATTTATATGGCAATACAACTGGACATATACGGCAGTATCACTGGACATATACAGCAGTATCACTGGACATATACGGCAGTATCGCTGGATTTATACGGCAGTAACGGTGGACATATATGGCAGTTTCACTGGACATATACGGCAGTATCACTGGAATTATATTGTAGTACCACTAGACATATACGGCAATATCACTGGACTGGATTTATACGGCAGTACCACTGGACATATATACGGCAGTACCACTGGACATATACGGCAGTATCACTGGATTTATGTGGCAGTACCACTGGACATATATGGCAGTATCACTGGACTGGATTTATACGCCAGTACCACTGGATTTTTACGGCAGTACCACTGGACATATACGTCAGTATCACTGGATTTATACAGCAGTACCACTGGACATATATGGCAGTATCAGTGGACTGGATTTATATGGCAGTACCACTGGACATATACGGCAGTATCACTGGACATATACAGCAGTATCACTGGACATATACGGCAGTATCATTGGATTTATACGGCAGTACCGCTGGACATATATGGCAGTATCACTGTACATATACTGCAGTATCACTGAAATTTTATTGCAGTACCACTGGACATATACGGCAATATCACTGGACTGGATTTATACGCCAGTACAACTGGACATATACGGCAGTACCACAGGATATAAATGGTAGTATGACTGGACTTATGCGGCAGTACCACTGGACATATACGGCAGTATCACTAGACTAGATTTATACGCCAGTACCACTGGATTTATACGGCATGACAACTGGACATATACGAGAATATCAATGGAATTATATGGCATTATCACTGAACTGAATTTATACCCCAGTACCACTGGAATTATATGCTAGTACTACTGGAATTATATGGCAGTATCACTGGAATTATACGGCAGTACCACTTGATTTATACGGCAGTATCACTGGATTTATATGGCAGTACCACTGGGCATATACGGCAGTATCACTGGATTTATATGGCAGTACCACTGAACATATACGGCAGTATCACTGGACTTTTTTTTATATGCCAGTACCACTGAGTTTAAACGGCATTACCACTGGACATATATGTCAGTATCACTAGGCATATACGGTGTTAAGTTCATTTAGTGTACAAAGAAAAACAAAACATATGCACACTGTGGTTTGAGCCGCTGCGGCTGCTAATCATATACATATAACAGCTAAATTATGTATATACATTGTGTATACATGCCGACACGTTATGCGCACGATATAGCGACACGTGTGGCTGAATACACTTTACCCCAAACAAGAATGGAATGCGACACCAGTAGTAAAATGTAATGTTGTGGTCCAACGCATCAACAGTATTTACTTGAGAATATACAGATAAAAAGGTACAACAATATACAGAGAAGAGCTACAACCAGTAATACATACGTTTATAAGCGAGCGCTCCTGGATCCAGGTCTCAGTCAGTCTTGGAAAGATGACCTCAGAAAATAGGTACTGAGCCTGGTCAGGAAGCCTCTCTTTTATACAGTTTGTCCAAATACAGTACAAAGGGGAATGTAAGCTCTTCTTTCATAGGTCAGGGGGCTAGTTATTTACAGTACATGAGGGGTCATAGGTTGGGTTGAATAAATGGGCGATGCTTGGTCTAGGGTTCACTTGCAGATATTAGCCTCTAGTTTCCCGCCGAATATCATAAGTACAGTACAATAGCAGTTTGTGAATATTACAGTATATATAGTATTATAGTATACGCAGAAACATGCGATAAACTGTAAATAGCCACCGGAATGTAGATCATAAAATACTGCACATCTGGATACCAAACACTAAATCCTAACACTGCTCCATCCCCTCACACCATGTAAACATGAATAGCTCCGTTGTTTTACCTTTAAAGTGTATGCAAGTTGCTGACAATGTATATGGAGACTATGTGTAAATCATGCACTATATGAATAAGATAATAAATATGTCTTTGTGGCTTTTCTGTGCAAATGCTTATGCTACCATATATAACCTGTGTATGTAACGAGTGTGTATGCGTACGCACGGTGGTAATGTGCACGAACAGCAGCCACTCTGTTTGGAGTTTGTATGTTGTGTGTATGTAATATTTTTACTTTGACAGTCCACCCTTTGATAGTCAACAATAACTATCATAATTGTCACACTAAACATAATAAACATATTTCATTACCTTAGAAGGGGAGGAAGAGTTGTAGGTGGGAATATATCTAATTTTGTATGACCTAGTGGGATAGGTAAAGCATGTATATATGGGTGTGTGTTTGAGGGGGAATGTATCTTTGTGCCATATAAGTCTCGGTTCTACAAAAGCTTCAAGGTCATGCAAAGTATTCATTTAATCCTTCTCATCCCGTATTAAGGGTCTGTAACTGTTCCAACAAACATTTACCGAGCTCTTTCCTGACAAGGGATTTTCTAGCTGCCCCCATCTTGCTTGGCTTATTAATAAATAAGAAGCACATTTACCTGAAGATACATTTGGGGAGATGTATGTGTATGCCATTATGTGTGGATAATGTTCCTGTATCGGCTATGTGTATTATTAACTGTGGATTACAGAAATGAGGGTAAAACAACATTTATAAAGACCTATACACACACCTATCAGAGTACACAAATGTCATATCCGGTTTAAGATTTCTGGGTGGAGGGGAAAACACAAACAAATGGTGATAGAAACAGACCATGTAATTCATTTACATTCTTATCACAGTACTGTTTCTATCGTTGGATCGTATACCAGATCTGCCACATTTACAATGCACCCGCTCCTTGGACTCATCAGATTTGCATGGTGATTTGTCCTTTTTCGCTGAGTCAAAATCTGAACACATTTAAATATCACACCGATAATTATGATGACACCCAGGATACAGAGAAGAAGCTTTCCCACATTTGCAATAATCCCTTGTGCCCACTCTCCTAACCCAGAGAACCATTTAAGTGGGTTCAACCATGAGGCCCATCTGGTCAATTCATTACCCACACCCACTAAAGTGAGATTGTGTTTCTTTCTAATCTCCGATTTTAACTGCATTATCTCATCCATCTTTTGATCAATAATCTCTTTTGAATCCTCAGTATTGTTTGTAATATACGTACAGCACTTCACACCATACTGAGTTGCTAAAGTAACACAATACCAAACCTGTCACGGCCGTGATGTAATTCAAGACCATTCTGTGTTGTACCAGTTCCTTTTTGTAGGCCTGTAGTTCCCTACCCATATATCTGAAAGTGTTGTCATACATCTCAGTGATATTATCTATCAAGTTCGCTAGCGCATGGATATACCTATAATTTATGATTCCTCTGGCAGTATGGATGATGTCTAATGTGAGAAGAATCTGAATCCCGGTGGATTCATGAATCAAATTAGAGGCTACGAGCTCTCCCCTGTCTATGAGGTGTCTCTTAAAAATGTGTTCGTAGTGGGTGTGATAAAGGAGGCGGAGTGCAGCAGTGAATTACCCTTCATTTGGTCATGTGCAATGGTCATAATTTCTGGTAGTACTCTGCCTATGTAACATAACCCTTCAGAGCTCGGAGTAAGCCACTTGTACGCCTTTCTTCCACATATGAAATAAGCATCATCTGGGAGAACATAGGGAACAAAATGTATTAATATCATGTCATATATAATTCTTATAAAGAAACCTGTCCCCAGTTTTTCCATCTACTTGACACAAGTACCTGGCTGGATGATGTGTGCATAATATCCCTGTGACACTTCCAGCCCACATGGTTTTGGTCCCATGTGTGTACTTGTATCGGAAGTACCTCCCACTTGTGGCTATCCCACGTACAAGTTCAGAGTTGATGGTCTCCTCGTCAGCTTTGTGTGAGAAGGTCATTGTCTGATTATTCCAAGTCACTTCCCAATTTCCTGGTTTCCGGAAATTGGTTACATTGAAACAAAGTAGGGATCTGTCTACGTGGTATTGGTGGAGCTTTAGGCTAGGGGGTCTAGATATATTTTCTGTACACTGGTCCCCCCTCATGCAATTCGAGTTCCTCATTTACTGTTAATGGGTATGGCACTAATACCAATTTACTCTGTCCATGAGGTACTTGTGAGCACACCCAACATTCTGTTTGGTTTAATACCGTACCCACTAGTGAGTGATAGTCACTCAAAGGATGTTCGTCAATATCGATATTATTGTTTGACTGACATCTCTGGATGCACTCATCTTCAATTATTGGGTTGCAGTACTTACATATGCAGTATTCATCAGACAATAACCCCTCACATTGTCTCCGAGTTCCGTGACTACCAGATCTCGTACTTACACCAGCTTTGACCAAAGTGATGGACTGATCCTGGGATCCTATGAATTCATCCTCTTCATCAGAACCCATTCCAGATCCTTGCTCAACTTCTTGGGGGCCCTTGCAAAAACAAATTGTCCTGATGAAAAATAGAGTCACAATCGAAATCCAGAATAGGGATAACATGGTCTCTCGATGCAAATCCATTTCATGACAGTTACTGTTTGGTAGGTCAGGAATCACCAGTTTCAAATTCCTTTGTTGATTTCTCAATTGCCGGCATCCTAACCAAGTATTGCAGTCATCTCGTTATTGCATTTCAAATCATCCTGGGCATCTATCATGATGTGGGGTTGTCGTCCAAAAAGAATTTCAAAGGGTGATAGGTTAAGTGGTGACCTGGGAGTGGTTCTGATGCTGTACAACACTAGTGGCAGCGCCTCCGGCCGCAACAGTCTAGTTTCAGCCATCACTTTGCTCAGCTTGTTTTTAATAGTGCTGTTCATTCTCTCCACCTTCACACTGGCCTGTGGTCGGTAGGGAGTATGAAGTTTGCTATTAATAACCATAAGTTTGCACATAACCTGAAAGACTTCACCTGTAAAATGGGTACCCCTATCACTCTCAATGATTTTAGGAATATCATATCTACACACAAATTCCTGCTCAATTTTCTTTGCGGTAAACACAGCAGTACTTGTGGCAGCAGGAAATGCCTCTACCCAGTTTAAGAAAAAACATCAGTGCACACCAATACATATTTCAAATTCCTACAGGGTGGTAGCTGTATAAAATCGATTTATATTGTATTAGTCTGTAGGAGGGATATGGGATGGCTCCATCGGTATTGTCTTACCAATGTTTTCCTCAAGCAAGTAAGACATGTCATCACTTTTTTGCCTGCCTGAGAAGAGAACCCTGGTGCACTCCAGTAAGTTCTTACCAATTTGCACATACCTTCCTTGCCCAGATGAGTCAGACCATGTGCCACTTTAGCTAGGCTTGGGAGATACGCCCTTGGGGTTACTGGCTTACCTTGTCCATCTCTCCAGAGTCTTGAGGACTCCAGACAATACCTCTTCACCTTCCAGACCACCTTCTCCTGTAGAGAATACAAATCTCGCATTTTAATTAACTGTTGTGTATTTACTGTATTGAATGTCATCAGTTGTGTGGTGGTAATTTGTGTAGTAGTGCTTGCTGCCCATTTAGCAGCTTCGTCCACCCGGCTGTTACCAAATGAAATTGGGTCTTGGTTGTAAGTGTGTGCTTTACACTTGATAACAGCCAGTCTGTCAGGTTCTTGTATGGCCGTCAGCAGTCTTTTGATGTGTGACGCATGCGCCACAGGTGTGCCAGCTGCCATCATTAAATTTCTGAGGCTCCACAAGGCCCCAAAATCATGCACTACTCCAAAAGCATATCTAGAGTACTTGTATATATTAGCTGATTTACCCTTTGCCAACTCACATGCTCTGGTCAGAGCCACCAGCTCAGCAACTTGTGCTGAGTGAGGTGGGCCAAGGGGTTCAGCTTCTATAATACCTTCATCATCTACCACTGCGTATCCGGTGCACAGGTCTCCTGAATCCATCTGTCTGTGACAACTACCGTCCGTGTAAAAGGTAAGGTCTTCGTCTTCTAGTGGGTTGTCACTGATGTCAGGTCTCGCAGTGAAGGTCTGGTTCAAGTGTTCCATAAAGTCATGCGTATCAGTGTCTGTACTAAATCTTCCTTCACCATCATTCTCATCCTCTTTGGGCATGACAAGGCACATTTGGCAATTATGTTGCAGGATTTAGGGTGTTACACCTTTTTATGGTGATGTTTACAGGGGCCATCAGTGATAGTTCCCATTTTGTAAACTGAGTGGATGAGACATGTCTGGTTTGGGCAGAGTTTAACAAGGCTGACACTGCATGAGGTGTATGGATTGTCAGGTCATGCCGTAGCACTACGTCTTCACTCTTACTTACCAACAAAGCTATTGCTGCAACACTACATAGGCAAGTGGGGAGAGACCATGCTAAAGTGTCCAACTGTTCACTGTAGTAGGCTACCGGTCTGCTGGCATCACCATGTTTTTGTGTTAGGACCCCTGCCGCGCACCCAGCACTTTTGGTACCATATAATTCAAAAGGTTTCTCATAATATGGCATCCCCAATGCTGGTGCTTTTGTCAAGCACTCTTTCAGTCTCTCTCAAATGCCAGTTCGGACTCCTCAGTATGAGAAACCCGTTCTGGTTTACTTGAAGAGAACATTTCTTGCAGTGGTAGTGCCAAAATAGAGAACCCCGGAATCCAATTCCGACAATATCCACACATTCCTAGAAATGTGTGAATTTGTTGCTGAGTCTGCGGCAGAGTCATGTCACAGATGGCTTGTATCCTGTCTGTGGTCAGGTGTCTTAGTCCTTGCATCAAGCAGTTTCCCAAGTATTTAACACTTGTCCGGCACAACTGTAATTTCTCCTTAGAAAACTTGTGACCTGTCTGGGAAAGGTGAAACAGAAGCTTTTTAGTATCTGCCAGGTGCGACTCAAATGAATCAGAGCATAACAACAAGTCATCAACATATTGTATTAGCATGACCCATTCTCAGGCTGAAATGATTGCAAACAGTCATGTAGAGCCTGGGAGAAAATACTTGGGCTGTCAATGAGACCTTGGGGAAGACGGGTCCAGGTGTACTGTACTCGCCTGTAAGAGAAAGCAAAGAGGTACTGTCTGTCGGGGTGAAGAGGAACAGAAAAGAAAGCCGAGCAGAGGTCAATTACAGTGAAGTAAGTAGAGGTAGAGGGGATCAGCATAAGAATGACAGCTGGATTGGGCACTATGGGGAATTGGCTCCCCCTTAAATCCTGTACTAGCCTGTAACCCCTTCCCCCACTCTTTTTCACAGGGAAGATGGGACTATTGGCAGTGCTGGATGTCCTGACCAGGATGCCCTGCTGTAGCAGCTGTTCTATGATAGGGTATGCTCCTAATTCCACCTCTGGCTTCAGGGGGTACTGGGGGATTTTTGGAGCTATCCTGTCATCTTTTATTTGCACAACTACTGGGGCTACATTTGCCATCAATCCAGTGTCCTGTCCATCTTTATTCCATAGGGAACCCGGTATTTGCGAGATCATTTCCTCTACCTGTGATGGACATGTGTCTAGAACGGTAGAGTGCAACATTAGCCTTTGAGGGGTTTCTAACATATCTTGTACTTCCTGTGCATGGTTTTCAGGGATATCTAAAAACACACCCTCAAGGGTACAATATATAACACACCGCATATTACATAATAAGTCTCTGCCAAGTAGATTAGTTGGAGTCGATGCAGCCAACAAGAAAGAATGTTTGGTATGCAAGGGCCCTATCGTAACCTCTGCAGGTCTAGTCAAAGGATACTGCTGCACTTTTCCCATTACTCCCATTGCTGAAATAGTTTTGCCCGTGGTCATTATTCCTGTTGAAGAGGTTAATACAGATCTAGCCGCCCCTGTATCTACATGGAAAGGTTGTCTTGTACCAGCTACATTGACCATGACCTCAGGTTCATCTCTGAGGTAATTAGTCAACCTCACTGGCTGCAGAATACAGGTGTGACCCCCTTTCTATTGACTGTATTGTTGGTTTCCCCGGAAGGCGTTGGCAGCTATCATATGTGATGGAAGTAACTGTGATAAGTTGGAGGTCTGCCCATCTCTACTTGGGGGAAATCTATGTGTTTCCCCCCTATGTGGTTCGAAATCCCACCAATATGTCCCTTGGTCCCGTCTATGTGTTGAGTAGTTTTGTGTAAGTGGCTCGTGTCTAGGGGCTTGTCTTTTCTGTGTACAGTCCCTGGAGAAATGTCCCTCCCTTCCACAAGTGTAACACCTGTTTACTCTTCTTCTCGGTTCTTCAAATACCTGGGGAATAGGTTGTGTAGTTTGACCTTACAGATCCTGTATACTCACCGTCATCAACCTCTCCCCCTGCCATTCTTTATGTTTAAAGATATTCTTGTCATGCTCAATAGCAGACTCTTTCAGAGCATCTACAGTGACCCCTCTCTAATAAGGCAAAGAAGTCCGTACCCTGTCTTTCAATGCCTAAGTTTGTCCATCAGCACAGAGACAGCCACCTCTCTGGGGTTCACATCATTCTTTATATCACTTATCCCAGTATATTTAGCCATATCTTTGTTAGGATCTCCTGTTCTGTACTGCCACGTCGCCATGGCAACCGGGAGGCAAGTGTTAGCGAAGTAACCTGAGCGCAGCTGATACTCTGGTCCGGGTTTTTACTGTGTAGTGGTTACAGGCTCTGTGCACGGCAGGGAATCCGGCGCTGGTTTTGTGCTCACAGTCTGTGAGGTCTGAGTGGGGCGTGGACAGCACCTGCTATATAAACCATCCTCTCAGGCTAGGCAAATGCTGCTGAATCTTTGTTTGTTAGTCAGTTCCAGAGAGTTAGCTAGTACTGTGTGACTTTGTATTTACTTGTTGCTTACTGCGAATAGGCCTTGGGATTCGGTACTTCATTCTGCCAATCCGGACCTAGCAGTAAGACTGGAATCAGTTGTTTAACCTGCTGGGGTTCTTTTGCTATTCTGTGAACCCAGCAGGTTTGCGGCTGTACTCTCAGACCTGCTTGCTTAATCCTCCCTCACTGTGTAGGGCGTCCAGGTGTCAGTTTAGTGGCAGTATGCTGAACCTGTGCCCTGCAAGTGGGGGTTAGGATTGTGGATATTCTCCTTGTGTCTATATTTCTATCTCTGACCAAGGAGTTTATTCCCACACCCGTTGGTAACCCTTTGGGGTTTTTCCTGTTGCTCTTAGCAACATCATTTTGGGTGCTCCACATGTTAAATCACTACATCTCGCTTCATTGTCCGCTCTATTCCATCTGAGCATTCCTGACACTAGGGAGACACCCAATTCCTGAGCCTTTGGGCTTCCCCGTTCATTTTGTGTTTATTAGTTATTCCATCACCTCCTGTGTATGTAGTGTTATACTGTCTGTGAGTTCGTTTTGCCTCGCATCCCTCTCTGTTCATACACCGGTATACTCCTGTTAGCACTGGTGTGCGTAACAATCTTGTAAAGCTCTATGAAAATATTTGGATGCCAGTTCACTTTCTTTCTGTTTAATAGTGAACATTTTATTCCATTTTACAATTGTGGGGAAATACAATCCTAGTTGTATATTGATTTGTTTTACATTCTCCTGGTTATATTCATCAGTCAGAGGACTGCCTGCCTCTATCATACAATCTGTTATACACTTTTGGGTGTCAATATTAGGGGTAAGGCTCGCTCTTAACACTGTCTGCCAATCTTTGTTTGTGGGTTCATGGGCATTACCCAGATCTTTAATAAACTTCTGGCACCCAGCTAAATCTCTCCTGGGATCGGGTAATTCTGAAATGATTGCCCGCAGTTCCGATCTGGTCCACGGGCAATACATTGCAATATCCCTGATGGGGGTTACTCCCTGGCTATCAGTTATCCCATTGGGAACTGCTATTACCCGGATAGGGTGTAACCCAACCACTCCATTCTTATTTGACTTACTGTGGGGAGCTACTGTCTCTGCATAATGTACAGTCCCATACTTACCAGTGGCTATGATCTAACCCATCCCTCCTGTGGAAGACACAGCCACCGCTCTTACTGGTTGGGCTGTGCCCACCTGGGTTTCCCGCATGGTGGCTGCCTGAGATAGGGCTGAGATCAGGCTAGGTTCATCATCTTCCTCTGAACTATGATCCTTGGAAGAACTTAGGACAGGGTACAATTTGCAAGGGTTAGGGTTAATACATTTTACAAATGCAATTTTATAATTTCCTAGTATACTATTGGTTGTAGCAGCCTTCTCTCCATCGACATATGGCGGTGGTGGTGCACTTGCATTCACATTCCTGTCTGGTTTTGACCTCACTGTGCAAGCAAGTTCTCTTTGCGTTTCTCCTTCCTGTTGCCATATGTTTAAACAGTCATTATGTCTGATCCTCCGTTTCTTGTATGTGATCAGACATATTCTATTTCTAACATTTTGCAGCACCTCTGGGTCAAAACTACCAACCCTAGGAAATGATGTCCTATCTTCAACAGTCATTTATGCCCATTCAGCACAAAAAGCCTCCGTGTAAGGACCATACTTCCTACACATACTGTAATATAACCAGCGGACCCTTTTGGTCCCTGCTCCTCAGCCTGAACCCTGGCTCCTGAACGCCTCTTGCATGCACACTTAGCTCCCATTTTGGACTAAGTTCCCAATGCAAGACGACGGTGAAAAGTTCTCTGAGCGCTTTTCACCTGCTCTGTCTCCTCTGGACAGTTCCATGGTCCACTCCTGTATTGATTTCCTCGCATACCCATTGAGGACCCTAACAGACCCCTCAGCACTGGAAGTAAGAAGTATTAACAGCAATAAATTAATACCCCGCCTTTTTCAGCGTAGGTTAAAAGCGTGATCTTTTTGGTTTCTTTCCACAGGAATTCCACTTGGGAAATGTCACCAAGCCTTCCTATGGAGTTCCACCAGGAATATTTCCTTAGAGAGTCAGCGAAAATTCCTTCTCTTTACACAAATCACATCTGCATATGCTAACACACCGCGTATGATGCCATAATTGCGTGAAATTACGCAAATGGTATCACATTGCGCGATGTATCACATACACACATGTGCGGTCCAATAGCACAGCTTGTAGATACTTGTTATCTATACGCCTTACGATCGCGGGAGTCGAATTCACTAGCTGCGCTCTACAGCCGGAGATTAAGACCAAAAATCACGCTCCTCAGCACGTTTTACCTTTAAAAACACACACACACACACTATGTGCCTCAATACCAATAAATACGTGAGGTCGCTAACCTCCATGCCACCAAGCCTCTGCTTACTCAGTGCCTCACCGATGGGATCCCGCTTTTCAGGGTTCAATCCACTCACAGTTACTTTTCAGCAACCCACACTTTTAGATTTTCTGTACAGAAAAGAAAATCACTTCCTTTGATTGATAACTTGCCCCAGAGGTAGTACTCTTATAATAAGATTTTGGGTAATCTGTCTAAAATCGGAGAGTTACTTATTAATGTATAACTACAAGTCTTTTATCCCACATTAAAATTGAAATCTTATTGTGTGCCAACCTTGCGCTCGCTAACTTACGCAATTTTGAGTAATTACGTAACAGTGCGCATAATCGTGCACACGTGCACGTACCCGTACGCACGCTTCACGTACCTTTATACTGTGCCATGTGTGTACCATGCATTCGCAATTACGTATTCCTGCGTATGAATATACACAGCAAGCACACTTATATTAATCACTGTAAGCAATAGAACAAAAACCTGTGCTTCTATTGCTTTTGATTAATACACAATACTTCCTTTGTTCCCCACACACACTGGAAGTGACCCACGTGGATAACTTCCTTTAAATGCTTCCCAAACTTTTAGGCAGGAACAGAGTCATGTATGTGCTTTACAAGTAACCACTAAACAAATACAACAAATGTATAACAAATAACTTATCCGATTCTATGCAGATCTATAATGACTACTACAACCTATGGCAACAATGTATGAGAATATACGCAAGATATCTGTATGTTTATGCATTTATTTTCGCGCCAACAGACCCAAAGAAAATGGCTTTTCTTTGTTGTCCCTAGGTTCACAACAGCACCTCTGAGACTATACAATACAGACGTGGTTTAACAACATTAGGCAGTTTTAGCACAAAACAAAATTGTTTTACTTTAGACGCTTCCTCCAACCTTTGTTGTTAGACCAAAGTCTGTAAGGCCCTGCAAGTACGCAAGTGTGAGATGAACCGGGCGAGCTCCCAACTGTTAAGTTCGTTTAACTTACAAAGAAATGCAATACATACACACACTGTTGTTTGAGCCGCTGCGGCCGCTAATCATATACATATAACAGCTAAATTATGTAAATACGTTGCGTATACACACCGACACATTATGCGCACGATATAGCGACACATGTGGCTGAATAAACCAAACAAGAATGGAATGTGACACCAGTAGTTAAATGCAGTGGCGTGCGGTGAGGTCAGTGACTGGTGAGGCACTACAGCCATAATGTCCGCCGAATCCTGCCGATGACCCCTACCTCCGACGAGCCAATGCCCGCTACTGCCCCTGTGGCGATGCCTGCTGCCACCACCAATGGCTTACAAACTCGCCCACCATCAACTGACCCAGCCCTCCGTAACTAATTTGCATCTCAGTCCGATGCCGCCACTGCCACCAATGCCCGCTGCCTGCCTGCTCATCATACTTGTGATATATTGTACATTTTTATAGAAAAAATATAATTAGTGTTTGGGACTGGGAAGGGAGTGGGAGGAGGACATGAATGCGATTTTGTTGTCCAGGGCTTCCATTAGTCAAATTACGATGCATAGTAGCGCCACTTACACAAATTACGCCAGGCAGAGCTCCCTTTTACACATTATGACAGGCAGAGCTCCCTTTTACACATTACGGCAGGTAGAGTCCCCTTTTACACATTACGGCAGGTACAGCCTCTTATTACACATTACGGCAGGTAGAGATCCTTTTACACAGTACGGTAGGTACAGACCCCGATTACACATTACAGCAGGTAGAGCCAGTGGGGGAACTAGCGAGCGATGGGCCCGGGTGCGACAAAATGCTTTGGACCCCCCCATCCCGTCCAAGTCCACCCCCTCACCCCTAGAGAGGATCTGGTGAGGGGGACCTGCTCAGGGCCAGGGAAATGGATACCTAGCAACAGGGCCGTAACTAGACATTTTAACGCTGTGTGCAAGAAACGGCATCAGAGCCCCCCCCTTTACATAAAACAGGGGCAGTGCGCGCCGCAGGCGCGCGCAAGAGATATAGGGCGTGGCTTCGTGGGGAAGGGATGTGGCCACAAAATAACACCAATTCTTATAACTGTGCACAGTAGACTCCATTATTCAAATTACGCCGCAGAGTAGCACCACTACACCAGGTAGAGCCCCTTTTACACATTACGGCAGACAGCGTCCCCTTTTTACACATTACGGCAGTGTCCAGCTTTTTACACATTACGGCAGACAGCGTCCACCTTTTTACACATTACGACAGACAGCGTCCCCTTTTTACACATTACGGCAGACAGCGTCCACCTTTTTACACATTACGACAGACAGCGTCCCCTTTTTACACATTACAGCAGACAACGTCCCCCTTTTTACACATTACAGCAGACAGCGTCCCTTTTTTACACATTACAGCAGACAGCGTCCCCTTTTTACACATTACAGCAGACAACGTCACCCTTTTTACACATTACGGCAGACAGCGTCCCCTTTATACACATTACGTCAGACAGCGTCCCCGTTTTAGACATTACGGCAGACAGCGTACCCTTTGTACACATTATGGCAGACAGCGTCCCTTTTTTTTACACATTACAGCAGACAGCGTCCACCTTTTTACACAATACGACAGACAGCGTCCCCGCTAACTTTTAGATTGTAACTTCCTTTCTTTGCTTTGTCATGTGCCTGTGTATGTGGGGGGGTTGTCTCCAAATAAACTTTTCATACTGAATTGTGTGTATAACTTTCTTCTCTAACATGCTAGTATAATAGACTTTATTCTATTTGATTTGCAGCACCAAGCATAGCTGCAACTAGAACATTCGGTACCCTGTGCCAGAAAGGGAATTGGTGCCCCCCTAATATTTGAAACAGGGATAGTATGCACTGTATCACTTTATCTCTTCAACTGTCACCACTGTGAAATGTTCACTTGCAGCATGCAGCAATAAGGTCCACTGCCACCAATGACGTCCGACACGCACAGTGTCGCCAAGACACCAAATTACAGTATATACATATTTTTAAAAACATGCACATACGTTACATTTAGTTCATATATTTACTGTACATTTAACATAGGGTATGAGATTTTAATACAGGCATTTTAAACAGGGGTTACGCTGGGATGATAGGACAGTGAGCTTCAGACACAGTTACCTGAATAGTATTATTATCATCTCATTATATAATGTAAAACAGTCACTCATAGAGAACCTGGAAGGACAATGTAAATGTACTGTAGTGTAGTGTACTGTAGTGTAGTATAGTGTACTGTAGTGTAGTATAGTGTACTGTAGTGTAGTGTACTGTAGTGTAGTGTAGTGTAGTGTAGTGTAGTGTACTATAGTGTACTGTAGTGTAGTGTACTGTAGTGTAGTGTAGTGTAGTGTAGTGTAGTGTGTAGGCAGCCACTTACCTGATTTCTTCTTCCGGCGCAGCTGCAGGCTCCTGACCTGGCGCTCCCTCGGTCTGTACATTGCACTGCAGGCCAAGAGGAGCGGGGGGGCCGCAGCAGCTCAGCAGTCAGCACGGGGGCCTGGAGAGGAGCAAGGCCGTTGAGCACATGGTACAGGGTAGACTAAGAGAGCGGGGGGGGGGGACCAGGGCTGAGAACACTGGGGCTAAGGGAGCGCGGGGGGGTCGCGCATCTGAGTTCGCGAGGGTTAAGGGAGGGGGGGTGGGCAGCGCAGCACACAGAGGCTCCCGCTGGTCCTGCACGAGCGGAGTGAGGATATGCGTCCACACGGAATGGGGGCATCTGACATTGCCCATCCGTTCCACTTCCAGCCCACCCCCTGCCACTGTCCAATGATTGACAGGGGTGTGCCTTGATGTGAGCTCAAGGCACAGCCCCTGTCAATGAGGCAGATCTGCTGGTGCCGCTTTTCTTTCAATTTTCAATGGGCTTTTCCAGCCCGTGATTTGGCTCCACCCCCTGCCCGCGCCCCTCTTCAGACACTTTATCATTGTTACTGGGAGGCAGCGCTCTCGCTGCCTCCCATAGAGATTTAGCTAAAATAATACAAAGTATAATGTGTTATTATCTTTGTATTATTTTAATCATTATGACAGGGGAGGCACTGCCTCCCCTGCCTCCCCTGACTGCACGTCCCTGGTTAAATGTAATGTTGTGGTCCAACGCATCAACAGTATTTACTTGAAAATATACAGATGAAAAGGTACAAAAATATACAGAGAAGAGCTGCAACCAATAATACATACATTTAAACGCGAGCTCTCCTGGATCCAGGTCTTAGTCAGTCTTGGAAAGATGACCTCAGAGAATAGGGACTGAGCCTGGTCAGGAGGCCTCTCCTTTGTACAGTTTGTCCAAATACAGTACAAAGGGGAATGTAAGCTCTTCTTTCATAGGTCAGGCGGATAGTCGTTTACAGTACATGAGGGGTCATAGGTTGGTTTGAATAAATGGGCGATGCTTGGTGCAGGGTTCACTTGCAGATGTTAGCCTCTAGTTTCCCGCTGAATATCATAAGTACAGTACAATAGCAGTTTGTGAATATTACATTTCTGCGTATATCTATACGCAGAAACATGCAATAAACTGTAAAAAGCCACCGGAATGTAGATCATAAAATACTGCACATCTGGATACCAAACACTAAGTCCTAACACTGCTCCATCCCCTCACACCATGTAAAGATGAATAGATCCGTTGTTTAACCTTTAAAGTGTATGCAAGTTGCTGACAATGTATATGGAGACTATGGGGGTTATTCCAAGTTGATCGTAGCTGTGCTAAATTTAGCACAGCTACGATCATCTTCCCTGACATGCGGGGGGACGCCAAGCACAGGGCTAGTCCACCCCGCATGTCAGTACGGCCGCCTCCGCACAAATAAAAAAACATCGCACAGCGGCGATGCTTTTGTATTTGTGGAGTAATGCCCGGCCAGCGCAGCTCCTGCAGCTGGCCGGGAGGTGATCATCGCTGCCACTGGACGCAGCAGCTGCGTGAGACATCACGAATCTGCCACGGCCCGCTCCCCCAACAGTCCGGCCACGCCTGCGTTGGCCAGACCTTACACTCTAAACAGCGGCTTAACGCTCCCGTCCAGCCCCCTCCCGCCCTGCGACCGCCTCTGCCTGTCAATCAGGCAGAGGCGATCAATACTGAATGAAGGCCTTCGGCAGTACCACTGGACACATACAGCAGTATCACTGGATTTATATGGCAGTACCACTGGACATATACGACAGTATCACTAGACTGGATTTATATGCCAGTACCACTGGATTTATATGGCAGTACCACTGGATATATACGGCAGTATCACTGGATTTGTACTGCATTACCACTGGACATATATGGCAGTATCACTGGACTGGATTTATATGGCAGTACTACTGGAAATATAAGCCAGTATCACTGGACATATACAGCAGTATCACTGGACATATACAGCAGTATCGCTGGATTTATACGACAGTACCGCTGGACATATACGGCAGTATCACTGGACATATACGCCAGTATCATTGGAATTATATGGCAGTACCACTGGACATATACGGCAGGGTCACTGGACTGGATTTATATGCCAGTACCACTGGACATATACGGCAGTTCCACTGGACATATACGGCAGTATCACTGGAATTATATGGCAGTACCACTGGACTGGATTTATATGCCAGTACCACTGGAATTATACAGCAATATCACTGGAATTATATGGCAGTACCACTGGATATATATATGGCAGTATCACTAGACTGGATTTATACGACAGTACCACTGGATTTATACGGCAGTACCACTGGACATATACGGCAGTATCACTGGATTTATATGGTAGTACCACTGGACATATACGGCAGTATCACTGGACTGGATTTATACACCAGTACCACTGGAATTATACGGCAGTATCACTGGAATTATAAGGCTGTACCACTGGATGTCACGATCCGGGTATCTGGACGCCATTTCTTACCCATCAGATGCCTCCTAAGGCTGGCTCAGCGCTCCAGGACCGGATCCCATCTGTTATCCTGATGTGTACATTCCTGTATCCTCTCCTGTCACTCTGGGACGCTGTCACAGTAAACGCCATATTACACCTGGCATGGCGTCTCCCGCGGCCTCCGCCGCCGTCCCTGAACTTCTGCATGCAGAGTGTCTGAGTGGCGATTACGTCAGCCGCGGCCTCCGCTGTGTCCGCGTGGTTGGATGTGCATCTGTCAGCCTGGCGCCTCCTGTCTCCGGTGGCCGGCGCCGCCATTACTGTTTTCATTACCACATGGATTACAAACCAAACTTCCCTCCAAGTGTCTGCATGGGCGCAGCCATCTTGGATTCTGTCAGCTGATCATTTCCACCAATCTGTTCTCAGTATTGTTAATCTGCATAATTGCCTAGCCAATCCCTTCCTTGCTGCAGGTATAAATACACTGTGCCTGAGCAAGGAAGGCGTCAGTGCTTTGGTTGTCAAACCTAGTTCCTGTTTGTCTCTCTCCTGTGATTGTCTTCCAGGTTCCAGCTCCTGTCTCAAGACTTCCACCATAGAGACCCGCACCAGCATTCCACCTGCGGTGTAGCCTGACTCTCCAATCCATTGTGGATTCATCTGTTTCCAGCTACAACATTACCTGCTTCCAGCTCAGCTTCCAGCAGAGTACAGCTTCCCTTAAAGGGCCGGTGTCCTTTCTACACTTTACCACTCTCCACCGGTATTATTATTTCTCCGCTCTCAAGTTCTACATTTCAGTTCATATTTCATCGCTCCCAAGTTCATTTATTATTTAACTGGTTCCAGCCAGTATCCACTCCGTGCTAACAACCGTCTGGTTCCAGCCAGTATCCACAGCAGCTGTTTTATCTTCAGCAACCCAGCTTTTCCTGGAACACCAGCTGGCACAATCCTGGGTTATCTCCATTGCTACAGTCGGGCCTGGTAAGGACTTTCCATCTAGAAGATCATAAGAACTATCTCACACTACCAGTGCCCTGTGGCTCCTGCCATCCTGTAGTACCCAGGAACTGTATTTATTCTTTGCTGACTTTTACGTTTTCTTTTACTGCTGCTGTGTTGCGGAGTTGTCATAATAAACATCATTGACTTTTATCCAAGTTGTCGTGGTCACGCCTTCGGGCAGTTATTATTCATGTTACTTACATGTCCAGGGGTCTGATACAACCTCCCAGGTTCCGGTACATCTCAGCCCCTACAACTGAGGCTGCCTCCCGTCAGCTCAGGCCCTCAGTTGTGACAGTAAGCACTGACCTAATGAATCCAGCCGGAGACCAGGATCATGCGGCCAGGCCGATGCAAGAACTGGCAGCCCGACTAGAACATCAGGAGGCTGCACAGGGCCACATCATCCGCTGTCTCCAGGATCTCTCTACTCGGCTGGATGGGATTCAGACAACTCTCCGTGGATCAGGCGCGTCTGGTGCGTCAACCACAGTGACTCCAGCTATAACCCCACCCACCTTACCCATTTCTGCTCCACGTCTTCATCTTCCAACGCCAGCAAAATTTGACGGATCTCCAAGATTCTGCAGGGGATTTCTCAACCAGTGTGAGATTCAGTTTGAGCTACAACCTGGCAATTTTCCCAGTGACCGTACAAAAATTGCCTACATTATTTCTCTTCTCAGTGGCTCAGCCCTTGATTGGGCATCACCGTTATGGGAGAGGTCCGACACCCTGCTATCTTCCTACACTGCCTTCGTGTCAACATTCAGGCGCATCTTCGACGAGCCAGGCCGGGTAACCTCAGCTTCATCCGAGATTCTCCGTTTACGCCAGGGGTCACGTACTGTAGGACAATATCTGATACAGTTCCAGATCCTGGCATCCGAACTGGCATGGAACGACGAGGCCCTGTATGCTGCATTCTGGCATGGCTTATCTGAGCGTATTAAAGATGAGTTAGCTACCAGAGACTTACCTTCTAAGTTAGATGAGCTAATCTCACTCTGCACGAAAGTTGATTTACGTTTCAGAGAGAGAGCAACTGAGCGTGGAAGATTATCTGCTCCAAAATCTTCTGCTCCTCCTCCTCGTCAACTGTCACCATCTAAAGATGAGCCCATGCAACTTGGCCGTTCCCGTTTAACTCCTGCTGAGCGCCGAAGACGTCTCTCCGAGTTTCTCTGTCTCTATTGTGCAGCTCCGTCTCACACCATTAATGCCTGTCCCAAACGTCCGGGAAACTCCAAATCCTAGCTCGCCAAGGAGAGGGCCGGCTAGGAGTAATGATCTCCTCTCCATCTCCTCAAGATTGTAATCTCCCAGTCTCGCTTCAAGTTGCTCAACGTTATCGGAACGTCATTGCCCTCCTTGATTCCGGAGCAGCTGGGAACTTTATTACCGAAGCCTATGTTAAACGGTGGTCCCTACCCACCGAGAGACTTCCTTCGTCCATTTCTTTAACTGCCGTGGATGGCAGCAAAATTTTTGATGCAGTTATTTCTTTAAGGACTCTACCAGTTCGTCTGAGAGTGGGAGTTCTTCATTCCGAACTTATTTCTTTTTTAGTGATTCCAAGAGCCACACATCCTGTGGTCCTGGGCCTTCCATGGCTCCGTCTTCACAATCCTACAATTGATTGGACGACTACGCAAATCCTGGCATGGGGTTCCTCCTGTGCTGAGACATGTTTGTTTAAAGTATTGCCTGTCTGTTCTTCCTCCCCCAGGTCGTCTGATGTTCCACCTCCTCCATATCAAGATTTCACGGATGTGTTCAGTAAAGCTTCTGCTGATATCCTTCCTCCTCATAGAGAATGGGACTGTCCGATTGATCTCGTTCCAGGGAAGGTTCCACCTCGAGGCCGAACTTATCCGTTGTCTCTGCCTGAGACGCATTCTATGGAGGAATATATTAAAGAGAACCTAGCAAAGGGGTTCATTCGACCTTCTTCTTCTCCAGCCGGCGCAGGCTTCTTTTTTGTAAAAAAGAAAGATGGTGGTCTGCGGCCGTGCATCGACTACAGAGGTTTGAACGACATTACCATCAAGAACCGTTATCCTTTACCCCTGATTACTGAGCTCTTTGACAGAGTTAGCGGAGCTACCATCTTTACAAAGCTGGACTTGCGAGGTGCATACAATCTCATCCGGATCCGTGAGGGTGACGAGTGGAAGACCGCCTTTAACACCCGTGACGGACATTATGAGTACCTCGTCATGCCCTTCGGATTGAGCAATGCTCCAGCTGTCTTCCAGCATTTTGTCAATGAGATCTTCAGAGACATTCTATACCGTCATGTCGTGGTCTATCTAGACGATATCCTCATTTTTGCCAACGATTTAGAGGAACATCGTTTTTGGGTTAAAGAGGTTCTGTCCCGTCTCCGTGTCAATCATCTCTATTGCAAATTAGAAAAATGCGTCTTTGAAGTCAAGTCCATTCCGTTTCTAGGGTACATTGTGTCCGGTTCCGGACTAGAGATGGATCCTGAGAAACTACAAGCAATCCAAAATTGGCCGGTACCCTTAACCCTCAAAGGGGTCCAGAGGTTCTTAGGGTTCGCCAACTATTACCGAAAGTTTATACGAGACTTTTCCACCATTGTGGCGCCTATTACTGCTTTCACTAAGAAGGGTGCTAACCCGTCCAAGTGGTCTGAAGAAGCCATGCAAGCATTTCATCTTTTAAAACAAAGGTTCATCTCTGCGCCTGTTCTGAAACAGCCTGACATCGACTCTCCTTTCATCTTAGAGGTGGATGCCTCCTCCGTTGGAGTAGGAGCGGTGTTATCTCAGAGGGCTAAAGATGGCCATTTACACCCTTGCAGTTTCTTCTCCCGGAAGTTCTCCCCAGCTGAGCGCAACTATGCCATTGGCGACCAGGAGTTGCTAGCCATCAAGCTCGCTCTAGAGGAGTGGAGGTATCTGTTGGAGGGAGCTTCTCATTCAATCACCATACTCACAGACCACAAGAACCTTTTATACCTGAAGGGCGCACAATGTCTCAACCCTCGTCAGGCCAGATGGGCACTTTTCTTTTCCAGGTTCGACTTTAAACTCCAGTTCTGTCCGGGCTCTCAGAATCGCAAGGCCGATGCCCTTTCCCGCTCATGGGAGCAAGAAAATGAGTCAGAGTCTTCAGACAAGCATCCTATTATAAATCCGTTGGCATTCTCCACGGTAGGGATGGACTCTACGCCCCCATCAGGGAAAAGTTTTGTGAAGCCGATGCTAAGGAAGAAGCTCATGCATTGGGCCCATGCTTCCCGTTTTGCCGGACATACAGGTATCCAAAAAACCCTGGAGTTTATCTCTAGGTCCTATTGGTGGCCAACTCTGAAAAAGGACGTCTTGGAGTTTATTGCATCTTGCCCAAAGTGTGCCCAACATAAAGTATCCCGCCAGTCGCCTGCGGGGCAACTGGTTCCACTATCCGTTCCCCGTCGACCATGGACCCACTTGTCGATGGATTTCATTACAGACTTACCCATGTGCAACAAGTTCAATACCATCTGGGTGGTAGTTGACCGGTTCACCAAGATGGCACACTTCATTCCTCTCACCGGTCTTCCGTCAGCTTCCAAGTTGGCTCAAGTATTCATACAAGAGATCTTCCGACTCCACGGTCTTCCTGAAGAAATTATCTCAGATCAAGGAGTTCAATTCACAGCCAAATTCTGGCGAAGTTTATGTCAAGTCCTCCAAGTCAAGCTAAAGTTTTCCACGGCTTACCATCCTCAGACCAATGGTCAAACCGAGAGGGTGAATCAGGACTTGGAGGCCTTCCTCCGCATCTATGTGTCCTCCTCTCAAGATGACTGGGTTCAATTACTTCCCTGGGCCGAGTTCTGTCATAACAACCAGTATCATTCTTCATCTGCTTCAACACCATTCTTCACTAACTTTGGATTCCACCCTAAAGTCCCTGAGTTCCAACCGCTTCCAGCAACTTCTGTTCCCGCAGTGGATATCACCTTGCATCAGTTTGCCAA
Source organism: Pseudophryne corroboree (assembly GCF_028390025.1). Lineage (NCBI taxonomy): Eukaryota > Metazoa > Chordata > Amphibia > Anura > Myobatrachidae > Pseudophryne > Pseudophryne corroboree. Next base: position 203,027,110 of record NC_086454.1, read on the forward strand.
TATCTGGAAGAGCGTACGATCAGCTCTGCTCAAGGCATCGTTCAGGTACAAGAAGTTTGCGGATAAGAAGCGTCGAGCAGTTCCTGCTCTCAAGGTGGGTGATCGGGTATGGTTATCCACGAAGAATTTGAGGTTAAGAGTTCCCAGTATGAAGTTTGCACCTCGCTATATCGGTCCTTTCAAGATTGAACAAGTCATCAATCCTGTTGCTTACAGACTCCAGTTGCCTCCCTTCTTAAAAATACCCAGGACATTCCATGTTTCCCTGTTGAAACCGCTGATCTTGAATCGGTTTCATTCCTCACTTCCTCCAACTCCGAAAGTCCAAACTCAACGAGGCGTTGAGTATGAAGTGGCCAAGATCCTGGACTCACGTCACCGTTACGGTCAACTACAATATCTTATTGACTGGAAGGGTTATGGTCCTGAGGAACGTTCATGGACCAATGCTTCTGATGTCCATGCTCCTGCCTTGGTCCGGAGATTCCATTCCAAGTTTCCTCAAAAGCCAAAGAAGTGTCCTGGGGCCACTCCTAAAGGGGGGGGTGCTGTCACGATCCGGGTATCTGGACGCCATTTCTTACCCATCAGATGCCTCCTAAGGCTGGCTCAGCGCTCCAGGACCGGATCCCATCTGTTATCCTGATGTGTACATTCCTGTATCCTCTCCTGTCACTCTGGGACGCTGTCACAGTAAACGCCATATTACACCTGGCATGGCGTCTCCCGCGGCCTCCGCCGCCGTCCCTGAACTTCTGCATGCAGAGTGTCTGAGTGGCGATTACGTCAGCCGCGGCCTCCGCTGTGTCCGCGTGGTTGGATGTGCATCTGTCAGCCTGGCGCCTCCTGTCTCCGGTGGCCGGCGCCGCCATTACTGTTTTCATTACCACATGGATTACAAACCAAACTTCCCTCCAAGTGTCTGCATGGGCGCAGCCATCTTGGATTCTGTCAGCTGATCATTTCCACCAATCTGTTCTCAGTATTGTTAATCTGCATAATTGCCTAGCCAATCCCTTCCTTGCTGCAGGTATAAATACACTGTGCCTGAGCAAGGAAGGCGTCAGTGCTTTGGTTGTCAAACCTAGTTCCTGTATGTCTCTCTCCTGTGATTGTCTTCCAGGTTCCAGCTCCTGTCTCAAGACTTCCACCATAGAGACCCGCACCAGCATTCCACCTGCGGTGTAGCCTGACTCTCCAATCCATTGTGGATTCATCTGTTTCCAGCTACAACATTACCTGCTTCCAGCTCAGCTTCCAGCAGAGTACAGCTTCCCTTAAAGGGCCGGTGTCCTTTCTACACTTTACCACTCTCCACCGGTATTATTATTTCTCCGCTCTCAAGTTCTACATTTCAGTTCATATTTCATCGCTCCCAAGTTCATTTATTATTTAATTGGTTCCAGCCAGTATCCACTCCGTGCTAACAACAGTCTGGTTCCAGCCAGTATCCACAGCAGCTGTTTTATCTTCAGCAACCCAGCTTTTCCTGGAACACCAGCTGGCACAATCCTGGGTTATCTCCATTGCTACAGTCGGGCCTGGTAAGGACTTTCCATCTAGAAGATCATAAGAACTATCTCACACTACCAGTGCCCTGTGGCTCCTGCCATCCTGTAGTACCCAGGAACTGTATTTATTCTTTGCTGACTTTTACGTTTTCTTTTACTGCTGCTGTGTTGCGGAGTTGTCATAATAAACATCATTGACTTTTATCCAAGTTGTCGTGGTCACGCCTTCGGGCAGTTATTATTCATGTTACTTACATGTCCAGGGGTCTGATACAACCTCCCAGGTTCCGGTACATCTCAGCCCCTACAACTGAGGCTGCCTCCCGTCAGCTCAGGCCCTCAGTTGTGACACTGGATTTCTAAGGCAGTACCACTGGACTGGATTTACATGCCAGTACCACTGGATTTATATGGCAGTACCACTGGACATACACAGCAGTATAACTGGACATATATGGCAGTATCACTGGACATATACAGCAGTATCACTGGATTTAAACGGCAGTACCACTGGACATATACGGCAGTATCACTGGACTGGATTTATTCACCAGTACCACTGGACATATATGGCAGTACCACTGCACATATACGGCAGTATCTCTGGACTAGATTTATACGGCATGACATCTTGACATATACAGCAGTATCACTGGAATTATATGGCAGTACCACAGGACATATATGGCAGTATCACTGGACTGGATTAATACGCCAGTACCACTGGAATTATAGGGCAGTACCACTGGAATTATACGGCAGAATCACTGGAATTATACGGCAGTATCCCTGGAATTATAAGGCAGTAACACTGGACTGGATTTATACGCCAGTACCACTGGATTTATATGGCAGTACCACTGGACATATACAGCAGTATCACTGGACATATTTGGCAGTATCACTGGACATATACAGCAGTATCGCTGGATTTAAACGGCAGTACCGCTGGACATATACAGCAGTAACACAGGACTGGATTTATTCACCAGTACCACTGGACATATATGGCAGTACCACTGGACATATACGGCAGTATCACTGGAATTATATGGCAGTACCACTGGACATATACGGCAGTATCACTGGACTAGATTTATACAGCATGACATCTTGACATATACAGCAGTATCAATGGAATTTTATGGCAGTACCACAGTACATATATGGCAGAATCACTGTACTGGATTTATAAACCAGTACCACTGGAATTATATGGCAGTACCACTGGAATTATACGGCAGTATCACTGGAATTAAACGGCAGTATCACTGGAATTATAAGGCAGTACCACTGGATTTCTACGGCAGTACCACTGGACTGGATTTTTATGCCAGTACCACTGGATTTATACGGCAGTACCACTGGACATATACAGCAGCATCACTGGACATATTCAGCAGTATCACTGGACATATACAGCAGTATCGCTGGATTTAAACGGCAGTACCGCTGGACATATTCGGCAGTATCACTGGACTGGATTTTTTCACCAGTAGCACTGGACATATACGGCAGTACCACTGGACATATACGGCAGTATCACTGGAATTATATGGCAGTACCACTGGACATATACGGCAGTATCACTGGACTGGATTTATACGCCTGTGCTGTGGACCAGTTGAGGACGCTTGGACCTGTTGGGAGCTCTACTTTTGGGAAAAAGCCTCTCGGAGCCAGATGCAGGGTATTTCCCAAGAGTACCTTGTACCAATTACACCTGCGGCTCCGATTCTAACATCGGTAGTAGTACAGTAATTCCATTTTTTGGCTTTCCATCTGGCCCATACCAACTGTGTTGATTTTATGTGGTTTTAAATGTGTAAGTCTGTGTCGGTATTGTGCAATAAATCTGTACATTTTTTTACGTTGACCACACATCTATTAAGACACTCACATCATTTATTGCCACACTCACCCCCAGAATAAAAGGGGTGGGGTCACGGATTCAGGACCAGTGCCAATAGGAGAAATGTGAATGCTGATTTACTTACAGGACTAAAAGCAATACCTTAATACATTCAATACACTTTAAATTGAGCCGCTGCGGCCACTGTATTCAATCCTTAACCTATGTACTTTTTACTCAGTTAGCGTACAAAGGCCTGTACCGTGCATGCACTTTGCGTACACACGCCGTGACGGACATACAAAGTACATGCAGTGCATACACACACACCGACACGCTGAGAGCACAATGCAGCTTCACGTGTGGCTGAAATACATTTAAAACCTTAGCAGGGAAAGAGACATGACACCAATTGTATTTAAGATATACAATTACAATAAGAGAAAAGAGGCTACAATACAATGGTACATACGTTTTGTTTCGCCAGCGCCACACGGTCTGGTGCTCAATCTGCAAGATGACCTTCAGAAAGAGATTGAGTGACCGGCTAGGCAGCTTAGCTTTTATACAGTTGGTAAATACATAATACAATGGAAACTGTAACCTATTCATCCATAGGTCAAAGAGCTGGTCATTTACAGTACAGGAGGGGTCATAGGTTGGTTTGAATAGGTGGGCGATGTCTGTTCCAGGTGTGTTTGCAGTTGGTCTCCACTGGGTTCCTGCCGAATATCAGAGTACAGTAAACACAATATAATATGAATATCCTGTTCCTGCACATAACTATGCGCAGGAGCGTGCTATCTTCTGCAAACTGCTACCGGAATGTTGCCCTTAAAATACCCTACAGTTGGATACCAAACACCACCTTATAACCTAATGCTGTCCCTACATATCCTGTAAAGGTGAATCCCTTTGTTGTACCTTTTAAACAAGTATAACTTGCTGGTGTGGTGCGTGTGGGCTATGTGTACATTATGCACTATGTGGATTAAATATGAGATATGTCTTTGTGGCTTTTCCATGCGAATACAAATGCTACCGTAATTACTCATACCATGCGCTAATACCCAGGACCGCATGAGCGGTCATACGCAACTTGCGAATATGTGCACGCACGGCAGAACAAGTACGCGCACAGAAGCCATCTGTGTGGAGTTTGTACGTGATGTGTGTACTGTAATATTTTCCGATTTCGACAGTCCACCCTTTGGCAGTTATCAATAACTGCCACTCTTAACTAATAAACTAAAAATATTACCTATAAAATATATACATAAGTCTTGGATGAAATTGGAGAGTTGTAGGTGGGAAATGTATAGCCTAGTGGGATAGTAAAAGCATGTATGTATGAATCAATGTCTGAGGGGCATCTATCATCATGCTGTATATGTTCTAAGTAAGCTTCGAGGTATTGCGAAGTATACATTAAATCCTTCTCCCCGTATTAAGGATCTGTAAATGGGCAAACAAACACTACTGAGCTCCTCTCGGGCAAAAGGCTTTTGACCCTCGCCTCTTCGGTTTCTAATACCAACAAATGGGGAGCACATTTAGTTGATAATACATGGAGGGGGAACATATGTGAATGCTGCTATATGTGTATAACACCTGTCGACTATATGTGCCATAAACTGAGGGTTGCAGAGAGGAAGATAAGACACATATAAAAAAATACATTCACATAAACATTGGGTAGGGTTGATGTCTTTTCCGGTTGTATGTTTCTGGGTAAAGGGGGAGACAGAGAAAAATGGTGAAAGAAACAGGCCATGAAATTCATTTGCAATCCTTATCATAACACTGATGGGTCATAAACCAAATCTGCTGCTGTGACAACATCCTCGCTCCTTAGACTCATCTAATTTATGCCATGCTTGCGCCGCGTTAGAATTCGAACATACCTGAATATCAGACCAACAATTATGATGACTCCCAGGATACAAAGGAGAAACTTCCCCACACTCATAATAACATTCTGTGCCCACTCTCCTAACCCTGAGAACCACTTTCGTGGGTTCAACCATGAGACCCAGCCGGTCAGTTCATTACCCACAGGCGCCAAGGTAAGGTTGTGCTTCTTCCTGAACTCCCACTTCAACTGCAAGATCTCGTCCATCTTTTGGGGTTGTCGGTGCTATTCGTAATATACGTACAGCACTTCACGCCATATTGAGTTGCCAGGGTAACACAGTACCCACCTGTCACAGCTGTAATGTAATTGAGGACCATCCTGTGCTGAATCAGCTCGTTCTTGTAGGCTTGTAACTCCCTTCCTGTATACCTGAAGGTGTCATCATACATCTCAGTGATATTATCTATCAAGTTCGCTAGTGCATGGATGTACCTATAATTTATAGTTCCTCTGGCAGTACGGGTGATATCTAATGCGAGAAGGAACTGAATCCCGGTGGATTCGTGGATCAAATCAGAGGCTACGTGCTCTGTCCTATCTATGAGGTGTCTCTTGATGATGTGTTCATAATGGGTATGAGTATAAGGAGTCTGAGCATTGCGGTGAACGTCTTTCATTTTGTCGTGGGTTATGGTCATGACCTCTGGTATTACTCTACCAATATAACACAATCCCTCAGAGCTCGGAGTAAGCCACTTGTACGCTTTCCTCCCACATATGAAATAGGCATAATCTGGGAGAACATAGGGGACAAAATGTAACAACACCATATTGCAAATCTTCCATGTAAAGAAACCAATCCCTAGTTCTCTAATTTGCTCAGTACAAGTATCAGGCTGGATGATATGGGCACAATACCCCTGCGATACCTTTCCAACCCACATGGTTTTGCTTCCACGTGTATACCTGCTTGTCCTGCCCTTTGCCTTTACCACTGTCATGTTGGTGTGCTCTGGTGGAGCGTCTTGGTGGTGATGACACTGGCGTGATATTTGGAGTAGTCGTACCAGAACTGCTGCTTGTTTGCTGTTGGTGCATGGATCTGAGTGTTTCATTGAGGAAGTGATAAACCAGTGATATGTGCAAGGTGATAAAGGCACCAGCCAATCAGCTCCAATATGTAAATTATCATTTAGGGATAGATTGCCCGCTGCCTTTATTACCTTGCACATATCACTGGTTTATCACTTCCTTATGCCTTCTCCAGGTTAATACATCTGCCCCACAGTGTGTTACTTATGTGTTGCTGTACCTTAACATGAATCACGTTACTATATCTGTCTTTTAGGTGATGGAGGATATGGCTGTTTCTCTTGGCTTCTAACTCCATTATCCCGACCTGATACCCCTGCTGAACACAATTACAATCATGCACATAAGTCCACGCGGAATGTGATAGAAAGATGTTTTGGTGTGCTGAAATCTAGGTTTCGGTGTCTGGATAAGTCTGGTGGCCTTTTGTTGTATAGTCCCTTGAAGGTGACTCAAATTGTGTTCTGCTGCTGCTTTCTTCATAACATGTGTTTGCAACAACATCTGCCACATGTTGAGGAGGAGGAGGATGAAGAAAGCAGCCAGCAAGCAGAGGAATTAGAGACATCTGGTGATACTTGGAGTACAGATGTAGGGAGGCAGGTTAGGCAAGACCTCATAAATCGTTATTTTTAAGGTAAGTTTTGTTTGCGTCTTTCATTTGTTGTGTAAGGCTAAATACATGTTGCCCCATTTTTCAATTAAAAACCATTGCTCAGAATGTGTCTGTCTCCTTGAGACATACAAACATACCCTCGCTTTATGCTATACAAACGTAGCATGTGTATTGTGTTTATTTAAAAACTCAAAACAACAGATTATGATTTGTATGCATGAAGTCTGGATAAGTGTTAATAAACTTGGTTTGAAAATTTATTACAAGCACACATAATCCACATAGTAATTTATTTTGTATTTTACTTTATGATTGTGTGTAACGTCCTAATGCACAGGTTCTCAAACTCGGCCCTCAGGACCCCACACAGTGCATGTTTTTCAGGTAACCCAGTAGAAGCACAGGTGTATGAATTACTCACAGACACATTTTAAAAGGTTCACAGGTGGAGCTAATTATGTCACTTGTGATTCTGTGAGGAGACCTGCAAAACATGCACTGTGTGGGGTCCTGAGGCCCGAGTTTGAGAACCTGTGTCCTAATTAAATAGTCCTCCACATATAATATGTTAGCCTTGAGGAATACATGTGTCCCTATGTGTGATGCTCCATCGTATTTAAGGGACACAAACTTAGTCTCATCCCAAAAAAATTATTTCGTAATGTTTGCTGCAGTAAACTTGCTGATTTGAAAGTAAATACACAGTTTGCCACATATTTACATTATTATACACATTAGTTGTTTTTTTTTGTAAAAAGTAAAATTTCTTTTACTCATTTTTAACACACACAAACATGGCCCAACAATAATGACATTCATTTTGGCACTGAATTATCTAAATTCAATCACAATATATTAAAACCTTTTTAGCCAACTCAATTGTGTTATTCTTGTAATGTTGTATAGAGAAGAAAGGTAAAAGAGTTAACAATCACATTGTAATTTGTATTGGTCATGGATGAATCTGCATGGCTGCCAATTATTCTGCCTGCAGGATATGAGAATGATTGGAATCTAGAAAGAGTAATGATTAGAAAAAAATCAAATGGTCTGTTTACTTCCTGCTAAAGACATTCTGCCTGGCTGCCAATTATTGTGTCTGCAGGATATGAGAATGATTGGAATCTAGAAAGAGTAATGATTAGAAAAAAATCAAGTGGTCTGTTTACTTCCTGCTAAAGACATTCTGCCTGGCTGCCAATTATTGTGTCTGCAGGATATGAGAATGATTGGAATCTAGAAAGAGTAATGATTAGAAAAAAATCAAGTGGTCTGGTTGCTTCCTGCTAACATCTATGTGCAGCTCAAACAACATTTCCCTCCTCCAAAATAATTCAAAGATGGTAAAGAATAAATGTGCATACAAATTTCCTGTTGTTGTTTGTACCACTTATAATTAATGATGTTGTACAAATTGTCAAGGAGCTAAGTGTTATATCTATTTAGACAAACATACACTTACTAAGTATTTTGATGTACTTCTCTGAAATAAAAAATGTGAGGTTTATTTGTTAATTTTTTTTGGGTGGCTGCTTGTCCTGCCCTTTGCCTTTACCACTGTCATGTTGGTGTGCTCTGGTGGAGCGTCTTGGTGGTGATGACACTGGCGTGATATTTGGAGTAGTCGTACCAGAACTGCTGCTTGTTTGCTGTTGGTGCATGGATCTGAGTGTTTCATTGAGGTTAGTGACGGTGGCATTGAGTTCATGTGTAGCAGCATTTTGATTGTCTACAATTCGGAATAAAGTTTCATTTATCTTTTGATTGTTTTGAAAAATGTTCATATAGCTTTGCTGTTGTCTGTGCTGTTCTTCCATTAGTCTGTGCTGTTCTTCCATTATGCGCTGTAAGTTGCCCATGACCTGTGTAATGTCTGCACGCATGAGTTCCATGGTATTGCCAACTCTCGTGGTTTGTTCATTTTGTCTACTCATATTTCTGGTTATTCTTCTGAGGTGACATGGTAGGCTTGCAAACATTTGTGTCTGCCTACGCAGGCAATCTTCATTAGTGGCCTGCTGTCTAGCTCAAATGTTCCAAAACACGTGATCAGGGCCTTGTGTTACTGGTGTTGTTGGGCTGTGTTGTGGTGGTGGTGTGCTTTGCTGTGGTGGTGTACTCACAGGTGCTGGGGGCCTGATTCCTTGGCTTAATGGCTGCATTTCTAACATGATTACCCCATCCATGTCACTGTGTTGCTGTTGTTGCGGAGGGATGCTGTTACCAGGACTAGAAGCTGAAATTTAGAAAAATTATCCGTTAGCTATCCATGTTTGAAAAATTATAACAAATCACTACACATGGAACACATGTCATTGACTGTTGCTTTCATATATCCTGCCTAGCAACATCATCACTCATAACTTAAATACATACATATGCCTGTTTGTGGCAAATGTGTCTGGTTACTTCATTGTGAAAACAAACACATTAGTTTTATTGTAGATCAGACATACTTCACCATAAAAACACATTGTAATCCATAATGTGTTGCCTTATAGCTTTTCAAAAACAAACATAGTAATGTTTTTATATGTATTTGGCAATGTTAGGTCAAACACACATGTGAAAATTTGTTAAACAACCTTACTATTTTCCAAAATTAAACATGAGTTTCTGTTGCAGCATCTTACACACAATGTGCTACTGTATGGCTGAAGTGGACATACATATCTTTACAGGATGTGGACCAGGTCATTTTGCTAGGATTCCATTTAATATTTTACTGACTTCGGTAAGTATATCAGATTTTGATGTGTTTTGACTTAATGCGTTTAAGTAAAAATTTTATTACGATCTGAAATTTATTAAATTTATTTCAGTTTGATACTCACAATCAAGATGAGGGGAGTGTGGTTCACGTCTTGGAGGTGTGTCCAAAATTTGGAGTGGGGGGACCGAACATACTGTCGATAGTCTTCGTGGCGGGGTAGCCTGCTGTGGTTGGCCCTGGACATCAGACCTTGCTTTCTTTGCTGCCACATGTTTTTTTTTAGTGGTGTGTTAGAGAAATCCGACTTCTGCTGCTCCAGACTCTTTTGATGGACCTAGTATTGAAAGTTAAATTTTGTTATGGCCATTCCTTTACAAACATACCCTATACTACAATGGACACTTTACCTGCTTCCGCAGCGTCATCATCATCAGATGTCATGGGAGTTACTGTAGGACGACCAGTACTGCTTTTTTCCAACACTGTAAAACCAAAATAAAATCTCATGTATTCATGCTATTGTTGATAGATCCACCCATTATGCTTAAAAACATTAATTCTTTAAAATATGCTTGTTTTATTTAAAAAAAACCCCATAAGGACCGTAAACCAAAAAACCACTACACAAAACAATAAACATTGTCCAATAGCCAAATGCACTATGGAAAGTGCAACACATGAAAACATGTACAGGACACAGACATAGGACACAAGTAAAAATACATACACTAACAACCAAAAACACACACATCTTCATTTTGTAATGAAAGGAAAAAATGTACAGATGCAATATAGAAGTTGCTCTGTGATGTGGCACTCCAAATACACATTACCACGATATGAGCAAACCCCCCCCCCCCAAAAAATAAAATAAAAATTAGACTGCAGTGTTGTGTCAGGGTACAAATACAGACTCAAACTGAACAAACAAATAGTGGGTTTTTAAAAAAAAAATATTACATTCAGTAATAATGACATTACACATGTAAGTGGTTTCCAAACCACTTCCCACTACTCTAGCCTCTAACATGACAACCACTGTTTTTGCAACATTGCACATGGATAACCTAAATATAAAACATAGGGGGTCATTCCGAGTTGTTCACTCGGTAAATTTCTTCGCATCGCAGCGTTTTTCCGCTTAGTGCGCATGCGCAATGTTCGCACTGCGACTGCGCCAAGTAAATTTGCTATGCAGTTAGGAATTTTACTCACGGCTTTTTCATCGTTCTGGTGATCGTAATGTGATTGACAGGAAGTGGGTGTTTCTGGGCGGAAACTGACCGTTTTATGGGAGTGTATGAAAAAACGCTACAGTTTCTGGGAAAAACGCGGGAGTGGCCGGAGAAACGGAGGAGTGTCTAGGCGAACGCTGGGTGTGTTTGTGACGTCAAACCAGGAACGACAAGCACTGAACTGATCGCAGATGCCGAGTAAGTCTCGAGTTACTCAGAAACTGCACAGAGATGTCTTATCGCAATATTGTGAATCTTTCGTTCGCAATTTTAAGATGCTAAGATTCACTCCCAGTAGGCGGCGGCTTAGCGTGTGCAAAGCTGCTAAAAGCAGCTTGCGAGCGAACAACTCGGAATGACCCCCATAGTCCAAATTAAAAACTTAAAAATGTGCAAAAGGAAAACATTATTGCTGGACAATTCAATGACACACCAAGTCCAAACTACACATGGAAAATATACAGAAAAAAAACATGACATACAATAAAGTAAGATGTTACATTGGCTTTTGTAGAAAACATTACCAAAAATTTTTTATTTGCTGACACACACTTGAAGATGGGAGTAATATGCAACGTCACATGACACACATTTGAAAAAAAAATAAGGTCATAGAATGTTAATGCAAATACACATGCTCACCATTCTTCCTGGGCCTATCTGAATCCCGGACATGGGTTGCAGAGACTACTTCAGGAGGTATTACACTCCGCATGGGCTCCTCATACTCCAGATATCTTGCAATATAGGGCTGCCCACCACCGTTTTTTCGAGCCGACTTCATCTCCTTGGCCATTTTGGACTTGACACGTTGCTTTATGTCATAGTACCGTTTGCGGCACGTGTCCTCCGTCCGCTTGACCACCCCCTCACTATTGACAGCAGCAACAACTTTCGCCCACAACACCGTCTTCTTCCGTGTTGGCACCTTGGCGGACTCAGGCCCAAATAGCTGCCGCTGATACTTCATCAGCTCCCGCACCAATGCCACATTTTCTGCATAACTAAACTTGACATTCCGCCCAGTCTTAGTAGTGGTGCGTGGCTGCGGAGCTCTCTGACTGTCACTATCACTGTCACTTGAGGCTGCTCCAGCAACCTCACCCACCTCCTCCACCTCACTAACCTCACTCACACTCACCTCCTCCACCTGACCGACCTCCTCCCCTTCACTCACACCCTCCACCTCACCCACCTCTGAGTCACACATAATTGTGTGTCTAGACACTTAACACAGAAAAAAAAAATACAAACAACACACTCCTCCACTACCACTGCACAAATCGCACACACACACACACACACACACACACACACACACACACACACACACACACACACACAAACACTGACAAGGGACTATAAATAAAAAATACTTGGACAAAAAATTAGACAAAACCACAAAAAACAAGTCTACAAGAATGACAAGACTACTTGCAAACACAATACTACACTCAGAAATCGCAAACAACACTCCTCACCAAACCAAAAACTCACCTACCTCCACAGCACAACCTCCCTCCTCACCACTAACTAAACCCACGAGGTGCGGACGGTTTGGGGCATATTTATATGGTTGCGCACAGACACTCCTACATCTGAAACACAACCAATCACGAACGAGGATGAAAAACGAAATTAAAAGTGAAAATGCGGCCGGGGTTTAAAAAAAACCCTGCCGCGTTTAACTTAGAAAATAAACCAGCAAAAACAACAAAAACACATACGCAAACAACAATGACGGCCGTAAATGTGCCAAAAAAAAACGACTGGCATCGACATTGGAAAACACGAAAACCATAAAGTCGACTGCTTCGTAACTTTGCGTATATACATATAGTTTCAAAAAGTTGCATGAAAATGCACCCGATACAAAACGAGTTAAAACACTACACAAACCGACTCAAACACGAATATTAGTAAATATTGGCCTATGTGTTTAATAATGTGGCTGGTGTTTTCTGTCTAGGGGGTCTATATTGACTATGTGTCCTACTACTCCTACAATCTCTGGCAAAATGCCCTTCCTTCCTACAAGTGTAACATATTATTGACCTTGACTTACCATTAGGGATCTGGAGTTTGAGCTGATGGGTCTTTCCTGTATGTGCATGTATACTTACCATCCTCAACCTCTCCTCCTGTTGTTCTCTGTGCCTAGCAATATTCTTGTAATGTTCAATAATGCACTCTCTAAGATTATCTACTGTGACCCCTCTCCAATTAGGCAAATATGTTTGCACCCTGACCCTCAATGACTTAATGAGCCCGTCCATTAGCACAGAGGCAGCTACCTCCCTGTAATTTGCATTGTTCCCTATATCTGATACCCCAGTGTATCTAGCCATTATTTGCAAAGCCCTATGGAAATATTCAGATGTCATTTCACTGTCCTTCTGTCTTATGGAGAAAATTTTGCTCCACTTAACAGCAGTGGGAAAATACAATCTTAGTTGTACATTAATTCGTTCCACGTTCTGCTGATTGTGTTTGTCAGTCATAGGACCATCTTACTCTAATTTACAATCCGTAATAAATTTTTGGGTGTCAATATTAGGGGGTAGGCACGCTTTCAAGAATATCCGCCAATCTTTGTTTGCAGGTTCATGGGTATTACCCAGATCCCTGATAAACTTCTGACATCTGGCTAAATGCTTCTGGGGATCGGGGAATTCTGAAATGATTGACTGCAGCTCTGATCTGGACCACGCGCAATACATTGCATTATTCTTGCTGAGGGTTATTCCCTGACTATCGGTCCTCCTATTGGGAGTTACTATTTCCAAGACAGGATGTAACCCTACCATTCCATTCCTAATTTGCTCACTGTGAGGTATTAATGTCTCTGTGTAATGAACATTCTCACACTTACCGGTAGCTGTGATCTCACCAGTCCTTTCAGTGGGAGACACTGTTACTGTTCTTACTGGTTGGACAGGTCCCACCTGTGTTTCCTGTAAGGTGACTGCCTGAATGAGATCTGCAATTAGGCTGGGTGCTTCATCTTCCTGTGATCTATAACCTTGGAGAGAATTCAAAACAGGATACTACTTGCAAGGGTTAAGGTTAACACATTGCTTCTGCATTCTACTATCATTTACAGATGTACCATTGATTGTAGCCATTTCCTCCCCTTCCACTTGTGTCGGTAATGGTGTGCTCATACTCACATTCCTGCCAGGTTTGGAACTAGCTTTGCAAGTTTGTTCCCTTTGCACCATCCCCTCTTGTTGCCACAGATTTAAACAATCGTTATGTCTGATCCTTTGTTTTCTAGATTTCATCAGACATATTCTAATGCCTACATTCTGCAGTACCTCTGGTTCAAAGCTACCCACCCTGGGGAATGTGGCCCAATCTTCAGCAGTCATACGCACCCATTCATTGCAATAAACTTCCGTGTGTGGACCATATTTCCCACACATAATAAACCTTGCTGACCCTCTCGGCCGCAATTCTCCAGCCTGAACCCTGCATACTGAACGTCTCTCACTTGAGCAACTTGCTCCCATAATTTTGGGTCTTGCCCTCTCGGCCGTTCCCGCAAACACCAAAATACTCAATGCAAGCAGACGGTGAAAGTTACTCGAGCACCTTTCACTCGCTCTCGCCCATGCTGGCTAGTACAACGATACTCTGTCGATAGTGGATCGCAATGTACCCAACTTAGGGCTCCTATAAGACCTTACAGTACCGTAATTTATTTCGGTGGAGGTTCTGTTGGAATATTTTCCTGAGAGTGGCAGCATCGGTATCTTTCCACTGGAATTTTTGTAGGGTGAAAAAAACAGTTGCCTAATAACTATTGCTTCACCCTTTCCAATGGAAGCACCAGGGAGATTTCCCGACGTTATCAAAGAAAAACCCCTTTGTTTACACAATCATGTCTGCGTATGCTCTTCCACAGTGCATTTGACACAATGGTATCACGTTGTGCTGTGTAGAACACACGGACGTGCGGGTCAATCGCACAGCCTATAGATACTAGTTATCAATATGCCCTACGATCGCGGGAGTCGAATTCACAAGCTGCGATCCTCAGCCGGAGCGTAACAAAAACTATATGGGGTCACAATTCTCAATTCACAATTCCCTACCACGCTCCTGTGCAAGTCTCCTCACGACTTGCGTATTTCCACAATATGTTCACATAAGGTAGCGAACCTTATCCACCGGGCATCTACTAACCCAGTGTTCCCACGGGACCCGGATTTCTGGGGTTCAGCTCCACTCACTCCTATTTTCACTAAATCAGATACACCTTGTTTTTCTTTTCTGTACAGAAAATTTCCACTCCCTTAGGTTGGTTACTTTAACCCAGAGGTACTTACAGTTTTAAACTAAATATTTAAGGCAACCTGTTTTTGAAATCGGATAGTTATGTGCTATTGTATTAAATGTATACTATCCCGCCTTTTAATTGAACAACTATCGTGTGGTTTGTACTTAGCGTCCTCACTCCTACGCAACCTTGAGTAAACATGCAACCGTGCGTGCCTTTTACGCCACGTTTGCGACCCTGTACTTTGTCCAGACCACGTGTACAAACGTGCGTCCGCAATAAACAAACCACACAATCTCTATAAATGTGAGCGATAAAAGCTACTATAGTTCACAAACACAACCCACACTTGTTCTGTATAAACCTAAAACGACTAGGCCAGAACTGCGTTTTGTGTTTTATAATAACACCCTTAAATACATTTATTTAAAATTTATCTATATAGCAAACAAATGTATCAGATTTCACACAGATCTATAATGACTAATAACCTATGGCAACAATATGTGGGAGAGTATGCAAAATATCGGTACGCTTTGTGTACGCTGTTGGCGCCAAGAAAATTACACAGATTTTTAAGTAGCTTTTTTTTCCTGTTTACCTCCGGGTTCTATCAGCACCTCTGCAGACCGGACAGAGCAGACGCAATCTAACAGCACAAAAATAGGGTTTCAAAACATCCAAGCAACCAGGAAAATGTTTTACTTAAAGATGTATCTCCACCCTTAGCTGGTAGATTAAAGTCTGCTATGATCTGCTAGCCTACGAGCGTGTGAGAAACCGGATCGAGCCCCCAATTGTAAATGCTGATTTACTTACAGGACTAAAAGCAATACCTTAATACATTCAATACACTTTAAAATCGAGCCGCTGTGGCCACTGTATTCAATCCTTAACCTATGTACTTTTTACTCAGTTAGCGTACAAAGGCCCATACTGTGCACGCACTTTACATCTGTGACGGACGTACAAAGTACACGCAGTGCATACACACACACTGACACGCTGAGAGCACAATGCAGCTTCACGTGTAGCTGAAATACATTTAAAACCTTAGCAGGGAAAGAGACACGACACCAATTGTATTTAAGATGTTGGGATCATATAATTGATAAAAGGGGGTTACAATAGATATACAATTACAATAAGAGAAAAGAGGCTACAATACAATGGTACATACGTTTTGTTTCACCAGCGCCACACGGTCCGGTGCTCAGTCAATCTGCAAGATGACCTTCAGAGAGAGGTTGAGTGACCGGCTAGGCAGCTTAGCTTTCATACAGTTGGTAAAAACATAATACAATGGAAACTGTAACCTCTTCATCCATAGGTCAAAGGGCTGGTCATTTACAGTACAGGAGGGGTCATAGGTTGGTTTGAATAGGTGGGCGATGTCTGTTCCAGGTGTGCTTGCAGTTCTCCACTGGGTTCTCGCCGAATATCAGAGTACAGTAAACACAATATAATATGAATATCCTGTTCCTGCGCATAACTATGCGCAGGAGCGTACTATCTTCTGCAAACTGCTACTGGAATGTTGCCCTTAAAATACCCTACAGTTGGATACCAAACACCACCTTATAACCTAATGCTGTCCTCTCATATCCTGTAAAGGTGAATCCCTTCGTTGTACCTTTTAAACAAGTATAACTTGCTGGTGTGGTGCGTGTGGGCTATGTGTACATTGTGCACTATGTGGATTAAATATGAGATATGTCTTTGTGGCTTTTCCATGCGAATACAAATGCTACCGTAATTACTCATACCACGCGCTAATACGCAGGACCACATGAGCGGTTATACGCAACTTGCGAATATGTGCACGCACGGCAGAACAAGTACACGCACGGAGGCCATCTGTGTGGAGTTTGTACGTGATGTGTGTACTGTAATATTTTCCGACATCGACAGAAATTAACCCCACTTTTTCTTGGATTTATACGCCAGTACCACTGGAAATATACCGCAGTATCACTGGAATTAAACAGCATTACCACTGGACATATACGGCAGTATCACTGGACTGGCGCTTCTAGAAATGAGGGGACCCATGTGCAGACTCCGTGTGTGGGCCCCCTCCTCTCCTGAAGCCGTCACTGCTGCTGCTAGCACTCTGAGCGCTGAAACTCTGGCACAGTGCCAGAGTCTGCAGCGCATGCGCAAGACTCCGAAAAATGGCCGATGTCTCATCTAGTGTTATTCACTGGCTGCCTCCTACATGCTGTCTCAAAGCTGCATCATAATTTATTTAGTTGGCTTGTCTTTCAAAAAACATTTGTGATTTATATATGTGTGTGTGTGTGTGTGTGTGTGTGTGTGTGTGTGTTTGTGTGTGTGTGTGTGTGTGTGTGTGTGTGTGTGTGTGTGTGTGTGAGTTAAAAGACAGTCAGGTCTTCACCCCTTAGTCAGTTTTAGCTTCATGCCCTGGTGTTTTGCTGGCTAATACCTGTCTTGCTTTTATCTTGAATCCATGTCTGGTTAAGCAGCCTGAAACCCTGTCCTGCTCTTATCTCAAAATCATGTTTGTTGTTCCAGTCTGAATATCTGTCCTGCCTTTAACTTTTGCCTTGACTGTGTATTTGCTTTCCTACAGCTCCAGTCCAATTTTATGTGTTCCTGTTTATATATTTATCTACTCCAGCCTATACTTTTGTGATCACCTGATAGTTGTATAATCCTCCATTATCCTGAGTTTAAGACCTAGTATCAACCCAGTACCAGTGAAAGAGTCACTCTCTATGGGAAAATGGCAGCTGTTATAGGCAGAAGACCTCTAAAGCATGGTTCTAGGATGCATCGTGAGGCGGAGCCACATACATGCTGAGCGGCCCCCATCATGTATGAAGATGAATGCAGATCTTGCTGTGGAAAGCAAGATCTGCGTCCATCTCTGAATAACCCCCAATATCTTGAACTGGAAGGGTGAGGATATAGACCAGTGTGCCTTTCATTAGTAGTAGGGAAAGTAATGAAAACACTATTGAAAGAAACTTGTGAAGCATCTTAAAAACAGCAACTTACATGATCCCAAACAGCATGGATTTACTGTGGGGAGATCGTGCCAATCAAATCTAATTGACTTTTTTTGACTCTGTGATTAAAATAATATATCAAGGGGGGATGTTGATGTAGCGGATTTAGAGGATTATTCAGTACGGATTGCAGTTTCTGCTAAAAAGCAGAATCTGAAATTATTTGTTTTGCATGCTGGGGGCTGTCCATCGCAGAGAAAGGCCACCCAGCATGCAGAATGGCCTGCCCAGCGGCTGCAACCACAATTTAATTATGGTCACAGAAACTGTAGGCTGCATATGCAGGGGGTCCACCGCCATTTTTTACATCAGAGCGGCTGCATGTGATGTCACGCAGCCACCTAAAAAATGCAGCTTACCCATCCCCATTTTCCCCGCGCCACCCCCACAATGCTTCGTTACCACCCCGCGCCTGCCCAGCGAATGCCTCTGCCTGTAAATCAGGCAGAGGCGTTCACAGCCAATGTGATCAGATCGCATTGGCTAGTCACACATGTGCAGTGTGCACATTGGTGCTTGGAATGGTGTTATTGCAGTTGCATCGCTTAGCGATATGACCTAAATACTAGTGATGAGCGGGTTCGGTTTCCGAGAAACCGAACCCACCCGAGCTTTACCTTTTTTACACGGGTCCGAGCAGACTCGGATCCTCCCGCCTTGCTCGGCTAACCCGAGCGCGCCCGAACGTCATCATCCCGCTGTCGGATTCTCGCGAGATTCGGATTCTATATAAGCAGCCGCGCGTCGCCGCCATTTTCCACACGTGCATTGAGATTGATATAGTAGTTATATACTACACAGTCGATCTGATTGCTTAGCTTATTGTGGGGAGGATTGGGGAGCAGCTGTTAGGAGGAGTACAGTGCAGAGTTTTGCTAATAGTGACCACCAGTTTTTTATCCGTTCTCTGCCTGAAAAAAACGCTCCATACCATATCTGTGCTCAGTGTGCAGTGCTGCATGATATATCTGTGCTGAGTGCTCACACTGCTTAATTGTGGGGACTTTGGAGCAGCTATAGCAGGAGTACAGTGCACAGTTTTGCTGACAGTGACCACCAGTATACGTTTGTCTGCCTGAAAAACACTCATGTGGTGTCTTTTTTTTTTATACTATAAACGCAGTCTGCTGACAGTGTCCACCAGGTCCATTATACTGTATATAGCAGTACGGTAGGCCACTGCTGTACCTACCTCTGTGTCGTCACTCGTCGTCCATAAGTATACTAGTATCCATCCATCTACATTGTATACCTGTGGTGTCTTTTTTTCTTTATACTAAGTATAAACGCAGTCTGCTGACAGTGTCCACCAGGTCCATTATACTGTATATAGCAGTACGGTAGGCCACTGCTGTACCTACCTCTGTGTCGTCACTCGTCGTCCATAAGTATACTAAGTATCCATCCATCTACATTGTATACCTGTGGTGTCTTTTTTTCTTTATACTAAGTATAAACGCAGTCTGCTGACAGAGTCCACCAGGTCCATTATACTGTATATAGCAGTACGGTAGGCCACTGCTGTACCTACCTCTGTGTCGTCACTCGTCGTCCATAAGTATACTAAGTATCCATCCATCTACATTGTATACCTGTGGTGTCTTTTTATCTTTATACTATAAATGCAGTCTGCTGACAGTGTCCACCAGGTCCATAATACTGTATATAGCAGTACGGTAGGCCACTGCTGTACCTACCTCTGTGTCGTCACTCGTCGTCCATAAGTATACTAAGTATCCATCCATCTACATTGTATACCTGTGGTGTCTTTTTTTCTTTATACTAAGTATAAACGCAGTCTGCTGACAGTGTCCACCAGGTCCATTATACTGTATATAGCAGTACGGTAGGCCACTGCTGTACCTACCTCTGTGTCGTCACTCGTCGTCCATAAGTATACTAAGTATCCATCCATCTACATTGTATACCTGTGGTGTCTTTTTTTCTTTATACTTAGTATAAACGCAGTCTGCTGACAGTGTCCACCAGGTCCATTATACTGTATATAGCAGTACGGTAGGCCACTGCTGTACCTACCTCTGTGTCGTCACTCGTCGTCCATAAGTATACTAAGTATCCATCCATCTACATTGTATACCTGTGGTGTCTTTTTCTTTATACTAAGTATAAACGCAGTCTGCTGACAGTGTCCACCAGGTCCATTATACTGTATATAGCAGTACGGTAGGCCACTGCTGTACCTACCTCTGTGTCGTCACTCGTCGTCCATAAGTATACTAAGTATCCATCCATCTACATTGTATACCTGTGGTGTCTTTTTTTCTTTATACTATAAACGCAGTCTGCTGACAGTGTCCACCAGGTCCATTATACTGTATATAGCAGTACGGTAGGCCACTGCTGTACCTACCTCTGTGTCATCACTCGTCGTCCATAAGTATACTAAGTATCCATCCATCTACATTGTATACCTGTGGTGTCTTTTTTTCTTTATACTATAAACGCAGTCTGCTGATAGTGTCCACCAGGTCCATTATACTGTATATAGCAGTACGGTAGGCCACTGCTGTACCTACCTCTGTGTCATCACTCGTCATCCATAAGAATACTAAGTATCCATCCATCTACATTGTATACCTGTGGTGTCTTTTTTTTTCTTTATACTATAAACGCAGTCTGCTGACAGTGACCACCAGGTCCATTATACTGTATATCGCAGTACGGTAGGCCACTGCTGTACCTACCTCTGTGTCGTCACTCATCGTCCATAAGTATACTAAGTATCCATCCATCTACATTGTATACCTGTGGTGTCTTTTTTTCTTTATACTAAGTATAAACGCAGTCTGCTGACAGTGTCCACCAGGTCCATTATACTGTATATAGCAGTACGGTAGGCCACTGCTGTACCTACCTCTGTGTCGTCACTCGTCGTCCATAAGTATACTAGTATCCATCCATCTACATTGTATACCTATGGTGCCTTTTAGTTGTGCGCATTAAAATATGAAGAACAAAAATGTGGAGGTTAAAAAAATAGGGAAAGATCAAGATCTACTTCCACCTCGTGCTGAAGCTGCTGCCACTAGTCATGGCCGAGACGATGAAATGCCATCAACGTCGTCTGCCAAGGCCGATGCCCAATGTCATAGTACAGAGCATGTAAAATCCAAAACACAAAAGATCAGTAAAATGACCCAAAAATCAAAATTAAAAGCGTCTGAGGAGAAGCGTAAACTTGCCAATATGCCATTTACGACACGGAGTGGCAAGGAACGGCTGAGGCCCTGGCCTATGTTCATGGCTAGTGGTTCAGCTTCACATGAGGATGGAAGCACTCAATCTCTCGCTAGAAAAAAGAAAAGACTTAAGCTGGCAAAAGCACAGCAAAGAACTGTGCGTTCTTCGAAATCACAAATCCCCAAGGAGAGTCCAATTGTGTCGGTTGCGATGCCTGACCTTCCCAACACTGGACGGGAAGAGCTTGCGCCTTCCACCATTTGCACGCCCCCTGCAAGTGCTGGAAGGAGCACCCGCAGTCCAGTTCCTGATAGTCAAATTGAAGATGTCAGTGTTGAAGTACACCAGGATGAGGATATGGGTGTTGCTGGCGCTGGGGAGGAAATTGACAAGGAGCATTCTGATGGTGAGATGGTCTGTTTAAGTCAGGCACCCGGGGAGACGCCTGTTGTCCGTGGGAGGAATATGGCCATTGACATGCCTGGTCAAAATACAAAAAAAATCAGCTCTTCGGTGTGGAATTATTTCAACACAAATGCGGACAACAGGTGTCAAGCTGTGTGTTGCCTTTGTCAAGCTGTAATAAGTAGGGGTAAGGACGTTAACCACCTCGGAACATCCTCCCTTATACGTCACCTGCAGCGCATTCATCATAAGTCAGTGACAAGTTCAAAAACTTTGGGCGACAGCGGAAGCAGTCCACTGACCAGTAAATCCCTTCCTCTTGTAACCAAGCTCCTGCAAACCACACCACCAACTCCCTCAGTGTCAATTTCCTCCTTACCCAGGAAAGCCAATAGTCCTGCAGGCCATGTCACTGGCAAGTCTGACGAGTCCTCTCCTGCCTGGGATTCCTCCGATGCATCCTTGAGTGTAACGCCTACTGCTGCTGGCGCTGCTGATGTTGCTGCTGGGAGTCGATCGTCATCCCAGAGGGGAAGTCGGAAGACCACTTGTACTACTTCCAGTAAGCAATTGACTGTCCAACAGTCCTTTGCGAGGAAGATGAAATATCACAGCAGTCATCCTGCTGCAAAGCGGATAACTGAGGCCTTGGCAGCCTGGGTGGTAAGAAACGTGGTTCCGGTATCTATCGTTAATTCAGAGCCAACTATAGACTTGATTGAGGTACTGTGTCCCTGGTACCAAATACCATCTAGGTTCCATTTCTCTAGGCAGGCGATACCGAAAATGTACACAGACCTCAGAAAAAGACTCACCAGTGTCCTAAAAAATGCAGTTGTACCCAATGTCCACTTAACCACGGACATGTGGAGCAGGGCAGACTCAGGACTATATGACTGTGACAGCCCACTGGGTAGATGTATTGCCTCCTGCTGCAAGAACAGCAGCGGCGGCACCAGTAGCAGCATCTCGCAAACGCCAAATCGTTCCTAGGCAGGCTACGCTTTGTATCACCGCTTTCCAGAATACGCAGACAGCTGAAAACCTCTTACGGCAACTGAGGAAGATCATCGCAGAATGGCTTACCCCAATTGGACTCTCCTGGGGATTTGTGACATCGGACAACGCCAGCAATATTGTGCGTGCATTACATCTGGGCAAATTCCAGCACGTCCCATGTTTTGTACATACCTTGAATTTGGTGGTGCAGAATTATTTAAAAAACGACAGGGGCGTGCAAGAGATGCTGTCGGTGGCCCGAAGAATTGCGGGCCACTTTCGGCGTTCAGGTACCGCGTATAGAAGACTGGAGCACCACCAAACACACCTGAACCTGCCCTGCCATCATCTGAAGCAGGAGGTGGTAACGAGGTGGAATTCAACCCTCTATATGCTTCAGAGGATGGAGGAGCAGCAAAAGGCCATTCAAGCCTATACATCTGGCCACGATATAGGCAAAGGAGGTGGAATGCACCTGTCTCAAGCGCAGTGGAGAATGATTTCAACGTTGTGCAAGGTTCTGCAACCCTTTGAACTTGCCACACGTGAAGTCAGTTCAGACACTGCCAGCCTGAGTCAGGTCATTCCCCTCATCAGGCTTTTGCAGAAGAAGCTGGAGACATTGAAGGAGGAGCTAAAACAGAGCGATTCCGCTAGGCATGTGGGACTTGTGGATGGAGCCCTTCATTCGCTTAACCAGGATTCACGGGTGGTCAATCTGTTGAAATCAGAGCACTACATTTTGGCCACCGTGCTCGATCCTAGATTTAAAACCTACGTTGTATCTCTCTTTCCGGCAGACACAAGTCTGCAGGGGTTCAAAGACCTGCTGGTGAGAAAATTGTCAAGTCAAGCGGAACGTGACCCGTCAACAGCTCCTCCTTCACATTCTCCCGCAACTGGGGGTGCGAGGAAAAGGCTAAGAATTCCGAGCCCACCCGCTGGCGGTGATGCAGGGCAGTCTGGAGCGAGTGCTGACATCTGGTCCGGACTGAAGGACCTGCCAACGATTACTTACATGTCGTCTACTGTCACTGCATATGATTCTCTCACCATTGAAAGAATGGTGGAGGATTATATGAGTGACCGCATCCAAGTAGGCACGTCACACAGTCCGTACGTATACTGGCAGGAAAAAGAGGCAATTTGGAGGCCCTTGCAGAAACTGAAAAGTTCCAATACTGGTCAAGCAATGAGCTTCCACCAGATCTGGAGGGTAACCCGCACCGAGATTAGTAAATTATAATGTCAATCACAAAGTTGGAGTGCCTATTGTCATATCTACTTACACCCTATTTTAGGGATGCGCATATATCAATATATATATGAGACAAAATTAGAAGGCTCACAAAGGTGCTACCTACTGGTTTAAACAAGGATATGGAATCAAATCCCCATAGAAAGGGGAAAAGAAAAAGAAACCAGATAAATTTACGGTGCACTCATCCAACTACTAACTCATCAATATGATTGTTGTTATAGAACATATATATCCCCAGCAGCAATATCACATCAAGGCTTAAATGCTCAAAAACCTAAAATGATATAGAGGTTTATTTTATTATTCATTTATATGGGACTCAATTGTCCTTTATTGAAATAAGAGCGAAATATTAAAATTCATAGAGTAAGAAACAGAATAGAAAGTGACAGAAATGGAATATGTGTGAATAAAGATTTAAAAACAAAGCTAATGTGTTTGTCCCTGCATATATTTTCCTGTGTTTATTTCAATTGTGCATTCACATACATATATTTGTGCAGCACTGTATCAGTGCTATCTTTTTATGAGACCTGAGTTTTCCTATTCATTGGAGCCTGTTATGCTGCAATAGAGGGATATATGCTGTCTTGCTTTGAAGTTACAAACTGTCACATCAAATTGTAGCCAAGTTTCTCTCCACTCCTGCCCTTAAAGCTGTAATACTGACAACTTGATTGTAATGTTACAAATGGAGGAGTGAAACAATGTTGCTGAATATGTAACTTGTGCCTGAGATCCTAAAATGTCTCATAATGCAGAGAATGCTGGTATGACATTATATAATTAGACTCAGTGTTTGAGAGAAATGATGGGGATGAGCCTGGGTAACCAATTTCACTGCCCTATATTAAAGGCTGTCCACTTTATAAAACTTAAAAATCTCTAACCCCAGTTGCTGCTATTAATAATGCATGAATAAATGTGCTGGAGAAATGGGTTTAATATATCTCAATATGATGTTAATCCACAATGTTTTACACCTTATGTGTAAGTTAGTATTAGCAGCAGTCGTTACTGGTACTCAGCAATATTAAATCGTGTCCATGCAGGACATATTAGTAGCACTTAAATATTGTTCGTTAAACTCAAGTAACTTATATTTTATATAGGTACCAGAGGATCATGCCCCTGTTTGCCGACTAGCTGCGGTACACACACATTAGCACTAAATCTCCAATAGACACAGAGAAATTCTTGTATCTGGCATTAACCCCGTTGTTTCTCTTGTTTGATATTAATGTCAGCTATCCCACAGCATACAGATGGAATTTCAGGTGAATATAAATATGTTTAAAGATTCCTCTCTCCAATGAGCAGGTTTGGCTCCTGATAATGCACCATAGGTCTCACATGTATGTTTGTATATCAATTGCACATTTTAAACATTATTACTGACACGGGAACACATAGCTAAAGCCTATGCGCATTTCACTCGTAAAGAGCTTCCTCAGGGCACTATAGTAAACGGTGCCCGCCGGAATTGATGATCTTATAGGAGAGGGAGGGCAGTGATAGGGCATGTGAAAACTGGCCAACCAATGTCCACCCACTTCGGTCTATTCAAAAAATCAGCAGGAGAGGGAGAGGAAAAAGCCGTTACCAATGCATCTATTCCTGTCCCGCTGGATCAGGCGCTCGTAAAAGCCGTCAGCTGAGTTACACAGCTGCGGCCGTGATTCTAAAGCTGAGAGTAAAGTTCAAAGCATTTGATAATAAATGGGTGTGTAATCACCTCCTGTGTCCTTATATTGGACTTAATTGCTCTATTAAAATGGGGCACAATGTCAGTTATTCTGCTTGTATATGGATCTACATCTAATCCGATCATCCGTATTTCTCAAATCTAGCATACTATGTTAATTAATTATTGTGCATACATATGTATTATAAGCATAATAAATTCATTATGTACTGAAAAATAAAGAATAAAGGGAATTGTTTTTATTATTAATATGTGTATATATCTGATTATGTCATCAGAAATATATGTGTTCGAATAAATAAATCAAACGCAATACATCACATCAATAAGATAGAATGTATTGCACTGAAGATTAAATAAAAATACCTTGACCAGAGTGAAATAAAATAATAATAATAATAAAAAAGTGGAATTTTTTTTTTAATATTGTATAAAATGTAATAATAATAAAGGCGTGCACGTGAGTACGAGTGTGAATAAATGTGACACAAACCATACTGAAGTGAAAGACAACACTGTGAATAAAGAAAGGGAAAAAAAAAACACAAATTATTACCCAATATATGTGCATATAAATATTGTGTGTCGTATTTGAGTGGAACGTGTTCATTATATTACTGATATGAAGTATGAGGAACAATGCATGTCCCCAGACTAAAATAAAATATGTGATTGGTTTGACCTTCATTAATCAGTCATGTGAAGCAAAGTGATAGTGATAAATAATATACATTTCTGATGGTTATTTATTTTATATCATAAAGATACCCTTAATTCATGTTTAATCCGTACATCACATTCCTGTTTAATCCATGCGTGTATTATAGATTTATACGAAATTACTTTTGAAATATTCCCCCAATATTATGTATTCCGTACCCCTTGTTGAAATCAAATACATAATTATAAACTTCATATTCGAAAATTAAATTTGAGGGCTCCCCATGTGATGAAATATAATCTGAACCTCCTACATAATGAAAAGGTTAGACTAACAGTAATGGTTTATTCACCTATCATGTCCAGTATACTATACCATGCCATTTTATACTCCCCATATACAATAAATCACCTTGTTACATATTCCGAAACAAAGAAAGGAACCAATTAATCTCTCAAACCGCATATGAATATCGATTTTAAATATAGTGAGTAACATACCCCTCTCCTCTATGGTGAGTATCTATATTTCTGTTATTAATAAACAGTATTAAATGAATAGAGGGACCCCTTGGACCAGGGGTATACCCCTCTATTGGTTGGCACAGTTTGTTGTCCAAATGTTAAAATGTAGGGTTAGTAGACATGTTATCCTGGTTCAAGGTATATTCTGAACTAAATGCATATAATATACCCTATACCTACCCATAAGGGTTGAAATTCACTCCTTATTCAGATAGAGTGAGACAAAGAACGACAATATCACCCTTCATATGAGGAAAGAGAAGAAAGGGGAAATGAGGGAAACGACATTTTCCTATTTACTTTAGAGTCTGAGGTGGATAACAATAATGGCTTTGTATGGAGAAGGGAAGATGGATACTATCTCTTCCTAATAACCGTAATCCACAAATTAATCCTATAAAGTGCACATCAATCAAATGAATGCCGAATAATGAATCTCCTCATTGAGTCCAGAGGGAGTCAGAGAATCTAATAAGAAAACGTACTAGATTCCTTTTTT
The DNA here is from genome assembly GCF_028390025.1 of Pseudophryne corroboree. Lineage (NCBI taxonomy): Eukaryota > Metazoa > Chordata > Amphibia > Anura > Myobatrachidae > Pseudophryne > Pseudophryne corroboree. The sequence goes on from NC_086454.1 coordinate 203,054,553, forward strand.
AACAATTCCTTAGTGATATTACCACCTCTGATTCCCAATTCAATGTGCTCCAACCCAAAAATTCTCATTTTTTTGTGATCACTGTCATGGAATCGTAAAAAGTGTCTTGCCACACTAGTGATTTTTTTCATGTTGTCCAAATCTCTTCGCGCATTTCTGATATTATATGTGTGTTCTAAAATGCGTTTCTTAAAGAGTCTTTTTGTCATGCCAACATATTTGTGTCCACATGGACATGTAAGACAGTAAATTACTCCCTGTGTTAGACAGTTGATGAAGCTTCTAATTTTAATCTTGTTCTGATATCTGTCCTTAAACTCCTGTGTGATGTTAATATGTTGACATGCTGAGCATTTTCCACATGGGTAAAAGCCCACCACAGGTGACTTCCTTTTCTGATATTTAGTAAAATGACTCTTTACCATACTGTCACGTAAAGTCGGTGATTTTCTCCAGCTGATCTTGATGTTATTCTTAAATTCTTTTTTCAGGTCTTCATCTGTATTTAATATATATCTATACTTCTGGCACTACAGAAGTATAGATATATATTAAATACAGATGAAGACCTGAAAAAATAATTTAAGAATAACATCAAGATCAGCTGGAGAAAATCACCGACTTTACGTGACAGTATGGTAAAGAGTCATTTTACTAAATATCAGAAAAGGAAGTCACCTGTGGTGGGCTGTTACCCATGTGGAAAATGCTCAGCATGTCAACATATTAACATCACACAGGAGTTTAAGGACAGATATCAGAACAAGATTAAAATTAGAAGCTTCATCAACTGTCTAACACAGGGAGTAATTTACTGTCTTACATGTCTATGTGGACACAAATATGTTGGCATGACAAAAAGACTCTTTAAGAAACGCATTTTAGAACACACATATAATATCAGAAATGCGCGAAGAGATTTGGACAACATGAAAAAAATCACTAGTGTGGCAAGACACTTTTTACGATTCCATGACAGTGATCACAAAAAAAATGAGAATTTTTTGGTTGGAGCACATTGAATTGGGAATCAGAGGTGGTAATATCACTAAGGAATTGTTAAAAAAGGAATCTAGATACATTTTCTTATTAGATTCTCTGACTCCCTCTGGACTCAATGAGGAGATTCATTATTCGGCATTCATTTGATTGATGTGCACTTTATAGGATTAATTTGTGGATTACGGTTAATAGAAAGAGATAATATCCATCTTCCCTTCTCAATACAAAGCCATTATTGTTATCCACCTCAGACTCTAAAGTAAATAGGAAAATGTAGTTTCCCTCATTTCCCCTTTCTTCTCTTTCCTCATATGAAGGGTGATATTGTCGTTCTTTGTCTCACTCTATCTGAATAAGGAGTGGATTTCAACCCTTATGGGTAGGTATAGGGTATATTATATGCATTTAGTTCAGAATATACCTTGAACCAGGATAACATGTCTACTAACCCTACATTTTAACATTTGGACAACAAACTGTGCCAACCAATAGAGGGGTATACCCCTGGTCCAAGGGGTCCCTCTATTCATTTAATACTGTTTATTAATAACAGAAATATAGATACTCACCATAGAGGAGAGGGGTATGTTACTCACTATATTTAAAATCGATATTCATATGCGGTTTGAGAGATTAATTGGTTCCTTTCTTTGTTTCGGAATATGTAACAAGGTGATTTATTGTATATGGGGAGTATAAAATGGCATGGTATAGTATACTGGACATGATAGGTTAATAAACCATTACTGTTAGTCTAACCTTTTCATTATGTAGGAGGTTCAGATTATATTTCATCACATGGGGAGCCCTCAAATTTAATTTTCGAATATGAAGTTTATAATTATGTATTTGATTTCAACAAGGGGTACGGAATACATAATATTGGGGGAATATTTCAAAAGTAATTTCGTATAAATCTATAATACACGCATGGATTAAACAGGAATGTGATGTACGGATTAAACATGAATTAAGGGTATCTTTATGATATAAAATAAATAACCATCAGAAATGTATATTATTTATCACTATCACTTTGCTTCACATGACTGATTAATGAAGGTCAAACCAATCACATATTTTATTTTAGTCTGGGGACATGCATTGTTCCTCATACTTCATATCAGTAATATAATAAACACGTTCCACTCAAATACGACACACAATATTTATATGCACATATATTGGGTAATAATTTGTGTGTTTTTTTTTCCCCTTTCTTTATTCACAGTGTTGTCTTTCACTTCAGTATGGTTTGTGTCACATTTGTTCATACTCGTACTCACGTGCACGCCTTTATTATTATTACATTTTATACAATATAAAAAAAAAATTTCCACTTTTTATTATTATTATTATTATTATTATTATTATTATTATTTTATTTCACTCTGGTCAAGGTATTTTTATTTAATCTTCAGTGCAATACATTCTATCTTATTGATGTGATGTATTGCGTTTGATTTATTTATTCGAACACATATATTTCTGATGACATAATCAGATATATACACATATTAATAATAAAAACAATTCCCTTTATTCTTTATTTTTCAGTACATAATTAATTTATTATGCTTATAATACATATGTATGCACAATAATTAATTAACATAGTATGCTAGATTTGAGAAATACGGATGATCGGATTAGATGTAGATCCATATACAAGCAGAATAACTGACATTGTGCCCCATTTTAATAGAGCAATTAAGTCCAATATAAGGACACAGGAGGTGATTACACACCCATTTATTATCAAATGCTTTGAACTTTACTCTCAGCTTTAGAATCACGGCCGCAGCTGTGTAACTCAGCTGACGGCTTTTACGAGCGCCTGATCCAGCGGGACAGGAATAGATGCATTGGTAACGGCTTTTTCCTCTCCCTCTCCTGCTGATTTTTTGAATAGACCGAAGTGGGTGGACATTGGTTGGCCAGTTTTCACATGCCCTATCACTGCCCTCCCTCTCCTATAAGATCATCAATTCCGGCGGGCGCCGTTTACTATAGTGCCCTGAGGAAGCTCTTTACGAGTGAAATGCGCATAGGCTTTAGCTATGTGTTCCCGTGTCAGTAATAATGTTTAAAATGTGCAATTGATATACAAACATACATGTGAGACCTATGGTGCATTATCAGGAGCCAAACCTGCTCATTGTAGAGAGGAATCTTTAAACATATTTATATTCACCTGAAATTCCATCTGTATGCTGTGGGATAGCTGACATTAATATCAAACAAGAGAAACAACGGGGTTAATGCCAGATACAAGAATTTCTCTGTGTCTGTTGGAGATTTAGTGCTAATGTGTGTGTACCGCAGCTAGTCGGCAAACAGGGGCATGATCCTCTGGTACCTATATAAAATATAAGTTACTTGAGTTTAACGAGCAATATTTAAGTGCTACTAATATGTCCTGCATGGACACGATTTAATATTGCTGAGTACCAGTAACGACTGCTGCTAATACTAACTTACACATAAGGTGTAAAACATTGTGGATTAACATCATATTGAGATATATTAAACCCATTTCTCCAGCACATTTATTCATGCATTATTAATAGCAGCAACTGGGGTTAGAGATTTTTAAGTTTTATAAAGTGGACAGCCTTTAATATAGGGCAGTGAAATTGGTTACCCAGGCTCATCCCCATCATTTCTCTCAAACACTGAGTCTAATTATATAATGTCATACCAGCATTCTCTGCATTATGAGACATTTTAGGATCTCAGGCACAAGTTACATATTCAGCAACATTGTTTCACTCCTCCATTTGTAACATTACAATCAAGTTGTCAGTATTACAGCTTTAAGGGCAGGAGTGGAGAGAAACTTGGCTACAATTTGATGTGACAGTTTGTAACTTCAAAGCAAGACAGCATATATCCCTCTATTGCAGCATAACAGGCTCCAATGAATAGGAAAACTCAGGTCTCATAAAAAGATAGCACTGATACAGTGCTGCACAAATATATGTATGTGAATGCACAATTGAAATAAACACAGGAAAATATATGCAGGGACAAACACATTAGCTTTGTTTTTAAATCTTTATTCACACATATTCCATTTCTGTCACTTTCTATTCTGTTTCTTACTCTATGAATTTTAATATTTCGCTCTTATTTCAATAAAGGACAATTGAGTCCCATATAAATGAATAATAAAATAAACCTCTATATCATTTTAGGTTTTTGAGCATTTAAGCCTTGATGTGATATTGCTGCTGGGGATATATATGTTCTATAACAACAATCATATTGATGAGTTAGTAGTTGGATGAGTGCACCGTAAATTTATCTGGTTTCTTTTTCTTTTCCCCTTTCTATGGGGATTTGATTCCATATCCTTGCAGAAACTGGCTTTATTCTACCTAAGTTGCCCTCCCTCCAGTGTGTACTCCAAAAGAGTGTTTAGTGCAGCCACTCACCTTGTCAGCAATCAGCGTACGAGGTTACTTCCAGAAAATGTGGAGAAGATGATGTTCATTAAAATGAATTATGATCAATTCCTCCTTGGAGACATTCACCAGCAGCAATTGCCTCCAGAAAGTACACGGGGACCTGAGATAGTGGATTCCAGTGGGGACGAATTAATAATCTGTGAGGAGGGGGATGTACACAGTGAAAGGGGTGATGAATCGGACGATGAGGAGGAGGTGGACATCTTGCCTCTGTAGAGCCAGTTTGTGCAAGGAGAGATTGATTGCTTCTTTTTTGGTGGGGGCCCAAACCAACCAGTCATTTCAGTGACAGTCGTGTGGCAGACCCTGTGACTGAAATGATGGGTTCGTTAAAGTGTGCATGTCCTGTTTATACAACATAAGGGTGGGTGGGAGGGCCCAAGGACAATTCCGTCTTGCACCTCTTTTTTCTTTCATTTTTCTTTGCGTCATGTGCTGTTTGGGGAGTATTTTTTTGAAGTGCCATCCTGTCTGACACTGCAGTGCCACTCCTAGATTGGCCAGATGTTTGTGTCGGCCACTTGGGTCGCTTATCTTAGTCACACAGCTACCTCATTGCGCCTCTTTTTTTCTTTGCATCATGTGCTGTTTGGGGAGTATTTTTTTGAAGGGCCATCCTGCGTGACACTGTAGTGCCACTCCTAGATGGGCCAGATGTTTGTGTCGGCCACTTGGGTCGCTTATCTTAGTCACACAGCTACCTCATTGCGCCTCTTTTTTTCTTTCCATCATGTGCTGTTTGGGGAGTATTTTTTTGAAGGGCCATCCTGCGTGACACTGCAGTGACACTACTAGATGGGCCAGATGTTTGTGTCGGCCACTTGGGTCGCTTATCTTAGTCACACAGCTACCTCATTGCGCCTCTTTTTTTCTTTGCATCATGTGCTGTTTGGGGAGTATTTTTTTGAAGGGCCATCCTGCGTGACACTGCAGTGCCACTCCTAGATGGGCCAGATGTTTGTGTCGGCCACTTGGGTCGCTTATCTTAGTCACACAGCTACCTCATTGCGCCTCTTTTTTTCTTTGCATCATGTGCTGTTTGGGGAGTATTTTTTTGAAGGGCCATCCTGCGTGACACTGCAGTGCCACTCCTAGATGGGCCAGGTGTTTGTGTCGGCCACTTGTGTCGCTTAGCTTAGTCACACAGCGACCTTGGTGCGCCTCTTTTTTTCTTTGCATCATGTGCTGTTTGGGGAGTATTGTTTTGAAGTGCCATCCTGTCTGACACTGCAGTGCCACTCCTAGATGGGCCAGATGTTTGTGTCGGCCACTTGGGTCGCTTATCTTAGTCACACAGCTACCTCATTGCGCCTCTTTTTTTCTTTGCATCATGTGCTGTTTGGGGAGTATTTTTTTGAAGGGCCATCCTGCGTGACACTGCAGTGACACTCCTAGATGGGCCAGATGTTTGTGTCGGCCACTTGGGTCGCTTATCTTAGTCACACAGCTACCTCATTGCGCCTCTTTTTTTCTTTGCATCATGTGCTGTTTGGGGAGTATTTTTTTGAAGGGCCATCCTGCGTGACACTGCAGTGCCACTCCTAGATGGGCCAGGTGTTTGTGTCGGCCACTTGTGTCGCTTAGCTTAGTCACACAGCGACCTTGGTGCGCCTCTTTTTTTCTTTGCATCATGTGCTGTTTGGGGAGTATTTTTTTGAAGTGCCATCCTGTCTGACACCGCAGTGCCACTCCTAGATGGGCCAGATGTTTGTGTCGACCACTTGGGTCGCTTATCTTAGTCACACAGCAACCTCATTGCGCCTCTTTTTTCTTTGCATCATGTGCTGTTTGGGGAGTATTTTTTTGAAGGGCCATCCTGCGTGACACTGCAGTGCCACTCCTAGATGGGCCAGGTGTTTGTGTCGGCCACTTGTGTCGCTTAGCTTAGTCACACAGCGACCTTGGTGCGCCTCTTTTTTTCTTTGCATCATGTGCTGTTTGGGGAGTATTGTTTTGAAGTGCCATCCTGTCTGACACTGCAGTGCCACTCCTAGATGGGCCAGATGTTTGTGTCGGCCACTTGGGTCGCTTATCTTAGTCACACAGCTACCTCATTGCGCCTCTTTTTTTCTTTGCATCATGTGCTGTTTGGGGAGTATTTTTTTGAAGGGCCATCCTGCGTGACACTGCAGTGCCACTCCTAGATGGGCCAGATGTTTGTGTCGGCCACTTGGGTCGCTTATCTTAGTCACACAGCTACCTCATTGCGCCTCTTTTTTTCTTTGCATCATGTGCTGTTTGGGGAGTATTTTTTTGAAGGGCCATCCTGCGTGACACTGCAGTGCCACTCCTAGATGGGCCAGGTGTTTGTGTCGGCCACTTGTGTCGCTTAGCTTAGTCACACAGCGACCTTGGTGGGCCTCTTTTTTTCTTTGCATCATGTGCTGTTTGGGGAGTATTTTTTTGAAGTGCCATCCTGTCTGACACCGCAGTGCCACTCCTAGATGGGCCAGATGTTTGTGTCGGCCACTTGGGTCGCTTATCTTAGTCACACAGCAACCTCATTGCGCCTCTTTTTTCTTTGCATCATGTGCTGTTTGGGGAGTATTTTTTTGAAGGGCCATCCTGCGTGACACTGCAGTGACACTCCTAGATGGGCCAGGTGTTTGTGTCGACCACTTGTGTCGCTTAGCTTAGTCACACAGCGACCTTGGTGCGCCTCTTTTTTTCTTTGCATCATGTGCTGTTTGGGGAGTATTTGTTTGAAGTGCCATCCTGTCTGACACTGCAGTGCCACTCCTAGATGGGCCAGGTGTTTGTGTCGGCCACTTGGGTCGCTTAGCTTAGTCACACAGCTACCTCATTTCGCCTCTTTTTTTCTTTGCATCATGTGCTGTTTGGGGACAATTTTTTTGAAGGGCCATCCTGTCTGACACTGCAGTGCCACTCCTAGATGGGCCAGGTGTTTGTGTCGTCCACTTGGGTCGCTTAGCTTAGTCACACAGCTACCTCATTGCACCTCTTTTTTTCTTTGCATCATGTGCTGTTTGGGGACAATTTTTTTGAAGGGCCATCCTGTCTGACACTGCAGTGCCACTCCTAGATGGGCCAGGTGTTTCTGTCGGCCACTTGGGTCGCTTAGCTTAGCCATCCAGCGACCTCGGTGCAAATTTTAGGACTAAAAATAATATTGTGAGATGTGAGGTGTTCAGAATAGACTGAAAATGAGTGGAAATTATGGTTATTGAGGTTAATAATACTATGGGATCAAAATGACCCCCAAATTCTATGATTTAAGCTGTTTTTTAGGTTTTTTTGAAAAAAACACCCGAATCCAAAACACACCCGAATCCGACAAAAAAATTTCGGTGAGGTTTAGCCAAAACGCGTCCGAACCAAAAACACGGCCGCGGAACCGAACCCAAAACCAAAACACAAAACCCGAAAAATTTCCGGTGCACATCACTACTAAATACCCCCCCTATGCTTTAGTAAGGCTTTTGACACAGTCCCATATCGAAGATTGCTAAATAAACTCAAATGCATGGTATTGAATTCTTATACGCCTTTTGGACATCCTCCAGAATCCCGGGTTTTTGCACATGAAACCGGGATTTTGATATGTCTGAAAGGCCCAAATCACAAAACATGTTCCCGGGTCGACAACCCTGAAATTGACCAGGGTTTTTCCCAGGACTTAGGTCTGAAAGGTGCGACTCGGGAATTAGCTCCGGTCTCACACCTAAATGCCTTTGATTCGTGCTTGACTGACTGGAAGGGGCTGGGCTGCCTGGGGCGGCCGGAGTGAATGGAGGGGGCTTGCACCTGCTGCTGTAGTCTGTGCTGCAGTGAGTAGTAGAAGCAGCTGGCGCAGCCAAGCAACAGAGAAGTGGTCTGTTGTGGTATGGGCTGGTGTGTGTGTATGAGTTTGAGTTTGGCATGAGTATAAGACATGTATGTGTGTGTGTGTTTGAGTGTGACATGTATGTATAAGATGTGTGTGTGTAAGACGTATGAGTTTCTGTGTGTGTGTGTGTGTGTGTGTGTGTGTGTGTGTGTGTGTGTGTATATGACATGTGACATGAGAGTATTATGTCTGAAAGGGGCTAACCCGGGAATTTCCCAGGTCTCAGGTTTAGTGTGAAAAGGGGTCCCCAGCAAGGGGAAAAACCTGGGACTGAGTAGGGAAATTCCTGGGTCGTATGTCTGAAAGGGGTATTAGACAGTTGAATGGATAAGAACCTGCATGCAGGATAGGAAACAGAATTGTAATAAATGGAGTGCAGTTTAAAGAGGGAAGGGTTAACAGTGGAGTACCTAGGGATCTGTACTTGGACCAGTACTCTTTAATATATTTGTTGGTGACATTACAAATGGTATTGGAGGGAAAGTTTGCCTATTTGTGGATGACACAAAGATATGCAACAGGGTAGACACACCAGGAGGGGTAAAACAAATGGTTGATGATCTAGGTAGACTTGAGGAGTGTACAAAAACATGAAAACTACAGATGAACGCTAAAAAATGCAAACTCGAGCACTTGTGTCTCAAAAATCCAAAGGCTAAATATAGTGTCAAGGATACTTAAATTTAAACTACTGAGGAGAAAAGGGATCTACAGTAGGAGTCACATTTTTATATGACTGAAAGGTAGGGAAGTATTGTAACAAAGCAATGAAAAGGACAAGTCAGATGCTTGGTTGCATAGGAAGAGGAATCAGTAGCAGGAAAAGGGAGATTTATGGTAAGAACTTACCTTTGTTAAATCTCTTTCTGCGAGGTACACTAGGTTCCACAGGGATAACATCGGGGTGTAGAGTTAGATCTTGATCCGAGGCACCAACAGGCTAAAAGCTTTGACTGTTCCCAAGATGCACAGCACCACCTCCTCTATAACACCGCCTCCGTGCAAAGGAGCTCAGTTTTGTTAACCAGTTTAATGCAGTAGCAGGTAGAAGAAACGACAACCGTTAGTAGCCACATACACCACATTCTCACGACAGGAGAAGGTATCAGCGGCTAATGCCATACAAACCCATAGAAGCTAAGTGCGTTAGGGTGGGCGCCCTGTGGAATCCAGTGTACCTCGCAGAAAGATATTTAACAACGGTAAGTTCTTACCATAAATCTCCTTTTCTGCAGCGGGGTACACTGAGGGATAACATCGGGATGGTACACTGAGGGATAACATCGGGATGTCCTAAAGCAGTTCCTCATGGGATGGGACGCACTGTAGCGGGCACAAGAAGCCGGCGTCCAAAGGAGGCATCCTGGGAGGCGGAAGTATCAAAGGCATAAAACCTTATGAACGTGTTCACTGAGGACCACGTAGCCGCCTTGCACAATTATTCAAGGGTTGCACCACGGCGGGCCGCCCAAGAAGGTCCAACAGACCGAGTAGAATGGGCTTTGATGGTAGCAGGAGCTGGAAGGCCAGCCTGTAGATAATCATGTACAATCACCATTCTAATCTATCTGACCAAGGTCTGCTTGTTAGCAGACCAGCCATGTTTGTGAAAACCAAAAAGGACAGAGAGAATTAGATCGCCGAAGAGAAGCTGTCCTCTTCACATAAATACAGAGAGCCCATACCACATCCAAAGACTTATCTTTGGAGGATAAACCTGGAGAGGTAAAGGCCGGAACCACAATCTCTTGGTTAAGGTGGAAAGATGACACCACCTTAGGGAGATAACCAGGACGCGGTCTAAGAACTGCATGGTCACGGTGAAAAATCAGAAAGGATGACCGACAGGACAAGGCACCCAAGTCTGAAACCCATCTAGCAGAGGCAATAGCCAGCAGAAACAAGACCTTAAGAGCAAGTCATTTAAGGTCTACAGACTCAACAGGCTCAAACGGAGACTCTTATAAGGCATCCAGAACAACCGACAAATCCCAAGGAGCCACATGCTGGACATACGGAGGTTGAAGCCGCAAAATACCCTGAGTGAATGTATGAACATCAGGCAGATGTTCATACATTCAATTTTTCTCTGAACCCATATCGACAAGGCAGAAATATGAACCTTGAAGGAGGCCAGACGAAAAGTTAAGTCCAGGCCCTGTTGCAGAAAAGCCAAGAGTTTGGCGGTACTGAACTTGTATGCATCATAATTATTAGTTGCACACCAAGCAAAATAAGAATTCAAGACCCTATGATATATCCGAGCAGAAGCAGGCTTACGGGCCTTCAACATAGTTTGAATGACCGCCTCAGAAAAACCTTTGGCCCTTAGTACGGAAGCTTCAAGAGCCACGCCGTCAAAGCCAGCTGGGCCAAATCCTGGAAGACACAAGGGCCCTGAATGAGGAGGTCTGGGTGTTGCAGAAACAGAAGAGGATGCACTATCGATAGACCCTGCAGGTCTGAGAACCAATGCCGTCTGGGCCACGCCGGAGCGATTAAAAGTAGTATTCCTCCTTCTTGCTTGAACTTCCTTATCACCCTGGGCAGAAGTGACACCGGAGGGAAAACGTACGGCAGGCAAAAGTTCCATGGAATTGCCAGTGCATTCACGAACGCTGCCTGAGGATCCCTTGTCCTTGTTCCGAGGACCAGAACCTTGTGATTGTGTCGAGACCCCACTGTTCCACTAGTAGTTGAAAGACCTCTGGATGAAGGCTCCACTCTCCGGTGTGTATGTCCTTATGACTGAGGAAGTCCACTTCCCAGTTTAGGACCCCCGGAATGAACACTGCCGATATGGCTGGCAGATGGCGTTCCGCCCCAACGCAGAATCTTTGACACTTCCATCAGTGCTTTGCGGTTTCGGGTGCCGCCTTGATGATTTATGTACACCACCATGGTTGCGTTGTCTGACTGTACTTGAACAGGCCTGTTCTGTACCAGAGGCAGGGCTAGTGTCAACGCATTGAACACTGCCCGCAATTCCAGAATGTTTATTGGGAGGAGAGATTTCCCTGGTCCACCGACCCTGAAGGGAGTGTTGCTCCAACATCATGCCCCAACCCCGCAGACTGGCATCCATCGTCAGAAGGACCCAGTTGGAGATCCAGAATGGACGACCCCTGCTCAGTTGATGGTCCTGCAGCCATCAAGTCAGTGACAGATGGACCTCCGGAGTCAAGGATATCATGCGAGAGCTGATCCGGTGAGGCAGGACATCCCACACGAAGAGAATGAACCTCTGCAATGAAATTGAGCATACTCCACCATGTTGAAAGCCGACACCATGAGGCCTAGTACTTGCATCGCCGAGTGAATTGACACAATTGGGCGAGAGAGGAAGCATCTTATCTTGTCCTGCAGCTTCAAGACCTTGTCTGGAGAGAAAAACAACCGCTGGTTGTGGGTGTCCAATAGTGCTCCCAGGTGCACCATGCTCTGGGCAGGAACCAGGGAAGACTTCTTCCAGTTGATGAGCCACCCATGGGCTTGCTGGAATTGGACCATCAGTTCCAGGTGACGAAGCAGAACCTCTGGGGAGTTCGCCAGGATCAACAAGTCGTTGAGATACGGCAGTATCCTGATGCCCTGACGGCGGAGTAGGGCCGTCATGACCGCCATGACCTTGGTGAAAACTCGAGGAGCCGAGGTCAGACCAAAAGGCAAGGCCTGAAATTGAAAATGTACTTTGCCAATAGCAAACTGCAGGTATTGCTGATGCGACACTGCAATAGGTATATGCAGGTAAGAATCCCGTATATCCAGGGATACCATGTAGTCCTTGGGCTCCAGGGCCAGAACACTAGAGCGAAGAGTTTTCGTACGGAATTTGGAAACTTTCACAAATTTGTTCAGAGACTTGAGGTTGAGAATGGGCCGAGAAGATCCATTCGGTTTCGGGACTAGGAACAGCGTTGAATAGTACCGACACTACCATTCCCGTATCTAGGAGGGATTGTACCACCAGATGGAGAGTTTTTGCTTTTACCGGATCCGAAGGGATGTTTGTTGAGCAAAACTGACGAGGGGGACGTTTCTTGAAAGAGATGGCGTGTCCGTGAGTGACGACTTCCCTTACCCAGGCATCCAAAGCGGTCTGTAACCATACCTGAGCAAACTGTAGAAGTCAGCCTCCCACCCTGGGATCCCCCAGAGGGAGGCCCGCCCCGTCATGCAGCAGGCTTGTCTATTTTGGCAGCAGGCTGACGGACAGCCCAGGCACATTTAGGTTTGGGCTAGGTGGATTTGGAAGTGCGAGCCTGTTTCGGGTACGCCTGACCCTTTGCTTTACCTGGAGGTTGAAAGGAACGAAAGGAAGTACTCTTAGCCTTCGGGGCTGAAGGAGTAGTACTAGGCAGACATGCAGTCTTAGCAGACACTAAATCAGCGACAATCTTGTTGATATCTTCCCCAAAACGAATGTTTCCCTTAAAAGGGATTACCTCCAAGGTCTTTTTCGAGTCCAGATCTATCGACCAGGACCGCAACCAGGGGATCCAGCGAGCCAGAATAGACGTGGTAGACGCCTTGGCTGCTAGGATACCTGCATACGATGCTGCCTCTTCAATATAATGAGAGGCTGTAACAATGTACGAAAGACACTGTTTTGCATTATTAGGAAAATTTAACGGTAGCTCCGCTTCAACTTCCTGAACCCATAGCTTTAGCAGCCCAAGAGGCCATAATAGTAGGCCTATGCACAGCTCCAGCCAGAATGTTAATGGACTTCAAGCAACCCTCGACTAGCTTATCCGTCGGTTCCTTCAGACAGGCAGAGCAAATGATACCACCAGACGTGCGACCTGTGAGTCCACCGGTGGCGGTGTTTCCAAATATTTGCTTAACTCTGCAGCGAGGGGATAGTGCGCTAGCATTTTCTTATACAGGAAGAATTTCTTTCCTGGATATTCCCAGGATTCCTGACATATGTCAACTAAATGGTCAGAATGTGGTAAAACTAACTGAGTAACCTTCTGATGCTTGAACTTATCTGGTTTCTTGGAGGGAGCCGATGGTTCTTCGTCATCATCAATTTGAAGAATCAGCCTTATAGCCTCTAAGAGGTCAGGAACATCCACTTGGGTCATCTGCATCAGTGTCTGAGAGATCAGTATATGCGCCATCTTCATCAGAAGTGTCTGTAACATGTGTGGATTGTGAGGATGTAATGGCCCGCTTAGATGACCCCTAGGTCTTAGGTGGGTGAAGGTTAGGATTTTGCTTGGCCAAAGACTGATTTAACTGCTTTAACTGAGAGGACAGAGTATCTGCCCATGGTGGATTAATAGCAGGGACAATGGGGGTAATTCTGAGATGATCGCAGCAGGAACTTTGTTAGCAGTTGGACAAAACCATGTGCACTGCAGGGGAGGCAGATATAACATGTGCAGAGAAAGTTAGATTTGGGTGGGTTATTTTGTTTCTGTGCAGGGTAAATACTGGCTGCTTTTTATTTACACTGCTATTTAGATTGCATATTGAACACACCCCACCCAAATCTAAATCTCTCTGCACATGATATATCTGCCTCACCTGCAGTGCAGGGCCGGCGCCACCATTAGGCAGCTTTAGGCAGCTGCCTATGGGCGCCGGCCACTGGAGGGCGGCACACTCCCATTGAATCTGTTTTATTATGTTTTACTAAGCTGCTCTTGCAGCGGCCGCGGGTCCAGCCAGCCGCAGCCGCCGCTATTTGTCACCCTCACCACCGGCAGTGCTGACACCCATCAGTTGTGCTGCTGGCTGTCCTGTGGGGTGTTGGGCACAAGGGGGCAGTGTGAGGTAGGGGAAGGAGGACAGCAGCGCAGTGGCAGCAGAAGAGGAGCAGGGGAATACTGACCAGGAGCAGTGGTGACAGGAGGAGCCCAATCTCCGGGGACGCTGGGCTGCTGCAGCACTGTTGGAGGGATGCACTCAGTATTGTAAACGAGGCCACGCCCCTTTAACCGAGGCCACGCCCCCTTTTCCACCCGCGGACGGCACAAGGGGGATAACGGTACAGTCCGGATGTCACCAAGTCCAGGTGACGCCTCTGACCAGGAGAACACCATCATGAGAACACCTCCATCGGGGAATGGGTTTCAGAGAAGACTCCAAGGTATGGCTCATCAGCGTATACCTGAGTAAGTAATCACAGTTGACTTAGGGCTGTAGTATCAGGAAGAACCAGGTGGTGGCACCCCCTCCCTTAGGTGACAAAATCTGCAGCAATGTGTTGCACATGGATATGCCATGGCATAACTACAGAAGGTGCAGGGGTTGCAACTGCTATGGTGCCCAGCCGGCAAGCAATCCCACTGCACCCCTTTGGAAAAAAAAAAATCATTTTTTTTTTATTAGTACTGCCGCGCATCGAATGCGGGAACCAGCAGATTACTTCCTGGAAGGGAGGGTGGGAGGCAGGGTGCAGAGCTACCCTCAATGTGTGACCGGCGCCGCTTGAGAGAACCCAGAAGCATACAGTATTTGCAGTAGCTACAGCACTGCACAGCTGACAGACACATCGTGTTTAGACAGTGCCACACAGAATAACTGTCAGTGAGCCCCCCTTTCCCCTACCATCCGTCCCGTCTGTCTGTCTATGCTCTGGTGTTCTGTCTATGCCACCCCACGTCCATCTATCTATGCCCCCCCCACCGTCCGTCTATGCCCACATATAGTACTGTGTCCATTTATGCTCCCCCCACCGTCCATCTATCCATCTATGCCAGCCCCCCGTCCGTCTGTTCATCTATCCATCTATGCCCCCATGGGGTGCTCTGTCCATCTATGCCCACCTTTTCCAACATTCCATCTGTGCCCCTATATGGTGCTCTGTCCATCCGTTTATGCCCCCCATGTCCGTCTATGACCCATATGGTGCTCTGTCCGTCCGTCTACACCCCCCATCCGTCTATCCATCTATGCCCACATATGGTGCTCTGTCCATCCGTCTACACCCCCAATCCGTCCATCTATGCCCCCATATGGTGCTCCATTCATCTGTCCGTCTATGCCTCCCCCTGTCCACCCGTCTGTCTATGCCCCTGTCTGTCCGTCCATGCCCTATATGGTGCTCTGTCTGTCCGTCCATGCCCCTGTCTGTTCGTCTATGCTTCACCCCCCCCAGTCCTGTGCTGTAGTCAGGTAGTGTCTCCCCTGCTCGCTCCTCCTCACTCTCTCTCCCTAACACCCTCTCTTGTGCCTCTCTCTCCTTCTGACACTGTCCCTCCCTTACTTTCTTCCTGACTCTCTCTGACACTGGGGGTCATTCCGAGTTGATCGCTAGCTGCCGTTGTTCGCAGCGCTGCGATCAGGCTAAAAAATGGATTTTATGCCCACGCGTATGCACCGCAATGCGCACGCGCGGCGTACGAGTACAAAGGCCTTTGTTGTTTTGCACAGGTTCTAGCAAAGTTTTCAGTCGCACTGACGGCCGCAAGAAGATTGACAGGAAGGGGGCGTTTCTGGGTGTCAACTGATCTTTTTCAGGGAGTGTTTGCAAAAACGCAGACGTGTCTGAAAAAACGCAGGCGTGGCTGGGCGTTCGCTGGGCGGGTGTACGACATCAAATCTGGACACGAATAGACTGAAGTGATCGCAAGCGCCGAGTAGGTTCAGAGCTACTCAGAAACTGCACAAACTGTTTTTGCAGAGCTCGGCTGCACAGGCGTTCACACTTCTGCTAAGCTAAAATACACTCCCAGTGAGCGGCGGCATAGCGTTTGCACGGCTGCTAAAACTAGCTAGCGAGCGATCAACTTGGAATGACCACCCACTGTCTCTCTCTCTCCCTGACACACTCTCTCCCTCTCTGACACTGTCTCTTTCCCTGACACTATCTCTCTTTCCCTGACACTGTCTCTCTTCCTCTCTCTCTCTCTCTCTCTCTCTCTCTCTCTCTCCCTCCCTCCCTGACAGAGTCTCTCACCGACTCCCTGTCTCTACCTCTTTCTCTCCCTGAAACTCACTCTCTCTTCCCTATTTCTCTCTCCCTCCCTCCATGATACTTTCTCTCTCACTCCTGCTCGCACTCCCCCCTTTCTCTCTCTGGCACTCTCTCTGTCTCTCTGATGCCATCTCTCTCTCCCCTCTCAACACTTTCTCTAATTCTCCCTGACACCCTCTCTCTCTAGCTCCTCTCTCTCCTTCTCTCATTCCATCTTTTTTCATGAAATCCTCTCTTTCTTGCTCCTCTCTCTCCTTCTCTCCCCGACACCCTCATTGTCTCTCACTCCCCTCTCTCTCTCCTAAGGGACATTGTAGTGACAATGACGGGGAGGGAACGGGGGCTATCAGGTTTTTGTAATGGGGCCCACTAACAGCAACATGACCCCGCTATAAAATGCACAGGAACACAATAATCCCTGCTATCATAGTCATAAGGAGTTATGCACAGTGACAGCAATGGGGGGGGGGGGGGGAGTAGGTTGAAGTTTTGCCTAGGGTGCCAAGAAACCTTGCACCGGCCCTGCTGCAGTGCACATGGTTTTGCCCAACTGCTAACAAAGTTCCTGCTGCGATCAACTCAGAATTCCCCCAATATGTGGCTGTAATGGCACAGGAGGTCCCATAGGGGGCACAAGTCTAGTTACCAGTGTAGTCAGTAAATTAGAAAATGTAGTCCATGGCAGGTCAGTAGTTGCCCCCGTTGTAGCAGACTGACTGAGGGGTACAAAGCCCCCAGCACCTGACCCTTCAGCTGCAATATTTTCCTCAGAGACATCAATGGCATGAACGCTGCAAGACGCAAGGTCAGCCACAGGACCCTCACCCTGTTGAGCTAACATTACAAGAAAGCTTTACCTTAGAATGTACCAGTACAATATAGGCAGTCAAAGTACCTAACAAATGTCCCCCCGGATAGTGTGACTACAGGCAGAGCACACACAGAGGATTTAAGAAGTATATGGTGACTGTAATACACAGAGAAAATACCAAAAGAATATATCCTGTGATAACCACTATACAGTATTATATGAAAACCCTGACGCACAGAGTCCCCCTCAGGGTACAGAATATAGGGATAGCAGTAGATGTGAGATACACGGAATGGAAATGTACAAAGCAGAAATTATTACAAATAACAATAAAACTGCACTGGACTAGCAATACTGTAGTACCTGCACTACACAAGTAAAGCTAATTAGGTATATAGATATATCAATGCACAGTAAAGACTGGATGTATATGACAGGGTACTTGTACTAAATATCCCTGACAAAGTGCACTTGTTCTTAACTAACACTATCTAAAGACATGTAGAATACTTAAGTGTCCTGTAAATGCACAGCACTGATGATGCAGGCGGCTTTACAGAGAAGGCATTGCCCAGCAGTCCCAGATCAGAGCAGCTGTGTGTGTAATGGCGCCCAAACGCTGACAGGGAGTGAGGGAAAGAGAGAGATGCAGCTCTGGGACGG
Organism: Pseudophryne corroboree; assembly: GCF_028390025.1. Classification (NCBI taxonomy): domain Eukaryota; kingdom Metazoa; phylum Chordata; class Amphibia; order Anura; family Myobatrachidae; genus Pseudophryne; species Pseudophryne corroboree. The sequence continues at coordinate 203,072,276 of NC_086454.1, forward strand.
GAACATTAGCAGTAAATGGCACCCTGGGGCTGGGGGAGGGGCTACAGGTCAGAGCCAGATCCCCTTGCTGGACTTCACCACCGGGTACTGCGGGCCGTATAGAAATGGGTTATTACTAAAATCCGACCTGTGCCCTTTCCCTTGTGGTCTAGTGGGGTCCCTGCATGGTCACAGTGTCCAAGCCAGCACGCGCGGTCTGCCTCCCAGAGACCACACCGGATCACAGTTTGCAGCGGGTCCCACCTGGGGAACCATCTTACCTCCTCCTTGCAGTGTCCACGCGATCCCGGAGAGCAGCGGCGGTGTGTGCCCTAAGTAAGAACCGGAGCCCTCCGCTGTAGTTACCCGGCAACCAGGACGCGGGAGTGTACAGCGCCGCTGGGAGGTGAGGGAACCACAGCACGATGTGTCATAATGACACATAGCACATTTAAGTGGCTATGCTGCGGCTCTGAAGTCTTCTTTCTTCAATTGAAAGCTCTTTTTAGGGCTGCCCAGCGCAGCCCCCCTGTTGTCAGCCTGCATTGCAGGCACCAACTTACAAACTGAGCTCCTGTGCACGGAGGTGGGGTTATAGAGGAGGCGGCACTGTGCATCTTGGAAACAGTCAAAGCTTTTAGCCTGTTGGTGCCTCGGATTAAGATCCAACTGTACACCCCAATGTTATACCTGTGGAACCCCATTGTACCCCGCTGCATAAAAAAGAAGTAAGAATGCCACTGCATAAGGGCCAGACTAAGGGGTATATTCAATTAGGGTCAAAAACTGCCATCTGTCAAAAAGACAACAGTTTTCGACTTTTTAAGGTTGAATAGTGATTCGACCTATTCAGTCCCAGCAGTTTTTATTCGTCAATATATATACAATCTCCTAGCGCTTGTAAAGTCAATTGTTCTGCTCGTTTTTATATTATGATTATAGCTGCTCCCAAAAATGGTACTGCTGGAATACCAACACTTTTGTAAATATAGAGACAAGATATAATAAATATATCAGGAAGCGCTATAATCAAAGAAATATGTAATTTATTAAAAATCAATAATATACAATTTATATATTAAAAAAGTAGACATATAACTAAATAAATAACTCTCTCATCCGTGTCTCTAACAATGTATTCGTCCGTAGTGACAGTGTTCGTTTAATTCAGAATTGTTATTACTTGCTGTGGGGTCTTGATGTAATTAGCCCGTACTGCACTTTTCTCCTTCTAATTTGTCAGTCTTGTGGTAACACGAGGATTATAGTGGCAAGCACGCCAACATGCAGTGTTTCCTCCGTGAGATGTTACTGTGAGCACACTTGTAGGAACAGCTGGAGGGAGGGCGCCGATATGATGATATCCCGGCGCTATGCTACACCCCCGTCCGTTCTCAGCTGACAATGTCCTGTACCGTATTGTGCAGCAAAAAGAGGATCCCTCTTACCGGACTTGGATGTATCACTTATGCCGAGGAGTGTTTGGCAGCAGACTCCCGTATCAGCGGCGGCTTTGTGATGTCCGTAAATGGCTTTCTTTGAAGCACAGCCGTGGAGACACTTTGAATGAATGGGTTGTTTGGAAGGTCCTTACGCGTTTCTCCGCCCCTTTCTCACGGCGGTTTCGTCAGAGGATATGCTATCTGCCATTCTGGCTTTCTATTTAAACCCATATGAACCAATCATAATTGATTAATTAGTGCAAACACATGTGGTATGCATTTAAGAATAAAAAAACAATATATGTCTACCTTCATAGCACAAGACATTTAAAAATATATTTTAAGAAAATATTTTAAGAAAAACGAGCAGAATAGTGACTTATTATTAATTAATCTAATGACACAATACATTTTAATGATACAATTTATAAACATGTTTAAAAAAAATTTCAATAATTAATTAGCAATAGAAGCACAAGGAATCATCAATTGAATTCATAGCCTAATGGTTAGCAAACCCGGTTAGCACACATCAAGACCTTGGTTCGAATCCAAGCTCGATGCGCCACATAAAATATATCACTCATTGGACAATACAGATTGACATGATTAGAGGCCATATCATGCCTCAACAGTGAATTATATCTAAATTTATCAATCATAAGAGCTAATTAATTTTCTGTATTATACCCATAACTGTGTATCACTTTTTTCCCTTTTTTATCTCCATATTATTAAAAACCAATTATCTGTAAGGTATAACAACTGTTTCTTATATAGTTACAAAGTTCGAACTAACCCTAGTTGGTAAACATATATATTAGACTAAATCAATGGACAAAAAATAGAAATTCATTATGTAAATAATGAAGGATCAAATGGTTAGAACCATTTTATCTGATATTATTTAGTTCTATATTTTCATTAAGTCCATCAGGGACCAGTGTAACCAAGGTAAAAATCCAAAATGCCTCTCTGGTACAGAGTCGGCCAAATCTATCTCCACCTCTCGGGGTAGGAGCAATTGATTCAATTCCTTGTAATTTGATAACATTGACATTCCCTTCATGGACCTGTAGAACATGTCTTGATACACTATGACTATTGTTCCGATTGATAATATTTCTTCTATGTTCTAAAAATCGTGTGTTCAGGCTGCGTGTAGTCCTGCCTACATATTGCATCCCACATACACAACTTAAAAGATAGATAATATAGACATTTTGACAATTTATATATGATTCTATCTTGAAACTTTTTCCAGTTGTAGAAGATTGAAATGAGGTGCTTCTATGACAAATGAAGTTACACGATATGCATCTACCTTTGCCACATCTAAAATTCCCATTAATTGTAGAGAGCCAAGAAGTTTTATTCAAAGGTTCAGTTTTTTCCTGTGAATCTCGAAAAAAACTTGGTGACAAATGATTTCTCAAATTTTTTGCCTTTTGGAAAACTACTCTCGGATTGTCCCCAAGACATGGTTTTAATATTTTGTCAAGCTTTAATATTTCAAAATTTTTATTAAGTATTTTCTTTATCTCACTAGCACACACATTATATTTACTAATAAATGGGAGTATTTCATCATCTCTATTTTTATTTTTATCATACGTAGTGTTAGGCGCCGGGGTCCGCTCGTCGGTGCGGCCCGGCGCCTAGCAACCAGGGACGCCGTGCGCGTACAGCCGCCGGCTCCCTGGCAACGCTAGACGCCGGGCGCACGGAGCCGCACGGACCCTAGCAACGGGGACGTCACTGATGGACCGCGTTCCCCGTTGCTGGGTCCATTTTAATTAATAGGACACCTGTTTCCTGGCCATGCATCTAGGCAGCTGTATGGCATCTAATCCAATCAGCCTCTAAACAGCTGATTGGAGGACTCCCTGTTAAATACACTTCCTGGGCTTCTCACAGACGCCGGTAATAGCTTCTTGCATGCTGTATCTGTTTGCTGAGAGTGTTTCCAGTCCTGCTGTATCCGGTCGTTCCTGTTCTCAGTTGTCCTGTACTCGGAAGTCGTCATCTGTTCCTGGAGTCCTGACTGAGCACCTTTGAACATCCAGTGGTGTTCGTGAGTCACGGCGTAGCCGTGTGTTGCGGCTTGGCCGCTTTATCATTTATTATTTATTATTTGTGTTTCGGAGCTTTTGCGGAGGATTCCGCTCCCACAGATCCACTCTGGTATCCAGCGGTGCTGGGTAGGAGTAACGGACTAGTGGATTTTGGTTGTCCTTTTCCCTGGTGGGTTTCCGCACATACCTCAGCTTTTGTCAGTTAGCTTGTAGCCCCTGGCCTGGTTGTTTAGTCAGAGGGCCCCTTGTTATCACCGTGTCTCGGATTTCCCTTTGTCTCCCATTAAGACCTGAGGGGGCATCGGAGTTGGGCAGACATAATCCGCCCTTCAAACGCGGCTGCCATGGGCTCAAGCAACCATAGTCTCGCAGGGGATTTCTGACAGCACGGGCGAGACAACGGAGTTAGGGCGCCAGGGGCTACTTTCTATTCCCGCTTCCTTCCCCAGCATTACGTTCCAGTGCTCCGGTCCTTGCAATAGGACCTCCTCAGACCAGAGTGCTGGAATCATAACATTATTACCGACCACACCCAAACTTAAAATTAAACAGGGTTTGATTTTTTCCTTATTCAGTTTTGTAAGATTTATCGGCCTCATGAATCCCACTGGTTTAGGGCCAAATCCTGGCCAGCTCCTAGTTAGCCAGATTCAAGAACTTACTCAGATGGTTCAGGATCTTTCCCTTCGGGTGAAGTCGCAGGAAGATCTTTTACGAACTTCCCCGAGGGTAGTCCCTGAACCAAAAATGCACTTGCCTGACCGCTTTTCTGGTGATAGGAAGGAGTTTTTTAATTTTAAAGAGTCCTGTAAACTTTATTTTCGTTTAAGACCAATCTCCTCAGGTACTGAATCTCAGCGGGTCGGAATTATTATTTCTTTGCTCCAGGGGGATCCTCAGACCTGGGCTTTTGGTTTAAAAGCAGAGGATCCGGCATTGTTGTCAGTAGACGCCTTTCTGGGGTCTTTAGGGCTTTTGTATGATGACCCTGATAGAGAGGCATCCGCTGAGAGTCAGTTACGCGCTCTCAGACAGGGTAGAAATCCTGCAGAGGTTTATTCTACGGAGTTTCGCCGTTGGTCGAACGACTGTGGCTGGAATGACCCAGCCCTGCGCAGTCAGTTTCGCCTCGGCTTATCTGAGTCTATAAAAGACAGTCTCCTTCAGTATCCCGCTCCTGAGACTCTCGATAAACTCATGGAGCTTTCTATTAAGATTGATCGTCATCTAAGAGAGCGGAGGGCTGAAAAAGGAGCACCTGTCAGGTCTACTCCATGTGTATTTTCCATTCCTGAGGACATAGAGGAGCCCATGCAGATGGGTCTCTCCCGGCTGTCTCCAGAAGAAAGAGCCAGAAGGCAAAACTCTGGTCTTTGTTTGTACTGTGGGGGTAAGGGACATTTTGCCCGTAATTGTCCGAATAAGTCGGGAAACGCCTCGACCAAGTGAATTGTGAGGGGGTTCACTTTGGTCTGCAGCTTATCTCCTCGAATAACTCCCTTTTAGTCCCAGCTAAAGTTTCCTTTGGCAGCCTCAGTTCTTCGGTGTCGGCTTTTGTTGACAGTGGAGCTGCAGGGAACTTTATGGACTTAACGTGGGCCAAGGCCTTGGGTATTCCTCAGTTAGCTTTGGGTAGGTGTATCACCATGCATGGTTTAGATGGGAGTCCCTTGTCCAATGGGGTTATTTCCCTCTGTACACCCCCTGTACTACTTACGGTAGGAGCTCTTCATTCCGAAAAAATTGAGTTTTTCCTTACCCATTGCCCAGCAGTTCCAGTGGTTCTGGGTCACCCTTGGCTGGCCTTTCATAATCCCATCATTGATTGGCAGTCGGGGGAGATCTCACAATGGGGTACCATCTGTAATAAGGAATGTATTACATTTCCCGTCAGAATAGCTGCTGCCATTCCCGAACCCATTCCCGTGGAATACCAGGACTTTGTTGATGTATTTTCCAAGGGCAATGCGGACATTCTGCCTCCCCATCGGCCTTATGATTGTGCTATTGAGCTAATTCCTGGTGCCACATTGCCAAAGGGAAGGTTATATGCATTGTCCGGGCCAGAAACTGCGGCCATGAATGAGTATGTTAAGGAGAGCCTAGGGAAAGGATTTATCAGGCCATCTAAATCCCCTTTAAGTGCAGGCTTCTTCTTTGTGGAGAAGAAAGATGGATCACTCAGACCTTGCATTGACTTTAGAGCCCTGAATAAGATCTCAGTTAAAAATACTTACCCTCTGCCGCTGATTTCTGTCCTCTTTGATCAGCTGCGTTCGGCTGTGATTTTTTCTAAAATTGACCTGAGGGGAGCGTATAACCTCATCCGAATCAAGTCGGGAGATGAATGGAAGACGGCGTTCAGTACTCAGTCGGGTCACTACGAGTATCTGGTGATGCCGTTCGGCTTGTCTAACGCTCCGGCAGTTTTCCAGGATCTCATTAACGATGTGCTCCGTGATTTTCTAGGAAGATTCGTGGTCGTTTACTTAGACGACATCCTGATCTATTCTGACTCTATTGAACAACATGTTACCCAGGTGCGTCAGGTTCTTCAAAAATTACGTGAAAATCACCTATATGCCAAGCTGGAGAAGTGTGAGTTTCATGTCACGGAGGTATCCTTTTTAGGGTACATTATTTCCCCTCGGGGATTCTGTATGGAACCTAAGAAGCTCCAAGCCATCCTTAGTTGGGCGCAACCCACCAACTTAAAAGCAATTCAGCGCTTTTTAGGGTTTGCGAATTATTATAGAAGATTTATTCATGCTTTTTCCGACCTGGTTGCTCCCATTGTGGCACTGACTAAGAAGGGAGCGGATCCTACCAACTGGTCACGTGAAGCTGAGTTATCCTTTCAGGCCTTGAAACAAGCTTTTGTCTCAGCCCCAGTCCTCAGACATCCCAACCCTGAATTGCCCTTCATTGTTGAGGTTGATGCCTCGGAGGTTGGAGTGGGGGCTATCCTATCTCAGAAGGATCCGGACTCTCTAGAACTACATCCTTGTGCCTTTATGTCCAGGAAATTCTCATCCGCTGAATCCAACTACGATGTTGGTAACCGGGAGTTACTGGCTATTAAATGGGCTTTCGAGGAGTGGAGGCATTGGCTTGAGGGAGCAACACATACCATTTCAGTATTGACTGACCACAAAAATCTTCAGTACATCGAATCAGCTAAGCGGCTGAATGCCCGGCAGGCTCGTTGGGCTTTATTTTTTACTCGTTTCAAGTTTATTATCACCTTTAGGCCAGGTTCCAAGAATACCAAGGCGGATGCCCTGTCACGCAGTTTTCTTCCAGTTCATAATAACAGTCCTGTTACTCCCATACTTCCGTCTTCAGTCATTTGGGCAGGCCTCACACAAGATTTATTTACCCAGTTAAAGCAGCTTCAACATCAAGCTCCTGGAAATACTCCTGCTGGTCGTCTTTACGTCCCTGAGTTTTTGAGAGCTACTGTTTTGACTGAGTTTCATGATAGCAAAGTTGCCGGGCATCCAGGGATCTCTAAGACTTTGGAATTAGTCTTCCGCTCAGTATGGTGGCCTGGTCTTTCTAAAGACATTAAGGAGTTTGTTTTTTCTTGTCAGGTCTGTGCACAGCATAAGGTTCCCCGTTCCTTGCCTATCGGGCAACTTATGCCCTTAAATGTTCCTCTCAGGCCATGGTCTCATATTTCCATGGATTTTGTGGTAGACCTCCCTCTGTCAGCCGGATTCCGAGTCATATGGGTGGTAGTGGACCGTTTTAGCAAGATGGCCCATTTCATTGCTCTTCCCCGACTGCCATCTGCCCAGGGATTGGCAGTTTTGTTTCTCCGCCATGTTTTCAGACTTCATGGGTTGCCCACTGATATTGTTTCTGATCGGGGTCCACAATTCATTGCACAATTCTGGAAGTCTTTTTGTGCCTCATTAAAGATGAAATTGTCTTTAACATCCGGCTACCATCCCCAATCCAACGGGCAGACCGAGCGAGTTAATCAATCATTAAAACAGTATTTGCGTTTGTACTCAGCCAAACTCCAGAATGATTGGTCCGAGTTTCTTCCTTTGGCGGAGTTTGCTTACAACAATTCTTGTCATTCCTCCACTAATGTGTCTCCATTCTTTTCAGTTTTTGGTTTTCACCCCAGAGCTAATTCTTTTTTTCAACATTCCTCTGTTTCCTCGCTAACCTTAACCTCTCATCTCAGAGTCATTTGGAAAAAAGTGCACCTTGCTCTCAGAAAAGCGGCATTTCGAGAGAAAAAAATTTCTGACAGGCTCCGGCGTCCTTGCACTTTTAAGGTGGGAGATAGGGTATGGTTGTCGACTCGTAACATTAAACTTCGACAAACCTCAGCTAGATTGGGCCCCAAATTTATTGGACCATTTCATATTATTAAAAAAATCAATCCAGTTGCTTTCCGGTTACGTTTACTAAGAGCTCTCCGGATCGGAAATACGTTCCATTGCTCCCTGTTGAAACCATACGTTTCTTCCAGTAGATTTCCTCGGAAGATCTCTCAGGGGAAATCACCAGTAGATGTACAGGGTCATCAGGAGTTCTTGGTGGAGAAGGTTCTCGATTCCAAATTGTCCCGGGGTCGGCTTTATTTTCTGGTGCACTGGAGAGGCTATGGTCCAGAGGAAAGGTCTTGGGTCCTGGATAAGGATCTCCATGCCCCGAGGCTCAAGAGGGCATTTTTTCGGGAATTTCCTCGGAAACCTGGCTTTAGGGGCTCCTTGACCCCTCCTCAAGGGGGGGTACTGTTAGGCGCCGGGGTCCGCTCGTCGGTGCGGCCCGGCGCCTAGCAACCAGGGACGCCGTGCACGTACAGCCGCCGGCTCCCTGGCAACGCTAGACGCCGGGCGCACGGAGCCGCACGGACCCTAGCAACGGGGACGCCACTGCTGGGTCCATTTTAATTAATAGGACACCTGTTTCCTGGCCATGCAGCTAGGCAGCTGTATGGCATCTAATCCAATCAGCCTCTAAACAGCTGATTGGAGGACTCCCTGTTAAATACACTTCCTGGGCTTCTCACAGACGCCGGTAATAGCTTCTTGCATGCTGTATCTGTTTGCTGAGAGTGTTTCCAGTCCTGCTGTATCCGGTCGTTCCTGTTCTCAGTTGTCCTGTACTCGGAAGTCGTCATCTGTTCCTGGAGTCCTGACTGAGCACCTTTGAACATCCAGTGGTGTTCGTGAGTCACGGCGTAGCCGTGTGTTGCGGCTTGGCCGCTTTATCATTTATTATTTATTATTTGTGTTTCGGAGCTTTTGCGGAGGATTCCGCTCCCACAGATCCACTCTGGTATCCAGCGGTGCTGGGTAGGAGTAACGGACTAGTGGATTTTGGTTGTCCTTTTCCCTGGCGGGTTTCCGCACATACCACAGCTTTTGTCAGTTAGCTTGTAGCCCCTGGCCTGGTTGTTTAGTCAGAGGGCCCCTTGTTATCACCCTGTCTCGGATTTCCCTTTGTCTCCCATTAAGACCTGAGGGGGCATCGGAGTTGGGCAGACATAATCCGCCCTTCAAACGCGGCTGCCATGGGCTCAAGCAACCATAGTCTCGCAGGGGATTTCTGACAGCACGGGCGAGACAACGAAGTTAGGGCGCCAGGGGCTACTTTCTATTCCCGCTTCCTTCCCCAGCATTACGTTCCAGTGCTCCGGTCCTTGCAATAGGACCTCCTCAGACCAGAGTGCTGGAATCATAACACTTAGAGCTGCTATGCTTAGATTGTAAAAGGAGCAATCCCCTATCTCTTAATCCAACTTCCATCAATGATTTATTCAATAATACATCTGGATACCCTTGATCGCGAAATGTTTCTGTTAATTCCTTCGCTTGTTCAACAAACATCTTATCATCTGAACAATTGCATTTTATTCTGAGGTACTGCCCCTTAGGTATATTCTTCTTCCAATTTGGATGATGGCAACTTCTATAATTAAGATAGTTGCCACAATCAACCTCCTTTCTGTAAGTGCTTGTAGCTAATGTATTCTTACTGACAGTGAGGGCAATATCGAGAAAATTAATATGTGTAGGGTGGCAGACGTGACTAAACTTAAGACCAATTGTGTTAGAATTTAAATAGGAAAGAAAAGAAGAAACAAGATCAGACCCATCCCAAATAATAAACAGATCATCAATGTACCTACCATAGAGCACCAGGTTCGCCAAAAATGGCCCCTCCCAGATATATTTTTTCTCGAAGAGGCCCATATATAAATTCGCAAAACTAGGGGCGAACCTGGTGCCCATGGCGGTACCGTGCACTTGTAAGAAAAACTGTGAATTAAATAAAAAATAATTGTGAGATAAAATAAATGTCATGGATTCCAAAATAAACTCACAGCGGTCTCTGGTCAAATTATTATCCATATCCAAGAAATAGCGACATGCCTCAACTCCCTGTTGATGGGGTATATTGGTGTATAGTGACTCAACATCACAGGTGAGGAGTACATATGATTGTCGCCATTCTATATCTTTAATCAAATTTAAAAAATGAGTAGTATCCCTAACATGGGATTTCAATTTACTCACATGCGGTTGTAAATAAGAATCCACGAAAAAAGAAAGATTAGAAGTGAGGGAACCTACACCAGAAATTATAGGATGACTAGGGGGTGCTGTTAAAGATTTGTGGATTTTTGGAAGGTGATAATATGTGGGGATAACGGGGTAAGAATTAAACAAAAATAGAAATTCTTTTTTCGATATTGTCCCCACTGTCAGTGCCGCAAGCAACATGGATTTAAATTCTTGCAGATAAAGAGCGGTGGGATTGTGGGTAAGTTTTCTATAGAATTTCTGATCGTTCAATTGTCTATTGGCTTCTTCTAAATAGATCTCTTTGTCTTGAACCACTAGCCCACCGCCCTTATCTGCATTTTTTATAATAATTGAGGTGTCCTTTTCCAAAGACTTCAATGCTCTACGTTCATTAATGCTAAGATTATCTTTTTTGTGAGGCTTACTATTTGTATCACAAAGTTTACGTAAATCCTCTAGAGTCGAAGAATAGAAGGCTTCAATATAAGCACTTCTATGTTGAAGAGGATAAAAATCCGACTTCCTTCTAAACAGTCTAGTATCAGTATTTGTTATTGTTTGATTATTTGAAATCTCAAATAATCAAACAATAACAAATCTTAGCATTAATGAACGTAGAGCATTGAAGTATTTGGAAAAGGACACCTCAATTATTATAAAAAATGCAGATAAGGGCGGTGGGCTAGTGGTTCAAGACAAAGAGATCTATTTAGAAGAAGCCAATAGACAATTGAATGATCAGAAATTTTATAGAAAACTTACCCACAATCCCACCGCTCTTTATCTGCAAGAATTTAAATCCATGTTGCTTGCGGCACTGACAGTGGGGACAATATCGAAAGAAGAATTTCTATTTTTGTTTAATTCTTACCCCGTTATCCCCACATATTATCACCTTCCAAAAATCCACAAATCTTTAACAGCACCCCCTGGTCGTCCTATAATTTCTGGTGTAGGTTCCCTCACTTCTAATCTTTCTTTTTTCGTGGATTCTTATTTACAACCGCATGTGAGTAAATTGAAATCCCATGTTAGGGATACTACTCATTTTTTAAATTTGATTAAAGATATAGAATGGCGACAATCATATGTACTCCTCACCTGTGATGTTGAGTCACTATACACCAATATACCCCATCAACAGGGAGTTGAGGCATGTCGCTATTTCTTGGAGATGGATAATAATTTGACAAGAGACGGCTGTGAGTTTATTTTGGAATCCATGAAATTTATTTTATCTCACAATTATTTTTTATTTAATTCACAGTTTTTCTTACAAGTGCACGGTACCGCCATGGGGACCAGGTTCACCCCTAGATTTGCGAATTTATATATGGGCCTCTTCGAGAAAAAATATATCTGGGAGGGGCCATTTTTGGCGAACCTGGTGCTCTATGGTAGGTACATTGATGATCTGTTTATTATTTGGGATGGGTCTGATCTTGTTTCTTCTTTTCTTTCCTATTTAAATTCTAACACATTTGGTCTTAAGTTTAGTCACGTCTGCCACCCTACACATATTAATTTTCTCGATATTGCCCTCACTGTCAGTAAGAATACATTAGCTACAAGCACTTACAGAAAGGAGGTTGATTGTGGCAACTATCTTAATTATAGAAGTTGCCATCATCCAAATTGGAAGAAGAATATACCTAAGGGGCAGTACCTCAGAATAAAACGCAATTGTTCAGATGATAAGATGTTTGTTGAACAAGCGAAGGAATTAACAGAAACATTTTGCGATCAAGGGTATCCAGATGTATTATTGAATAAATCATTGATGGAAGTTGGATTAAGAGATAGGGGATTGCTCCTTTTACAATCTAAGCATAGCAGCTCTAAGTATGATAAAAATAAAAATAGAGATGATGAAATACTTCCATTTATTAGTAAATATAATGTGTGTGCTAGTGAGATAAAGAAAATACTTAATAAAAATTTTGAAATATTAAAGCTTGACAAAATATTAAAACCATGTCTTGGGGACAATCCGAGAGTAGTTTTCCAAAAGGCAAAAAATTTGAGAAATCATTTGTCACCAAGTTTTTTTCGAGATTCACAGGAAAAAACTGAACCTTTGAATAAAACTTCTTGGCTCTCTACAATTAATGGGAATTTTAGATGTGGCAAAGGTAGATGCATATCGTGTAACTTCATTTGTCATAGAAGCACCTCATTTCAATCTTCTACAACTGGAAAAAGTTTCAAGATAGAATCATATATAAATTGTCAAAATGTCTATATTATCTATCTTTTAAGTTGTGTATGTGGGATGCAATATGTAGGCAGGACTACACGCAGCCTGAACACACGATTTTTAGAACATAGAAGAAATATTATCAATCGGAACAATAGTCATAGTGTATCAAGACATGTTCTACAGGTCCATGAAGGGAATGTCAATGTTATCAAATTACAAGGAATTGAATCAATTGCTCCTACCCCGAGAGGTGGAGATATATTTGGCCGACTCTGTACCAGAGAGGCATTTTGGATTTTTACCTTGGTTACACTGGTCCTGATGGACTTAATGAAAATATAGAACTAAATAATATCAGATAAAATGGTTCTAACCATTTGATCCTTCATTATTTACATAATGAATTTCTATTTTTTGTCCATTGATTTAGTCTAATATATATGTTTACCAACTAGGGTTAGTTCGAACTTTGTAACTATATAAGAAACAGTTGTTATACCTTACAGATAATTGGTTTTTAATAATATGGAGATAAAAAAGGGAAAAAAGTGATACACAGTTATGGGTATAATACAGAAAATTAATTAGCTCTTATGATTGATAAATTTAGATATAATTCACTGTTGAGGCATGATATGGCCTCTAATCATGTCAATCTGTATTGTCCAATGAGTGATATATTTTATGTGGCGCATCGAGCTTGGATTCGAACCAAGGTCTTGATGTGTGCTAACCGGGTTTGCTAACCATTAGGCTATGAATTCAATTGATGATTCCATGTGCTTCTATTGCTAATTAATTATTGAATTTTTTTTTAAACATGTTTATAAATTGTATCATTAAAATGTATTGTGTCATTAGATTAATTAATAATAAGTCACTATTCTGCTCGTTTTTCTTAAAATATTTTCTTAAAATATATTTTTAAATGTCTTGTGCTATGAAGGTAGACATATATTGTTTTTTTATTCTTAAATGCATACCACATGTGTTTGCACTAATTAATCCATTATGATTGGTTCATATGGGTTTAAATAGAAAGCCAGAATGGCAGATAGCATATCCTCTGACGAAACCGCCGTGAGAAAGGGGCGGAGAAACGCGTAAGGACCTTCTAAACAACCCATTCATTCAAAGTGTCTCCACGGCTGTGCTTCAAAGAAAGCCGTTTACGGACATCACAAAGCCGCCGCTGATACGGGAGTCTGCTGCCAAACACTCCTCGGCATAAGTGATACATCCAAGTCCGGTAAGAGGGATCCTCTTTTTGCTGCACAACACGGTACAGGACATTGTCAGCTGAGAACGGACGGGGGTGTAGCATAGCGCCGGGATATCATCATATCGGCGCCCTCCCTCCAGCTGTTCCTACAAGTGTGCTCACAGTAACATCTCACGGAGGAAACACTGCATGTTGGCGTGCTTGCCACTATAATCCTCGTGTTACCACAAGACTGACAAATTAGAAGGAGACAAGTGCAGTACGGGCTAATTACATCAAGGCCCCACAGCAAGTAATAATAATTCTGAATTAAACGAACACTGTCACTACGGACGAATACATTATTAGAGACACGGATGAGAGAGTTATTTATTTAGTTATATGTCTACTTTTTTAATATATAAATTGTATATTATTGATTTTTAATAAATTACATATTTCTTTGATTATAGCGCTTCCTGATATATTTATTATATCTTGTCTCTATTTTTATTCGTCAAGTCGAGGAATTCGACTTGTCGAATAGTACGTGAATCGGCGGTATAGCTGCCGATTCACGTACTTTTGAGTGAAAATTGGGCCAAATTCGACAGGATTTGGCCCCGTTTCGACCATCTCAGTCCGATGGACTGAGATGTGGGACCCAGAGGAGGAGAGGGGGGGTGGAGACACGGGAAGATTGGGGACATCCGCAGGGCATACAGGGGAGAGAAGTGCTACAGCACAGCGCTGCAGCAGGATGTCTCACAGCCGCGCCGCTCATGGCAGCATCCACCCAGCTCCAGCAAGTGAGGTCATGCTTGCTGGAGCCGGGTGGACACTTCCGTGAGGTCGGTCGGCTGTGAGACAACCTCCTACAGCGCTACTGTAACGCTGCTCTCCTCCTTCTGCCCGCTGCTGCCCCCGCTGGTCTCCCTGCGGCTACCCCCTCCTCTCCTCCTCTGGGTCCCTCATCTCAATTCTACTTTTTAAAAGTTGAATTGAGATGAGATTGAATAGGGGTTTTCGGATCCATTCCGACAAATGCATGTCGGAATGGATCCAACCCTATTTGAATATACCCCTAAGCCTGAAGGGGCACTTAAGACAGGGGCCCGGACAGGAGGGGTGTATATTAGATTGTGCAGACCTCCCAACTCATTCCAGGAGGAACAAAATGCTCTCTACCTGGACTTCCCTCTTAATACTGTTTAGGATTGGTGTCACCTGTGTTGAACTATTTAATTGATAAGAAAGGTATTTCAGCAGTGGTTATTGCAATCATAAATAAAAAGGGTTGAAAGCATTTTGTCCCCAATGGAATGAGTTAGGAGGTTTGCACAATTTAATATACACCCCTCCTGTCTGGGCCCTGTCTCATGTCTGGAATGGGTCATGTTGGGAGGTGTAGATTGTGTATATTAAATTTAAACCAATTGTATATATTAGATTTAAACTAATAGTTTAATAATGCCTGAGTACTGTTTATAGCTCCACCAAATTGAACAAATATTTTCTAATGTTTTCTTGTAGTGGAACAAAGAGAACTTAAATAACTTTAAATTACACATAGAAAAAATAAAATTTAATTTACCTACACACTGGGACAAGACTCAGGAGGACTTTCTGTGTGTGTGTGTGTGTGTGTCTCTCTCTCTCTCTCTCTAGACCAAAATGCTCTCATTAGATAACAAGGTACACAGAACCAACACACCTAGGCATGGAGGAGGAGAAGCTGGGATCCCTGGATCACTTGCAGCTCCCTTCCCCCTCTCCTCTCTCTACTCTGGTCGGAAACCTCCATTGGTAGCTCACAAAACCTGATACTCCTGTGTTTCTTTGCCTGCACTGCATACTGCCCTGCTCACTTTCTGGCTGCCTGGTTCTGCTGCTGCACAAGAGGGAGAGCAAGTGATGTCAGTGTGCTCATGTCGGGAGGTCCCCTGACAGAGGGGGACCGGGAAACAGGATACCCTGTGGCCCCACCTTAACCTGACTTGGAACTGTATAGGTAATTTAGACAGCCTCGTCTGAAATCTGTGTTCAGTTCTGGAGCCCTTGTCTCCAAAAAGATATAATACATTAGAAGGGCAACTAAAGTGGTGCATCACAAAGCTTACCCAGAAAGACTAAAATATCTTACCATGTATAGTTTGGAGCAGAGAAGTAAAAGGAGGTAAATGATAGAAACTTTCAAATATATCAAGGGTTTTAACAAGGTACAGAAGGGAAACATAAAAATATATATTCATAGCATGATGAGGTGAAGGATACCATGAAGAAAATTGATAGAAATCTGCATTATAATATGAATTTATTTTTTCTGTTGTAACTTTTTTATACATTAAACTCTGAAAATGTTTCAAATGTTGTCATGTTAAAGATAACGATACAGTATATGAATAGATATCTATTTAGTTAGCAGCAACAGTCTGATCCAACCAGGATCTAAGAGCTGTCACACGAGCATATACTCCGGGAGAGGAGGAAGAGCAGGTAGAACTTCCCCAGGAGACAATTCCAGCCAAGGTCCATGCTCCATTTCTCTGGCACACAAGTGGTCCACCAGAGTCTCCCTAAAATAAGAAACAGGAACTTTGTAATTTATGTATATACCTCAATAAATATGGGATTCAACTGTGTATAAACTACAATGTTGATCATTATTACTAAGCAGAATTACTTAGGTGAATGCTGCCCACAACAAGGGCATAGATGGTAAGCTCATTGGAGCAGGTCCCTCTTCTATCCTGCTTTCTCTACCCTCTTCTCTCACACTCAATTACAGCTCTCTCCTACTAAGCGACTGTCTATACCCTCATCTCCTCTCGCTCGTTACTGTTTATCCCTTCCAATGGCAGCCCGCCCGTTGTAGTATGTCAATTACTCCTTTGCTTCCTTACAGCTCAGCAGCATTCTGTACTAAGAATTGTGGTGTTGTTACCTTTGCTCTTTTTAGTTTTTCAGTTACTGTAATGTTAAGTTCTGTGTACCCTATATTGTTCTAATGCATGCTGTATGTACGGCATTGCGAAACACTTGTGGTGCCTTATAAATAAAATGTAGTAATAATAATAATAATAATTATAATAGTGCTTAAACTAACCACAAAGCCACATGAGCTATTGATATACATATGCATCAAGATAACATAAGGGTATGTTAGTGTGGTTGATAGATGAGTTTACACACACAGGCCAAATAGATATCACAGAAAGACTGGATTTTTGGCTATGAACTGGAACCCATATCTTTCAAAAAGGGGAAAGTTTCATACAGGCTACCGTACCATGCAGGATGAGGCACCGGAGGCTCCAGCACAGATCATGGTGCCCTGGATTCTGGTTCCCCAGTATCTTTGACATTCAGTGTTGGTCAAAAGAGGAAGAGACACCTGTTGCAGTTTGCTTGGGGTGTTTTGTGCTAAATATCAAAAAGCAATAAAACAGTAGTTCTTAAAACAGAATATAACACACTATCTCAACAAAGCTGTGTGATGCCTATACAAGTGACACACAAAATTACTATACAGTATACCTACGTTACAGTACTAGCAGTACTAGCAACTTTGCTATTTTACATATGTATGTATATATATATATATATATATATATATATATATGTTGTGATACATACCACAATTTTTGTTGTATTAAATGGTATGCCACTCGCCAACAGGGACCTACTCCTTAGTCACTGGCTAGCTTTTCTGGCATCAGTCATACAGATAAATGACCTAGACAGACCTTATATGCTCTAGACTCATCCTCCCCCTCCTCCTTTCAGCTACTCTGTTTTGATCACTCACATGCCTTCAGCTGTGCCACAAAGCGCCATGCCTTTAAATATTTTTTCCAAATGTTTTAAGGCTGCTAAATAACTTTTCAGCCACTAGACCAATATTCAATAAAATAATGATCACTATGTTCAAAACATTGGTGAATCTTTCAAATTCTTACTTGCAGCATTTACATAACCCCATCCAGTAGTGACGCATCTCTCTCCTCCATTGAAAACATCATTGGTAACAGCAAGACAAACAGGAGCCACAATAGAGTTGAAAGTAGCTGCACTGGTTAGCTTCAAAAGAGTGATATCATTGGCAATGGTCGCGGAACTGTAGCTGGGGTGTCTGAAGACCTGACAAAATCAAACAATGTCATCACATCAACACTTTTGTTATTTAATTTACTCATCACATACCTTCTTATGACAAAAACACAGACACTAAGGGTGGAATTCAAATGTTTGAAAAGTCAGTTAGGTGTCTGTTTTTTCCTGTCTGTTAGATAGGAAAAAACAGACTCCCAACTGACTTTTCAAACATTTGAATCTCCCTCTAGGAATCAACATAACAATATTATCCACAACCAAAAATGTATAACAGTATAGATGAAATGGATAAGGAACACAGGGATACACAGGTCACATACACAATGAAAAACACACTGTAGAGTAGATATATAGAAGAAAAAACATAATACCATGGATAATCTACGGCAGAGGTTCTCAAACTCGGTCCTCAGGACCCCACACGGTGCATGTTTTGCAGGTAACCCAGCAAGTACACAGGTGTATTAATTACTCACTGACACATTTTATACGGTCCACAGGTGGAGCTAATTATTTCACTTGTGATTCTGTGAGGAGACCTGCAAAACATGCACCGTGTGGGGTCCTGAGGACCGAGTTTGAGAACCTGTGATCTACGGTATATAATGTAAATCAGGTGCTTATAAGAGACATAGTGGTATATTCAATTGATGTTGGATCCTTTCCGACGGAAAGTATACGACATCTCAGTATTCAATGAGTGGCCAAATCCGACAGGATTTGGCTGTTCCTGACAATGCCAATCCAACTTTTATTTAAAGTCGGGTTGACATTGTCGGAAACGGAGCTAAAATCTGTCAGATTTCGCCGTGATTCCGACAAAACACGTGGCTATTCCGAAGAAAACGACAGGGGGATTGAATAGATCGGAACAGTTTCCGACCTATAAAAGTCGGAAACTGACATCTTTCCGACAAGACGGCAGTTCTAACTACAATTGAATGGGTGTGGTTCATCAAATCGACAGTGTCTAGGTCGACAATGTTTAGGTCGACCACTATAGGTCGACAGTCACTAGGTCGACATGGATGGAAGGTCGACAGGGTTTCTAGGTCGACATGTGCTAGGTCGACAGGTCTAAAGGTCGACATGAGGATTTATTTATTTTTGGTGTCGTTTTCTTCGTAGAGTGACTGGGATCCCAAATTAGTGCACCGCGTCCCCTCGCATGGCTCGCTTCGCTCGCCATGCTTCGGGCATGGTGCCTTTGCTCCGCTACCGCTTCGCTTGGCACACTTTACCGTTCCAATCGTAGTCCACGTGGATCGTTAGGTATGAAAAAAGAAAAAAAAAGAAAAAATGTGAAAAACTCATGTCGACCTTTAGACCTGTCGACCTAGCACATGTCGACCTAGAAACCCTGTCGACCTTCCATCCATGTCGACCTAGTGACTGTCGACCTATAGTGGTCGACCTAAACATTGTCGACCTAGACACTGTCGATCTTCAGACCCGATCCCCAATTGAATACCCCCCATAAACAGACAAGGGAGAAGAGAGAGATGGCGTAAGAGGAGGAGAAAGAGGGGGGGGGGAGCACAGGCAGGACCAGCTACAACATTTAGTTGTCCATAAAAATCCTAATTTATATTTAAAATCAGTGCATTTTCTTTCAGTAAACTAATATGGTGGTTGAACTTAAATTAGTCCCAATTTGTAAACAACTGTATAGTATTGGGATGCTGTACTGTGCCAGTAATGAAGTAACCTTAAAGTTATCTAAAACTGTAATATATTAAAGTGCTTATTATATACTTAATCATTTTGTTTTAATTATTTTAAAAGACATTGGAATTTTTATTTTCCTTTGATTGTATTTAACTTACCCTGGAAATAGTTTTGGTTTGAATGGGCTCAGCATTGGAAGAACGATCATATTCTCCCAGAATAACACGGTGGGCAGTTCTGTGTGTATGAAATTTATAGCAGTTATAGTTACTGTTGCAACTGTGATTATAGTGTCAATTCAGTTCATTACAAAAATGTGGAGCCCTTTGTTAGTTCTTATGCATTTTTTCACAGCCCTGCGCTGGCTAAGCTTGGGGGGGGCACACATTTTTTATGTTTTAAACTCTTTCTTAATAACTCAGACACATACACAAACATGCACACTATTAAACATGACTACACATGATTGCATACACCTTTGGAAAACATGATTCTATCAAACACAATAAACTCTCCACGGCCGATGCACCCACACTCCACGCACACACCAACTTATCTAAAATATCAACACAGATAACTGCAATTGCGGTGAAAGGGGGTCAGCTTTTTATTGAGAGGAATTAAACTAGTTTTTTTATTTAAATCTAATGGTAAACTAGAGGATTGTGGCAGGAAAAGAACGGCCTAGCTTAAGCATAAGCACTAGCAGTAAACTTACAAACAGGGCCAACTGCCCTACAAGACAAGGATGAGCAAACTGCCACCACCCTTGTCTATCTGACTCGCAAAGGCAGGGCCGACTGCCCAATCCTTGCTGGGACAACACCAAACCGATGAGGCCATCTGCCCACATCGGCATTGACTTGAGGTGACAGCCCAGCCACAGAGAAGGAAAGGGCCCACCTGGTTTGGTGGTGCCCCTTGTCCGACACTACTGTCCATGCCTAACCTCTTCCGCTACTGAACTGACCCCCCCAGGGAAACATAACCTATCATAAAAAAACATTAAACAGAAGCCGTTCTGAGACCAGCAACCACAACAAACCAAGCTGACATGTAACGCTACAACCAA
Source organism: Pseudophryne corroboree (assembly GCF_028390025.1). Classification (NCBI taxonomy): domain Eukaryota; kingdom Metazoa; phylum Chordata; class Amphibia; order Anura; family Myobatrachidae; genus Pseudophryne; species Pseudophryne corroboree. The sequence continues at coordinate 203,092,577 of NC_086454.1, forward strand.
ACAAGGGAGGGACAGGAGGGTAACATCCAGAAGAAAGAGACAGCCTCGTTTTCAACACCCCATCTTAAACACCCAAAGAACCTCCTACCCTATTCTAACCCAATCAAAATACCCAGACTACTAGTTTAACTCCTCCCAAAAAAAAAATTCTTAACCCCTGTGTGTCTGCATGAAGCTTGAGCACACATAGCCAGGAGGTTTATGACACTACTGCCACATGCGAATGTCCTCCATGTTCTTTCTTAGTAAATTTGAGAGTCTGATCTTGAAAAACTCTTGAATATCACTGCGTTGCCAATTATGTTTCAACTCAGAGTTGGGCAGTACGGATGGTGTAATGGTTAGCATTACTGCCTCACAACACTGAGGTCATGGGTTCAATTCCCACCATGGACCTAACTGTGCAGAGTTTGTATATTCTCCCATACTTGTGTGGGTTTCGTCCGGGTACTCCGGTTTCCTCCCACTATCCAAAAATATACTTGTAGGTTAATTGGCTTCCAACTAAAATGATCCCTTGTGTGAATGTGTCTGTGTGTACATGTGATAGGGAATATAGATTGTAAGCTCCAATGGGGCAGGGACTGATGTGAATGGCCAAATATTCTCTGTAAAGCCCTGCGGAATATGTGTGCGCTATATAAATAACTGGTAATAAATAAATAACACGATTGCTAGTAAATGTTTATAAATATATATTTACAGATATTATGTCGGTAAATATATATTTATTTATTTCTTCTCTTAGTAAAGTCTATTGCACACTACTTACGTGACACCACAGTGAGCAGCAGTTACAACCCAGAGATTGTTCATCAGAGAACCGCCACAGAAGTGGAATCCGGTGTTGTCCTACCAATTACAATATGTAAACAAAATCAGCATTATTAATACACTACTGTACTTTACCACAAAATGCATTATACTGTACTTTATTGAGCAATGTACTATACTGGCTTAATGAAGCTTCACATATTCTAATGGCTAAGAAATTGTGTCCTGGTCTATGATTGTTGTAAAATGCTAATCAAACATACTTGTTTACCTTTGTTTTAGTCTACAGTATTTTGTATTAAGTACATGTCAATTAATTATGATATTAGCTTGTGATGAATTCAATATATTTTGTTTCTTGAATACTGCTGACAAACATTCCTTTGACCAGTTAACTAATATTTTCAAATAAATTCTCTAAAGTTATATATTTTTATTATTAAATTCTGTAAATCACATTGTTCTACATTTTTCAAAATGATTCAATACACTTTTATTATAAACTAGTAAAGGGACCTCAATCTGCCCTGCCCATGCTGCCCCATTTCCCACTGCCTGTCCCCCACCCACTCCACACTGACTCCCACTCTCTGGCTCTCACCCACTCTGGCCTGCCTCCAATTGTCCCTCTGACTGTTAATTATCCTGTCCATCCACCTAAACACTCCAATCCATCCCAAACTCCTCCCCACTTCTTTTTATCCTGTGTGTGTGTTTCTGATTAAACTTCACAATTGCCTTGGAGAGGAGAAGAACTGGAGGGGGAGACCCTGCAGTGAGTCAATAACAGCTGGCTGGTGGGCAATCCTGCAGCTGTGAGAGCATGATCCTTTTGGTATAGCTTTTCACTATGGATTGGTGGGAGGAGGAGACTAGTAGGAACCACAAGTGTAAAGGGGAAGGCACAATGCACTGAGAATGGCAGCTGCAGAAATATATATATATATATATATATATATATATATATATAAAACAAAAATAAAATTCCGGCACTCCAATGGTAACAATAAACTGTGCTGCGGTGCCCTCCTAGTCAGCTTAGCATAAGCCAACAATATACAAACGGATGTGTGGCGGCACTCACGCAGGCTGACTCAAATAGAAAAGTTTCTCTTTATTGCCGACATGTTTCGGGGAATCTCCCCGTCCTCAGGGCTTGACAAACAAGGTGTGAGACAAACTAAACATTTATACAATACACAGACAAAAAACATCAGTGTTCAAACTGTTCTCACCTGACCGCACGGCTCGACCGCCCGCCAGCCTCCGCAACTCACCTCCGTGTCGCTGGGCCATGACGTCACGGCGCTCGGTGCGGCAGGGAGATTTCCATGGAAACCGGCAAACAATGCCTGCAGGCGCTGTAGTAACTACGGAGCCTGCACAGGTACAAGGTTAAAATAAAGTGAAACATTAAAACACATATATACCTTAGTGAACATCAAGATAGTGAATCTACCTTTTGCACCTACAAATTATATTATTGGTAAATCTACCTATTAAGGTTATGCAATTTAACTTCAATTAACTATTGAGATTTTATGGAAAACTGTACAGATAAAGGACCTATTGCTTTCTATTTACATATGAACTCAATCCCCACCCATAGGGATATGACTTAATCAAATATTCATAAAAAGCATTGCAGTTCCAAATTTTCATTGAGACCGCCAGGGTATTGGGTGCCCAAATTGAATATCCACCGGGACTCCTTTTGAAGGAGCAACCGATCCCTATTTCCACCCCTCAAAGTCGGAGGGGTATGGTCAATAAGGATGGCCCTAATGCTAGCCACCCCATGTTTAGCCCCTAAGCAATGGTGGGCAAACGGTTGGTCACTAGACCCTTTCTCAAACGCTTTTTTTATGGCGCTTCTATGGAGTGCCATCCTCTCTCTAAATTGTCGTATGGTCTTGCCCACATAGGCAAGACCACACAGGCAAGTAAGCATGTAGACAACATAAGTTGACGTACACGTAAGACGATGCTTAATAGGTAGCTTCCTGCCAGTTTGCGGATGGTTGAATGTTGTGCCTGTCAATAAGGTGTTGCACGTGGCGCAACCCAAACATCTGTAACACCCTGTTTTTGGTCTAAGGAAATGTGTGGAATTAGACCTAGTCATATTAGTAACATCAAGTTTTACTACAAAATTACCTATATTATTACCTCGAGTGTGACTGGGTAATAAACTAGTATCAGATAGACATTTTAAAGATGGCTCAGATTGGATAATCGGCCATAATTGTTTAGCTTTCTTAACTGCACGTCTAGAGCTAGTGGAGAACTTACTAACCCACGGAAGTTTGTTCGCAATGGATGTTGTTTTATTGTCCATAGACAAAATCTCTTCTCTAGATTTATTCAAAACAGCCTCCTTAGATTGCTGCAACTCCCTAACAGGATACCCTCTCTGTGCAAATTTCTTAAGCATGTCATCCAAAGCCAAGCCAGCTTCAACAGGGTCCGAGGTAATACGCCTAACACGCATAAACTGGGAATACGGTAATCCCTTGCGTAATGCGAGTGGGTGGAAACTTTGATAGTTTAATAAAGTATTTCTGTCCGTAGACTTAACAAAAAGGGACGTACTCAACTGACAGTCCCTAATGCGAATACAGACATCCAAATAATTAATTTGGTTCTCATCAATAATAAAGGTAAACTTTACTGGGTGTGACGTAGCATTGTGTTTACTCCATACCAATGACAAATCTGCCCTGGAGCCTTTCCAAAACACAATGAGATCGTCAATAAAACGTCTGTAGTACAACACTTGAGGACTAATAATAGGATATAAATAAAATATATCCTTCTCTACTTAATACATGAATGCGTTAGCGTACGATGGGGCCACCGCAGACCCCATCGCACAGCCCGCTATTTGCAAATAAAAATTACCATTAAACATAAAATAATTTCTTTGTAACACCAGATCTAACAGGTGTAAGAAGAACGATATCTCAGGGCCCTGGTACGTCACATTATCCTCTATGAGTCTTCTCACTGCCTCCACACCTGCATCATGTGGGATGCAGGTGTAGAGGCTAGTGACATCAGCAGTACACAACAATGTATGTTCGGGCAATCTGCCCAGATGTTGTAATTGTAACAATAATGATGATGTATCTTTAAGAAAAGATGGCAAAGCCTGAATGCAAGGATTAAGGAATGCGTCTAGAAAAACTGAGATTGGTTGATACAGAGAGCCCCTGGCCGACACAATTGGGCGACCAGGGGGTTTCTCCAATGTCTTATGCACCTTAGGCAAGGTATAGAACAGGGGTGCTAAAGGGAATTCAACCATAAGGGATGAGTAAATATCTTGTGTTATAATACCATGATTCTTAGAATCTAACAAAAAGGAATCTAATTCAAGTTTAAACTCCCTAGTCGGAACCTTGTGAAGACGTCTATATACTGTAAGATCATTCAGCTGTCGTTCACATTCGATGACATAGTCCCCAATGTCTTGCGGATTACTATGTCTGTTCTATTAGACAATTCTTTAAGCGTTGATCTTTCTTCTTTGCTTAAATTAAAGTATACCGGATCTTTCATGGCTTGTCGACCCTCCCTTTCCAGCATGCGGACAAAAGTCCTAATAGAGGAGTTCTGACTTGGGGGGTCAAAGTTTGATCTCGGAGCTATCTTCCGTAGTTGTGGGGGTATCTCAACTGATGACGTCTCCAAAGGTGCTGGTGCAGGTGGTCGGTTGTTAAAGTATTCCTTACGTTTTAGTGTCCTATTCAGACGATACACTTCGGTTTTCCATTCTAAAGGATCAGTAATTGTCGTGGGGACGAAAGAAAGTCCTTTGGCTAAAAGTCCATATTCGTGGTCAGTAAGCGGTGTAGACTAGAGGTTAAAGACCAATTCTTTTAGGGACGTTGTGGTCTCGGCACGTAGGATCCTTTGATTCTGCCGCGACCTCCGCGTCCTCTGCCTCTTCCGCTTATTGGAGTACGGTTGGAACGGGTACGTACTCCCGCTTGGTGTGGCCCTAAAGGGACAGCTCCTTCAGTTGATGTTGAGGGGGCCGAAGTAGTGTCAGAATCACTAGCTGAGGAGGTCATCCCTGGCTGCTCCCTACGACGCCACATCTGTTGTTGACGTCTGTATGCCTGTTGTGTTTGATTAGGCCTGGAGCTGCCCAACCAGGGATATACTTGTCTCTGTTCGTAGTCCCTTTTAACTTTATTTAATTTATCCTTTTTAAATCTAATTAAATCTTGCCGATATTGCTCGATTTGGACATTGAGCTTATTAATCCAATCATTCGGCGTATCAGCAATGAGGTTTGCCTTATGTTGTTGCTCAAGGCCTGGATTTGCTCCTTCACAAGACCCAACTCTCTGGTAGACTCCTCCACCACCAGTAAGATTAAGTCCATGGAGCACTTATTTAAGATTGCTACCTACCGACGACAAAATTGGGCTTTATAGCGGCCAATCGTCGGCGAGTTAGCAATCCTAAAACCCCTCGGTATCAGATTACTACGATAGTAATCCGACAATGTGATTCCATGATATGTGTAATCACATTCCCTTTGTTTTAGTTTAGACCACATCCGAAATAATTCTTCATTAGTATTGATTACAGGTTCATCAATTAATCTTCTTTCCACCAAGATAGCTTTAGCCTCCACATCTGAAATACTTAGCCGTTCACGAGCATCCTGATGCACCAATTCCAAGGTCATATCCATATCAGTATTGACTTCCATAATTGGTATAAAGCTTTAGTGCTTAGTAATATAATAGGTACTCCTGGTGCACTAATCAGATGAAAGAAATAATTTAAAAAGCAGCATGGAACATAGCTGCACTGAATGTCCCAGTCCTGAGTATTGTTTAGTAATCGGGTGCCATGATAAGGATAGTCAGAGCATAGTGGCCACCTGATATAACAAAAAGAAAATTCCGGCACTCCAATGGTAACAATAAACTGTGCTGCGGTGCCCTCCTAGTCAGCTTAGCATAAGCCAACAATATACAAACGGATGTGTGGCGGCACTCACGCAGGCTGACTCAAATAGAAAAGTTTCTCTTTATTGCCGACATGTTTCGGGGAATCTCCCCGTCCTCAGGGCTTGACAAACAAGGTGTGAGACAAACTAAACATTTATACAATACACAGACAAAAAACATCAGTGTTCAAACTGTTCTCACCTGACCGCACGGCTCGACCGCCCGCCAGCCTCCGCAACTCACCTCCGTATCGCTGGGCCATGACGTCACGGCGCTCGGTGCGGCAGGGAGATTTCCATGGAAACCGGCAAACAATGCCTGCAGGCGCTGTAGTAACTACGGAGCCTGCACAGGTACAAGGTTAAAACAAAGTGAAACATTAAAACACATATATACCTTAGTGAACATCAAGATAGTGAATCTACCTTTTGCACCTACAAATGATATTATTCGTAAATCTACCTATTAAGGTTATGCAATTTAACTTCAATTAACTATTGAGATTTTATGGAAAACTGTACAGATAAAGGACCTATTGCTTTCTATTTACATATGAACTCAATCCCCATCCATAGGGATATAACTTAGTCAAATATTCATGGGACTGCAATGCTTTTTATGAATATTTGATTAAGTCATATCCCTATGGATGGGGATTGAGTTCATATGTAAATAGAAAGCAATAGGTCCTTTATCTGTATAGTTTTCCATAAAATCTCAATAGTTAATTGAAGTTAAATTGCATAACCTTAATAGGTAGATTTACGAATAATATCATTTGTAGGTGCAAAAGGTAGATTCACTATCTTGATGTTCACTAAGGTATATATGTGTTTTAATGTTTCACTTTGTTTTAACCTTGTACCTGTGCAGGCTCTGTAGTTACTACAGCGCCTGCAGGCATTGTATGCCGGTTTCCATGGAAATCTCCCTGCCGCACGGAGCGCCGTGACGTCATGGCCCAGCGACACGGAGGTGAGTTGCGGAGGCTGGCGGTCGGTCGAGCCGTGCGGCCAGGTGAGAACAGTTTGAACACTGATGTTTTTTGTCTGTGTATTGTATAAATGTTTAGTTTGTCTCACACCTTGTTTGTCAAGCCCTGAGGACGGGGAGATTCCCCGAAACATGTCGGCAATAAAGAGAAACTTTTCTATTTGAGTCAGCCTGCGTGAGTGCCGCCACACATCCGTTTGTATATTGTTGGCTTATGCTAAGCTGACTAGGAGGGCACCGCAGCACAGTTTATTGTTACCATTGGAGTGCCGGAATTTTCTTTTTGTTATATCAGGTGGCCACTATGCTGTGACTATCCTTATCATGGCACCCGATTACTAAACAATACTCAGGACTGGGACATTCAGTGCAGCTATGTTCCATGCTGCTTTTTAAATTATTTCTTTCATCTGATTAGTGCACCAGGAGTACCTATTATATTATTAAGCACTAAAGCTTTATACCAATTATGGAAGTCAACACTGATATGGATATGACCTTGGAATTGGTGCATCAGGATGCTCGTGAACGGCTAAGTATTTCAGATGTGGAGGCTAAAGCTATCTTGGTGGAAAGAAGATTAATTGATGAACCTGTAATCAATACTAATGAAGAATTATTTCGGATGTGGTCTAAACTAAAACAAAGGGAATGTGATTACACATATCATGGAATCACATTGTCGGATTACTATCGTAGTAATCTGATACCGAGGGGTTTTAGGATTGCTAACTCGCCGACGATTGGCCGCTATAATGCCCAATTTTGTCATCGGTGGGTAGCAATCTTAAATAAGTGCTCCATGGACTTAATCTTACTGGTGGTGGAGGAGTCTACCAGAGAGTTGGGTCTTGTGAAGGAGCAAATCCAGGCCTTGAGCAACAACATAAGGCAAACCTCATTGCTGATACGCCGAATGATTGGATTAATAAGCTCAATGTCCAAATCGAGCAATATCGGCAAGATTTAATTAGATTTAAAAAGGATAAATTAAATAAAGTTAAAAGGGACTACGAACAGAGACAAGTATATCCCTGGTTGGCCAGCTCCAGGCCTAATCAAACACAACAGGCGTACAGACGTCAACAACAGATGTGGCGTCGTAGGGAGCAGCCAGGGATGACCTCCTCAGCTAGTGATTCTGACACTACTTCGGCCCCCTCAACATCAACTGAAGGAGCTGTCCCTTTAGGGCCACACCAAGCGGGAGTACGTACCCGTTCCAACCGTACTCCAATAAGCGGAAGAGGCAGAGGACGCGGAGGTCGCGGCAGAATCAAAGGATCCTACGTGCCGAGACCACAACGTCCTTAAAAGAATTGGTCTTTAACCTCTCGTCTACACCGCTTACTGACCACGAATATGGACTTTTAGCCAAAGGACTTTCTTTCGTCCCCACGACAATTACTGATCCTTTAGAATGGAAAACCGAAGTGTATCGTCTGAATAGGACACTAAAACGTAAGGAATACTTTAACAACCGACCACCTGCACCAGCACCTTTGGAGACGTCATCAGTTGAGATACCCCCACAACTATGGAAGATAGCTCCGAGATCAAACTTTGACCCCCCAAGTCAGAACTCCTCCATTAGGACTTTTGTCCGCATGCTGGAAAGGGAGGGTCAACAAGCCATGAAAGATCCGGTATACTTTAATTTAAGCAAAGAAGAAAGATCAATGCTTAAAGAATTGTCTAATAGAACAGACATGGTAATCCGCAAGGCGGATAAGGGGGGGTCCATAGTGGTCTAAGACATTGGGGACTATGTCATCGAATGTGAACGACAGCTGAATGATCTTACAGTATATAGACGTCTTCACAAGGATCCGACTAGGGAGTTTAAACTTGAATTAGATTCCTTTTTGTTAGATTCTAAGAATCATGGTATTATAACACAAGATATTTTCTCATCCCTTATGGTTGAATTCCCTTTAGCACCCCTGTTCTATACCTTGCCTAAGGTGCATAAGACGTTGGAGAAACCCCCTGGTCGCCCAATTGTGTCGGCCAGGGGCTCTCTGTATCAACCAATCTCAGTTTTTCTAGACGCATTCCTTAATCCTTGCATTGAGGCTTTGCCATCTTTTCTTTTTTTTTTTCCATCAATGATTTTTATTCAGATTTTTTGTTATGCAAAACAGGGGTACAGAAAGAAGAAAAGGGGGAGGAGGGGAAGGGGGAGCAGTAAATACATAGGAGAGACAATTTGTATACTTATACATACTTTTCAAAATTGATCAGACATGTATCAGAAGGAGTACAATGGACGTAATGCAATGGGGCGTACAGAATGAAGGCAAAAAGAAAAAGAAACATTGGATCCACAATAATGCAAGTTGCAACCAAGAGCCTCGAGCAATCCCAGGCTCAGGGAGAGGGGGTGTCTCCATCTAGGGGAGGGGTGTGGGGGTGAGTGTCCGGGGAGGAAGACCGCCTTACCAGGTTGGCTCCCTCACCCTCCGTGGTAAAGAGCAGCCAAGGCTTCCAACGCATTAGAGGGGACTTGGCAGAGAGGGAGCAAGGCATATACTCAGTCTCCATCAAGAATTGCTTCTGGATTTTATGTACGACTTTCATTAAGGGGGGGGTATAGATTGTTTCCAATTCTGAGCCAAGGCCGCACGGGCTGCAAGGCAAATGTGGCCTAAAACGTATTGTAGATTAACACCCACGGAGCGCGGGTAGACATTTAGCAAAGCGATAAGGGGGGTGGGGGATAGAGTGAGTCCAAGTACTTTGTTAATTAGCCCAAACACCTCGACCCAATACAACTTGATAGAGGGGCAGGTCCAAAAAATGTGAAAAAGATGGCCCACCTCACCGCAGAGACGCCAGCAAAACTTCGAGCATGTAGGCCAAATCGTGTGCAGCCTATCAGGTGTGAGGTATAACCTGTGCAATAACTTGACGTGCATCTCGGAATGATTTAAGCATTTGGACATATTAAAGGATGACATAAAAATGTGTTGCCATTGAGGTTCGGTAAGTGTACAGCCAATATCTACCTCCCACCTGATTTGGGCTCTAGTTTTGAGAACGGGAACTAATGCTAGTAGTGTCTTGTACCAAAAGGAGATCTCACCTGCCGAGGTGTCCCCAGAAAGACGACCCAGGGCCTGAGACATAGTTGGGTGCATTGGGGAATGGGTAAGGTGTAGACTATTCCACCAATGTTGTATTTGATAGAATCTGAGCCTCTCAGATTCAGGCAAAGCAAAGCGTTCTTGTATGGTGGAGAAGGAGCTGAGCACAGGCCCATTGAACAGGTCTCCCAGTAGGCCGATCCCCCCAGAACGCCAACCTGACAAATTAAGATTAGGAATTAGGGCGGTTACTGTGCGTAGGGAAATTCGTGGGACTGTATGGAGGGGAGATGATAAGCCGATGGTCAGTTTATCCCAGACCTGTAGGGTGGCTCGAGTTGAGGGGAGAAGGCGGAGGTCCGTGGGTCGCATGGATTTGGGTAGCCAAAAGAGGTCTTTCAAGGGGAACCTGGGGCAGGCCAGTCCCTCCAGACACGTCCACTCCGAATGTGTATCACTAGTAATTGCTTTAATCTGAGCCAAGAGGCAAGCTTCTTGGTATAGAGAGAGGTTAGGCATGTCGAGGCCACCAACTCTCCTAGGTAATGACATCCTGGCGCGGGACAATTTAGGCGGTCGCAAAGCCCAGACATATTTGGTGAGGATAGTGGTAGCCTTGTCTAGATATTTCTTGGGGAAGACAAAGGGAATTGTACGAAACAGAAACATTAGTTTGGGAAGCAACGACATTTTAAAGGCGGCCAGGCGGCCCAGCCATGATATCTCATAATTGAGCCACGATTTGGTGGACAGTTGTAGCGCAGTCAGTAAAGGGGGGAGATTAACGTCAAATACAGAAGAGGAGGATGGGGGGATGTGAATACCCAAATACTTTATCGAGGTTGTTTGCCAATTGTAAGGGTATTTGGTGCGCAAAGAGGCCATGGAGTGGGCGAGATTTATAGGAAGGGCGTCAGTTTTAGTTGTATTTAATTTATAGTAGGACGCTGCAGAGTACTTATCTAAAATATTATGTAAGTGCGGGAGTGAGCAGCAGGGGTCAGTTACAAATAAAAGGACATCATCTGCAAATAAACATAGTTTATGGGGGACTGTGCCGAGGTGGAGTCCTGGAAATTGTGGGTCTGCCCGAATCTTAGCAGCCAAATGCTCAATCGCCAGGACAAAAATGAGAGGGGAGAGGGGGCATCCCTGACGCGTGCCATTGTAAATTGGGAAGGGGGAAGAGAGGAAACCATTACTAAAGACCCGGGCCGAGGGCGAGCTATACAGGGCTAGTATGGATGACAGGATACGGTCGCGGAAGCCAAATTTCAATAATACTTCCCGTATGTAGGTCCAGTTTATGCGGTCGAAAGCTTTCTCAGCATCTAAGGACAACAGGAGGAGGCCCTGTTCACGAGTTATGGAGTCTACGAGGTTGAATACTCTACGGGTATTATCAGATGCTTGCCGACCAGGGATAAATCCGACCTGGTCGGGGTGTATCAAGGAGGGGAGGAGGGTGTTCAGTCGGTAAGCTATTAATTTAGCATAGATTTTAATGTCTCCATTTAACAACGCAATGGGGCGGTAGTTCTGGCAAGAAGTCAAGTCCTTACCTGGTTTAGGAATCGTGACAATGCGAGCCTCCAGCATCTCCGTTGGGAGCGTGCCCTGAGAAGTGATTTCATTATAAACTGTTACCAGGGATGGAGCCAGGAGGTCCTGGAGTGAAACATAAAAATCATTTAGAAAGCCATCAGGGCCCGGCGCTTTACCTTTTGGGAGGGATTTAATCGCCCTTAACGTGTCTGCTGTGGACCAGGGGGCATTCAGCACTTCTAATTGGTTGTCGGTAATGCAAGGGAGTTTCAGATCAGCGAGGAAGGTATTGATAGAGGGGAGAGTGGGCTGCGGGGTAGAAGGGTCAGTCGCAAGGTTATAAAGTTGGGAATAGAAGTCAGCAAACTGATTGGATATCTCCAAAGGGTTAGATATTTTGGTGCCTATTGGGGACATAATGAGCTTAATTCTATTCCTCGCTTGTTGCGCTCTAAGCTTACGAGCAAGCAGTTTTCCCGGTCTGTTCCCTGCCAGGTAAAATTTCTGCCGCATCCTGTTTAATGAGGCCTGGGTACGTACCATAAGCAATGTCTGAAGCTGGGACCTAATATCAGCTAACTCTTTCTGGAGAGATCTCGAAGGTCGAGCTTGGTTTTTCTCCTCCAGTTCCCTCAATTTACACTCCAAATCATTCAAGCGTTGTTGATGTAGTTTCTTAAGGTGGGCTCCTGCCTGTATCGCCGCGCCTCTAGCTACAGCCTTCAATGCGCACCAGAAATTCAGAGTGGACGTGTCCGAAGGAGAATTAAATTCCAAGTAGGACATGATACTGTCTACTATAATTTTTTTAGATAGGGGGTTGGTCAGTAAGTGAGGTGGAAGTCTCCAAGGTCGGGGCGGGGCATGCTGACTATTAAGATCCCATGTAAGAACCAGCGGGGCATGGTCTGACCAGGTTATTGGAAGGATATCAGCAGATTTGGTGAATTGGAGGGTCCATTTATCGGAAAGTAGGAAGTCAATGCGGGAATAGGAGTTGTGAACGGGAGAATAGTATGTGTACTCACGGCCCGTTGGGTTTTGCACTCGCCAAATATCGTAGAGGTCGAATTCAGCCATGAGATTACGGAAGGCTAAACATGGGGCGTTAGAGGAGGCTAATGGAGAAGGGGCAGGCCTGGGAGACCTGTCCAATCTAGGGTCAAGGACCAGATTGAAGTCCCCCATGAGAAGGAGCGAGCCTGTACGGTTCTTCTGGATAACCAAACATAGTTTACGTATAAAGGCCACTTGGTTTGAGTTAGGGGCATAAACTGAAACTAAGGTTACAGGTTTGTCATTTAAAAGGCCACTCAAGATGAGATAACGGCCATTTTTATCGGCCACTTGGGAGTGTAAAGTGAAGGAAACGGAGTTTTTAAACAATATAGCTACACCGTTCCTCTTAAAGGGGCCGTTTGCAAAATAACCGATAGGAAACCTGTGGTCTTTAAACGTAGGGGGCGCTAAGGACGAAAAGTGCGTCTCCTGCAGCGCAATAACATCTGTCTTGTGCCTAGCAAAATAGTCCAATGCTAACCTTCGCTTATTAGGGGAGTTTAACCCCTTAACGTTCATGGATAAAACCTGGATCATCGAGGCGATCTAAGGCACGCCATGGGTGGTGAGATATTTCGGTATACATATAAGAAATTATTTTGTCTCATACCATTAGTTAGAGTGTCGTGAGAGGGGGGGGGGAGGGGGGGAGGGAGTAACAGGGGAAAAAAGGGTAAGAACAAACCAAAACGACCCAGTACATCGGGTCGGCGTAACTACTGCAAGGAAAGCAAAAAAATGCAGTAGTACATTAACGAGGGGGAACATGTGGCCTAACGCCACCACCACCTATGAACCTAGATGAGGGAAAAAAAAGAAAAAGAGACATGTACAGATACACATATGCCTACCAACCATGTAAAGACAACAGGGAACATATACGCATGCTCTAATGAACTAAACCATGGGTATGGAGCCGGGGCTCCAGTATTACAACTATTAACAGGGTGACTCACGTGTCCGCGTCTAGGCGAAAGGCTAAGACCTATCTGTTTGGACAGAACAGCATAACGTCCACATTCAAAGTCCAAGTTTACAGTGACGACTTCAGGCGACGATCCACTCCGATTGAAGGGTTGACTGTTTCTTTGATCCAGGTGGCTGCGTGACGGAAATATCCCACTCCGATAGCAGCTTAACTCCAGCTTCCAATGAGGTAACCGTGTAGGATTTATTGTCATAGAAGATGATGAGCTTCACCGGAAAGCCCCATCTATAATTGATCTCTTGGTCACGGAGCGCCAGGGTAACAGGAAGAAACGAACGCCTTTTAGCCAAAGTCAAAGCCGAGAAATCCGGAAAGAGCTGTAATCCACCAAGCGCATCAGCATTCGAATCCCTTGCCGCCTTTAGGATGCGTTCTTTCGTCGTGAAAAAGTGCACTCTCATGAGCGTATCCCGCGGAAGCGAGGGGGGAACAGAGCGTGGTTTAGGTAGCCTGTGGACCCTGTCTATAAGCAGCTCCCTGGGGTCAGCCCTGGGTAAGAGCTTCCTAAATAACGCGGTGACATAATCTTCCAGCTCGGAGTTTTGCACGGAGTCAGGAATGCCTCGGATCTTGATGTTATTGCGCCGAGATCTGTCCTCGATATCCGCCATCTTGAGTTTGAATGCCTCCAGGTCATTCTGCTGTTGATCATGAGCCGCTATGAGGTCATTGTGGGACGAGACCAATTCTTCGACTTTCCGTTCCAGATGGTCTGTGCGTTCCCCTATAGCATGCAGTTCTGTCTTGACTTCTCGGACTGCCGCTGTGAGATCTTGAGTCAACTCTGTTTTAAACGCTGATAGAGCCTGGTACAGAGTTTTGACCGTGAGCGGGGCCTCAGAGTCCGGGTCGAACCCTGGAACAGAAGCAGCTCTGCAGGGAGGGTCTGTCGCAGAGGTGGCTATTGGGGACTTACGTGCAGTAGAGGGGTCAGAGGTTGCTTTCTGGGACGGCAAAGATACTCTAGGAGGGAGGACCGCTTTAACCTTTTTCGGCGCCATTCTGAAGCGATGGATCCCGGAGACTATGTGGTGGAGGTTAGGTAAGCAGAGAGTTCAAAGGTGGTGGTGTTTAATCGTTCTGGACTACATCAGAAGAACGGCCTCAACGTAGGACTGGCAACCGGTCATATCCCTCCAGCAGTGCCGAAGGGCAGGTCTCCAGCGGGCAAGAGAGAGGGGGGAGTCAGGTACCCAGACAGCTACTGGTAGCACAGCGTCATATATGTCGGGGAGGCAGTGCCCTCCTGAGCAGACACTCACCCCTCCCGGGATGCTCCCACTGTATTGTGCAGGGTCAAGGAGTGTGAGGAGGGAGCACAGAGAGGGAGCCAGGCCCTCCACAGCTGCAGGGGGAGACAAATGGCTCCAACAGGCCTCCACGCCAACAGGGCTCAGTAAATGGGAGTATGCAGCAAATCCAGGCCCCGGATCCCGGTACTGGTGTAGGCCTCAACTCCCTGGGGCCTCAAAAGCAGCAGCCGACCCCTTGTTATCTCTACTAAGGGAGCGTTTATATCATAGGAGGTCTCATGGGAGGCAGGACTGGCTCGTGGGGGCAGCAGTGTGCAGGCGACCGGCGGGCCGGGTGTACCAAGAAGGCCACCGCCGGAGTGGATGCGGTCACTAGGAGGCCGGAGCCGCGGATTCGGAGGGCAGGGAGCGGCAGCCTGTTCCTCGCCGTTGTCCCCGATGGTCTGGGGCAGGAGAGGGGACCTGGGTGAGCCGGCTCGTCGGTATGGGGGAGCCGCCGGAGGTCCCGGCACGGCCGCGATCCGGTCCCGGAGCCCGCGCCCGGGAAGGCCCCAAACTCGAGGGCCCGGCTTTGTGACGAGGCGGAGGCCTCAACTGCTAAGTAGTGCCAGGGGGCACTTCTCCCGGCTCCTCAGCTGTTGGGCACGGTGGATGCTCGCCTGGTGGGAAAGTCAGGGGTGAAACCCCTTTAGCAGCTAGACGGGGGTGAGATGGCGAGGGGAGAGTGTGCTGACGCGTGTCCGGCGAGGCAGCGATCCCCAGTCAGGGCTGGTATCTGGGGTTGCAGCGGGTCCCGGGGTCCGTGTGGCGTGCGGCAGGTGAGGGTGACGTGTCTCCCCCTGAAGATGATCCGGCGGCCGGGCGGTCAGGGCGGGCAAGGTCTCCGCGTCTCGGAGCTGCGGGCGGGAAGCAGCGGCTCTGTGTGGGCAGCCGGTGTGACGATCGCGGGGCTGGCTCCGGTCATGGAGCTGACTCACCGCTGCAGGTAGGGTCCGTCACTGGGTCCTATGTGCTGGTCCCGATGGATGCAGGAAGGGAGGGAGGCCCGGTCTCAGCGGGGTGCCCGTGTGCGCCGGGCGGGTTCCTCCGGCTTCCGTTTCACTCCAGGCCCCGGCTTCCATTTAGGGAGGTAGGCCGCAGTCCGCAGGAGCGCTTAAAAGCGCTCCCCGACTCCGCGGGCTCCCCAGATGTCGGCAGCAGGGTCAGGAAAGCTTATGGGGTGGTCTGTAACTTGATAGGGGTGTTGGAGTAGGGGGTAAAAAGGCTTTATATGTGCCGTTTAGGGAGAGCTGTGGTGTTGCACTTCTGCTCAGGTTGCCAGCCAAGCCACGCCCCCTTGCCATCTTTTCTTAAAGATACATCATCATTATTGTTACAATTACAACATCTGGGCAGATTGCCCGAACATACATTGTTGTGTACTGCTGATGTCACTAGCCTCTACACCTGCATCCCACATGATGCAGGTGTGGAGGCAGTGAGAAGACTCATAGAGGATAATGTGACGTACCAGGGCCCTGAGATATCGTTCTTCTTACACCTATTAGATCTGGTGTTACAAAGAAATTATTTTATGTTTAATGGTAATTTTTATTTGCAAATAGTGGGCTGTGCGATGGGGTCTGCGGTGGCCCCATCGTACGCTAACGCATTCATGTATCAAGTAGAGAAGGATATGTTTTATTTAGATCCTATTATTAGTCCTCAAGTGTTGTACTACAGACGTTTTATTGACGATCTCATTGTGTTTTGGAAAGGCTCCAGGGCAGATTTGTCATTGGTATGGAGTAAACACAATGCTACGTCACACCCAGTAAAGTTTACCTTTATTATTGATGAGAACCAAATTAATTATTTGGATGTCTGTATTCGCATTAGGGACTGTCAGTTGAGTACGTCCCTTTTTGTTAAGTCTACGGACAGAATTACTTTATTAAACTATCAAAGTTTCCACCCACTCGCATTACGCAAGGGATTACCGTATTCCCAGTTTATGCGTGTTAGGCGTATTACCTCGGACCCTGTTGAAGCTGGCTTGGCTTTGGATGACATGCTTAAGAAATTTGCACAGAGAGGGTATCCTGTTAGGGAGTTGCAGCAATCTAAGGAGGCTGTTTTGAATAAATCTAGAGAAGAGATTTTGTCTATGGACAATAAAACAACATCCATAGCGAACAAACTTCCGTGGGTTAGTAAGTTCTCCACTAGCTCTAGACGTGCAGTTAAGAAAGCTAAACAATTATGGCCGATTATCCAATCTGAGCCAGCTTTAAAATGTCTATCTGATACTAGTTTATTAACCAGTCACACTCGAGGTAATAATATAGGTAATTTTGTAGTAAAACTTGATGTTACTAATATGACTAGGTCTAATTCCACACATTTCCTTAGACCAAAAACAGGATGTTACAGATGTTTGGGTTGCGCCACGTGCAACACCTTATTGACAGGCACAACATTCAACCATCCGCAAACTGGCAGGAAGCTACCTATTAAGCATCGTCTTACGTGTACGTCAACTTATGTTGTCTACATGCTTACTTGCCCGTGTGGTCTTGCCTATGTGGGCAAGACCATACGACAATTTAGAGAGAGGATGGCACTCCATAGAAGCGCCATAAAAAAAGCGTTTGAGAAAGGGTCTAGTGACCAACCGTTTGCCCGCCATTGCTTAGGGGCTAAACATGGGGTGGCTAGCATTAGGGCCATCCTTATTGACCATACCCCTCCGACTTTGAGGGGTGGAAATAGGGATCGGTTGCTCCTTCAAAAGGAGTCCCGGTGGATATTCAATTTGGGCACCCAATACCCTGGCGGTCTCAATGAAAATTTGGGACTGCAATGCTTTTTATGAATATTTGATTAAGTCATATCCCTATGGATGGGGATTGAGTTCATATGTAAATAGAAAGCAATAGGTCCTTTATCTGTATAGTTTTCCATAAAATCTCAATAGTTAATTGAAGTTAAATTGCATAACCTTAATAGGTAGATTTACCAATAATATCATTTGTAGGTGCAAAAGGTAGATTCACTATCTTGATGTTCACTAAGGTATATATGTGTTTTAATGTTTCACTTTATTTTAACCTTGTACCTGTGCAGGCTTCGTAGTTACTACAGCGCCTGCAGGCATTGTTTGACGGTTTCCATGGAAATCTCCCTGCCGCACCGAGCGCCGTGACGTCATGGCCCAGCGACACGGAGGTGAGTTGCGGAGGCTGGCGGTCGGTCGAGCCGTGCGGCCAGGTGAGAACAGTTTGAACACTGATGTTTTTTGTCTGTGTATTGTATAAATGTTTAGTTTGTCTCACACCTTGTTTGTCAAGCCCTGAGGACGGGGAGATTCCCCGAAACATGTCGGCAATAAAGAGAAACTTTTCTATTTGAGTCAGCCTGCGTGAGTGCCGCCACACATCCGTTTGTATGTATATATATATATATATATATATATATATATATATATATATATATATATTATATAGAACAGTTGGCACTCCAGGCAAAAGAAACACATAGGAAACAAATATTGTTGGTCAACGTTTCAGGGACCTCCGGCTCTTTTATCAAGACATGTCTTGATAAAAGGGACGGAGGTTCCTGAAGCGTTGACCAAATAGATAATATACAGTAGGTAATACAACTGGCGGAAGTTAAAGCCAGTTGTATTACCTATATTATCTATATGGAAAAATTAACATATTGTTGTAGATAAGCCAGTCATCTATATTACCTTTCAGTAATTGACTATTTTGAAAATGTTTTGAATATGTAGAGCGCTGTGATCAGCGCGATGCATGGGATCCTGGCAGAAGGGTTGTTGTGTGTCCGGACGTGTGGGTGGAAGTGACGTCAGGTAAAGTCCCGGGCGGCGGTGCTGAGCCAATCGCGGTCGGACACACAGCACTAACATCAACGCTTGGATGCTAGAAGTATGGGGTACGAGCAGTGCTTCCTTTTGGGTATTTGTGTAATATATATAAGATGCTATAAGTGTAAATGTTTTAAGCATATAAATTTAGGTGTGGGCATGTCACTTCCGGTGACGTCATTGGCGTCCGGAAATGGGCATTTCTGATACAGGTATAAAGGTCTTTGTAGTGTTGGATAGGGCATTTGTTGGAGTGGTAGTTATGCTGAAGCCATGCTGATAATGTCTTGATAAAGGCCAGTGCTTATGGCCGAAACGTTGACCTTACAAAATAAATATATGTGAACTTTTTTGCATTTAAAATGACTAGCTTGGTGAGTGCATGTCAACCTGTGTGTGTGTGTGTGTGTGTGTGTGTGTGTGTGTGTGTGTGTGTGTGTGTGTGTGTGTGTGTGTGTGATCAGAATCAGAATCAGAATCAGCTTTATTGGCCAGGTATACTTACGTATACTAGGAATTTGTCTTCGGTTTGCTATACAACAGCCAAGTAGGTAACAGGTAAGCAGGTGTGTGTGTGTGTGTGTGTGTGTGTGTGTGTGTGTGTGTGGGGGGGGGCAAGTAAAGTTACACAGATAGGTATACCGTAGGGACACAAGTGAGTTACATGTACGTCTAGTCAGTCAATGTTCAGGAGTTCAGCAGGCGGACAGCTTGGGGAAAGAAACTTTTGAGGCTTCTGGTGGATCTGGCGGGGACAGCCCTGTAACGCCTGCCTGAAGGAAGCAAGTTAAACATGCTGTGGCCGGGGTGTAGCTGGTCTTTTACTATCTTCATTGCCCGCTTTTTAGCTCTGGACAAGTACAGGTCCTGGACTGAGGGAAGGTCGGCCCCGATGATCTTCTCTGCGGTTCTGACCACCTTTTGGAGCCTGCATATGTCCCTCGCGCTGGCGGAGCTGTACCATACGAGTATCGAGGAGCACAGTACCGACTCCACAATCGCGGAGTAGAAGAGGAGCAGGAGCTTCTGTGGGATGTTGAACTTCCTTAGTTGCCTGAGGAAGAACAACCTCTGCTGCGCTTTCCCAACAGTGGCGTCAGTGTTGGACCCCCATTTAAGGTCCCTGGAGATTGTGGTCCCTAGAAACTTGAAGGAGTCCACTAGCGATACCACACTGTCAGCAATCGTTAGCGGAGGTGCACTAGATGACTTCTTCCTGAAGTCCACTATCATCTCGACAGTTTTGAGGGGGTTGAGGTCAAGGTTGTTGTGGATGCACCACTGGGCCAGCCGGTCTACTTCTTGTCTATAGGCCGATTCGTCCCCATCCTTGATGAGGCCGATGACGGTGGTGTCATCGGCGAATTTGATGATCCTTACTGATTGCGCCTCTGAGGTACAGTCATTTGTGTACAGGGAGAAGAGCAGGGGTGAGAGGACCCAGCCCTGAGGGGCCCCTGTACTGATGGACCGCGCTTGAGAGGTGAATTCCCCCGCTTTCACCACCTGTGTCCTATCTGTCAGGAAGTCTATTATCCAGGAACAGGTAGCTTCTGGGACCCCTAGGCAAAGTAATTTGGGGTGGAGGATGCTGGGGACGATTGTATTGAAGGCCGAGCTGAAATCGACAAACAGGACCCTCGCGTAGGTACCGGGAATGTCTAGGTGCTGTAGAATGTAGTGCAGGCCCAGGTTGACTGCATCCTCGACACCGATTTGAGCGATAGGCGAACTGCAGGGGGTCCAGTTGGGGGCCAGTCACAGTTTTCAGGTGATTCAAAACCAGACGCTCGAACGTTTTCATGACCACAGACGTCAGTGCTATCGGCCTGTAGTCGTTCAGGTTCGTGATAGTGGGTTTCTTGGGGACCGGGACTATAGTAGACCTTTTGAGGCAGGAAGGGACTTTCTGTAGCTCCAGCGATTTATTGAAGATCTTGGTGGATATGGGGGCGAGCTGACCCGCACATGCTCTTAGGGCAGATGGTGACACTCCGTCAGGACCCGGAGCTTTCCTGGTTTTGGTCCTTTTGAACAATGCCTCCACCTCTTCTTGGGTGACTTGCAGTGCCTGGGGTTGGCCGTTGGTGTTCGGGGCATCGTAGAGGTGATTGTTTGGGTTGCAGGGGACTTCTTTTGCGAACCTGCAATAAAAGTGGTTCACTTCATCTGCAAGGTCTTGGTGCATGGCGGTGGACTTTGATGTTTTCCTATAGTTGGTTATGGATTGCATTCCTTTCCATACAGATACGGGGTCATTGGTGGAGAGATCGTTCGTCAGCTTGTCCGAGAACCGCTTTTTTGCTAGCCTAATTCCTTTAGTCAGAGAGTTCCTAGTACGGTTGTATAGTGCTCTGTCACCGCTGCTATAGGCCTCCTCTTTGGCTCGACGAAGTTGCCTAAGCTGGGCATTGAACCAGGGCTTGTTGTTGTTGTAAATGCGGTAAGTCTTGGTAGGTACACACATGTCCTCACAGTAGCTGATGTAGGATGTGACAGTGTCTGTCAAGTCATTCAGGTCGGTTGCCGAGGCTTCAAAGACCCCCCATTCCGTGCAGTCAAAGCAGGCCTGGAGCTTCATCTTGGCCTCATTGGTCCATTTCTTGACAGTCTTAACGACAGGCTTAACTGCTCTCAGCTTCTGTGTATAGGTAGGGAGTAGGTGGACAAGGCAGTGGTCAGATAGGCCGAGTGCACGCGGGATAGACCGGAAGGCAGACTTGAGGGTAGTGTAGCAGTGATCAAGGGTGCGCCCTTCCCTAGTGGGACACGTGACTTGTTGTTTGTACTTAGGTAGCTCCTTGCTCAGGTTAGTTCTGTTGAAGTCACCCAGTACTATAAGCAGAGAGTCTGGGTGTTTTTGTTCTATGTCGGATATACATATGGCCAGGTGGTGCAGGGCTTCGTTCGCGCAGGCGAGGGGGGGGATGTACACTCCCACAAGGACAATTGAGGCAAATTCCCGGGGGGAATAGAAGGGGTTGCAGTTGATACTCAGCATCTCCAGGTGGGGGCTGCATGATTTGCCTATGATCGTGACATTGGTGCACCATCCGTCGTTGATGTAGAAGCAGATGCCACCACCCTTCGTTTTTCCTGAGAGAACCTTGGAGCGATCGGCCCTGAAGAGACTGAAGCCCGGCAGAGACATCGGGTTGTCCGCAATATGGTCATCCAGCCACGTCTCCGTAAAGCAGAGGATAGATGACCCTGTAATGCCTGACCCTGCGCTGCCCAGAAGGAGGGACAATTCGTCGAACTTGTTTGCCAGTGAGCGCACATTCGAAAGCAGGATCGCGGGTAGTGCAGACCGGTGCCCTCGCCGCCGCCACCTCACTAGGGCGCCTGCGCGACAGCCTCTCCTCTGAGTCCAGGTCCTTCTACTAGGGCCGACATGAGGGCCTCCGTCATTCTCTTTCCGGGGCCGGTGATCCATCCGCCAGTCGCCACCTGGGCTGCGGGGGGGCGCGGACGCTCGGTCATCCACTTCGGTGTCCACAACGTCTGCATCCTTGCCACACAGGGCAGCAAGGGCAGCGAGGGCTGCAAGGGCCGCTGATCTGCCCGCCGACGGGCCCGAACGTGTGGTAAGCACCTCGGGAGCGCTCCAACTAAGGAGGGCTTCCCTGCTGTATTTGGTCACCGGTGGGGTAGACAAGGGCAAGGGAAAACAAGGGGAAACAGGTATTTTGGCTGAGCTGCGTAGCTCCGAGGCAGCCATCTGCGGCGCCATCTTAGATTGTAATCGCTATAATCGTTGTTGCTGTAACCTATTGCTGCTCCTTAATACAATGGGTATATTTGAAACAAGTGATACTGTAAATAAAATAACTGCTTTTTCTGTTGCTGATTTAGTCAAAAGCAGGCTTGTGGAGAGGTGTTAGAATCCAATTCCTGTTATATATATATATATATGCCCATTGCAAAAATAATCTATAGTATGTATACATATTAAAGCAATGCATTTCATGTTTTGGTTTGGGTTTTGCCCAAAGCTCAATCAGTATTTTGTTTTTGTTTTTCGATGTCAGCAAAACCACCTCAAATGTTTTGGTTCAGATTCAGATTTTGTTTTGGATTTCTTGAAAATTGCTAAAATCATCAAAAGTATGTTCAGTAATTTGGAAATGTTTTTGTTCCTACAGTATTATTAACACCAATAACATTCATTTCCAGTCAATTCTGACCATACTCTCCTGTGTGAAATGGCACCTGAAATCATGAGGGATGGACTTACAAGTAATCCAAAACCCAAGGATCGAATCTTAAATTTGTGTTCCGGCATGAGAGAAGCTCCAAAACGGTACTCAGTTCAACTCGGATCCCCCAAAAGGGATTTGAGTTGGGACTAGGTTCAACTCGTAGCCCCTAAATATGGGTGAGTTTGTATTTTTTTAAAGAAACTAACTGCACATCCCTAATTTTAGGGCTTTAACCATGGAGTGTGAAGATGACACAAAACCACTTTAAATCTGTGAGTGTCTACTGCTTGCATAAAATAGAGACTTCCATTTAGAGTATGAAAAACAGAAAGTTGGATGCAATGATAGACTGGATGCTAACTAACTGGTTGTATGGTAACCGCCAGCTGCTACAGTACCTTATTCACTTTCTCAAAGTTTGTATAAAGTGATGTAATAAAAAATACATAATTACAGGTGATATAATATTGCCAAAAAGATTCTAAGCTCAGCTGTATGTGCAGTTATTCTCTGAAATGATGTACCTAAAAATTGTCTCCCCCCCCCCCCCCCCTCCCCCCAAATACTGTAGCTGTGACACATTCAGCTTGGGGCTGTGACTGATTAGTATGAAATCACTTTCCTAACACTCAAGCAGTGTTAAGCTTTAAATAATAGTACACGTTTTCATCAAATAAAGCACACAGGTTAATGAGCTGTTCTTACATTACCTGCAGAGACACTTGCCATGGCCAAGACCCAGAAACTGCATTCTCACCATTCACAATCCTGGCATACCCGGAGATAACAGGTCTGATGCTTGGCACACCACAGCCTAATGAGAAAAGTAATAATATGGTAGGTATAAATATAAGGATTAATTAGGCTACACATACAGATGGGTCCACGTTTATCTTGGCCTTTAATATGATTAACTGAGCCAGGTCAGTCAGACTTAATCCCCTGCTGTATTGTTCTCTGTATTGTATTGCAGCTGAGAACAATAGATGAAGGGTTTATGTTAATAAACCATGGTGTGCCTAGGCACAGCAAAGAAGTCAAGATAAATTTGGACCCATCTGTACATGTAAAATGCTAATGCTGACACATTTCTTCTTACCATAAGTACCACCTAGCAGGGCAAGGCAGGATAGAAACCAAAGGATTGCCATCGTGATTCACTTCTTTCAAGTAAGTGGATTATAAAAGTGTGTTTGGTTTATATACTCTCAATGGTCTATATACGCTTATGCATAACAGATACGGAATACATTTTTAAACTCTTTTATCTAAAGACCTTGAATTAATCTAGAATAGTTCACCAGCTGTGCTCATACCAAAGATACAGTATGTGTGTGGGGAAATACGTGTTAGAACAGTCACTTGTCAACTTTTACAACCAGCTTTTACATAATATAATTGATATTTTTTATGAAATTAAATGATTGCTAACATATGTCAAATGTAACAATTTCTTTCAAATTAAAACATGCTTGAAACTTCGAGATGGCAAGAAGTGAATCAATACAGTATTTCCAGTTCATGTTTAAACAAATTATGGAAAAGTATAAACCTCATATTCAGGATTGCATCATATGGTTGTTGTGGCACGTCTCTTACACCCCTTTTACACTCGCATGAAAATCCCGGGATTTTGCACGTGAACGTGCATCATCCCGGGATTTTTGTCAGTGTGAAAGGGTACAAGGACAATTTCCCGGGTCGAGCATCCCGGGATTTCAACCCAGGTCTCGACCAGGGTTAGTCCCAGGACTGTCCCGGGAAGCTGGGTAGTGTGAAAGGGTACGTCCCGGGATTCACTATCCCGGGACTGTTAAAAGGACTCGGATTGGAGCTTTCTTGGGCTCAGAAAAGCTGATGTCATCTTTTCTGAGCCCAAGGCCATTTCTAATGACATACTTATGCATTTGCAGGGATATCCCGGGATCAGTGTAAATGGGGCTGTCCCGTGTCGATCCCAGGTCTTAGTGCAGTGTGAAAGGGGTCAGTCCCGGGAATGCATCCCGGGACGCATCCCGGGACGCATCCCGGGAAGCATCCCGGGAGTGACCCGGGAGTGCGAGTGTAAAAGGGGTATAACTTGCGAGGTACCTGGGTTGGTGTACAACCACTGTTAAAAGAGGCAACAGCACCTCCTTAGGTCATACAAGAAGCTCAGCCTACAGGGTGCAGGCGAATCCTGGTATGACATTACTAATATATCTGGTGGAAAATTAGAAAGGAATCAGAACTGTAGAATGTCACAAAATAGGTTCTGTAACACGGGAAATTATTGTGTTACCTCATTAATTGGTAGAACACTTATTACAACGGCACTTGTAGTATAATATTATAGAGTGCAGTGAGCAACAAAAATCACATATGTCTTATTCTCAATGTTTCTCTTTATCTTGTAGCTTTCAGATGTCACTGAGGCTTATTTAGAAATGCACACAGTTCATGCACAGCTGCGATTACCCATGAAATCTTTAGTGTGAAATATGAATGAATGGATGTAGTACATCTACACATTCATTCAATACACAATGTGCATGGTCCTTGTAATTACCACCGGGGACAAAGATCTGGATTGCATGTAGATTCCCACAAGTATGATAGGTGTTCCTGGACAATACAGCTGGTGGCCGGTATCGGTGGGAATGACTTTGGCATTCCGGTGCCAGGGACTATGTCAAAAAACCATAAGTTTGCTCAGAAGTCCAATGGTGTGACTTTTTTCGTGAAGGCAAAAAAAGGGATTCATATAACAAGTATATAAATTTGCAGGCACTAAGCGGAGTGGTTTTCCCAAGCTGCTGTATATTCAGGAGAGAGTCACTCTCCTAGATATAGGAAAACAAACAATATAGAAGGATACAGCGCTATGACAAAGATACTAAAAGATGATACATTTAATGACTGTATAAAAACATTTAAAATCTGAACAAAATAGATAATGATGTCTCAATCAATCAATTGTCCAGAGACCATTTGTTGGACATACACTTGACTCCTTGAGGGCAACGTAATTACAGGCAAAGTCCATAACGTGAGTAGGACATAAGTTTATAGCCAATGCCAGGACTAGTGCGACACTTTACCCAACCTGTGTTCCAATGCAGGGATCAAAATATGAGGTCCTTTAGAGTTGAAATGGGTGTAGAGGATTCTGGTTCACAGTCTTTTAGAATGGCACTTGATTATTTTGCACGCTGTGTTCCAATGATGAGAATACTTTATTTAAAGCACAAGCAAAGGTCATGTGGGAAACCTTTGAGGCCAGATGTTACCCTGAACCATTGTTAAGAAGGCGTTTGATGAGGTCCTATCGATGGATCGATGTGAGCTATTGAGCTCCAAATCCAAACAAGAATCAACATCCAATGATAAGGATATATCCTTAATTTCCACCTTCAATAACAAATCGGGGGAAATTAAACGCATAATAAAAATAAATTATAATGTACTTAGATATGATATAGTATTAAGAGACTGTATTCCTACTGATCCAAAGTTTATTTTTAAGAAAAACAAATCGTTGAAAACTATTCTTGCCCCCAGCTATATGAAACCTGTAAGAGATCAGGAATGTATTAGAACATCATCATGGTTACCATCAAAACAGAAAGGTTTTTTAAGTGTGGCAAAACAAAATGTACTACATCGCGGCATGCAGTGAATAAATTAAAACACTAATCTTGCCTCCAGATCTGATAGAGAAAAAGTATACCATCACCAGTTTTATCTACTGCTATTTAAGTTGGGTTATTTATCTACTTCTATGTGGTTCTACGAGGCTTTAGAGCTTAAAACAGTGCTTTAGTAATGTCTAAATGAGCTGTTAGACCAATCATCGACATGACCTACTAGGAAAACCGTTTATATTATATGACCAACATCTGCCTTTGAACATCACTCTATGTAACATGTGGTTTAAATTTTTCCACACAATTTTGTCTTTATTCAAAATTAATATTAAAAAACCAACCCCTCTTTCCTCCAACAATCCCCCCCCTTTGTTTCCCCCCCCCCCCTCCTAATGAGGAGATCAGTGTCGGACTGGGGCATGAAGGGCCCACCGGGGGAATGCAGTGATAGGGGCCCATACTTAGGGGTGTGGCCAGCCTACAAAGGGGGTGTGGCCAGCCTCCACAGAATCTTGAAATACACAATAGACTTGTGCAGTGTAATGCAACATATCTACCATGTATAATACAAGTGCACAGTCTGGAACCTGATCCTTAGAGGAAGGAGTGGGCACTCAGGCAGTGGGGCCTACCGGTGGTTTCCCTGGTACCCCTGTGGGCCAGTCCGACCCTGGAGGAGATATATGTATTACCATTAATTCTAATGTTAACATTCCCTCTTTATAGATTTTTTCATTAATTATTTAATCTGTACTTTTCAAATCAATAAGTATAAGGTTTTTGTCATTATATGATCACTGTATTTGAATAATGTGATTGCGATCATGTGATTACAGTCCCGGTCACATGTGATGAACTATATGTTTTAATGTTTACTTTTTCCATTTTTTATTATGGATTTGTATCCTTAAGTTAAGAAGCAGAATCACCATTAATAATTATATGATTACAATATGAAATGGATTATGATGCGCTTGGTCATGTGACCATAGATCTAGTCACATGATCGCTACTTTACTGTGAACTCGTGGGAGCCAATCTATGAAAATTAGACCTCCCCTTCCCCTAACTTGTATGGTTGCCAACAATTTTGCGAACCAGGAAGTGACGGCTCCGTTGCTATGGAAGCCTGTCACTTCCGGGACTATGCACCCACGTGATTCGGGAACCCAGTCACGTGTTCACTATGTGCTCTGTAAACGTGAGCGACGGGTGGCTGCCCCAATAGAGATGCAGCAAAATAGGAGTATATCTCGTGTATGGGTCATGTGATCGGTATCCCGATCACATGACCGGAATGAACAAAAGCAAAACACTAGTTATTTTCGACTGGTTCTAAGGTATTTATTAAGAATTTGAATAGATAACTCTACCATACAGTCTATTTTAAAGTCTCTGCTGTTTCTATTTCTTAACTTTGCAGAAATTATGATATTAAAAGATGTTTGATTTTTTAATTAATTGTTAATGTTAATGAACTGATGACATTATTTCCCCTATAAAAAGGGGATCATTTGAGCAAACATATTACCTTTGATAAAGCTGCCAGGAGCATCAGGGAACATTGCTCCAGACTATTGGACTCCTCCTAGGACACCTACATTGTTTGACGTATTTCCAGGACAACCCATCCGCTTTGCTTAAAGTGAACCAGGATCCCTAATTACCACCTTGGTCCATATGGGACACCATCTATCAGGATTCTCATCATTGGAACACAGCGTGCAAAATAATCAAGTGCCATTCTAAAAGACTGTGAACCAGAATCCTCTTCACCCATTTCAACTCTAAAGGACCTCATATTTTGATCCCTGCATTGGAACACAGGTTGGGTAAAGTGTCGCACTAGTCCTGTCATTGGCTATAAACTTATGTCCTACTCACGTTATGGACTTTGCCTGTAATTACGTTGCCCTCAAGGAGTCAAGTGTATGTCCAACAAATGGTCTCTGGACAATTGATTGAGACATCATTATCTATTTTGTTCAGATTTTAAATGTTTTTACACAGTCATTAAATTTATCATCTTTTAGTATTTTTGTCATAGAGCTGTATCCTTCCATATTGTGACTTTTTTCGTACCCTGGCGCAATAGAGATGCAGCCAGTGAGCTTCTCAATAGACATCCCATCTACTATGGCAATAGCATACATTTGAAGTAGTGGCTGCACCAAAAGTCACAGCCTCTACTGGATATCCATCCACCTCAACATGTATGCATAAAAAATGCCATGCATAGGCATGGATACTGGCAGCACAAACAACCACAGCAACCACACAGCTACTGTAACTCTTATGATTGCAAGAACATGCAAGGCAGTAGATACAATTTATTAAAATGTCACTAACAAATGTTGCCTGGAAAAGCATGTCAGGAAAAGAGTGTTGTAATAGTTTTTTAGTAACAGAACAATCTAAAGATAAGAACTGTACTTTTTCCATTATTGGATCCAAGTTATCCTATTGCATCACTGTAGTTATACTGTATGTAAAACATGTCATTATTTTATATTGACAAAAGGAGGTATTTCTAAAATACTCAAGCAGATTCAGTTGTTGCATGGACAAAACGAGATTTATGGTAAGAACTTACCATTGTTAAATTTCTTTCTTCAAGGTACACTGGGCTCCACAAGGAAAGACAATGGGATGTAGAGTAGGATCTTGATCCGAGGCACCAACAGGCTCAAAAGTTTTGACTGTTCCCAAGATGCATAGCGCCGCCTCCTCTATAACCCCGCCTCCCTGCACAGGAACTCAGTTTTTAGTTAACCAGCCCAATGCAGTAGCAGGAAAAGAGACGACAACAGTTAGTAGCCACATACACCACACTCTCACGACAGGAGAAGTGTCAGCGGCTAATGCCATACCAACCCAAAGAAGCTAAGTGCGTCAGGGTGGGCGCCTTGTGGAGCCCAGTGTACCTCGCAGAAAGATATTTCACAACAGTAAGTTCTTACCATAAATCTCGTTTTCTGCTGCGGTGTACACTGGGCTCCACAAGGAAAGACAATGGGAATGTCCTAAAGCAGTTCCTCATGTGAGGGGATGCACTGTAGCGGGCACAAGAACCCGGCGTCCAAAGGAAGCATCCTGGCAAGCGGCAGTATCGAAGGCATAGAACCTTATGAACGTGTTCACTGAGGAACACGTAGCCGCCTTGCACAATTGTTCAAGGTTCGCACCACGGCGGGCCGCCCAAGAAGGTCCAACGGACCGAGTAGAATGGGCCGGAATGTGAGCAGGAGCTGATAGACCAGCCTTCACATAAGCATGTGCAATCACCATTCTAATCCATCTGGCCAAAGTCTGCTTGTGAGCAGGCCAGCCCCGTTTGTGAAATCCAAACAGAACAAAGAGAGAATCAAATTTCCTAATAGAAGCAGTTCTCTTCACATAGATACGGAGAGCCCGTACCACATCTAAAGACCGCTCTTTGGGAGACAGATCAGGAGAAACAAGTGCCGGAACCACAATCTCCTGGTTAAGGTGGAACGAAGAAACCACCTTAGGTAAATATCCGGGACGAGTCCTAAGAACCGCCCGGTCACGGTGAAATATCAGATATGCGGAACTACAAGACAAGGCACCCAAATCCGACACTCTTCTAGCTGAGGCAATAGCCAGCAAAAACACCACCTTAAGGGAAAGCCACTTAAGATCAGCTGAACAAGAGGTTCAAATGGAGACTCTTGTTACGCCTCCAAAACCACCGACAAGTCCCAAGGAGCCACAGGCGGGAAATAGGGAGGTTGGATACGCAAAACACCCTGAGTAAAGGTACGCACATCAGGTAAGGTAGCAATTTTTCTCTGAAACCACACGACAAGGCAGAAATGTGAACCTTGAGGGAGGCCAGATGCAGGACTAAATCCAGGCCCTGCTGAAGAAAAGAAGAAAAGCCAAAAGCTTGGCTGTACTAAACTTGGAAGCGTCATAATTGTTAGATGCGCACCAAACAAAGTAAGAATGCCAGACCCTATGGTAAATCTGAGCAGAAGCCGGTTTCCAGGCCCGCAACATAGTTTTAATGACTGCCTCAGAAAACCCTTTAGCCCTCAAGACGGAAGCTTCAAGAGACACGCTGTCAAAGACAGCTGGGCCAGGTCCTGGTAGACACAGGGGCCCTGAACGAGGAGGTCTGAGCATTGTGGAAGTAGAATTGGACGCTCTGACGAGAGGCCCTAGAGGTCTGAAAACCAGTGCCGTCTGGGCCACGCTGGAGATATGAGAAGCAGGATTCCTTCTTCCTGCTTGAACTTCCAAATTACCTTGGGCAGGAGTGACACCAGAGGGAAAACGTACGGCAGCCGAAACTTCCATGGCACCACCAGCGCATCCACGAATGCTGCTTGAGGATCCCTTGTCCTTGCTCCGAAGACCGGAACCTTGTGATTGTGTCGAGACGCCATCAGATCCACGTCTGGAAGGCCCCACCTTTCCACTAGGAGTTGAAACACTTCTGGATGGAGGCCCCACTCTCTGTCGTGTACGTCCTGACGACTGAGAAAGTCCGCTTCCTAATTCAGGACTCCCGGAATGAATATCGCCAATATGACCGGTAGATGGCGTTCTGCCCATTGAAGAATCCGTGAGACTTCCTTCATTGCCAAGTGGCTTCGAGTACCGCCTTGATGATTTATGTAAGCCACTGTGGTGGCGTTGTCTGACTGTATTTGAACAGGACTGTTTTGAATGAAATGCTGGGCAAGGTTCAATGAGTTGAAGACCGCCCGCAATTCCAGAATGTTGATCGGGAGGAGAGACTCCTCCTTGGTCCACCGACCCAGAAGGGAGTGTTGCTACAACACCGCACCCCAACCCCTTAGACTGGCATCTGTCGTCAACAGGACTGAGTCGGACATACAAAAGGGACGGCCCCTGCACAATCGTTGGTCCTGGAGCCACCAGTACAGCGACAGATGGACCTACGGAGTCAATGAGATCATGTGAGACCTGATCCGGTGAGGCAGGCCGTCCCACTTGGCCAGAATCTGCCTCTGGAGGGGGCGAGAATGGAATTGAGTATACTCCACCATGTCGAATGCTGACACCATGAGGCCCAGCACCTGCATCGCCGAATGTATCGACACTTGCGGACGAGAGAGGAAGCATCGAATCCTGTCCGGAAGCTTCAGGACTTTCTCCTGAGACAAGAACAACAGCTGGTTGTGAGTGTCCAATAGCGCTCCCAGGTGCACCATGCTCTGAGCAGGGACCAGGGAGGATTTCTTCCAGTTGATGAGCCACCCGTGGGCTTGCAGAAACCGGACAGTCAGATCTAGGTGACGTAGGAGAATTTCTGGGGAATTTGCCAGGATCAACAAGTCGTCCAGAAACGGTAGGATCCTGACCCCTTGACGGCAGAGTATCACCGTCATCACCGCCATAACTTTGGTGAAGACTCGCGGAGCCGTGGTTAAACCAAAAAATAATGCCCGAAACTGGTAATGGAGGTTGCCAACCGCAAAACTCAGGTATTGCTGATGCGACACTGCTATAGGAATATGCAGGTAAGCATCCTGTATATCCAGGGAGACCATATAATCCCCAGGTTCCAAGGCCAGAACAATAGAGTGAAGGGTTTCCACACTGGTCCGAAGGGACGTTTGTTAGGCAAAATCGATGAGGGGGGCGGTTTTTGAAGGCTAAGGCGTAACCTCGAGTGACGACTTCCCGTACCCAGGCATCTGAAGTGGTCTTCAACCAATCCTGGGTATACCCTAGAAGCCGGCCCCCCACCCTGGGGTCCCCCAGGGGGAGGCCCGCCCCATCATGCGACAGGCTTATCGGTCTTGGAAGCTGGCTGACAGGCATCCCAGGCTCTTTTGGGCTTTGGCTTACCAGGTTTGGAAGTGCGGGCCTGTTTGTGGTACACCTGACCTTTTGCTTTACCTGAAGGACGAAAGGGACAAAAGGAAGTACTTTTAGCCTTCGGCACAGAAGGAGCGGTACTTGGCAGACAGGCAGTTTTGGCAGTAGCCAAATCAGCCACTATCTTATTTAAGTCCTCCCCAAACAGAATATCTCCCTTGAAAGGGAGTACCTCCAGGGTTTTTCTAGAATCCAGATCCACGGATCAGGATCTCAGCCACAATATCCGGCGAGCCAGGACTGACGTAGTAGAGGCCTTGGCTGCTAGAATACTGGCATCAGAAGCCGCCTCTTTAATATAGTGAGAAGCTGTGACAATATATGACAAGCACTGTCTAGCATGGTCAGAAGAGATTTCAGCTTCCAACTCTAGGGCCCACGCTTCAATAACCTCTGCAGCATATGTCGCTGCAATAGTGGGCCTTTGTGCAGCACCCGTGAGGGTGTAAATCACTTTCAGACAACCCTCCACACGTTTATCCGTAGGCTCTTTCAGAGATGTGACGGTAGTGACAGGTAGAGCTAAGGAAACCACCATCCTTGCCACATGCGAGTTTACTGGAGGAGGCATCTCCCAATTTTTTGACAGCACTGCGCGAGGGGATAGCGAGCCAGCATCTTCTTGTGAGGCACAAAATTCTTCCCTGGATTTTCCCTGGATTTTCCCAGGATTCCTGACGTATATCCACCAGGTGATCAGAATGAGGTAAAACTTGTTTAACCACCTTCTGACACTTGAACCTATCTGGTTTCTTAGGAGGGACGGATGGCTTGGGATCATCCGTAATCTGTAGAATCAATTTAATAGCCTCCAAGAGATCAGGAACATCCACTTGTGAGCTAACCTCCCCATCAGCAGTATCTGTGTCAGAATCTGTGGGGTCAGTGTAAGCGCCATCTTCATCAGACGAGGTGTCAGTGACAGCAGTGGATTGTGAGGAGGTAAGAGCTCGGTAAGAGGACCCCTTGGTCTTAGGTGAGCGAGGGTCAGACTTTTTAGTAGTCAATTTCTTCAATTGAGCAGACAAGTTATCTGCCCACGGTGGGTTAGCCGCGGGGACCACATACGGTTGAACCGGCATAGGAGGTCCCATAGGGGGCATTAATTTAGTAACTAGCGTATTTAGAAGCGTGGAGAAAGTAGCCCACGGCGGGTCATTATGGACCCCCGTTGCCACAGTCCCACTGGGGGGCAAGGAGCCCCCAGAACCAGAGCCCTCAGCTGCTATATTCTCCTCATATTGATCTGTGGCGTCAGCAACACCGGTAGTGTGTTCAGCCCCAGAACCGTTACCCTCAGAAGCAGACATGATATAACTTGCAATATCAGGTAACACAGTACAATTGTCAGCAGCACAATACCTCTTGCCTAAACCCCTGCGCAGTGTAGTCAGCACAAGCAGGGGTACAGGAGAGATATGGTGACTAAAATCACAGAGAAAAATACAATTAGAGTATATCTTGTGAATATCCTATATTACAGTATTATAAACCTGATGCACCAAGCCCCCTCAGGTTATAGAATATAGGGATAGCAAGTTGAGTGAGAGACACAAAATTAAATTCACCCAGCCAGCTAATGCACACACATATAGTCACAGTTGTACAATGCAGAGATTATTACAAACAATAATACTGCACTGGACTAGCTATGTAGTCAATAGATATAATACTGCACAGTAAGAACTGGATGTATATCACAGGGCGAAGAAAGGACAAGACAAAAGAAATCCTTTTCGGGAGCACTCTTATTTGAAAATAGTAATAATAATAATCAATCAATATACAGTGAGATGATATGATAATGGATGATCTAAAACTTAATTTTTATTCTGTTCCATTAAAATATCGACCTATATGGTCCAAAAGTATTTAAAATATCTATTTATTATTCAAAATAGAAGAAAGAAGGGTGAAATATAGATTAAGTGAGTGAGAGTGAGCAGAATAGAACTGCTCCACCAGTGTTTTCACATGAAGATATAAGTCAGGGGTGGCCAACCAGTCCGAGACAAAGAGCCAAAAAAAATGTGTTAGGTACGTCAAAGAGCCGACATCGAGCCAAAGGCGCACATGCAAAAATGGGGTGTGGCCTTGTGCCTTCTAAGCCACGCCCCTGGTATAAAATACATTGAAAAAGCCAGATCCAACATAAAATAATTGTAAAAGCCAGATCCACATAAAATATATTGAAAAATCCAGATTCACATAATACACTTCAGCTCCCCCATGTGTCACTCTAACCAGCACCCTCTTATCACTCCAACCAGCACCTTCTTGTCACTCCAGCCAGCACCCTCCTGTCACTTCAGCCAGCACCCTCCTGTGTCACTTCAGCCAGCACCCTTCTGTGTCACTTCAGCCAGCACCCTCCTGTGTCACTTCAGCTTCCCCCAATTCATGCCACTGCAGCAGCCCCTTATGTGTCCTCTGTTTGCTGGTGGGTGTCTCATCTCTAGTATCTGGCTCCCTCAGCTCTAAAGGTCCATACGCACTGAGCGTTTTTGCACAGCGTGTATGAATAGCGATCATCGCTGGGCTGAAAAGCGCTCAGTGCATACACATTGAGCGATTTTCCCCGCTGCCCAGTGATGTCAGCGGGGGTGAGCGGCTTTCCATAGCAGGACGCTATGGAAAGCCGCTCACCCCGCCGTTCATCTACTGGTAATACCAGTAGATGAACGGCGGCCACCAGCGGTGAAGCGGGAGCGCACATCACCGCTCATCGTTTGGCCATACACACTGGGTGTATTTGAGCTGAAAGCAGCTCAAAACACCAAAAGTAAGCTGCTTTCAGCTCAAAATCGCCCAGGGTGTATGGGCCTTAAGTCCCTGTGGTCCTGCTGCTTGTTTTTCTGGAGAGCAGTGGTTACCGGATCTGTTGTGGTCATGTGACTTTGTGTGTTAGGAGCCACATTTGAACAAGAAAAGAGCCGCATGTGGCTCACGAGCCACAGGTTGGCCACCGCTGATATAAGTGATCATCTTGGTGATATCCACAGTGCCTGGTATTCCTAAGCGGTCCCCCTTCAAAGTACTAGCCAGGTCTATCCTATCAGCTTCCGAGGTAGAAGATCGGGCTACTCTCAGGATAGTACGACCTTGAATAGTAAAGATGACATATGAAGGAAGAAAGAAAGAGACACTTCTGCTTACGGCTTTACTCATCACGTCTCCCCCTCCCTCCCCTCACACTGTACGTTAATAATTGAGGATTACTATTAGGGGTCACAATATTTATACCCCTGTGCATGACTTAATATTTAAATGCACCAATACATCTTTCTAGCATCCTCACTAGTCTAGATTATTCTTTTTTGTCCTCACTCAATGCACAAAAACGAAAGCATTAAAAAGGTGCATTTACTTCATCTAATATATATGTTGCATATTTACGAGATACTTTGCTATATTTGATACATATGTTGCACATCATCTACATTTATGTGGTTTATTCATTTCTGAACTGTTATAGGTTCAATATACTAACTAATGAAATTCTGAAATAAATCTGCAGATTTTCTGCACCCCTGTGCTAGCAAAGGACATTGCTATATCTGATATTTATGCTGCACATTATCTACATACATGTGGATTTCTCATTTTATATTTGTTTAATACATCAACCAATATAAATTTGAAATAAATTTGCAGATTCACTGCACCCCTTGTGCTAGCAAAGGACAATAATTGTCGGAACTAATCAGTATAATAAGGTCTGATGATATACCCATTGCAGCATTGTGCGATGTAATGAACATAACTGATGAATTTTTGGAATTAATTAATGTATCAAGGCCTGATGACGCACTCTCAGCAATAGTGTGCTATTTAATGAGCCTATGTAACTATGCACACTTGGGATTACTCTATTGTTAAATTGTTACAAGCTTAGGAGATAGTTTTTCTTCTGCCCCATTGCTGAATTGTCACAAGTTTAGTATACCAACTAATTGAATCTGCAGATCTACTGCTGGAGAATTTTTCTGCAACATTGTTTCTTTTAATATTTTCATGTGAGAGATTAGGAACTTTCTGCTAACAATTATTTATTATCCAAGGTGTTCTAGGTGTTTACGATTTTGTTAATCACCACAGTGTGCCATCTCTGTCTAAATACTTCATTGGAATTACCAGTACATGTTAATTGATTAATACTCAGGATATAATTTAACCAAAGTGTGTGAACTTCATTTGGTTTCTTGTATACGAAAATCAGCCTTAAACTTTATTATTCCTGTGTATTTCGGTATAGGAGAATAAGAGGAGATCAGTTATATAATTTAGAATGTCATTTGAATGAATCAGTTCAATCAAATTATACATCTCTGACTATTCTTATATTTATCAGAGCTTTATCTCTTCTTAGCACTCTCTCATCTGGTTGACAGCAGTGCTGGCAAGGGTTCTGCCCTTCTCAGCGTACATTTGGCTGTCACAACAGAAAGCAGAAGTGTCTCTTTCTTTCTTCTGCCCTATTCTTAAGTGGAAGTAGAATAACCAATTCTTGATCTACTCCATTTAAAAACTGGTGATGGCTCTCCTTTCCAACACTCTCTCATCTGGAAAAGCCTGGGGCCAATTTATCCAGTGACGTATAGCAGGCAGAGTACAGACAGCAGAATTGGGTTCTCTCTTCCTTCATGTGTCATCTTTACTATTCAAGGTCGTACTATCCTGAGAGTAGCCCGATCTTCTACCTCGGAAGCTGATAGGATAGACCTGGCTAGTACTTTGAAGGGGGACCGCTTAGGAATACCAGGCACTGTGGATATCACCAAGATGATCACTTATATCTTCATGTGAAAACACTGGTGGAGCAGTTCTATTCTGCTCACTCTCACTCACTTAATTTATATTTCACCCTGCTTTCTTCTATTTTGAATAATAAAATTGATATTTTAAATACTTTTGGACCATATAGGTCGATATTTTAATGGAACAGAATAAAAGTTAAGTTTTAGATCATCCATTATCATATCATCTCACTGTATATTGATTGATTATTATTACTATTTTCAAATAAGAGTGCTCCCGAAAAGGATTTCTTTTGTCTTGTCCTTTCTTCATTATGTGTAGTTAATCTACAAAAGTTTTTTTGGGAGCACCACCAATAAACAAGGTGCTATCCAAAGATTTGGGTATTGGCACCATTTATATTGGTTATTTTCAGATTTTTCTATATTTAAATGTGGCTTTATAGTACACAGCTAGTGCGGAACTGACAAACCATTTCTTTAAATGTATATCACAGGGTTCTTGTACCAGAGAACCCTGACTGAATGCACTTTTTCTTAACTATCACTGTCTAAATGACATGTAGAATATTTAAGTGTCTTGTAAAGTCACAGCGCTGACTATCAGGCGGCTTTACAAAGGAGGATTTGCCCAAGCAGTCCCAGGAACAGTGTAGCTGAGAGAAATGGCACCCAAACACTGACTGGGAGTGAGGGAGAGACAGATATGCAGCTCCAGGGTGGGAACATTTACTGTAAATGGCGCCCTGGGGCTGGGGGAGGGGCTACAGGTCTAAGCCTTATCCCCTCTGCTGGCAAAACCACCTGGTACTGCGGGCCAATGTAAATAGGTTTATGAGAGAAAACCAGACCTGTACCCTTGCCCTGGTGATCTAGTGGGGTTGCCTGTATGCCACAGTGTCCACCGCCAACGTGCGCGGCCCGCCTCCCACCAGCCATGCCGGATCGCGATACAGCGCGGGTCCCGCGAACGGGACCCACTTACCACCTCCCGAAGCGCAACCACGCTATCCCGGAGAGCCCCAGCCGTGTGTGTCTAACTGGAAAAAAACCGGAGAGTCCTGCTGTGTACAGCGGCACTGTACACTCCCGGCAGCCAGGGCACGGGAGTGTACAGTGCCGCTGGGGAGAGCTGGAGCTGCAGCAGTGAATGTCTCCTGACATTTACACACTGCTGCTGACCTTGTAGTCTTCACCTTTTCTTCAAAAAAAGCTCTTCTTAGGGCTCCCTGGAGCAGCCCCTCTGTTATGTGCCTGCTATCTGAAGCACCGACTACAAAACTGAGCTCCTGTGCAGGGAGGCGGCGCTATGCATCTTGGGAACAGTCAAAGCTTTTGAGCCTGTTGGTGCCTCGGATCAAGATCCTACTCTACACCCCATTGTCTTTCCTTGTGGAGCCCAGTGTACCCCGCAGCGGAAATGATAAATAGGATTTTAATACCTACCGGTAAATCCTTTTCTCTTAGTCCGTAGAGGATGCTGGGGATGCTTCAAGAACCGTGGGGTATAGACGAGATCCAGAGGAGACATAGGCACACTTTAATACTTTGAATGGGTGTGAACTGGCTCCTCCCTCTATGCCCCTCCTCCAGACTCCAGTTTAAGTAACTGTGCCCAGGGAGACGGACATTTCAAGGAAAGAATTTATTGTTAAACCACGGTGAGCATCTTACCAGCTCACACCTCCAGTATGCTGCAGAACGTGGCATTCAATAGAACACCAGCCGACGGCATGAAGAATATGCAGCAAATGCTGACATAAAACATAACACAACCTGTGTGAAATACAACCAATAACAGCATAACGCATGCCACTGTATGAATAACGTCAGCAACAGGCTGACTTAAACGCAACACACCATGTGTGTAACCATCCCCAATAACTGCAGAAACAGTACGCACTGGGAAGGGCGCCCAGCATCCTCTACGGACTAAGAGAAAAGGATTTACCGGTAGGTATTAAAATCCTATTTTCTCATACGTCCTAGAGGATGCTGGGGATGCTTCAAGAACCATGGGGTTTATACCAAAGCTCTAGAACGGGCGGGAGAGTGCAGATGACTCTGCAGCACCGATTGACCAAACAAGAGGTCCTCCTCAGCCAGGGTATCAAACTTGTAAAACTTTGCAAAGGTGTTTGTTCCCGACCAAGTAGCAGCTCGGCAAAGCTGTAATGCCGAGACCCCTCGGGCAGCCGCCCAGGATGAGCCCACCTTTCTGGTAGAATGGGCCTTCACCTTTTTCAGTAACGCCAATCCTGCCATAGAATGAGCATGCTGAATCGTATCACAGATCCAGCATGCAATAGTCTGCTTGGAAGCAAGAGCCCCAAACTTGTTAGGAGCCCACAGGACAAACAGGGCCTCTGTTTTCCTAATCTGTGCCGTTCTAGCGACATAGATTTTCAAAGCTCTGACCACATCGAGAGACTTCGATTTCGCCAAGGCATCAGTAGCCACTGGCACCCCAATAGGCTGGTTTACGTGAAACGATGAAACCACTTTTAGCAGAAATTGCTGACGAGTTCTCAACTCAGCTCTATCAGCATGGAAGATTAAATAGGGGCTTTTTGTGAGACAAAGCCGTCAATTCAGATACCCGCCTTGCGGATGCCAAGGCCAACACATGACTACTTTCCAAGTAAGGAATTTTAATTCAACCTTACGTAAAGGTTCAAACCAATGAGATCGCAGGAACTGCAACACCACATTAAGATCCCAAGGTGTCACTGGGGGCACAAAGGGAGGTTGGATGTGTAGCACACCTTTCACGAAGGTATGATCTTCTGGAAGGGAGACCAATTCTTTCTGAAAGAAAATTGATAAGGTCGAAATGTGTACTTTAATGGAGCCTAACTTTAGGCCCGCATCCACACCAGCTTGCAAAAAATGGAGCAACCGCCCCAGCTGACAATCCTTCGTAGGAGCCTTCTTGGATTCACAACAAGACACATATTTTCTCCAAATACGGTGGTAATGCTTTGCCATTACTTCTTTTCTACCCTGAAGAAGTGTGGGAACGACTTCACTGGGAATACCCTTTCGGGCTAGGATATGGCGTTCAACCGCCACGCCGTCAACCGCAGCCACGGTAAGTCTTGATACACGCACGGCCCTTGTTGTAACAGGTCCTCTTGTAGAGGAAGAGGCCAGGGATCTTCTATGAGCAACTCATACCAGGCCCTCCCTGGTCAGTCTGGAACAATGAGTATCGCCTGAACCCTTGTTCTTCTTATGATCTTTATCACCTTTGGAATGAGTGGAAGTGGAGGGAACACCTAGACCGACTGAAACACCCATGATTTAACCAGGGCGTCCACCGCTATTGCTTGAGGGTCCCTTGACCTGGAACAATATCTCTAAAGTTTCTTGTTGAGGCGAGACGCCATCATGTCTATTTGAAGAATTCGCCAACGACTTGTCACTACTGCAAAGACCTCTTGATGAAGACCCCACTCTCCTGGATGGAGATCGTGTCTGCTGAGGAAGTCTGATTCCCAGTTCTACACCCGGAATAAAGACCGCTGACATAGCGCTTACATGTCTTTCCGCCCAACGGAAAACTTTTGTGGCTTCTGCCATTGCCGCTCTGCTCTTCGTTCCACCCTGGCGGTTTACGTACGCCACTGCCGTTAAGTTGTCCGACTGAACGAAGACGGGCAGATCGCGAAGAAAATGTTCCTCTTGCAGAAGGCCATTGTAAATAGCCCTCAATTCCAGAATGTTTATTGCAGACAAGCTTCTCACTGAATGGCCTCGTAGGCCGCAACCATCTTCTTCATCAACGGAACGTATTGATGGATTGACACTGTTGCAGATCTGATCCGACTCTGGATCCTCAGAGCTCTTTCCACTGGAAGAAACAAACTCTCAACAGTTCTGTATCTAACATTACTCCCAACTCCAACCACTGCATCGTTGTGATCACAGTGATACTGGCAAGTTCAGGAGCCAACCATTTTGTTGAAGAAGTGTCAGGGAGAAAACAACGTTTTGCACCACTTGTTTCTTTACCTTGCCGTACTCAGGAGAGCGTCCCAGTACAGAATAGTAATGACCCTTACTATTAAAGGAAAACCATCATACCGCCAGAATTGGCAATGACAATCCTGAATAGCAAACCCAGGTAAGCCTAATGCGGAAGAAACTGTACTTAGACCCTTCTTCTCCTTTTACAGATTGAAGATCTCTTCCCTGAGAGATTCCATCTTGTATTTCAACATTCTTAAGTAGAATTTTTTTTGGGATTGTTCTGACCGAGCCGTCCGACCTCAGAAGCATGAAAAAGCTTGAATAACAGCTTTTTCCCTTTTTTTTGTGTGACCGGGACAGCAGGACCATGACCTGATCCTGACCCAACTCTCTAGACTTGGACCAGTGAGTTAAGAATAGAGTCCCAAGGGGGGCATACTGGAGTTTCCAGACGATTCCCCTCACTGATTTTCAAATAGACCTTACCGATTCTCCCCTGGACGGGGAGGTAGTATGGCGTTGCATACTACCTCCCCGTCCAGGGGAGAATCGGTAAGGTCTATTTGAAAAATTAGTGAGGGGAATCGTCTGGAAACTCCAGTATGTCCCCCTTGGGACTCTATTCTTAACTCACTGGTCCAAGTCCATTCTAGGACTGACTGAAGAATATTAGGTGAGTTCCCACTGGTGTGGGCTCCAGCAAGATAGACCCAGCTGTGGATGTGATAGAAACAGAGGACGATATCTGGTTCTGCGAACTTGAAAAGGCTGCAGACCTCTTACCTTTTCACCTCCCTCTACCTACAAAGAAGGGGAATAAAAACGGTATCCAACCGGTCAAAATGACTGCATCCCACAAAAAATGTGTCACCAACTGTTGTGAGGGAACATAGCTCAAGAAGGTAGAATTACCAGTGATATCTGCCGAGATCAACTTAACAAAGCCATACCCAAACCAGGTTTCACCTTCATAGGGAAGATACTCCAGTACTGCTCGGAGTTAGTCTCAGCATTCCATTGGTGAATCCACAACGTCCTCCTAGTCGAGACCGCCATAGAAGTGGCCCGCGAACCCAAGAGTCATATATCCCTTGTAGTCGCACGGCTGTATGCTGCAATGATATAGGCATGACTCAACTTCAGGAGTACCCTGCATACAACTACTCCCCCATGCGCATGTAATGCTAGTATAATCAACATCCATGCGGACACATACTTAGAGTATTATATATCTTCCTGCATACAATCCTTTGTGACAGAGCCCTGTGCAGAACAGGGGTGACTCTCACTTTATTCTATCCATGAGAAGGAATAACTTCACCTCAGCATTCATTA
The DNA here is from genome assembly GCF_028390025.1 of Pseudophryne corroboree. Taxonomy (NCBI): domain Eukaryota; kingdom Metazoa; phylum Chordata; class Amphibia; order Anura; family Myobatrachidae; genus Pseudophryne; species Pseudophryne corroboree. The sequence goes on from NC_086454.1 coordinate 203,134,882, forward strand.
TAAACATTTATATACACATATATATATATATATATACCTTCAAATTGCACCTATACACACATATAGCTATATATATATACCTAATACGTATACATATATCCTTTTGTCAGGAACAGCAGGGTCCCTAGTGACGTTAATACGTTCCAATGTGTATGAACAGGTACTGAATGCCGATCTTGTGGATCTGATCAGGAAACATTATGGTCGACATAAGAAACATTATTTGAGTCGATCTCAGGGAGTAGTAACTGGGCAAAATAACTTTTTTGCGATCCCGAGGGGTCTGAGAGAAATTAATTCTATGAATATGACTCCCTCCACAAATATTATCGCGTCTGTGATCGTGCCACAGACCTACGTAACTTCACCATACATACATATACATATAGGTATAGCTCTTACTGATATGCATCACATTATCATGTCAATATCCACCCAGTTAGATATTGTTGGTGCTGACAGGGTCACCCCCCACGTCTGTGTCTCCCATATTGTTTTCTCTTGGGAAAAATATACCTCTACTGACATGTTGACATTAATTTACATGTACCAAGTACTATTAGGAGTCGACAGCGCCGACATAATCATTCCCTTTGTGGCAGAGCACTCAGCCTCAGATATGCCGACACACGTGTACCAAACACCCACCGACATTAAACTGGCTATAAGGGATAGACCCCAGTACATTCTGTCATGGAAACACAGAAGGAGTTTACCAGCTCATTCCCACAGCGCTCATGATATAGTGTGCTTTTATTTTTAACTTATATTGCACCCAACAACTGTGCCCCCCCCCCTCGTTTTTCACTCTGATCTGTACAGTAGTGTTTTGGAAGGACCAGCATCTCTTTGAGGAGAAAATGGCGCTGAAATGAGCTGTGAGGGGGAAGCCCCGACCCCTTAATGGCGCGCTTCAGCCCCGCTATTACTTACCTATATTTATACTGGCGGGGGTCTGTATTTAGTGCCCAGGCACTGTATACACTTATGCCAGTTGCTTATGAGGATTTATGCTGCCCAGGGCGCCCCCCCTGCGCCCTGCACCCTGCAGTGCCGCTTTGTATGTGGGAGCATGGCGCGCAGCGCGGTACCTCAAAAGCCGTCTTCTGCCAATACTAAAGTCTTCTGTTCTTCTTCTACTCACCTGTCTTCTGACTTCTGGCTCTGCAAGGGGGGTGACGGCGCGGCTCCGGGAACGAGCAGCTAGGCGCACCAAGTGATCGGACCCCCTGGAGCTAATGGTGTCCAGTAGCCTAAGAAGCAGAGCCTTTGAACTCACAGAAGTAGGTCTGCTTCTCTCCCCTCAGTCCCACGATGCAGGGAGCCTGTTGCCAGCAGGTCTCCCTGAAAATAATAAACCTAACATAAAGTCTTTTCAGAGAAACACAGTAGAGCTCCCCTGTGTGTGACCAGTCTCACTGGGCACAGAATCTAAACTGGAGTCTGGAGGAGGGGCATAGAGGGAGGAGCCAGTTCACACCCATTCAAAGTCTTAAAGTGTGCCCATGTCTCCTGCGGATCCCGTATATACCCCATGGTTCTTGAAGCATCCCCAGCATCCTCTAGGACGTTTGAGAAATATAAATAAGAATCAGTACCAGATTATAGGCGGGGCAGTTTGGGTGGACAGCCAGGGCCCCACACACAGTAGGCGCCCACCACACTGTGGCAAACATTGCCCCAACCTGGGCCACTCTGCACCCTTCCTGCTAGTCAGCTCTCAGCTGCATCATAGTCACTGATGCATGAGTTTTGTTTTGTCTCTATAGTTGATGGACATGAAAGATTATCAGAGCCCCACCCCCTTGCGGACACAGTGGTGTCATTTGTGGGTGAAATGGGAAGGGGGCAGGGCCTAATGCTATGAAGTGCCTGCCATCACCAGAGACCTGGATGCTGTAGTGCTCTCTTCCTGACACCCTATCTCTCTCTCCCCCCTCTCTCTTCGACATCCTTTCACGCTCTCCCCTCTCTCTCCCTGACACCCTATCCCCTCTCTCTCACTCTGTTCTTGCTCCCCTCTCTCACTCTTTCTCCCATCTCTCTTGCCTAGAACTTACATGCCCAAACCAGCCTCTCTCTCATCTCCCTATCTCTCATGTTTCCCTCTCTCTCTCTCTCTCTCTCTCTCTCTCTCCCTCTTGCTCCCCTGTCTCCCCCACAACTTAGTTGCCCCGGTACCCCACTAGCCTCTCTGTCCCTCCCGGACTCCCTTCCTCTCTCTCCCTCTCTCACTTCCCTCACTCTCTTGGCTCCCTTTCTCCCTCTTTCTCGCTCCCCCTCTATCTCCCTGAGACCATCCCTCACTCCCTTCTCTCTCTCCACCTTTTGCTCTCCCCTCTCTATCCATGACTCTGTCTCTTGCCTCTCTCTCCCCCTGACACCCTCTCTCTATCTCCCTCCATTTTTTGCTCCTCTCTCTTGCTCCTGCTTTCCTTATTAGAAAGAGGGCAACCCTAGCTATGACACTGCAAGACAGTGGAGGGCCTGGAGACAAGGTAAGTGTAAGGTACATGTATAGTAGTGGTAGCAGTGGTTGGGAAGGGGGGGGGAATGTTATTGGTGGGGACTCCCACAACTTAATTATCCCAGGGCCACCACTAACCTGAATCCATCTTTGATAGGAATAATACAGAACATCAACTATGGGATGGAGTTTGGAAGAAGTTGATTGAATTTTGATGGAGGCTTTGTTTTAATTATATAAAAAAAAATCAGTTTGCTTGAAAAATAGTGACTGTATAATGGAGGGGACCAAAAGTTGGTAACAATTTAATACTGATACAAATTGTGCAGAACCCTGTATTGAGTAAAGAAGTGCTGAAACACAGTAATGAATGCTGATGATTTAGTGACTTATAGTAGTTGTCAGAGAATGATACAATGAGACATAAGGCCTAATTCAAACCTAATCGCAGCAGATGAAGTCCTGCTGCTGACGGACGAAACGCGTTGGGACTACCTGCAGACATCTCCTCTTATGGACAGATAAGCCATATATATTCTTGAACTCTGTACGCATGCCTTCCAGCTATTTATGGACAGATAAGCTTGATATAATCTCTTATTCTGTACGCATGATATACAGCCATTCATGTACTTTTATGTATTTTTATGTATTTTTATGTCATTACGTGTATTAAATATTTGTACTTTTTATATATACACTGCTCAGGCCATACATTGATTGTGCATTGGGAATATGCTGGTTCCCTAAGTGAGCCTATGAGTTTCTGCAGTGATTTGAAATTTTAAACGGTACACACTATGTTTGCTTTTCTTTGTTTTATCCACATGTATTAAGTGACAAAGAAGTACCGCTTGAATTAAGCTTCTCTGGCTATCAGATAAGTTGTCTAAACTGGTTTTTATCATACCCTTTATTGATACCTTAATTCACCTTGATATATAAACCACACTCTTGGGCGCTTATATTCACCAATTCCTTCAATTACTTATGCGTGCATGCCAAGCACATGTTTACGTACTATAAGCTGTCGCTCACACAATATATTGAGAAGTGTTTTTTATCTGCGTATTAAGGGTTACTTATGGTATAGATACCACAAAGCTACACCTAAGCGCCGTAGTCTTCATTTCTATATCTTCATCTCTCTGGTTTCTGCCTTCTGACAGCTGGTGTTTGTATTCTTACCAAAAAATGTTTAAGAATAGAGGCCATGAAAGAAGAAACGACCTCTACCATCAGATATTTAATGAAGGTTCCACGAATGCTGACACAAATATACAGTACGAAAATTACATGGACTCCCTATTTTGGGAGGCAGAAAGATTACTCACAAAAGAAATCAAAGCATGGTGGGAGATAAAAGGTCTAGAACAATACATAACAGTAAATAGGATCCCTAGGGGCCTAAGATTACTAAAAAGACCTACACTTGGTTTAGACAACCCAGAATTCATCTCCAATTGGGACGAGATTTTGCATAATTGCTCAATCAACCTTATGAAGCTTATTATTTTAGAAAAACAGAAAGTTCTTACTAAAATTGAGGAGGACCTCAAAATAAAAGAACAACAACTAGCCATACACAAAGACAAGGAAGAATTCAAAGCAAACGATCTGACATTGACAAGGAAACTGGAACACATTGAGGAAGATGTCATCAAAGGTAAACAAAATAAATTCTTCAGAGACAAACAAGATTACCTCCACAATAAAATTCAGAGCAGATTCCAAGATAACCAATATCAACATATCCCTGTTTATCAGGACCCAAGAGCAAGAAAATGGAAAACAACAACCTCTAGGAATAAGAACTCTCGTCCTCAAAGTCGACAACAAATGTATCAGGAAAGGGAACGAACAAAAATGTCAACCTCAAGACCCATCACTACGAACAATAGATTTTCAGCTCTCCAAAGATTGGAGTCAAACAGTGACTCCGATTTTTGATCTCCGGATCCAACAACAGAGAATATATTCTCGTTAAGGAAAACCTTCTTCAGAGAGAGACTGAAAGGGACTTCTCCCATGAAAAGAGGATTCCAAGAAGAAGAGGTACAAGGGGCGGGCGTAGGAAGAACAAACAAACTACGGTATCTACAATAAGTAATCCTGTGGAACAAGGCATCTTCAACCTATCCAGCCACACCCTTAATGAGGCAGAAATATTGCTTCTAATCAAAAGCCTTAAATTTGCTCCTGACAAACAAATGAATAGATTCGACACGTTTATAGATCTCAACAAGTTCTCCAGAACCCTCACTTTAAAAAGACACTTTGCCAAACAAGACCTACCAATAGATTTTAATAGAACCGTCCAAATCAGGACTTAAACGGAAATCAAAATACTATCCCTTGGAATCCAAAGGCAATCATATAAATGTATTCCAGGAATTAGTAAGAAAGGACCTATGTGACATCAAACTAAAGAAACCATGCCATTCTAACTTAAAAAACAAGGAAAAAGAAGCATTAAAACAGCTTCAAGAAAACAATGAAATCATCATCAAGCAAGCAGATAAAGGAGGAGGGATTGTACTCCTGGACAGAGATGCATATGAAACTGAAGCACTACGCCTTCTACATGTTACACCCTCCTATAAGCAGCTTCAACAAGATCCTACTATCTCTTTTGTAGAAGAACTTAGAGCTCTATTGGTACATTACTTCCATAACAATACTTTGGATAAAAATGAATTTCAATACCTCATGACGGCAACACCTGTAATACCAACATTCTACTATCTCCCAAAGATATACAAGAACCTCACAAAGCCGCCGGGCAGACCAATTATCACAGGGATTGACTCGCTCACTAGTCATTTATCGGAATACGTAGACATCTTTCTGTGTAAATATGTGATCAACCTACCATCCTTCCTGAAAGACACCAGTGGCGTAATTAACATACTATCTTCAATGGAATGGAAGGATTCTTATCTTTGGATTACTATAGATGTGCAAAGCCTTTATACGTCCATCGTTCATGAAAAGGGAATAGAAGCCTGCAGAAGATTCCTTGATAAAGACCCTGAATTATCAACAACTCACAAGAATGCTATTTGCGATTTTATGCAGTTCATCCTGGGTCACAATTACTTCATATTCCAGCAGATTTTCTTCTTACAAATTTGCGGTACGGCCATGGGCACATCCTTTGCACCCAGCTTCGCAAACTTATTAATGGGCGCATGGGAAGAAGATTGTATCTACAATAATAATTCGTATCTGAAAAACCTGATTGTCTACAAGCGCTATATAGACGATATTCTGATTATTTGGGAAGGAGAGGAGGAACTATTCAAGGCATTTTTTCAAATACTCACCACAAATCAATACAATTTGAAATTCACATATGAGGCCAGCAAAGAAAGTGTACATTATCTTGACCTAACTCTTTCAAATACCTCATCTAAGATTACAAGCAACTATATAAAAGAAGTTGATACTAATAGTTATCTCCACTTCAAAAGCTTCCATGCCCAGAACTGGAAAACTAATATCCCATATTCTCAGTTCTACCGGATTAAACGCAATTGCAGTAACGAACAAGACTGCCAAAACCAATTAACAACATACGCCACCAGATTTAAAGAGAGGAATTATCCAGAACATGTGATCAATAAAGCTCTAGAAAGAACAGCCAACAAACAAAGATCAGAACTATTTAACAAACAAGTAAAAAAGAAATCCGATAACTTTACCCCTTTCATCACCACGTTCAGTAACCATGAACAAAACATCAGGAAATCCATCAATAAACACTGGAATATTTTGTTGATGGATCCAATATTAAGAGAAATCTTCCCATCAAAACCAGTCATTGTATTCCAGAAAACCAGTAACTTGAAGGATATTTTGGCACCTAGTCATCTACGAAGCAATACACAACCTGGAAATAGCACCTTTATTAACTGTAAAGGATGCTATAAATGTGGAAAATGCAACATCTGCAAATACCTACACCCACATAGGAAAAAATTCAGCAATCATAATAACACTAAAGAATACAGCATCAAAGAGTATCTAAATTGTAATTCATCAATGGTAAATTATCTGCTGGAGTGCACATGTGGACTTAAATATGTCAGAAAAACCAAAAGGGTCCGAAAGTTACGAATCCAGGAGCACATTAGGAACATCAAAAACAAGATAGATAATCACATGGTTTCCAAACACTTCATTGAAAAACATCAATCGAATCCTGAGAACATCTCTTTTAAAGCAATTGAACTGGTTAAATCTGGAGAAATAGGGGGGAGATATCCTGAATAAGCTCTCTAAACGAGAAATGTTCTGGATCCATGAACTTAAGACCTTATCACCTCTTGGACTAAATGAAGCCTTTGAAATCACCCCTTTCCTTTGACACTTTCTATACACTATTTTCCTCTCCTGCACTATACTATATAGAACTACTACTGTTTGTCGTAATTTTACATCTAGTGTAAAATAGATGTCACTAGCCAAGTTATGATTCTTTTCAGCAAATTATTAATCCTCCGCCAGATGTGGATACTAGACAAGATGGCCTCTAAAGAATAAGGCACGATGCGCATGGATAAAGTTAAAGACAAGATTCATGAACATTTTACCACTGTTATGGAAATGATCAAGAGACCTTACGCCGAGATATAAAATTCCCCCTTGGGTCAGGAACTAAATCGGTCTAGCCCTTGTTAATATAGATATATCCATTCCACTTTTGGATCTCTGTGTATGAGGACACACAAGGAGAGCTGCTGGGAAATAAAAGAAGCTTAATATTATTTATCCCATTGCCGGATCCTCATATATATTTTTTGGACATATGAAAGTATTGTAGGTAAATTAAATAAAAATTTGGACAAATTAATTACAAGCCTTTGGAAGATTAATATTAACCATCAGATGGTCGCAAATAGGAAGATTCATTAAATACTACAAAACTATGGAAGTTAATTATACATAATAATTCTTAGTAAAATATGGATTATAATTTTGTGAAAATACAGCTGTTTCAAATTAATTAATTACCTTTTCATAAAAAACACCCCTGAAGAAGTCGACATACGACGAAACGCGTTGAGTGAAAAAATATTTTATTGTTTGGAAAAGTTGTTATTCAATTTTTTGGCTGTAATGAACAATAACACATTGTAAAAGTGTACATCATTTTTTAATCAGTATTGAAATTTAATTATTTTAGCAATAAAAAGCAATAGATGTTTTAAAGTTTAAAGGGTGTTTGTGTGATGTCATCCTCTTTTTGTCAGAAACCAATATAACCATATTAAATTGTATTATACATAAATATATTTATTTCAGTCATTAAGTGCGCTCCACAGAGATATACTATTTCTTGATAGATATATCTATATAAATATATAAAAAACACAATAGATCATTATTACCTGATTAATAATATTTAATTCCACTCAAAAAAAGTTCATACAACACTTTCCACTAATACTATTAGCTTGGTTTCATTATAGTCTAATACGTCTTCACGGGTTTAATCCACTTATTTTATACTTATCAAATAATTATCTATCATTAAATTATCTTTGAGCCACAATATGGAGGTGCGTTCCACCATTGCTATGACTTGTACACCGCACAGTCACCAAAATGACGATGCGTTCCACCGCATCTCAATCACAAAGCATTCACGTGGCCAGCCTCCTCCGTGTGTGAGATGCAAGCGACGCCAGTACAGGGCGCTGCGTTCCACACCACGCTTACTCCTTCACTCACTTCCGCGTTTACAGCGGAAGTGATGTCACCGCCACGGCGCTCCACGATCACCCTACTTTAACTTTATTTTTTAACAAAACCTTGGTCCGTCCTCTTCTTCTAACCTAAGGGCATCTAGCCGACTACACTTGTCACCATTACTATAGTTGCATTTACACCAAATTGCTATCGTGACACGCTGACCGGAAATGACGCATGCTTTCCACATGCGTTCCACCACGCATTCCGGATAGCTAGATCTCTGTTTATTATACTTAAGTTCTCGGTTCTGCTTATTTTCTTCATTTTCCTTCATTTTCCTCCTCTACATAATTCCACCTATGCATAATTGTCACCTTTTGAGTGCCAATTAGAATATTATATAACGTTTTCCCTAATGCTCTAGATAAAGTGCATCACAGGAAGTGATGTCATCATAAATTGCCCTAATTGGGTATAAATAGAGCATGCTTGCTCAGTATGTCCATCCCCTTGATGAAGTCCTGCTGCTGACGGACGAAACGCGTTGGGACTACCTGCGGACATCTCCTCTTATGGACAGATAAGCCATATATATTCTTGAACTCTGTACGCATGCCTTCCAGCTATTTATGGACAGATAAGTTTGATATAATCTCTTATTCTGTACGCATGATATACAGCCATTCATGTATTTTTATGTATTTTTATGTCATTACATGTATTAAATATTTGTACTTTTTATATAAACACTGCTCAGGCCATACATTGATTGTGCATTGGGAATATGCTGGTTCCCTAAGTGAGCCTATGAGTTTCTGCAGTGATTTGAAATTTTAAACGGTACACACTACTGTATGTTTGCTTTTCTTTGTTTTATCCACATGTATTAAGTGACAAAGAAGTACCGCTTGAATTAAGCTTCTCTGGCTATCAGATAAGTTGTCTAAACCGGTTTTTATCATACCCTTTATTGATACCTTCATTCACCTTGATATATAAACCACACTCTTGGGCGCTTATATTCACCAATTCCTTCAATTACTTATGCGTGCATGCCAAGCACATGTTTACGTACTATAAGCTGCCGCTCACACAATATATTGAGAAGTGTTTTATATCTGCGTATTAAGAGTTACTTATGGTATAGATACCACAAAGCTACATCTAAGTGCCGTAGTCTTCTTTTCTATGTATATATATATATATATATATATATACACACATTTGCTACTGCATAGCAAGCCTGCAGATTCTAACTATATGAAGCATCTACAAAACCGTTGCAACTAGGAAGAGCTATGTAGGGGTTCAGCCACACACTACATAGATCTGCTCAGTTACTCACAATGCTGATTATTTCTCTGACAATTAATTTGCAAGTGTCATATCTAGGATTAGAACCCACAACCTATTACACTGGAAGCGTGCACCTTACTGATGGAGATACCTGCTCATGCATAGGAAGTATGAGAATTCTAACTTCAGTATATGAAGTTACTCGTAATTGTCTGAGAACTAACTTCATATAGTTAGAATTCTCATGCTTCCTTTATAGGGGCAAATAGCTTCATCAGTAAGGTATCTGCTACCAGTGTATCAGTGGCGTGCGGTGAGTTCAGTGGGTGGTGAGGCACTACAGTCATAATGTCCGCCGAATCCTGCCGATGACCCCTAGCCAATGCCCGCTACTGCCTCTGAGCCGGTACCCGCTGCCACTGACAATGGCTTACAAACTCGCCCACAATCAACTGACCCAGCCCTCCGCCACTAATTTCTATCTCAGTCCAATGCTGCCAATGCCCGCTTCCTGCCTGCTCATCATACTTGTGATATATTGTACATTTTTATAGAAAAAAAAATAAAATTAGTGTTTGGGACTGGGAAGAGAGTGGGAGGAGGACATGAATGCAAGTCTGTTGTCCAGGGCTTCCATTAACCTAATGGAGAAGGGTCTGAATGGGTTAAAAAAAATGCGTGAGGTCCCCCCTCCTAAGTATAACCAGCCTCGGGCTCTTTGAACCAGTCCTGGTTGTTTAAATACTGGGGGAAAAATGGACAGGGGTTCCCCGTATTTAGACAACCAGCACCGGGCTCTTAGTCCGGTCCTGGTTCCAAAAATATGGGGGACAAAAGATGTAGGTGTCCCCCGTATTTTTAAAACCAGCACCGGGCTCCACTAGTCAGAGAGATAATGCCACAGCCGGGGACACTTTTATGTAGGTCCCTGCGGCCGTGGCATTACCCCCCCAACTAGTCACCTCTGGCCGGGGTACCCTGGAGGAGTGGAAACCCCTTAAATCAAGGGGTCCCCCCCCTCCAGGCACCCAAGGGCCAGGGGTGAAGCCCGAGGCTGTCCCCAGCACCCCTGGGCGGTGGGTGCCGGGCTGATAGCCATGTGTGTAAAAAAAGAATATTGTTTTTTGTTGTGGAACTACAAGGCCCAGCAAGCCTCCCCCGCTTGCTGGTACTTGGAGAACCTCAAGTACCAGCAGGCGGGGAAATAACGGGCTCGCTTGTACCTGTAGTTCTACAACAAAAAAAATACCCAAATAAAAACACAAACACACACACCGTGATAGTAAAATTTTATTAAAACACACTGACACACTCACACATACTTACCTACATCCCACGCTGGTCACGTCCACTTGTCCAGTAGAATCCAAAGGAGTACCTGTAAAAATGAGACAGATTACTTACCTACATCCCACGCCGGTCACGTCCACTTGTCCAGTAGAATCCAAAGGGGTAGAGGCACCTGTAAAAATGAACATTACACTGACATATGATCCAGGGAGAGAGAGAGAGAGAGAGAGAGAGTGAGAGAGAGAGAGAGAGAGAGAGAGGAGAAACTAACCTGCTGCTGGAGCCGGCGGAGGAGGACAGCCGCACGTACTGTACGGCCACCGCTGCTGCCTGTCAGGTGATCGGGAGCCGGGAGGACGGAGCCAGAAGGGGAGGACGGGGGGAGAGCTGCACGCTCCGCAGGACCGCCGCTGCTGCTAATGAGGTGAGCGGGAGCAGGAGGACCGAGGGGGGGGGGGCTGAGGGGAGCCGCATACGCTGAAGGCCCACCGCTACTCCCGGCGCCGCATGTGGATGATTGGACAAGCGGATCCAGCCCTGGATCCGCTGTCCAATCACAGGTGCCTCGCTGACATGGGGGTGGTGTCCATGTCAGCGAGGCACTTGGAACAGTGCCGCTTTCCCTATGATTTTTCATGGGCTTTTACAGCCCAGTGCTAGGCTCCGCCCCCCGCACTGTCCCGTTCCCATTATCCACGGGAGGCACCTGCTGTCAGTGCCTCCCAAACTGCTTTAAAGCATAAAAATGATTAGGATTCAATAAAGAAGATACTTATGACACAGAATATGTGTCATAAGTATCTTCTTATCACAGGGGAGGCACTGCCTCCCCTGCCTCCCCTGACTGCACGTCCCTGCAGTGTATCTATAATAAAGATGGTGTGATTTGTAAGGTGTAGTGACAAGTGGGGAAGTCGGCTACGGTAGAGATACCGGCTGCTGTCATTTAACTTAATTGATTAATGTCACTGAACACACGGAACAGGAGGAGAGGTGCCCCCCTTCAAAGCAGGAGCCCGGCGGCAGCTGACTCCGTTGCCTCCCAGAGTTCTGCCTCTGATCCCGCCTGCGTTTTCCCTGACACTCCTAGAAAATGGTCAGTTGCCATCCACAAACGACCTCTATCTCCTTGCGATCACCCGTGCAAATGGATTTTTCGCACCATCCCGTCACAGTGCGCCGATGCCCGTTGTAGCCACGTGATGCGCCGACGCTGTGTGGTGCATATGCATGTGCAGTTTAAATCTGATAACCCGATGTGCGAAAACGCACAGCAGCGATCAGATTTGAATTACCCCCATGGTTTTGCCCATTAGCTAACAAATTTGCTGCTGCAATCAAGTCTGAATTAGGCACTCACTAAAGGGGTTATGTTCTCCTTTCAGTATTTAACAAATACACCAACTATAGATGGTGACAGCGATATGATCCCCATTGCCAACAATGGAGACCCAGCATTTCTGAGTCCCCACTGGCTAAAAGTGTCATGTGCATGTGCAGACTGGCCATCGGAAGGCTGTCAGCAATAGCATGCAGGATGCAGCTGAGGAATGGGACGTCGATGGACCTCTCCAGAGAGGAATGAAATGTAATCTTTTACATGGGTTCAAGACTCATGATTAATGATACTAATGAGATTAATAATAAAATGGAGAACATGGTACATAAATAAAAAGAATAAATGTTTAATAGTTTACTTAGCTACAAATGATGAATCAGCTCTGTATATACAGTTGTGCATGAATGTTTGTAAAGCCTTCAGAATTTTCTATATTTCTGCTGAAATTTGGCATAAAACTACCTCAGAATTTCATATACAGTAAGTTCTAAAAATAAATAAAGAGAACCAAATCAAACAAATGAGACAAAAAATTAGACTTGCTGACTGTTTTTATTAAGGAAAATGATCCAGTCAGTGGCGTAACTAGGGGCCCACAGCCCCTGCGAGCGCTTGGGGGCGCGCAGGGCTGCGGGGCACCCTAGCCACCGCCACTGATTTCTGCTGGGAAGGAGGGACGTGGAGGGCACAGCACGCGCCTCTCCTGTGTGTCCCTCCTGGATCTCCGGCGGCAGCGGCGTGTCTGTTAAATGAAGTGCCCGGAACTTAATTTGACAGACAGGCCGCTGCTGCCGGAGACGCAGGAGGGACACACAGGAGAGGCGCGCGCTGTGCCTTCCGTGTCCCCCCTTCTCGAATCGCACAGCTGCAGGGGAGCCCGGGGGTTGGGGGGGGGGTGTACCTGGCACTGGGGGATCATATTTAGCACTGGGGGGGGTGTACCTGACACTGGGGGGAGCATAGTTAGCACTGGGGATGGGCATATTTGGCACTGGGGGAGGGCATATTTGGCACTGGGGGGGCATGCTTGGCACTGGGGGGTATATGTGTACCTGGCACGGGGGGGGGGGGCATATTAGGCACCGAGGGTATATGTGTACCTGGCACTGGGGTGGGGCATATTTGGCACTGGGGGCATATGTGTACCTGGCACTGTGGGGGAATATCTGGCACTGGGGGCATATGTGGCACTGGGAGCACAGCCCCAGCAACAAGCATTACCCCCTAGCAATGAGCATGACACCCAGTGCATGAAACCTCTAGCAACAAACAAAACACCTACGGCATGAAACCTATGGCAACGGGCATGACACCCTGGGCATAAAAACCCCTGGCAACGAGCAGGTAATTTAAAAGTAATTAGAAGCCTTACTGTAGGACTTAATGTGTAATTGGCATTGCGGTGTGTGGCATAATGTATCACGGACATTGCGGTGTGTGGCATAATGTATAACAAACATTGCAGTGTGTGGCACAATGTATCACGGACATTGCGCTGTGTGTCATAATGTGTCACAGGCATTGTATGTGCTATAATGTATCAGGGGTATTGCAGTGTGTAGCATAATGTATAATGGGCATTGCGATTCCTGTCATAATGTGTCACAGGCATTACGGTGTGTGGCATAATGTATAACGGGCATTACGGTGTGTGGCATAATGTGTCACAGGTATTACAGTTTGGCATAATGTGTCATGGGCATTATTGGGTGTGGCAAAATGTCTAAGGGCCATTGCAGTATGTGGCATAATGTATCCTGGGCATTACTATAAGGAGGAAAAATGACAAATAATGTAAGGGGCATGAATCAGGATTATATTTTTTCCTGTGGTGGCCAATGCCTGGGCGTGTAGGTTGCAAAGCTGGGGTATAAGGTAGTCTTTTCCTGCAATGCCACGCCCATTTCAGCAAGGCCACGCCCCTTTTTGGCACACGCAGATTGATCGCTTTGCTAGTGCCAATTATGGGGGGGGAGGTTGGGGGCGCCAGAGAATTTTTTGGCTTGGGGGAGAAAAATTTCTAGTTACGCCACTGGATCCAGTATCACTTAACTGTGAATGCCAAAAGTATGTGATCCTTTAGGCTTAGCTCTATACTGAAGTTAAATCAGAGTCTAGTATTTTCAATTTATAGGATTACAATCGGGTGTGAGTGGACAACCTGTCTTTTTAAAAGAACAGGGATCTATCAAAGTCTGATGCTCACAACACGTTTGTGGAAGTGTTTCATGCCACGACCTCAGAAGAAGAGTTGTTGATGCTCATCGGCCTGCAAAAGGTTACAAAACCATCTCTAAAGAGTTTGGATCCCACCAATCAACAGTCAGACAGATGTTGTACAAATGGAGGAAATTCTATACCAGTGGTTCTCAAACTCGGTCCTCAGGACCCCACACAGTGCATGTTTTGCAGGTAACCCAGCAAGTGCACGGGTGTATTAATTACTCACTGACACATTTTAAAAGGTCCATAGGTGGAGCTAATTATTTCACTTGTGATTCTGTGAGGAGACCTGCAAAACATGCACTGTGTGGGGTCATGAGGACCAAGTTTAAGAACCTGTGTTCTAGACCATTATTACCCTCCCCAGGAGTGGTCGACCAACAAAGATCACGCCAAGAGCTAGGCATCTAATAGTTTGCAATGTCACTGTCACAACTGAGGGCCTGAGCTGACGGGAGGCAGCCTCAGTTGTAGGGGCTGAGATGTACCGGAACCTGGGAGGTTGTATCAGACCCCTGGACATGTAAGTAACATGGATAATAACTGCCCGAAGGCGTGACCACGACAACTTGGATAAAAGTCAATGATGTTTATTATGACAACTCCGCAACACAGCAGCAGTAAAAGAAAACGTAAAAGTCAGCAAATAATAAATACAGTTCCTGGGTACTACAGGATGGCAGGAGCCACAGGGCACTGGTAGTGTGAGATAGTTCTTATGATCTTCTAGATGGAAAGTCCTTACCAGGCCCGACTGTAGCAATGGAGATAACCCAGGATTGTGCCAGCTGGTGTTCCAGGAAAAGCTGGGTTGCTGAAGGTAAAACAGCTGCTGTGGATACTGGCTGGAACCAGACTGTTGTTAGCACGGAGTGGATACTGGCTGGAACCAGTTAAATAATAGATGAACTTGGGAGCGATGAAATATGAACTGAAATGTAGAACTTGAGAGCGGAGAAATAATAATACCGGTGGAGAGTGGTAAAGTGTAGAAAGGACACCGGCCCTTTAAGGGAAGCTGTACTCTGCTGGAAGTTGAGCTGGAAGCAGGTAATGTTGTAGCTGGAAACAGATGAATCCACAATGGATTGGAGAGTCAGGCTACACCGCAGGTGGAATGCTGGTGCGGGTCTCTATGGTGGAAGTCTTGAGACAGGAGCTGGAACCTGGAAGACAATCACAGGAGAGAGACAAACAGGAACTAGGTTTGACAACCAAAGCACTGACGCCTTCCTTGCTCAGGCACAGTGTATTTATACCTGCAGCAAGGAAGGGATTGGCTAGGCAATTATGCAGATTAACAATACTGACAACAGATTGGAGGAAATGATCAGCTGACAGAATCCAAGATGGCTGCGCCCATGCAGACACTTGGAGGGAAGTTTGGTTTGTAATCCATGTGGTAATGAAAACAGTAATGGCGGCGCCGGCCACTGGAGACAGGAGACGCCAGGCTGACAAGTGCACATCCAACCACGCGGACACAGCGGAGGCCGCGGCTGACGTAATCGCCACTCTGACACTCTGCATGCAGAAGCTCAGGGACGGCGGCGGAGGCCGCGGGAGACGCCATGCCAGATGTAATAAGGCGTTACTGTGACAGCGTCTCAGAGTGACAGGAGAGGATACAGGAATGTACACATCAGGATAACAGATGGGATCCGGTCCTGGAGCGCTGAGCCAGCCTTAGGAGGCATCTGATGGGTAAGAAATGGCGTCCAGATACCCGGATCGTGACAGCACCCCCCCCTTTAGGAGTGGCCCCAGGACACTTCTTTGGCTTTTGAGGAAACTTGGAATGGAATCTCCGGACCAGGGCAGGAGCATGGACATCAGAAGCATTGGTCCATGAACGTTCCTCAGGACCATAACCCTTCCAGTCAATAAGATATTGTAGTTGACCGTAACGGTGACGTGAGTCCAGGATCTTGGCCACTTCATACTCAACGCCTCGTTGAGTTTGGACTTTCGGAGTTGGAGGAAGTGAGGAATGAAACCGATTCAAGATCAGCGGTTTCAACAGGGAAACATGGAATGTCCTGGGTATTTTTAAGAAGGGAGGCAACTGAAGTCTGTAAGCAACAGGATTGATGACTTGTTCAATCTTGAAAGGACCGATATAGCGAGGTGCAAACTTCATACTGGGAACTCTTAACCTCAGATTCTTCGTGGATAACCATACCCGATCACCCACCTTGAGAGCAGGAACTGCTCGACGCTTCTTATCCGCAAACTTCTTGTACCTGAACGATGCCTTGAGCAGAGCTGATCGTACGCTCTTCCAGATATTGGCAAACTGATGCAAGGTGATATCCACTGCGGGAACAGAAGTTGCTGGAAGCGGTTGGAACTCAGGGACTTTAGGGTGGAATCCAAAGTTAGTGAAGAATGGTGTTGAAGCAGATGAAGAATGATACTGGTTGTTATGACAGAACTCGGCCCAGGGAAGTAATTGAACCCAGTCATCTTGAGAGGAGGACACATAGATGCGGAGGAAGGCCTCCAAGTCCTGATTCACCCTCTCGGTTTGACCATTGGTCTGAGGATGGTAAGCCGTGGAAAACTTTAGCTTGACTTGGAGGACTTGACATAAACTTCGCCAGAATTTGGCTGTGAATTGAACTCCTCGATCTGAGATAATTTCTTCAGGAAGACCGTGGAGTCGGAAGATCTCTTGTATGAATACTTGAGCCAACTTGGAAGCTGACGGAAGACCGGTGAGAGGAATGAAGTGTGCCATCTTGGTGAACCGGTCAACTACCACCCAGATGGTATTGAACTTGTTGCACATGGGTAAGTCTGTAATGAAATCCATCGACAAGTGGGTCCATGGTTGACGGGGAACGGATAGTGGAACCAGTTGCCCCGCAGGCGACTGGCGGGATACTTTATGTTGGGCACACTTTGGGCAAGATGCAATAAACTCCAAGACGTCCTTTTTCAGAGTTGGCCACCAATAGGACCTAGAGATAAACTCCAGGGTTTTTTGGATACCTGTATGTCCGGCAAAACGGGAAGCATGGGCCCAATGCATGAGCTTCTTCCTTAGCATCGGCTTCACAAAACTTTTCCCTGATGGGGGCGTAGAGTCCATCCCTACCGTGGAGAATGCCAACGGATTTATAATAGGATGCTTGTCTGAAGACTCTGACTCATTTTCTTGCTCCCATGAGCGGGAAAGGGCATCGGCCTTGCGATTCTGAGAGCCCGGACAGAACTGGAGTTTAAAGTCGAACCTGGAAAAGAAAAGTGCCCATCTGGCCTGATGAGGGTTGAGACATTGTGCGCCCTTCAGGTATAAAAGGTTCTTGTGGTCTGTAAGTATGGTGATTAAATGAGAAGCTCCCTCCAACAGATACCTCCACTCTTCTAGAGCGAGCTTGATGGCTAGCAACTCCTGGTCGCCAATGGCATAGTTGCGCTCAGCTGGGGAGAACTTCCGGGAGAAGAAACTGTAAGGATGTAAATGGCCATCTTTAGCCCTCTGAGATAACACCGCTCCTACTCCAACGGAGGAGGCATCCACCTCTAGGATGAAAGGAGAGTCGATGTCAGGCTGTTTCAGGACAGGCGCAGAGATGAACCTCTGTTTTAAAAGATGAAAAGCTTGCATGGCTTCCTCAGACCACTTGGACGGGTTAGCACCCTTCTTGGTGAAAGCAGTAATAGGCGCCACAATGGTGGAAAAGTCTCGTATAAACTTTCGGTAATAATTGGCGAACCCTAAGAACCTCTGGACCCCTTTGAGGGTTAAGGGTACCGGCCAATTCTGAATTGCTTGTAGTTTCTCAGGATCCATCTCTAGTCCGGAACCGGACACAATGTACCCTAGAAACGGAATGGACTTGACTTCAAAGACGCATTTTTCTAATTTGCAATAGAGATGATTGACACGGAGACGGGACAGAACCTCTTTAACCCAAAAACGATGTTCCTCTAAATCGTTGGCAAAAATGAGGATATCGTCTAGATAGACCACGACATGACGGTATAGAATGTCTCTGAAGATCTCATTGACAAAATGCTGGAAGACAGCTGGAGCATTGCTCAATCCGAAGGGCATGACGAGGTACTCATAATGTCCGTCACGGGTGTTAAAGGCGGTCTTCCACTCGTCACCCTCACGGATCCGGATGAGATTGTATGCACCTCGCAAGTCCAGCTTTGTAAAGATGGTAGCTCCGCTAACTCTGTCAAAGAGCTCAGTAATCAAGGGTAAAGGATAACGGTTCTTGATGGTAATGTCGTTCAAACCTCTGTAGTCGATGCACGGCCGCAGACCACCATCTTTCTTTTTTACAAAAAAGAAGCCTGCGCCGGCTGGGGAAGAAGAAGATCGAATGAACCCCTTTGCTAGGTTCTCTTTAATGTATTCCTCCATAGAATGCGTCTCAGGCAGAGACAACGGATAAGTTCGGCCTCGAGGTGGAACCTTCCCTGGAACGAGATCAATCGGGCAGTCCCATTCTCTATGAGGAGGAAGGATATCAGCAGAAGCTTTACTGAACACATCCGTGAAATCTTGATATGGAGGAGGTGGAACATCAGACGACCTGGGGGAGGAAGAACAGACAGGCAATACTTTAAACAAACATGTCTCTGCACAGGAGGAACCCCATGCCAGGATTTGCGTAGTCGTCCAATCAATTGTAGGATTGTGAAGACGGAGCCATGGAAGGCCCAGTACCACAGGATGTGTGGCTCTTGGAATCACTAAAAGTGAAATAAGTTCGGAATGAAGAACTCCCACTCTCAGACGAACTGGTAGAGTCCTTAGAGCAATAACAGTATCAAAAATGTTACTGCCATCCACGGCAGTTAAGGAAAAGGAGGAAGGAAGTCTCTCGGTGGGTAGGGACCACCGTTTAACATAGGCTTCAGTAATAAAGTTCCCAGCTGCTCCGGAATCAAGGAGGGCAATGACGTTCCGATAACGTTGAGCAACTTGAAGCGAGACTGGGAGATTACAATCATGAGGAGATGGAGAGGAGATCATTACTCCTAGCCGGCCCTCTCCTGGGCGAGCTAGGGTTTGGAGTTTTCCCGGACGTTCGGGACAGGCATTGATGGTGTGAGACGGAGCTGCACAGTAAAGACAAAGAGACTCAGAGAGACGTCTTCGGCGCTCAGCAGGAGTTAAACGGGAACGGCCAATTTGCATGGGCTCATCTTTAGATGGTGACAGTTGACGAGGAGGAGGAGCAGAAGATTTTGGAGCAGATGATCTTCCACGCTCAGTTGCTCTCTCTCTGAAACGTAAATCAACTTTCGTGCAGAGTGAGATTAGCTCATCTAACTTAGAAGGTAAGTCTCTGGTAGCTAACTCATCTTTAATAAGCTCAGATAAGCCATGCCAGAATGCAGCATACAGGGCCTCGTCGTTCCATGCCAGTTCGGATGCCAGGATCTGGAACTGTATCAGATATTGTCCTACAGTACGTGACCCCTGGCGTAAACGGAAAATCTCGGATGAAGCTGAGGTTACCCGGCCTGGCTCGTCGAAGATGCGCCTGAATGTTGACACGAATGCAGTGTAAGAAGATAGCAGGGTGTCGGACCTCTCCCATAACGGTGATGCCCAGTCAAGGGCGGAGCCACTGAGAAGAGAGATGATGTAGGCAATTTTTGTACGGTCACTGGGAAAATTGCCAGGTTGTAGCTCAAACTGAATCTCACACTGGTTGAGAAATCCCCTGCAGAATCTTGGAGATCCGTCAAATTTTGCTGGCGTTGGAAGATGAAGACGTGGAGCAGAAATGGGTAAGGTGGGTGGGGTTATAGCTGGAGTCACTGTGGTTGACGCACCAGATGCGCCTGATCCACGGAGAGTTGTCTGAATCCCATCCAGCCGAGTAGAGAGATCCTGGAGACAGTGGATGATGTGGCCCTGTGCAGCCTCCTGATGTTCTAGTCGGGCTGCCAGTTCTTGCATCGGCCTGGCCGCTTGATCCTGGTCTCCGGCTGGATTCATTAGGTCAGTGCTTACTGTCACAACTGAGGGCCTGAGCTGACGGGAGGCAGCCTCAGTTGTAGGGGCTGAGATGTACCGGAACCTGGGAGGTTGTATCAGACCCCTGGACATGTAAGTAACATGGATAATAACTGCCCGAAGGCGTGACCACGACAACTTGGATAAAAGTCAATGATGTTTATTATGACAACTCCGCAACACAGCAGCAGTAAAAGAAAACGTAAAAGTCAGCAAATAATAAATACAGTTCCTGGGTACTACAGGATGGCAGGAGCCACAGGGCACTGGTAGTGTGAGATAGTTCTTATGATCTTCTAGATGGAAAGTCCTTACCAGGCCCGACTGTAGCAATGGAGATAACCCAGGATTGTGCCAGCTGGTGTTCCAGGAAAAGCTGGGTTGCTGAAGGTAAAACAGCTGCTGTGGATACTGGCTGGAACCAGACTGTTGTTAGCACGGAGTGGATACTGGCTGGAACCAGTTAAATAATAGATGAACTTGGGAGCGATGAAATATGAACTGAAATGTAGAACTTGAGAGCGGAGAAATAATAATACCGGTGGAGAGTGGTAAAGTGTAGAAAGGACACCGGCCCTTTAAGGGAAGCTGTACTCTGCTGGAAGTTGAGCTGGAAGCAGGTAATGTTGTAGCTGGAAACAGATGAATCCACAATGGATTGGAGAGTCAGGCTACACCGCAGGTGGAATGCTGGTGCGGGTCTCTATGGTGGAAGTCTTGAGACAGGAGCTGGAACCTGGAAGACAATCACAGGAGAGAGACAAACAGGAACTAGGTTTGACAACCAAAGCACTGACGCCTTCCTTGCTCAGGCACAGTGTATTTATACCTGCAGCAAGTAAGGGATTGGCTAGGCAATTATGCAGATTAACAATACTGACAACAGATTGGAGGAAATGATCAGCTGACAGAATCCAAGATGGCTGCGCCCATGCAGACATTGGAGGGAAGTTTGGTTTGTAATCCATGTGGTAATGAAAACAGTAATGGCGGCGCCGGCCACTGGAGACAGGAGACGCCAGGCTGACAAGTGCACATCCAACCACGCGGACACAGCGGAGGCCGCGGCTGACGTAATCGCCACTCTGACACTCTGCATGCAGAAGCTCAGGGACGGCGGCGGAGGCCGCGGGAGACGCCATGCCAGATGTAATAAGGCGTTACTGTGACAGCGTCTCAGAGTGACAGGAGAGGATACAGGAATGTACACATCAGGATAACAGATGGGATCCGGTCCTGGAGCGCTGAGCCAGCCTTAGGAGGCATCTGATGGGTAAGAAATGGCGTCCAGATACCCGGATCGTGACAGTCACAAAAGAACCTTCTAAGCAACTGAAGGCTTTTCTGACATTAGCTAATGTTAATATTCATGAGTCGATCATCAGGGGAACACTGAACAACAATTGTATGCATTGCAGGATTGCAATGAGAATGCAGCTGCGCTCCAAAAAGAATATTATTCCCCACTGAAGTTTGTAAAGATCACCTGGACAAGCCAGAAGGATACTGGAACAATGTTTTGTGGACAGATGAGTCCACAATAGAGCTTTTTTGTTTAAATGAAAAGCGTTATGTTTGTAGAAAGGAGAACACTGCATTCCAGGATAAAAACGTGTTATGCACACCAGTGCCAGCAGGAATGTACTGGTGTCTGAACGGTGAGGGATGCAAAACAAATGAACTCACAGACAGACTGGGGAATATGACATTACATACACAGAAGGTGATAGGGTAACAAAATAAACACCAGGTGAACAGAGAAGCCCAAAGGCTAAGAAACTGGGTGTCTCCCTAGTATTAGGAATGCTCAGATGGAAAGAAGCGAGATGTAGTGATTTAATACGTAGAGAACCCGAAATGCTGTTGCTAAGGGCAACAGCAAAACCCTAAAGGGTTACCAACGGGTGTGGCAGTAAACTCCTTGGTCAGAGATGGAATAATAGACACAAGGAGAGTCTCCACAATCCTAGTCCTCACTTGCAGTGCACTGGTTCAGTTTACTGCCACTAAACTGACACCTGAACACCTTGCACAGTGAGAAAGGATTTTGGCAGGCAAGTCTGAGAATACAGCCGCAAACTTGCTAGGTTCACAGAGTAGCAAAAGAACCCCAGCAGGTTAAACGACTGACTCCAGTCTTACTGCTAGGTCTGGATTGGCAGAGTGTAATACCAAATCCCAAGGCCTATTTGCAGTAAGCAACAAACAAATACAAAGTTTACACAGTACTAGCTAGCTTTCAGGAACTGACTAACCAACAAAGATTCAGCAGCATCTGCCTAACCTGAGAAGAGGGTTTATATAGCAGGTGCTGTCCACGCCCCACTCAGACCTCACAGACTGTGAGCACAAAAACCAGCACCGGATCCCCTGCCGTGCACAGAGCCTGTAACCACTGCACAGCAAAAGACCCGAACCGGAGTATCAGCTACGCTCAGGTTACTCCGCTAGCACTTGTCTCCAGGTTGCCATGACGACGTGGCAGCACAGAGCAGGAGACCCTAACAAAACGTCATACCATGTGTAGTTGTTAACGCCAGGAGATACACATCATGGCCGTTGCCTAAGAGCCAGGATGCTGCACCTCCCACTGACCACCGCCCGGTGCCTAGAAACAGGCGGAGGCTGGGTGCAAGGTCTCCTGGCTCCCGTCTGGCTCCTAGCAACAGGCTGACGCCGGGCGCTGGTAGCCGCCGAACTCCTAGCAACGGGGGCGAAAGAGGCAGATGGCATTCCCTGTTGCTGGTTAATTAAAATACTCAGTTGTCTGTGTAGGGACATGCAGCAGGGCAGCTGCACGGTATTGTTAATTAGGGTTTTTAGCAGTGATTGGTGCAGCACCATTTCTATTTTCTTCCTGCCCTCTCCCAAATCACTGGTGATAGTTCCTGCTCTTGTGAGAACCTGTCAGACTGTGAAATACCTGTGATTTTGAGACCCTGCCTGACTGATTTCCTGATCTGATCCAGCTAGCCTTGAATTCAGGTTTTGGTGTCGAGTTCCTACACAGGCATTGTCTTGCCTGCTTTTCTTTATTGTATCCACCTTATGCATTGTTGCATTTACAAATCATTTGTATTCACAGTCTCGTTGTTCATAACACCCTGTGCATTGTTGCATGTACATAGTGATTGTGTTATTATTATTATTCCAACCTGTAAATTTTTGCCTGGAATCCAGACAATATGTGAAAAATGGTGGTGGTGTTATCATGGTTTGGGCCTGTTTTGCTAAATCTGGCCCAAACCATGATACCACCATGCTACGATCAGGCACTCAGACATGCGGGGTCCACCCAGCATGTCAGTGCCGCCCCCTTCCCCCCCCCCCCACAGAAATGCAAAATCATCGCACAGCAGCGATGCTTTTACATCTCAGGAGTTACTTCCGGCCAGCGCAGCTCCAGCGGCTGGCCAGGAGAACCTCTTCGCTGCCCTGGGTCACAGCGGCTGCATGTGACGTCACACAGCTGCCACGGCCAGCCCTCCCCAACGGTCCGGCCACGCCTGCGTTGGCCGGACCGCGCCCGCTAAATGATGGCTTAATGCCGCCATGCAGCCCCCTCCCGCCCAGAGACCGCATCTGCCTCAGAGGCGATCGCTAGGTAACGACGGCCTTCGGACGTCTGGCATGCACCGTTCCGACCCGATCGCTGCGCTGCAAAAAACTGCCGCGTGCAATCGGGTCGGAATAACCCCCAATGTCAGGACATCTGTCCATGAGCTGCATCTCAACAGAATGTGGGTCATGCAGCAAGACAACGACCCAAAGCACACAAGTCATTTGATCAAAGAATGGTTCAAGAAGAATACATTTAAAGTTTTGGAATGGCCAACTCAAAGTCCTGACTTTAATCCAATCGAAATGTTGTGGAAGTACCTGAAGCGAGCAGTTCATGGGAGGAAATCCACCAATATAACTGAGTTGAAGCTGTTTCGTACAGAGAAATGGGGTAAAATTCCTCCAAGTTGATGTTCAGGGTTAATCAACAATTACCGAAATGTTTACATGCAGTTATTTCTGCACAAGGGGGTCATACCATATACTGAAAGCAAAGGTTCACATACTTTTGGCGCTCACAGATATGTGATACCGGATCATTTTCCTTCATGAATAAAATAAATGAGCAAGTTTAATTTCTTTGTCTCATTTGTTTTTATTTGGTTCTATTTATCGGAATCAGTACGAGATCCCGCCGGACGAGAATACCGACACTGGGATCCTGACCAGCACAATCTCGACAGGGGGGCAAGCGCAATGCAGCCCCTTGCGGGCTCACTGCGCTCGCCACGCTGCGCTCGCCACGCTGCGGGCATGGTGCCTTGCTACGCTTGGCACACTCATTTATTCTCCCTCTGTGGGTGTTGTGGACACCCACAGAGGGAGAATATGTCGGGATTGTGCCGGTCGGGATCCCGGTGTCAGGATTCCGACCACCGGGATCCCGTCTGGAGTGATCTTGACCGCATCCACTATTTATCCACTTTTAGGACTTGTGTGAAAATCTGATTTAGTTTTAGGTCAAATTTCAGTAGAAAAATAGAAAATTCTGAAGGGTTCACAAACTTTCAAGCACCACTGTATGTTCAGTGCAGCAATCGGGATGCAGTTATGTGACCGGCGGTCCGGGGACCGACAGTCAAAATACAGACGCAGGAATACCACCCAGTGGAAAGCCCGACAGTTGGCATGTCGAATGACAGGGACTATTCCCACTCGTGGGGGTCCATGACACCCATAGAGTGCGAATAGAACCTGTGGGGAGCGCTCCCCCTCCCCACCGCAATCGGTATGGTGACCGGCGGTAACCCAACCACCGGTCACCCATACCCAACCCGCTCAATGAGTGTCCAGGAGCCTTGTTTTTGTATCAGAAGCTGGACATGGTCAGATCAGTCTTGGTACTTCTGCAGTCATGTGGATCCAGGAGTAAAGGGGGGTACTCACGGGAGAGATGTGTGCTGAGCGATCTTAACACAGACCGCTCAGCACACATCTCTCTCCCCGCTCAGCACAGCGCGATGTGCTGAGCGAGGGGGAAAGCCGACGGGGAGCCGCTCACTTCACACAACGGTGAAGTGAGCGACCCGCTAGATTGAGCCTGCATGCAGGCTCAATCTAGCACCGGCGATAGCGATGCGCGGGGCCGCGCATCGCTATCGCTGGGGGGCATACACACGGCAGATCCGTGCTTAAAATCTAAGCAATCTAGCAAGATTGCTTAGATTTTAAGCACGGATCTCTCCGTGTGTACCCCCCTTAAGGCTCCTGAGTCACACCTGCTCACAGTATTTATATCAAAATACACAAAGAATGGATATAATTGCTCTTATTAGAATAACTGAAACCTCTGATTGGTCATTAGTACTTATCTAACTTGCACATACTCAGTAAGAATAAACCAACACCCGAGAACATGCTAACATGATGCAAGACACAGTTAAGAGCAGTACGCAACAAAAAGGATGTACAGTATACATTTGTATTCCTACTGTTACAATTCACCTTTGCTCTCATCCTGAATTGATCCATATTCCTGCCATTCTTGGGGGAAATTCACACATTTTACTGCACATAGGACCTGATTCACTAGCTTTTGCAAATGTGAGTTTGCACGCAGTGAGCAATTATCGTCAGACTGTGCATGCGCTTTAAACACATTGCGTATGCGCAAAGAGCAAAATGCGATCGCCTTGCATATGCAGACTAACTGTACGCATTTTGATTGACAGGAAGTGACCTTTCGGTGGGTGGTAACATGGCATTTTGGAGGAGTGGTTGGGAAAACGCAGGCATGTCATGGCCGTTTTCGTGGAGTGTATCTGACATCTTCTGCGAACTGCATTCTCATTGATTTAAATCATACTTACCTACATTGTATTTCTTCTCTCCGGGAGCTACCCCACAAAACGGGAGCCTCCCACAGCTTCCGGGAGAGTAGGTAAGTATGATTTAAATATGCTGGGGCAGAGCCGGCCATAGGCATAGGCAATTGCCTATGGCATTTGATATGCCTAGGGGCATCAGCAGCTTCTGCTGATTAAAATGATATGCGGCATGCCTATATTCTGTGTGTAGCATTTCTTATGCAGATACAGCCACAGTCTCACACATTATATAGGCATGCTGCATATCATTTTAATCAGCAGAATCTGCTTGTGCATCCTAGCCACATAGCAATGCAAATAAGAAGCATTTTCATAAAAAAAGGTGCCCGATGTTAGCACTGAGGCAAGATTCATGAGGACACATCTGTATCCAAGCAGAGGCAAAAGTCACAGTGTTAGTGGCAGTGTGAGTGCTGTGTGCATGTGAGTGGGTTGGTTGTGAAGTAGTGTTCGAAATATGTGTAAGGAGCATTATGTGTGTCATGTAAAAATGCATTAATAATGTGCAACATATGTGTAAGGGGCACTATGTGTATCATTATGTGTATGTGCATTAATAATGTGCGGCATATGTGTAACCTGGTACTACTCTATGTGTGTCATTATGTGTATAGGGGCACTAATAATGGGCAGCAAATGTGTAGGGGGCACTATGTGAGTCATTATGTGTATAAGGGCATTAAAAATGTGAGGCATATATGTAAGAGACATTATGTGTAAAAGGGCATTAATAATGGTTGTCATAATGTGTAAGGCACATTATGTTAATAAGGACATTAATAATGTGTAAGGCATTACTGTGTGGAATTATGGTTATAAATGCAGTAATAATGTGTGGCATTATGTGTATAAGGTGCTCTACTATGTTGTGTTGCGTATAGAAAGGGCACTACTGTGTCGTCTAATATGAATAAAGAGCAATAGGGTGTGATGTAATGTGAATAAGGAGCAATTCAGTGTGATGTAATGTGAATAAGGGGCTCTACTTTGAGGAGTAATGTCTATAAGGTAAAGTAATACTACTGTGGGATGTAATATGTATTATGGACACTATTGCATGATCAAATGTGAGTAAAGTTGCAGTACTGTGTGGTTTAATTGGAATTGGGGTTACTATTGTGTGGCCATGTCCCTTGCCAGCAAAAACACACCCCTTTTTGGGCTGTGCGCCAAATGTGCGAAATGTTCCTATTTAAAATATAGGGGGTACAAACAACAAAATAAGGACTGCTATGGGTGAGGGGTGATCGTGCTGGGAAAGAGGTGCAAGGTCAGAGGCGGAACCAGCGATGGTGCTAGGGGGCACCAGCCAAAATCTTGCCTTGGGCATCATATTGGTTAGAGCCGGCTCTGTGCGGGGGTCAGCCTCATGCTGCTCATTTTTGTGTGTATGCATTGTGAATCTGCTAATGCATACGCAGATTTGCGAATGCATCAGTGGGCATCTTTTATCCTTTCTGTCTTCTCTTTATGTGCAATATTTTGCAATTACAGATTTGTGAAAATCACTATCTCAGCCTCAATAGCGATCCATAGTGAATTAGGCCCATAATTAGGTGTGTTTGAAGTATTACATACTTTACTTGCTAGACAAAACGTAGCCTTACTACCAACATAAATTCCCAAAAGCAAGAGGAAGGCATACCCTAACATATGTAGTATGCCTGCTACCCACCCTTTTATTCCTGGGAATCAATTCGCAGCATTTATCCAGAAAAACCAACCCTCATTGGAGCCCCAATTGTCGTATTGGTATTTTTTTTCCTGAACTCATCATTCAACTCTTGTATTTGTTTCATGTGTGCAGCTATTGGTTCGCTGAATGTAATGAAATGACAGCATACAGGGCCAACTATTTGACACATACCGCCCCGGGCTGCCGTAATATAATCAAGAACCTATTAATATTTTCTTAATACTTTTACATGAAATCTCAATGTCTCTATTTGTATGGATAACATACCCAGTACTTTGTCTGTAATATTATCATTTAGTCAAATCTTCTACTTAGGGGCATATGCAATTACCCACAAATGATGACCGCAGGTAATTGTATCGCCAGGTGTTATCCTATTAGCCCTGATGCGGGTTGCTCCTTCCCCCAGTGCCGGCACTTATCATAGCTTATGCTTCGGGTGCCTCAGGCACCCGAAGCATAATCCGCGATAAGCGGCTGCCGGAGCCTCAATAACATATACATTATGGTAAGAACTTACCGTTGATAATGGTATTTCTCCTAAGTCCACGGGTTCCACAGGATAACAATGGGATATGATGGAGTGACAGCGGATTTGCACCAATCAGTCAAAGCTTTCCAGCCTCCCAGCATGCAACGGGCCGTCCATAGATCCCCGCCCCCTGGCTCAGACAAATAAGTTGTATTCCAAAGCTCAAGGCAGGAGCATTATGTAGAACCCTAATCAGGCGAGAAGAACACACATGCACACCCTTCCGTACAAGAAGGAAGAGGTTAGTCAGTAAAAAAGGATTCTCAAATCAGGTGCATCAGGGTGGGATCCCTGTGGAACCTGTGGACTTAGGAGAAATACCATTATCAATGGTAAGTTCTTATCATAACGTATATTTCTCCGGCAGGGTCCACAGGTTATCCACAGGATAACAATGGGATTTCCCAATGCAGTTTAGCTGTGGGGACGCTCCTGATGCACAGGAGAATCCTTCGCCCGAATTCAGCATTGTGAGAGGCAAAGGTATCCAAAGCATAATGTCTTAATGGTTGTGTAAATGGAAGACCATTTGGCTGCCTTACATACCTGTTCTGTTTAAGCACCACATTGTGCTGCCCATGAAGGACCTACCTTACGAGTAGAGTGAACAGAGACATTAGCCGGAATAGGGAGATTAGCTAGAAAATATGCTTCGTCATATGAAGTCATCTTGCCAGTGTCTGCCTACCAGCATGTCATCCTCTCATATGAAATCCATAGAGAATGAAAAGAGAAAATACTTCTCTGATGACACTGGTACCATCTACGTAGATCCTTAATGCACGGATCAAGTCCAGCGATGCATCTCCCGCAGAAAAGGTCCGGGACAATATTTCCCATTTGTTAAGGTGGAAGTTAGTCATCACCTTAGGAAGATACCCAGATCTAGTTCTGCGAACTACTTTCTCTGGATAAACAATCAGAACTGGGGAACAATATGACAATCCCTGAGTCTGATATTCTTCTAGCTGACGACTCAGTCAGTAGAAAAGACACTTTAGTTGTCAATCATTTGTAATCCATATTATTAAGTGGTTCAAATGGGGCAACTTAAAGGATTTTCAGGACTAACCAAGTCCATAGGCACTGTAGGAAAACAACCAAAGGTTGATGCGCAGCATACCCTGGAAAAAAAGATACGCACATCCTGTAAGTTGGTTATTTACTTTTGGAACTGTACAGTCGATGCCGACCCTTGCTTCTCACAAGGAAGCCATCTATTCCTGTCTGAAGGAATGCTATGACCCTGGAGCTCTGAAAAAAATTATTGTGGCCATTCACCTACAGCATATTGTGTTTGCCGATGTTCACCATTCAAGTACTCACCAGGCCCAACGCCGCATAGCTTCCCAGATCTGGTGAGCTTGGGCATATCAAGTGTGGTGTGGCTGTAGGTTTTCTTTCACTGTACCAAAGAATATAGGCTTGCCATATGTGGTGATATATGCGAGCTAAGAAAGGTTTGTTTGCTCTGAAACTGTCTGAAAGTATCCTCTTGACCTGAGGATAAAGGTTTCAATGGCCACGCTGTCAAAGACAGCCGACAAACATGTCTGTAATAACCAGTATCCTGCATTAGTAGGTCTGGACATTGAGGAAGCAGAAGTAGAGCATCCATTGCAATTCTCTGCTATTGTTCCTGTATAAACTTACTCACCACCCTGGGTAATAGGGTATTTAGAGGAAAATCAATCCGCCAGATGAAGATCCTGTCTCACTGATAAGGCATCCACAACGATCGCCCTGGGATCCTTTGTTCTTGACCCATATGTGAGTACTTTGTTGTTCAACCAAGACATTCTGAGATACATCTCTACCACTTGTTTTCTAGATTCCAGAAGATCTCTTGGTGTAGAGCCCATTCACTCCTCTGAATGGTGTATCGACTTGAAAAAGTCCATTTACCCGTTATGATATTCAGACTGTAAACAGCGGACCAGGTTTGGATGATGAAATCCATCCTCTTAGGTATGTGACTTACCTTCTTCATCTCCTTTCCAGCTGAGAGTTACTTCCGATGTAGAGGTACTCCGGCAAACAGAAGACCACCCCTAGTGCCGTTGTCTTGTCCGAGCAGAACTGGACTGGTTTTCACATGAAGACTGTCCCGTGCCTACACCGTTACCTTGCATATGGCCCGAGGTTTCAACCTTTGTTGGGAGACAGCACTTTGGGAACACAATCTCCCTGACACTAATCCTAGTGTCAGAATCTTCCAAATCTGATATCAAAAGGATTTTCCTTTGCCCCGCTGGGATGTCTGTAGCCACCAGGTGTCACAACTGAGGGCTGGTGCTGACCAGGGGAAGCCTCAATTGTAGGGGCTGAGGTATATGTGAAACTGGGAAGCAGTACAGAGTTCTTAGACACGCAGGAAACCTTTACCACAGATGCCCGAAGGTGTGACCACGACAACAAAGGAAAGTTAAAAGGTTTTATTGAAACTCAGCTCACAAGCATATGTCGGCAGTTAGCAAAATTAAGAACAGCATATAAGTCACAGTTCCCAGGAGTGCATATAGGCAGTCTCTAGGTGTGGTATAATTAAGCACAGTCTTGAAGGACTTGGAGATGATATGTCCTTACCAACACCGATGCACTGGGTAGCTGATGGGAAACAGAAGCTGATGACTGAACTGCCGGGAAATGCAGGATAGAACCGACACAGGTGGTGAGCTGTGAAATGGTATCAGATACCAGTGTAATGGAAGATCAGATGCAGAAACACTGGTGATGCTAGAGATCGATGACAGAGCACCGATGGTGACTTGGGATCGATGGCGTAACACCGATGGTGACTTGGGATCGATGATGGAACACTGATGGTGACTTGGGATCGATGACGGAACACCGATGGTTACTTGGGACCAATGGCGGAACACCAATGGTTACTGGAGATCGATGGCGGAACACAGATGGTTACTTGAGATCGATGGCGGAACACAGATGGTTACTGGAGATCGATGGCGGAACACCGATTGTTACTTGGGATCGATGGCAGAACACAGATGGTTACTGGAGATCAATGGCTGTACTGCAGAGAAAGTCCATGGGAGGACTGCACACTGGAATCACTGAAGACGATTGAAGCACTGACATCTTTCCACCCCAGGAACAGGATATTTATACCTGCTGGGAAGCAGGGATTGGCTGGGCAATTAACCAGAGACCAGAGTACAGCTGCTGGGTAATCAGGCTGAGAGCAGAGTGCAGCTGATATGCTGAAAGGTAACATGTGACTAGGAAAACATGGCTGCGCCCATGTTAGCTTTTGGAGGGAAAGATTGTTTGTAACTTGAATGTGAAACTTAACCCTGATGCTGCCAGAATCACAGGGAAGAGATTTGAGACAGGCGAAGGGAGGGAGGAGGAGGAGGAGGAGGAATTGGTGGGTTTTGTGGTAGCAAATTGTATTGGGGTTACTAGGATACTGTACATTTGCTTAGTAAAGAAAAGACTGGTATTTTTAGCAAATGCAATCAGTGGCACTCAACATACAATGGCTGCAGTAGCTCCAGACAAATATAAGTGACAGAATGGTCACATACATCAAATACAAAACAAATTTAAATTCTATGTACATGCGCAGTATTTTAATGGGTGGGCTTGTGCAATAGAAATGTGGAAGCAACAGGTCAGGAGGAGTAGAAGGAGAAGGAGAAGTGACAAATCAGAGGAGGAGCTGGAGAATAGACAGTTTGGGAGGAGGAGGTTGGGAACAGACAGGAGGGTCGAGAGGAGGAGATATACAAGAGGCAGGTTGGGAGGAGGAGATATACAAGTGGCAGGTCGGGAGGAGGAGATATACAAGTGGCAGGTCGGGAGGAGGAGATATACAAGCGGCAGGTTGGGAGGAGGAGATATACAAGCAGCAGGTTGGGAGGAGGAGATATACAAGCGGCAGATCGGGAGGAGGAGATATGTAAGCGACAGGTCAGGAGGAGATGGAGAAGCTACAGGTCAGGAGGATATGGAGAAGCGACAGGTCAGGAGGAGGAGATGGGGAATAGACAGGTCGGGAGGAGGAGATGGGGAATAGACAGGTCAGGGGGAGTAGATGGGGAATAGACAGGTCAGGAGGAGTAGATGGGGAATAGACAGGTCAGGAGGAGGAGATGGGGAATAGACAGGTTGGGAGGAGGAGGTGGGGAATAGACAGGAGGGTTGGGAGGAGGAGATATACAAGTGTCAGGTTGGGAGGAGGAGATATACAAGCGTCAAGTCGGGAGGAGGAGATATACAAGCGTCAGGTCGGGAGGAGGAGATATACAAGCGGCAGGTCGGGAGGAGGAGATCTACAAGTGGAAGGTCGGGAGGAGGTGATATGCAAACGACAGGTCAGGAGGAGATGGAGAAGCGACAGGTCGGGAGGAGGAGATATACAAGTATCAGGTTGAGAGGAGGAGATATACAAGCGACAGGTCGGGAGGAGGAGATCTACAAGTGGAAGGTCGGGAGGAGGTGATATGCAAATGACAGGTCAGGAGGAGATGGAGAAGCGACAGGTCGGGAGGAGGAGATATACAAGTATCAGGTTGGGAGGAGGAGATATACAAGCGACAGGTCGGGAGGAGGAGATAAGGAAACGAAAGACAATACAACTAAGGGAGTAATAATATTTTTTGGTTTTGTTATAAGGGTGAAGAAGTTCTTTAGGTGAGACTGAGGGAGTTAATTAAAGGGTTAATGAACATGAATGGAATTAATTGATATGGAGTTAATTAATAATAGGGATTGGGGAAGGGATGCGGTCAAGATCCCGCCGGATGGAATCCCGACCGGCACAATCCCGACATATTCTCCCTCTGTAGGTGTCCACGCTATGCTGAGCATAGCGAGGCACTGTGCCCACAGTGTGGCGAGCGCAGTGAGCCCGCAAGGGGCTGCATTGTGCTCGCCCCCCTGTCGGGATTGTGCCAGTCGGGATTCCGGTGTCGGTATTCCGACCGCCGGGATCCCGACCGGCGGGATTTCGTAATGATCCCTTGGGGAGATAGTGATTGTAAAGTGGTTAATTCTGTTATGACCATGATGTAGTAAATAATTTTCTGAGTAGTGGTTAAATACGAATGAAATTGTATGCTGATCAGAAATAATCTATGGGGTCAATTCAATTTAATGCAAATTGAATAGTGCCGACACATATATACCCTTCTTTCTACTGCAGCGCAGCCAGTACTATTTGGGAGAGGAGCTTTTAAAAAAACAAAAACTGATAGATAGATAGATAGATAGATAGATAGATAGATAGATAGATAGACAGACAGACAGACAGACAGACAGACTGACAGATAAGAGAGATAGAGTAGATAGATTGTAGTTAGAAAAGAAGGCACTCAAAGAGACTTTAAAAAAAAAGTATCTAATGGAAAGTACATTTTGGCCCAGGACAGGTTCAGGAACCCGTTTCCTGATAATGGGCCTTTTTCAGCACAGGTTGGAGATGTGTTGCATTCGCATTCTCCCAACCAGCTGCAATGGGCCTGTGCAGGCTGTCATATTGCGGTCGCATCGCAGAAGGATTTGACTGCTGTATGATTGACAGCACCCGGTGGTGGGTGGCGTCTTGGCATTGGGGAGGTATTCCATGAAAACCCAAGCATGCCCGGATCGTTATTGGGGTGCCTGCGTGATGTCACGCGCAGCCGCTCCAATTTAACAAATGGTGGCGGTGTGCCTGCCTTTGTTAGGCAGCGGAGGCAAGGTGCATCCACAATTCAGCGATGCGATCGCAATCGCATATCTGCCAAGTATTTGCGTGCTTGGCAGCCTTGCCTTTTGCTGGATGTCCCCAGCATGTGATCACAGCCAGTTGCAGTTTTGGTAAAATAACAAGACTGAACTGAAGCTGAATGAGGGCCTTTGCTTGTTCCTGCTGAAAAATAGCACTATGTTTTCTTGAAGACCTGAAAAACCCTATAGTCATTGTTTAAGAGAGCTGATATTTTTTTTTAATTAAAATACTGTATATATTCATTACCACTTTTATGACCAATATAATTGTATTTGTTATTACGGTTTGCATTTACATATTTGTAAAATGTTATAAGTAAACATACTGTATATAGAGTTCTACTGAAATAACAGTAAAAAATGGCAAAGAAAATCCTCTCGTGGCGCTGCAAGATGGAGCAGCAATGGGCGGTACAAAAATAGGTCACCAACTTATGCAACTATATATAATGGAAAAGTACAACCTCACTTACTGCGCTCCAAATGTCCCCTTGATTGTATAGTTCTCACCAAGATAATGGTATTACATGAAACAGAAAGACATAAATCACGACATAGTGTAATATTTTCTATGTAAAATAGTTCTTCGCAAAGTGTGGGGTGGAAGAATAAGTGATGAAGAATAATCCCAGAGAGAATTCCAACGTCCACCTCCTTATAGGATTACCCAAAGTGATGTCATGCCAACGGAACAGGGAATTCGTACATGTATGCTTACTTGTATAAGCGAAGTAGAAAACACATAAAGGTTTCTTTGTTAGAGGTGTAGACTTTCTTCTTTAACCAATGTGTTGAGGATGAGTATCACTCATGCAAGTGAATAAAAATTAGAAAGGGACCCAATTAGGGCAAAGCTTAACCCCTTTATTGAGAATAAAATATAAATAAACGACCAGCCATACCATGGAAGAAAACTTGAGATGGAAACCAGCTGACACAATATGACCCGGGTATCAATATGTCATGAGTTTTCCTTCATGTATATGCCAGGTTAAAACATCAATAGGCACTGTATCAACGCGTTTCGACGCTCACCGGCGTCTTTATCAAGATTTAACAGTGTATGTGACTATAAAAATATAAATATACAGATATACAATAATATCAATCCAATTGCACTTATCACAATTTCAAATGAAATTACCACAAAAATTGAACAATCCTAACATAAGTATGAAGACATATGACATACCACTGATATGCAGCCTCTCCTGTATTGTCAGCTGAATGAAATGTTCAAGATCTGACACTCCTTAAATAGCATGGGCATAAATGGGTTGGGAATCCTGTCAGCCAATCCACTAAGGTCCACTATAATGGACACCCAAACTGACCAATTATATAGGCCATCTCTATTAAAACATTTGCATATTTAGTGCCAAAGTTAAATCTGTGACGTTCCGTCCTGTCCCCATGGTTACACATCAACTTCCGGTCACAGAGTCATCTAGTGACGAACACCAATACCCGGCATATCACTGCCCACTGCGTCTCCTCCCCGTGGTTACACGCTGGGCTAGTGATGAAGTGCGTGTCACCCGATAGCCGCGTCACGTGATAGCGCTCCGTGACACTTCATAACAAAGACCTGTTATCATGCGTGTCCTCCCCGTGGTTACACGCTGGGCTAGTGACGCAGTGCGCGTCACCCGATAGTCGCGTCACGTGATAGCACTCCGTGCCGCATCATAACAAAGACCTGGCAGGATACAGTGTAATATATCCAATGTTTCCCTTTGGTTTTTGTCTATCACCAGGTGGTCACTAAATATACATATTATAGATGAATTAGCTGGCCGGTTATTAAACTATACACATGTAGTAATCAAATGCCCACTACAAAGATGGCGGCTGCTGATAAAGAATAATTACAATGGTTTAGAATTTTTCTTTTTATATTGTGCAAGACCACCCAAATGCCCTAATGACAATATTGGTAGATGGGGTGACTATGCAGTGATATCCCTATATATAGGTACCCATATAATAAATGGGAAAATATATATTTCCTAAAATAAATGACACACATGGATATAGTAAGCCCGAACATGTTACAAAAACCACCTAATTTCAAAATCGTGGTTTAGGCCATGAGGTTTCAATCTGTTGAACTCATATATGTACCTCATTTCGGCCTTAGCCAACCTATTGTCCCTATCTCTTGTTCTCCAATTGTTTTTGATACGTTTAAATGCATAAAAACTTTTTATACCTTTTAGGGACATGTCGTGTTTTTCTTTAAAATGCATAGAAAAAGGATGATTAGTGTTCCCATTGATAATATTCCGAACATGCTCGGCCCAATATATAGTAATATTGTATTTGCATACAATCCCATATATGACATAATCTGTGTGACAGGTGATGAATTCATCTATTTTCATAGTTTTCTTTTCCCAAGTAAAATTGGTTACTTTAGATTCAGTACTGGGACAGGCTTTACATAATCTACAGTCTCCACATCGATAAAAGCCTTTGTTTCTTGGGAGAAATCTTTTGCCGTCCATATGTAATGAACTGGACACGAGACTGTTCTTAATGTTAGGTGCCCTTTTATATGTAAACTTCAGTCTCTCGGGTAGTACCTTCTTTAGAATCTCATCCTTCAGAAGGATATGCCAATTCTTTCTAACAATTCCCTCTATCCTTTTGTATTGTTTATTGAATTGAGTGTGGAATGATACTTGAAAATTTGTAGTACTGTTAGTTTTCTTATTTGGTACATTTCAATAATGTTAATCTATCAACCCTTTCGACTTCTTCCGATATTTCAGACAGTTTCGCAATTTCGTACCCCTTTTCTGCAAAGTTTGTTAACATGGTCGAAGCTTGGTCTTTATATGTTTGGTTATTGGAGCAATTCCTCCGCAACCTAAGTAGTTGACCTTTGGGTACATTTTCCAACCAAATGGGTAAATGATTACTATCTAGGGGTATGTAAGTATTACAATCTGTAGGTTTTACATAATTACTGGTAGACAAACATCCATCCACTCTCTCTATACTTAAATCTAGGAAGTGAATGGCAGATCGACTACTGTCAAAAGACAAGTTAATGTTCAAGGAGTTATTATTGAGATACTGACAGAATTCTTGAAGACCAGACTCCTCCCCCTTCCAAATAAAAATAATATAGTTGATGTACCCCCACCACCTCACCAGGTTTGCGCTCCAGCCATGACCAGTCCACACATGGGATTCCTCCCACCTGGACATGAATAGATTGGTTTAGCTGGGCGCGAACCTGGTGCCCATGGCGGTACCGACTAATTGTAAAAAGATATCAAAATTAAAATAATTATTCTTTTTTTTTTTAAATCAATAGTTTTTATTGAAAGAGATAAACAATTTTTATGGGGTACAGAATGCAGAAAAGAAAAAACAGGGGGGGTGATACAACGATACAATACATTGCAGGGATATGAACAGTAGGTATACAGATGGGAGAGGGAGGGGGGGGGGGGTAGGAGTCCAGACTAGAGTCGGGGGAGTAGTACATCGGGGCCTAGTAAGCATAGTACATCAGAAAAAGGAGAGGCACATAGAGAATCTATACATTGCAGTGGGGTAATGATGGCCTAACCTTGCTGGGCAGTATTTATAGGTACGCGTTAGGAGATGATAGTGGGAGGGAAACCTAGTTGGGGGCCACCCTCAACGGGGGAGCGGAGGGGTGATTGCCTAGATATTGGGAGGTGTGGTAAGGGGCGGTATGTTTTAGGTCAGACTATATCTGTTTGCACGGTTGGACTGGGTGGGGATGAGGTGGGGTTATGAAAATATTGAGACCCTTCCGTCGAAGAGACAAAGCTTTGCCACACTAACCATCGCGCTTTGAGGGAGGAGTAATTGAGAGAGGAGGAGGCGGATTCCGTTTCCATAAGGAAATGGTGGTTTATCTTATGTATAGCTCTTACCAGGGTAGGGGGAGTGGATTGTTTCCACATTTGGGCTAGGTTTGCGCGCGCGGCTATCAGGATGTGGCCCAGGACATATCTGGCATCTGAGGTTATTGATGAGGGGACGACTTGAAGTAATGCTAGAGTTGGGTCTGGTGCCAGGTGGGTGGACAGAACTTTATTTATTAGCTCAAAGACATCCAGCCAATATTTAGTGATCTTTGGGCACGACCAGAATATGTGGAAGATATGACCTACCGAGCCGCATAGTCTCCAGCACTTATTGCTGTGAGAGGGCCAGAATTTATGAATTCGGTCTGGGGTTTGGTAAATTCTGTTCACTAGTTTTATATGCATTTCAGTGTGGTTTAAGCACTGGGACATAGAGTACGAGATTAAGAAGACTTGGCGCCAGTCATTGGGGGATAGGATTTTGCCCAAGTCCTGTTCCCATTTCTTTTGGGCATTTGATTTGGAAGGGGAGGTAGGAGTCAGCCGAAGTTTATACCAGTATGTGATGTCGCCTTTGGATTCCGGTAGGGAAAGGCGAGAAAAGAGGGTGTGTGAGCTTGTGTGGAGCGTTGGGTAGGTAGGAGGGATCGTCTTCCACCAATGTGCTACTTGCATATAGTGGAAGAGTTCTGAAGCTGGAAGTGAGTATTGTGACTGGAGAGTTGAAAAGGATTTAAGATAGAGTCCATCGAGTAAGTCGCCTAGGAATAACACTCCTGCGCGTTTCCATTTGGATAGGTTGAGGTGCGGTATCATCTGAGCTAGTGTAGTGATGGATATCTGGGGGAAATGGGAGATGGTGGATGCTAGAGAGGCTGATAAGGAGTCCCAGGCTTGTAGGGCGGCTTGCGTGGAGGGAAGGAGGGACGGTTGGGTAGGCCGAAGCGACTTTGGGATGCGGAAAAGGTCAGCTAGTGGAATTGGGTTTGACCGTATTTGTTCTAGCTCCATCCAACCAGTGTGCAAACGGGTTGTGAAATAGTGTTTAATGGGGGCTAAGAGGGAAGCTTCCTGGTATAGAGGAATATTGGGTATGTTGAGACCTCCAAGCGCTCTTGGCAAGGTCATTCTTGAGAGAGCCATTAAGGGTGGTTTTGAGGACCAGATATATTTAGACATAATAGAAGAGCAGGTTTGAATGGCTTTCTTTGGGAAGGGGTAAGGTATTGTGCGGAAGAGATACATAAGTTTAGGCAATAAGGACATTTTAAATGCCGCCATCCGTCCCAGCCAAGAGACCTCGTAGGAAGACCAGGCTTTCGTAAGTGCTTCTAATGACTCTATCAAGGGAGCTAAGTTGACAGAGAAGGCATCTGCAGTGGAGATAGGGATATTGATACCCAGGTATTTTATCGTGCTAGTTCGCCAGTTATATGGAAAGGAGGCTTGGAGTGCTGGGGTGGAATGGGATAGGTTGAGGGGAAGGGCGTCTGTTTTAGTTGTATTTAATTTATAGTAAGATGCGAGGCTGTAGGCATCTAGTACAGAATGCAAGACTGGAAGAGTTGTAGTAGGGTTAGAAATAAAGAGGAGGACATCGTCTGCGAAGAGGCTCAGTTTGTGCAGGGATGTACCAAACCGAATCGCCGGTATGTGGGGATTGTCTCTTATTTTAGCTGCCAGGGGTTCGATTGATAGGACAAAGATTAGAGGGGATAGGGGGCAGCCTTGTCTGGTGCCATTTGTGATAGGGAAAGGGTCGGATAGGAAGCCCCCGTTGTACACCCGGGCCGTAGGAGAGCTGTATAGTGCTAAGATAGAGGATAGGATACGGTCACTGAATCCGAATCTAAGGAGGGTTTGGCGCATGTACATCCAGTTTAATCTATCAAAGGCCTTCTCTGCGTCTAACGATAGCAAGAGAAGGCCCTGGTCTCCAGCTAGGGAGTCTATCAGGTTGAAGACCCGACGTGTATTGTCAGACGGTTGTCTCCCGGGGACGAATCCAGTCTGGTCCGGGTGTATCAGAGAGGGGAGGAACTTGTTAATGCGTGTTGCAATCATTTTAGCATATAATTTGATATCGCAGTTTAGGAGCGCTATTGGTCGGTAGTTATGTACAAAGGCGGGGTCTTTTCCGGGTTTAGGAATAGTGACAATACGCGCTTCTAAGAGTTCTGGGGGGAGGGAGCCGTGGTCTGAGATTGTATTGTATAGCGTAGTCAGGAGGGGAGAGAGGGCGACACGGAAAGTAGAATAGAAGTCAGAAACAAAGCCGTCTGGGCCGGGTGCTTTATTCCTGGGTGTGGACTTAATAGCTGCAGAAATTTCGTCTTCGGACCATGCGGTATTTAGAGAGGCCAGCTGGTCCCGTGTAAGGGTTGGGAGGGAAAGATCATCTAGAAAGGAAGAAATAGACGGAGGGGTGGGTTGAGGGGTGGAAGGGTCAGTTGCTAAGTTATATAATTTGGCGTAATAGCTTGCGAATTGGTTCGTAATATCTTTGGGGTTCAAGATCTTTTGTTTGGTGGGAGAATAGATACATTTAATTCTATTTCTAGCTTGTTGGACACGGAGTTTGCGTGCTAGCATTTTGCCTGCTTTGTTGCCTAGTAGATAAAATTTGTGGCGCATTCTATTCAAGGCCGCTTGGGTGCGAGCGAGGAGCAGCTTTTGTAGCTGGCCTCGGGCTTTGGAGATCTCGATTTTAAGTGTTTTGGAGGGGAGGGCCCTATTCTTGGTCTCGAGGTCTAGCAGGTCATTCTCCAGTGTCTTTTGCTTTTGTTGGGCTTGTTTTTTGAGAGTGGCGCCGGCTTGAATGGCGGCTCCCCGGGTAACGGCTTTAAAGGCACACC
This sequence comes from Pseudophryne corroboree, assembly GCF_028390025.1. Taxonomy (NCBI): domain Eukaryota; kingdom Metazoa; phylum Chordata; class Amphibia; order Anura; family Myobatrachidae; genus Pseudophryne; species Pseudophryne corroboree. The sequence goes on from NC_086454.1 coordinate 203,175,738, forward strand.
AATGAGTGATAGGGGAGGTATCTTGGGGGGAATTGGTGGCTAAGTAGGAGTCAATGGAGTCAGAGATTATTTTTTTTGACATAGGGTTATTTAGAAGATAAGGATATAGGCGCCATTGCCGGAGAGGGTTATAGGTACCTTGAAGGTTCCATTTCCAGAGGACTGGGGCGTGGTCCGACCATGTGATTGGTAGGATATCTATGTTTTTAGTTCTCTGGAGAGACCATTTATCGCACAAAATCATGTCAATTCTGGAATAAGAATTATGGACAAGGGAATGAAATGTGTAATCTCGTCCTGAGGGGTTTTGTGTCCTCCAGACATCGTATAGGTCGAATTCTGCAAGCAAATTGCGGAAGGCTAGGGATGGGCCAGAGGTGGTGGATGGGGCAGAGTGGGGAAATTGGCGGGACTTGTCCATTTTAGGGTCTAAGACAAGGTTATAGTCACCCAAAACTACCAGAGAGCCCTTTAGTGCATTCCGTATAGTGAGGAATAGTTTTCTCAGAAAGGGGACCTGGTTAGAGTTAGGTGCGTATAGGGATACCAGAGTAACCGGCTTGTCATCGAGGAGGCCTGTGAGGATAATGTACCGGCCATTTTTGTCTGAAATTTGAGAATGTAGGGAAAAGGAGACATTTTTGTTAAAAAGGATGGCCACACCATTTCTTTTGGAAGGGCCATTGGCATAGTATCCCACTGGGAAATGGCTATTCTTAAAGAGGGGGGGGTTGCTAGAAGAGAAGTGAGTTTCTTGTAGTGCTACTACATCCGCTTTTTGCTGGTGGAAGAAGGAGAGGGCTAGCCTACGCTTATTGGGAGAGTTCAGTCCTTTGACATTGAGAGAAATGAGGTTCAACATTGGTGACCTAGGTTAGGTATGATAAAGGGGGGTCTCTGGTGATCTATTGAAGCGTATCTGTACCGAGTACTGATAGGCAGTGGAAGGCAGGAGCATGGGTCGAGTCTGGAGCTCGTGGAGAGGGAGGGCATGTGGGGAAGATATGGGTCAGGTTTGAAACGAGTGAGGAGAAGGTAAGCAACAAAAAGAAAAGGTCCGGTATATTGGACCTGCATGACTACTGCAGGGGAAGGGGAAAACATTCGGGGGTTTGCAGTAGTACCGAAAAAGGTGGAGGCGGGCTGGATAAACCTGCGCCGTCACTCAATAACAACTTCTAAAAGAATTACCCTAGGGCGCTAACATCTTGTGTGGGCAACTGAAATTAGGGAATAAGTGCACCCTAGAACATGAACAGGTAAATAGTAGGTGTCTGTAACCGGGCATAATGTCGCCCATGGAAATATAACAACAGTTAAACAACATGTGAGGGAGTATTCCTGTAACTTGTAGACCTATAAGACATATTTATAATAAGGCATATCATGGCAATTGTAGGAAGAGACATAAAAAGGATATTTTCAGTTTCCCCAATCGGGGGGGAGAAAGGTCTACAGCCTCCGAGGACCGGAGGTTTCGGTGGGTGGATTTTGAAAAGACCCAACTCGGCTATCCACTGACTCAGGTGTTCGACCAATCATGGCTGACGGTGGTGGGACGTGCTGATGTAGACGGTTTCGAGATGGAAATGTCCCAGTCCAGCAACAGCTTCACACCTGCATCCAGAGAGGAGATTATGTAGGTCGAGTCTTCATACGAGATTATCAGTTTAACCGGGAATCCCCATCGGTAGCGGATGTCGTGGGATCTCAAAGCGAGGGTGATGGGGGTAAAAGCACGTCTCTTTGCTATGGTAGCGGCTGAGAAGTCTTGGAATATTTGGAGTCCCCCTAGGGTGTCTGTGTTTTTGGATTCTCTAGCGGCCCTCATAATGCGCTCCTTAACCGGGAAGAAATGGACTCGTAGGAGGGTGTCTTTAGGGAGGTCAGACGAGACGGATCGGGGTCTAGGGAGTCGGTGGATGCGGTCAATCAGGAGTTCCGAGTCGTCCGCTTTTGGGAGGAGTTTCTTAAATAGGGCAGTGGCGTAGGCTTCCAGATCCGAATTAGGGACTGAGTCTGGGATGCCTCGGATTTTAATGTTGTTCCGCCTTGATCTGTCCTCCATATCCGCCAATTTGGATTTGAATTGATCCAGATCTTGTTGTTGGCGATCATGGGATGAGAGTAGGTCATTGTGAGAGGTGACCAATTCCTCCATCTTGCGTTCTAATTGATCCGTCCTGTCTCCCAGAGCTACCAGCTCAGTTTTGACCTCTCGGATGGCAGAGGTCAGATCTTTAGAGAGTTCAGATTTGAAGGCGGACAGAATCTGGCAGAGGGATCTCACGGTTAGGGGGGCATCCGACTCGCAGTCCACTCCCGATACTGAGAAAGCCGTGGACAGGACACTAGGGCCCAAGGGATCCATTGTGGCAGAGGGAGATGAAACGTTTTGTAGAGGGGAGATTTGGAGGGATTTTCGTGGGGGGTTGGAGACTTTCGGAGGTAATGTCTCCTTTTTCTTTGTAGGAGCCATTTCTCGTCAGCAGCAGCGCACCATAGATCGCAGAGAGACGTGTTTCAGGGGAGAGTCCAGTCAGCTGATGGTGGTGAAACAGGGGTACTCAGTCACATTTATGGAGCTTTCGTGTTATTCAGACAGGCATGAGTGGCGGCAAACAGGTTTGAGAGCGCTCACATTGTGGAGGTCACTGAGAACATTGAGCTGGAGGGTATGATTGCAGGAACAGATCTGGGCTGGGAGAAGTGCTAATCCTGGCTGTCAATCCGAAGAAGGATGGGATCTCGGTCCGTCCCGAGGGTGATGCGGCAGGAGTATTGGGTGTTCTTTGGCCTCCGTTCTCGTGGGGTCTGGGGTGGGCCGTGTGAAGGATGCAGGGCTTAGTGTTCGTCGCCCGCAAGTACTATATCACCTCCTCCGGCCCCTATCTGGAATAGGTGCAGACTTCGGGGGTTATTAATTTCAGCCCCTCCAATGTTGAGGTATGAGGGAGAACTGAGGTGCTGTCTGGGAGACCTCTCAGACTGGGGTGCTTGGGGGGGGGGGGTGGGCAGCTGGAGAAATGGCCACTTTTCGTGGGTGACGTCCGCCGACGTACACTCCACTGGATTATTGCCGCTGTCGTGTCGCCCGAGGGCCTCTCCGGGCCGCCGGACGCGTAGGGCCCGGTGTGTCTGTGTGGCAGGGGAGATCAGCGGTGCCCAGAAGGGGGGGGGACGGAGTCAGACGAGGGTGATCACGCGGCGGGTCCCCGCACAACGCAGCGTACTCTTGATGCGCAGGTACCCAAGGGCAGGACCGGCTGGACGGGCAGGAGGCGAGACGGGAGGCAAGCTGGCTCAGTGGGATGGTAGCGGGGAGCGTTGTGGTCTCCTTACCTCCGGTCCGCAAGATGGCCGCCGGCAGGAGACAGGCGCGTCTGGCTGGTACACGGAGAGTCCTTCGTCGGCTGTGAGGCTCAGCAGCGGTCCCGCTGTGTATCTGGCCGGAGCCCAGGTCCTAGGAGTCGCGGTGTAGGTGGGGAGAGCCGTCTTTCCGTGGTACTTCCGGGCCTTCACGCGGGTCTGGAGCCCAGATTCGGGTAAGCTCCAAACTCAAGGCCCCGGATCTTAGCTGTGGAGTAGGCCGCGGGTAGGAGAGAAACACAGCGGCCTCCAAATTAGGTCCCCTTATGCAGGGTATGATCCGCAGCCCCAGTATAGTAGTTTCGGGGTGTTCAGGGGGAATTTCACCTGCAAAAATGCTGGTTTTATGCAGGCTTAAGCAGGAGCTCAGCAGAAACAGGACCTCTCTGCACAGCGTCCAGGCCACGCCCCCCCAAAATAATTATTCTTAAGGATGAATGATATGCCATCCAGAATAAAATGGGAAAGGGCATTATCAATATTTGCCCTATCCAATGTAGCTTTATTGGCTTCCAAACCATCCTCATGGGAGATGATCGTGTACAAGGATGATACCTCTGCAGTATTAAGAATAAAATCTTCTTCCCATTTGAAATCTAGAAGATGGTTCAAAATATCCCTAGTATCTTTGAGATGTGACTTTTCTCGAGTCACAAGGGGCTGGAGTTGGTGATCGATATATGCTGACAAATTGGACGTTATTGCATTTGTCCCTGCCACTATGGGCCTCCCTGGGGGGTTATCAATGTTTTTGTGGACTTTAGGAAGGAGGTATAACACCGGTATGGAGAAATTTTCATTTATCAAATACTGTGCCACCCACTCATCAATCACTCCCAAGGTTACATATTGGTTGACTAGATGACTATAAGATTTGAAAATGTTTGTGGACGGATCACCCTTAAGTTTTACATATGTTATCCCATCATCAAGCTGTCGCAAACCTTCTTTGATGTAATTGTCCTTGTCCATAATCACGATCCCTCCCCCCTTGTCTCCGGGTTTTAGAATAATATCATGATTCTCTTGTAGATTTTTTAGGCACTCACGTTCCTTTTTGGTTAGATTATTAATTTTATAAGGAGCCAACTCTTTAACTGATTAAACTCCTCCAAGACACTTTTATAAAAAGTGTCTACTATCACTGACCTGGTTTGGGAGTGTTGTGGACTCGGGGCTTCTTCCGATGACCGGGAAGAGGAACCGCCACTGGGTCGCAGTAGGGATGGCCGGATGTAGGTCTTCCTCATGCAGGACTACGTCGGCAGGCGGGAGGCACAGAGGAGTTCTTGACGGTCTCCTGTAAGACAAGACTCGTAGAAATACTGAAGGCTGGGGTACTGAGATATTAGAGGTACCGTGATGTCGGAGGCTCCGCGGTATTGGGGTTCTGAGGTGCTGGAAGTACAGGGCGTGCTAGGAGGCCCCTGGAGGTACGGAGATGCTTGGAGGCACGAGGTGCTTGGAGGCACGGAGGTGCTTGGAGGCACGGAGGTGCTTGGAGGCACGGAGGTGCTTGGAGGCACGAGGTGCTTGGAGGCACGGAGGTGCTTGAAGGCACGAGGGTACTTGGAGGCACGGAGGTACTTGGAGGCACGGAGGTGCTTGGAGGCACGAGGTGCTTGGAGGCACGGAGGTGCTTGGAGGCACGGAGGTGCTTGGAGGCACGGAGGTGCTTGGAGGCTCGAGGTGCTTGGAGGCACGGGGTGCTTGGAGGCACGGAGGTGCTTGGAGGCACGGAGGTGCTTGGAGGCACGGAGGTGCTTGGAGGCTCGAGGTGCTTGGAGGCACGGGGTGCTTGGAGGCACGGAGGTGCTTGGAGGCACGGAGGTGCTTGGAGGCACGGAGGTGCTTGGAGGCACGGGATGCTTGGAGGCACAGGATGCTTGGAGGCACGGAGGTGCTTGGAGGCACGGGATGCTTGGAGGCACAGGATGCTTGGAGGCACGGGATGCTTGGAGGCACGGGATGCTTGGAGGCACAGGACGCTTGGAGCTCTGGAATCACAGCTTCCGAAGGAGAAACGAAGATACTCAGGCACCGGATCTCTGCCTGGTATCCGCTTTTAAACTCCCCGCCCCAGCCTGATTGACGGAGCAGGCAGGTGACGTCAGACCTGCTCCGCCTGCTTGCCCTCACTTGCGATGGCGGCGTCCCTGCTTCCGGGAAGCCGCCGGGGAGCAGCGCCGACCCGCCACTGAATCCGGAGACCGCCAGGGGGAACGAGGCGCCGGGCAGACCAGACCACCCGTAGGGACAAGCGCGGCCGCCGCGGCCGCTGCAGGTTTGTAACAGTACCCCCTCCTCCAGGAGTGGCCCCTGGACACTTCCCGGGCTTAGTCGGATGTTTGGAGTGGAAGATCCGAATCAGACGAGGAGCCATTACTTCAGTAGCTCCAATCCAACTTCTTTCCTCAGGACCGTAACCCTTCCAGTCCACCAAGTACTGTAATTTTTTATGAAGATAACGGGAGTCAAGAATAGCTTTGATTTCAAACTCTGCTCCGGCTTCTGCCACTACTGACGTTGACCTAGGGAGTGCTGAGTGGAACCGATTCAGAACGAGGGGACGGAGTAGAGAAACATGAAAGGCGTTAGGTACTCGAAGATGGGCAGGCAAACCCAGTTTACAGACCACAGGATTTAAGACTTTTAGCACAGGGTAGGGCCCGATGAACCTTGGAGCGAATTTCATGGTAGGCACCTTCAGCCGGAGGTTCCGTGTGGACAGCCATACCCTGTCCCCAACTTTATATTGAGGTGCAGCTCGCCGTTTCTTATCTGCGAAGAACTTGTACCGAGCCGAAACCTGCTTAAGATTGGCATGAACCTTCCTCCAAATTTGTCCAAAGTGTCGTAGAGTGGATACTACAGCAGGAACCTCTACTAACGGAAGGCTTGGAAATTCCGGAACACGGGGATGGAACCCGTAATTGACGAAAAATGGTGATTCCCCAGTGGAAGAATGAAACAAATGGTTGTGGGCAAACTCCGCCCAAGGCAGCAACTCCACCCAATTGTCCTGTGAAGGAGAGAGGTACAGACGAAGAAAAGTCTCTAGATCCTGATTGACACGTTCCGTTTGTCCATTTGTTTGGGGATGATAAGCAGACGAAAACTTAAGTTTGATTTGCAGAGTCGAACAAAGGGCTTTCCAAAACCTGGCGGTGAACTGTACTCCTCGGTCAGAAACAATCTCTTGTGGCAACCCATGCAAACGAAAATGTTCTCGGATAAACAGTAGTGCCAGTTTCGGTGCTGTTGGAAGACCAGTCAAGGGCACAAAGTGTGCCATCTTCGAAAAACGGTCAACGATAACCCAAACGGTGTTGAAACCTTTGGAACAGGGCAGGTCAGTGACGAAGTCCATGGAAATGTGAGTCCAGGGTCTCACAGGGATAGGCAGAGGACGAAGTAACCCTGCAGGAGGCAAACGAGGAGATTTGTGTTGTGTACATTGGGGACAGGAATTAACGCAATCTTGTACATCCTTCCTCATGGTGTTCCACCAGTAAGATCTTTGCAGAAACTTGTACATCTTCTGAGCGCCGGGATGACCGGAAAACTTGGAGTTATGGACCCACAGTAGTATCCTTGAGCGGAATCTAGCTGGTACGGACATTCTTCCAGGAGGAGGAGCTGGAGTAGTTAAAGCAACAGAGACAGAAACTGGATTCAGAATTAAACCCCGCTCCGGAGGTTCATCCTCGTCAGAGGAAACTTGTGAACGAGAAAGTGCATCTGCTTTAATATTGAGACTCCCGGCCCGGTACTTGATAATGAACGAGAATCGGGAAAAGAAAAGTGCCCATCTTGCCTGGCGAGGATTCAAGCACTGTGCGGATTTGATGTACAGCAAATTCTTGTGATCTGTGTAGATAGTAAACACGTGTTTAGCCCCTTCCAGAAGATATCTCCATTCTTCCAAGGCAGACTTGATTGCCAAGAGTTCCTGGTCTCCAATAGTGTAGTTCCGTTCGGCCGGAGAGAACTTACGAGAATGGAAGCCACACGGATGTAGTTTCTTATCAGAGGAATACTGGGAGAGAACAGCCCCAACTCCGACTGAAGACGCATCAACTTCTAAGAAGAAGGGTTCATCGAAATCTGGTTGTTTGAGAACTGGAGCCGTCATGAAGGCTAATTTTAAACGAGAAAAAGCTAAAATGGCTTCCGGGGACCACAGACTAGGATTGGAACCCTTCCTCGTCAGGGCAGTAATGGGCGCAACAATGGTGGAGAAACCCTTAATGAATTTCCTGTAGTAGTTCGCAAAGCCCAGGAATCTTTGTATTGCTTTCAGGGAAAGAGGTTGAGTCCAGTCACGAATGGCAGATAACTTTTCCGGATCCATGCGAAGCTCCGTCCCCGAGATGACATAACCGAGGAACGGAATAGATGTTACTTCAAAGGTACACTTGGAGAGCTTGGCGTAGAGATGATTCTCTCGTAAACGGTGTAGTACTTCTTTGACTTGTAACCTGTGTTCGACAAGATTCTTGGAAAAAATCAATATGTCGTCCAAATATACCACAACGCTCTGATACAGCATATCACGAAAGATTTCATTGACGAATCCCTGGAAAACCGCGGGAGCATTACTAAGACCAAATGGCATCACCAAGTATTCGTAATGCCCATCTCGGGTATTAAAGGCAGTCTTCCATTCATCCCCCTCTCGGATGCGTATAAGATTATAAGCTCCTCTCAAGTCGAGTTTGGAAAAAATGCGGGCCCCACGAACCCTATCAAATAACTCTGTGATTAGTGGCAAAGGGTACTTATTCTTAATAGTAATGTCATTTAGGCCGCGGTAGTCGATGCATGGTCTCAACCCTCCGTCTTTTTTCTTCACAAAAAAGAAGCCTGCACCAGCAGGGGAGGAAGAGGGGCGAATGAATCCTTTGAGCAGATTGGACTTAATATACTCCGACATGGCTTGGGTCTCAGGAAGAGACAGAGGATATGTGCGACCACGGGGTGGCGTCTTCCCTGGGACAAGGTCAATAGAGCAGTCCCAAGGCCTGTGAGGTGGTAATAGGTCCGCAGCTTGTTCCGAAAACACGTCCTTGTACCCTTGATATGCCTCCGGAATGTGCTCTTCATCCGTCTTGGAAGTGACACGGAGCGGACAGACAGGAGTAAGACAATTAGTGTGACAAAAGGAACTCCAGGACAGAATTTGTGACGACTTCCAGTCGATGTGGGGATTATGACTTTTTAGCCAAGGTATTCCAAGAACCAGATCATGGGACATTTCTGGGATTACCAAGAGTTCCAAATCTTCCTGATGTAGAGCCCCGACCTGCAGCTTAACTGGCCCCGTGCGCCACCTTATAAGACCTTTGGCAATTCTAGTCCCATTGATAGCCGTCAGTGAGATTGGCCGCTCGATAGGCCGTAACTTCAAACCCAAACTTTGGGCACAGATGGAAGAAACGAAGTTCCCCGCAGCTCCGGAGTCCAATAGGGCTTCACAAGACTTGGAGACTGAGTTGGAGACTAGAGTTACTGGAAGCAAACAGTCCGAAGTTGGAGAAGCTTTTGTCGCAACTCCCAGCTTGACTCCTCCGGAACAAGCTAGGACTGCCCGTTTCCCGGACGGACTTTACAAGATTTAAGAAAATGATCTGCGGCTCCACAGTAAAGGCAGAGTTTACCCTCACGACGACGCTGTCGTTCTTCTGGAGACAGTCGGGAGCGGTTAATTTGCATGGGCTCATCTGAGCTAGGTGAGGCCACCGGCCTAGGAGTAGGATTCCGGAGCCTGGGACGATCTGAATGGCTACGTTCTCTTCCACGCTCTTGCATCCGAAGATCCACCTTGACGCACAGAGAAATCAAATCTTCTAATGGATCCGGCAGATCTCTAGTAACCAGCTCATCTTTCAGCCGGTCGGAAAGACCGTTCCAGAAGGCAGCTCTCAGGGCGTCATTATTCCAGCGTAGTTCGGAAGCAATGGTCTGGAAATGAACCACATACTGGCCCACGGAACGGGCGCCTTGCCGAACATGGAGCAAATCGGAAGAAGCCGTGGTCATTCTGCCGGGTTCGTCGAAAATCCTTCGAAAGGACGAGATGAAGTTGGTATAGTTGGAAACCATGGGATCGGACCGTTCCCATAGTGGAGACACCCAATCCAGAGCAGAACCTTCCAATAAAGAAATGATATATGCTACCTTGGACCGGTCTGTAGGAAAGTTGTGTGCAAGTAGCTCGAAATGTACCTCGCATTGGTTCAAGAAACCGCGGCAATTTTTGGGATTCCCATTATAGCGGGACGGAGTAGGCAACTGAAGACGTGGAGTGATACCAGCCGATGGTTGAACATTACTGGCAACGACAACTGGTGCGACCACTGGAGCAGGAGCCGGAATTACTGAGGCCAGAGACGCCTGGATCTGATCCAGACGTCCGGACAACTGCTGGAGGTACTGCATCACCTGGCCTTGCGCCGCCTCCTGACTTTGTACTCAGGAAGCCAGGTTCTGGATGGCACTCGAGTCCGTGTTCCGAATCCCCGAGTCCATTAGGCCTGAGTATACTATCACTGACCTGGTTTGGGAGTGTTGTGGACTCGGGGCTTCTTCCGATGACCGGGAAGAGGAACCGCCACTGGGTCGCAGTAGGGATGGCCGGATGTAGGTCTTCCTCATGCAGGACTACGTCGGCAGGCGGGAGGCACAGAGGAGTTCTTGACGGTCTCCTGTAAGACAAGACTCGTAGAAATACTGAAGGCTGGGGTACTGAGATATTAGAGGTACCGTGATGTCGGAGGCTCCGCGGTATTGGGGTTCTGAGGTGCTGGAAGTACAGGGCGTGCTAGGAGGCCCCTGGAGGTACGGAGATGCTTGGAGGCACGAGGTGCTTGGAGGCACGGAGGTGCTTGGAGGCACGGAGGTGCTTGGAGGCACGAGGTGCTTGGAGGCACGGAGGTGCTTGAAGGCACGAGGGTACTTGGAGGCACGGAGGTGCTTGGAGGCACGAGGTGCTTGGAGGCACGGAGGTGCTTGGAGGCACGGAGGTGCTTGGAGGCACGGAGGTGCTTGGAGGCTCGAGGTGCTTGGAGGCACGGGGTGCTTGGAGGCACGGAGGTGCTTGGAGGCACGGAGGTGCTTGGAGGCACGGAGGTGCTTGGAGGCTCGAGGTGCTTGGAGGCACGGGGTGCTTGGAGGCACGGAGGTGCTTGGAGGCACGGAGGTGCTTGGAGGCACGGAGGTGCTTGGAGGCACAGAGGTGCTTGGAGGCACGGGATGCTTGGAGGCACAGGATGCTTGGAGGCACGGAGGTGCTTGGAGGCACGGGATGCTTGGAGGCACAGGATGCTTGGAGGCACGGGATGCTTGGAGGCACGGGATGCTTGGAGGCACAGGACGCTTGGAGCTCTGGAATCACAGCTTCCGAAGGAGAAACGAAGATACTCAGGCACCGGATCTCTGCCTGGTATCCGCTTTTAAACTCCCCGCCCCAGCCTGATTGACGGAGCAGGCAGGTGACGTCAGACCTGCTCCGCCTGCTTGCCCTCACTTGCGATGGCGGCGTCCCTGCTTCCGGGAAGCCGCCGGGGAGCAGCGCCGACCCGCCACTGAATCCGGAGACCGCCAGGGGGAACGAGGCGCCGGGCAGACCAGACCACCCGTAGGGACAAGCGCGGCCGCCGCGGCCGCTGCAGGTTTGTAACATCTACACAGCACCCTCTACTATGAGTGGGATAAAAAATGGATTTCTTTTTAAAACGAGGAGCTGTACTTTTTGAGTCCTGTTTTGCATCATCATTAAAGAACCTTTTTAGTGATAATTTTATAATACATTTTTGTAAATCTATATATAAATTAAAATGATTAATATCATTGGTTGGTCAAAATTTTAGTCCCTTTTTAAGAACATGTGTTTCTATATCCTCAATACATATTTACTTATATTAAATATTTTAATTCCCTCCTTTTTATCACCACCAACACTCGTTGGTCCTGTCATAGCATCATTGGTCCCCATTACTGGGTTATCTATGATTTTTTGCTTCTTCCTTTTAACTGTGTTGGATTTACCTCCCCTCTTACCTCTTTTTCTACACTTCACATGTGTATTTGTGGTGGTAGATCTAATCCCCTCTAATGGTACCTCTTTTGGAAGTGAGTCCTCCCCAAAAAAGTGTTGTTTGGGGTCCCTATTCTCTTGTCGTGTTCTTAATCTTTCCCTTGGCGTACTTATTGTCCATGAGTTGGAACCCTCATTCTCAGGGAGATGTGTTCTATATGGATGATCCCTATTTTCATGATAACAGGACCGTTGTCCAGGTGGATAGTCTCTGATGGATCTATGATCTCTCCTATTTTCCCTCTCTCTATGAGATGGATTATTGGAAGTTTGGTCAAACTAAGACAATTGCGATCCCTTCTCTGGGGTGGGGGTCTGATTCTTTGAGGAAGTGGATCATAATTCCTTCTTTTTACTGAAGGTGACGGTGTTTGAATACTTTCCTCCCTTTCATCAATACCTTTATCATCTCTTTTAACATTTGTATAATTTTTATCCCTGAGAAATTTATTTTTCTTCTTATTTATAAGATCCCTTTCATTTCTTTGTATTTTTTGTATAATACGATTCTCAAGGATTTTATATTCCTCCATATCCTTAAAGGGAGTGATAAGGATTTCATGTTGTTTGATTTGATCTTCCAGCTGTTTCATCTCATTCCTCCTTTCTTGTACTATTAATTCGATTAATGAAAAGGAACAGCTGGAAATAATCTGATCCCACTTATTCCTGAAACTTTCGGAAACATTACCAAAGGATACTATTTTATCAATTTGTAAACCCTTAGGTATAAGATGGTTGAAAGTGTAATGTTCCAATGTTACTACCTCCCACCAGATTTTGTTTTCTTTGATGAGAATGTTTTCTAGTTTATTCATAAGGCCATCTAGAGTGATATCATCTGTACTATTTGTTCTCAGATGATGGTCTTCTGAAAATAAATTTTCTAATAAAACATTACGTTTACTTCTATGCAGGAACATGCTGCTGCCCAAGAATAATAGGGTGAAATATACAACAGTAAAAAATAGAAAAGACAATCCTCTTATTGCGCTGCAAGATGGAGCAGCAATGGGCGGTACAAAAATAGGTCACCAACCTATGCAACGATATATAATGGAAAAAGTACAACCTCACTTTCTGCGCTCCAAATGTCCCCTTGATTGTATAGTTCTCACCAAGATAATGGTATTACATGAAACAGAAAGACATAAATCACGACATAGTGTAATATTGTCTATGTAAAATAGTTCTTCGCAATGTGTCGGGTGAAGGAATAAGTGATGAAGAATAATCCCAGAAAGAATTCCAATGTCCACCTTTTTATAGGATCACCCAAAGTGATGTCATGCCAACGGAACAGGGAATTCATACATGTATGCTTACTTGTATAAGCGAAGTAGAAAACACATAAAGGTTTCTTTGTTAGAGGTGTAGACTTTCTTCTTTAACCAATGTGTTGAGGATGAGTATCACTCATGCAAGTGAATAAAAATTAGAAAGGGAGCCAATTAGGGCAAAGCTTAACCCCTTTATTGAGAATAAAATACAAATAAACGACCAGCCATACCATGGAAGAAAACTTGAGATGGAAACCAGCTGACACACCATGACCCGGGTTTCAATATGTCATAAGTTTTCCTTCATGTATATGCCAGGTTAAAACATCAATAGGCACTGTATCAACGCGTTTCGACGCTCACCGGCGTCTTTATCAAGATTTAACAGTGTATGTGACTATAAAAATATAAATATACAGATATACAATAATATCGATCCAATTGCACTTATCACAATTTCAAATGAAATTACCACAAAAATTGAACAATTCTAACATAAGTATGAAGACATATGACATACCACTGATATGCAGCCTCTCCTGTATTGTCAGCTAAATGAAAGGTTCAAGATCTGACACTCCTTAAATAGCATGGGCATAAATGGGTTGGGAATCCTGTCCGCCAATCCACTAAGGTCCACTATAATGGACACCCAAACTGACCAATTATATAGGCCATCTCTATTAAAACATTTGCATATTTAGCGCCAAAGTTAAATCTGTGACGTTCCGTCCTGTCCCCATGGTTACACATCAACTTCTGGTCACAGAGTCATCTGGTGACGAACACCAATACCCGGCATATCACCGCCCCCTGCGTCTCCTCCCCGTGGTTACACGCTGGGCTAGTGACGAAGTGCGTGTCACCCGATAGCCGCGTCACGTGATAGCGATCCGTGACACATCATAACAAAGACCTGTTATGATGCGTGTCCTCCCCGTGGTTACACGCTGGGCTAGTGACGCAGTGCGCATCACCCGATTGTCGCGTCACGTGATAGCACTCCGTGCCGCATCATAACAAAGACCTGGCATATGGATACAGTGTAATGTATCCAATGTTTCCCTTTGGTTTTTGTCTATCACCAGGTGATCACTAAATATACATATTATAGATGAATTAGCTTGCCTGTTATTAAACTATAAACATGTAGTAATCAAATGCCAAAAGGAGCGCTTGTATAACTAAACGCACATACCTGTAAAAAGAAATTTGATTAGTGTAATAATGTTACAGCTCTTTTTTGAATAAGTGCAGGAGGTGAGAATTGATTTGTTTTTTAAAAATTCATCAAATTGTATGAGATAACTTTCCTTATTTTTCCCTACCTTATATGTCGGGTACAGAGGGTGGTATATCTGGGCAGCCTGTGCGGCTATGGTGAGCTCAAATTGACGGCTTCAGCTAGCGGCTCCTGTGCTCTGACCGTTCCAGCTGATGATGAGAGCTGTACAGCCTGTACGGCTGCGGGGAGCGTAATTAGCGGCTGCGGCTGGCGGCTCTCGTTCTCTGGTTGTTCCGGCTTATGATGAAAGCCGTACCGTCTGTATGGCTGTGGGGAGTTCAATTAGCGGCTGCGGCTGGCGGCTCCCAGTCTCCGATCACTCCGGCTTACACTCCTCCGTGCGGCTCACGGCTTTTTGAAGTGCCAGTGTTAAAGAACCTTTTTCAGAGTTCTTCCCAGTCTCCTGATGTGTCCGTATCCAACGCGTTTCGGGCTATCCACCCTTTTACTAAAGACAAGTGAATGTTCAAGGAGTTATTATTGTGATACTGACAGAATTCTTGAAGACCAGACTCCTCCCCCTTCCAAATAAAAATAATATTGTCGATGTACCGCCACCACCTCACCAGGTTCGCGCTCCAGCCATGACCCATCCACACATGGGATTCCTCCCACCTGGACATGAATAGATTGGCATAGCTGAGCGCGAACCTGGTGCCCATGGCGGTACCGACTAATTGTTTATAAAAAGATATCAAAATTAAAATAATTATTCTTAAGGATGAATGATATGCCATCCAGAATAAATTGGGAAAGGGCATTATCAATATTTGCCCTATCCAATGTAGCTTTAATGGCTTCCAAACCATCCTCATGGGAGATGATCGTGTACAAGGATGATACGTCTGCAGTATTAAGAATATAATCTTCTTCCCATTAGAAATCTAGAAGATGGTTCAAAATATCCCTAGTATCTTTGAGATGTGACTTTTCTCGAGTCACAAGGGGCTGGAGTTGGTGATCGATATATGCAGACAAATTGGACGTTATTGCATTTGTCCCTGCCACTATGGGCCTCCCTGGGGGGTTATCAATGTTTTTGTGGACTTTAGGAAGGAGGTATAACACCGGTATGGAGAAATTTTCATTTATCAAATACTGTGCCACCCACTCATCAATCACTCCCAAGGTTACATATTGGTTGACTAGATGACTATAAGATTTGAAAATGTTTGTGGACGGATCACCCTTAAGTTTTACATATGTTATCCCATCATCAAGCTGTCGCAAACCTTCTTTGATGTAATTGTCCTTGTCCATAATCACGATCCCTCCCCCCTTGTCTCCGGGTTTTAGAATAATATCTTGATTCTCTTGTACATTTTTTAGGCACTCACGTTCCTTTTTGGTTAGATTATTAATTTTATTAGGAGCTACCTATTTCAACTGATTAAACTCCTCCAATACACTTTTATAAAAAGTGTCTACACAGCACCCTCTACTATGAGTGGGATAAAAAATGGATTTCTTTTTAAAACGAGGAGCTGTACTTTCTGAGTCCTGTTTTGCATCATCATTAAAGAACCTTTTTAGTGATAATTTTCTAATACATTTTTGTAAATCTATATATAAATTAAAATTATTAATATCATTGGTGGAACTAACTTTTAGTCCCTTTTTAAGAACATGTGTTTCTATATCACTCAATACATATTTACTTATATTAAATATATTAATTCCCTCCTTTTTATCACCACCAACACTCATTGGTTCTGTCATAGCATCATTGGTCCCCATTACTGCGTTATCTATGATTTTTTGCTTCTTCTTTTTAACTTTGTTGGATTAAAGGAGTGTCAGATCTTGAACCTTTCATTCAGCTGACAATACAGGAGAGGCTGCATATCAGTGGTTATGTCATATGTCTTCATACTTATGTTAGGATTGTTCAATATTTGTGGTAATTTCATTTGAAATTGTGATAAGTGCAATTGGATTGATATTATTGTATATCTGTATATTTATATTTTTACAGTCACGTACACTGTTAAATCTTGATAAAGACGCCGGTGAGCATCGAAACGCGTTGATACAGTGCCTATTGATGTTTTAACCTGGCATATACATGAAGGAAAACTTATGACATATTGATACCCGGGTCATATTGTGTCAGCTGGTTTCCATCTCAAGTTTTCTTCCATGGTATGGCTGGTCGTTTATTTGTATTTTATTTCAATAAAGGGGTTAAACTTTGCCCTAATTGGCTCCCTTTCTAATTTTTATTCACTTGCATGAGTGATACTCATCCTCAGCACATTGGTTAAAGAAGAAAGTCTACACCTCTAACAAAGAAACCTTTATGTGTTTTCTACTTCGCTTATATAAGTAAGCATACATGTACGAATTCCCTTTTCCGTTGGCATGACATCACTTTGGGTGATCCTATAAGAAGGTGGCCGTTGGAATTCTCTCTGTGAATATTCTTCATCACTTATTCTTCCACCTCACACATTGCGAAGAACTATTTTACATAGACAATATTACACTATGTCGTGATTTATGTCTTTCTGTTTCATGTAATACCATTATCTTGGTGAGAACTATACAATCAAGGGGACATTTGGAGCGCAGAAAGTGAGGTTGTACTTTTTCCATTATATATCGTTGCATAGGTTGGTGACCTATTTTTGTACCGCCCATTGCTGCTCCATCTTGCAGCGACATGAGAGGATTTTCTTTTCCATTTTTTACTGTTGTATATTTCACCCTATTTCTTCTTGCAGCAGCATGTTCCTGCATAGAAGTAAACGTAATGTTTTATTAGAAAATGTATTTTCAGAAGACCATCATCTGAGAACAAATAGTACAGATTATATCACTCTAGATGGCCTTATGAATAAACTAGAAAACATTCTCATCAAAGAAAACAAAATCTGGTGGGAGACCGTAATATTGGAACATTACACTTCCAACCATCTTATACCTAAGGGTTTACAAATTGATAAAAAAGTATCCTTTGGTAATGTTTTCGAAAGTTTCAGGAATAAGTGGGATCAGATTATTTCCAGCTGTTCCTTTTCATTAATCAAATTAATAGTACAAGAGAGGAGGAATGAGATGAAACAGCTGGAAGATCAAATCAAACAACATGAAATCCTTATCACCCCCTTTAAGGATATGGAGGAATATAAAATCCTTGAGAATCGTATTATACAAAAAATACAAAGAAATTAAAGGGATCTTATAAATAAGAAGAAAAAGAAATTTCTCAGGGATAAAAATGATAAAAATGTTAAAAGAGATGATATTGATGAAAGGGAGGAAAGGATTCAAACACCGTCACCTTCAGTAAAAAGAATAAATTATGATCCACTTCCTCAAAGAATCAGACGGCCACCCCAGAGAAGGTATCACAATTTTGATTCCATGTCTTATCAGAAGTTTGACCAAACTTCCAATAATCCATCTCATAGAGAGAGGGAAAATAGGAGAGATCATAGATCCATCAGAGAATATCCACCTGGACAACGGTCCCGTTATCATGAAAATAGGGATCATCCATATAGAACACATCTCCTTGAGAATGAGGGTTCCAACTCATGGACAATAAGTACACCAAGAGAAAGATTAAGAACACGACAGGAGAATAGGGACCCCAAACAACATTTTTTGGGCAGGACTCACTTCCAAAAGAGGTACCATTAGAGGGGGTTAGATCTACCACCACAAATACACATGTGAAGTGTAGAAAAAGGGGTGAGAGGGGAGGTAAATCCAACAAAGTTAAAAGGAAGAAGCAAAAAATCATAGATAACCCAGTAATGGGGACCAATGATGCTATGACAGAACCAACGAGTGTTGGTGGTGATAAAAAGGAGGGAATTAAAATATTTATTATAAGTAAATATGTATTGAGTGATATAGAAACACATGTTCTTAATTAAAAAGGGACTAAAATTTTGTCCCACCAATGATATTAATCATTTTAATTTATATATAGATTTACAAAAATGTATTAGAAAATTGTCACTAAAAAGGTTCTTTAATGATGATGCAAAACAGGACTCAGAAAGTACAGCTCCTCGTTTTAAAAAGAAATCCATTTTTTATCCCACTCATAGTAGAGGGTGCTGTGTAGACACTTTTTATAAAAGTGTCTTGGAGGAGTTTAATCAGTTGAAAGAGGTAGCTCCTAATACAATTAATAATCTAACCAAAAACGAACGTGAGTGCCTAAAAAATCTACAAGAGAATCAAGATATTATTCTAAAACCCGCAGACAAGGGGGGAGGGATCGTGATTATGGACAAGGACAATTACATCAAAGAAGGTTTGCGACAGCTTGATGATGGGATAACATATATAAAACTTAAGGGTGATCCGTCCACAAACATTTTCAAATCTTATAGTCATCTAGTCAACCAATATGTAACCTTGGGAGTGATTGATGAGTGGGTGGCACAGTATTTGATAAATGAAAATTTCTCCATACCGGTGTTATACCTCCTTCCTAAAGTCCACAAAAACATAGATAACCCCCCATGGAGGCCCATAGTGGCAGGGACAAATGCAATAACATCCAATTTGTCAGCATGTATCGATCACCAACTCCAGCCCCTTGTGACTCGAGAAAAGTCACATCTCAAAGATACTAGGGATATTTTGAACCATCTTCTAGATTTCAAAAGGGAAGAAGATTATATTCTTAATACTGCTGACGTATCATCCTTGTACACGATCATCTCCCATGAGGATGGTTTGAAAGCCATTAAAGCTACATTAGATAGGGCAAATATTGATAATGCCCTTTCCCATTTTATTTTGGATGGCATATCATTCATCCTTAAGAATAATTATTTTAATTTTGATGGATCTTTTTACAAACAATTAGTCGGTACTGCCATGGGCACCAGGTTCGCGCTCAGCTATGCCAATCTATTCATGTCCAGGTGGGAAGAATCCCATGTGTGGACGGGTCATGGCTGGAGCGCGAACCTGGTGAGGTGGTGGCGGTACATCGACGATAATATTTTTATTTGGAAGGGGGAGGAGTCTGGTCTTCAAGAATTCTGTCAGTATCTCAATAATAACTCCTTGAACATTCACTTGTCTTTTGACAGTAGTCGATCTGCCATTCCCTTCCTAGATTTAAGTATAGAGATAGTAAATGGATGTTTGACTACCAGTAATTATTTAAAACCTACAGATTGTAATACTTACATACCCCTAGATAGTAATCATTTACCCATTTGGTTGGAAAATTTACCCAAAGGTCAACTACTTAGGTTGCGGAGGAATTGCTCCAATAACCAAACATATAAAGACCAAGCTTCATCCATGTGAACAAACTTTGCAGAAAAGGGGTACGAAATTGCGAAACTGTCTGAAATATCAGAAGAAGTAGAAAGGGTTGATAGATTAACATTATTGAAATGTACCAATAAGAAAACTAACAGTACTACAAATTTTCAAGTATCATTCCACACTCAATTCAATAAACAATACAAAAGGATAGAGGGAATTGTTAGAAAGAATTGGAATATCCTTCTGAAGGATGAGATTCTAAAGAAGGTACTACCCGAGAGACCGAAGTTTACATATAAAAGGGCACCTAACATTAAGAACAGTCTCGTGTCCAGTTCATTACATATGGACGGCAAAAGATTTCTCCCAAGAAACAAAGGCTTTTATCGATGTGGAGACTGTAGATTATGTAAAGCCTGTCCCAGTACTGAATCTAAAGTAACCAATTTTACTTGGGAAAAGAAAACTATGAAAATAGATGAATTCATCACCTGTCACACAGATTATGTCATATAATGGGATTGTATGCAAATGCAATTTACTATATATTGGTAAGACTAAACGACAGGTCAAAATCCGGTGGGCCGAGCATGTTCGGAATATTATCAATGGGAACACTAATCATCCCTTTTCTATGCATTTTAAAGAAAAACACGACATGTCCCTAAAAGGTATAAAAAGTTTTTGTGCAATTAAATAGATCAAAAACAATTGGAGAACAAGAGATAGGGACAATAGGTTGGCTAAGGCCGAAATGAGGAACATATATGAGTTCAACAGTTTGAAACCTCATGGCCTAAACCACGATTTTGAAATTAGGTGGTTTTTGTAACCTGTTCGGGCTCACTATATCCATGTGTGTCATTTATTTTAGGAAATATATATTTTCCCATTTATTATATGGGTACCTATATATAGGGATATCACTGCATAGTCACCCCTTCTACCAATATTGTCATTAGGGCATTTGGGTGGTCTTGCACAATATAAAAGGGAAAATGATATACCATTGTAATTATTCTTTATCAGTGGCCGCCATCTTTGTAGTGGGCATTTGATTACTACATGTTTATAGTTTAATAACCGGCCAGCTAATTCATCTATAATATGTATATTTAGTGACCACCTGGTGATAGACAAAAACCAAAGGGAAACATTGGATATATTACACTGTATCCATATGCCAGGTCTTTGTTATGATGCGGCATGGAGTGCTATCACGTGACGCGACTATCGGGTGACGCGCACTGCGTCACTAGCCCAACATGTAACCACGGGGAGGACACGCATAATAACAGGTCTTTGTTATGATGTGTCACGGAGCGCTATCACGTGACACGGCTATCGGATGACACGCACTTCGTCACTAGCCCAGCGTGTAACCACGGGGAGGAGACGCAGGGGGCGGTGATATGTCGGGTATTGGTGTTCGTCACCAGATGACTCTGTGACCAGAAGTTGATGTGTAACCATGGGGACAGGACAGAACGTCACAGATTTAACTTTGGCGCTAAATATGCAAATGTTTTAATAGAGATGGCCTATATAGTTGGTCAGTTTGGGTGTCCATTATAGTGGACCTTAGTGGATTGGCTGACAGGATTCCCAACCCATTTATGCCCATGCTATTTAAGGAGTGTCAGATCTTGAACCTTTCATTCAGCTGACAATACAGGAGAGGCTGCATATCAGTGGTATGTCATATGTCTTCATACTTATGTTAGGATTGTTCAATTTTTGTGGTAATTTAATTTGAAATTGTGATAAGTGCAATTGGATTGATATTATTGTATATCTGTATATTTATATTTTTATAGTCACATACACTGTTAAATCTTGATAAAGACGCCGGCGAGCGTCGAAACGCATTGATACAGTGCCTATTGATGTTTTAACCTGGCATACACATGAAGGAAAACTTATGACATATTGATACCCGGGTCATATTGTGTCAGCTGGTTTCCATCTCAAGTTTTCTTCCATGGTATGGCTGGTCATTTATTTGTATTTTATTCTCAATAAAGGGGTTAAGCTTTGCCCTAATTGGCTCCCTTTCTAATTTTTATTCACTTGCATGAGTGATACTCATCCTCAGCACATTGGTTAAAGAAGAAAGTCTACACCTCTAACAAAGAAACCTTTATGTGTTTTCTACTTCGCTTATACAAGTAAGCATACATGTACGAATTCCCTGTTCCATTGGCATGACATCACTTTGGGTGATCCTATAAGAAGGTGGACATTGGAATTCTCTCTGGGATTATTCTTCATCACTTATTCTTCCACCCCACACATTGCGAAGAACTATTTTACATAGACAATATTACACTCTGTCGTGATTTATGTCTTTCTGTTTCATGTAATACCATTATCTTGGTGAGAACTATACAATCAAAGGGACATTTGGAGCGCAGAAAGTGAGGTTGTACTTTTTCCATTATATATCGTTGCATAGGTTGGTGACCTATTTTTGTACCGCCCATTGCTGCTCCATCTTGCAGTGCCACGAGAGGATTTTCTTTTCCATTTTTTACTGTTGTATATTTCACCCTATTTCTTCTTGCAGCAGCATGTTCCTGCATAGAAGTAAACGTAATGTTTTATTAGAAAATGTATTTTCAGAAGACCATCATCTGAGAACAAATAGTACAGATGATATCACTCTAGATAGCCTTATGAATAAACTAGAAAACATTCTCATCAAAGAAAACAAAATCTGGTGGGAGATAGTAACATTGGAACATTACACTTCCAACCATCTTATACCTAAGGGTTTACAAATTGATAAAAAAAAGTATCCTTTGGTAATGTTTTCAAAAGTTTCAGGAATAAGTGGGATCAGATTATTTCCAGCTGTTCCTTTTCATTAATCGAATTATTAGTACAAGAGAGGAGGAATGAGATGAAACAGCTGGAAGATCAAATCAAACAACATGAAATCCTTATCACCCCCTTTAAGGATATGGAGGAATATAAAATCTTTGAGAATCGTATTATACAAAAAATACAAAGAAATGAAAGGGATCTTATAAATAAGAAGAAAAAGAAATTTCTCCGGGATAAAAATGATAACAATGTTAAAAGAGATGATAAAGGTATTGCTGAAAGGGAGGAAAGGATTCAAACACCGTCACCTTCAGTAAAAAGAAGAAATTATGATCCACTTCCTCAAAGAATCTTACGGCTACCCCAGAGAAGGTATCACAATTTTGATTCCATGTCTTATCAGAAGTATGACCAAACTTCCAATAATCCATCTCATAGAGAGAGGGAAAATAGGAGAGATCATAGATCCATCAGAGAATATCAACCTGGACAACGGTCCCGTTATCATGAAAATAGGGATCATCCATATAAAACACATCTCCCTGAGAATGAGGGTTCCAACTCATGGACAATAAGTACGCCAAGGGAAAGATTAAGAACACGATAGGAGAATAGGGACCCCAAACAACATTTATGTTTTTCTGTTTCATGTAATACCATTATCTTGGTGAGAACTATACAATCATGGGGACATTTGAAGCGCAGAAAGTGAGGTTGTACTTTTTCCATTATTCTACTGAAATAAGCAGACTATGGGCTGTATTCAATTCAAGTCAGATTTCCTGACTTGTCGGATAAACGGGAGTTTAAGGTCAAATCCAGATTTAACCTATTCAATCAAACTCCTGTTTATCCGACAAGTCAGAAAATCTGACTTGTCAGAAAGCACGTGAATCCACGTGTTTTGTCGGATTCGCGGCCAAATCCGACAGGTTTTAGCCAATGTGAATCAGACTTTAAAAAAAGACGGATTGGTATTGTCGGGAACGGCCAAATCCTGTCGGATTTGCCTGCTAATTGAATACTGAAATGTCGGATAATTTCCGTCGGAAAGGATCCGACATCAATTGAATACACCCCTAAGTGACTTTTTTTTTTGTCACATTAAAAAGAGGTGTTTGCTTTTTTTCATTTGTAGACTTTCAAATTACACTGAGGATTTAAACACAGTGGGGAGGGCAATTGAGGTGATTGAAGGAAGGCACTAGCCACAGCACATACTGCAGGCTACACCCCCATCGAACCAGTCATGTCCCCCATATCACTAGTCACATCCACTGTTGCTGCACACAATAGGCCCTTCAGAGATTTCAGCTCCAGGCCCATGTGAACCTTAATCTGGCACTGCCAACCAGGCCCACACTGCTAATCTTCATTGATCCACTGAAATCTGGACATATCTAGTGTGGCGTGGTTGTAGATTCTACTAGGTAAGAATTAGTGATGAGCGGGTTCGGTTTCTCGGAAACCGAACCCCCCCGAACTTCACCTTTTTTACACGGGTCCGAGGCAGGTTCGAACCTTCCCGCCTTGCTCGGCTAACCCGAGCGCGCCCGAACGTCATCATCCCGCTGTCGGATTCTCGCGAAATTCGGATTCTATATAAGCAGCCGCGCGTCGCCGCCATTTTCACTCGTGCATTGGAGATGATAGGGAGAGGACGTGGCTGGCGTCCTCTCCGTTTATTGTAGAAGACAGTTGATTGGTTGTTTATTGCTTAATTGTGGGGAGGATTGGGGAGCAGCTGTTAGGAGTACAGTGCAGAGTTTTGCTGATAAGTGACCACCAGTTTTTATCCGTTCTCTGCCTGAAAAAAACGCTCCATACCATATCTGTGCTCAGTGTGCTGCATAATATATCTGTGCTGAGTGCTCACACTGCTTAATTGTGGGGACTGGGGAGCAGCTATAGCAGGAGTACAGTGCAGAGTTTTGCTGACAGTGACCACCAGTATACGTTGTCTGCCTGAAAAACACTCCATATCTGTGCTCAGTGTGCTGCTTTATTGTGGGGACTGGGGACCACCAGTATAATTAATATTATATAGGAGGAGTACAGTGCAGAGTGCACTGCTGTACCTACCTCTGTGTCGTAATCCATTAAGTATACTATCCATCTACATTCTATACCTGTGGTGCATTTTAGTTTTGCAGTTTGCTGACAGTGTCCATCAGTATACTATATATAGCAGTACGGTAGGCCACTGCTGTACCTACCTCTGTGTCGTCACTCATCATCCTATAAGTATACTATCCATCTACATTCTATACCTGTGGTGCATTTTAGTTTTGCAGTTTGCTGACAGTGTCCACCAGTATACTATATATAGCAGTACGGTAGGCCACTGCTGTGTACCTACCTCTGTGTCGTCACTCGTCATCCATTAAGTATACTATCCATCTACATTCTATACCTGTGGTGCATTTTAGTTGAGCGCAGTATATATAGTATTAGGCCATGGCTATTGATACTGGCATATAATTCCACACATTAAAATATGGAGAACAAAAATGTGGAGGTTAAAATAGGGAAAGATCAATATCCACTTCCACCTCATGCTGAAGCTGCTGCCACTAGTCATGGCCGAGACGATGAAATGCCATCAACGTCGTCTGCCAAGGCCGATGCCCAATGTCATAGTAGAGAGCATGTAAAATCCAAAACACAAAAGTTCAGTAAAATGACCCAAAAATCTAAATTAAAAGCGTCTGAGGAGAAGCGTAAACTTGCCAATATGTAATTTACGACACGGAGTGGCAAGGAACGGCTGAGGCCCTGGTCTATGTTCATGGCTAGTGGTTCAGCTTCACATGAGGATGGAAGCACTCATCCTCTCGCTAGAAAAAAGAAAAGACTTAAGCTGGCAAAAGCACAGCAAAGAACTGTGCGTTCTTCGAAATCACAAATCCCCAAGGAGAGTCCAATTGTGTCGGTTGTGATGCCTGACCTTCCCAACACTGGACGGGAAGAGCTTGCGCCTTCCACCATTTGCACGCCCCCTGCAAGTGCTGGAAGGAGCACCCGCAGTCCAGTTCCTGATAGTCAAATTGAAGATGTCACTGTTGAAGTACACCAGGATGAGGATATGGGTGTTGCTGGCGCTGGGGAGGAAATTGACAAGGAGGATTCTGATGGTGAGGTGGTTTGTTTAAGTCAGGCACCCGGGGAGACACCTGTTGTCCGTGGGAGGAATATGGCCATTGACATGCCTGGTCAAAATACAAAAAAAATCAGCTCTTCGGTGTGGAATTATTTCAACACAAATGCGGACAACAGGTGTCAAGCCGTGTGTTGCCTTTGTCAAGCTGTAATAAGTAGGGGTAAGGACGTTAAACACCTCGGAACATCCTCCCTTATATGTCACCTGCAGCGCATTCATCATAAGTCAGTGACAAGTTCAAAAACTTTGGGTGACAGCGGAAGCAGTCCACTGACCACTAAATCCCTTCCTCTTGTAACCAAGCTCCTGCAAACCACACCACCAACTCCCTCAGTGTCAATTTCCTCCTTACCCAGGAAAGCCAATAGTCCTGCAGGCCATGACACTGGCAAGTCTGACGAGTCCTCTCCTGCCTGGGATTCCTCCAATGCATCCTTGAGTGTAACGCCTACTGCTGCTGGCGCTGCTGTTATTGCTGCTGGGAGTCAATCGTCATCCCAGAGGGCAAGTCGGAAGACCACTTGTACTACTTCCAGTAAGCAATGGACTGTCCAACAGTCCTTTGCGAGGAAGATGAAATATCACAGCAGTCATCCTGCTGCAAAGCAGATAACTCAGGCCTTGGCAGCCTGGGCGGTGAGAAACGTGGTTCCAGTATCCATCGTTAATTCAGAGCCAACTATAGACTTGATTGAGGTACTGTGTCCCCGGTACCAAATACCATCTAGGTTCCATTTCTCTAGGCATGCGATACCGAAAATGTACACAGACCTCAGAAAAAGACTCACCAGTGTCCTAAAAAATGCAGTTGTACCCAATGTCCACTTAACCACGGACATGTGGACAAGTGGAGCAGGGCAGACTCAGGACTATATGACTGTGACAGCCCACTGGGTAGATGCATTGCCTCCCGCTGCAAGAACAGCAGCGGCGGCACCAGTAGCAGCATCTCGCAAACGCCAACTCGTTCCTAGGCAGGCTACGCTTTGTATCACCGCTTTCCAGAATAAGCACACAGCTGAAAACCTCTTACGGCAACTGAGGAAGATCATCGCAGAATGGCTTACCCCAATTGGACTCTCCTGGGGATTTGTGACATCGGACAACGCCAGCAATATTGTGCGTGCATTACATCTGGGCAAATTTCATCACGTCCCATGTTTTGCACATACCTTGAATTTGGTGGTGCAGAATTATTTAAAAAACGACAGGGGCGTGCAAGAGATGCTGTCGGTGGCCCGAAGAATTGCGGGCCACTTTCGGCATTCAGGCACCGTGTACAGAAGACTGGAGCACCACCAAACATTCCTGAACCTGCCCTGCCATCATCTGAAGCAAGAGGTGGTAACGAGGTGGAATTCAACCCTCTATATGCTTCAGAGGATGGAGGAGCAGCAAAAGGCCATTCAAGCCTATACATCTGGCCACGATATAGGAAAAGGAGGTGGAATGCACCTGACTCAAGCGCAGTGGAGAATGATTTCAACGTTGTGCAAGGTTCTGCAACCCTTTGAACTTGCCACACGTGAAGTCAGTTCAGACACTGCCAGCCTGAGTCAGATCATTACCCTCATCAGGCTTTTGCAGAAGAAGCTGGAGACATTGAAGGAGGAGCTAAAACAGAGCAATTCCGCTAGGCATGTGGGACTTGTGGATGGAGCCCTTAATTCGCTTAACCAGGATTCACAGGTGGTCAATTTGTTGAAATCAGAGCACTACATTTTGGCCACCGTGCTCGATCCTAGATTTAAAACCTACATTGTATCTCTCTTTCCGGCAGACACAAGTCTGCAGAGGTTCAAAGACCTGCTGGTGAGAAAATTGTCAAGTCAAGCGGAACGTGACCCGTCACCATCTCCTCCTTCACATTCTCCCGCATCTGGGGGTGCGAGGAAAAGGCTAAGAATTCCGAGCCCACCCGCTGGCGGTGATGCAGGGCAGTGTGGAGCGAATGCTGACATCTGGTCCGGACTGAAGGACCAGCCAACGATTACTGACATGTCGTCTACTGTCACTGCATATGATTCTGTCACCATTGAAAGAATGGTGGAGGATTATATGAGTGACCGCATCCAAGTAGGCACGTCAGACAGTCCGTACGTATACTGGCAGGAAAAAGAGACAATTTGGAGGCCCTTGCACAAACTGGCTTTATTCTACCTAAGTTGCCCTCCCTCCAGTGTGTACTCCGAAAGAGTGTTTAGTGCAGCCGCTCACCTTGTCAGCAATCGGCGTACGAGGTTACTTCCAGAAAATGTGGAGAAGATGATGTTCATTAAAATGAATTATAATCAATTCCTCCGTGGAGACATTCACCAGCAACAATTGCCTCCAGAAAGTACACGGGGACCTGAGATGGTGGATTCCAGTGGGGACGAATTAATAATCTGTGAGGAGGGGGATGTACACAGTGAAACGGGTGAGGAATCGGAGGATGATGATGAGGTGGACATCTTGCCTCTGTAGAGCCAGTTTGTGCAAGGAGAGATTGATTGCTTCTTTTTTGGTGGGGGCCCAAACCAACCAGTCATTTCAGTCACAGTCGTGTGGCAGACCCTGTCACTGAAATGATGGGTTTGTTAAAGTGTGCATGTCCTGTTTAAACAACATAAGGGTGGGTGGGAGGGCCCAAGGACAATTCCATCTTGCACCTCTTTTTTCTTTAATTTTTCTTTGCATCATGTGCTGTTTGGGGACTATTTTTTTGAAGTGCCATCCTGCCTGACACTGCAGTGCCACTCCTAGATGGGCCAGGTGTTTGTTTCGGCCACTTGTGTCGCTTAGCTTAGTCACACAGCGACCTTGGTGCGCCTCTTTTTTTCTTTGCATCATGTGCTGTTTGGGGACAATTTTTTGAAGGGCCATCCTGCCTGACACTGCAGTGCCACTCCTAGATGGGCCAGGTGTTTGTGTCGGCCATTTGTGTCGCTTAGCTTAGTCACACAGCGACCTTGGTGCGCCTCTTTTTTTCTTTGCATCATGTGCTGCTTGGGGACAATTTTTTTGAAGGGCCATCCTGCCTGACACTGCAGTGCCACTCCTAGATGGGCCAGGTGTTTGTGTCGGCCACTTGTGTCGCTTAGCTTAGTCACACAGCGACCGTGGTGCACCTCTTTTTTTCTTTGCATCATGTGCTGTTTGGGGACAATTTTTTTGAAGGGTCATCCTGCCTGACACTGCAGTGCCACTCCTAGATGGGCCAGGTGTTTGTGTCGACCACTTGTGTCGCTTAGCTTAGCCATCCAGCGACCTCGGTGCAAATTTTAGGACTAAAAATAATATTGTGAGGTGTTCAGAATAGACTGGAAATGAGTGGAAATTATGGTTATTGAGGTTAATAATACTATGGGATCAAAATGACCCCCGAATTCTATGATTTAAGCTGTTTTTTAAGGTTTTTTGAAAAAAACACCCGAATCCAAAACACACCCGAATCCGACAAAAAAATTTCGGTGAGGTTTTGCCAAAACGCGTCCGAATCCAAAACACGGCCGCGGAACCGAACCCAAAACCAAAACACAAAACCCGAAAAATTTCCGGTGCACATCACTAGTAAGAATCAGACGCTGTAGAGACCTAGGGGGTAATTCTGAGTTGATTGCGGAAGGAATTTTGTTAGCAGTTGGGCAAAACCATGTGCACCGCAGGGGAGGCAGATATGTGCAGAGAGAGTTAGATTTGGGTGGCTTATTTTGTTTCGGTGCAGGGTAAATACTGGCTGCTTTATTTTTACACTGCAATTTAGATTGCAGATTGAACACACCACATCCAAATCTAACTCTCTCTGCACATGTTATATCTGCCTCCCCTGCACTGCACATGGTTTTGCCCAACTGCTAACAAAGTTCCTGCTGCGATCAACTCAGAATTACCCCACTAGAGTGGAATTATGCATACTCCCTCCTGTCGATGCAGATACCAAACCCATCCCTGCATTGCTGCGTGAATGGATACCGTTTGACTGTGTGGCGATTCTTGAATCCTATAGTGAACCCTGGATTTATTGTTGCGAAGTAATAAATTACTCTCTGCAGACGTGATCCAGTACAGCCCCCAAGTGAGTCATCCGATGTGACGAAACTGGAGATGATTTTCCCCAATTTATGAGTCTCGTGCCTGCAAACTCGTTATTGCTGTTGTCGATGACAAGAGCAATCTCTGTGACTGTGCCAGGATTAAAAGATCCTAGGTATGGGAAAAAACTTTAACCCCTGCTGTCGGAGATAAGGTGCTGTTACCCCATATTTCAGGTAAATACTCCGGGGACTGTGGCTAACCCAAAAGATAAAGCCTAACCGGAAAAATGCTCTTCTGGAGAAATAGCCAAACATGTAGGTAAGCCTCCTGTATCTCC
Organism: Pseudophryne corroboree; assembly: GCF_028390025.1. Classification (NCBI taxonomy): domain Eukaryota; kingdom Metazoa; phylum Chordata; class Amphibia; order Anura; family Myobatrachidae; genus Pseudophryne; species Pseudophryne corroboree. Next base: position 203,205,354 of record NC_086454.1, read on the forward strand.
AGGGATCCATAAAAAACCCTGGATCCATGCCACACATAAGGAACATAATGATTCCATGTTTCCAAATGTATTTGCTCAGCATTTTTCGGATTTAGCATGAGCTGAAATGACATTTGTCTTCCGATTAAGCCAGGTTGAAGTAAAACCTTGTCCTTGCTTGCCAGAGGAACTGGAATGACTATTCCTGACCAAGCAATTTTCTGACCTGCTTCTTGCAAAGCCAGGCCTTCACCGAGATAGGCTTTTTGAAGGCGAAACATAACTAGAGATACCATGCCAGGTCTGTGTGACCTGATGAAGTCGGCCCCCCAACCTGGGATCTCCCAGGCGGAGCCCACACCATCCGCTGATGGTTTTATTTTAATACAGCACCTGGTATTACCCAATATCTGAGTACTAACCAGGCCCACACTGTAGATCTTCTGGTAGCTCAATGGTTTCCTAATTTGAAATCACACTGATGTGGGATTCAGCCTATGACAGGCTTCTATTGATAGTATAATATCAACGCGTGAACTGTATGTGGAAGGATCCTGACTATCTTGGAGTCTGCTTCTGACTCCGGAATATCTGTCAATTCTTACCAAAAAGGGATATTTTTAGAATTTTAGTAATTCCATCTACAGCACCTGGTATTTCTCACCAGGCCCCACACTGCATAGCTTCCAAGATCTGGTGAGATTGGGCATATCCAGTGTGATGTGGCTGTAGATCTTACACGTACCCAGCTAAACTGCTCTATGAGCAGGTATAGTTGGGGCTGATGCCCTGGAGTAAATATTTTGCCCATATCCAATGCTTCCAGGAACATTACAGTATTTTATATGAGCCATATGATATTTCTGTTTTTGAAAAAATCTCCTTCCATTGCAAGCAGAAGCCAAGGCTTGGCCTCATGACAGCTCTAGACAGGAAAATTGAAAGCAAAGCTATTGTAGATTCTCCTTATCTACTTTAGGAGCCATCGCCCCTTTTTTTAAACAATCCCCAGCTGGAAGCAGATAATAGGAATTCCATTTCTTAGGAATTCTATTTTTTTATTGGGCATAACCCAACCTCTTCCATGATTTTCTTGGAACTCAAGTATTGGGATGTTTAAACACAGGTGCTTTGGTTTTTAACACAGGCTTTACTGTATCCTCTAAGGATAAGATGGCTTTATTGCTTTCAATTAACTCAGGTACAGTATATTCGAGAGCTGAGACCTATCTCTTTTTCATATGATGAAGTAGAATAATAGGGCTTTCATCTACTGATGAATCTAAACAATGTGTAGTCTGCGAGAGTGAAGATTTACTTACCACTGATTCTGAGAAGCTGTTGCTGTAAATAAGGGCTTGTAACCCTATTCCTAGTACAGGATTTTGGGGGATTATCCATCTATCTTCCGGGATAAGCTTGTGTAAATATAGCCCCAGGTGGATACACTTGTTACTGCATCTGCCTTGCTGAGCTAAACATTATGCATACAAGCCATCCTGAACCAGATAATAAGAGGATAATACAGCTTCAAACATGGTATGAGTGTCCTCACCATTGTTGCTTTATTACATGATAAATATTCAGCACTACACAATTTTGTGGCTGTATCACTTTACCTTTTAAGATGATATCCATTCGATACTCCTCATGCACCAGCATTGAGGATCTGCAAAACAATCTCTCTCTCTCTACTGGTATTTTTCCTTCACTCTTCAAGCATGCAGTGATTACTCCCATTTAAAAAAAACAAAATTCTGACCCTAATGCTCTCTCAAACTACTGCCCTATCTCTCAGCTCCCTTGTCTCTCTAAGCTACTTGAGAGACTTGCCTACACTCGACTCACACACTTTCTTAACTCATACACTTTCTTGGACCCACTTCAGTCACGCTTCCGTTCCCAACATTCCACAGAGACAGCACTGACTAAAGTGGTTAATGATTTGGTCACTACGAAGTCTAAAAGCCACTACTCACTACTTATTCTTCTAGATCTATCTGCTGCATTTGACACTCTAGACCACTCTCTTCTCATACAGACACTACAATCCCTAGGTCTTAAAGACACAGCCCTTTCTTGGTTCCTATCCTACCTATCTAATCGCTCCTTCAGTGTTCGCTTCTCTGAATCTACCTCCTCTTAGCTACCTCTTTCAGTTGGAGTACCGCAAGGCTTAGTCTTGGGTCCTCTGCTTTTCTCTATCTATACCTCATCTCTTGGTAAACTAATCAGCTCTTTTGGTTTTCACTATCACCTGTACGCAGATGATACTCAAATCTACTTATCCTCCCCTGACTTGTCCCTATCTGTACTGGACCGTGTCACTGAATGCCTTTCTGCCATTTCATCCTGGATGACATCTCGCCACCTCAAACTGAATATTTCAAAGACAGAGTTAATTATATTTCCACCGGCCAATAGTAGGTACCAACCTAATATCTCTATCACTGTTGAAAACCCTACCCCACAAGCTCGCTGCCTAGGTGTCATCCTTGACTCTGATCTGTCCTTTGTTCCCCACATTCAATCTGTCTCAAGATCATGTTACATGCATCTAAAAAACATATCCAAAATACGATCATACCTTACACAAGACACTGCTAAAACTCTAATCCACGCTCTCATTATCTCCCGCATTGATTATTGCAATAGTCTCCTAACTGGTCTTCCCAAAACGAGACTCTTACCACTACAATCTATTCTGAATGCAGCGGCGAGGCTTATATTCCTCGCTAGACGTTCATCGTCTGCAGATCCACTCTGTCAGTCCCTCCATTGGTTACCTGTACTCTACCGCATTCAATATAAAATACTTTTACTCACACACAAGGCCATTAACCAAACTACACCAACATACATAACTTCGCTTATCACAAAATATCTCCCAACCCGACCTCTTTGCTCTTCACAAGACCTGCGTCTCTCATTCACACTCATTACTCGCTCCCACTCACGATTGCAGGAGTTTCATCGGGCTGCACCAACTCTGTGGAATGCCCTACCATGCACAATAATACTCTCCTCTAGTCTCCAAACCTTCAAGCGTTCCCTGAAAACTCACCTCTTTAGGCAAGCGTATCAAATTCCAGAACCGCCCACATAACTTTCATAAACCTTCCTATCAAATTGCATCCACTCTGTACAGTCCACACATATCCTCACATGTCTTCTCATTCTATGCAACAGATAGGCATATGTACAAAAGGAAAGGTGCTATTTCCCTATAGATTGTAAGCTTGCGAGCAGGGCCTTCCTACATCTATGACTGTTATCACCCAGTTTGTTATTGTTATTGTTATTTCAAATTGTAAAGTGCAACGGAATTTGCTGCGCTATATAAGAAACTGTTAATAAATAATAATAAATAAATAAAACAAACTGACAAACCTGTAGCAAAGTCAGCGTCACACTAGCAGTCAGTCACATGTTATACATTAGTATATTAAGCAATATGAGCACATCGTCAACTACATTAATATTTTAAGTATGTAGGAGAACACATTTACTGAATCATGTTTAACATATGTAACGTATTCAGAAGCAATGCGGCAGAAATAACAGTAATGGTATACAGACTCATATGCAATAGGCACTTATCTAACTATTCATACTCAAAACAGTAGATAGAGATTTAGTGCTGTATAGCCCGTACTCAGTAGAGTGGGATACAGGGAGACTTACCCTGCTTCCAAGATCGATCAATACGTTAGCGACGCTGAGTGGATCCAGATGCTACTAGTGTACACTGCCGCTCCATGAAGCTATAGTGAACACAGACGCACTGGTCACACAGCCGCCTATGCTGTGAACGGGCCCTCAGTGAGCTCGGACGCACCGGTCACGCAGCGGCCTATGCTGCGACCGGGTCCCCTCGTGGTAGCAATCAGTGAACACAGATGCCACGGTCACACAGCCGCCTATACAGCGACCGGGTCCCCTCATCTCCCAGTGTAGCTGGTACCGTCTGAGACGGAAGCGAGGACACAGTTCATGGCGGGAGACTCGGCGGAAACTGGTCATGAACCGGGGGGAGGGGCGACCAGGAGAGCGTCTGACTCCCCACTGCTGACATCAACCCTAGGGATCGCGGCCTCATACTATTCCTGGAGCCTCTGATCCCTAAGGCCTAGCGCTGGAGCACCTGTGGTGGCGGCGTGTCAGCTACTGTTTGGTAGTCTCCTCCTAAACAGTGTGGCTGTGTCCATATTCCATGTGCTACGTGGAACTGATGCCTTAACTTCTCCCCATGCTCCGGCCACAGCCTGGTAACGTCTGATGGACCTGCTAGTATATCCGACACAGACGCCCGCCGAAACAGCACTGTACTCGTGGGTAAGTGTTGTCGCGACCCGGCGGAGAGTTGTTGGAGTGACTCTTTCCAATATACATATAAGACGCTGTTAAGAAAGATCCCTCAAAAAACAGTAAGACTATAAAAATAAAATTGGAAAGCTTGGGACTGCTAACAATCCAGCAGCCCTCTGACCATGTTCTGGCTCCTGCCGCACCAAACAGAAAACCGATTTGCCTGAGCCAGGGGGCGGGGATATATATACGGGCCCGTTGCATGCTGGGAGGCTGGAAATCTTTGACTGATTGGTGCAAATCCGCTGTCACTCCATCATATCCCATTGTTATCCTGTGGATAACCTGTGGACCCTGCTGGAGAAAACAGGATTTTAATACCTACCGGTAAATCCTTTTCTCTTAGTCCGTAGAGGATGCTGGGAACTCCAAAAGGACCATGAGATATAGACGGGATCCGCAGGAGACAGGGGCACACTAAAAGACTTTGAATGGGTGTGAACTGGCTCCTCCCTCTATGCCCCTCCTCCAGACTCCAGTTAGAGAACTGTGCCCAGGGAGACGGACATTTCGAGGAAAGACTTCATTGTTTAAACACGGTGAGTGTCATACCAGCTCACACCTCGAACATGCCACAGAACGTGGCATTCAATAGAACACCAGCCGACGACATGAAAAATATACAGCACTATGCTGACCGAAAATGTAACACAACCTGTGTGTAAACACGACCAATAATAGCATACCGCATGCCATGGCATGACTAACGTCAGCAACCGAGTTGACTGAAAAGAAACACCACATGAGTGTAACCACCAATAGCTGCAGATACAGTACGCACTGGGACGGGTACCCAGCATCCTCTATGGACTAAGAGAAAAGGATTTACTGGTAGGTATTAAAATCCTGTTTTCTCATACGTCCTAGAGGATGCTGGGAACTCCAAAAGGACCATGGGGTTTATACCAAAGCTCCAGACCGGGCGGGAGAGTGCGGACGACTCTGCAGCACCGATTGAGCAAACACGATGTCCTCATCTGCCAGGGTATCAAACTTGTGTTTTCTCATACGTCCTAGAGGATGCTGGGAACTCCAAAAGGACCATGGGGTTTATACCAAAGCTCCAGACCGGGCGGGAGAGTGTTGACGACTCTGCAGCACCGATTGAGCAAACATGATGTCCTCATCTGCCAGGGTATCAAACTTGTAGAACTTAGCAAAAGTGTTTGAACCCGACCAAGTAGCTGCTCGGCAACGTTGAAACGCCGAGACTCCACGGGCATCAGCCCCCAAGGAGAGCCCACCTTCCTGGTAGAATGGGCCTTCACGGATTTCGGTAATGGCAACCAGCCGTAGAATGAGCCTGCCGAATCGTATCACAGATACAGCGTGCAACAGTCAGCTTAGAAACAGGAGCCCCAATGTTGTTGGGAGCATACAGGATAAACAGAGCCCCTGTTTCCCCAATCTGAGCCATTCTGGCGACATAAATATTCAAAGCTCTGACTACATCGAGAGACCTCGGATCAGTCAAAGCTTCAGTAGCCACAGGCACCACAATAGGTTGGTTCATGTGAAACGCAGAAACCACTTTCGGCAGAAATTGTAGCCGAGTTCTCAATTCCGCTCTATCCACATGAAAGAGCAAATAGGGCTCTTGTGAGACAAGGCCGCTAATTCCGACACCCGCTTTGCGGACGCCAAGGCCACAGCATGACCACTTTCCAAGTGAGAAATTTTAACTCAACCTTTCGTAAAGATTCCAACCAGTGTGACATAAGAAACTGCAACACCACGTTAAGGTCCCATGGTGCCACTGGGGGCACAAATGGAGGTTGGATGAAAGTCTGAACTTCCGGAAGGGTTGCCAATTCTTTTTGAAAGAAAATTGATAAGGCTGAAATCTGCACTTTAATGGAGCCTAACTATAGGCCTGCATTCACACCTGCTTGCAAAAAATGGAGAAAACGACCCTGCTGAAAATGTTTCCCCCGTAGGAGCCTTTTTGGATTCACACCAAGACACATACTTCCTCCAAATACAGTGGAAAAGCTTCGCCGTTACTCCTTTCCTAGCCTGAAGCAATGTGGGAATGACTTCACCGGAAATACCCTTTCGGGCTAGGATATGGCGGTCAACCGCCATGCCGTCAAATGCAGCCGCGGTAAGTCTTGATACACACCCAGTCCTAGCTGTAACATGTCCTCTCGTAGAGGAAGAGGTCAGGAATCTTCTATGAGTAAGTCTTGAAGATCTGGATACCAAGCTCTCCTTGACCAGACCGGAACAATGGGGATCGCCTGAACCTTTGTTCTTCTTATGTTTATCACCTTCGGAAAAAGTGAAAGTGGAGGGAACACATAGACCGACTGAAACACCCACGGTGTCACGAGGGCGTCCACTACTATTGCTTGAGTGTCCCTTGACCTGTAACAATATCCCAGAAGTTTCTTGTTGAGGCAAGACGCCATCAAGTCTAATTGAGAAATTCCGCAAAGATTTGTCACTTCAGTGAAAACTTCGTGAGGAAGACCCCACTCTCCTGGATGGAGATCGTGTCTGCTGAGGAAGTCTATTTCTCCGTTGTCAACACCCGGAACGAAGACCGCTAATAGAGCGTTTACATGCCTTTCCGCCCAGCGGAAAACTTTTGCGGCTTCTGCCATTGCCGCTTTGCTCCTCGTTCCGCCCTAGCGGCTTACTTACGACACTGCTGTTAAGTCGTCCGACAGAATTAAGACGGGCAGATCGCGAAGAAGATGTTCCGTTGTAAATAGCTCTTAATTCAAGGATGCTTATTGTAGACAAGCTACCCGGCTTGACCTTTTCCCCTGGAAATTCTTCCCCTGGAACGACTGCTCCCCAGCCTCGGAGACTTGTATCCATGGACAGCAGGATCTAATCCTGGATCCCGAACCTTCATCCCTCTAGGAGGTGAGAACTGTGAAGCCACCACAGGAGAGATATCCTGGTCCTGGAAAATAGGATTATTTTCCGGTGCATGTGCAGGTGAGACCCGGACCACATGTCCAACTGGTCCCGCAAAAACCACTCTGGCATTTGACCTGCTCACCGAATGGCCTCGTAGGCCGCAACCATCTTTTTCATCAACGGAACGTATTGATGGGTTTACACTGTTGCAAATCTGATCCGACTCTGGATCCTCAGATCTCTTTTCTACCGGAAAACGCTACTCTTAACAGTTCAGAATCTAATCTTATTCCCAACTCCGATAACTGCGTCGTTGGGATCAACAGCGATTCTCTGTGTTGAAGAACTGTCATAGAGAAACAACGATTTGTACCACTTGTTTCTTGACCTCTCCGTAGTCAGGAGAGTGTCCCAGTACAGAATAATAATGGCTCTTACTATTGAAGGAAAACCATCATACTGCCATCACTCCGAGGAAATGGCAATGACAAACCTGAATAGCAGAACCAGGTAAGCTTAATGCGGATGAAACCGCATTTAAACCCTCTTTCTTCTTTTACAGGTTGGAGATCCCTGCCCTGAGAGATTCCATCTTGTAGTTCAATTTCTTAAGTAGAAATCTTTTTGGGATTGTTCTGACTGAGCTGTCCGGGCTCAGAAGCCCGAAAAATCTTGAATAACAGCTTTTTTTTTTTTTTATGTTGTGACAGAGACAGCAGGACAACGTCCTGATCCTGACCCAACTATTGTATGGCGTCGCATACTACCTCCCCGTCCAGAGGAGAATCGGTGAGGGGAATCATCTGGAAACTCCAGTATGTCCCCCTTTGGACTCTAATCTTAACTCACTGGTCCAAGTCCATTCTAGGACTGACTGAAGAGTATTAGACGAGTTCCCACTGGTGTGGGCTCCAGCAAGATAGCCATCAAGATGTGGTAGAAACAGAGGACGATATCTGGTTCTGCGATCTTGAAAAGGCTGCAGACCTCTTACCTTTTCACCTCCCTCTACCTAGAAAGAAGGGGAATAAAAACGGTATCCAACCTGTCCAAATGACTGCATCCCACAAAAAATGCGTCACCAACCGTTGTGAGGGAACATAGCTCAAGAAGGTAGACTTACCAGTGATATATGCCGAGATCAACTTAACAAAGCCATCCCCAAACCAGGTTACACCTTCATAGGGAAGATACTCCAGTATTTCTCTGAGTCAGTGCATACCTCTTGTAGTCGCACGGCAGCAAGAGGTATGTTCTAGATAAGACCCAACTTAAGGAATATCCCATCTCTCCCCAGGGTTATTATATTGGATAACAAGGTAACCGACCATTTCTGAATACAAGCACTCCCCCATGTGTATGTAATGCAAATATCATCAAAGCATATAATTAAAATATCACTTAGCTTCCTGTATACGATCCATGGCGGGAAAAGAATAAACACTCCTCCTCGTGAGAATTTAAGACCATCTTGTCACGGCTGACCTAGAGCTTTATCAACAGAGCGACCAGCACATGAAAGGAACAACTTTACATCAGCATTCATTAGAAATCGTAATATGAATATACATATTTAAATACACATATACACACATATTCTATATATATATATAATACGTATATGTATCTTGTCAGGAACAGCAGGGTCCCTAGTGACATTAATGTGTTCTGAATGTGTATGAACATGTACTGAATGCCAATGTGGTGGATCTAACCAGGAAAAATTATGGTCGACATAAGACATAGTATTCGTCGACAACAGGGAGTATTAACCGGGCAAAATAACATTCTTAATAAAAAGAAATGACTGATTGCGCTATATTACCAGGTTCGTATATGAATAAAGACGCATTTAAAAATGACCTCTCTGGGTTTTATTCTGGTTCAAGAAATATCACAAATGTAAATATATAAAAATAAAAATATATAAAAACTCAATATGCATGCATATTCACTATGAGCTCACTTAAAAAATGTAACACTGGTGGTCATTCCGAGTTGTTCTCTCGCAAGCTGCTTTTAGCAGCTTTGCACACGCTAAGCCGCCGCCTACTGGGAGTGAATCTTAGCTTATCAAAATTGCGAACGAAAGATTAGCAAAATAGCGAATGAACACTTCTTAGCAGTTTCTGAGTAGCTCCAAACTTACTCGGCATCTGCGATCAGTTCAGTGCTTGTCATTCCTGGTTTGACGTCACAAACACACCCAGCATTCGCCCAGACACTCCCCCGTTTCTCCAGCCACTCCCGCGTTTTTCCCAGAAATGGTAGCGTTTTTTCGCACACACCCATGAAACGTCCAGTTTCCGCCCAGAAACACCCACTTCCTGTCAATCACATTACGATCACCAGAACGAAGAAATAACCTTGTAATGCCGTGAGTAAAATACCTAACTGCATAGCAAATATACTTGGCGCAGTCGCACTGCGGACATTGCGCATGCGCATTAGCGACTAATCGCTCCGTTGCGAGAAAAAAATAACGACCGAACAACTCGGAATGACCCCCACTATTTCTATGTTTAAGCATCCAGTGCTCAGATCTATTTTAGGGACAGTTATTTCTTCCACTGATGTATGCAAATATATAACTTGTATTCCCACGGCAATAGGTGATGTTTTTCCAGATATATTGGGACACAGTCCTCTAAATAAAGACACAGTTCCTGTTTGTATACTGGCCACAGTCTGTAGACTGACAATTGTAAGTAAGACAGATGAAATGCCGCTTACCGCCGCAGACGTGAGCATGGACGTGCTGGGGAGATCCTCGCTGTGCACAGCGGCGTATCTAGCTCTCCCTTCTCCCGTCTCTCTTTCACGGTGGTACTAACAACGATATTTGGAGAGCTTATTGACTTGGATCCGAATGGAGACATTATGATCGATAGAGCGCATCGTGCTCTCCGACCTCGAGGCATACCATCGGACAGGCCAAGGGATGTGATCTGTAGGCTCCATTACTATGCTCAAAAGGAGGAGATACTGAGAAAGGCCCGTCAACTAGATAACATAGATTTCCAAGGCGATAAGGTTCAATTGCTCCCTGACCTGGCGTTGTCAACCCTACAACAACGCAGAGCCTTGAAACCCCTTAATGATTCCCTTCGGAAACTCGAACTGAAATATAGATGGGGTTTCCCTTTCTCCCTTCAGGTTTCCCATAATGGTATGGTAGCGGTGCTCTCCAAACCACCTGATCTACCGGCCTTTCTCACGACTCTAGGCATCCTGTTGCCTGATTGGGACTCTTACCATCACCAGCCTATTATACCAACCGTGACTCCTCCTGATGACGTGTGGCAACAAGTACGATCCCCGCGAGGACGGGGGACCCCTCCTACAAGCTCACAATCTTCGAAGCCTCCATGATTGGGACCTTTTACCCGTATTGATATGATAGTTCCTGTATCTACAGACACATATGTTGTTCTTTATTTACGTGTTACTCCATGCTTCTAAAATATTTGATCTGCTATGTTAAAGTTCCTTCAGTTGGAGTTCCGGATCCGGCCTCATGCTGTAAGGAAGCTTCACAGCAGGGCTCCGGTGATTCCCGACTCCGGCACCGCTATATCGACTGATTTCTCAGTCTCCAAGAGCCGGTATTCTATCCACAGCATCAGTGGACCCATCCCGCAGCCCCCCGCTGGTTTCAAGTGTCCGTGACGAGCTGCTCTCCTGCGGCGAGAGACTCCCGCCAGCCGGCGCGTCGCTGCAGTTACTCTCGTGGAGCGTTCAGTGTCCCAGATCGAATGCCACGGTCTGTAGCGCTCCCTGCACCCACCTGACCTGACAGATCACCCCGAGGACGGATAGAATACAAGCGTCTCTCGAGCAAAATCAGGTGCGGTATCCATAGCAACCGCAGCAGGGCGATAATTATTACACTGCCTCTCCACGCTGTCACTGGGCTCCTGCAGCTCGTTAGCAATCTATAACAACGGCACACGCAGGATTATAAACTGCACAGACTGAATACCTCCTCCCGGGGCCCCTTAGCTGCACCCTCTTGAAATTTTATTGATATTTACAGAACATTCCAGCGGTTAAAACACGGCAAGGTCTTCATTTCAAATCACTCCTTTTCAGGTTGCCGTTTTATAGCTTTTAAAAACAGGCCTTCTCCATACGCCACCCAGCCTCTCTTCATTACACTGACGAGAAGTTTTATTATCTGTGCTCTCGCTTCATTCTGTCCATGGACCGTTTTTTATCCCCCATCCCTGCAGCTTCGGCACCACCCTCCTCTCTCCCTATTAGACAGGAGAAAAGGAGAGCTAATTCCACCATGGCTCCTGGCATTACTACCCCCCCTTCGTCTCCAGCCCCCAAAAAATTAATCGCATCACAATCTCCCTCACGTAACACCCCAACTAGCCGCTCTTCGGATTCACCAATCACGTATGCGGATCTGACAGAGGCCATAACCCAGGCTATATCTCCACTGTTGTCAAAAGCAGTCTCAGATATCTCACTCCAACTGCAACACCTCTCGCATAAAGTCTCTGTTAATGAGAATAGAATTGGTGGTCTCTGTCATGATATGGCTGATATTCAGGGCTGTGTCAAACGTCTTGAAAAAGAAAATTATCAATTGTGGATGAAGCTGGACGACGCAGAAAACAGGTCCAGAAGTAATAATATAAGGCTGGTAGGCCTTCCTGAATCAATAAAAGGAGAAGAACTCTCTAATTTTGTTCAGGTAACCCTCCCTACCCTCCTTGGTATTGCTGACTCCTGCAAGGACCTAGTGATTGAACGCGTGCACCGTGTTGGTCCTCTGCCCCGCTCTGCTGAAGGCCGCCCCAGGGTTACCCTATTCAGATGCCTCAACTATCTTCACAAAGTTGCCATATGGACAGCGTCAAGAAAGACCCGCTTACTCCAATGGGAGAACAACCGCCTACTTATATTCCGAGACTTTTCCGCAGAATTATCAAGAGCCAGGAAGGCCTTTAACCCAATTTGTTCAAGGCTGGTGTTTGCCAAGCGTAAGTTCTCCTTACTCTACCCAGCGAAATTTCGTATATACGATGGAGACAAACATCTGGATTTCTCCACTCCAGAAGATGCGGCATCCTTCCTCCAAGAGGGGCCTACAGAAGATCGTGATGACATCGCAGATGCCGCCCCTGCCCCTGACACTTGATCTTCAGGTTCATTCCATAATTTTGTTACAAAAGGGGTTCTCCCCCCCCCCATGTGTTCTTGTTTAACTTATTTAAACTAGAGAAGTTTTATTGTGCTTTAAATCTTGTGATAATCCTCAACATGCTGGCCACAGCCTTATTTGGTTCTAGAATTATTATATTCTCCCGTATGCCAATTCTTGTGGTCAGGTTTCCTTGTTACTCTTTTGTGATTATCACAATATTTACGCTTATTGATGTTCTTATATAAAATTAGTAAATGTATTATTATATCATATACTTGCTGTTACATAGCTTAGTCTAGCTCTACCACAATATTCTATGTAACTTTCCCCAGATGCCGTAGTCGGGAACTCATCTGGTGCATTGCTCCGGAGTAGTAATGATGTTTAGAACAATCTCAGTTATTATTTTGTTTCTTGTGCCCGGAAGTTTGTTTGCTTGCCAAACGTTACCCATACTTTCTTGTGTGAATCCGTATTCTTCCCATGCCCCTCCCCCCCTTTATCCCCATTTCCCATTCCCTCTTTCAGATCCGATCGTTTGATATTCGGTTGATCTTTGTATTTCTATACCTTTCTAAAAATTGGCACTTTGAATGTTGGTGGAATTAATTCCCCAGCTAAACGTCGCAAAATCCTCATATATTTATCCAAGATGAATTTAAATATAGCATTTCTGCAGGAAACTCACTTGACTCTTCAGGAATCCGTAAAATTGCAGGTGTCACACTGGTCCCTTATAGCGGCAGCCCCATATAACTCAAAATCAAGAGGTGTTGTCCTCCTAGCGAAACGTAATCTCAACATCATAATACTGTCCTCAGACATAGACCCTAACGGCCGATATTTAATTGTAAATCTCTCTATTGATTCACAAGTTATGGTTCTTTGCAATATTTACGCTCCTACTACATACAAAAAATCTTTCTTCCAGCTGCTACTGGCTAAATTAACCCCATTCTCTACTGATAACCTCATAGTTTGTGGTGATTTTAATTTAGTTTCTTCCAATTATTTAGACCGCTCTAACACTTCTAGGAACCCCCAACTCCTTCCTAAACTCGGTATACCTTCCTTTTCTGAGTATTTACAATTAATTGATATATGGCGTGCACTCCACACCATAGAAAGAGAATTTTCTTGCCATTCCTCTGCCCACGATACATTTTCTAGAATCGATTATGTGTTTATTTCCCATCAGTTTTTTCCCTCAGTCACAGACTCAGCCATTGAACCCATTATTATCTCTGATCACGCTCTAATTTGGTTTTCTTTCATTTTGCGTCCCACTCATTCCCTAACCCCCCAATGGAGATTTCCCTCTCACCTTTCTAACTCTACAAAATTTTGTGACACCCTACAGTCATCTTGGGACTCCTTTTTCTTTTCAAACGAACAACACTAAATATTAGACCCCCCTATATTTTGGCAAGCTGCCAAAACGGTTCTTCGGGGGGAATATCATTTCATACTCCTCGGCCTTAAAGAAAAAATATGCTAAATCTTATTTAGAAATTCAACGTGCGTTATCCACAGCTTTTCAAGCTTTCAAATCCCATCCCTCCCAGTCCAATAAATCTTCCTATTTAACATTGAAACTCCAGTTTAATGAATTTCTCTCACTGATGGGAGACAAATATAAATTTAAAGTAGATTATCGGTTCCACAAATTTGGAAATAAAACTGGTAAGCTCCTCACAAATATGTTAAAAGGTTCCTCTCCTCCCATGTTAGTTCATCCACTAAAGCTCCCGGATGGGTCCTTAACTAATGACCCCCAAACCATTGCATCTATCATGAAATCATTTTATGAAACATTATATTCTGGTCATTCTCCCACCTCGGCTGAGCATCCCCAATCTTGTTCTTTTCCCTCTCTACCTCAAATTCCCTCTGAATTTCTTATTTCTTTGGATAAACCCATTACACTAGAAGAAGTCCATTCAGCTATCACCCACCTGAAACCTAATAAAGCTCCAGGCCCGGACGGCTTTTCTAATGAGTTTTATAAATTGTTAATTGATAAAATTGATAAGCACCTTTTGGCATTGTTTAACTCAATAATTCATTCCAAATCCATTCCCCTATATTTTAATAGAGCTATAATCAAAGTTCTTTTGAAACCAGGACGAGATCCTTCCCTTTCAAGCTCCTATCGCCCAATTTCTCTATTAAATTCAGACTATAAAATTTTTGCAAAAATCTTAGCTGACCGCCTAAAATTTTCTCTCCCCCACATAATTCATCCAGACCAATCCGGGTTTATTTGGGGCCGTCACTCTGTGACTAATGTCCGCAAAGTTCTTTCCGTAATCCAACATTTGAAAATACACCCTACCTCATCAGAAAACATTGTATTAGCCTTAGATGCAGAAAAGGCATTTGACCTCTTGGAATGGCCGCACCTTTTTCGATCCATGCGATTTTTTGGGTATCCCTCATCCTTTATTTCGATTATCCAGTCTCTATACGCCTCCCCATTCTCACAGCTTTATTGTAACGGTCACCTATCAACTCCCTTCGCAGTTTCTCGAGGTACTCGTCAGGGTTGTCCCCTTTCTCCACTACTCTTCGCCATCGCTATTGAACCACTGGCAATCTCTATCAGAAACTCTCCTAACATTCATGGTATTCAAGTCGGAAATATCCCATTAAAACTTGCTTTATACGCGGATGACCTATTACTTTTTCTGTCTGACCCTTCCACTTCTCTACCTAATTTATATTCATTGATAGTTAATTTTGGCGCTCAAGCAGGATTCAAGATAAACATGACTAAATCAGAAATTCTTCATTTAGACGGCCCTAACACTCTCACTCAAATTCCTACAAACCCTCTCATCTCGTCACTACTCAAAAAAGAAATTAAATATTTAGGCTTATGTATTCCCTCAGATCTCTCCTCTCTGTACAAAATAAACTTTACCCCATCTCTTTCCAAAATCTCTTCACTATATGACTCATGGCTAAATCTCCCATTATCTATTATTGGAAGAATTGCGGTAGTTAAAAGCATAATTTTTCCTAAAATATTTTACTTATTACAAATGCTACCAATTGGTCTTTCTATTTCCGACCTGAAACGCTTTGATCAGATTACCTCTCGATTTATATGGCAAAATAAACGCCCTCGAATTGCTCTCCACAAATTACAGACTCACAGATCTCACGGAGGTATGTTCATTCCAAATCTAAAATTATATTCTCTAGCGACCCATTTCAGATATATTTCAGATTGGCTTCTTTCCAAATCTACTTACACTTCCACTTCTTTAGATTCAGCTCTTTTCAGTCCATACTCTCCAAGCGCCCTTCTTCACTCCAAAAAATCCGATATTCCTCCTAATATTTTACACCATATTATGTTTCAAACCACATATTCATATTGGATCTCTATTAATAAAAAATTAACCAGAAACTCGACTTCTTCTCCATATAACACACTTTGGGGTAATCCTTCATTTCGCCCTTCGTTATCCAACCCTATATTCCACACATGGAAAGATAAAGGCCTCTCACTTACATCCCAGGTTTTTGACCCAGGAGGTCAAATACTGTCTTTCTCTACTCTTCAAACACAGTTTTCCCATCACACCTCACACTTCTTCATGTACTTACAATCACGGCACTACATCTTTTCGCTAGATCCTAAAACAAGATATCTAAATTCAATTGATCCCATTAATTCTCTGCTACGTCTTTTAAATTCTTCTTCCTATCGTATAAAATGTATCTATACTCTATTATTACCGATCTCCGATACGAAAGCATGGCAATCACTGACATTAACTTGGCAAAAAGATATCCCTGACATTGACTCTCCCTCGATCCTCACTAACCATAGCTCCAATACCCTGAAATTCCTGAAATCCTCCTACCTTCAGGAAGTCCATTGGAGAACATTGCATAGAGCTTACATATCCCCCGCTCAAAGAAGTCATATGATCCCAGACACATCAGGCTCCTGTCTTAAATGTCATCACTCTCACGCTAATTTTTTCCACTGTTTCTGGGAATGTGGGAAAATAAAACGCTTTTGGAATAAAATAATTGTGTACCTAAACTCCTTATTTTCCACACATGTCTTCCCAGACCCTTTAGCCTGTCTATGTGCTAACTTTAAAAAATGGCTTCCTAACAGAGCTCTCTCTCCCTATATTCCATTGCTGGCCACCATTGTAACACTTGCAAAGAAAATCATTCTCACTCATTGGATCTCCTCCTCCTCTCCCTCCCTGCAAGAATTGAAATTAAAACTCTTACAAATATTTTACTTTGATAGATATAGTACCTTTCCAGATTTGGATAAATATATTGATCGATTTTACACCAAATGGTCCCCATTCATACATTCTTTAGACTCGTCTACTCAAGACAGAATTATGAAAGTATACGAAAATACGGACTGGCATCACTTGCGTATTGTCGCAAACTCCTAAGCCCACTCAACATTGATCCACTAGTTAATTCTGTTTAAGCGATTATGAACCGTTTCAATCCTCTTCCGATAATAAAGATTGGATCCCCCCCCCCTTCCCTCCTCCTTCCCTCCCCCTCACACTCATTGTCTTCTGTTTTTCTTTCCTTTTTCTATATTTTTCTTTCTTCTATTATCCGTTTCAAAATTATTTTTATTCTACGTAATTGTCATAATTTTGTGTGGATATCTATAACTGGATCCTCAATTTGCATCTCAATCTGCACCGCATTTGTCGTCGTTTCTCTTTATCTTAACGCGCAGGACTTAGAATTGTTTTTCAGGTTAAAAGTTTTTGTACTCTTGGATCCCTTCGCTATATGCAATTGACGATGTATCCTCTGATTGTATACCCCTTTGTTTTTTGAACAATAAAAATTGTATTAAAAAAAAAAAAGTTCATTCAGTTAGGTGGTTTCTAGCTATTATTGTTGCGTTGTGGTGGAAACGTATTCAGGCTACACCTTATATGCTCTTGATTACGTTTCTTCACAATATTTAGCTCTCTCAGTTACGTGTTTTTTATGATACTCGTTATTATTCCTATGTAAAAAAAATTCATAGAGTACATTTTTGAACCGTGGGTGGTCGCCGTCCCAGGCCCCCCGTGAGACCCCACTATGCTGCATCCCCTATCCTCCTGGGTTGGGAGACAGCGGGTTCCCACTTCCATCCCCTTTGCAGCAGTTTTCTTTTTCATATTGTTATTCACGAAGTTTATTATTAATGCATTTTGCAGTGTATCTTTCCACATTGCAATTTCTTCTTCTACTTTTCATGGTTTCCTTTCTAAGCTACTGTCCTTTCCTAATGCTCTTCTTTCTCCCCTCTATATTACTGTGGTAGAAATGTTTAATGCTAATTTGATACAGCCTCAGTCACAATGGGTCCAGATGTTCTACGTGTAACTACCCTTAACATAAAAGGTCTGAATATTCCTGAAAAAAGATCCAAACTGCTCAAATGGCTTAGAGACGAGAGGGTGGACGTTGCCCTTCTTCAAGAAACACACTTTAGGATTGGCAACGTCCCGCCACTTAAATGTCACTATTACCCCCATGTTTTTATGGCTAACAATCCTTCCGGAAAGACGTTGGGTGTAGCTATTCTTTTGACCCGTCACCTACCCGTCCTTAATGTTTCCTCCCATAGACTGGTTGAAGGTGGGGGGCTGCTGGTTAAATGTGATATTTATGGCCAACGTTTTTCCTTTTTGAATGTCTACGCTCCCAACTCTAAGCAGCCTTCTTTTTTGGCTTCAGTTTTGGAAACTGCTGAGCCTCTACTTGAGGGGGTAGTGGTAATGGGAGGTGATTTAATTTGGACTCTCAACCCCCTCCATGATACCTCTAGGAAGATTGCCTTTCGGCCGGAGAAGGAGTATAGGAGAATGCGACGTGCCCTGCTTGACCACCAGCTGATTGACTCATGGAGACTGACACACCCTTCTGAGGTAGATTTTTCTTTTTATTCACATCCCCATCAAACATATTCCAGAATCAACTATCTATTTCTAAGTCATCGACATTTACACTTGATCTTTGATTCGTCAATAGGGCAAATTGTTTGGTCTGACCATGCTCCGGTTAATCTTACTATTCGTCTCCCATCTTGTATGAGACGTCAATGGTCATGGCGCTTTAATGATACTTTGTAGACGTAGTTTGTCACTCGCAACTTGAATCGGCCTTAGACTCCTATATTAGCACTAATGACATGGAAGATATTTCTAAAATCTCTGTATGGGAGGCACATAAATGTGTCCTGAGGGGGGTGTGTATCCAACTGGGCTCAGTTCGTAAAAAACAGAGGGAAAAACTCCGGGATGACTTACTATCTAAGATAAAATCTCTAGAACTCCTCCATAAAAATTCCCAAACTCCCCAGCACTACTCCGATCTTGAGATCGCCCGGGCTGACTTGAATAAATTGCTCTCTGACAAGGTTAAATTTTCTTATAGGAAGTGCCACAGCAGATATTACCAATGGAGCAACAAACCGGGGAAATTGCTAGCTAAAGCCCTTCGTGAGCAACGCGCACTTACCTTTATTCACCGAATTAAGGATAACATGGGCCGACCCCAACATGACTGTTAAAATTGCTAAAGCCTTTCAGGATTATTATTCTACCTTATATAATCTTTCAGGGCCGGCTGGGCGGGCGGATAAGCTATCCCATCAGGCAGCCATATCTTCCTATTTGAAATCCCTAAACTTCCCAACATTGTCTAAAGCCGATGCAGATGACTTAGATGCCCCCTTCTCTGCCGAGGAGGTCATGAAAGCTATTGATTCCTCGCCCAATGGTATAAGATGGGCTTTCAAAGAGAAGATAACACCTCTCCTTATGAGAGCCTTCAACACCATCTCTGATACGTCCCATTTCTCCTCTCAATCCCTCGAAGCACATGTTACAGTTTTACCTAAAGAGGGTAAAGATCTCAGTCTCTGTACTAGTTACCGACCGATTTCGCTGCCAAATATTGATATAAAACTTTTTGCTAAATTGGTAGCTAACGGTCTTAAGCTTTTGTTGCCGGACTTGCTTCATGGAGACCAGGCGGGTTTTGTCTTGGGTCGTGAGGCCAGAGATAACACGTCCAAGGTACTTAGTATGATCCACTATGCCAACCAATCCACGTCCCCCTCGATCCTGTTATCGACTGATGCTGAAAAGGCATTTGATAGGGTGGACTGGGATTTTTTGTTTGGTATTTTGAATAGAGATGAGCGGGTTCGGTTTCTCTGAATCCGAACCCGCCAGAACTTCATGTTTTTTTTCACGGGTCCGAGCGACTCGGATCTTCCCGCCTTGCTCGGTTAACCCGAGCGCGCCCGAACGTCATCATGACGCTGTCGGATTCTCGCGAGGCTCGGATTCTATCGCGAGACTCGGATTCTATATAAGGAGCCGCGCGTCGCCGCCATTTTCACACGTGCATTGAGATTGATAGGGAGAGGACGTGGCTGGCGTCCTCTCCGTTTAGACACTTGATTTACTAATTTTGGGGAGCATTAGGAGTACTCAGTAGTGTACAGTGCAGAGTTTTGCTGATAGTGACCAGTGACCACCACTTTTATTTATAATCCGTTCTCTGCCTGAAAAAAGCGATACACAGCACACAGTGACTCAGTCACATACATACCATATCTGTGTGCACTGCTCAGGCTCAGGCCAGTGTGCTGCATCATCTATATATATTATATATCTGTCTGACTGCTCAGCTCACACAGCTTATAATTGTGGGGGAGACTGGGGAGCACTACTGCAGTGCCAGTTATAGGTTATAGCAGGAGCCAGGAGTACATAATATTATATTAAAATTAAACAGTGCACACTTTTGCTGCAGGAGTGCCACTGCCAGTGTGACTAGTGACCAGTGACCTGACCACCAGTATATAATATTAGTAGTATACTATCTCTTTATCAACCAGTCTATATTAGCAGCAGACACAGTACAGTGCGGTAGTTCACGGCTGTGGCTACCTCTGTGTCGGCACTCGGCAGCCCGTCCATAATTGTATATACCAGTGACCTAACCGTGGTTTTTTTTTCTTTCTTTATACATACATACTAGTTACGAGTATACTATCTCTTTATCAACCAGTCTATATATTAGCAGCAGACACAGTACAGTGCGGTAGTTCACGGCTGTGGCTACCTCTGTGTCGGCACTCGGCAGCCCGTCCATAATTGTATATACCAGTGACCTAACCGTGGTTTTTTTTTCTTTCTTTATACATACATACTAGTTACGAGTATACTATCTCTTTATCAACCAGTCTATATATTAGCAGCAGACACAGTACAGTGCGGTAGTTCACGGCTGTGGCTACCTCTGTGTCGGCACTCGGCAGCCCGTCCATAATTGTATATACCACCTAACCGTGGTTTTTTTTTCTTTCTTTATACATACATACTAGTTACGAGTATACTATCTCTTTATCAACCAGTCTATATATTAGCAGCAGACACAGTACAGTGCGGTAGTTCACGGCTGTGGCTACCTCTGTGTCGGCACTCGGCAGCCCGTCCATAATTGTATATACCACCTAACCGTGGTTTTTTTTTCTTTCTTTATACATACATACTAGTTACGAGTATACTATCTCTTTATCAACCAGTCTATATATTAGCAGCAGACACAGTACAGTGCGGTAGTTCACGGCTGTGGCTACCTCTGTGTCGGCACTCGGCAGCCCGTCCATAATTGTATATACCAGTGACCTAACCGTGGTTTTTTTTTCTTTCTTTATACATACATACTAGTTACGAGTATACTATCTCTTTATCAACCAGTCTATATATTAGCAGCAGACACAGTACAGTGCGGTAGTTCACGGCTGTGGCTACCTCTGTGTCGGCACTCGGCAGCCCGTCCATAATTGTATATACCACCTAACCGTGGTTTTTTTTTCTTTCTTTATACATACATACTAGTTACGAGTATACTATCTCTTTATCAACCAGTCTATATATTAGCAGCAGACACAGTACAGTGCGGTAGTTCACGGCTGTGGCTACCTCTGTGTCGGCACTCGGCAGCCCGTCCATAATTGTATATACCACCTAACCGTGGTTTTTTTTTCTTTCTTTATACATACATACTAGTTACGAGTATACTATCTCTTTATCAACCAGTCTATATATTAGCAGCAGACACAGTACAGTGCGGTAGTTCACGGCTGTGGCTACCTCTGTGTCGGCACTCGGCAGCCCGTCCATAATTGTATATACCACCTAACCGTGGTTTTTTTTTCTTTCTTTATACATACATACTAGTTACGAGTATACTATCTCTTTATCAACCAGTCTATATATTAGCAGCAGACACAGTACAGTGCGGTAGTTCACGGCTGTGGCTACCTCTGTGTCGGCACTCGGCAGCCCGTCCATAATTGTATATACCACCTAACCGTGGTTTTTTTTTCTTTCTTTATACATACATACTAGTTACGAGTATACTATCTCTTTATCAACCAGTCTATATATTAGCAGCAGACACAGTACAGTGCGGTAGTTCACGGCTGTGGCTACCTCTGTGTCGGCACTCGGCAGCCCGTCCATAATTGTATATACCACCTAACCGTGGTTTTTTTTTCTTTCTTTATACATACATACTAGTTACGAGTATACTATCTCTTTATCAACCAGTCTATATATTAGCAGCAGACACAGTACAGTGCGGTAGTTCACGGCTGTGGCTACCTCTGTGTCGGCACTCGGCAGCCCGTCCATAATTGTATACTAGTATCCAATCCATCCATCTCCATTGTTTACCTGAGGTGCCTTTTAGTTGTGCCTATTAAAATATGGAGAACAAAAATGTTGAGGTTCCAAAATTAGGGAAAGATCAAGATCCACTTCCACCTCGTGCTGAAGCTGCTGCCACTAGTCATGGCCGAGACGATGAAATGCCAGCAACGTCGTCTGCCAAGGCCGATGCCCAATGGCATAGTACAGAGCATGTCAAAACCAAAACACCAAATATCAGTAAAAAAAGGACTCCAAAACCTAAAATAAAATTGTCGGAGGAGAAGCGTAAACTTGCCAATATGCCATTTACCACACGGAGTGGCAAGGAACGGCTGAGGCCCTGGCCTATGTTCATGGCTAGTGGTTCAGCTTCACATGAGGATGGAAGCACTCAGCCTCTCGCTAGAAAACTGAAAAGACTCAAGCTGGCAAAAGCACCGCAAAGAACTGTGCGTTCTTTGAAATCCCAAATCCACAAGGAGAGTCCAATTGTGTCGGTTGCGATGCCTGACCTTCCCAACACTGGACGTGAAGAGCATGCGCCTTCCACCATTTGCACGCCCCCTGCAAGTGCTGGAAGGAGCACCCGCAGTCCAGTTCCTGATAGTCAGATTGAAGATGTCAGTGTTGAAGTACACCAGGATGAGGAGGATATGGGTGTTGCTGGCGCTGGGGAGGAAATTGACCAGGAGGATTCTGATGGTGAGGTGGTTTGTTTAAGTCAGGCACCCGGGGAGACACCTGTTGTCCGTGGGAGGAATATGGCCGTTGACATGCCAGGTGAAAATACCAAAAAAATCAGCTCTTCGGTGTGGAGGTATTTCACCAGAAATGCGGACAACAGGTGTCAAGCCGTGTGTTCCCTTTGTCAAGCTGTAATAAGTAGGGGTAAGGACGTTAACCACCTCGGAACATCCTCCCTTATACGTCACCTGCAGCGCATTCATAATAAGTCAGTGACAAGTTCAAAAACTTTGGGTGACAGCGGAAGCAGTCCACTGACCAGTAAATCCCTTCCTCTTGTAACCAAGCTCACGCAAACCACCCCACCAACTCCCTCAGTGTCAATTTCCTCCTTCCCCAGGAATGCCAATAGTCCTGCATGCCATGTCACTGGCAAGTCTGACGAGTCCTCTCCTGCCTGGGATTCCTCCGATGCATCCTTGCGTGTAACGCCTACTGCTGCTGGCGCTGCTGTTGTTGCCGCTGGGAGTCGATGGTCATCCCAGAGGGGAAGTCGTAAGCCCACTTGTACTACTTCCAGTAAGCAATTGACTGTTCAACAGTCCTTTGCGAGGAAGATGAAATATCACAGCAGTCATCCTACTGCAAAGCGGATAACTGAGTCCTTGACAACTATGTTGGTGTTAGACGTGCGTCCGGTATCCGCCGTTAGTTCACAGGGAACTAGACAATTTATTGAGGCAGTGTGCCCCCGTTACCAAATACCATCTAGGTTCCACTTCTCTAGGCAGGCGATACCGAGAATGTACACGGACGTCAGAAAAAGACTCACCAGTCTCCTAAAAAATGCAGTTGTACCCAATGTCCACTTAACCACGGACATGTGGACAAGTGGAGCAGGGCAGGGTCAGGACTATATGACTGTGACAGCCCACTGGGTAGATGTATGGACTCCCGCCGCAAGAACAGCAGCGGCGGCACCAGTAGCAGCATCTCGCAAACGCCAACTCTTTCCTAGGCAGGCTACGCTTTGTATCACCGCTTTCCAGAATACGCACACAGCTGAAAACCTCTTACGGCAACTGAGGAAGATCATCGCGGAATGGCTTACCCCAATTGGACTCTCCTGTGGATTTGTGGCATCGGACAACGCCAGCAATATTGTGTGTGCATTAAATATGGGCAAATTCCAGCACGTCCCATGTTTTGCACATACCTTGAATTTGGTGGTGCAGATTTTTTTAAAAAACGACAGGGGCGTGCAAGAGATGCTGTCGGTGGCCAGAAAAATTGCGGGACACTTTCGGCGTACAGGCACCACGTACAGAAGACTGGAGCACCACCAAAAACTACTGAACCTGCCCTGCCATCATCTGAAGCAAGAAGTGGTAACGAGGTGGAATTCAACCCTCTATATGCTTCAGAGGTTGGAGGAGCAGCAAAAGGCCATTCAAGCCTATACAATTGAGCACGATATAGGAGATGGAATGCACCTGTCTCAAGTGCAGTGGAGAATGATTTCAACGTTGTGCAAGGTTCTGATGCCCTTTGAACTTGCCACACGTGAAGTCAGTTCAGACACTGCCAGCCTGAGTCAGGTCATTCCCCTCATCAGGCTTTTGCAGAAGAAGCTGGAGGCATTGAAGAAGGAGCTAAAAGGGAGCGATTCCGCTAGGCATGTGGGACTTGTGGATGCAGCCCTTAATTCGCTTAACAAGGATTCACGGGTGGTCAATCTGTTGAAATCAGAGCACTACATTTTGGCCACCGTGCTCGATCCTAGATTTAAAGCCTACCTTGGATCTCTCTTTCCGGCAGACACAGGTCTGCTGGGGTTGAAAGACCTGCTGGTGACAAAATTGTCAAGTCAAGCGGAACGCGACCTGTCAACATCTCCTCCTTCACATTCTCCCGCAACTGGGGGTGCGAGGAAAAGGCTCAGAATTCCGAGCCCACCCGCTGGCGGTGATGCAGGGCAGTCTGGAGCGACTGCTGATGCTGACATCTGGTCCGGACTGAAGGACCTGACAACGATTACGGACATGTCGTCTACTGTCACTGCATATGATTCTCTCAACATTGATAGAATGGTGGAGGATTATATGAGTGACCGCATCCAAGTAGGCACGTCACACAGTCCGTACTTATACTGGCAGGAAAAAGAGGCAATTTGGAGGCCCTTGCACAAACTGGCTTTATTCTACCTAAGTTGCCCTCCCACAAGTGTGTACTCCGAAAGAGTGTTTAGTGCCGCCGCTCACCTTGTCAGCAATCGGCGTACGAGGTTACATCCAGAAAATGTGGAGAAGATGATGTTCATTAAAATGAATTATAATCAATTCCTCCGCGGAGACATTGACCAGCAGCAATTGCCTCCACAAAGTACACAGGGAGCTGAGATGGTGGATTCCAGTGGGGACGAATTGATAATCTGTGAGGAGGGGGATGTACACGGTGATATATCGGAGGGTGAAGATGAGGTGGACATCTTGCCTCTGTAGAGCCAGTTTGTGCAAGGAGAGATTAATTGCTTCTTTTTTGGGGGGGGGTCCAAACCAACCCGTCATATCAGTCACAGTCGTGTGGCAGACCCTGTCACTGAAATGATGGGTTGGTTAAAGTGTGCATGTCCTGTTTTGTTTATACAACATAAGGGTGGGTGGGAGGGCCCAAGGACAATTCCATCTTGCACCTCTTTTTTCTTTTCTTTTTCTTTGCATCATGTGCTGATTGGGGAGGGTTTTTTGGAAGGGACATCCTGCGTGACACTGCAGTGCCACTCCTAGATGGGCCCGGTGTTTGTGTCGGCCACTAGGGTCGCTAATCTTACTCACACAGCTACCTCATTGCGCCTCTTTTTTTCTTTGCGTCATGTGCTGTTTGGGGAGGGTTTTTTGGAAGGGACATCCTGCGTGACACTGCAGTGCCACTCCTAGATGTGCCCGGTGTTTGTGTCGGCCACTAGGGTCGCTAATCTTACTCACACAGCTACCTCATTGCGCCTCTTTTTTTCTTTGCGTCATGTGCTGTTTGGGGAGGGTTTTTTGGAAGGGACATCCTGCGTGACACTGCAGTGCCACTCCTAGATGGGCCCGGTGTTTGTGTCGGCCACTAGGGTCGCTAATCTTACTCACACAGCTACCTCATTGCGCCTCTTTTTTTCTTTGCGTCATGTGCTGTTTGGGGAGGGTTTTTTGGAAGGGACATCCTGCGTGACACTGCAGTGCCACTCCTAGATGGGCCCGGTGTTTGTGTCGGCCACTAGGGTCGCTAATCTTACTCACACAGTCAGCTACCTCATTGCGCCTCTTTTTTTCTTTGCGTCATGTGCTGTTTGGGGAGGGTTTTTTGGAAGGGCCATCCTGCGTGACACTGCAGTGCCACTCCTAGATGGGCCCGGTGTTTGTGTCGGCCACTAGGGTCGCTAATCTTACTCACACAGCTACCTCATTGCGCCTCTTTTTTTCTTTGCGTCATGTGCTGTTTGGGGAGGGTTTTTTGGAAGGGCCATCCTGCGTGACACTGCAGTGCCACTCCTAGATGGGCCCGGTGTTTGTGTCGGCCACTAGGGTCGCTAATCTTACTCACACAGCTACCTCATTGCGCCTCTTTTTTTCTTTGCGTCATGTGCTGTTTGGGGAGGGTTTTTTGGAAGGGACATCCTGCGTGACACTGCAGTGCCACTCCTAGATGGGCCCGGTGTTTGTGTCGGCCACTAGGGTCGCTAATCTTACTCACACAGCTACCTCATTGCGCCTCTTTTTTTCTTTGCGTCATGTGCTGTTTGGGGAGGGTTTTTTGGAAGGGCCATCCTGCGTGACACTGCAGTGCCACTCCTAGATGGGCCCGGTGTTTGTGTCGGCCACTAGGGTCGCTAATCTTACTCACACAGCTACCTCATTGCGCCTCTTTTTTTCTTTGCGTCATGTGCTGTTTGGGGAGGGTTTTTTGGAAGGGACATCCTGCGTGACACTGCAGTGCCACTCCTAGATGGGCCCGGTGTTTGTGTCGGCCACTAGGGTCGCTTATCTTACTCACACAGCGACCTCGGTGCAAATTTTAGGACTAAAAATAATATTGTGAGGTGTGAGGTATTCAGAATAGACTGAAAATGAGTGTAAATTATGGTTTTTGAGGTTAATAATACTTTGGGATCAAAATGACCCCCAAATTCTATGATTTAAGCTGTTTTTTAGTGTTTTTGGAAAAAAACACCCGAATCCAAAACACACCCGAATCCGACAAAAATAATTCGGTGAGGTTTTGCCAAAACGCGTTCGAACCCAAAACACGGCCGCGGAACCGAACCCAAAACCAAAACACAAAACCCGAAAAATTTCAGGCGCTCATCT
Organism: Pseudophryne corroboree; assembly: GCF_028390025.1. NCBI lineage: Eukaryota > Metazoa > Chordata > Amphibia > Anura > Myobatrachidae > Pseudophryne > Pseudophryne corroboree. Next base: position 203,232,497 of record NC_086454.1, read on the forward strand.
CTAATTTTGAAGCATCTGGGCCTGGGCAACGCATGTCTCCATAGAATTCTGTCTCTCTACGCTATCCCTTCCGCCAGAATTAAAATTAACGGCTCCTTATCAGACTCCTTCACTATTTCAAATGTCATACATAAAATGGAAAGCTGCTCAATCAGATTGTAATGTCACTCAGGTGCTAAAAGGGAGGGGTAATTCTGTGTAGGAAAAAACTGTGTTCCCTAATGCACACCGAGTGAAAAATATTACTACATAATAGTCAGATAATACGGAGATCTTAGTTGCGTATATCTGCAGATATAGGGTTAAGCCCCCAGGCCGATCGACAAGGCTTCTCCGTCACTGGGGGTCCCTAATACTAGGTATGGGTCCGGGGTGCAGGACCCCACGATGTCGACACAGGTCGGCCACCCCAGGTCAGCACCTATTTCAAATGTCACAAGGCAGGGCTGTCCACTATCCCCATTACTTTTTGTTCTGTGCATGGAAGCTTTAGCTAGAAGTATAAGGGCAAACCAAATATTTCTGGTCTGCTGGTGAGGGGGAATGAATATAAATTGGCCCTATATGCGGATGATTTACTGGCTTTGATGTTGGAATTTGATAGGTTCGGAGCCCTTTCTAATTTCAAGATTAATTACTCCAAATCTATTGCTCTAAACTTGACTACCTCTCCTACTGTGGTTGCGGGCTTGAAGTGCTCCTTCCCCTTCACTTGGCATGACCATAAGTTGAAGTACTTAGGGGTTATACTATCTAACGACCTATCTAAGTTATTCTCCCTAAACTTTGGCCCCTTGTTGAAGATGCTCTGCATAGATTTCCAAAAATGGAGGAAATTACGACAATCCTGGTTTGGTAGAATTAATGTAGTCAAAATGAATGCCCTACCTAGGATATTGTTTTTTCTCCAAACCCTCCCCATACACATTCCTCCCCAATGGTTTCGGGACATTCAGAATCTTATACGAGCTTTTGTTTGGGGCAGCAACACACCTAGATTCAAGCACGACATATTATTTCGGAGAAAACATCAGGGGGAACAACAACTTCCACACATCCCCAGTTATTATCATGCAGTACAATTGAATAGAGTTCTGGAATGGATACGGGCAAAGGACTGTAAGCAGTGGGTGCTCCTAGAGGAGGGTTGCCTTCCACACTATATTGAAATCACGCCATGGCTTCCCAACCTCCCGAGGGTTTCCCACCCCACAGTCTCCCCCACGCTTAAATTGTGGAACACACTTAGGTTGAGAGGTCAAATATCTTCCTAATGATCACCTTTGACTTCTTTTCTCTCTAACTCTGAGTTTACTCCAGGTCTCCATGGAACGGCCTTCGCTTCATGGGCGGGGCATTTCAGGGCCGGCCAGCTGGTGAGTTCGGGCAGGGTGCGTTCATTTTTAGATATTTAATCTCTTTGGACTATACCGAAGCCCGATTTTTGGAAATTTCTCCAGGTCCATCACTTTTTGACATCCTCCAAAAATCTCTCTGACATGACCAGAGATCTCACCGCTTTTGAAAAAATGTGCGTTTCTCCACAAACTCCCACACACACCATATCCCAGATCTATGTGATTATCATGGAGGACCTCTTCCCACAGTCCCCTACTTTCATGAGTACCTGGGAGAAAGTAATGCCGAAGTTAGCATTACAATCTAATTGGGAATCTGTATTCCGCAACACCCAGGCTAGCTTTTTATGTTTGTCGACAATGGAGACTCTTTATAAACTCATTTATAGATGGTACAGGACTCCTTTGGTGCTTAATAAGATGTTTCCTGCTCTTTCGAACCTTTGATGGCGATGTAGAGGAGCTCCAGGAAGCTTTCTGCATATATGGTGGGATTGCCCTCTTATAATATCCTTTTGGAGGGAAGTTTTTAAATGCTCAGAATTGATACTGGGAGACATAGTCCCTAAAGACCCGGAGTTCTGGCTCCTCAACCTCACCCCTGAGGGTTCACACACCTATAAGGGCTCACTACTGCGACATCTTAATAATGCAGCCAAGGCCGTTATACCAACCCTATGGAGATCACCCTCACCTCCTACGATTAAACAATGGTTTAATAGGATTGATTATTTTCTAGATATGGAGGATCTTATTTCCTTCTCATTGGGAAGATCCGTTGATTTTACAGCCACTTGGTTTCCCTGGTATGATTTTTAAAGAGTCATCCGTATATAGGACTTACATGTCTAGTTAGACTCTATCCTACTATTGTTAATCCTGATGACTTTTCGGCATATCTCAGACCAACTGACAGTTGTACCCTTCGACTACTCTATTGTGAGACCCATCTAAACATTTAGACAATTTCTTCTATTTTTAATCTTTGAATCGCTACCTTCCCTCCCCCTCTTTTTCTATCTGTTCCTTCTTCTTCCTTTCCTTTTTTCTTAACTTCCCGTTTTACACTGTTTTACCATATGGTTATTTCTATATGTTTGCTTGAGACTGAAAATAGACGATGCTTTCTTGTATGTTAGAGGACTAAATTGTGATTTATTGCTATGTTTGATTTGCAATGATTTTGTCTTCTATTGTCAGACTTTTGTTGTTTAACCTGTATATCCATTGTCGCAATAAAAACAGTTTACGTAAAAAAAGACTATTTATCATTATAAATCAATTAGCGCCTGGATTAGTGTTGTTTTTTTATAAAATAACATTCTTGCGACCCCGAGGGGTCTGAGGGAAATATATATATAATTTTAATATCACTCCCCCACAAATACTACCACATCTGTGCTCAAGCTACAGCTCAATGGATCCTTACCATACAATATATGTACAGGTTGAGTATCCCTTATCCAAAATGCTTGGGACCAGAGGTATTTTGGATATGGTATTTTTCTGTATTTTGGAATAATTGCATACCATAATGAGATATCATGGTGATGGGACCTAAGTCTAAGCACAGAATGCATTTATGTTACATATACGTCCTTATACACACAGCCAGAAGGTAATTTTAGCCAATATTTTTTGTAACTTTGTGCATTGAACAAAGGCCCTCATTCCGAGTTGTTCGCTCGCAAGCTGCTTTTAGCAGCTTTACACACGCTAAGCCGCCGCCTACTGGGAGTGAATCTTAGCTTCTTAAAATTGCGAACGAAAGATTCGCAATATTGCGAAAAGACATCTCTGTGCAGTTTCTGAGTAGCTCGAGACTTACTCGGCATCTGTGATCAGTTCAGTGCTTTTCGTTCCTGGTTTGATGTCACAAACACACCCAGCGTTCGTCCAGACACTCCCCCGTTTCTCCAGCCACTCCCGCGTTTTTCCCAGAAACGGTAGCGTTTTTTCCCACACGCCCATAAAACGGCCTGTTTCGGCCCAGAAACACCCACTTCCTGTCAATCACATTACGATCACCAGAACGAAGAAAAAACCATGAGTAAAATACCTAACTGCATAGCAAATTTACTTGGCGCAGTCGCACTGCGGACATTGCGCATGCGCACTAAGCGGAAAATCGCTGCAATGCGAAAAAATTTACCGAGCGAACAACTCGGAATGACCACCAAAGTGTATCTACATTCACACAATTCATTTATGTTTCATATACATCTTATACACACAGCCTGAAGGTCATTTAATACAATATTTTTAATAACTTTGTGTATTAAACAAAGTTTGTGTACATTGAGCCATCAAAAAACAAAGTTTTCACTGTCTCACTCTTACTCAAAAAAGTCCGTATTTTGGAATATTCTGTATTTCGGAATATTTGGATATGGGATACTCAACCTGTATATATATATATATATATATATATATATATATATACAGGTATAGGTTTTTTACATTATCATGTTAATTCTTTGTGTGTCCAGTCTCTCTGGGCACAGGGTCTAACTGGAGTCTGGAGGAGGAGCCAGTTCACACCCATTCAAAGTCTTATAGTGTGCCCATGTCACCTGCGGATCCCGTCTATACCCCATGGTCCTTTTGGAGTTCCCAGCATCCTCTAGGACGTATGAGAAACATGGGATTTTATCTTTTTTTTTTTTTTTTTAAATATGCAACCAAAATCAGCGAAAATGGTCTGACATAGATATTTATCAATAACTAGATCAGGGTCCCAAGGGAGGTAGAGTATGTAGTGGAAGGAAGTCTTGATAAGTAATTTAATTTAATTTGTTTACTTTAAAAATGCAAACTAATCATTGAGGGCATTAGTGACAGCTTTTATTGCATAGACAATTATTTTTATTGGTTATTGCACCAAACGTGCCTTTTACTAATCCGACTTTTACTTTTTTGTGGTTCATGATCTCTCAATTGTTCGTCCTCCACAAAGTGAGGTATATAACACACCACAGTTTGTACCAAAAAATTTCTACCTACAGTTACACTTAATATGTAACGTGAATGAGTCACAAAGATAAGAATAATGCACTGCTGTTCACTTTCACCTACAGTGAAAAGGATCTATTTTTTATTAACACTGGGGCAGAGCCCCTGGATGGAGGGACAGAGCACTCTGGGATGAATGGAGCATTCCTGGATGGATGGACACAGCTGCCCCTTGTCAGACACACCATCCCCTATGTGTACAGTATACCAGGGTACAGCACAAAAAGAAGAATGCACATTTGTTTTTATTTTATTTTTATTTTATTTAAATACTATGGGCAGAGCACTCCAAGATAGATGGAGCACACCTGGATGGACAGACACACCTGCCCCTTGTCAGACACACCAGCCCCTGGATTTACAGTATATTGGGGTACAGCACAAAAAAGGAGATTTATGGTAAGAACTTACCTTTGTTAAATCTTTTTCTGTGAGGTACACTGGGTTCCACAGGGAATAACATTGGGGTGTAGAGTAGGATCTTGATCAGAGGCACCAACAGGCTAAAAGCTTTGACTGTTCCCAAGATGCTCAGCGCCGCCTCCTCTATAACCCCGTGCACAGGAGCTCAGTTTTGTTAAACAGTCAAATGCAGTAGCAGGTAAAAGAGAGGACAACCGTTAGTAGCCACATGCACCACATTCTCACGACAGGAGAAGGTATCAGCGGCTAATACCATACAAACCCATAGAAGCTAAGTGCATCAGGGTGAGTGCCCTGTGGAACCCAGTGTACCTCGCAGAAAGAGATTTAACAAAGGTAAGTTCTTACCATAAATCTCCTTTTCTGCAGTGGGGTACACTGGGGTTCCTCATGGGAGGGGATGCACTGTAGTGGGCACAAGAACCCGGCATCCAAAGGAAGCATCCTGGGAGGTGGAAGTATCGAAGGCATAGAACCTTATGAACGTGTTCACTGAGGCCCACGTAGCCGCCTTGCACAATTGTTCAAGGGTTGCACCACGGTGGACCGCCCAAGAAGGTCCAACAGACCGATTAGAATGGGCTTTGATGGTAGCAGGAGCTGGAAGTCCAGCCTGTACATAAGCATGTGCAATCACCATTCTAATCCATCTCGCCAAGGTCTGCTTGTTATCAGACTAGCCAAGATTGTGAAAACCAAACAGTACAAAGTGAGAATCAGACTTTCTTAGCGAAGGCTATCCTCTTCACATAAATACGGAGAGCCCGTACCACATCAAAAGACCTTTTTATGAAAGACAATTCAGGAGAGACAAAAGCCGGAACCACAATCTCCTGGTTAAGGCGGAAAGAAGACACCACCTTAGGTAGATAACCAGGGCGCAGTCTAAGAACCGACCGGTCACGGTGAAAAATCAGATAGGGGGTCATACAAGACAAAGCACCCAAACCTGGTACCCGTCTAGCAGTGGCAATAGCCAGCAGAAACAAGACCTTAAGAGAAAGCCACTTAAGGTTCGCAGATTCAAGAGGTTCAAACGGAGACTCTTGCAAGGCCTCCAAAATCAACCACAAATCCCAAGGAGCCACAGGTGGGACATAGGGAGGTTGAATCCGTTAAAACACTCTGAGTGAATGTATGAACATCAGGCAGAGTCGCAATTTTTCTCTGAAACCATACCGACAAGGCAGAAATATGAACCTTGAGGGAGGCAAGCCGAAGGCCCAAGTCCAGGCCCTGTTGTAGGAAGGCCAAAAATTAGGCCGTACTAAACTTGTAAACGACATGATAGTTATATGCGCACCAAAGTAAGAATTCCAGACCCTATGGTAAATCCGAGCAGAAGCCGGCTTACGGGCCTTCAACATAGTTTGAATGACCGCCTCAGAAAATCCTTTGGCCCTCAGTACAGAAGCTTCAAGAGCCATGCTGTCAAAGCCAGCCGGGCCAGATCCTGATAGACACAAGGGCCCTGAACGAGTAGGTTAGGTCGTTGTGGAAGCAGAATAGGACGCTCCAGAGGGAGACCCTGTAGGTCTGACAACCAATGCCTGAGTTATCAGAAGTAGGATTCCTCCTTCTTGCTTGAACTTCCTCACTACTCTGGGCAGGAGTGACACCGGAGGGAACACGTATGGCAGCCGAAAGGTCCATGGAATTGCCAGTGCGTCCACGAACTCCGCTTGAGTTTCCCTTGTTCTTGCTCCGAAGACCGGAACCTTGTGTCGAGAAACCATCAGGTCTACATCTGGTAGACCCCACTTGTCCATTAGGAGTTGAAATACTTCGGGATGAATGCTCCACTCTCCGGCGTGTACGTCCTGACTACTGAGGAAGTCCGCTTCCCAGTTGTGGACCCCCAGAATGAACACTGCCAAGATGGCTGGGGTTGGCAGATTGCGTTCCGCCCATTGAAGAATCTTTGACACTTCCATCATTGCCATGCGCTTTGAGTGCCGCCTTGACGATTTATGTGGCGTTGGTGGCGTTGTCCGACTGTACATGAACAGGCCCGTTCTGTACCAGATGCTGGGCCAATTCCAGAATGTTTATCAGGAGGAGATACTCCTCCCTGGTCCACCGACCCCGAAGAGAGTGTTGCTCCAACACCGCGTCCCAACCCCTCAGACCGGCATCCATTGTCAGGAGGACCCAGTTGGAGATCCAGAAGGGACGACCCCTGCACAATTGTAGGTCCTGTAGCCACCAGCTCAGTAACAGACGAACTGGAGACACGGCTATCATGTGAGACCTGATCTGGTGAGGCAGGCCATCCCATTTGGCAGGAATCAGCTTCTGCAGAGCGCGGAAATTAAATTATGCGTACTCTACCATGTCGAAAACCGACACCATGAGGCCTAGTACTTGCATCGTCGTGTGTATTGACACTCACGGGCGAGAGAGGAAGCATCAGTGTCCAACAACATCACCAGGTGCACCATGCACTGAGCAGGGACCAGGGATGATTTCTTCCAGTTGATGAGCCACTCGTGGGCTTGCAGAAACTGGACTGTCAGATCCAGATGACGGAGTAGAAGATCTGGGGAATTCGCCAGGATCAGCAAGATGTCCAGATACGGTAGCATCCTGATACCCTGACGGTGGAGCAGGACCATCATCACCGCCATTATTTTGGTGAAGATTTGTGGGGCCATAGTCATTTCAAAGGGTAAGGCCTGGAATTGATAATGGAGGTTGCCAATAGCAAACCGCAGGTATAGCTGATGTGACACGGCAATAGGTATATGTAGGTAAGCATCCTGTATGTCCAGGGATACCATATAGTCCCCTGGCCCCAAAGCCAGGACAATAGAGCGAAGGGTTTCCATACAAAACTTGGAGACCCTCACAAACTTGTTCAAAGACTTGAGGTTGAGAATGAACCGAGAGGAGCCATTTGGTTTAAGGACTAGGAAAAGCGCTGAATAGTACCTCCTGACTCTCTGAGCCAGCGGCACCGGCACTACCACCTCTGTGTCCAGGAGGGACTGAATGACCGAACGAAGAGTCTTTGCCTTTACCTGATCCGAAGGGATGTCTGTCAGGCAAAAGTGATGGGGGGACGTTTCTTGAAGGATATGGCATATCCGTGAGTAACAACTTCCTGTACCTGGGCGTCTGAAGTTGTCTTCAACTCTGTTTTGGAAGCAGGCTGACGGGCAGCCCAGGCACGTTTAGGTTTGGGCTTAGTGGATTTGGAAGTGCGAGCCTGTATCGGGTATGCCTGACCCTTTGCCTTACCTGGAGGTTGAAAGTAATGAAAGGAAGTACTCTTAGCCTTCGGAGCCGAAGGAGTAGTACTAGGCAGACATGCAGTCTTAGCAGATGCTAAGTCACCAATGATCTTGTTGAGATCTTCCCCAAAAAGTATGTTTCCCTCAAAAGGGATCACCTCCAAGGCATTTCTAGAGTCCAGATCTAAAGACCAGGACCGCAACCAGAGGATCCGGCGAGCCAGAATAGAAGTAGTAAATGCTTTGGCCGCCAGGATACCTGCATCAGATGTCGCCTCCTAAATATAATGGGAGGTCATAATAATATATGAAAGACACTGCCTAGCATTATCAGGAAAATTAGACAGTAGTTCGCCTCAACTTCCTGAACCCAGGCCTCTATAGCTTTAGCAGCCCAAGAGGCCGCAATAGTAAGCCTATGCATAGCTCAGGCAAGAGTGTAAATAGACTTCGAGCAACCCTCCACATGCTTATCCACCGGTCCCCTCAGGGAGGTGACGGTAGTGATAGGCAGAGCAGATGAGACCACCAGAAGCGCAACTTGTGAGTCCTCATGCCGCAGTGTTTTATAAGTGTTACTTATCTCTGCAGCGAAGGGATAACGAGCTTGCATCTTCGTAGACATGGAAAACTTCTTACCCGGTTTTCCCAGGATTCCTGACTAACATCAACCAAGTGGTCAGAGTGAGGTAAAACCAACTTAGTAACCTTCTGATGTTTAACCTTATCTGGTTTTGCAGATATAGCTGGAAGCAATTCATCATCATTGATTTGAAGTATCAACCTGATAGCCTGCAAGCGGTCAGGAACATACACCTGTGTCAGAAATTCTCCATCAAAAGCATCTGCATCAGAGTCTGAAGGATCAGTGAAAGCGCCATCTACATCAGATTAGGTATCCGAAACATGTGTGGATTGTGAGGAAGTAATGGCCCATTTAGATGACCCCCTGGTCTTAGGCGGACGAGAGTCAGGATTTTGCTTAGCTAGTGACTGATGTAATTGCTGTAACTGAGAGAACAGAGTATCTGCCCATGGCGGATTAACTGCAGGGACAATATGTGACTGTAATGGCACAGGAGGTCCCACAGGGGGTGCAAGTCTAATTACAAGAGTAGTCAGTAAATTAGAGAAAACAGCCTAAGGTGGATCTCAATTTGCCCCTGTTGTTGCAGACTGACCATGGGGTATAGAACCCCTAGTACCTGAACCCTCAGCTGCTACATTTTCCTCCGAGAAATCCGTGGCATCAACACTGCATGGTGCAGGATCAGCCACGGATTTACCACCCTGTGTAGCAGACATGATATGTAAGTGTAACTCTACATACCCTCCAACATCTTACACAGAAAAATCGGTACAAATCCAAAAAAGGGGCGTGACCGCGGGTAAAGGGGGGCGTGGCCACGCCCCTTTTCCTATACTTTCAATGGAAGTTTGGAGAGGCAAAAATCGGTACACACCATAAAAGGTACTGTACCTATTAAAAAGGTACAGTTGGAGAGTAACAGTACAAGATAAGCAGAAGACAAACTACCTGACAAAAATCCCCTGTATGGTGTGACTGCAAGGCAGAGCACAAACAGAGGATTTCTGAGGTAAAATGTGAGATAAAATGTGACTGAAAAACACAGAGAAAAATACAAATACGTATATCCTGTGAAATACCTATATTATCTAATGATGCACGGAGCCCCCCTCAGGGTACAGAATATAGGGATAGCCATATGTGTGAGATAGAGAGACACGAAATAGAGCCCACACAGCAGCCATTGGCACACACTCAGTCACATATACAATGCAGAGATTAAAGCTATGTAGATATATATATATATATATATATATATGCAGACACACACAAAATAAATATATATATATATATATATATAATACAATGCACAGTAAAGACTGGATGTATATCACAGGATACTTGTACCAAATAACCCGGAATGTATGCACTTGTTCTTAACTAACACTGTCTAGACAACATGTAGAAGGGTGTACCTCAATTGACTCTCCATTTTTAAGATAAGCAGCACTTTCTTACCCTATATGTTTTTTTAGTGTAAACATTGCTTCTATTGATTTTCTATGCTTTTGCTAGCTTTTTACCCGGTATTTTTAGGTATTTTGTTCCTCCATATTTTAGCCCACCTTGATTTTTAAGTCTTAATTTTTAATTAACTCTGATGGACGAAACGCGTTGGGTGTACCTCTAAACTGACCCTCCATTTTAAAAGATAAGCATTGTGTTTTTTTATCTTTTTTAGAATATTGATATTTTTTATATATATATTTTTTTATCCTCATATATTGTGTATCCGTTTTTAAAAAAAATCTTCTTGATGTATTCTTAAATATTACCCTATGCTTGTAAACCTTTATCCCACCCCTTTCTTTTATAAATTAAATTGAATTTTATAATTTTATCTGTACGTATCCAGCCATTTCTTCATATTTTATCTAAAGACAATTAGACACCATTGGTCGCTGGCGCCCCCATCCCCCCCTTTTTTTATCTTAAATTATAGACAGCTTATCACTGCCTAAACTTTTTGGGGGCTAGCTGACACCTTATACTTATAAAGGAGTGTCTACGGTTGGGTCTATTGTTATAACCCTATATATAATCTACCTACACAAACCTGTGGCGCCGTACTACCACTATTTCATCATATATATATATATATATATATATATATATATATATATATATATATATATAATACAATGCACAGTAAAGACTGGATGTATATCACAGGGTACTTGTACCAAATAACCCTGAATGTATGCACTTGTTCTAAACTAACACTGTCTAGACAACATGTAGAATACTTAAGTGTCCTGTAAATGCACAGCACTGATGAAGCAGGCGGCATTACAGAGGAGGCATTGCCCACCATTCCCAGAGTCAGCGTAGCATGTGTGTAATGGCGCCCAAATGCTGACATGGAGTGAGGGAGACAGAGAGATTTACTCTAAATAGCGCCCAGGGCCTGTGGGAGGGGCTACAGGTCAGAGCCTTATCCCCTTGCTGGACTTAACCATTGGGTACTGTGGGACATAAAAAAACAGTTATATATATAACTGACCTGTTCCCCTGCCCTGGTGGTCTAGGGGGGACCCTGTACCAACACAGGGGTAAATTTACTAAGATGGGAGTTCTATTTAAGATGGGATGTTGCCCATAGCAACCAATCAGATTCTACTTCTCATTTATCTAGCACCTTCCAGAAGATAATACCTGGAATCTGATTGGTTGCTATGGGCAACATCCCATTTTAAATAGAACTCCCATCTTAGTAAATTTACCCCACAGTGTCCACGCCAGAGTGCGCCCCGCCTCATAATGGCCACGCCGTATCGTGATTTTCGCTGGGTCCCGCCTGGGGGACCCTCTTACCTCCTCCCTTGATGCAGCCACGCGATCCTGGAGAGCTGCAGCAAGTGTGTGTGCCCTAGGTGAAGAACCAGAGCCTCCGCTGTAAGTACCCGGCAACCAGGGACGCAGGAATATACAGCGCCGCCGGGGAAGGTGATGGAGCTGCAGCAGGAGATGTCAGAATGACATCTAGCACTAAGAGTGCCTCTGCTGCAGCCCTTGAAGTCTTCTATCTGCTTTTAAGAAAGCTCTTTTCATGGCTGCTGGAGCAGCACTGCCTGTTAGTGTCCTGCCTGCAGAGCACCAACTACAAACTGAGCTCCTGTGCACGGAGGTGGGGTTATAGAGGAGGCAGCGCTGTGCATCTTGGGAACAGTCAAAGCTTTTAACCTGTTGGTGCCTCGGATCGAGATCCTACTCTACACCCCAATGGTATTCCCTGTGGAACCCCAGTGTACCCCGCTGCAGAAAATAACAATGTAAATTTATTTTTATGTTTTTTTATTTATTTTTAAACACTATGGACAGAGCACCTCAGGACGGCTGGAGCACCCCTGTATGGATGGAGACAGCTGCCCCTTGTCAGACACACTAGCCCCTGGATGTACAGTATACTCGGGTACACCATAAAAAACATGTACATTTGTTTTTATTTAATTTTTTATAACAATATGGACAGAGCACCCCAGAACGGACAGAGCAAACTTGGATGATACAGCAGCCCATTGCCAGATACAGCAGATGACAGACAGAGCACCCCTGGATTGATACTGAAAGGACACACCAGCCCCTGGATGTACAGTATACTCGGTTTTTAATTAACACTGGCGCAAAGCCCCTGGATGTATGAACAGATTATACCAGCAAATGGCCTTGTTGTGCTGTGACCTTGCTAAAGCAGCACCTCTAGATAAGGACCCTGTTAGAAAAGGTTCACAAATAACAAACAGCACAAAATCTGAGGGCGCTAACCTATTAAACTCTAGATTATAGACCTCATTAGTGCCATCCAGTATTATAAGCTATTTCAAGAAACACTTTTTCTAACGACTATAAACAATATATTTATATATATATAAAATGTATTTACCTTAAAACAAATACAACATACAATAGCAAAGGAATACATTTTCAAACAAGTATACAGCATCTGTTATTCCAGTTCACAATCAGTGGGAATGTAGTCATCCAGTTTGAGTTCAGCAATTCATATCTCTTTTGTGACGTTAAATCATAATACAATGCAGAAGTTGAATTTGCTTAATAAACCCAATGCGTTTCGTCACAAGGACATCTTCAGGGGTTTAAATCTAGATGGCAAATAAAACAATTTAATGCTATGGGTTCATACATATGTAATATAGGCTTGAATACATTCCGGGTGCCCAACACTTGAATATGGACTCAATTAGGCAGCATGAATGTACAAATCTTGAAGTGCCGAAAGAATGGCCTTTCTGAAAACTAGTGATGTGCACCGGAAATTTTTCGGGTTTTGTGTTCTGGTTTTGGATTCAGTTCTGCGGCCGTGTTTTGGATTCGGACGCATTTTGGCAAAACCTCCCTGAAAATTTTTTGTCGGATTCGGGTGTGTTTTGGATTTGGGTGTTTTTTTACAAAAAACCCTCAAAAACAGCTTAAATCATAGAATTTGGGTGTCATTTTACTCCCATAGTATTATTAACCTCAATAACCATAATTTCCACTCATTTCCAGTCTATTCTGAACACCTCACACCTCACAATATTATTTTTAGTCCTAAAATTTGCACCGAGGTCGCTGGATGGCTAAGCTAAGCGACCCAAGTGGCCGACACAAACACCTGGCCCATCTAGGAGTTGCACTGCAGTGTCAGACAGGATGGCAGATTTAAAAAATAGTCCCCAAACAGCACATGATGCAAATAAAAAAAAGAGGTGCAATGAGGTAGCTGTGTGACTAAGCTAAGCGACCCAAGTGGCCGACACAAACACCTGGCCCATCTAGGAGTTGCACTGCAGTGTCCGACAGGATGGCAGATTTTAAAAATATACCCCCAAACAGCACATGATGCAAAGAAAAAAGAGGTGCACCAAGGTCGCTGGATGGCTAAGCTAAGCGACCCAAGTGGCCGACACAAACACCTGGCCCATCTAGAAGTGGCACTGCAGTGTCAGACAGGATGGCAGATTTAAAAAATAGTCCCCAAACAGCACATGATGCAAAGAAAAAAAGAGGTGCACCAAGGTCGCTGGATGGCTAAGCTAAGCGACCCAAGTGGCCGACACAAAAACCTGGCTCATCTAGGAGTGGCACTGCAGTTTTCTAGCGAGAGGATGAGTGATTTACCGGTAGGTATTAAAATCCTATTTTCTCATACGTCCTAGAGGATGCTGGGGATGCTTCAAGAACCATAGGGTTTATACCAAAGCTCTAGAACGGGTGGGAGAGTGCGGATGACTCTGCAACACTGATTGACCAAACAAGAGGTCCTCCTCAGCCAGGGTATCAAACTTGGAAACTTCGCAAAGGTGTTTGATCCCGACCAAGTAGCAGCTCGGCAAAGCTGTAATGCCGAGACCCCTCGGCAGCTGCCCAGGATGAGCCCACCTCTCTAGTAGAATGGGCCTTCAACGATTTCGGTAATGGCAACCCTGCCGTAGAATGAGCATGCTGAATCGTATTACAGAACCAGCGTGCAATAGTCTGCTTGGAAGCAGAAGCCCCAATCTTGTTGGGAGCCCACAGGACAACAGAGCCTCTGTTTTCCCAATCTGAGCCGTTCTGGCGACATAGATTTTGAAAGCTCTGACCACATCAAGACTTCAATTCCGCCAAGGTGCCAGTAGCCACTGGCACCACAATAGGCTGGTTTACGTGAAACGATGAAACCACTTCTGGCAGAAACTGCTGACGAGTTGTCAACTCCGCTCTATTTTCATGGAAGATTAAATAGGGTTTTTGTGAGACAAAGCCGCCAATTCAGACACCCCCCTTGCGGCTGTCAAGGCCAACCGCATGACCACTTTCCAAGAAAGAAATTTCAACTCAACCTTACACAAAGGTTCAATGAGATTGAAGTAATTGCAACACCCCGTTAAGATCCCACGGTGCCTCAGGGGGCACAAAGGGAGGTTGGATGTGCAGCACGCCCTTCACGAAGGTCTGAACTTCTGGAACGGAGGCCGATTCTTTCTGAAAGGAAATAGATAAGGCCGAAATTTGTACATTAAAGGAACCTAAGTTTAGGCCCGCATCCACACCTGCTTGCAAAAAATGGAGCAAACCCCCAGCTGAACCTATTTTCCGTAGAACCTTCTTGGATCCACACCAAGGCACATATTTTCTTCAAATACGGTGTTAAAGCATCGCCGTTACTTCTTTTCTAGCCTGAAGCAGTGTGGGAATGACTCCACTGGGACTACCCTTTCGGGTTAGGATATGGCGTTCAACCGCCATGCCATCAAACGCAGCCGCGGTAAACCTTGATACACGCACGGTCCTTGCTGTAACAGGCCCTCTCGTAGAGGAAGAAGTCAGGGATCTTCTATGAGTAATTCTTGAAGATCTGGACATGGAGGATCACCCGAACCTTTGTTATTCTTATGATCTTTATCCCTTCGGAAAGAGTGGAAATGGAGGAAACACATAGACTGACTGAAACACCCACGGTGTCACCAGGGCGTCCACCTTTATTGCTTGAGGGTCCCTTGACCTGGAACCATATCTCTGAAGTTTCTTGTTGAGGTGAGACGCCATCAGGTCTATTTGAGGAATTCCCCAAAGACTTGTCACTTTTGTGAAAACCACTTAATGCAGCCCTCACACTACTGGATGGAGATCGTGTCCGCTGAGGAAGTCTGTTTCCCAGTTGTCTACACCCGGAATGAAGACCACTAACAGAACGTTTACATGCTTTTCTGCCCAGCGGAAAACTCTTGTGGCTTCTGCCATTGCCGATTTGTTCTTCATTCCACCCTAGCGGTTTACTTACGCCACTGCTGTTAAGTTGTCCGACTGAATCAAGACGGGCAGATCGCGAAGAGGATGCTCCGCTTGCAGAAGGCCTATGTAAATAGCCCTTAATTCCAGAATGCTTATTGCAGCTGAGCTTCCCGGCTTGACCGTTTTCCCTGGAAATTCTTCCCCTGGAAAGACTGCTTCCCAGCCTTGGAGACCTGCATCCATGGACCCCAGGATTTAATCCTGGATCCCGAACCTTCGTCCCTCTAGGAGGTAAGAACTGTGAACAGGAAAGATATTCTGGTCCTGGAAAATAGGATTATTTTCCGGTGCATGTGCAGGGGAGACCCGGACCACATGTCCAATTGGTCCCGCTAACACCGCTCTGGCATTTATCCTGCTCACCAAATGGCCTCGTAGGCCGTAACCATCTTCTTCCTCAACGGAACGTATTGATGGATTTACACTATTGCAAATCTGATCCAACTCTGGATCCTCAGATCTCTTTCCACTGGAAAAAGCAAACTCTCAAAAGTTCTGCATTTAACCTTATTCCCAAGTCCGACATCCGCGTCGTTGGGCTCAACAGTCATTCTGGCAAGTTCAGGAGCCAACCACTGTGTTGAAGAACTGTCAGTGATAAAACAACAGTTTGTACCACTTGTTTCTTAACCTCTCCATAGTCAGGAGAGCGTCCCAGTACAGAGTAATAATGGCCTTTACTATTGAAGGAAAACCATCATACTGCCATCACTCCGGTGCATTGGCAATGACAGTCCTGAATAGCAAACCCAGGTAAGCTTAATGTGGAAGAAACCATACTTAGACCCTCTTTCTCCTTTTACAGATTGTCCTGAGAGATTCCATCTTGTAGTTCAACTTCTTAAGTAGAAATTTTATGGGATTGTTCTTCTGGGCTCAGAAGCATGAAAAAGCTTGAAAAACAGCTCTTTTTTTTAACAGGTACAGCAGGACAATGTCCTGATCCTGACCCAACTCTTGTATGGCGTTGCATACTTCCTCCCCGTCCAGAGGAGACTCTGTAAGATCTATTTGAAAAATCAGTGAGGGGAATCATCTGGAAACTCCAGTATGTCTCCCTTGGGACTCTTTCCTTAACTCACTGGTCCATGTCCATTCCAGGACTGACTGAAGAGTATTAGACGTGGTCCCACCGGTGTGGGCTCCCGCAAGATAGACCCAGCGACATTCGGTGGATGGGGTAGAAACAGAGGATGATTTCTGCTTCTGCGAACTTGAAAAAGCTGCTGACCTCTTACGTTTTCACCTTCCTCTACCTGTCAAGGAGGGGAAAAACCATATCCATCTGGTCTAAATGACTGCATCCTACAAAAATGCGTCACCTACCGTTGTGAGGGAACATAGCTCAAGAAGGTAGACTTACCAGTGGTATCTGCCGAGATCAACTTAACAAAGCCATCCCCAAACCAGGTTTCACCTTCATAGGTAAGATACTGTACTCCAGTACTTCTCGGAGTCAGCCTCAGCATTCCCTTGGTGGATCCACAATGTTCTAGCTGAGACTGCCATGGAATTGGCCCGCGAACCCAAGAGTCCTATACCTCTTGTAGTCGCATGGCAGTATGCTGCAATGTTCTAGAAATGACCCAACTAAGGAGTATCCCATCTCTCCCCAGGGTAATTATATCGGACGACAAGGTAACCAACCAATTCTGAATACAAGCACTCCCCCATGCGCATATAATGCAAATATATTCACAGCATATAATTAAAATATAACTTAGCTTCCTGTATACGATCCTTTGTGACAGGGCCCCGTGCAGAACAGGGGTTGACTCTCACTGTATTCTATCCACGGCGGGAAAAGAATAACACTCGGACTCCTCGTGAGGATTTGAAACCATCTTGTCACGGCTGACCTAGAGCTTTCAACAGAGTGACCAGCACATGAAAAGGAATAACTTTACTTCAGCATTCATTATAATTTTGAATATGAATATACACGTTTAAATACACATATTCACACATATATCCATATATATAAATATATATATATTATTTGTCAGGAACAGCAGGGTCCCTAGTGACGTTAATACGTTCTTAATGTGTATGAAACATGTACTGAATGCCGATGTTGTGGATCTAATCAGGAACACCATGGTCGACATAAGTAATAATATTCGTGTCGATATCAGGGAGTAGTAACTGGGCAAAATAAAATTTCTGCGACCCCGAGGGGTCTGAGGGAAATATATTATTAATATTACGCCCTCCACAAAAATTAGTACTTCTGTGTTCGAGCCACAGATCTATGCCATACATATATATATATATATATATATATATATATATATATATATATATATATATAAATACAGGTATAGCTTTCTGAAATGCATCACATTATCATGTAAATTTTTACCTAGTCAGATTAGTTGGTGCCGACAGGGTCACCCACATACGTCTGTGTCTCCCATATAGTTTTCTCATGGAAAAAGCATACATCTACTGACATGTTGACACTTATTTACATGAACCAAGTACCATCAGGAGTCGGCAGTGCCGACAGAGACATTCCCATAGCCGTTCGTGGCAGAGCCCTCAGCCTCAGACATGCCGACTATAAGGGATAGAACCAGTACTTTCTGTCAGGGAAACACAGCAGACGTTTACCAGCTCTTTTACACCACATCTCCTATATAATAGCCCAGATCTGTGACTTTGTGACTCATTTGCTAACGCTGGGTGGAGTCAAAACACTGGGCGGGGTTAGTCAAATGAGTCACAGATCTGGGAAAATCTATAGGAGACTAGGAGCAGAAGCAGATAGTATGGGCATGGCACAGGCAGGGGTGCATATCTCCCAGCTTTCTTCCGGCAGACAGGGGTGCATACCTCCCAGCTTTCTTCAGGCAGAAGTAGGGACACACATGCGACGAAAAGGGGGCGTGGTAAACAAAAAGGGGGCGTGGCTTCATGGGAGGGCCCCGTTTTTGTCAGTGAGGGGGCATGCCCAGCGCTCTGTGAGCTGCTGGCATGCCTCCAGGGCCGGATTATGAGTCCGGGGGGCCCAGGGCACTTGAGACAGGGGAGCCCTATCTCATTGCTGTGCCCGCTGTGGGGTTTGGGGGCGTGGCCTAATTGCGGATTGCGTGGCCACGCCCCCTTATGTAAATTTCGAGATTTTTTTTTTTTTTTATATATATTTATATATTGAATTTTGGCCCCTCAGCTAGGGCTAAATCCAGAGGAGGTGGTCACTCCCCCCTACACACCCGCACAGGCAGAAGAAAGCAGGGAGACTGCTGCCTCCCTGCACACCACAGACCTGCCACCACGCAGCAGCGTGTGCTGACTGTAGCACAATGCTGCCGATGTTGCTGGCAGGACAGGGGAGCCTCTGAGCTGGGACAGAGCTACTCCAGCCGGGGGGCCCCCTAAAACTGTGGGGCCCACGGTACGTACCCCCTGCCCCCCCCCCTTAATCCGGCTCTGCTGCCGAAACCCCGGGACAGTTGGGAGGTATGGGGGTGTGTGAGGGGGTATGCCGTACAGATAGACGGGCACCGGCTCACTGTGTGCTTGACCCCCCACATCAGCATACTCAGCAGGGTCTCTCTGGCGTGGAGGAGCGTCACTTTCTGGCACACTCCACGCTTCTTAGCTGCAGTTTTGTGGGGCACCTGCCGCTGTGCAGTTTCCATACTGCCTCTGTTATCTCCAGCCCCAGCAACCCCACCGCTAGCTGCAGCACTGCCGCCCGCAGTAAGGTGCGCCCAGCTCCTTCACACACTTTAGCCGGCGGGCAGTGCTGCAGAAGTCCGAGCTGCTTGCAGGTTTCGACCCCCTCCTCCCTCCAGTCGCAGAGTCTCCTTGGGGCTAACCAGTCACTCCCAGTCTCCCCTTACCACAATGCCCGGCAGCTGCGCGAGGTCTGCGGTGTGTGACTGAGGGGAGGGGGGGGGGGGGGAGGGATGCTGATGGGCAGAGGAAGCAGGACTCCAGCCTGAGAGAGTCAGCCATGCCAAGTCTCCATCAGCAGCAGATCCCAACAGGCAGAGCTGGTCATAGGCATAGGCAAACTAGGCAATTGCCTAGGGCATTTGATATGCCTAGGGGCATCATCAGCTTCTGCTGATTAAAATGATATGTGGCATGCCCATATTCTGTATGTAGTATTTCATATGCAGATATACAGCCACAGTCTCACACAATATATAGGCTTGCTGCGTATTAGTTTAATCAGCAGAAGCTGCTTGTGCATCCTAGCCACATAGCAATGTAAATAAGATGCATTTTCAATAAAAAAAAAAGGTGCCCGGACGTTAGCATTGATGCAAGATTTATGAGGACACATCTGTATCCAAGCAGAGGCAGAGGTCATAGTGTCAGTGGAAGTGTGAGTGCTGTGTGCATGTGAGTGGGTTGGTTGTGCAGTAGTGTTCAGAATATGTGTAAGGAGCATTATGTGTGTCATGTAAAAATGCATTAATAATGTGCAACATATGTGTAAAGGGCCACTATGTGTGTCATTATGTGTATAAGGGCATTAATAATGTGCGGCATATGTGTAACAGGGTACTACTGTATGTGTGTCATTATGTGTATGGGGGCACTAATATTGTGCAGCAAATGTGTAGGGGCACTATGTGTGTCATTATGTGTATAAGGGCATTAATAATGTACGGCATATGTGTAAGGGACATTATGTGTAAAAGGGCATTAATAAAGGTTGTCATAATGTGTAAGGTGCATTATGTGCTTAAGGACTATGTCTTGTTATAATTAATCATTAAATTTATTGGCATGCATGCAAAATACTAATTGCTCAAAGTCCAATAGGCCATAGCGGGAATATATGCATATTTTCACTCTGTGATTTCCATTGTGATGTTCTTTTAATTTTGGTAATGTTTATTTAGTCTGTTTTTAAGACTGTTAGGGCCGGCTCTGCCAACAGGTTGGAGTGGAACAGCAGCAGCCAGCAGCAGTGACTCCGGTAAGACACATCTGTCTGTCACCACTGTTTTGTCCCTAATACCAATCTCTCCCATGCCCTGTGTTCTGTCATGTCCCTGTCACCCCTGGCCTTGCCATCACCCTTATCCTGGCCCTTTCACCCTTATGCTGGCCCTGTCAGCACTGTCCTGGTCCTGCAGCCCCTACCCTGGCCCTGTCACCCCTATCCTGTCCCTGTCATTTCTGTCCTAGCCCCGTCGCCCCTGTCCTTGCCCCGTCACCCCTGTCCTTGCCCCGTCACCCCTGTCCTGACACTGTCACCCCTGTCCTGGCCCCGTCACCCCTGTTCTGACCCTCTCACTCCTGTCCTGGCCCTGTTACTGCATGCCCTCCAACTACTTTTTTGGCAGGTACAGTACCCGCAGCGCCTCCAGACCCCTCCTCAATGCACCACACTTCCATACCTACCCCTCCACCACATGCGACACTCCCCCCCTCCCCCACACGCTGTGCCTTCAGACCCCCTACACCACCTGTGGCTCCCACTCCTACGCCCCTCCACCACCCACAGCACCTCCAGACCCCCTCCACCATCCACCCCCCATATATGTCTCCTTCCACACCTGCCCGCCTCCACCCGCAGCATCTGCAGTCCCCCCCCTCCCCCACCCCTCCCCCACCCATGGCACCCCCGCACCTGCCGTGCCACCGGACCCCCTTCCCCATCTGCCGCACCACCCGTACCTGCCCCTCCACCACCCACAGCACCTCCAGACCCCCTCCACCATCCACCCCCCATATATGTCTCCCCCCACACCTGCCCCCCTCCACCCACAGCATCTGCAGTCCCCCCCTCACCCACCCCTCCCCCACCCATGGCACCCCCGCACCTGCTGCGCCTCCGGACCCCCTTCCCCTTCTGCCGCACCACCCGTACCTGCCCCTCCCCTACCCACGGTGCCTCCGGACCCCCTACCCCACCCCCGGCACCCCCGCCACTTTCCATCCCACAGCACCTACGGAACCCTGCACCCATCTGCAACATCCCCGCACCTGCCCCTCTCCCACCCATGGCACCCCTGCCACTGCCCCACCTACAGTGCCTCCGGACCCCTCCCCCGTCTGCAGTCCCCACTCCTCTGCCCCTCCCCCACCCGCAGCACCTCCCGACCCTTCCCCATTCGGGCCCCCCCCGCGCTTCCGCCCCCCCTCCACCCGCAGCATCTACAGATACCCTCCCCCATCCGCAGTCCCCCCCGCACCCGCTACATTCTGTACATCGTGCCCTGCAGGTGCTGTTCACGCCGTCACAAGGGGCTGTGCCTCCTTTACCATCGCACGCCCTTTCATTGTGCAATATTTAACCACTAACAAAGGAATGCAGGTAATACTCCATATATTACAAATATTGAACCCCAGAAAGGCATGCAAGGGTTAAGGGGGCGTAGCCCCTTGCGATGGTGTGAAGAGCGCCCGTAGGAAGCACCTAGTTCATTATATATTGTGCTTCATTTTTTCACATATTTTGCACTAACCAACTGTGCCCCTGCTTTTGGCAGGGTCAGCGTCTTTGAGGAGAAAATGGCGCTTGTTAGAGCTGTGAGGGCTAAGCCACGCCCCCTTAATGGCGCGCTTCAGCCCCGCTATTTCCTATATATTTATACAGGCGGGGGTTTGTATTTAGTGCCCAGGCACTTAATATCTCTCTTGCCAGTCTCCATCTGAGGTATACATGCTGCCCAGGGCGCCCCCCCCCCTGCGCCCTGCACCCTTGTAGTGCCGCTTGTGTGTGGGAGCAATGGCGCGCAGTGCGGCCGAAGCGCGGTACCTCAGACAAAGTCTTCTGCCGTCACTGAAGTCTTCTGTTCTTCATTTACTCACCCGGCTTTCTTCTGGCTCTGCAAGGGGGGTGACGGCGCGGCTCCGGGAACGAGCAGCTAGGCGTACCAAGTGATCGGACCCTCTGGAGCTAATGGTGTCCAGTAGCCTAAGAAGCAGAGCCTTTGAACTCACAGAAGTAGGTCTGCTTCTCTCCCCTCAGTCCCACGATGCAGGGAGCCTATTGCCAGCAGTACTCCCTGAAAATAATAAACCTAACATAAAATATTTTCAGAGAAACTCAGTAGAGCTCCCCTGTGTGTGACCAGTCTCACTGGGCACAGAATCTAAACTGGAGTCTGGAGGAGGGGCATAGAGGGAGGAGCCAGTTCACACCCATTCAAAGTCTTAAAGTGTGCCCATGTCTCCTGCGGATCCCATCTATGCCCCATGGTTCTTGAAGCATCCCCAGCATCCTCTAGGACGTATGAGAAATATACATTATGGTCCATAGAGACTATCTATAAAGTATTAGATGCTATATGAGGAGAATCAGTCACCATGTGTAAAATATACATACCCACACCATAGATAGTGGTTCAAATGCTGAGTCCGCTAATACTTCCACTTAGAAATGCAGATGCCACATTATTATCTCAGGTAGAAGGTTAAGCACCTAAGGTAAATTAATTATATAAAAATAAGGTTCAGTGATATTGCACAGAGACGCTCCCATTATAGTGAATAGGGTGCATCACGGGTGCACGCGCAGCCCAGGTGCTGCGATGGAGCACAGATGGAGCCAAAATTAGCTTGGCTCCATCTGTAACATACATAATGTTTTTCACATAAGAATTCATTCTGGTTCACATTAACTGGTATGATATCAATTATATAGTACTTTTAATAAATGGTTATATAGTTCCAATTTTAAACCTCTAACATCACAACTAAAGTATTTCCTTTTAACATGTGTCCAAAAATATAATCAGGTATTGCATATGTGAACATCGAAAACAAGTAAGAGTATCTACTTACAATCCAAACAGGTGTATTTGTGTGTCCCTTTGAGAGATCACTAAGTGAATAAAGCTTAACCAGTGCTCTAATATCTTCCTGGGGGATGACATCATTTCCTCCCTATGAATACTAATGATAAGTCTATATTGCTGTAAAAATGGCCCTTTAAGTGATATAGATTATGGACCCAATGGGTGCTATAATTAACCAGTGCTAAAGAGGTTTAAATTAGAGATGAGCGGGTTCGGTTCCTCGGAATCCGAACCCGCCCGAACCTTAGTTTTTTTTACACGGGTCCGAGCGACTCGGATCTTCCCGCCTTGCTCGGTTAACCCGAGCGCGCCCGAACGTCATCATCACGCTGTCGGATTCTCGCGAGGCTCGGATTCTATCGCGAGACTCGGATTCTATATAAGGAGCCGCGCGTCGCCGCCATTTTCACACGTGCATTGAGATTCATAGGGAGAGGACGTGGCTGGCGTCCTCTCCGTTTATAGAGATTCGAGAAGAGAGTGAGACAGAGAGAGACACAGTAGTAATTTTGGGGAGCATTAGGAGGAGTACTACTACTACTAGTACTTGCTGAAGTGATAGAGATAGTGTGACTGTATTATCTGACTTGTGGGGGAGACACTGACAGTGGGGAGCAGTTAGAGTCTGAGAGCAGGACTCAGGACTCAGGAGTACATATAACGTACAGTGCACACTTTTGCTGCCAGAGTGCCACACTGCCATTGTTTGTGACCACACTGACCACCAGTATAATATATATTGTGATTGTCTGCTTAGGACTCAGGAGTACTACTTGCAAGTTGCTGATAGTGTGACCAGTGACCTGACCACCAGTTTAATAATCACCACCAGTTTATGAGTTTAATATATATATATATATATATATATATATATATATATATAATTGTATATAATATATATATAATATTGTATACCACCTAGCACCTACCCGTGTTTTTTTTTTTTTCTTTCTTCTTTATACATACTACTATAGTAGCTTACTGTAGCAGTCTGCGGTGCTGCTGAGCTGACAGTGTCCAGCAGGTCCGTCATCAGTCATTACATAATAAATATATATACCTGTCCGGCTGCAGTACTAGTGATATTATATAATTATATATATATATATATATATTGATTTCATCTCATTATCATCCAGTCTATATTATCAGCAGACACAGTACGTTAGTCCACGGCTGTAGCTACCTCTGTGTCGGCACTCGGCAGTCCATCCATAATTGTATACCACCTACCCGTGGTTTTTTTTTTTTCTTTCTTCTTTATACATACTACTATAGTAGCTTACTGTAGCAGTCTGCGGTGCTGCTGAGCTGACAGTGTCCAGCAGGTCCGTCATCAGTCATTACATAATAAATATATATACCTGTCCGGCTGCAGTACTAGTGATATTATATATACATATATATTGATTTCATCTCATTATCATCCAGTCTATATTATCAGCAGACACAGTACGTTAGTCCACGGCTGTAGCTACCTCTGTGTCGGCACTCGGCAGTCCATCCATAATTGTATACCACCTACCCGTGGGTTTTTTTTTCTTTCTTCTTTATACATACTACTATAGTAGCTTACTGTAGTAGTCTGCAGTGCTGCTGAGCTGACAGTGTCCAGCAGGTCCGTCATCAGTCATTACATAATAAATATATCTACCTGTCCGGCTGCAGTACTAGTGATATTATATATACATATATATTGATTTCATCTCATTATCATCCAGTCTATATTATCAGCAGACACAGTACGGTAGTCCACGGCTGTAGCTACCTCTGTGTCGGCACTCGGCAGTCCATCCATAATTGTATACCACCTACCCGTGGTTTTTTTTTTTCTTTCTTCTTTATACATACTACTATAGTAGCTTACTGTAGCAGTCTGCGGTGCTGCTGAGCTGACAGTGTCCAGCAGGTCCGTCATCAGTCATTACATAATAAATATATATACCTGTCCGGCTGCAGTACTAGTGATATTATATATA
Source organism: Pseudophryne corroboree (assembly GCF_028390025.1). Taxonomy (NCBI): domain Eukaryota; kingdom Metazoa; phylum Chordata; class Amphibia; order Anura; family Myobatrachidae; genus Pseudophryne; species Pseudophryne corroboree. Next base: position 203,257,637 of record NC_086454.1, read on the forward strand.
TATATATATATATATATATATATTGATTTCATCTCATTATCATCCAGTCTATATTAGCAGCAGACAAAGTACGGTAGTCCACGGTTGTAGCTACCTCTGTGTCGGCAGTCGCTCGTCCATCCATAATTGTATACCACCTACCCGTGTTTTTTTTTTCTTTCTTCTTTATACATACTACTATAGTAGCTTACTGTAGCAGTCTGCGGTGCTGCTGAGCTGACAGTGTCCAGCAGGTCCGTCATCAGACATTACATAACAAATATATCTACCTGTCCGGCTGCAGTACTAGTGATATTATATATATATATATATATATATTGATTTCATCTCATTATCATCCAGTCTATATTAGCAGCAGACACAGTACGGTAGTCCACGGCTGTAGCTACCTCTGTGTCGGCAGTCGCTCGTCCATCCATAATTGTATACCACCTACCCGTGGTTTTTTTTTTTCTTTCTTCTTTATACATACTACTATAGTAGCTTACTGTAGCAGTCTGCGGTGCTGCTGAGCTGACAGTGTCCAGCAGGTCCGTCATCAGTCATTACATAATAAATATATCTACCTGTCCGGCTGCAGTACTAGTGATATTATATATATATATATATTGATTTCATCTCATTATCATCCAGTCTATATTAGCAGCAGACACAGTACGGTAGTCCACGGCTGTAGCTACCTCTGTGTCGGCAGTCGCTCGTCCATCCATAATTGTATACCACCTACCCGTGTTTTTTTTTTTTTTTCTTTCTTCTTTATACATACTACTATAGTAGCTTACTGTAGCAGTCTGCGGTGCTGCTGAGCTGACTGTGTCCAGCAGGTCCGTCATCAGTCATTACATAATAAATATATCTACCTGTCCGGCTGCAGTACTAGTGTGATATAATATATATTGATTTCATCTCATTATCATCCAGTCTATATTAGCAGCAGACACAGTACGGTAGTCCACGGCTGTAGCTACCTCTGTGTCGGCAGTCGCTCGTCCATCCATAAGTATACTAGTATCCATCCATCTCCATTGTTTACCTGAGGTGCCTTTTAGTTGTGCCTATTAAAATATGGAGAACAAAAATGTTGAGGTTCCAAAATTAGGGAAAGATCAAGATCCACTTCCACCTCGTGCTGAAGCTGCTGCCACTAGTCATGGCCGAGACGATGAAATGCCAGCAACGTCGTCTGCCAAGGCCGATGCCCAATGTCATAGTACAGAGCATGTAAAATCCAAAACACCAAATATCAGTAAAAAAAGGACTCCAAAATCTAAAATAAAATTGTCGGAGGAGAAGCGTAAACTTGCCAATATGCCATTTACCACACGGAGTGGCAAGGAACGGCTGAGGCCTTGGCCTATGTTCATGGCTAGTGGTTCAGCTTCACATGAGGATGGAAGCACTCAGCCTCTCGCTAGAAAAATGAAAAGACTCAAGCTGGCAAAAGCACAGCAAAGAACTGTGCGTTCTTCGAAATCCCAAATCCACAAGGAGAGTCCAATTGTGTCGGTTGCGATGCCTGACCTTCCCAACACTGGACGTGAAGAGCATGCGCCTTCCACCATTTGCACGCCCCCTGCAAGTGCTGGAAGGAGCACCCGCAGTCCAGTTCCTGATAGTCAGATTGAAGATGTCAGTGTTGAAGTACACCAGGATGAGGAGGATATGGGTGTTGCTGGCGCTGGGGAGGAAATTGACAAGGAGGATTCTGATGGTGAGGTGGTTTGTTTAAGTCAGGAACCCGGGGAGACACCTGTTGTCCGTGGGAGGAATATGGCCGTTGACATGCCTGGTGAAAATACCAAAAAAATCAGCTCTTCGGTGTGGAAGTATTTCAACAGAAATGCGGACAACATTTGTCAAGCCGTGTGTTGCCTTTGTCAAGCTGTAATAAGTAGGGGTAAGGACGTTAACCACCTCGGAACATCCTCCCTTATACGTCACCTACAGCGCATTCATAATAAGTCAGTGACAAGTTCAAAAACTTTGGGCGACAGCGGAAGCAGTCCACTGACCAGTAAATCCCTTCCTCTTGTAACCAAGCTCACGCAAACCACCCCACCAACTCCCTCAGTGTCAATTTCCTCCTTCCCCAGGAATGCCAATAGTCCTGCAGGCCATGTCACTGGCAATTCTGACGATTCCTCTCCTGCCTGGGATTCCTCCGATGCATCCTTGCGTGTAATGCCTACTGCTGCTGGCGAGGCTGTTGTTGCTGCTGGGAGTCGATGGTCATCCCAGAGGGGAAATCGTAAGACCACTTTTACTACTTCCACCAAGCAATTGACTGTCCAACAGTCCTTTGCGAGGAAGATGAAATATCACAGCAGTCATCCTGCTGCAAAGCGGATAACTGAGGCCTTGGCATCCTGGGTGGTGAGAAACGTGGTTCCGGTATCCATCATTACTGCAGAGCCAACTAGAGACTTGTTGGAGGTACTGTGTCCCCGGTACCAAATACCATCTAGGTTCCATTTCTCTAGGCAGGCGATACCGAAAATGTACACAGACCTCAGAAAAAGAGTCACCAGTGTCCTAAAAAAATGCAGCTGTACCCAATGTCCACTTAACCACGGACATGTGGACAAGTGGAGCAGGGCAGGGTCAGGACTATATGACTGTGACAGCCCACTGGGTAGATGTATGGACTCCCGCCGCAAGAACAGCAGCGGCGGCACCAGTAGCAGCATCTCGCAAACGCCAACTCTTTCCTAGGCAGGCTACGCTTTGTATCACCGGTTTCCAGAATACGCACACAGCTGAAAACCTCTTACGGCAACTGAGGAAGATCATCGTGGAATGGCTTACCCCAATTGGACTCTCCTGTGGATTTGTGGCATCGGACAACGCCAGCAATATTGTGTGTGCATTAAATCTGGGCAAATTCCAGCACGTCCCATGTTTTGCACATACCTTGAATTTGGTGGTGCAGAATTTTTTAAAAAACGACAGGGGCGTGCAAGAGATGCTGTCGGTGGCCAGAAGAATTGCGGGACACTTTCGGCGTACAGGCACCACGTACAGAAGACTGGAGCAACACCAAAAACGCCTGAACCTGCCCTGCCATCATCTGAAGCAAGAAGTGGTAACGAGGTGGAATTCAACCCTATATATGCTTCAGAGGTTGGAGGAGCAGCAAAAGGCCATTCAAGCCTATACAATTCAGCACGATATAGGAGGTGGAATGCACCTGTCTCAAGCGCAGTGGAGAATGATTTCAACGTTGTGCAAGGTTCTGCTGCCCTTTGAACTTGCCACACGTGAAGTCAGTTCAGACACTGCCAGCCTGAGTCAGGTCATTCCCCTCATCAGGCTTTTGCAGAAGAAGCTGGAGACATTGAAAGAGGAGCTAACACGGAGCGATTCCGCTAGGCATGTGGGACTTGTGGATGGAGCCCTTAATTCGCTTAACAAGGATTCACGGGTGGTCAATCTGTTGAAATCAGAGCACTACATTTTGGCCACCGTGCTCGATCCTAGATTTAAAACCTACCTTGGATCTCTCTTTCCGGCAGACACAAGTCTGCTGGGGTTCAAAGACCTGCTGGTGACAAAATTTTCAAGTCAAGCGGAACGCGACCTGTCAACATCTCCTCCTTCACATTCTCCCGCAACTGGGGGTGCGAGGAAAAGGCTCAGAATTCCGAGCCCACCCGCTGGCGGTGATGCAGGGCAGTCTGGAGCGACTGCTGATGCTGACATCTGGTCCGGACTGAAGGACCTGTCAATGATTACGGACATGTCGTCTACTGTCACTGCATATGATTCTCTCCCCATTGAAAGAATGGTGGAGGATTATATGAGTGACCGCATCCAAGTAGGCACGTCACACAGTCCGTACTTATACTGGCAGGAAAAAGAGGCAATTTGGAGGCCCTTGCACAAACTGGCTTTATTCTACCTAAGTTGCCCTCCCACAAGTGTGTACTCCGAAAGAGTGTTTAGTGCCGCCGCTCACCTTGTCAGCAATCGGCGTACGAGGTTACTTCCAGAAAATGTGGAGAAGATGATGTTCATTAAAATGAATTATAATCAATTCCTCCGTGGAGACATTGACCAGCAGCAATTGCCTCCACAAAGTACACAGGGAGCTGAGATGGTGGATTCCAGTGGGGACGAATTGATAATCTGTGAGGAGGGGGATGTACACGGTGATATATCGGAGGATGATGATGAGGTGGACATCTTGCCTCTGTAGAGCCAGTTTGTGCAAGGAGAGATTAATTGCTTCTTTTTTGGTGGGGGTCCAAACCAACCCGTCATTTCAGTCACAGTCGTGTGGCAGACCCTGTCACTGAAATGATGGGTTGGTTAAAGTGTGCATGTCCTGTTTATACAACATAAGGGTGGGTGGGAGGGCTCAAGGACAATTCCATCTTGCACCTCTTTTTTCTTTAATTTTTCTTTGCGTCATGTGCTGTTTGGGGAGTGTTTTTTGGAAGGGCCATCCTGCGTGACACTGCAGTGCCACTCCTAGATGGGCCCGGTGTTTGTGTCGGCCACTAGGGTCGCTTATCTTACTCACACAGCTACCTCATTGCGCCTCTTTTTTTCTTTGCGTCATGTGCTGTTTGGGGAGTGTTTTTTGGAAGGGCCATCCTGCGTGACACTGCAGTGCCACTCCTAGATGGGCCCGGTGTTTGTGTCGGCCACTAGGGTCGCTTATCTTACTCACACAGCTACCTCATGCGCCTCTTTTTTTCTTTGCGTCATGTGCTGTTTGGGGAGTGTTTTTTGGAAGGGCCGTCCTGCGTGACACTGCAGTGCCACTTCTAGATGGGCCCGGTGTTTGTGTCGGCCACTAGGGTCGCTTAGCTTACTCACACAGCTACCTCATTGCGCCTCTTTTTTTCTTTGCGTCATGTGCTGTTTGGGGAGTGTTTTTTGGAAGGGCCATCCTGCGTGACACTGCAGTGCCACTCCTAGATGGGCCCGGTGTTTGTGTCGGCCACTAGGGTCGCTTAGCTTACTCACACAGCTACCTCATTGCGCCTCTTTTTTTCTTTGCGTCATGTGCTGTTTGGGGAGTGTTTTTTGGAAGGGCCATCCTGCGTGACACTGCAGTGACACTCCTAGATGGGCCCGGTGTTTGTGTCGGCCACTAGGGTCGCTTATCTTACTCACACAGCTACCTCATTGCGCCTCTTTTTTTCTTTGCGTCATGTGCTGTTTGGGGAGTGTTTTTTGGAAGGGCCATCCTGCGTGACACTGCAGTGCCACTCCTAGATGGGCCCGGTGTTTGTGTCGGCCACTAGGGTCGCTTATCTTACTCACACAGCTACCTCATTGCGCCTCTTTTTTTCTTTGCGTCATGTGCTGTTTGGGGAGTGTTTTTTGGAAGGGCCATCCTGCGTGACACTGCAGTGCCACTCCTAGATGGGCCCGGTGTTTGTGTCGGCCACTAGGGTCGCTTAGCTTACTCACACAGCTACCTCATTGCGCCTCTTTTTTTCTTTGCGTCATGTGCTGTTTGGGGAGTGTTTTTTGGAAGGGCCATCCTGCGTGACACTGCAGTGCCACTCCTAGATGGGCCCGGTGTTTGTGTCGGCCACTAGGGTCGCTTATCTTACTCACACAGCTACCTCATTGCGCCTCTTTTTTTCTTTGCATCATGTGCTGTTTGGGGAGTGTTTTTTGGAAGGGCCATCCTGCGTGACACTGCAGTGCCACTCCTAGATGGGCCCGGTGTTTGTGTCGGCCACTAGGGTCGCTTATCTTACTCACACAGCTACCTCATTGCGCCTCTTTTTTTCTTTGCGTCATGTGCTGTTTGGGGAGTGTTTTTTGGAAGGGCCATCCTGCGTGACACTGCAGTGCCACTCCTAGATGGGCCCGGTGTTTGTGTCGGCCACTAGGGTCGCTTATCTTACTCACACAGCTACCTCGGTGCAAATTTTAGGACTAAAAATAATATTGTGAGGTGTGAGGTATTCAGAATAGACTGAAAATGAGTGGAAATTATGGTTTTTGAGGTTAATAATACTTTGGGATCAAAATGACCCCCAAATTCTATGATTTAAGCTGTTTTTTAGGGTTTTTTGAAAAAAACACCCGAATCCAAAACACACCCGAATCCGACAAAAAAAATTCGGTGAGGTTTTGCCAAAACGCAGTCGAACCCAAAACACGGCCGCGGAACCGAACCCAAAACCAAAACACAAAACCCGAAAAATTTCAAGTGCACATCTCTAGTTTAAATGTGACTGTAAATTATGTTGTTACGCTAGTGGACGCACTTCCGGGATGCATTCGACTTGTAAGCTGGCATGCATTCCAGCCCCACGTCCACTCGTGGCTCTGTGTCTATACATCGCGTTGCCAAAAACTGTAAAGAAAGGAGCGCAATGATGTAAAACTAAGGTGCCCTACGCACTGGCCAAGCTGCCGATGGCGGATACGGCCGACGAGCGACCCGGCGGCGGGGGGCAGTGACAGGGGGAGTGAAGTTTCTTCACTCCCCCCGTCACGCGGCTCCATTGAAGTGCAGGCAAATATGGACGAGATCGTCCATATTTGCCTGCATGCACAGCCGACGGGGGACCAGTAATGAACGAGCGCGGGGCCGCGCATCGTTCATCGCTGGAGCCTCCACACTGAAAGATATGAACGAGTTCTCGTTCATTTATGAACGAGATCGTTCATATCTTTCAAACAAATCGGCCAGTGTGTAGGGCCTATAACTCACTTCCTACTATTAAAGACAGGGGAGGCGCACTAATAGAAGGCATTCCACCAACCAGGAAGCCATTGGTGAGCATTCCACCAACCAGGAATTTTGCATTTCTGTAACACTAGTTGCTTCCTGGTTGGATGACGTTAAAGGGGAAAGGATAAGTAAATCCTCATTAGCAGCCTAAATACCAATCAGCCAAATGTTACAATAAAAACTCAATAATAATATAATAACATGGACTGAGTGTAATTAGATAAACAATAACGTTAATTTTATTAAAGAGATCATATCCTGTGCATAATAATTAAGAATTTATTCCACATTCCCCCCCCCCCCTTACATGGAGTTACATTTTCCCACAATTACAGAACATAACGTTATACAATGTTTCAAGGATAGCCACCACTTTTATCTGATTGACCTTAAAAATATTGATCAGTTCTAAAGGACCTGGTCTTAAGTAGAGATTAGAGGGATCTGAACATTGAGATCTGAGCCAGGATCAGAGTCTGGCTCAGAACTTTCCACCTTACTCGGATCCCAAAGCGAGACCGAATATCATCTTCCTGCTGTCGGATTCTCACTGGTTTGACAGACCAGACATCATCTCCAGCAACGCATTGAAGAAGCGTGTGCCAGCATTTCTTCAGAAATCCTTCTGCAAGTGCATGACGATTGGATACAGTGCCTTTTGTGTTGACCAAGACAGGCAACATTTTGAACACATTAAATGACTGTACTTTATGGAGAACAGTTCAGCCTGTAAGTCCAACAAAAAAAATGTTGTAACTTTTGAACCATAACTGCTCCTTCAAATCCGTTTGCAGCAATAAACTTTTCAGCAAATTCTGATGTTGTTTGACATGTTACACAACCCCATTTCCATTTGAAAAAACTGACTTAGATTCAAGATGGCCAATTTCAAGATGGTTCTCATGTTCGGTACATACTCTAAAAGATAGCACACCTCACCCATACCTTACTGGAGTTTTCAGTTTTTCCATTTCCTGCACAGTTTTTGAAACAAAAGGGTGTACTTTTTTTTGAATCACCCTGTATAAAAGTCCCCATGCATCAGCGTCTCAGTACTGTGTTGCCTGGCGTGGTGTTCTGTCTGCTGTATCTGAAAGGGGTGCTCTCTCTATCTGCAGTATCTGAAAGTGGTGCTCTGTCTGCTGTATCTGAAAGGGGTGCTCTCTCTGTCCTCTGTATCTGAAAGAGGTGCTCTGTTTGCTGTATCAGTCCAGGCGGGGTGCTTTGTATACTGTATCAAACAGGGGTGCTCTGTCAGCTGTATCAGTCCAGGGGTGCTCTGCCTGCTAGATCTGAAAAAGGGGTCATCTGTCGCCTGTATTTGAAAGGGGTGATCTGTATGTACATCCAGGGGCTCCTCCAGTATAGAATTAAAATAATACAAGCTAAAAACATAAAGCATAAAATTATAAAAGAAATACCCCAGTGTACTGTACAATTTTTATTTTATTTTCATAAGTACAGTACTGTGACACTGTCGGTCAGATCGCAGTATACTATTTCCTACTCATACACGTATTGTGTGATGCTATTGGTGAAGGTCAACCGCAGTTTTTGACTACCATTTTTGACTCATGCATGTATTGTGCAAAACTGTCGGTGAAGCTAAACCACATTGTGTAAAAAATATACATTTCTGACTCATTTGTGCAACACTGTTACCACCGGTGTGTGATATAACAAATAATAATACACATTTTTTATTTATTTGTGTGACACTGTCAGTTAAGCTAAATTGCAGTGTGTAAAAATATATATTTCTGACTCATTTGTGTGACTCTGAAGCCGCAGTGTGTGATAGAAAAAATAATACATATTTCTGACTCATTTGTGCAACACTGTAAATGCGGTGTGTGATATAAAAAACAATATTACATGTTTTTGACTCATTTGTGCAACACTGTAACTGTGGTGTGTGATATAAGAAAACAATACAGGTTGAGTATCCCATATCCAAATATTCCGAAACACGGAATATTCCGAAATACGGACTTTTTTGAGTGAGAGTGAGATAGTGAAACCTTTGTTTTTTGATGGCTCAATGTACACAAACTTTGTATAATACACAAAGTTATTAAAAATATTGTATTAAATGACCTTCAGGCTGTGTGTATAAGGTATATATGAAACATAAATGAATTGTGTGAATGTAGACACACTTTGTTTAATGCACAAAGTTATTAAAAACATTGGCTAAAATGACCTTCAGGCTGTGTGTATAAGGTGTATATGAAACATAAATGCATTCTGTGCTTAGATTTAGGTCCCATCACCATGATATCTCATTATGGTGTGCAATTATTCCAAAATATGGAAAAATCCCATATTCAAAATACCTCTGGTCCCAAGCATTTTGGATAAGGGATACTCAACCTGTATTACATGTTTTTGACTCATTTGTGCAACACTGTAACCGCAAAATGTGATATAAAAAAATAATATATATCTTGATTTCAATAAATATTTTGTGCTGTGTCATCCCAGTATATATCCAGGGACTGCAGCTGCTCCATCCATCTAGGGGTGATCTGTCAATACACCAAAAATAAAAGACATCTTTAAAAGCTATATCCTCCCAGTATACATTCTGGCATGCTACATCCATTTCAGGGTGCTGTGTCCATAGCTCACATTCTTATGTTATAACTTATTGCCATATTTTCATATTTTTTCTTATCAAAACATTGTGATTCATTCAAATGAATATTACTAATCATAATTATAAATTAACTAATTTTAAAATTAATTAATATAACAACTCTTCACACTTGAATAGCGAACCTTCTGCATTTCAAAGATTTCCTTCAGCAACCGAAGAACTTGATCCAAAATAAATAAAAATCATGGTTATAGCATCTAAAATACTGTCTTTTTTATTCTTCTTTGACTAATTAATCTTTTTGTGAACTGAACTAGTAAGCCTTCTTTTTTTAAATATTTTGTGCTGTGTCATCCCAGTATACATCCAGGGACTGCAGCTGCACTGTCCATCTAGGGGAGTTCTGTCAGTCCACCTAAAATAAAAGACATCTTTATTTTTTATATTTTGTGCTGTATCCTCCCAGTGTACATCCAGGTGTGCTCCATCCATTTCAGGGTGCTGTGTCCGTAGCTCAAATGTTATAACATATTGTCCTATTTTCATAATTCTTCATATCACTACATTGTGATTCATTCAATTAATATTGTTAATAATATTATAAATTAACTAAATTTAAATTAAATTAATATAACTAAACTCTCCACACTTGAATAGCAAACCTTCTGCATGCCGAATTTATCTACAAAAAACAGAAGAACTACTCCATGTCAAAGATATCTTTGAGGAACAGAAGAACTTCATCCTAATTCGAAAATAATTTTTTAACAGATGATTACAGCATTTAAAAATATATTGTTAACTTCCACGTGTTTACTGCCCAGAGCTGTTGCTTAGCTAAGTCATCCAGCTACCTCTGTGAAACCTTTTGGCATAAACTGGATAAAAAAAATATTGTTAGCTGTGAAGTGTTCAGAATAGACTAGAAATTAGTGGAAATGAATGTTCTTGAGGTCAATAATACTGTAGGAACAAAAACACCCCAACAATTTGTTATTTTACCTGTTTTTATAATTTAAAAAAAAAAAACCAGATCCAAAACCAAGACCCAAAAGGGCTGTTTTAGAAAACTACCATACTCGAGTATAAGTCGACCCGAATATAAGCCGAGGCACCTAATTTTATCTAAAAAAACTGGGAAAAATTACTTGAGTATAAGCCTAGGGTGGGAAATGCACAGTGCCAGGGGTTTTCATGCTCAGGGTGTCATGCTCGTTGCCAGGGGTTTCATGCGGTAGGTGTTATGCTTGTTGCCAGGGGGTAATGCTTGTTGCTAGGGCTGTGCCCCCAGTGCCACATATACCCCCAGTGACAGATATCCCCCCCCAGTGCCAGATAAAAACATGCCCCCCTGTTGCTTTGCCCCCAGTAGTTGTGCCCCTTCTTTCTTTGCTCCCAGTAGTTGTGCCCCCTCTTTCTTTGCCCCCAGTAGTTGTGCCCCTTCTTTCATTGCCCCCAGTAGTTGTGCCCCCTCTTTCTTTGCCCCCAGTAGTTGTGCCCCCTCTTTATTTTCCCCCTGTCGCTGTGCCCCCGTTGCCGCTTACAAACACACAGAATAATAAAAACAATACTTAGCACTGCCCCGCTCCTGCTTCCCGACCGCTTCTTCTGCTGCTGCTGCTCCGTCCGTCTGGCCGGCCGCCTGCTCGCTCTCCCGCTCCTCTCTATGGGAGAGACGTCACAACGTCTCTCCCGTAGCAGCGCCGCACAGACACTAGAGGTCAATAATGACCTCTAGTGTCTGTCCCTGGAGTCGGCTGCAGCGGACACCCACACAGCCCATGGCGTCTGCTGCAGCCGTGAGCTCCTGACTCAAGTATAAGCCGAGGGGGGCTGTTTCAGCATAGAAAAATGTGCTGAAAAAGTCGGCTTATACTCGAGTATATACGGTAATACAGATCCAAAGCAGGAAGGAGATCCAGAGCCAAAATGACAAAACCCAAAAAATGGACCGGCACACACCCCTAGTCTAATGAAAGGGAATTGGCTAGGTGCAAATACTGGGAAAAACAGGGAAACGGCTGCGCAGTGTATCAGGGAAAAAATGAAAAAGAGCCGACGTTTTGTTTAAAAATTAACACAATTTATTAACCATGAATACTGAATAAAAATATGCTTTTCATAAAACTAGTAATTTAAAAGTTAGTAGTATGTATAACTGTATAATGAAACACACCTTGATGAATATAGGTATCGTAGGAAATTTAGGAGCAGCTTATATAAGGAGACTTGTTGAAGATCCGTAATTACTCACAAGGTTTTCACTTGTGGATTCATTTGTATAGATGATAAATGAAAAACGGTCCCAAATAGTGCACAATGTGCCCGTCACAAAGCTGTGTTGCTGTAATGTATACCTCTCCTGCAGGCTGGTCCGAGACCGGGCGTCACCGGTTCTTGATCCTGCGTTGCCCACTCGTGCTATGCAGCAAGGAGATGGTAAAAGCCGCCGGGCTGATGTAGTACGTGAGACGGATGTAGCTGATAGGAGCCGCGTGCTGGTGTGTGCGGCTTGCGGGAACCGAAGTGCCGGTATGAAAGTCCGTTGGATCTTGGCAGAGAGCTGCTGGTGTAGATACCTGGATCAAGGTGGATGATGAGGCGGGGTCCTAACGCGTTTCGTCATGTATCACGTGACTTTTTCAAAGGTGTATTCCTACCTCTGTGCTCAGCAGTATTTAAAGCCAAAGTGGCTAAGTGTATACAGGTGTACAAGATAAAAGAAGTAATCATTAAGAAACTGTTGTGGTTTAAAACGTCAGCTCATATACTAAAGTGCCTAATAAATTTTAGTAGAGGCAGTTTAGAAATGTCTCAATAAAGTAGTTATAAACATCTACTTCAGTCTATTACAGAATAAACAGCTCATAATATCAGAATGAAAGTAAAAATAAAAAAAAACAGGAATACAGGTGCAATAAAAATAAACAAATAATAATGATGCATAATATATATATAACTGAGAATATATAATTCAGACAATTTGAATCTCCATATGGCTATATCTGACATGAGTTTATTGACAAAAAATAATAATAATTAAAAGACATAAATCTAATAGAATTATATCTACATCATAACTAGATGATGATAAAAAGTTCTTTGAAGTTCATTTAAACAATTGTTTGTAGCTCTACTTATGTATAAGATGCTTATATGAGCACAAATGTCTAATAGAAATAAAAAGTAACAATAATGGTACATATATTAGGTGATTTATAAAAAATAATAAATAAAACTAAAAATAAGTTTTTGGACCGGGAACCGAACCCAGGTCTCTATCTACACAGGGTCAGTGGCTAAACCACATGAGCCACTGAGCCATACATTGAGGTATAGGTAGAACATAGAATAAGATGCTTTGAAAGGTGGAGACAATAACTAGCTGAAGAGTGGCCATGTCAGGTGGTTTAAGTTATTTGGACATTATTGAAAGCATCAACACAGATGGATCCCAATTGGGATCAGCCTGAGATAAATTATCCCAGGTTCTCAGTTTTCCTAACTAAATGTATTTCTCCCCCAGCCCTCCCCCTTCTTCACTCATCTTTTCTTATTCTTCCCCTAGCTTACAAAGCTATAATGTCAGTATAAGTATTGATATATAAACTACTGACAAATAAATGATTGTCACTAATTAGAATAATGAAATAAACTAATTGTGAGAAATTAGATAAGGTTTATTATTAGAGATGGAGTTTTAAAGATCGAATTCAATGGATTCATTTAGTCCTTCAGGGGAAAGGGTTCTCAATTTGTGGATCCAGTAATTTTCCCTGAGACAGAGTTTCTTATATCTATCCCCACCCCGTGATGTAGGCATAATGATTTCAATGCCAATAAGTTTAAATTTCCTCAGGATCTTTATGATGTATTTCAGAAAAGTGTCTAGAGACACTGTGAAAAACGAATCCTTTTTGTATATTACGTCTGTGTTCTAAAAATCTAATCCTGAGTTTGCGGGTTGTTCTACCAACATAAATGAGATTACATGTGCAAACTAGCATATAGATAACGTAAGAGCTGTTGTAGTTGACAAAAGAGTGTATCTCAAAATGTTTCCCATCAGAAGAGGTAAAGGATTTGGAGTTGTTCTGAATATATGAGCAAGTAATACATTGTTTAGCCCCACATCTAAAGCATCCTTTAATATTGGAGAGCCACTGGGAATTGTTAACTGAACTTATAGATGTGTCTGAAATCCTTTTATCTACAAAGTGGCTGGGGGCCAGGACATGCTGTAAATTATGGGATTTTTTAAAAATGACTACGGGTGTATCATTTAATTCTGTTCTGAGTACTTGATCTGTAAGTAAGATGCGATAATTGTTACGGATGATCCCCCGAACCTTGGATGAAGAACTATTGAATTGTGAGAGAAAAAGAGGCTGTTCCTTTTGAAATTCCCGTGACTGGGATTTATAGGTCAATAAATAATTTCTTGTTAACTTGTCTGCCTTCTGTCTGGCTGATTTAATCAAATCTACAGGGTAACCCCTGTGTTGAAAAGAAAGAGAAAGTTCGTCTGCTTGTATATTATAATCATGTATATCACTACAGTTACGTTTAATACGTCTAAATTGTCCAAAGGGTATGTTATTTAACCATGGTTTATAGTGAGAACTATCATTATGGAAATAGTTCAAGGTATCTACTTCTTTACGAAAAGTTTTAGTGAGAATTCTGCCATCAATTACCTCCAAAGATATATTGAGAAAAGAGATAGAAGAGCGATGTGAGGTACTAGTGAAACTGAGGTTAAATTCATTATTGTTTAATTGAGATGTGAAATCAGAAGTGAGAGAGATATCTCCATCGAAAATAAAAAACATGTCATCTATATAACGGCCATAGTAGACGAGGTCCGCGCCAAAGCTCCGCCACCATACATGGGTTTGCTCGAAGGCACCCATATATAGGTTGGCGAAGCTAGGCGCGAACCTCGTCCCCATGGCCGTTCCAAGTATCTGTAAATAATAATTTTTATTAAAAACAAAAAAATGATGTGATAATATAAATGCAATGGAGTCTACTATAAATTGTTGTAGCTCCAATTTAAGCGAACCGGACTGTAGAAGACAGTCCGCTATTATGGATAGACCCTTCTGATGCGGAATATTGGAATAAAGCGCCTGCACGTCACAGGTCATAAAGAAAAAAGAGGTTTTCCCAATTGATTCTTTCAATAGCATTTAAAAAAGAAGTAGTATCCTGAATGTGTGAACGGAGTGCAGATGCAAGTGGCTGTAAAAAATAATAAACAAAGTGTGATAAATTAGAGGTGAGGGACCCAACACCAGAAATAATGGGTCTCCCAGGGGGTGCAGTGAGTGACTTGTGAATCTTGGGTAAGTGATAATAGGTGGGGGTGATAGGGTGAGATGGTATCAAGTATCTTGATTCATCCTTGGATATAGTACCCTTATCAGCGGCAGTTTTGACAAGTGCTGTCAAAGATTTATGGAAATCTTGAGAAGGATTACCAGATAATTTAATATATGTGCTGATGTCATTCAGTTGTCTGAATGCTTCAGTTAGATAGTCATCAGTATTCTGAATAATGATACCCCCTCCCTTGTCAGCAGATTTGATGACAAGGGAGGGGTCATTGGCCAATCTCTGGAGTGCTAGTCTCTCATGAGTAGATAAATTATGTCTATATATGAATTTTTTCTTTTCTCTCTGACATAAATCATTGAAATCATCAAGTGTCCTTCTATAGAAAATGTCTATAGAGGGACTCCGGTGGTGTAGGGGAAATAATTGGGACTTGTTCTTAAATAAAGAGCTACGTTCATTATTGCGTTCACAGTTATAAATGGGGATCATTGAGGTGGAAGTGTTGCTCTCCAGAAGTAGGGACTCTAACATGTCCAAACTAGTTCTATCCTGTTCGTCTAAAATTATGGGAGTACCTTCTATTTTATGTTGGACCAGTTTTTTGGTTGCAAAGTACCTCTTGCGTGCTAAGGTACGAATGTATGTATTGAGTTCAACAAATAAATTAAAGAAGGCTGGTGGTTTGGAAGGGGCAAATTTGAGGCCTTTTGCCAGAAGACGAGTTTCAAATTTGTCTATTACTTTAGAAGACAAGTTGTATACATTAGTCTGATCTATGGCCTTAGATCTCTCTTTTTTTCTCTGTAACTTGCGGCCTCCTCTACATCCTCTGTGTTTTCTTCCCTTGCTCCTTAATAGTTCGTAACGGTTGTGTATATGATATGGAAGTTTGAATTTGTGATCCCTTTGTTCTTTCTCTAAAAAATTGGTAGTGTTTGATGTATTAGTAGTATGTGTGGCAGCCATAGGGGGACCATTTTTCAAAGTGTGAGTTTTAGGTCTTACCGATAGCTCAGCTGAGGTAATTATCTGAGGAGAGATGGGGTGATTGTAATAGTTGTGCATATGAGAGGAATTTACATTTTTATTAAGCTGATATTTTGGATCGGGAAATAGAGGATACAAGAAAAAGCCTAAACTCTTTTTCTGACCATCCTCAATTTCAGTTCAATGATCTCAAACTTAATCGTAAATTAGAACAATATGAGAAAGAGATTATAGAAGGTAAAAATAAGAAATTTAATAGAGATACTGATGACTATATTCAGAATAGAGTTCGTAACTTTAATAAAGGTCTCCATACATCCAATAGAGGAAGGTCACGGAGTAATTCTAATTGGAGATCTAACAGAAACTCCAGCTCCACCAAGATACCTAACAAGACTGATCCAAAATATCAAATTCCAAATTCCTACATTATAAGGACCGGGACTCAGTTCTCCGCCTAGGTCGTACGAAGGGCCCGCTGGTCCGTAATGGAGTCAAGGTGTCGGCCTTCCCGGATTTTGCCGCAGACGTCCAGAAGGACCGAGCCCAGTTTATGCCCATAAAACGGCGTCTGCAAGACCTTAACTTCTCATATTCCATGCTGTTTCCTTCAAGGCTCCGAGTTGTGGCGGATGGGGAGACCAAGTTTTTTAATTCCCCCAGGGAAGCGGCACAATGGCTGGACAGATTTGCACCGGGTGCTCGGCAGCTAGCTCCGGACTGATCTCCTGAGATGCAGAAGCTGGGGCCTGATTTACCGGAGGGAACGATCATAGATCGGGGAGCCCCCCTCCTTTGCATTGGTGGCTCAAGACTTTTACGTTCAAGTGGTGTTGATTAGAGAAGGGTTAGAGGTTTAGTTGGGAACCTAGGCCTTCTTAGCACTTGGAAGTTTGGGTTGCTGGTTTGGGATAAAAGTATGCCGGTGTTCGGGGGGGTGTACGGGGAGGGGAGGGATAATTGGGAAGCTGCCGGTTGCGGCTCCCTTTGTTGCTGTTTTTGGTTTTCTTTTTTTAGTTTGTTATTTTTCTTACCTAAGTTTTTTCTGAAGCAAGGATGTTTAATGATTCAGACGCTGTGGCTTATAACGCAGGGCTTACATATGTCATGTGATGCTGATATTAATAATGTTGATTCTCAGTTATATTTTAGGGAAATGTCTATCCGGGAGACACATAGAGTCTGCCTGGGGTCATGATTAACCTGAAATTTTTGGCATGGAATGTCCGAGGTCTGAATAGCAAAATCAAACGCTCTTTGGTTCTAAATATGATTAAAAAATATGACCCGGATATTGCATGCCTCAGTGAGACCCACTTGGAGGCAAATAGGTTATTGTCTTTACGACGGGCCTGGGTGGGATGGGCTTACCATGCCTCTCATTCTTCCTTTTCTAGGGGTGTCTCGGTTCTGATTAAAAAATCAGTGCAATTTGAATTGTTATCGATCAAAACTGACCTGTATGGAAGATTTGTATTTATGGAATGTAAACTGAGTTCCCAGCCCTATTATATTTTAGCGGTGTATGTCCCCCCTCCTTTTTCATATGCTGTGCTGCAGCAGGCTGCCTCTTTTGTTGCTCCATCTCCTACCACCCCTGTGATATGCCTGGGCGATTTTAATAATATCCTAGATTTATCCTTGGACCGATGGCACTCCCCGAATGTTGCGCTGGCGGGTGGTGGCCCTACCAAGTTTGCTGATTTCTTGGATAGTTTGCAGTGGGTGGATCCGTGGAGACTCTGTCACCCTGCAGCCTGTCAGTTCTCCTGTTTTTCCAGTACTCATGGCTCCTTCTCCAGGATTGACCTGATGCTGGTGTCCCCTGCCCTTGTCCATGGGATCATTGACATCCACTATGAGGCTCGAGGGGTCTCTGATCACTCCCCTTTGTTGATGACCATTGCTGTGGGGGGTCAGAGGGGGCACTCTTATTGGAAGCTGCACCCCTCTTGGCTGACCCAACTAGGTGGCTGCAGTGACCTGGAGACTCAGTGGGGGGGGGGGGGTACTTTAACGATAATGTGGGGTCAGCCCCGGGTACAATAGTTTGGGATTCATTTAAGGCGTTTTTGAGAGGTTCCTATATTAGACGCATAGCGGCTCATAAAATGTCCTCAAGGGAGAGAGAACAGGCCCTTGAAAGCGACGCCAGGGAACTGGAGTCCCAATATTTGCTGGATGGTGCCCCAGCGACGAAGGTACGCTGGCTGGTGGCTCAATCGGCTTGGATGGCCCACCTGTCCGATAAAAACTCACGCTCCCTCCTTTTTAAAGCTACTAATATTTATATGCAGGCTGATAGGACGGGGGGACTCCTGGCTCGTCTGATACACTATGATCGTCCTGGGTCTACGATCACCCAGATGTCTGGTGGGGATGGCTCCTTTGTTGACACCACGCCAGACATTGCGCAATTATTCAGATCCTATTACTCTGAGATATATAGCTCACAATTGACGTGCTCTACTCTAGATCTCTCATATTACCTGGGGGGTATTGCACTGCCCGCACTTTCCTCTGGGGCCTGTGAGCAGCTGGAGGAACCTTGATGCTCGAGGAGGTGACTGCGGCCATTGGCATGTCCCCTAGTGGCAAGGCTCCGGGGTCTGATGGGATTCCCTCCGAGGTCTACAAGAATCATATTGATTTTTTTGGGCCCAGACTCCATGCCCTTTACTTAGATATATTTGCCAATAACGAGCTTCCCCTCTCTATGTCAGAGGCAATTATAATAGTGATTCCAAAGCCCGGTAAGGACCCTAGGTCTCCAGACTCCTATAGGCCGATCTCCCTGATTCCCAACGACGCTAAGGTCCTGGCAAAGATATTGGCAGTACGGCTTAACACAGTAATCACCTCCCTCGTTCACTCGGACCAGACTGGCTTCATGCCAGGGAAGTCCACATCTATTAACCTGCGTAGACTATATACCATTTTGCAACTCCCACATGACTCCCCTTCTGACTCGGCTGTGGTCTCGCTGGACGCGGCCAAGGCCTTTGACAGCATTGAATGGGCTTATTTATGGGAGGTGATGGCACGTATGGGCTTCGGGCCCAACTTTATCAGATGGACTAAATTACTGTACCAACATCCGAGTGCCAGGATCTTGGTGAATGGCTATGTATCCCCATCCTTTCAATTATCCCGTGGTACTAGACAGGGCTGCCCCTTATCCCCCACGCTGTTCGCCTTGGCCATCGAGCCCTTGGCATGTTTGGTAAGATCGCACCTAGATATTACAGGAATCTGTACGGGCTCACGTGAGGATAGAATAGCTCTCTACGCCGACGACATGTTGTTGTACTTGCAGGACTACACCAAGTCAATGCCCATTCTGCTGCGTGTGATGGAGAGCTTTGGAGCTCATTCGGGTCTTCGAATTAACTGGTCTAAATCATACATTATGCCAGTCATAGGCTCCCCTCCTACTGTTCCCAAAATCTCCCTGCCATTATGTTGGACAACACAATTTAAATACCTTGGAATCCAAATAACTAATGACCCTTCCGATTATATCCCTCTGAATCTGGACCCAACCATGCAGTGGGTCATCAGCAAATCCAAAACTTGGTGTAGGCTTCCATTGACGGTCTCTGGTAGGGTCAATCTCATTAAAATTATCATACTGCCCAAACTTTTATATATTATTCTCCAGTCCCCGGTATATATCTTCCCAATATTCTTTAGGAAATTGAATAGCGTTTTATCCTCACTGATATGGGCCAACAAAAGACCTAGAATACAGTTAAATACCCTTACCAGGCAGCGTTCAGACGGCGGCCTGGCTCTGCCTAATTTTCAGATATATTACTACGCTGCTCAGCTGACTCATATTAGTGTATGGGCGCAGGATTCTAGCGTTGATTCTTTACATTGTGAGTTTATTCGCTGCTACTTCCCCCACCTATCTCCTATGCAGGTGCTGCTAAGTGGGAACATGGCTCGGTTTCTCCCCCCTATTATTTTCCAGGCCTTAAAGATATGGAGGGCCCTGAGAGTTCTCTTGGGGTACGACGACCTGGACCCAGATACCCCCCTTTGGTACTCTGACTGGCTTCCTGAACTACATGCACTTGAGGGACGGGAGGTATGGGCCCCTAGATCGGTGGTTTCTATATCCCAACTCTACCTAGATAGTGTATTCAAATCCTTTCAGCAGCTGAAAGATGAATTTGATTTACCCAACTCCTACTTTTTCAGATACCTTCAACTTCGTCATGCCCTCCAGTCCCAATTTGCTGAGTCCCCCCCATGAATCCTCCCATTTCCCATCAAGACCTTTGTGGCTACATTGGGTCGGGCTAAGATGGTCTCCCTTACGTATGGATATCTCCTGACTAAACTCCATGCGGACCCTCTGACACGTCTCCGTGGAAAGTGGGAGGAGGATATAGGTCCAATAACTGAGGAGGACTGGACCCTTGCTCTGGAATATCCTGCTACAGTTACCAAGTCTCTCAGATATCAGCAAATTCAATTTTTCATTCTACATAGAATTTATATAACTCCAACTAGACTGGCTACTTTTGGGACTGGTGGGACTGGCCTCTGCCCTAAGTGTGGGGTGGATGTGGGTACATTCTGGCATCTAGTGTGGGACTGCCCGAGGTTGCGGACGTTCTGGTCGGGGGTTAGGTCAATCCTGGAGAATACGGGAGTGACTGGCGGACTGCTTACCCCGCAATTTTGTATTTTGGGGATGGAGGGCTCTACTTCTATGCCTGTTTCGGTGGGTCTTTATGCTCGCAATGTATGTGCCTTGGTTAAGGTTTGCATTGTGAGGCTCTGGATGGCCCCTGGTGGCTCTTTAATATCTGCGCTCAAGACCCTGTTTAACGATACAATATTCAAAGAAAGATATATATATATGAAGCAAAACGCTTCAGCCAAATTTGAAAGAGTCTGGTTTCTATGGCTGAACTCCCCCCATTCCCAACTAGTCCCTTAATCACAGTGTGAACTGAAGTGATACCACATAAATGACTTACAGCCTAAGGATATTCGTTTAAGATGGTTGGCAGTGGAGCCCTGCGTGCTCGCTTAAGCATATACATGACTATTGTGCTCCTGAATCAGATGATCGCTCCTTCATACGCTTCTATCTAGGTGCTTACTTTTCTTTGTTTTTAGTTCTGTTTGTTCTGTTTATTTGTTTCTTTTCTTGGTTAGCTTAAGGGCAAAAATTAATAAAAAAAAAAAAATTAATGGCGATGTACATAATGGTTGCGGATCTTGCGGATCATAAAAGACCGAAAAATCGAAATGCATGCTCACTCCCTCATAGACATAGCAGTTAATCCACTGATGTTAAATTGTACCATTAATGAAGTTCTGATATGACTGCTGTATGTGATATGCTATTGGTCTGCAATGTCTGTACCTTACTCTTCATTTTACTGAATAAAAACACTTTCTAAAAAAAAAAAAACCTTATGGCAACAAGAGGGGGATGTGCAAAGGGAGCTTGCTCGCACAGAAAGTTCCAAACCAGGCAGAAGCGTGAATGTGACAGCACCACCACCACCACCATATGTTGATGGAGAGTAGAGTGTCACCACCAATGATACAAAGGTAGAGGTCAGGGAAATGCGCAGCAAATGTATTAAAACTAACGCTTGTACCTTGTACCCTGTTTTACCTTCTCCCCAAGATTACAGCAACGTAGAGGATGAGCCTAGCATGATCTCAGCCCTTGCCCTGGCTGCCACCATACACGAAACAAGGGCGGGCATTGCCCAACCACCAAGGGCAGTGGCCGCATCAGCCAGTGAGGGGGCAGATGAGATCGTGGCGACTGGTAAGTACGGTACCGTCCATTATGCAGAAACAGTGACTCCCCGTATTGTAGAGACAAACAAGGAAGATGTGGTTGAGTTACATCCAGTTAGAGTGATTGCAGTCCCTAACGGGAGAACTGACACTCAGGGGGTGACCCCAATCAGGAACATTGCAATGTACTGTCCCTGGTCCCGTATGGAGCTGAGGTCAATTATGGCAGAATTCCCTGACCCCAGAAAGGATTTAGTCGGATGCCAGAAATATATAAAAGATTTAGGACTTTCCCAAGAACCCACATACAAAGATTGGCGGACGGTGTTGCGAGCAAGTCTCCCCTCTAACATTGACATCCCAAAATTTATTACAGACTGCAACCTAGATGCAGAAGTGCCACTCACTGATGCTTACAATCAGGAAAATGTCAGGCAAATCAATATACAGAAGGGTTATGTGAGGTACTGCGCCACTCCTAGATGCGGCTGTAGGGTCTGGGTAGCAGCTGTAGAACAAATGGAGAGTGTACTATAAACACCCCCTAGAGTTATATAAGGTGCAAAGAAAAAATGTTCAGCGCTCCCCCTTTCCCCCTTCCTGAGAGTTTATATATTATATATACAATATAATTCGCTGTTAAATAATATTCACAATCAATAGAATTAAAAAAATATTTTTATTCAAAGTATATAAGGTAGTTTAAAAAGTCATATGTAAAAAAATGAATTGTTCTCAGATAATTGATCAATTAATTAATTAAGATACAATTAAATTTATGAAGTGTAAAGAGGACCTATAAGGTTATAAAATGCAGTTTACCAATCCTAATACCAAGTTGATGTCAGAAAAAACTAATAATGAACCAATTAAAAATAAAACTTTGTTAAAAGTAAATAGACCTGTATAAATAAATATATTACAAACCTAATACCGGTATACAAAAAAAGACATGCAACACAGATGTGGACACAAGTGGAGGCTGCAGTATTTTCACCTGTGGGTACACTTTTTAGCGTTTTACCCCATTAGGTGCATGTAAAGTCTCTATAAGGTACAGTCTGAATTTCACCTATGGGCAGTCTGTGGTTGTAGCGTGATTGGATTCACTTAGATCTTTAAAAGCAATCAAAGGCTCCTGGAAGGTACTAAATTCCTTGCATGGAATAAGTCCTGTTAGTACCTTTATCCGTTGGTGGAGTGGTGAGGTTCTCGTGGTCTGCCGGCAGACACCCGCTGCACCGTGTCTCTCTGTCTCCGGACTCCGTGCAGGGATCGATTGTTCCGCAATCGACGCGTTTCGCCTTGGTATAGGCTTCGTCAGGATGGCTGGATAATCGATTTCACGGATCCCCTCCGTCTTTATAGCTGCTGCTGTGCTCCG
Source organism: Pseudophryne corroboree (assembly GCF_028390025.1). Classification (NCBI taxonomy): domain Eukaryota; kingdom Metazoa; phylum Chordata; class Amphibia; order Anura; family Myobatrachidae; genus Pseudophryne; species Pseudophryne corroboree. Next base: position 203,280,425 of record NC_086454.1, read on the forward strand.
TTCTCTTCCGCCCTTACTTAAGATGGCCGCACTGTGTTCGTTTCCTTGATTAGGGTGTATTTTTTGCCCATACATAAGAAATGATCATATACAGTGATTATTTTCATTAACTCTGTGTTGGAATACTCATAATCAATGGCGGTTTAGTGAAACAAACTAAATCCATATTGATTTTTAATCCTTATTGTGATCTCCACCTTGGTTGCTATTGGTTACTGCCGTTTGGATTTGATCACATAAACATGAGGACCCCTCATAGAGACATTGATGGACATAGGGAGGGGCAACAAAAACAACATGCAACAACATAAAACAAAACAAAAATTGAAAGTTTATATTAGGAGATTTAAACTCTGTTAAAAAGTGTTTAAGATGTATTATTAAAGTATGGGAATTCCATGTTATGGTGTTGTATGTGGGTCTTGTATCCTCTATTCTTCCTTATATTGGATGAGGGAAGTAATGCTAAAATAAAGCTTATATCAGATATAATGACAAGGTATATTTTTTTTTTATATTGAGGCCTCAATATAGATATAGAATTAACATAATTTTTTAAATAAAAAAAATATACCTTGTCATTATATCTGATATAAGCTTTATTTTAGCATTACTTCCCTCATCCAATATAAGGAAGAATAGAGGATACAAGACCTGCATACAACACCATAACATGGAATTCCCATACTTTAATAATACATCTTAAACACTTTTAACAGAGTTTAAATTTCCTAATATAAACTTTCAATTTTTGTTTTGATTTATGTTGTTGCATGTTGTTTTGTTGCCCCTCCCTATGTCCATCAATGTCTCTATGAGGGGTCCTCATGTTTATGTGATCAAATCCAAACGGCAGTAACCAATAGCAACCAAGGTGGAGATCACAATAAGGATTAAAAATCAATATGGATTTAGTTTGTTTCACTAAACCGCCATTGATTATGAGTATTCCAACACAGAGTTAATGAAAATAATCACTGTATATGATCATTTCTTATGTATGGGCAAAAAATACACCCTAATCAAGGAAAAGAACACAGTGCGGCCATCTTAAGTAAGGGAGGAAGAGAACGGAGCACAGCAGCAGCTATAAAGACGGAGGGGATCCGTGAAATCGATTATCCAGCCATCCTGACGAAGCCTATTAGCAAGGCGAAACGCGTCGATTGCGGAACAATCGATCCCTGCACGGAGTCCGGAGACAGAGAGACACGGAGCAGCGGGTGTCTGCCGGCAGACCACGAGAACCACCAACGGATTAAGGTACTAACAGGACTTATTCCATGCAAGGAATTTAGTACCTTCCAGGAGCCTTTGATTGCTTTTAAAGATCTAAGTGAATCCAATCACGCTACAACCACAGACTGCCCATAGGTGAAATTCAGACTGTACCTTACAGAGACTTTACATGCACCTAATGGGGTAAAACGCTAAAAAGTGTACCCACAGGTGAAAATACTGCAGCCTCCACTTGTGTCCACATCTGTGTTGCATGTCTGTTTTTGTATACCGGTATTAGGTTTGTAATATATTTATTTATACAGGTCTATTTACTTTTAACAAAGTTTTATTTTTAATTGGTTCATTATTAGTTTTTTCTGACATCAACTTGGTATTAGGATTGGTAAACTGCATTTTATAACCTTATAGGTCCTCTTTACACTTCATAAATTTAATTGTATCTTAATTAATTAATTGATCAATTATCTGAGAACAATTCATTTTTTTACATATGACTTTTTAAACAACCTTATATACTTTGAATAAAAATATTTTTTTAATTCTATTGATTGTGAATATTATTTAACAGCGAATTATATTGTATATACAATATATAAACTCTCAGGAAGGGGGAAAGGGGGAGCGCTGAACATTTTTTCTTTGCACCTTATATAAATCAATATACAACTAGGTTTGTATTTCCCAGCCGTAGTTAGATGGAATAAGATTTTTTCCATAAGACAGAAAGAGAATGAACTGGCATCCGAATATTTCCACAGAGCTTTGATGGAAATGGCTAAATTCACTGGGGTTGAGGATATTAGTGACAATGTCAACCACAGGGAAGTAGCTGTCTCTGTATTAATGGAGGGATTGAAGGAGGCACTGAAAACCAGGGTGCAAACGTCTCTGCCAAACTGGAGGGGTATTACGGTAACGGCACTTAGGGACTCAGCACTGGAGCACGACCGTAATATCCAGAAAACCAGGGAGGCACAAGGGGAGCGGTTGATGGTGATGAGCATCCAAGCACTGGAAGGAGCACCAACTCGACCAAAACCCCAGGTCCCTGACACATGGAAAAAGCCAAGAGTTTGTTAAAGGGAAGGGCATTATGCCAGAAATTGTAACAGCACCCCCTAGACAAGAACACGAGCCAAGTAATTATACACATAGAGGAGATCAGGGATCATACAGGAGAGAGTACGAGCCGCATAGAGGGGAAACAAGGAGGTACCCACCACGGGAGGATTGGCGAGCCCCGGAAGACTTACCGTTATCCCCCTCACATATCATAGCCGCCAACGCCCAAAGAGTGGGTCCACGGCCCCAATAGAGGTTAGGCCACACCTGTAGTCTGCAGCCTGTGAAGCTGATCGCTGGCCCTGGGAATGAACCTGAGGTCTTGGTCAAAGTAGCAGGAACACTACAACCATTTCTTGTAGATACAGGGGCGGCCAGATCTGTACTCAAAGCTCCAACCAATTTACTGACCACGGGCAAAACCATTTTGGCTATGGGAGTGACGGGAAGAGTGCAGCAGTATACTTTGTCTAGACCTGCAGAGATTACGATTGGGCCCTTGCAAACCAGACATTCATTTTTGTTGGCTGCGTCGGCTCCGACTAATCTACTAGGCAGAGACCTACTGTGCAAAATGCGATGTGTCATATATTGTACACCTAAAGGTGTGTTTTTAGATATCCCTGAAAACCACGCACAGGAAGTGCAAGACATGCTAGACACACCACAACAGCTAATGTTGCACTCTACTGTCCTAGACGCATGTCCATCGCAGGTAGAAGAAATTATCTCACAAATACCGGGTTCCCTATGGACCAAAGATGGACAAGACACTGGATTGATGGCGAATGTAGCCGCAATAGTGGTACAATTAAAAGATGGCAGGATAGCTACAAAAATCCCCCAATACCCTCTGAAGCCAGAGGTAGAACTAGGAATTTTCCCTGCCATAGAACGGCTGCTACAGCAGGGCATCCTAGTCAGGACGTCCAGCACAGCCAATAGTCCCATTTTCCCTGTAAAAAAGAATGGGGGGAGCGGTTACCAGCTAGTGCAGGATTTAAGAGGGGTGAACAAAATAGTTGAGAGTCAATTCCCCGTAGTGCCCAATCCAGCTGTCATCTTGATGCAGATCCCCCAACCTCTTCATACTTCACTGTCATTGATCTCTGTTCTGCCTTCTTTTCTGTCCCTCTCCACCCCTACAGTCAGTACCTTTTCGCCTTCTCTTACAGGGGAGTACAGTACACCTGGACTCGTCGTCCCTAAGGCTTCATTGACAGCCCAAGTATCTTCTCCAAAGCACTGCATGACTGTTTGCAATCCTTTCAGCCTGAAAATGTCTCAGTGCTAATACAGTATGTTGATGACTTATTGTTGTGCTCTGACTCATTTGAAACGTCCTTGGCAGATACGAAGCAGCTGCTGCCTCACCTCTCCCAGACAGGACACAAGGTTTCAAAGGATAAATTACAGTTGTGCAGTAAAAGGGTGAGGTATTTTGGGCATTGCTTGACACAAGGACAACGACACCTCACTGCTGATAGGATAGAAGCGATTCGCAACAAGACTCTGCCGCAAACCCAACAACAAATCCGTACGTTTCTAGGAATGTGCTGGTACTGTCAGAACTAGATTCCAGGATACTCTATTTTGGCACTACCTTTGCAAGAAATGGTCTCGTCAAACAAGCCAGAACGGGTCTCCCACACTGAGGACTCCGAGATGGTGTTTGAGAGACTAAAAGAGTGCTTGTCACAAGCGTCAGCATTGGGAATGCCAGATTATGAGAAACCCTTTGAATTGTACTGAACTGAAAGTTCTGGGCGTGCGGCCGGAGTCTTGACCCAGAAACACGGTGATGCCAGCAGACCGGTAGCCTATTACAGTGCACAACTGGACACTGTAGCAAGGTCTCTCCCCACTTGCCTACGAAGTGTTGCAGCCATCGCTTTGTTGGTAAGTAAGAGTGAGGATGTAGTGCTAGGGCATGACTTGACCATCCATACGCCTCATGTAGTGTCAGCCTTGCTAAACTCCGCCCAAACCAGACATGTCTCATCAGCCAGGTTTACAAGGTGGATACTATCCTTAATGGCCCCTGTAAACATCACCATCAAAAGGTGCAGCACACTAAATTCAGCAACTTACTTGCCTGGTGTGCCATGTCATGCACAAAGGGTGGGAGATGAGAACAATGATGACATAGGGGGATTTAGTGTTGACACTGACACGCATGATTGTATGGAATACCTGAACCAGACTTTCACTGCAAGACCTGACATTAGTGACAACCCACTGGAAGGCGTAGATTTTACTTTTTACACTGACGGTAGTTGCCACAGACAGACGGACTTGGGAGACCTGTGTACTGGATACGCAGTCTTAGATGACAGAAGTATCATAGAAGCTGAGCCCCTGGGCCCACCGCACTCAGCACAAGTTGCTGAGCTGGTCGCCCTAACCAGAGCGTGTGAATTGGCCAAGGGTAAGTCAGCTAATATATACACAGATTCTAGGTATGCCTTTGGAGTAATGCATGATTTCGGGGGCCCTATGGCGCCTCATAAATTTCATGACGGCAGCTGGCACACCTGTAGCGTATGCGACCTACATCAAAAGATTGCTATCAGCAATACAAGACCCCGACAGAGTGGCTGTTATCAAGTGCAAAGCCCACACTTACAGTCAAGACCCAGTGTCACTTGGTAACAGCCGGGCAGACAAAGCTGCCAAGGCAGCAGCAAGTTCAGCCACACTAACCAACATCACACCACTGATGACATTTAACACTATAAGCACACAACAACTCATTGAAATGCAAGATTTGTGTTCCCTGCAGGAGAAGTCCATCTGGAAGGCGAAGGGATATGAAAGAGAGTCTTCGGGCCTCTGGACAGATGGGCACGGTAAGCCAGTGGCCCCCAAGGCATATCTTCCAGCCCTAGCGGAAGCAGCTCATGGAATGACCCACTTGGGCAAGGAAGGTATGTGCAAACTGGTCAGGGCATACTGGAGTGCACCAGGGTTCTCATCTCATACAGGTAGGAGGGCAATGGCTTGTATTACCTGCATGAGAAAGAATATTGGGAAGACAATACTGACGGAGCCATCCCATATCCCTCCTACGGACGGACCCTTCCAGGTAATACAAATAGACTTCATACAGTTACCACCCTGTAGGAATCTAAAATATGTCCTAGTGTGTACAGATGTTTTTTCAAATTGGGTAGAAGCATTCCCCACTGCCACAAATACTGCTACGTTCACTGCAAAGAAAATTGTGCAGGAATTTGTGTGTAGATATGGTATCCCTAGAACAATTGAAAGTGATAGGGGTACCCATTTTACAGGTGAAGTCTTTCAGGTCATGTGCAAACTGATGGGTATTAATAGCAAGCTACATACTCCGTACCGGCCACAGGCGAGCGCAAAGGTGGAGAGAATGAATAGCACTATTAATAACAAGTTTAGCAAAGTGATGGTTGAAACTGGATTGTTGTGGCCAGAGGCATTGCCACTAGTGTTGTACAGCATCATAACCACTCCAAGGTCACCACTTAACCTATCACCCTTTGAAGTTCTTTTTGGGCGACAACCTCACGTAATGATTGACCCCCAGGATGATTTGAAATGTAATAATGAATAGAGATGAGCGGGTTCGGTTTCTCTGAAACCGAACCCGCACGAACTTCATGTTTTTTTTACGGGTCCGAGCAGACTCGGATCCTCCCGCCTTGCTCGGTTAACCCGAGCGCGCCCGAACGTCATCATGACGCTGTCGGATTCTCGCGAGACTCGGATTCTATATAAGGAGCCGCGCGTCGCCGCCATTTTCACACGTGCATTGAGATTGATAGGGAGAGGACGTGGCTGGCGTCCTCTCCATTAGAAATTAGATTAGAAGAGAGAGAGAGATTGTGCAGAGTCAGACAGAGTTTACCACAGTGACCAGTGCAGTTGTTGTTAGTTAACTTTTATTTATTTTAATATAATATATCCGTTCTCTGCTATATCCGTTCTCTGCCTGAAAAAAAACGATACACAGCAGCAGCCAGTCACACAGTGTGACTCAGTCTGTGTGCACTCAGCTCAGCCCAGTGTGCTGCACATCAATGTATAAAAGGCAAAGCTTATAATAATTGTGGGGGAGACTGGGGAGCACTGCAGGTTGTTATAGCAGGAGCCCCCAGGAGTACATAATATTATATTAATTTAAAATTAAACAGTGCACACTTTTGCTGCAGGAGTGCCACTGCCAGTGTGACTAGTGGTGACCAGTGCCTGACCACCAGTATAGTAGTATATTGTTGTATGTATTGTATACTATCTCTTTATCAACCAGTCTATATTAGCAGCAGACACAGTACAGTGCGGTAGTTCACGGCTGTGGCTACCTCTGTGTCGGCAGTCGGAACTCGGCAGGCAGTCCGTCCATCCATAATTGTATTACAATATATACCACCTAACCGTGGTATTTTTTTTTCTTTCTTTATACCGTCGTCATAGTGTCATACTAGTTCAGGCCTGGCCAACCTGTGGCTCTCCAGCTGTTGTAAAACTACAAGTCCCATCATGCTTTGCTACAGTTTTGCTATTAGGGAAGGCTAAAACTGTGACAGGGCATGCTGGGATGTGTAGTTTCACAACATCTGGAGAGCCACAGGTTGGCCAGCCCTGTAACTAGTTGTTACGAGTATACTACTATCTCTTTATCAACCAGTGTACAGTGCGGTAGTTCACGGCTGTGGCTACCTCTGTGTCGGCAGTCGGCAGGCAGTCCGTCCATCCATAATTGTATTATTATTATAATATATACCACCTAACCGTGGTTTTTTTTTTCATTCTTTATACCGTCATAGTGTCATACTAGTTGTTACGAGTATACTACTATCTCTTTATCAACCAGTGTACAGTGCGGTAGTTCACGGCTGTGGCTACCTCTGTGTCGGCAGTCGGCAGGCAGTCCGTCCATCCATAATTGTATTATTATTATAATATATACCACCTAACCGTGGTTTTTTTTTCATTCTTTATACCGTCGTCATAGTGTCATACTAGTTGTTACGAGTATACTACTATCTCTTTATCAACCAGTGTACAGTGCGGTAGTTCACGGCTGTGGCTACCTCTGTGTCGGCAGTCGGCAGGCAGTCCGTCCATCCATAATTGTATTATTATTATAATATATACCACCTAACCGTGGTTTTTTTTTCATTCTTTATACCGTCGTCATAGTGTCATACTAGTTGTTACGAGTATACTACTATCTCTTTATCAACCAGTGTACAGTGCGGTAGTTCACGGCTGTGGCTACCTCTGTGTCGGCAGTCGGCAGGCAGTCCGTCCATCCATAATTGTATTATTATTATAATATATACCACCTAACTGTGGTATTTTTTTTTCTTTCTTTATACCGTCGTCATAGTGTCATACTAGTTGTTACGAGTATACTACTATCTCTTTATCAACCAGTGTACAGTGCGGTAGTTCACGGCTGTGGCTACCTCTGTGTCGGCAGTCGGCAGGCAGTCCGTCCATCCATAATTGTATTATTATTATAATATATACCACCTAACTGTGGTATTTTTTTTTCTTTCTTTATACCGTCGTCATAGTGTCATACTAGTTGTTACGAGTATACTACTATCTCTTTATCAACCAGTGTACAGTGCGGTAGTTCACGGCTGTGGCTACCTCTGTGTCGGCAGTCGGCAGGCAGTCCGTCCATCCATAATTGTATTATTATTATAATATATACCACCTAACCGTGGTTTTTTTTTCATTCTTTATACCGTCGTCATAGTGTCATACTAGTTGTTACGAGTATACTACTATCTCTTTATCAACCAGTGTACAGTGCGGTAGTTCACGGCTGTGGCTACCTCTGTGTCGGCAGTCGGCAGGCAGTCCGTCCATCCATAATTGTATTATTATTATAATATATACCACCTAACTGTGGTATTTTTTTTTCTTTCTTTATACCGTCGTCATAGTGTCATACTAGTTGTTACGAGTATACTACTATCTCTTTATCAACCAGTGTACAGTGCGGTAGTTCACGGCTGTGGCTACCTCTGTGTCGGCAGTCGACAGGCAGTCCGTCCATCCATAATTGTATTATTATTATAATATATACCACCTAACCGTGGTTTTTTTTTCATTCTTTATACCGTCATAGTGTCATACTAGTTGTTACGAGTATACTACTATCTCTTTATCAACCAGTGTACAGTGCGGTAGTTCACGGCTGTGGCTACCTCTGTGTCGGCACTCGGCAGGCAGTCCGTCCATCCATAATTGTATTATTATTATAATATATACCACCTAACCGTGGTTTTTTTTTCATTCTTTATACCGTCGTCATAGTGTCATACTAGTTGTTACGAGTATACTACTATCTCTTTATCAACCAGTGTACAGTGCGGTAGTTCACGGCTGTGGCTACCTCTGTGTCGGCAGTCGGCAGGCAGTCCGTCCATCCATAATTGTATTATTATTATAATATATACCACCTAACTGTGGTATTTTTTTTTCTTTCTTTATACCGTCGTCATAGTGTCATACTAGTTGTTACGAGTATACTACTATCTCTTTATCAACCAGTGTACAGTGCGGTAGTTCACGGCTGTGGCTACCTCTGTGTCGGCAGTCGGCAGGCAGTCCGTCCATCCATAATTGTATTATTATTATAATATATACCACCTAACCGTGGTTTTTTTATACCACCTAACCGTGGCAGTCCGTCCATAATTGTATACTAGTATCCAATCCATCCATCTCCATTGTTTACCTGAGGTGCCTTTTAGTTCTGCCTATAAAATATGGAGAACAAAAAAGTTGAGGTTCCAAAATTAGGGAAAGATCAAGATCCACTTCCACCTCGTGCTGAAGCTGCTGCCACTAGTCATGGCCGAGACGATGAAATGCCAGCAACGTCGTCTGCCAAGGCCGATGCCCAATGTCATAGTACAGAGCATGTCAAATCCAAAACACCAAATATCAGAAAAAAAAGGACTCCAAAACCTAAAATAAAATTGTCGGAGGAGAAGCGTAAACTTGCCAATATGCCATTTACCACACGGAGTGGCAAGGAACGGCTGAGGCCCTGGCCTATGTTCATGGCTAGTGGTTCAGCTTCACATGAGGATGGAAGCACTCAGCCTCTCGCTAGAAAACTGAAAAGACTCAAGCTGGCAAAAGCACCGCAAAGAACTGTGCGTTCTTTGAAATCCCAAATCCACAAGGAGAGTCCAATTGTGTCGTTTGCGATGCCTGACCTTCCCAACACTGGACGTGAAGAGCATGCGCCTTCCACTATTTGCATGCCCCCTGCAAGTGCTGGAAGGAGCACCCGCAGTCCAGTTCCTGATAGTCAGATTGAAGATGTCAGTGTTGAAGTACACCAGGATGAGGAGGATATGGGTGTTGCTGGCGCTGGGGAGGAAATTGACCAGGAGGATTCTGATGGTGAGGTGGTTTGTTTAAGTCAGGCACCCGGGGAGACACCTGTTGTCCGTGGGAGGAATATGGCCGTTGACATGCCAGGTGAAAATACCAAAAAAATCAGCTCTTCGGTGTGGAGGTATTTCACCAGAAATGCGGACAACAGGTGTCAAGCCGTGTGTTCCCTTTGTCAAGCTGTAATAAGTAGGGGTAAGGACGTTAACCACCTCGGAACATCCTCCCTTATACGTCACCTGCAGCGCATTCATAATAAGTCAGTGACAAGTTCAAAAACTTTGGGTGACAGCGGAAGCAGTCCACTGACCAGTAAATCCCTTCCTCTTGTAACCAAGCTCACGCAAACCACCCCACCAACTCCCTCAGTGTCAATTTCCTCCTTCCCCAGGAATGCCAATAGTCCTGCAGGCCATGTCACTGGCAAGTCTGACGAGTCCTCTCCTGCCTGTGATTCCTCCGATGCATCCTTGCGTGTAACGCCTACTGCTGCTGGCGCTGCTGTTGTTGCCGCTGGGAGTCGATGGTCATCCCAGAGGGGAAGTCGTAAGCCCACTTGTACTACTTCCAGTAAGCAATTGACTGTTCAACAGTCCTTTGCGAGGAAGATGAAATATCACAGCAGTCATCCTACTGCAAAGCGGATAACTGAGTCCTTGACAACTATGTTGGTGTTAGACGTGCGTCCGGTATCCGCCGTTAGTTCACAGGGAACTAGACAATTTATTGAGGCAGTGTGCCCCCGTTACCAAATACCATCTAGGTTCCACTTCTCTAGGCAGGCGATACCGAGAATGTACACGGACGTCAGAAAAAGACTCACCAGTGTCCTAAAAAATGCAGTTGTACCCAATGTCCACTTAACCACGGACATGTGGACAAGTGGAGCAGGGCAGGGTCAGGACTATATGACTGTGACAGCCCACTGGGTAGATGTATGGACTCCCGCCGCAAGAACAGCAGCGGCGGCACCAGTAGCAGCATCTCGCAAACGCCAACTCTTTCCTAGGCAGGCTACGCTTTGTATCACCGCTTTCCAGAATACGCACACAGCTGAAAACCTCTTACGGCAACTGAGGAAGATCATCGCGGAATGGCTTACCCCAATTGGACTCTCCTGTGGATTTGTGGCATCGGACAACGCCAGCAATATTGTGTGTGCATTAAATATGGGCAAATTCCAGCACGTCCCATGTTTTGCACATACCTTGAATTTGGTGGTGCAGAATTTTTTAAAAAACGACAGGGGCGTGCAAGAGATGCTGTCGGTGGCCAGAAAAATTGCGGGACACTTTCGGCGTACAGGCACCACGTACAGAAGACTGGAGCACCACCAAAAACTACTGAACCTGCCCTGCCATCATCTGAAGCAAGAAGTGGTAACGAGGTGGAATTCAACCCTCTATATGCTTCAGAGGTTGGAGGAGCAGCAAAAGGCCATTCAAGCCTATACAATTGAGCACGATATAGGAGATGGAATGCACCTGTCTCAAGTGCAGTGGAGAATGATTTCAACGTTGTGCAAGGTTCTGATGCCCTTTGAACTTGCCACACGTGAAGTCAGTTCAGACACTGCCAGCCTGAGTCAGGTCATTCCCCTCATCAGGCTTTTGCAGAAGAAGCTGGAGGCATTGAAGAAGGAGCTAACACGGAGCGATTCCGCTAGGCATGTGGGACTTGTGGATGCAGCCCTTAATTCGCTTAACAAGGATTCACGGGTGGTCAATCTGTTGAAATCAGAGCACTACATTTTGGCCACCGTGCTCGATCCTAGATTTAAAGCCTACCTTGGATCTCTCTTTCCGGCAGACAGAGGTCTGCTGGGGTTGAAAGACCTGCTGGTGACAAAATTGTCAAGTCAAGCGGAACGCGACCTGTCAACATCTCCTCCTTCACATTCTCCCGCAACTGGGGGTGCGAGGAAAAGGCTCAGAATTCCGAGCCCACCCGCTGGCGGTGATGCAGGGCAGTCTGGAGCGACTGCTGATGCTGACATCTGGTCCGGACTGAAGGACCTGACAACGATTACGGACATGTCGTCTACTGTCACTGCATATGATTCTCTCAACATTGATAGAATGGTGGAGGATTATATGAGTGACCGCATCCAAGTAGGCACGTCACACAGTCCGTACTTATACTGGCAGGAAAAAGAGGCAATTTGGAGGCCCTTGCACAAACTGGCTTTATTCTACCTAAGTTGCCCTCCCACAAGTGTGTACTCCGAAAGAGTGTTTAGTGCCGCCGCTCACCTTGTCAGCAATCGGCGTACGAGGTTACATCCAGAAAATGTGGAGAAGATGATGTTCATTAAAATGAATTATAATCAATTCCTCCGCGGAGACATTGACCAGCAGCAATTGCCTCCACAAAGTACACAGGGAGCTGAGATGGTGGATTCCAGTGGGGACGAATTGATAATCTGTGAGGAGGGGGATGTACACGGTGATATATCGGAGGGTGAAGATGAGGTGGACATCTTGCCTCTGTAGAGCCAGTTTGTGCAAGGAGAGATTAATTGCTTCTTTTTTGGGGGGGGTCCAAACCAACCCGTCATATCAGTCACAGTCGTGTGGCAGACCCTGTCACTGAAATGATGGGTTGGTTAAAGTGTGCATGTCCTGTTTTGTTTATACAACATAAGGGTGGGTGGGAGGGCCCAAGGATAATTCCATCTTGCACCTCTTTTTTCTTTTCTTTTTCTTTGCATCATGTGCTGATTGGGGAGGGTTTTTTGGAAGGGACATCCTGCGTGACACTGCAGTGCCACTCCTAGATGGGCCCGGTGTTTGTGTCGGCCACTAGGGTCGCTTATCTTTCTCACACAGTCAGCTACCTCATTGCGCCTCTTTTTTTCTTTGCGTCATGTGCTGTTTGGGGAGGGTTTTTTGGAAGGGACATCCTGCGTGACACTGCAGTGCCACTCCTAGATGGGCCCGGTGTTTGTGTCGGCCACTAGGGTCGCTTATCTTACTCACACAGCGACCTCGGTGCAAATTTTAGGACTAAAAATAATATTGTGAGGTGTGATGTGTTCAGAATAGGCTGAAAATGAGTGTAAATTATGTTTTTTGAGGTTAATAATACTTTGGGATCAAAATTACCCCCAAATTCTATGATTTAAGCTGTTTTTTAGGGTTTTTTGAAAAAAACACCCGAATCCAAAACACACCCGAATCCGACAAAAAAAATTCGGTGAGGTTTTGCCAAAACGCGGTCGAACCCAAAACACGGCCGCGGAACCGAACCCAAAACCAAAACACAAAACCCGAAAAATTTCAGGCGCTCATCTCTAATAATGAAGTGACTGTGCAATATTTGGTTAGGATGAGTCAATAGCTCAGAAATCAACAAAGAAATCTAAAGCTGGTGATTCCTGGCATACCAAACAGTAATTGTCATGACATTGAACCTGAGGACTTTGTGAGGATTCGAAATTTTCTACGCTCAGGTTGCCTCATTGATAGGTGGGAAGGACCGTACCAAGTTTTATTGACCAGTACAACAGCACTATAGGTCGGTGAAAGAGAGACTTGGGTCCACTCATCCCATTGCAAGAAAGTTGCAGACCCGGAGACAGCTTGTGATAAGGAGAAAGGTGAAGAGAACCTTGTATTGCTGGAGCAGCTATTCCGGGAGAACTAAAAAGGCAAGACTGTTGAGCGGCACCCGAGCGTAGGGAGCGGAAAGAGCAAAGACGGTTGGTGCAGCCAGAGACGGTTAACAAAGATCAAGGAAGGTTGTCGCACCAGTTTTTCTTTTTTCACCTCCCCACTACTTTCTCTTTGCTTTTGTTTTTCCCCCTCATCTTCCTATTTTTGTCCCTAATGAAATGGATCCATCCCAAGAGGCAGTATTCCGGCTTTTTCTGGTGGTTTTGTTTTTGTGCAGGACAATTTGTTTTTGTGAGGGCCCCCGAGACATCGTGCAAGGATCTGGAGTGAGTTCTGATGGAGAGTACGGGTTGGTAGGACCCCAGTATCAGCGTATCACTTTCGCCAAGGCTAGCATCAGAAAAAGGAAATCCACAAACCGGAACCCAACTCATCAATCACCAAAAATTTCATTTTATTGTTGTATGTACCGTTACATGTCTTCTGTTCATCTCTGTAGGGCTAGGTTAGTGAAACACACATAGTCATTAGATAATAGGGACTCATAATTGCTCACACATATGGATCCCCACAATGTATCATCAGATAAATGTGCTCCCCATTTATCATATAGCTCGGTGGAGTTTGTTGGGCCATGTACAGACCCTTAATACGGGATGAGGAGGAATATAATGAATACTTCGCAAAGCCGAGAAGCTAGTGTTGCACGATGATACATCCCCCTCAGGCAGTTACTCATAAATACACGTTTTTCCTATCACACTAGGCCATCCATTTCTCACCTATGACCTTTTCTCCCTCTTCCAAGGTACATACTCGCCCATTGTATAGCATGTAAATATTTTTCTTTCTGTTATTAATATTAGTGGCAGTTATTGTTGACTGCAAAACGGTGGACTGTCGAAGTAAAAAAATATTGCAATACACACACCACATGCAAACACCACACAGATGGCATCCATGCATGTACTTAGTCTGGCGTGCGTGCGCATACTCGCAAATTGCGGACAATCGCCTCCCACGGGAGTGCACGTACGGGCGTGATATGAGCAATTACAGAAAGATTCTTACTTGCAATGGAAATGATTACAGACACATGCCACAGTGCCCAGCCTGTGTCGAGTCACTGTTCACACACACACTAATCTAACCAAACATGCACATCCTTCCAACACAATGTCTTGTTCACTCCAATGTTTGAACAGACCCCCTGGTCTGTGAAGAAAGACAAACACAAACCGAACAAGTCATCATTTGGTGGGGGCCAGAACAATGGGAGACAAATATCCCAATAGATACACACAAGCCTGCGGTTGCAAATTATTAACTACAGGCAGCCTGCAGTCTAGAAAACCTTTGAAAGATAGATATAATAGCAGGGAAACACTTATAAATAAATAAATATATATATATATATATATATTTGTGTGTATCTTGAGAATGGTTGGTCATTTCATGTGTAGGATCATGTTGCCGGGAGATAACATAACAAAGTAACCTAATGAACATGGAAATATCTGTCACACATTACATATTTCCCAAACTTAGTACACACATTACACATAGTCTCCCCTTTCCCCTCATGCAACTTTTACTTATTTACAAGGCACAACAAGGGAATTATACACCTTTACAGTATGCAAGGGGACAGTAACTGATCAGAGCATCATGCATGGTATCTACGTGTTCGGATAATTATGAGTAATAATCCGGTGTTGGTTTGGAGAAGATCGCATGTCGTTGCGAATAGTTATTCGGAAAGGCAGATTAAAGGTATATTTGTGTTTATTATGTACTTGCTATGCGGCGGGAATCCAGAGCTGACCAGCTGTACACACCCCTGGATCAAGGCATCGACCATCTCTTCAAACCGACCAATGACCTCTCCTGTACTGTAAACGACCATCCCTCTAACCAATCGGTGGAGAGCATACAACCCCATTGTATTGTATTTTGGGCAAGGGTATATAAATCTTGCACCTGGGCCGTTCACTCTCTCTCTCTCTGCTTTTTTAAAGACTCATAGGTCGTCTCGCCAGACGACTGGGGACCGGATCCGGGTGGCGCAAGCGACAAAGCGTACGTATCATTGGGTGTGACTCTCTCTCTGTGATTGGATTGAATTGTATTGTGTTGTACCATTTATATTGTAACTTATTGTAACCCCCTTTTTCAAATATATTATTACTTGTTGCTGCTTTGGACCACAACTTACAATCAAATACTGTTGTCGCATTCAGTTTCTGTTGAGCGTTTGTATAGTGTAATTGCCACACCTAGAGCTGCCTCGTGCTCTCAGCGTGTCGGTCTGTGTGTATTCACTGAGTGTAAGTTGCACAGCTATTCCGGCGTGTGTACGCAAAGTGCGTGCACAGTACGGGACTGTGTACGCTAACTGGGGACAGAGTACGTAGGTAAAGGATTTTGCAAAAAGGAAATAAGAGCGGCTAAAGTAGAAACTGAAAAACTAGTAGCAAAGGAAAGCAAAGCGAATCCCAAAAAATTATTTAAATACATTAATAGCAAGAGATTAAAGAAGGAGAGTATTGGCCCTTTAAAAGACAAGTTGGGAGTCTTAAGCAAAAATGATAATGACATAGCGGACACACTAAATGAGTTTTTTCAACAGTATTCACTAGAGAGGATCCAATTTAGGGACTGACACACAATCTCAATAATGAGAATATCACACTGATAGGTACTTATTTAAGCGAGGAAGTAGTCTGTGACCGATTAAAACATTTAAAGATTAATAAATCACCAGGGCCCGATGGTATTCATCCAAGGGTTCTAATGGAGCTTCACTCTGAACTGGCAAAACCGCTATCTTTGATCTTTGAGGAAGTAGTGCCTATATTCAAAAAGGGAAGTAAAGCTGAACCAGGTAATTATAGACCAGTTAGTCTTACATCTATAGTGGGGAAAGTATTGGAAGGTATGCTAAGAGATAGTATTCAGAAGTTCCTTGAAACCAATAAGGTCATTAAAAGGAATCAACATGGGTTTATGAAGGACAGATCCTGTCAAACCAACTTACTTGGCTTTTATGAAACAGTAAGCGCAAACCTAGATCAGGGTAAAGACGTGGATGTAATCTTTTTAGACTTTGCCAAAGCGTGAGTCTCACACATGAGACTTATCTACAAGCTACAAGAATCAGGGCTAGGAAGCACAATATGCACTTGGGTCAAAAACTGGTTAGATAATAGGAAGCAGCGCGTTGTGATTAATGGATCTTTTTCAACTTGGACTGAAGTGCTAAGTGGTGTGCCGCAAGGCTCAGTATTAGGACCGCTATTGTTCAATATTTTCATTAACGACCTAACAGAAGGTCTAGAGAGCATGGTGTCAATTTTTGCAGATGATACCAAATTGTGTAAGGCTATAAATACAGAGGAGGATGCCGAGTCTCTTCAGAACGACTTAGTTAAATTAGAAGCATGGGCAGCCAAATGGAGAATGCGCTTCAACACAGACAAGTGTAAGGTAATGCACTGTGGTAACAAGAACAAAAATTACACCTACCTACTAAATGGGGTAAAATTAGGGGATTCTGTACTGAAAAGGACTTAGGTGTCCTCATAGATAGCAAGCTAAGCAGTAGTACCCAAAGTAGGACTGCAGCAAAGAAGGCTAATAAGATATTAGCATGCATAAAACGGGGTATTGATGCTAGGGACGAGAGTATTATACTCCCGTTATATAAATCACTAGTGAGGCCACACCTTGAATACTGTGTACAATTCTGGGCACCGTACTACAAAAAGGATATCCTGGAGCTTGAAAAGGTACAGAGGAGGGCGACCAAACTAATTAAGGGCATGGAGACGATGGAATACAAGGAAAGGCTTGAAAGGCTAGGCATGTTTACATTGGAAAAGCGGAGACTAAGAGGGGATATGATCAACATCTACAAATATATAATGGGACAATACACAGAGCTTGCGCGGGACCTGTTTTTGGTTAGATCAACACAGACACTCGCTCAGGTTAGAGGAGAGGAGATTCCGCACAATACGGCGTAAAGGCTTTTTCACGGTAAGGACAATACGTGTTTGGAATTCCCTGCCCGAGGGAGTTGTAATGGCGGAATCTGTCAACACCTTTAAGAATGGGTTAGATAAATTCCTAATGGATAAGGATATCCAGAGGTATGGTGCATAGTCATGCATTATAGTTACTATAAATAGGGATAAAATGCAACGGCTGACAGCAGCATCAGTCAGAAATTTTAGTCAAATCATCATGCATAGGAGACGACAAATAGGTTGAACTCGATGGCCAATTGTCTTTTTTCAACTTCAGATACTATGTTACTATGTTACTATTACAGCGGCCGCAGCGGCTTCAGTTACAGTGTGCAATAGGGGTTAGTGGCTGCTTTCCAAGAAGTCTACCGAACTTCTCATATTGTATCAAGGTCTTCTATTAAATTGTCTGACCATTTTAACATAGCCCTAGCTACCCAAGTGCATGCAATAGTGGGCATAAGGGCAGCTCCAGTAGCCGTGTAAATGGATTTTAGAGTTGTCTCTATCTTGCGGTCAGTCGGCTCCTTTAACAAGGCCGAGCCTGGTACAGGTAATGTAATTACCCCTGATGGCCTGGACACCGAAATGTCCATTATGGTAGGAATCTCCCATCTCCTTCTATCCTCCTCAGGAAAGGGATATGTCTTAAGTACTTTATTGGGGATGTGAAAAAACTCTACTGGGTTTAACCAGGATCTTTCAAATAGGGTATTCAACTCTTCTGAAACCGGGAATGTCACTAATGATTTTGTAGTTAGCATACAAGAATTTTCCTCTGTTTGTATAGGTATTTCTAACACATCCCTAATGGCATTGATAAATTGCTGAATTTTATATTCCAATCTATCATAGTGCCCCTCTCTAACTTCTGTGTCGATCCCTGTGTTGGCATCAATGCCCGCGTTGGCCAGCAAGACCTGTGTATCAGGAGCTTAGGGGGTCCTAGATGAAATGGACTGATACATATCTAGAGCATTCTTCATAGCTTTTTTCCAGCAACTTAATAGAGTATGCCCTAATGAACTCTGAGGAATCTTATTTACTAGGCTATCCAGCCATTCTGTATCCATCCTAATGGGGTGAAACCACTCAAGGCAATCATGAGTACCTGGTACAGACTCCTCTGAGGAAGAGACCTACACAACCTCCAAAACATTTTGTTCTGACATGACACTGACCAGTGATACTGAGCACTGTTCAAAATACTAGAAGTGACACGGAGCTGCAATATACAGCAATGGCCTACTGTACTGTACTGCTATATACTGGTGGTCACCAAAATGCTACACTGTACTACTATATACTGCTCACAACAATGCTGCACAGATATGGGTACTTGAAGTGACACGGAGCTGCAAGATACAACAATGGCCTACTCTACTGTACTACTATATATACTGGTGGTCACCAAAATGCTGCACTGTACTACTATATACTAATCACAACAATTCAGCACATATATGGATACTTGAAGTGACACAGAGCTGCAAGTTACAGCAATGGCCTACTGTAGTGTACTAATATATATACTGGTGGTCACCAAAATGCTGCACTGTACTACTATATACTACTCACAACAATGCAGCACAGAAATGGATACTTGAAGTGACACAAAGCTGCAAGATACAGCAATGGCCTACTGTACTGTACTACTATATATACTGGTGGTCACCAAAATACTGCACTGTACTACTATATACTGCTCAAAACAATGCAGCACAGATATGGATACTTGAAGTGACACGGAGCTGCAAGATACAGCAATGGCCTACTGTACTGTACTGTACTACTATATATACTGGTGGTCTCCAAAATGCTGCACTGTACTACTATATACTGCTCACAACAATGCAGCACAGATATGGGTACTTGAAGTGACACAGAGCTGCAAGATAGAACAATGGCCTACTGTACTGTACTACTATATATACTGGTGGTCACCAAAATGCTGCACTGTACTACTATATACTAATCACAACAATGCAGCACAGATATAGATACTTGAAGTGACACAGAGCTGCAAGTTACAGCAATGGCCTACTGTACTGTACTAATATATATACTGGTGGTCACCAAAATGCTGCACTGTACTACTATATACTACTCACAACAATGCAGCACAGATATGGATACTTGAAGTTACACAGAGCTGCAAGATACAGCAATGGCATACTGTACTGTACTACTATATATACTGGTGGTCACCAAAATGCTGCACTGTACTACTATATACTGCTCACAATAATGCAACACAGATATGGATACTTGAAGTGACACGGAGCTGCAAGATACAGCAATGGCCTACTGTACTGTACTACTATATATACTGGTGGTCACCAAAATGCTGCACTATACTACTATATACTGCTCACAATAATGCAACACAGATATGGATACTTGAAGTGACACGGAGCTGCAAGATACAACAATGGCCTACTGTACTGTACTACTATATATACTGGTGGTCACCAAAATGCTGCACTGTACTGCTATATACTAATCACAACAATTCAGCACATATATGGATACTTGAAGTGACACAGAGCTGCAAGTTACAGCAATGGCCTACTGTAGTGTACTAATATATATACTGGTGGTCACCAAAATGCTGCACTGTACTACTATATACTACTCACAACAATGCAGCACAGAAATGGATACTTGAAGTGACACAAAGCTGCAAGATACAGCAATGGCCTACTGTACTGTACTACTATATATACTGGTGGTCACCAAAATACTGCACTGTACTACTATATACTGCTCAAAACAATGCAGCACAGATATGGATACTTGAAGTGACACGGAGCTGCAAGATAATGCAATGGCCTACTGTACTGTACTGTACTACTATATATACTGGTGGTCTCCAAAATGCTGCACTGTACTACTATATACTGCTCACAACAATGCAGCACAGATATGGGTACTTGAAGTGACACAGAGCTGCAAGATAGAACAATGGCCTACTGTACTGTACTACTATATATACTGGTGGTCACCAAAATGCTGCACTGTACTACTATATACTAATCACAACAATGCAGCACAGATATAGATACTTGAAGTGACACAGAGCTGCAAGTTACAGCAATGGCCTACTGTACTGTACTAATATATATACTTGTGGTCACCAAAATGCTGCACTGTACTACTATATACTACTCACAACAATGCAGCACAGATATGGATACTTGAAGTTACACAGAGCTGCAAGATACAGCAATGGCATACTGTACTGTACTACTATATATACTGGTGGTCACCTAAATGCTGCACTGTACTACTATATACTGCTCACAACAATGCAGCACAGATATGGATACTTGAAGTGACACAGAGCTGCAAGATAGAACAATGGCCTACTGTACTGTACTACTATATATACTGGTGGTCACCAAAATGCTGCACTGTACTACTATATACTAATCACAACAATGCAGCACAGATATAGATACTTGAAGTGACACAGAGCTGCAAGTTACAGCAATGGCCTACTGTACTGTACTAATATATATACTGGTGGTCACCAAAATGCTGCACTGTACTACTATATACTACTCACAACAATTCAGCACAGATATGGATACTTGAAGTTACACAGAGCTGCAAGATACAGCAATGGCATACTGTACTGTACTACTATATATACTGGTGGTCACCAAAATGCTGCACTGTACTACTATATACTGCTCACAACAATGCTGCACAGATATGGATACTTGAAGCGACATGGAGCTGCAAGATACAGCAATGGCCTATTGTCCTGTACTATATATACTGGTGGTCACCAAAATGCTGCACTGTACTACTATATACTACTCACAACAATTCAGCAGAGATATGGATACTTGAAGTTACACAGAGCTGCAAGATACAGCAATGGCATACTGTACTGTACTACTATATATACTGGTGGTCACCTAAATGCTGCACTGTACTACTATATACTGCTCACAACAATGCAGCACAGATATGGATACTTGAAGTGACACGGAGCTGCAAGATACAGCAATGGCCTACTGTACTGTACTACTATATATACTGGTGGTCACCAAAATGCTGCACTGTACTACTATATACTGCTCACAATAATGCTGCACAGATATGGATACTTGAAGCGACATGGAGCTGCAAGATACAGCAATGGCCTATTGTCCTGTACTATATATACTGGTGGTCACCAAAATGCTGCACTGTACTACTTTATACTGCTCACAACAATGCAGGACAGATATGGATACTTTAAGTGACACAGAGCTGCAAGATACAGCAATGGTCTACTGTTCTATACTACTATATATACTGGTGGTCACCAAAATGCTGCACTATACTACTATATACTGCTCACAACAATGCAGCACAGATATGGATACTTGAAGTGACATGGAGCTGCAAGATACAGCAATGGCCTACTGTACTGTACTACTATATATACTGGTGGTCACCAAAATGCTGTACTGTACTACTATATACTAATCACAACAATTCAGCACATATATGGATACTTGAAGTGACACAGAGCTGCAAGTTACAGCAATGGCCTACTGTAGTGTACTAATATATATACTGGTGGTCACCAAAATGCTGCACTGTACTACTATATACTACTCACAACAATGCAGCACAGATATAGATACTTGAAGTGACACAGAGCTGCAAGTTACAGCAATGGCCTACTGTACTGTACTAATATATATACTGGTGGTCACCAAAATGCTGCACTGTACTACTATATACTGCTCACAATAATGCAGCACAGATATGGATACTTGAAGTGACACGGAGCTGCAAGATACAGCAATGGCCTACTGTACTGTACCACTACTATATATACTGGTGGTCACCAAAATGCTGCACTGTACTACTATATACTGCTCACAATGATGCTGCACAGATATGGATACTTGAAGCGACATGGAGCTGCAAGATACAGCAATGGCCTACTGTCCTGTACTATATATACTGGTGGTCACCAAAATGCTGCACTGTACTACTTTATACTGCTCACAACAATGCAGGACAGATATGGATACTTTAAGTGACACAGAGCTGCAAGATACAGCAATGGCCTACTGTTCTGTACTACTATATATACTGGTGGTCACCAAAATGCTGCACTATACTACTATATACTGCTCACAACAATGCAGCACAGATATGGATACTTAAAGTGACATGGAGCTGCAAGATACAGCAATGGCCTACTGTACTGTACTACTATATACAGTTGCGCTCATAAGTTTTCATACCCTAGCAGAATATTATTTTCTGGCCATTTGTTAGAGAATATGAATGATAACTCACAAACTCTTATTTCACTCATGGTTAGTGGTTGGGTGAAGCCATTTATGGTCATACAACTGTGTTTTTCTCTCTTTAAGTCATAATGACAACAGAAACTACCCAAATGACCTTGATCAAAAGTTTACATATCCTGGAGATTTTGGCCTGATAACATGCACACAAGTTGACACAAACAGGTTTGAATGGCTACTAAAGGTAACCATCCTCACCTGTGATCTGTTTGCTTGTAATCAGTGTGTGTGTATAAAAGGTCAGTGAGTTTCTGGACTCCTGAAAGACCCTTGCATCCTTCATCCAGTGCTGCACTGACATGTCTGGATTGTGAGTCATGTGGCAAGCAAAAGAATTGTCAAAGGATCTGCGGGAAAAGGTAATTGAACTGTATAAAACAGGAAAGGGATATAAAAAGATATTCAAGCAATTGAGAATGCCAATCAGCAGTGTTCAAACTCTAAATAAGAAGTGAAAAATTAGGGATTCTGTGGAAACCAAATCACGGTCAGGTAGACCAACAAAAATTTCAGCCACAACTGCCAGGAAAATTGTTCGGGATGCAAAGAAAAATCCACAAATAACTTCAGCTGAAATACAGGACTCTCTGGGAAAAAAGTGGTGTGGTTCTTTTAAAATTCACAATAAGGAGACATTTGAAGAAAAATGGGCAGCATAGTCGAGTCGCCAGAAGAAAGCCATTACTACGCAAATGCCACAAAGCATCCCGCTTACAATACTTCAAACAGCACAGTGACAAGCCTAAAATTTTGTTTAACTTTTTGGCCACAACCATAAACGTTACATTTGGAGAGGAGTCAACAAGGCCTATAATGAAAGATACACCATTCCTACTGTGAAACACGGAGGTGGATCGCTGATGTTTTGGGGATGTGTGAGCTACAAAGGCACTGGAAACTTGGTCAAAATTGATGGCAAGATGAATGCAGCATGTTATCAGAAAATACTGGAGGAAAATTTGCACTCATCAGCCCGGAAGCTGCGCATAGGACGTGCTTGGACGTTCCAACATGACAATGATCCAAAACACAAGGCCAAGTCGACCTGTCATTGGCTACAGCAGAATAAAGTGAAGGTTCTGGGGTGGCCATCTCAGTCTCCTGACCTCAATATCATTGAACCACTCTGGGGAGATCTCAAATGCAGTTCATACAAGACAGCCCAAGAATTTACAGGAACTGGAGGCTTTTTGCCAAGAAGAATGGGCTGCTTTACCATCTGAGAAAATAAAGAGCCTCATCCACAACTACCACAAAAGACTTCAAGCAGTCATTGATGTTAAAGGGGGCAATACACGGTATTAAAAATTGGGGTATGTAAACTTTTGATCAGGGTTATTTGGGTAGTTTCTGTTGTCATTATGATTTAAAAAGAGTAAACACAGTTGTTTGACAATAATTGGCTTGACTCAACCACTAACCATGAGTGAAAGAGAAAGGTTTGTGAGTTATCATTCATATTCTCAGACAAATGGCCAGAAAATCACAAATTCTGCTAGGGTATGTAAACTTATGAGCACAACTGTATACTGGTGGTCACCAAAATGCTGCATTGTACTACTATATACTACTCACAACAATGCAGCACAGATATGGCTACTTGAAGTGACACAGAGCTGCAAGTTACAGCAATGGCCTACTGTACTGTACTACTATATATACTGGTGGTCACCAAAATGCTGCACTGTACTACTATACACTACTCACAACAATGCAGCACAGATATGGATACTTGAAGTGACACAGAGCTGCAAGATACAGCAATGGCCTACTGTACTGTACTACTATATATACTGGTGGTCACCAAAATGCTGCACTATACTACTATATACTGCTCACAATAATGCAACACAGATATGGATACTTGAAGTGACACAGAGCTTCAAGTTACAGCAATGGCCTACTGTACTGTAAAACTATATATACTGGTGGTCACCAAAATGCTGCACTGTACTACTATATACTGCTCACAACAATGCAGCACAGATATGGATACTTGAAGTGACATGGAGCTGCAAGATACAGCAATGGCCTACTGTACTACTTTATATACTGGTGGTCACCAAAATGCTGCACTGTACTACTATATACTGCTCACAACAATGCAGCACAGATACAGATACTTGAAGTGACACGGCGCTGCAAGATACAGCTATGGCATACTTTACTGTACTACTACATATACTGGTGGTCACCAAAATGCTGCACTGTACTACTATATACTGCTCACAACAATGCAGCACAAATATGGATACTTGAAGTGACACAGAGCTGCAAGATGCAACAATGGCCTACTGTACTGTACTACTATATATACTGGTGGTCACCAAAATACTGCACTGTACTACTATATACTGCTCAAAACAATGCAGCACAGATATGGATACTTGAAGTGACACGGAGCTGCAAGATACAGCAATGGCCTACTGTACTGTACTGTACTACTATATATACTGGTGGTCTCCAAAATGCTGCACTGTACTACTATATACTGCTCACAACAATGCAGCACAGATATGGGTACTTGAAGTGACACAGAGCTGCAAGATAGAACAATGGCCTACTGTACTGTACTACTATATATACTGGTGGTCACCAAAATGCTGCACTGTACTACTATATACTAATCACAACAATGCAGCACAGATATGGATACTTGAAGTTACACAGAGCTGCAAGATACAGCAATGGCATACTGTACTGTACTACTATATATACAGGTGGTCTCCAAAATGCTGCACTGTACTACTATATACTGCTCACAACAATGCAGCACAGATATGGGTACTTGAAGTGACACAGAGCTGCAAGATAGAACATTGTCAAAGATCTGCGGGAAAAGGTAATTGAACTGTATAAAACTGGAAAGGGATATAAAAAGATATTCAAGCAATTGAGAATGCCAATCAGCAGTGTTCAAACTCTAAATAAGAAGTGAAAAATGAGGGATTCTGTGGAAACCAAATCACGGTCAGGTAGACCAACAAAAATTTCAGCCACAACTGCCAGGATAATTGTTTGGGATGCAAAGAAAAATCCACAAATAACTTCAGCTGAAATACAGGACTCTCTGGGAAAAAAAGTGGTGTGGTTCTTTTAAAATTCACAATAAGGAGACATTTGAAGAAAAATGGGCAGCATGGTCGAGTCGCCAGAAGAAAGCCATTACTACGCAAATGCCACAAAGCATCCCGCTTACAATACTTCAAACAGCACAGAGACAAGCCTAAAAAAAAAATTAACTTTTTGGCCACAACCATAAACGTTACATTTGGAGAGGAGTCAACAAGGCCTATAATGAAAGATACACCATTCCTACTGTGAAACACGGAGGTGGATCGCTGATGTTTTGGGGATGTGTGAGCTACAAAGGCACTGGAAACTTGGTCAAAATTGATGGCAAGATGAATGCAGCATGTTATCAGAAAATACTGGAGGAAAATTTGCACTCATCAGCCCGGAAGCTGCGCATAGGACGTGCTTGGACGTTCCAACATGACAATGATCCAAAACACAAGGCCAAGTCGACCTGTCATTGGCTACAGCAGAATAAAGTGAAGGTTCTGGGGTGGCCATCTCAGTCTCCTGACCTCAATATCATTGAACCACTCTGGGGAGATCTCAAATGCAGTTCATACAAGACAGCCCAAGAATTTACAGGAACTGGAGGCTTTTTGCCAAGAAGAATGGGCTGCTTTAACATCTGAGAAAATAAAGAGCCTCATCCACAACTACCACAAAAGACTTCAAGCAGTCATTGATGTTAAAGGGGGCAATACACGGTATTAAAAATTGGGGTATGTAAACTTTTGATCAGGGTTATTTGGGTAGTTTCTGTTGTCATTATGATTTAAAAAGAGTAAACACAGTTGTTTGACAATAATTGGCTTGACTCAACCACTAACCATGAGTGAAAGAGAAAGGTTTGTGAGTTATCATTCATATTCTCAGACAAATGGCCAGAAAATCACAAATTCTGCTAGGGTATGTAAACTTATGAGCACAACTGTATACTGGTGGTCACCAAAATGCTGCATTGTACTACTATATACTACTCACAACAATGCAGCACAGATATGGCTACTTGAAGTGACACAGAGCTGCAAGTTACAGCAATGGCCTACTGTACTGTACTACTATATATACTGGTGGTCACCAAAATGCTGCACTGTACTACTATACACTACTCACAACAATGCAGCACAGATATGGATACTTGAAGTGACACAGAGCTGCAAGATACAGCAATGGCCTACTGTACTGTACTACTATATATACTGGTGGTCACCAAAATGCTGCACTATACTACTATATACTGCTCACAATAATGCAACACAGATATGGATACTTGAAGTGACATGGAGCTGCAAGATACAGCAATGGCCTGCTGTTCTGTACTACTAAATATACTGGTGATCACCAAAATGCTGCACTGTACTACTATATTCTACTCACAACAATACAGCTCAGATATGGATACTTGAAGT
The DNA here is from genome assembly GCF_028390025.1 of Pseudophryne corroboree. Taxonomy (NCBI): domain Eukaryota; kingdom Metazoa; phylum Chordata; class Amphibia; order Anura; family Myobatrachidae; genus Pseudophryne; species Pseudophryne corroboree. Next base: position 203,307,580 of record NC_086454.1, read on the forward strand.
GACACAGAGCTTCAAGTTACAGCAATGGCCTACTGTACTGTAAAACTATATATACTGGTGGTCACCAAAATGCTGCACAGTACAACTATATACTGCTCACAACAATGCAGCACAGATATGGATACTTGAAGTGACACGGAGCTGCAAGATAAAGCAATGGCCTACTGTACTGTGCTACTATATATACTGGTGGTCACCAAAATGCTGCACTGTACTACTATATACTGCTCACAACAATGCAGCACAGATATGGATACTTGAAGTGACACGGAGCTGCAAGATACAGCAATGGCCTACTGTACTACTTTATATACTGGTGGTCACCAAAATGCTGCACTGTACTACTATATACTGCTCACAACAATGCAGCACAGATACAGATACTTGAAGTGACACGGCGCTGCAAGATACAGCTATGGCATACTTTACTGTACTACTACATATACTGGTGGTCACCAAAATACTGCACTGTACTACTATATACTGCTCAAAACAATGCAGCACAGATATGGATACTTGAAGTGACACGGAGCTGCAAGATACAGCAATGGCCTACTGTACTGTACTGTACTACTATATATACTGGTGGTCTCCAAAATGCTGCACTGTACTACTATATACTAATCACAACAATGCAGCACAGATATGGGTACTTGAAGTGACACAGAGCTGCAAGATAGAACAATGGCCTACTGTACTGTACTACTATATATACTGGTGGTCACCAAAATGCTGCACTGTACTACTATATACTAATCACAACAATGCAGCACAGATATGGATACTTGAAGTTACACAGAGCTGCAAGATACAGCAATGGCATACTGTACTGTACTACTATATATACAGGTGGTCTCCAAAATGCTGCACTGTACTACTATATACTGCTCACAACAATGCAGCACAGATATGGGTACTTGAAGTGACACAGAGCTGCAAGATAGAACATTGTCAAAGGATCTGCGGGAAAAGGTAATTGAACTGTATAAAACTGGAAAGGGATATAAAAAGATATTCAAGCAATTGATAATGCCAATCAGCAGTGTTCAAACTCTAAATAAGAAGTGAAAAATGAGGGATTCTGTGGAAACCAAATCACGGTCAGGTAGACCAACAAAAATTTCAGCCACAACTGCCAGGATAATTGTTTGGGATGCAAAGAAAAATCCACAAATAACTTCAGCTGAAATACAGGACTCTCTGGGAAAAAAAGTGGTGTGGTTCTTTTAAAATTCACAATAAGGAGACATTTGAAGAAAAATGGGCAGCATGGTCGAGTCGCCAGATGAAAGCCATTACTACGCAAATGCCACAAAGCATCCCGCTTACAATACTTCAAACAGCACAGAGACAAGCCTAAAAAAAAAATTAACTTTTTGGCCACAACCATAAACGTTACATTTGGAGAGGAGTCAACAAGGCCTATAATGAAAGATACACCATTCCTACTGTGAAACACAGAGGTGGATCGCTGATGTTTTGGGGATGTGTGAGCTACAAAGGCACTGGAAACTTGGTCAAAATTGATGGCAAGATGAATGCAGCATGTTATCAGAAAATACTGGAGGAAAATTTGCACTCATCAGCCCGGAAGCTGCGCATAGGACGTGCTTGGACGTTCCAACATGACAATGATCCAAAATACAAGGCCAAGTCGACCTGTCATTGGTTACAGCAGAATAAAGTGAAGGTTCTGGGGTGGCCATCTCAGTCTCCTGACCTCAATATCATTGAGCCACTCTGGGGAGATCTCAAATGCAGTTCATACAAGACAGCCCAAGAATTTACAGGAACTGGAGGCTTTTTGCCAAGAAGTATGGGCTGCTTTACCATCTGAGAAAATAAAGAGCCTCATCCACAACTACCACAAAAAACTTCAAGCAGTCATTGATGTTAAAGGGGGCAATACACGGTATTAAAAACTGGGGTATGTAAACTTTTGATCAGGGTTATTTGGGTAGTTTCTGTTGTCATTATGATTTAAAAAGAGTAAACACAGTTGTTTGACAATAATTGGCTTGACTCAACCACTAACCATGAGTGAAAGAGAAAGGTTTGTGAGTTATCATTCATATTCTCTGACAAATGGCCAGAAAATCACAAATTCTGCTAGGGTATGTAAACTTATGAGCACAACTGTATACTGGTGGTCACCAAAATGCTGCATTATACTACTATATACTGCTCACAACAATGCAGCACAGATATGGCTACTTGAAGTGACACAGAGCAGCAAGTTACAGCAATGGCCTACTGTACTGTACTACTATATATACTGGTGGTCACCAAAATGCTGCACTGTACTACTATACACTACTCACAACAATGCAGCACATATATGGATACTTGAAGTGACACAGAGCTGCAAGATACAGCAATGGCCTACTGTACTGTACTACTATATACACTGGTGGTCACCAAAATGCTGCACTGTACTACTATATACTGCTCACAATAATGCAACACAGATATGGATACTTGAAGTGACATGGAGCTGCAAGATACAGCAATGGCCTGCTGTTCTGTACTACTATATATACTGGTGATCACCAAAATGCTGCACTGTACTACTATATTCTACTCACAACAATACAGCACAGATATGGATACTTGAAGTGACACAGAGCTTCAAGTTACAGCAATGGCCTACTGTACTGTAAAACTATATATACTGGTGGTCACCAAAATGCTGCACAGTACAACTATATACTGCTCAAAACAATGCAGCACAGATATGGATACTTGAAGTGACACGGAGCTGCAAGATACAGCAATGGCCTACTGTACTGTACTACTATATATACTGGTGGTCTCCAAAATGCTGCACTGTACTACTATATACTAATCACAACAATGCAGCACAGATATAGATACTTGAAGTGACACGGAGCTGCAAGATAAAGCAATGGCCTACTAAGGCCTACTGTACTGTGCTACTATATATACTGGTGGTCACCAAAATGCTGCACTGTACTACTATATACTGCTCACAACAATGCAGCACAGATATGGATACTTGAAGTGACACAGAGCTGCAAGATACAACAATGACCTACTGTACTATACTACTATATATACTGGTGGTCACCAAAATACTGCACTGTACTACTATATACTGCTCAAAACAATGCAGCACAGATATGGATACTTGAAGTGACACGGAGCTGCAAGATACAGCAATGGCCTACTGTACTGTACTACTATATATACTGGTGGTCTCCAAAATGCTGCACTGTACTACTATATACTGCTCACAACAATGCAGCACAGATATGGGTACTTGAAGTGACACAGAGCTGCAAGATACAACAATGGCCTACTGTACTGTACTACTATATATACTGGTGGTCACCAAAATGATGCACTGTACTACTATATACTACTCACAACAATGCAGCAAAGATATAGATACTTGAAGTGACACAGAGCTGCAAGTTACAGCAATGACCTACTGTACTGTACTAATATATATACTGGTGGTCACCAAAATGCTGCACTGTACTACTATATACTACTCACAACAATGCAGCACAGATATGGATACTTGAAGTTACACAGAGCTGCAAGATACAGCAATGGCATACTGTACTGTACTACTATATATACTGGTGGTCACCTAAATGCTGCACTGTACTACTATATACTGCTCACAACAATGCAGCACAGATATGGATACTTGAAGTGACACGGAGCTGCAAGATACAGCAATGGCCTACTGTACTGTACTACTATATATACTGGTGGTCACCAAAATGCTGCACTGTACTACTATATACTAGTGATGAGCACCGGAAATTTTTCGGGTTTTGTGTTTTGGTTTTGAGTTCGGTTCCGCGGCCGTGTTTTGGGTTCGAACACGTTTTGGCAAAACCTCACCGAATTTTTTTTGTCGGATTCGGGTGTGTTTTGGATTCGGGTGTTTTTTTCAAAAAACCCTAAAAAACAGCTTAAATCATAGAATTTGGGGGTCATTTTGATCCCAAAGTATTATTAACCTCAATAAGCATAATTTCCACTCATTTTCAGTCTATTCTGAACACCTCACACCTCACAATATTATTTTTAGTCCTAAAATTTGCACCGAGGTCGCTGGATGACTAAGCTCAGCGACCCAAGTGGCCGACACAAACACCTGGCCCATCTAGGAGTGGCACTGCAGTGTCACGCAGGATGGCCCTTCAAAAAACTACTCCCCAAACAGCACATGATGCAAAGAAGAAAAAAAAGAGGCGCAATGAGGTAGCTGTGTGACTAAGATAAGCGACACTAGTGGCCGACACAAACACCTGGCCCATCTAGGAGTGGCACTGCAGTGTCACGCAGGATGGCCCTTCCAAAAAACACCCCCCAAACAGCACATGACGCAAAGAAAAAAAGAGGCGCAATGAGGTAGCCGTGTGACTAAGATAAGTGACCCAAGTGGCCGACACAAACACCTGGCCCATCTAGGAGTGGCACTGCAGTGTCACGCAGGATGGCCCTTCCAAAAAACACCCCCCCAAACAGCACATGACGCAAAGAAAAAAAGAGGCGCAATGAGGTAGCTGTGTGACTAAGATAAGCGACCCAAGTGTCCGACACAAACACCTGGCCCATCTAGGAGTGGCACTGCAGTGTCACGCAGGATGGCCCTTCCAAAAACTACTCCCCAAACAGCACATGACGCAAAGAAAAATGAAAGAAAAAAGAGGTGCAAGATGGAATTGTCCTTGGGCCCTCCCACCCACCCTTATGTTGTATAAACAGGACATGCACACTTTAACCAACCAATCATTTCAGTGACAGGGTCTGCCACACGACTGTGACTGAAATGACGGGTTGGTTTGGACCCCCACCAAAAAAGAAGCAATTAATCTCTCCTTGCACAAACTGGCTCTACAGAGGCAAGATGTCCACCTCATCATCATCCTCCGATATATCACCGTGTACATCCCCCTCCTCACAGATTATCAATTCGTCCCCACTGGAATCCACCATCTCAGCTCCCTCTGTACTTTGTGGAGGCAATTGCTGCTGGTCAATGTCTCCACGGAGGACATCATCTTCTCCACATTTTCTGGATGTAACCTCGTACGCCGATTGCTGACAAGGTGAGCGGCGGCACTAAACACTCTTTCGGAGTACACACTTGTGGGAGGGCAACTTAGGTAGAATAGAGCCAGTTTGTGCAAGGGCCTCCAAATTGCCTCTTTTTCCTGCCAGTATAAGTACGGACTGTCTGACGTGCCTACTTGGATGCGGTCACTCATATAATCCTCCACCATTCTTTCAATGGGGAGAGAATCATATGCAGTGACAGTAGACAACATGTCCGTAATCGTCAGGTCCTTCAGTCCGGACCAGATGTCAGCATCAGCAGTCGCTCCAGACTGCCCTGCATCACCGCCAGCGGGTGGGCTCGGAATTCTGAGCCTTTTCCTCGCACCCCCAGTTGCGGGAGAATGTGAAGGAGGAGATGTTGACAGGTCTCGTTCCGCTTGACTTGACAATTTTGTCACCAGCAGTTCTTTGAACCCCAGCAGACTTGTGTCTGCCGAAAAGAGAGATCCAAGGTAGGTTTTAAATCTAGGATCGAGCACGGTGGCCAAAATGTAGTGCTCTGATTTCAACAGATTGACCACCCGTGAATCCTTGTTAAGCGGATTAAGGGCTCCATCCACAAGTCCCACATGCCTAGCGGAATCGCTCTGTGTTAGCTCCTCCTTCAATGTCTCCAGCTTCTTCTGCAAAAGCCTGATGAGGGGAATGACCTGACTCAGGCTGGCAGTGTCTGAACTGACTTCACGTGTGGCAAGTTCAAAAGGTTGCAGAACCTTGCACAACGTTGAAATCATTCTCCACTGCGCTTGAGACAGGTGCATTCCACCTCTATATCGTGCTCAGTTGTATAGGCTTGAATGGCCTTTTGCTGCTCCTCCAACCTCTGAAGCATATAGAGGGTTGAATTCCACCTCGTTACCACTTCTTGCTTCAGATGATGGCAGGGCAGGTTCAGGCGTTTTTGGTGGTGCTCCAGTCTTCTGTACGTGGTGCCTGTACGCCGCAATTCTTCTGGCCACCGACAGCATCTCTTGCACGCCCCTCTCGTTTTTTAAATAATTCTGCACAACCAAATTCAAGGTATGTGCAAAACATGGGACGTGCTGGAATTTGCCCAGATTTAATGCACACACAATATTGCTGGCGTTGTCCGATGCCACAAATCCACAGGAGAGTCCAATTGGGGTAAGCCATTCTGCGATGATCTTCCTCAGTTGCCGTAAGAGGTTTTTAGCTGTGTGCGTATTCTGGAAAGCGGTGATACAAAGCGTAGCCTGCCTAGGAAAGAGTTGGCGTTTGCGAGATGCTGCTACTGGTGCCGCCGCTGCTGTTTTTGCGCGGGAGTCCATACATCTACCCAGTGGGCTGTCACAGTCATATAGTCCTGAGCCTGCCCTGCTCCACTTGTCCACATGTCCGTGGTTAAGTGGACATTGGGTACAACTGCATTTTTTAGGACACTGGTGAGTCTTTTTCTGAGGTCTGTGTACATTTTCGGTATCGCCTGCCTAGAGAAATGGAACCTAGATGGTATTTGGTACCGGGGACACAGTACCTCCAACAAGTCTCTAGTTGGCTCTGCAGTAATGATGGATACCGGAACCACGTTTCTCACCGCCCAGGATGCCAAGGCCTCAGTTATCCGCTTTGCAGCAGGATGACTGCTGTGATATTTCATCTTCCTTGCAAAGGACTGTTGGACAGTCAATTGCTTGGTGGAAGTAGTAAAAGTGGTCTTACGAGTACGACTTCCCCTCTGGGATGACCATCGACTCCCAGCAGCAACAACAGCAGCGCCAGCAGCAGTAGGCGTTACACGCAAGGATGCATCGGAGGAATCCCAGGCAGGAGAGGACTCGTCAGAATTGCCAGTGACATGGCCTGCAGGACTATTGGCATTCCTGGGGAAGGAGGAAATTGACACTGAGGGAGTTGGTGGGGTGGTTTGCGTGAGCTTGGTTACAAGAGGAAGGGATTTACTGGTCAGTGGACTGCTTCCGCTGTCGCCCAAAGTTTTTGAACTTGTCACTGACTTATGATGAATGCGCTGGAGGTGACGTAAAAGGGAGGATGTTCCGAGGTGGTTAACGTCCTTACCCCTACTTATTACAGCTTGACAAAGGCAACACACGGCTTGACAAATGTTGTCCGCATTTCTGTTGAAATACTTCCACAAGAGCTGATTTTTTTGGTATTTTCACCAGGCATGTCAATGGCCCTATTCCTCCCACGGACAACAGGTGTCTCCCCGGGTGCCTGACTTAAACAAACCACCTCACCATCAGAATCCTCCTGGTCAATTTCCTCCCCAGCGCCAGCAACACCCATATCCTCCTCATCCTGGTGTACTTCAACACTGACATCTTCAATCTGACTATCAGGAACTGGACTGCGGGTGCTCCTTCCAGCACTTGCAGGGGGCGTGCAAATGGTGGAAGGCGCATGCTCTTCACGTCCAGTGTTGGGAAGGTCAGGCATCGCAAACGACACAATTGGACTCTCCTTGTGGATTTGGGATTTCGAAGACCGCACAGTTCTTTGCTGTGCTTTTGCCAGCTTGAGTCTTTTCATTTTTCTAGCGAGAGGCTGAGTGCTTCCATCCTCATGTGAAGCTGAACCACTAGCCATGAACATAGGCCAGGGCCTCAGCCGTTCCTTGCCACTCCATGTGGTAAATGGCATATTGGCAAGTTTACGCTTCTCCTCCGACAATTTTATTTTAGATTTTTGAGTCTTTTTTTTACTGATATTTGGTGTTTTGGATTTTACATGCTCTGTACTATGACATTGGGCATCGGCCTTGGCAGACGACGTTGCTGGCATTTCATCGTCTCGGCCATGACTAGTGGCAGCAGCTTCAGCACGAGGTGGAAGTCGATCTTGATCTTTCCCTATTTTTGGAACCTCAACATTTTTGTTCTCCATAGGCACAACTAAAAGGCACCTCAGGTAAACAATGGAGATGGATGGATACTAGTATACTTATGGATGGACGAGCGACTGCCGACACAGAGGTAGCTACAGCCGTGGACTACCATACTGCGTCTGCTGCTAATATAGACTGGATGATAATGATATAAAAAATATATATATATCACTACTGCAGCCGGACAGGTATATATTATATAATGACGGACCTGCTGGACACTGTCAGCACTGCAGACTCCTAAAGTAAGCTACTAGTATCAAGAAGATAGAAAAAAAAAAAAACACAACAGGTAGGTGGTATACAATTATGGATGGACGAGCGACTGCCGACACAGAGGTAGCTACAGCCGTGGACTACCGTACTGCGTCTGCTGCTAATATAGACTGGATGATAATGATATAAAAAATATATATATATCACTACTGCAGCCGGACAGGTATATATTATATAATGACGGACCTGCTGGACACTGTCAGCACTGCAGACTCCTAAAGTAAGCTACTAGTATCAAGAAGATAGAAAAAAAAAACACAACAGGTAGGTGGTATACAATTATGGATAGACGAGCGACTGCCGACACAGAGGTAGCTACAGCCGTGGACTACCGTACTGCGTCTGCTGCTAATATAGACTGGATGATAATGATATAAAAAATATATATATATCACTACTGCAGCCGGACAGGTATATATTATATAATGACGGACCTGCTGGACACTGTCAGCACTGCAGACTCCTAAAGTAAGCTACTAGTATCAAGAAGATAGAAAAAAAAACACAACAGGTAGGTGGTATACAATTATGGATGGACGAGCGACTGCCGACACAGAGGTAGCTACAGCCGTGGACTACCGTACTGCGTCTGCTGCTAATATAGACTGGATGATAATGATATAAAAAATATATATATATCACTACTGCAGCCGGTCAGGTATATATTATATAATGACGGACCTGCTGGACACTGTCAGCACTGCAGACTCCTAAAGTTAACTACTAGTATGAAGAAGATAGAAAAAAAAAAAACCACCACAGGTAGGTATACAATTATGGACGAGCGACTGCCGACACAGAGGTAGCTACAGCCATGGACTACCGTACTGCGTCTGCTGCTAGTATAGACTGGATGATAATGATATAAAAAATATATATATATCACTACTGCAGGACAGGTATATATTATATAATGACGGACCTGCTGGACACTGTCAGTAGAATGCGTTTATAGAATAAAAACACCACACGATGAGTGTTTAACTTTTTCAGGCAGACAATCACAATATACTGGTGGTCATTGGTCACTGGTCAGTCACACTGGCAGTGGCACTCTGGCAGCAAAAGTGTGCACTGTTAAATATATGTACTGCTGCTATAACTGCTCCCCAGTCTCCCCCACAATTAAGCTGTGTGAGCAGTGAGCACTCAGCACAGTCAGATATACATAGATGATGCAGCACACTGAGGCTGAGCACAGATATGGTATACTGTGTCACTGTGTATCGTTTTTTTTCAGGCAGAGAACGGATTATATTAAATAATAATAAAACTGCACTGGTGGTCACTGGTCAGTCACTAGTAAACTCTGCACTCTCTGAGTACTCCTAAGCTCCAGTAAATCAAGTGTCTCACTCTCACTATCTATTTCTATTCTAAACGGAGAGGACGCCAGCCACATCCTCTCCCTATCAATCTCAATGCACGTGTGAAAATGGCGGCGACGCGCGGCTCCTTATATAGAATCCGAGCCTCGCGAGAATCCGACAGCGGGATGATGACGTTCGGGCGCGCTCGGGTTAACCGAGCAAGGCGGGAAGATCCGAGTCTGCCTCGGACCCGTGTAAAAAGCGTGAAGTTCGGGGGGGTTCGGTTTCCGAGAAACCGAACCCGCTCATCACTACTATATACTGCTCACAATAATGCTGCACAGATATGGATACTTGAAGCGACATGGAGCTGCAAGATACAGCAATGGCCTACTGTCCTGTACTATATATACTGGTGGTCACCAAAATGCTGCACTATACTACTTTATACTGCTCACAACAATGCAGGACAGATATGGATAGTTTAAGTGACACAGAGCTGCAAGATACAGCAATGGCCTACTGTTCTGTACTACTATATATACTGGTGGTCACCAAAATGCTGCACTATACTACTATATACTGCTCACAACAATGCAGCACAGATATGGATACTTGAAGTGACATGGAGCTGCAAGATACAGCAATGGCCTACTGTTCTGTACTACTATATATACTGGTGGTCACCAAAATGCTGCACTATACTACTATATACTGCTCACAACAATGCAGCACAGATATGGATACTTGAAGTGACATGGAGCTGCAAGATACAGCAATGGCCTACTGTACTGTACTACTATATACAGTTGCACTCATAAGTTTTCATACCCTAGCAGAATATTATTTTCTGGCCATTTGTTAGAGAATATGAATGATAACTCACAAACTTTTATTTCACTCATGGATAGTGGTTGGGTGAAGCCATTTATGGTCATACAACTGTGTTTACTCTCTTTAAGTCATAATGACAACAGAAACTACCCAAATGACCTTGATCAAAAGTTTACATATCCTGGAGATTTTGGCCTGATAACATGCACACAAGTTGACACAAACAGGTTTGAATGGCTACTAAAGGTAACCATACTCACCTGTGATCTGTTTGCTTGTAATCAGTGTGTGTGTATAAAAGGTCAGTGAGTTTCTGGACTCCTGAAAGACCCTTGCATCCTTCATCCAGTGCTGCACTGACATGTCTGGATTCTGAGTCATGGGGAAAGCAAAAGAATTGTCAAAGGATCTGCGGGAAAAGGTAATTGAACTGTATAAAACTGGAAAGGGATATAAAAAGATATTCAAGCAATTGAGAATGCCAATCAGCAGTGTTCAAACTCTAAATAAGAAGTGAGAAATGAGGGATTCTGTGGAAACCAAATCAGGGTCAGGTAGACCAACAAAAATTTCAGCCACAACTGCCAGGAAAATTGTTCGGGATGCAAAGAAAAATCCACAAATAACTTCAGCTGAAATACAGGACTCTCTGGGAAAAAAAGTGGTGTGGTTCTTTTAAAATTCACAATAAGGAGACATTTGAAGAAAAATGGGCAGCATGGTCGAGTCGCCAGAAGAAAGCCATTACTACGCAAATGCCACAAAGCATCCCGCTTACAATACTTCAAACAGCACAGAGACAAGCCTAAATTTTTTTTTTACTTTTTGGCCACAACCATAAACGTTACATTTGGAGAGGAGTCAACAAGGCCTATAATGAAAGATACACCATTCCTACTGTGAAACACGGAGGTGGATCGCTGATGTTTTGGGGATGTGTGAGCTACAAAGGCACTGGAAACTTGGTCAAAATTGATGGCAAGATGAATGCAGCATGTTATCAGAAAATACTGGAGGAAAATTTACACTCATCAGCCCGGAAGCTGCGCATAGGACGTGCTTGGACGTTCCAACATGACAATGATCCAAAACACAAGGCCAAGTCGACCTGTCATTGGCTACAGCAGAATAAAGTGAAGGTTCTGGGGTGGCCATCTCAGTCTCCTGACCTCAATATCATTGAGCCACTCTGGGTAGATCTCAAATGCAGTTCATACAAGACAGCCCAAGAATTTACAGGAACTGGAGGCTTTTTGCCAAGAAGAATGGGCTGCTTTACCATCTGAGAAAATAAAGAGCCTCATCCACAACTACCACAAAAGACTTCAAGCAGTCATTGATGTTAAAGGGGGCAATACACGGTATTAAAAACTGGGGTATGTAAACTTTTGATCAGGGTTATTTGGGTAGTTTCTGTTGTCATTATGATTTAAAAAGAGTAAACACAGTTGTTTGACAATAATTGGCTTGACTCAACCACTAACCATGAGTGAAAGAGAAAGGTTTGTGAGTTATCATTCATATTCTCTGACAAATGGCCAGAAAATCACAAATTCTGCTAGGGTATGTAAACTTATAAGCACAACTGTATACTGGTGGTCACCAAAATGCTGCATTGTACTACTATATACTGCTCACAACAATGCAGCACAGAGATGGCTACTTGAAGTGACATAGAGCTGCAAGTTATAGCAATGGCCTACTGTACTGTACTACTATATATACTGGTGGTCACCAAAATGCTGCACTGTACTACTATACACTACTCACAACAATGCAGCACAGATATGGATACTTGAAGTGACACAGAGCTGCAAGATACAGCAATGGCCAACTGTACTGTACTACTATATTTACTGGTGGTCACCAAAATGCTGCACTGTACTACTATATACTGCTCACAATAATGCAACACAGATATGGATACTTGAAGTGACATGGAGCTGCAAGATACAGCAATGGCCTGCTGTTCTGTACTACTATATATACTGGTGATCACCAAAATGCTGCACTGTACTACTATATTCTACTCACAACAATACAGCACAGATATGGAATCTTGAAGTGACACAGAGCTGCAAGTTACAGCAATGGCCTACTGTACTGTAATACTATATATACTGGTGGTCACCAAAATGCTGCACAGTACAACTATATACTGCTCACAACAATGCAGCACAGATATGGATACTTGAAGTGACACGGAGCTGCAAGATAAAGCAATGGCCTACTGTACTGTGCTACTATATATACTGGTGGTCACCAAAATGCTGCACTGTACTACTATATACTGCTCACAACAATGCAGCACAGATATGGATACTTGAAGTGACACGGAGCTGCAAGATACAACAATGGCCTACTGTACTACTATATATACTGGTGGTCACCAAAATGCTGCACTGTACTACTATATACTGCTCACAACAATGCAGCACAGATACGGATACTTGAAGTGACACGGCGCTGCAAGATACAGCTATGGCATACTTTACTGTACTACTATATATACTGGTGGTCACCAAAATGCTGCACTGTACTACTTTATACTGCTCACAACAATGCAGGACAGATATGGATAGTTTAAGTGACACAGAGCTGCAAGATACAGCAATGGCCTACTGTTCTGTACTACTATATATACTGGTGGTCACCAAAATGCTGCACTATACTACTATATACTGCTCACAACAATGCAGCACAGATATGGATACTTGAAGTGACATGGAGCTGCAAGATACAGCAATGGCCTACTGTACTGTACTACTATATACAGTTGCACTCATAAGTTTTCATACCCTAGCAGAATATTATTTTCTGGCCATTTGTTAGAGGATATGAATGATAACTCACAAACTTTTATTTCACTCATGGATAGTGGTTGGGTGAAGCCATTTATGGTCATACAACTGTGTTTACTCTCTTTAAGTCATAATGACAACAGAAACTACCCAAATGACCTTGATCAAAAGTTTACATATCCTGGAGATTTTGGCCTGATAACATGCACACAAGTTGACACAAACAGGTTTGAATGGCTACTAAAGGTAACCATACTCACCTGTTATCTGTTTGCTTGTAATCAGTGTGTGCGTATAAAAGGTCAGTGAGTTTCTGGACTCCTGAAAGACCCTTGCATCCTTCATCCAGTGCTGCACTGACATGTCTGGATTCTGAGTCATGGGGAAAGCAAAAGAATTGTCAAAGGATCTGCGGGAAAAGGTAATTGAACTGTATAAAACTGGAAAGGGATATAAAAAGATATTCAAGCAATTGAGAATGCCAATCAGCAGTGTTCAAACTCTAAATAAGAAGTGAGAAATGAGGGATTCTGTGGAAACCAAATCAGGGTCAGGTAGACCAACAAAAATTTCAGCCACAACTGCCAGGAAAATTGTTCGGGATGCAAAGAAAAATCCACAAATAACTTCAGCTGAAATACAGGACTCTCTGGGAAAAAAAGTGGTGTGGTTCTTTTAAAATTCACAATAAGGAGACATTTGAAGAAAAATGGGCAGCATGGTCGAGTCGCCAGAAGAAAGCCATTACTACGCAAATGCCACAAAGCATCCCGCTTACAATACTTCAAACAGCACAGAGACAAGCCTAAAAAATTTTTTTACTTTTTGGCCACAACCATAAACGTTACATTTGGAGAGGAGTCAACAAGGCCTATAATGAAAGATACACCATTCCTACTGTGAAACACGGAGGTGGATCGCTGATGTTTTGGGGATGTGTGAGCTACAAAGGCACTGGAAACTTGGTCAAAATTGATGGCAAGATGAATGCAGCATGTTATCAGAAAATACTGGAGGAAAATTTACACTCATCAGCCCGGAAGCTGCGCATAGGACGTGCTTGGACGTTCCAACATGACAATGATCCAAAACACAAGGCCAAGTCGACCTGTCATTGGCTACAGCAGAATAAAGTGAAGGTTCTGGGGTGGCCATCTCAGTCTCCTGACCTCAATATCATTGAGCCACTCTGGGGAGATCTCAAATGCAGTTCATACAAGACAGCCCAAGAATTTACAGGAACTGGAGGCTTTTTGCCAAGAAGAATGGGCTGCTTTACCATCTGAGAAAATAAAGAGCCTCATCCACAACTACCACAAAAGACTTCAAGCAGTCATTGATGTTAAAGGGGGCAATACACGGTATTAAAAACTGGGGTATGTAAACTTTTGATCAGGGTTATTTGGGTAGTTTCTGTTGTCATTATGATTTAAAAAGAGTAAACACAGTTGTTTGACAATAATTGGCTTGACTCAACCACTAACCATGAGTGAAAGAGAAAGGTTTGTGAGTTATCATTCATATTCTCTGACAAATGGCCAGAAAATCACAAATTCTGCTAGGGTATGTAAACTTATAAGCACAACTGTATACTGGTGGTCACCAAAATGCTGCATTGTACTACTATATACTGCTCACAACAATGCAGCACAGAGATGGCTACTTGAAGTGACATAGAGCTGCAAGTTATAGCAATGGCCTACTGTACTGTACTACTATATATACTGGTGGTCACCAAAATGCTGCACTGTACTACTATACACTACTCACAACAATGCAGCACAGATATGGATACTTGAAGTGACACAGAGCTGCAAGATACAGCAATGGCCAACTGTACTGTACTACTATATTTACTGGTGGTCACCAAAATGCTGCACTGTACTACTATATACTGCTCACAATAATGCAACACAGATATGGATACTTGAAGTGACATGGAGCTGCAAGATACAGCAATGGCCTGCTGTTCTGTACTACTATATATACTGGTGATCACCAAAATGCTGCACTGTACTACTATATTCTACTCACAACAATACAGCACAGATATGGAATCTTGAAGTGACACAGAGCTGCAAGTTACAGCAATGGCCTACTGTACTGTAATACTATATATACTGGTGGTCACCAAAATGCTGCACAGTACAACTATATACTGCTCACAACAATGCAGCACAGATATGGATACTTGAAGTGACACGGAGCTGCAAGATAAAGCAATGGCCTACTGTACTGTGCTACTATATATACTGGTGGTCACCAAAATGCTGCACTGTACTACTATATACTGCTCACAACAATGCAGCACAGATATGGATACTTGAAGTGACACGGAGCTGCAAGATACAACAATGGCCTACTGTACTACTATATATACTGGTGGTCACCAAAATGCTGCACTGTACTACTATATACTGCTCACAACAATGCAGCACAGATACGGATACTTGAAGTGACACGGCGCTGCAAGATACAGCTATGGCATACTTTACTGTACTACTACATATACTGGTGGTCACCAAAATGCTGCACTGTACTACTATATACTGCTCACAACAATGCAGCACAAATATGGATACTTGAAGTTACACAGAGCTGCAAGATACAACAATGGCCTACTGTACTGTACTACTATATATACTGGTGGTCACCAAAATACTGCACTGTACTACTATATACTGCTCAAAACAATGCAGCACAGATATGGATACTTGAAGTGACACGGAGCTGCAAGATACAACAATGGCCTACTGTACTGTACTGTACTGTAATACTATATATACTGGTGGTCACCAAAATGCTGCACTGTACTACTATATACTAATCACAACAATGCAGCACAGATATAGATACTTGAAGTGACACAGAGCTGCAAGTTACAGCAATGGCCTACTGTACTGTACTAATATATATACTGGTGGTCACCAAAATGCTGCACTGTACTACTATATACTACTCACAACAATGCAGCACAGATATGGATACTTGAAGTTACACAGAGCTGCAAGATACAGCAATGGCATACTGTACTGTACTACTATATTTACTGGTGGTCACCTAAATGCTGCACTGTACTACTATATACTGCTCACAATAATGCTGCACAGATATGGATACTTGAAGTGACACGGAGCTGCAAGATACAGCAATGGCCTACTGTACTGTACTACTATATATATTGGTGGTCACCAAAATGCTGCACTGTACTACTATATACTGCTCACAATAATGCTGCACAGATATGGATACTTGAAGTGACACGGAGCTGCAAGATAAAGCAATGGCCTACTAAGGCCTACTGTACTGTGCTACTATATATACTGGTGGTCACCAAAATGCTGCACTGTACTACTATATACTGCTCACAACAATGCAGCACAGATATGGATACTTGAAGTGACACAGAGCTGCAAGATACAACAATGACCTACTGTACTATACTACTATATATACTGGTGGTCACCAAAATACTGCACTGTACTACTATATACTGCTCAAAACAATGCAGCACAGATATGGATACTTGAAGTGACACGGAGCTGCAAGATACAGCAATGGCCTACTGTACTGTACTACTATATATACTGGTGGTCTCCAAAATGCTGCACTGTACTACTATATACTGCTCACAACAATGCAGCACAGATATGGGTACTTGAAGTGACACAGAGCTGCAAGATACAGCAATGGCCTACTGTACTGTACTACTATATATATTGGTGGTCACCAAAATGCTGCACTGTACTACTATATACTGCTCACAATAATGCTGCACAGATATGGATACTTGAAGCGACATGGAGCTGCAAGATACAGCAATGGCCTACTGTCCTGTACTATATATACTGGTGGTCACCAAAATGCTGCACTGTACTACTTTATACTGCTCACAACAATGCAGGACATATATGGATACTTTAAGTGACACAGAGCTGCAAGATACAGCAATGGCCTACTGTTCTGTTCTACTATATATACTGGTGGTCACCAAAATGCTGCACTATACTACTATATACTGTTTACAACAATGCAGCACAGATATGGATACTTGAAGTGACATGGAGCTGCAAGATACAGCAATGGCCTACTGTACTGTACTACTATATACAGTTGCGCTCATAAGTTTTCATACCCTAGCAGAATATTATTTTCTGGCCATTTGTTAGAGAATATGAATGATAACTCACAAACTTTTATTTCACTCATGGTTAGTGGTGGGTGAAGCCATTTATGGTTATACAACTGTGTTTACTCTCTTTAAGTCATAATGACAACAGAAACTACCCAAATGACCTTGATCAAAAGTTTACATATCCTGGAGATTTTGGCCTGATAACATGCACACAAGTTGACACAAACAGGTTTGAATGGCTACTAAAGGTAACCATCCTCACCTGTGATCTGTGTGCTTGTAATCAGTGTGTGTGTATAAAAGGTCAGTGAGTTTCTGGACTCCTGAAAGACCCTTGCATCCTTCATCCAGTGCTGCACTGACATGTCTGGATTCTGAGTCATGGAGAAAGCAAAAGAATTGTCAAAGGATCTGCGGGAAAAGGTAATTGAACTGTATAAAACTGGAAAGGGATATAAAAAGATATTCAAGCAATTGAGAATGCCAATCAGCAGTGTTCAAACTTTAAATAAGAAGTGAAAAATGAGGGATTCTGTGGAAACCAAATCAGGGTCAGGTAGACCAACAAAAATTTCAGCCACAACTGCCAGGAAAATTGTTCGGGATGCAAAGAAAAATCCACAAATAACTTCAGCTGAAATACAGGATTCTCTGGGGAAAACAGTGGTGTGGTTCTTTTAAAATTCACAATAAGGAGACATTTGAAGAAAAATGGGCAGCATGGTCGAGTCGCCAGAAGAAAGCCATTACTACGCAAATGCCACAAAGCATCCCGCTTACAATACTTCAAACAGCACAGAGACAAGCCTCAAAAAAATTTTAACTTTTTGGCCACAACCATAAACGTTACATTTGGAGAGGAGTCAACAAGGCCTATAATGAAAGATACACCATTCCTACTGTGAAACACGGAGGTGGATCGCTGATGTTTTGGGGGTGTGTGAGCTACAAAGGCACTGGAAACTTGGTCAAAATTGATGGCAAGATGAATGCAGCATGTTATCAGAAAATACTGGAGGAAAATTTGCACTCATCAGCCCGGAAGCTGCGCATAGGACGTGCTTGGACGTTCCAACATGACAATGATCCAAAACACAAGGCCAAGTCGACCTGTCATTGGCTACAGCAGAATAAAGTGAAGGTTCTGGGGTGGCCATCTCAGTCTCCTGACCTCAATATCATTGAGCCACTCTGGGGAGATCTCAAATGCAGTTCATACAAGACAGCCCAAGAATTTACAGGAACTGGAGGCTTTTTGCCAAGAAGAATGGGCAGCTTTACCATCTGAGAAAATAAAGAGCCTCATCCACAACTACCACAAAAGACTTCAAGCAGTCATTGATGTTAAAGGGGGCAATACACGGTATTAAAAATTGGGGTATGTAAACTTTTGATCAGGGTTATTTGGGTAGTTTCTGTTGTCATTATGATTTAAAAAGAGTAAACACAGTTGTTTGACAATAATTGGCTTGACTCAACCACTAACCATGAGTGAAAGAGAAAGGTTTGTGAGTTATCATTCATATTCTCTGACAAATGGCCAGAAAATCACAAATTCTGCTAGGGTATGTAAACTTATGAGCACAACTGTAAACTGGTGGTCACCATAATGCTGCACTGTACTACTATATACTGCTCACAACAATGCAGCACAGATATGGGTACTTGAAGTGACACAGAGCTGCAAGATACAACAATGGCCTACTGTACTGTACTACTATATATACTGGTGGTCACAAAAATGCTGCACTGTACTACTATATACTGCTCACAATAATGCAACACAGATATGGATACTTGAAGTGACATGGAGCTGCAAGATACAGCAATGGCCTGCTGTACTGTACTACTATATATACTGGTGATCACCAAAATGCTGCACTGTACTACTATATTCTACTCACAACAATACAGCACAAATATGGATACTTGAAGTGACACAGAGCTGCAAGTTACAGCAATGGCCTACTGTACTGTAATACTATATATACTGGTGGTCACCAAAATGCTGCACAGTACAACTATATACTGCTCACAACAATGCAGCACAGATATGGATACTTGAAGTGACACAGAGCTGTAAGATACAGCAATGGCCTACTGTACTGTACTACTATATATACTGGTGGTCACAAAAATGCTGCACCGTACTACTATATACTGCTCACAATAATGCTGCACAGATATGGATACTTGAAGCGACATGGAGCTGCAAGATACAGCAATGGCCTACTGTCCTGTACTATATATACTGGTGGTCACCAAAATGCTGCACTGTACTACTTTATACTGCTCACAACAATACAGGACAGATATGGATACTTTAAGTGACACAGAGCTGCAAGATACAGCAATGGCCTACTGTTCTGTTCTACTATATATACTGGTGGTCACCAAAATGCTGCACTATACTACTATATACTGTTTACAACAATGCAGCACAGATATGGATACTTGAAGTGACATGGAGCTGCAAGATACAGCAATGGCCTACTGTACTGTACTACTATATACAGTTGCGCTCATAAGTTTTCATACCCTAGCAGAATATTATTTTCTGGCCATTTGTTAGAGAATATGAATGATAACTCACAAACTTTTATTTCACTCATGGTTAGTGGTGGGTGAAGCCATTTATGGTCATACAACTGTGTTTACTCTCTTTAAGTCATAATGACAACAGAAACTACCCAAATGACCTTGATCAAAAGTTTACATATCCTGGAGATTTTGGCCTGATAACATGCACACAAGTTGACACAAACAGGTTTGAATGGCTACTAAAGGTAACCATCCTCACCTGTGATCTGTTTGCTTGTAATCAGTGTGTGTGTATAAAAGGTCAGTGAGTTTCTGGACTCCTAAAAGACCCTTGCATCCTTCATCCAGTGCTGCACTGACATGTCTGGATTCTGAGTCATGGGGAAAGCAAAAGAATTGTCAAAGGATCTGCGGGAAAAGGTAATTGAACTGTATAAAACTGGAAAGGGATATAAAAAGATATTCAAGCAATTGAGAATGCCAATCAGCAGTGTTCAAACTCTAAATAAGAAGTGAAAAATGAGGTATTCTGTGGAAACCAAATCAGGGTCAGGTAGACCAACAAAAATTTCAGCCACAACTGCCAGGAAAATTGTTCGGGATGCAAAGAAAAATCCACAAATAACTTCAGCTGAAATACAGGACTCTCTGGGAAAAAAAGTGGTGTGGTTCTTTTCAAATTCACAATAAGGAGACATTTGAAGAAAAATGGGCAGCATGGTCGAGTCGCCAGAAGAAAGCCATTACTACGCAAATGCCACAAAGCATCCCGCTTACAATACTTCAAACAGCACAGAGACAAGCCTCAAAAAAATTTTTACTTTTTGGCCACAACCATAAACGTTACATTTGGAGAGGAGTCAATAAGGCCTATAATGAAAGATACACCATTCCTACTGTGAAACACAGAGGTGGATCGCTGATGTTTTGGGGATGTGTGAGCTACAAAGGCACTGGAAACTTGATCAAAATTGATGGCAAGATAAATGCAGCATGTTATCAGAAAATACTGGAGGAAAATTTGCACTCATCAGCCCGGAAGCTGCGCATAGGACGTGCTTCGACGTTCCAACATGACAATGATCCAAAACACAAGGCCAAGTCGACCTGTCATTGGCTACAGCAGAATAAAGTTAAGGTTCTGGGGTGGCCATCTCAGTCTCCTGACCTCAATATCATTGAGCCACTCTGGGGAGATCTCAAATGCAGTTCATACAAGACAGCCCAAGAATTTACAGGAACTGGAGGCTTTTTGCCAAGAAGAATGGGCAGCTTTACCATCTGAGAAAATAAAGAGCCTCATCCACAACTACCACAAAAGACTTCAAGCAGTCATTGATGTTAAAGGGGGCAATACACGGTATTAAAAATTGGGGTATGTAAACTTTTGATCAGGGTTATTTGGGTAGTTTCTGTTGTCATTATGATTTAAAAAGAGTAAACACAGTTGTTTGACAATAATTGGCTTGACTCAACCACTAACCATGAGTGAAAGAGAAAGGTTTGTGAGTTATCATTCATATCCTCTGACAAATGGCCAGAAAATCACAAATTCTGCTAGGGTATGTAAACTTATGAGCACAACTGTATACTGGTGGTCACCAAAATGCTGCATTGTACTACTATATACTGCTCACAACAATGCAGCACAGATATGGCTACTTGAAGTGACACAGAGCTGCAAGTTACAGCAATGGCCTACTGTACTGTACTACTAAATAAACTGGTGGTCACCAAAATGCTGCACTGTACTACTATACGCTACTCACAACAATGCAGCACAAATATGGATACTTGAAGTGACACAGAGCAGCAAGATACAGCAATGACCTACTGTACTGTACTACTATATATACTGGTGGTCACAAAAATGCTGCACTGTACTATTATATACTGCTCACAATAATGCAACACAGATATGGATACTTGAAGTGACATGGAGCTGCAAGATACAGCAATGGCCTGCTGTACTGTACTGTACTACTATATATACTGGTGATCACCAAAATGCTGCACTGTACTACTATATTCTACTCACAACAATACAGCACAGATATGGATACTTGAAGTGACAGAGAGCTGCAAGTTACAGCAATGGCCTACTGTACTGTAATACTATATATACTGGTGGTCACCAAAATGCTGCACAGTACAACTATATACTGCTCACAACAATGCAGCACAGATATGGATACTTGAAGTGACACGGAGCTGCAAGATAAAGCAATGGCCTACTGTACTGTGCTACTATATATACTGGTGGTCACCAAAATGCTGCACTGTACTACTATATACTGCTCACAACAATGCAGCACAGATATGGATACTTGAAGTGACACAGAGCTGCAAGATACAACAATGACCTACTGTACTACTATATATACTGGTGGTCACCAAAATACTGTACTGTACTACTATATACTGTTCAAAACAATGCAGCACAGATATGGATACTTGAAGTGACACGGAGCTGCAAGATACAGCAATGGCCTACTGTACTGTACTACTATATATACTGGTGATCACCAAAATGCTGCACTGTACTACTATATACTACTCACAACAATACAGCACAGATATGGATACTTGAAGTGACACAGAGCTGCAAGTTACAGCAATGGCCTACTGTACTGTAATACTATATATACTGGTGGTCACCAAAATGCTGCACAGTACAACTATATACTGCTCACAACAATGCAGCACAGATATGGATACTTGAAGTGACACGGAGCTGCAAGATAAAGCAATGGCCTACTGTACTGTGCTACTATATATACTGGTGGTCACCAAAATGCTGCACTGTACTACTATACACTACTCACAACAATGTAGCACAGATATGGATACTTGAAGTGACACAGAGCTGCAAGATACAGCAATGGCCTACTGTACTGTATTACTATATATACTGGTGGTCACCAAAATGCTGCACTGTACCACTATATACTGCTCACAATAAAGCAACACAGATATGGATACTTGAAGTGACATGGAGCTGTAAGATACAGCAATGGCCTGCTGTACTGTACTACTATATATACTGGTGATCACCAAAATGCTGCACTGTACTACTATATTCTACTCACAACAATGCAGCACAGATATGGATACTTGAAGTGACATGGAGCTGCAAGATACAGCAATGGCCTACTGTACTGTACTACTATATATACTGGTGGTCTCCAAAATGCTGCACTGTACTACTATATACTGCTCACAACAATGCAGCACAGATATGGGTACTTGAAGTGACACAGAGCTGCAAGATACAACAATGGCCTACTGTACTGTACTACTATATATACTGGTGGTCACCAAAATGCTGCACTGTACTACTATATACTAATCACAACAATGCAGCACAGATATAGATACTTGAAGTGACACAGAGCTGCAAGTTACAGCAATGGCCTACTGTACTGTACTAATATATATACTGGTGGTCACCAAAATGCTGCACTGTACTACTATATACTACTCACAACAATGCAGCACAGATATGGATACTTGAAGTTAAACAGAGCTGCAAGATACAGCAATGGCATACTGTACTGTACTACTATATATACTGGTGGTCACCTAAATGCTGCACTGTACTACTATATACTGCTCACAACAATCTAGCACAGATATGGATACTTGAAGTGACACAGAGCTGCAAGATACAGCAATGGCCTACTGTACTGTACTACTATATATACTGGTGGTCACCAAAATGCTGCACTGTACTACTATATACTGCTCACAATAATGCTGCACAGATATGGATACTTGAATCGACATGGAGCTGCAAGATACAGCAATGGCCTACTGTCCTGTACTATATATACTGGTGGTCACCAAAATGCTGCACTGTACTACTTTATACTGCTCACAACAATGCAGGACAGATATGGATACTTTAAGTGACACAGAGCTGCAAGATACAGCAATGGCCTACTGTTCTGTACTACTATATATACTGGTGGTCACCAAAATGCTGCACTATACTACTATATACTGCTCACAACAATACAGCACAGATATGGATACTTGAAGTGACATGGAGCTGCAAGATACAGCAATGGCCTACTGTACTGTACTACTATATACAGTTGCGCTCATAAGTTTTCATACCCTAGCAGAATATTATTTTCTGGCCATTTGTTAGAGAATATGAATGATAACTCACAAACTTTTATTTCACTCATGGTTAGTGGTTGGGTGAAGTCATTTATGGTCATACAACTGTGTTTACTCTCTTTAAGTCATAATGACAACAGAAACTACCCAAATGACCTTGATCAAAAATTTACATATCCTGGAGATTTTGGCCTGATAACATGCACACAAGTTGACACAAACAGGTTTGAATGGCTACTAAAGGTAACCATCCTCACCTGTGATCTGTTTGCTTGTAATCAGTGTGTGTGTATAAAAGGGCAGTGAGTTTCTGGACTCCTGAAAGACCCTTGCATCCTTCATCCAGTGCTGCACTGACATGTCTGGATTCTGAGTCATGGGGAAAGCAAAAGAATTGTCAAAGGATCTGCGGGAAAAGGTAATTGAACTGTATAAAACAGGAAAGGGATATAAAAAGATATTCAAGCAATTGAGAATGCCAATCAGCAGTGTTCAAACTCTAAATAAGAAGTGAAAAATGAGGGATTCTGTGGAAACCAAATCACGGTCAGGTAGACCAACAAAAATTTCAGCCACAACTGCCAGGAAAATTGTTCGGGAAGCAAAGAAAATCCACAAATAACTTCAGCTGAAATACAGGATTCTCTGGGGAAAAAAGTGGTGTGGTTCTTTTCAAATTCACAATAAGGAGACATTTGAAGAAAAATGGGCAGCATGGTCGAGTCGCCAGAAGAAAGCCATTACTACGCAAATGCCACAAAGCATCCCGCTTACAATACTTCAAACAGCACAGAGACAAGCCTCAAAAAAATTTTAACTTTTTGGCCACAACCATAAACGTTACATTTGGAGAGGATTCAACAAGGCCTATAATGAAAGATACACCATTCCTACTGTGAAACACGGAGGTGGATCGCTGATGTTTTGGGGGTGTGTGAGCTACAAAGGCACTGGAAACTTGGTCAAAATTGATGGCAAGATGAATGCAGCATGTTATCAGAAAATACTGGAGGAAAATTTGCACTCATCAGCCCGGAAGCTGCGCATAGGACGTGCTTGGACGTTCCAACATGACAATGATCCAAAACACAAGGCCAAGTCGACCTGTCATTGGCTACAGCAGAATAAAGTGAAGGTTATGGGGTGGCCATCTCAGTCTCCTGACCTCAATATCATTGAGCCACTCTGGGGAGATCTCAAATGCAGTTCATACAAGACAGCCCAAGAATTTACAGGAACTGGAGGCTTTTTGCCAAGAAGAATGGGCAGCTTTACCACCTGAGAAAATAAAGAGCCTCATCCACAACTACCACAAAAGACTTCAAGCAGTCATTGATGTTAAAGGGGGCAACACACGGTATTAAAAATTGGGGTATGTAAACTTTTGATCAGGGTTATTTGGGTAGTTTCTGTTGTCATTATGATTTAAAAAGAGTAAACACAGTTGTTTGACAATAATTGGCTTGACTCAACCACTAACCATGAGTGAAAGAGAAAGGTTTGTGAGTTATCATTCATATTCTCTGACAAATGGCCAGAAAATCACAAATTCTGCTAGGGTATGTAAACTTATGAGCACAACTGTAAACTGGTGGTCACCATAATGCTGCATTGTACTACTATATACTGCTCACAACAATGCAGCACAGATATGGCTACTTGAAGTGACACGTAGCTGAAAGATACAGCAATGGCCTACTGTACTGTACTGTACTACTATATATACTGGTGGTCACAAAAATGCTGCACTGTACTACTATATACTGCTCACAATAATGCAACACAGATATGGATACTTGAAGTGACATGGAGCTGCAAGATACAGCAATGGCCTGCTGTACTGTACTACTATATATACTGGTGATCACCAAAATGCTGCACTGTACTACTATATTCTACTCACAACAATACAGCACAGATATGGATACTTGAAGTGACACAGAGCTGCAAGTTACAGCAATGGCCTACTGTACTGTAATACTATATATACTGGTGGTCACCAAAATGCTGCACAGTACAACTATATACTGCTCACAACAATGCAGCACAGATATGGATACTTGAAGTGACACGGAGCTGCAAGATACAGCAATGGCCTACTGTACTGTGCTACTATATATACTGGTGGTCACCAAAATACTGCACTGTACTACTATATACTGCTCACAACAATGCAGCACAGATATGGATACTTGAAGTGACACGGAGCTGCAAGATACAGCAATGGCCTACTGTACTACTATATATACTGGTGGTCACCAAAATGCTGCACTGTACTACTATATACTGCTCACAACAATGCAGCACAGATACGGATACTTGAAGTGACACGGCGCTGCAAGACACAGCTATGGCCTACTTTACTGTACTGTACTACTATATATACTGGTGGTCACAAAAATGCTGCACTGTACTACTATATACTGCTCACAATAATGCAATACATATATGGATACTTGAAGTGACATGGAGCTACAAGATACAGCAATGGCCTGCTGTACTGTACTATTATATATACTGGTGATCACCAAAATGCTGCACTGTACTACTATATTCTACTCACAACAATACAGCACAGATATGGATACTTGAAGTGACACAGAGCTGCAAGTTACAGCAATGGCCTACTGTACTTTAATACTATATATACTGGTGGTCACCAAAATGCTGCACAGTACAACTATATACTGCTCACAACAATGCAGCACAGATATGGATACTTGAAGTGACACAGAGCTGCAAGATACAGCAATGGCCTACTGTACTGTGCTACTATATATACTGGTGGTCACCAAAATGCTGCACTGTACTACTATATACTGCTCACAACAATGCAGCACAGATATGGATACTTGAAGTGACACGGAGCTGCAAGATACAGCAATGGCATACTGTACTGTACTACTATATATACTGGTGGTCACCTAAATGCTGCACTGTACTACTATATACTGCTCACAACAATCTAGCACAGATATGGATACTTGAGGTGACACGGAGCTGTAAGATACAGCAATGTCCTACTGTACTATACTACTATATATACTGGTGGTCACCAAAATGCTGCACTGTACTACTATATACTGCTCACAATAATGCTGCACAGATATGGATACTTGAAGCGACATGGAGCTGCAAGATACAGCAATGGCCTACTGTCCTGTACTATATATACTGGTGGTCACCAAAATGCTGCACTGTACTACTTTATACTGCTCACAACAATGCAGGACAGATATGGATACTTTAAGTGACACAGAGCTGCAAAATACAGCAATGGCCTATTGTTCTGTACTACTATATATACTGGTGGTCACCAAAATGCTGCACTGTACTACTATATACTGCTCACAACAATGCAGCACAGATATGGATGCTTGAAGTGACACGGAGCTGCAAGATACAGCAATGGCCAACTGTACTGTGCTACTATATATACTGGTGGTCACCAAAATGCTGCACTGTACTACTATATACTGCTCACAACAATGCAGCACAGATATGGATACTTGAAGTGACACAGAGCTGCAAGATACAGCAATGGCCTACTGTACTACTATATATACTGGTGGTCACCAAAATGCGGCACTGTACCACTATATACTGCTCACAACAATGCAGCACAGATACGGATACTTGAAGTGACACGGCGCTGCAAGACACAGCTATGGCCTACTTTACTGTACTACTACATATACAGGTGGTCACCAAAATGCTGCACTGTACTACTATATACTGCTCACAACAATGCAGCACAGATATGGATACTTGAAGTGACACAGAGCTGCAAGATACAGCAATGGCCTACTGTACTGTACTACTATATATACTGGTGGTCACAAAAATGCTGCACTGTACTACTATATACTGCTCACAATAATGCAACACAGATATGGATACTTGAAGTGACATGGAGCTGCAAGATACAGCAATGGCCTACTGTACTGTACTACTATATATACTGGTGATCACCAAAATGCTGCACTGTACTAGTATATTCTACTCACAACAATACAGCACAGATATGGATACTTGAAGTGACACAGAGCTGCAAGTTACAGCAATGGCCTACTGTACTGTAATACTATATATACTGGTGGTCACCAAAATGCTGCACAGTACAACTATATACTGCTCACAACAATGCAGCACAGATATGGATACTTTAAGTGACACAGAGCTACAAGATACAGCAATGGCTTACAGTACTGTGCTACTATATATACTGGTGGTCACCAAAATGCTGCACTGTACTACTATATACTGGTCACAACAATGCAGCACAGATACGGATACTTGAAGTGACACGGAGCTGCAAGATACAGCAATGGCCTACTGTACTACTATATATACTGGTGGTCACCAAAATGCTGCACTATACTACTATATACTGCTCACAACAATGCAGCACATATATGGATACTTGAAGTGACACGGCGCTGCAAGACACAGCTATGGCCTACTTTACTGTACTACTACATATAATGGTGGTCACCAAAATGCTGCACTGTACTTCTATATACTGCTCACAACAATGCAGCACAGATATGAATACTTGAAGTGACACAGAGCTGCAAGATACAGCAATGGCCTACTGTACTGTACTAATATATATACTGGTGGTCACAAAAATGCTGCACTGTACTACTATATACTGCTCACAATAATGCAACACAGATATGGATACTTGAAGTGACATGGAGCTACAAGATACAGCAATGGCCTGCTGTACTGTACTACTACATATACTGGTGATCACCAAAATGCTGCACTGTACTACTATATTCTACTCACAACAATACAGCACAGATATGGATACTTGAAGTGACACAGAGCTGCAAGTTACAGCAATGGCCTACTGTACTGTAATACTATATATACTGGTGGTCACCAAAATGCTGCACAGTACAACTATATACTGCTCACAACAATGCAGCACAGATATGGATACTTGAAGTGACACAGAGCTGCAAGATACAGCAATGGCCTACTGTACTGTACTACTATATATACTGGTGGTCACAAAAATGCTGCACTGTACTACTATATACTGCTCACAATAATGCAACACAGATATGGATACTTTAAGTGACACAGAGCTGCAAGATACAGCAATGGCCTACTGTTCTGTACTACTATATATACTGGTGGTCACCAAAATGCTGCACTATACTACTATATACTGCTCACAACAATGCAGCACATATATGGATACTTGAAGTGACATGGAGCTGCAAGATACAGCAATGGCCTACTGTACTGTACTACTATATACGGTTGCGCTCATAAGTTTTCATACCCTAGCCGAATATTATTTTCTGGCCATTTGTTAGAGAATCTGAATTATAACTCACAAACTTTTATTTCACTCATGGTTAGTGGTTGGGTGAAGCCATTTATGGTCATACAACTGTGTTTACTCTCTTTAAGTCATAATGACAACAGAAACTACCCAAATGACCTTGATCAAAAGTTTACATATCCTGGAGATTTTGGCCTGATAACATGCACACAAGTTGACACAAACAGGTTTGAATGGCTACTAAAGGTAACCATCCTCTCCTGTGATCTGTTTGCTTGTAATCAGTGTGTGTGTATAAAAGGTCAGTGAGTTTCTGGACTCCTGAAAGACCCTTGCATCCTTCATCCAGTGCTGCACTGACATGTCTGGATTCTGAGTCATGTGGCAAGCAAAAGAATTGTCAAAGGATCTGCGGGAAAAGGTAATTGAACTGTATAAAACAGGAAAGGGATATAAAAAGATATTCAAGCAATTGAGAATGCCAATCAGCAGTGTTCAAACTCTAAATAAGAAGTGAAAAATGAGGGATTCTGTGGAAACCAAATCACGGTCAGGTAGACCAACAAAAATTTCAGCCACAACGGCCAGGAAAATTGTTCGGGATGCAAAGAAAAATCCACAAATAACTTCAGCTGAAATACAGGACTCTCTGGGGAAAAAAAGTGGTGTGGTTCTTTTCAAATTCACAATAAGGAGACATTTGAAGAAAAATGGGCAGCATGGTCGAGTCGCCAGAAGAAAGCCATTACTACACAAATGCCACAAAGCATCCCGCTTACAATACTTCAAACAGCATAGAGACAAGCCTCAAAAAAAAATTTACTTTTTGGCCACAGCCATAAACGTTACATTTGGAGAGGAGTCAACAAGGCCTATAATGAAAGATACACCATTCCTACTGTGAAACACAGAGGTGGATCGCTGATGTTTTGGGGATGTGTGAGCTACAAAGGCACTGGAAACTTGGTCAAAATTGATGGCAAGATGAATGCAGCATGTTATCAGAAAATACTGGAGGAAAATTTGCACTCATCAGCTCGGAAGCTGCGCATAGGACGTGCTTGGACGTTCCAACATGACAATGATCCAAAACACAAGGCCAAGTCGACCTGTCATTGGCTACAGCAGAATAAAGTTAAGGTTCTGGGGTGGCCATCTCAGTCTCCTGACCTCAATATCATTGAGCCACTCTGGGGAGATCTCAAATGCAGTTCATACAAGACAGCCCAAGAATTTACAGGAACTGGAGGCTTTTTGCCAAGAAGAATGGGCAGCTTTACCATCTGAGAAAATAAAGAGCCTCATCCACAACTACCACAAAAGACTTCAAGCAGTCATTGATGTTAAAGGGGGCAATACACGGTATTAAAAATTAGGGTATGTAAACTTTTGATCAGGGTTATTTGGGTAGTTTCTGTTGTCATTATGATTTAAAAAGAGTAAACACAGTTGTTTGACAATAATTGGCTTGACTCAACCACTAACCATGAGTGAAAGAGAAAGGTTTGTGAGTTATCATTCATATCCTCTGACAAATGGCCAGAAAATCACAAATTCTGCTAGGGTATGTAAACTTATGAGCACAACTGTATACTGGTGGTCACCAAAATGCTGCATTGTACTACTATATACTGCTCACAACAATGCAGCACAGATATGGCTACTTGAAGTGACACAGAGCTGCAAGTTACAGCAATGGCCTACTGTACTGTACTACTAAATAAACTGGTGGTCACCAAAATGCTGCACTGTACTACTATACGCTACTCACAACAATGCAGCACAAATATGGATACTTGAAGTGACACAGAGCTGCAAGATACAGCAATGACCTACTGTACTGTACTACTATATATACTGGTGGTCACAAAAATGCTGCACTGTACTATTATATACTGCTCACAATAATGCAACACAGATATGGATACTTGAAGAGACATGGAGCTGCAAGATACAGCAATGGCCTGCTGTACTGTACTGTACTACTATATATACTGGTGATCACCAAAATGCTGCACTGTACTACTATATTCTACTCACAACAATACAGCACAGATATGGATACTTGAAGTGACAGAGAGCTGCAAGTTACAGCAATGGCCTACTGTACTGTAATACTATATATACTGGTGGTCACCAAAATGCTGCACAGTACAACTATATACTGCTCACAACAATGCAGCACAGATATGGATACTTGAAGTGACACGGAGCTGCAAGATAAAGCAATGGCCTACTGTACTGTGCTACTATATATACTGGTGGTCACCAAAATGCTGCACTGTACTACTATATACTGCTCACAACAATGCAGCACAGATATGGATACTTGAAGTGACACAGAGCTGCAAGATACAACAATGACCTACTGTACTACTATATATACTGGTGGTCACCAAAATACTGTACTGTACTACTATATACTGTTCAAAACAATGCAGCACAGATATGGATACTTGAAGTGACACGGAGCTGCAAGATACAGCAATGGCCTACTGTACTGTACTACTATATATACTGGTGATCACCAAAATGCTGCACTGTACTACTATATACTACTCACAACAATACAGCACAGATATGGATACTTGAAGTGACACAGAGCTGCAAGTTACAGCAATGGCCTACTGTACTGTAATACTATATATACTGGTGGTCACCAAAATGCTGCACAGTACAACTATATACTGCTCACAACAATGCAGCACAGATATGGATACTTGAAGTGACACGGAGCTGCAAGATAAAGCAATGGCCTACTGTACTGTGCTACTATATATACTGGTGGTCACCAAAATGCTGCACTGTACTACTATACACTACTCACAACAATGTAGCACAGATATGGATACTTGAAGTGACACAGAGCTGCAAGATACAGCAATGGCCTACTGTACTGTATTACTATATATACTGGTGGTCACCAAAATGCTGCACTGTACCACTATATACTGCTCACAATAAAGCAACACAGATATGGATACTTGAAGTGACATGGAGCTGTAAGATACAGCAATGGCCTGCTGTACTGTACTACTATATATACTGGTGATCACCAAAATGCTGCACTGTACTACTATATTCTACTCACAACAATACAGCACAGGTATGGATACTTGAAGTGACACAGAGCTGCAAGTTACAGCAATGGCCTACTGTACTGTAATACTATATATACTGGTGGTCAACAAAATACTGCACTGTACTACTATATACTGCTCAAAACAATGCAGCACAGATATGGATACTTGAAGTGACATGGAGCTGCAAGATACAGCAATGGCCTACTGTACTGTACTACTATATATACTGGTGGTCTCCAAAATGCTGCACTGTACTACTATATACTGCTCACAACAATGCAGCACAGATATGGGTACTTGAAGTGACACAGAGCTGCAAGATACAACAATGGCCTACTGTACTGTACTACTATATATACTGGTGGTCACCAAAATGCTGCACTGCACTACTATATACTAATCACAACAATGCAGCACAGATATAGATACTTGAAGTGACACAGAGCTGCAAGTTACAGCAATGGCCTACTGTACTGTACTAATATATATACTGGTGGTCACCAAAATGCTGCACTGTACTACTATATACTACTCACAACAATGCAGCACAGATATGGATACTTGAAGTTACACAGAGCTGCAAGATACAGCAATGGCATACTGTACTGTACTACTATATATACTGGTGGTCACCTAAATGCTGCACTGTACTACTATATACTGCTCACAACAATCTAGCACAGATATGGATACTTGAAGTGACACAGAGCTGCAAGATACAGCAATGGCCTACTGTACTGTACTACTATATATACTGGTGGTCACCAAAATGCTGCACTGTACTACTATATACTGCTCACAATAATGCTGCACAGATATGGATACTTGAATCGACATGGAGCTGCAAGATACAGCAATGGCCTACTGTCCTGTACTATATATACTGGTGGTCACCAAAATGCTGCACTGTACTACTTTATACTGCTCACAACAATGCAGGACAGATATGGATACTTTAAGTGACACAGAGCTGCAAGATACAGCAATGGCCTACTGTTCTGTACTACTATATATACTGGTGGTCACCAAAATGCTGCACTATACTACTATATACTGCTCACAACAATACAGCACAGATATGGATACTTGAAGTGACATGGAGCTGCAAGATACAGCAATGGCCTACTGTACTGTACTACTATATACAGTTGCGCTCATAAGTTTTCATACCCTAGCAGAATATTATTTTCTGGCCATTTGTTAGAGAATATGAATGATAACTCACAAACTTTTATTTCACTCATGGTTAGTGGTTGGGTGAAGCCATTTATGGTCATACAACTGTGTTTACTCTCTTTAAGTCATAATGACAACAGAAACTACCCAAATGACCTTGATCAAAAATGTACATATCCTGGAGATTTTGGCCTGATAACATGCACACAAGTTGACACAAACAGGTTTGAATGGCTACTAAAGGTAACCATCCTCACCTGTGATCTGTTTGCTTGTAATCAGTGTGTGTGTATAAAAGGTCAGTGAGTTTCTGGACTCCTGAAAGACCCTTGCATCCTTCATCCAGTGCTGCACTGACATGTCTGGATTCTGAGTCATGGGGAAAGCAAAAGAATTGTCAAAGGATCTGCGGGAAAAGGTAATTGAACTGTATAAAACAGGAAAGGGATATAAAAAGATATTCAAGCAATTGAGAATGCCAATCAGCAGTGTTCAAACTCTAAATAAGAAGTGAAAAATGAGGGATTCTGTGGAAACCAAATCACGGTCAGGTAGACCAACAAAAATTTCAGCCACAACTGCCAGGAAAATTGTTCGGGAAGCAAAGAAAATCCACAAATAACTTCAGCTGAAATACAGGATTCTCTGGGGAAAAAAGTGGTGTGGTTCTTTTCAAATTCACAATAAGGAGACATTTGAAGAAAAATGGGCAGCATGGTCGAGTCGCCAGAAGAAAGCCATTACTACGCAAATGCCACAAAGCATCCCGCTTACAATACTTCAAACAGCACAGAGACAAGCCTCAAAAAAATTTTAACTTTTTGGCCACAACCATAAACGTTACATTTGGAGAGGATTCAACAAGGCCTATAATGAAAGATACACCATTCCTACTGGGAAACACGGAGGTGGATCGCTGATGTTTTGGGGGTGTGTGAGCTACAAAGGCACTGGAAACTTGGTCAAAATTGATGGCAAGATGAATGCAGCATGTTATCAGAAAATACTGGAGGAAAATTTGCACTCATCAGCCCGGAAGCTGCGCATAGGACGTGCTTGGACGTTCCAACATGACAATGATCCAAAACACAAGGCCAAGTCGACCTGTCATTGGCTACAGCAGAATAAAGTGAAGGTTATGGGGTGGCCATCTCAGTCTCCTGACCTCAATATCATTGAGCCACTCTGGGGAGATCTCAAATGCAGTTCATACAAGACAGCCCAAGAATTTACAGGAACTGGAGGCTTTTTGCCAAGAAGAATGGGCAGCTTTACCACCTGAGAAAATAAAGAGCCTCATCCACAACTACCACAAAAGACTTCAAGCAGTCATTGATGTTAAAGGGGGCAACACACGGTATTAAAAATTGGGGTATGTAAACTTTTGATCAGGGTTATTTGGGTAGTTTCTGTTGTCATTATGATTTAAAAAGAGTAAACACAGTTGTTTGACAATAATTGGCTTGACTCAACCACTAACCATGAGTGAAAGAGAAAGGTTTGTGAGTTATCATTCATATTCTCTGACAAATGGCCAGAAAATCACAAATTCTGCTAAGGTATGTAGACTTATGAGCACAACTGTAAACTGGTGGTCACCATAATGCTGCATTGTACTACTATATACTGCTCACAACAATGCAGCACAGATATGGCTACTTGAAGTGACACGTAGCTGAAAGATACAGCAATGGCCTACTGTACTGTACTGTACTACTATATATACTGGTGGTCACAAAAATGCTGCACTGTACTACTATATACTGCTCACAATAATGCAACACAGATATGGATACTTGAAGTGACATGGAGCTGCAAGATACAGCAATGGCCTGCTGTACTGTACTACTATATATACTGGTGATCACCAAAATGCTGCACTGTACTACTATATTCTACTCACAACAATACAGCACAGATATGGATACTTGAAGTGACACAGAGCTGCAAGTTACAGCAATGGCCTACTGTACTGTAATACTATATATACTGGTGGTCACCAAAATGCTGCACAGTACAACTATATACTGCTCACAACAATGCAGCACAGATATGGATACTTGAAGTGACACGGAGCTGCAAGATACAGCAATGGCCTACTGTACTGTGCTACTATATATACTGGTGGTCACCAAAATGCTGCACTGTACTACTATATACTGCTCACAACAATGCAGCACAGATATGGATACTTGAAGTGACACGGAGCTGCAAGATACAGCAATGGCCTACTGTACTACTATATATACTGGTGGTCACCAAAATGCTGCACTGTACTACTATATACTGCTCACAACAATGCAGCACAGATACGGATACTTGAAGTGACACGGCGCTGCAAGACACAGCTATGGCCTACTTTACTGTACTGTACTACTATATATACTGGTGGTCACAAAAATGCTGCACTGTACTACTATATACTGCTCACAATAATGCAATACATATATGGATACTTGAAGTGACATGGAGCTACAAGATACAGCAATGGCCTGCTGTACTGTACTATTATATATACTGGTGATCACCAAAATGCTGCACTGTACTACTAT
This sequence comes from Pseudophryne corroboree, assembly GCF_028390025.1. NCBI lineage: Eukaryota > Metazoa > Chordata > Amphibia > Anura > Myobatrachidae > Pseudophryne > Pseudophryne corroboree. The sequence continues at coordinate 203,343,681 of NC_086454.1, forward strand.
ATTCTACTCACAATAATACAGCACAGATATGGATACTTGAAGTGACACAGAGCTGCAAGTTACAGCAATGGCCTACTGTACTTTAATACTATATATACTGGTGGTCACCAAAATGCTGCACAGTACAACTATATACTGCTCACAACAATGCAGCACAGATATGGATACTTGAAGTGACACAGAGCTGCAAGATACAGCAATGGCCTACTGTACTGTGCTACTATATATACTGGTGGTCACCAAAATGCTGCACTGTACTACTATATACTGCTCACAACAATGCAGCACAGATATGGATACTTGAAGTGACACGGAGCTGCAAGATACAGCAATGGCATACTGTACTGTACTACTATATATACTGGTGGTCACCTAAATGCTGCACTGTACTACTATATACTGCTCACAACAATCTAGCACAGATATGGATACTTGAGGTGACACGGAGCTGTAAGATACAGCAATGTCCTACTGTACTATACTACTATATATACTGGTGGTCACCAAAATGCTGCACTGTACTACTATATACTGCTCACAATAATGCTGCACAGATATGGATACTTGAAGCGACATGGAGCTGCAAGATACAGCAATGGCCTACTGTCCTGTACTATATATACTGGTGGTCACCAAAATGCTGCACTGTACTACTTTATACTGCTCACAACAATGCAGGACAGATATGGATACTTTAAGTGACACAGAGCTGCAAAATACAGCAATGGCCTATTGTTCTGTACTACTATATATACTGGTGGTCACCAAAATGCTGCACTGTACTACTATATACTGCTCACAACAATGCAGCACAGATATGGATGCTTGAAGTGACACGGAGCTGCAAGATACAGCAATGGCCAACTGTACTGTGCTACTATATATACTGGTGGTCACCAAAATGCTGCACTGTACTACTATATACTGCTCACAACAATGCAGCACAGATATGGATACTTGAAGTGACACAGAGCTGCAAGATACAGCAATGGCCTACTGTACTACTATATATACTGGTGGTCACCAAAATGCGGCACTGTACCACTATATACTGCTCACAACAATGCAGCACAGATACGGATACTTGAAGTGACACGGCGCTGCAAGACACAGCTATGGCCTACTTTACTGTACTACTACATATACAGGTGGTCACCAAAATGCTGCACTGTACTACTATATACTGCTCACAACAATGCAGCACAGATATGGATACTTGAAGTGACACAGAGCTGCAAGATACAGCAATGGCCTACTGTACTGTACTACTATATATACTGGTGGTCACAAAAATGCTGCACTGTACTACTATATACTGCTCACAATAATGCAACACAGATATGGATACTTGAAGTGACATGGAGCTGCAAGATACAGCAATGGCCTACTGTACTGTACTACTATATATACTGGTGATCACCAAAATGCTGCACTGTACTAGTATATTCTACTCACAACAATACAGCACAGATTTGGATACTTGAAGTGACACAGAGCTGCAAGTTACAGCAATGGCCTACTGTACTGTAATACTATATATACTGGTGGTCACCAAAATGCTGCACAGTACAACTATATACTGCTCACAACAATGCAGCACAGATATGGATACTTTAAGTGACACAGAGCTACAAGATACAGCAATGGCTTACTGTACTGTGCTACTATATATACTGGTGGTCACCAAAATGCTGCACTGTACTACTATATACTGGTCACAACAATGCAGCACAGATACGGATACTTGAAGTGACACGGAGCTGCAAGATACAGCAATGGCCTACTGTACTACTATATATACTGGTGGTCACCAAAATGCTGCACTATACTACTATATACTGCTCACAACAATGCAGCACATATATGGATACTTGAAGTGACACGGCGCTGCAAGACACAGCTATGGCCTACTTTACTGTACTACTACATATAATGGTGGTCACCAAAATGCTGCACTGTACTTCTATATACTGCTCACAACAATGCAGCACAGATATGAATACTTGAAGTGACACAGAGCTGCAAGATACAGCAATGGCCTACTGTACTGTACTAATATATATACTGGTGGTCACAAAAATGCTGCACTGTACTACTATATACTGCTCACAATAATGCAACACAGATATGGATACTTGAAGTGACATGGAGCTACAAGATACAGCAATGGCCTGCTGTACTGTACTACTACATATACTGGTGATCACCAAAATGCTGCACTGTACTACTATATTCTACTCACAACAATACAGCACAGATATGGATACTTGAAGTGACACAGAGCTGCAAGTTACAGCAATGGCCTACTGTACTGTAATACTATATATACTGGTGGTCACCAAAATGCTGCACAGTACAACTATATACTGCTCACAACAATGCAGCACAGATATGGATACTTGAAGTGACACAGAGCTGCAAGATACAGCAATGGCCTACTGTACTGTACTACTATATATACTGGTGGTCACAAAAATGCTGCACTGTACTACTATATACTGCTCACAATAATGCAACACAGATATGGATACTTTAAGTGACACAGAGCTGCAAGATACAGCAATGGCCTACTGTTCTGTACTACTATATATACTGGTGGTCACCAAAATGCTGCACTATACTACTATATACTGCTCACAACAATGCAGCACATATATGGATACTTGAAGTGACATGGAGCTGCAAGATACAGCAATGGCCTACTGTACTGTACTACTATATACGGTTGCGCTCATAAGTTTTCATACCCTAGCCGAATATTATTTTCTGGCCATTTGTTAGAGAATCTGAATTATAACTCACAAACTTTTATTTCACTCATGGTTAGTGGTTGGGTGAAGCCATTTATGGTCATACAACTGTGTTTACTCTCTTTAAGTCATAATGACAACAGAAACTACCCAAATGACCTTGATCAAAAGTTTACATATCCTGGAGATTTTGGCCTGATAACATGCACACAAGTTGACACAAACAGGTTTGAATGGCTACTAAAGGTAACCATCCTCACCTGTGATCTGTTTGCTTGTAATCAGTGTGTGTGTATAAAAGGTCAGTGAGTTTCTGGACTCCTGAAAGGCCCTTGCATCCTTCATCCAGTGCTGCTCTGACATGTCTGGATTCTGAGTCATGTGGCAAGCAAAAGAATTGTCAAAGGATCTGCGGGAAAAGGTAATTGAACTGTATAAAACAGGAAAGGGATATAAAAAGATATTCAAGCAATTGAGAATGCCAATCAGCAGTGTTCAAACTCTAAATAAGAAGTGAAAAATGAGGGATTCTGTGGAAACCAAATCACGGTCAGGTAGACCAACAAAAATTTCAGCCACAACGGCCAGGAAAATTGTTCGGGATGCAAAGAAAAATCCACAAATAACTTCAGCTGAAATACAGGACTCTCTGGGGAAAAAAAGTGGTGTGGTTCTTTTAAAATTCACAATAAGGAGACATTTGAAGAAAAATGGGCAGCATGGTCGAGTCGCCAGAAGAAAGCCATTACTACACAAATGCCACAAAGCATCCCGCTTACAATACTTCAAACAGCATAGAGACAAGCCTCAAAAAAAATTTTACTTTTTGGCCACAGCCATAAACGTTACATTTGGAGAGGAGTCAACAAGGCCTATAATGAAAGATACACCATTCCTACTGTGAAACACAGAGGTGGATCGCTGATGTTTTGGGGATGTGTGAGCTACAAAGGCACTGGAAACTTGGTCAAAATTGATGGCAAGATGAATGCAGCATGTTATCAGAAAATACTGGAGGAAAATTTGCACTCATCAGCTCGGAAGCTGCGCATAGGACGTGCTTGGACGTTCCAACATGACAATGATCCAAAACACAAGGCCAAGTCGACCTGTCATTGGCTACAGCAGAATAAAGTGAAGGTTCTGGGGTGGCCATCTCAGTCTCCTGACCTCAATATCATTGAGCAACTCTGGGGAGATCTCAAATGCAGTTCATACAAGACAGCCCAAGAATTTACAGGAACTGGAGGCTTTTTGCCAAGAAGAATGGCCAGCTTTACCATCTGAGAAAATAAACAGCCTCATCCACAACTACCACAAAAGACTTCAAACAGTCATTGATGTTAAAGGGGGCAATACACGGTATTAAAAACTGGGGTATGTAAACTTTTGATCAGGGTTATTTGGGTAGTTTCTGTTGTCATTATGATTTAAAAAGAGTAAACACAGTTGTTTGACAATAATTGGCTTGACTCAACCACTAACCATGAGTGAAAGAGAAAGGTTTGTGATTTTTCATTCATATTCTCTGACAAATGGCCAGAAATACACAAATTCTGCTAGGGTATGTAAACTTATGAGCACAACTGTATACTGGTGGTCACCAAAATGCTGCATTGTACTACTATATACTGCTCACAACAATGCAGCACAGATATGGCTACTTGAAGTGACACAGAGCTGCAAGTTACAGCAATGGCCTACTGTACTGTACTACTATATATACTGGTGGTCACCAAAATGCTGCACTGTACTACTATATACTGCTCACAATAATGCAACACAGATATGGATACTTGAAGTGACATGGAGCTGCAAGATACAGCAATGGCCTACTGTACTGCACTACTATATATACTGGTGATCACCAAAATGCTGCACTGTACTACTATATTCTACTCACAACAATACGAGAAAAAAGAGATAATGTACACACAACTGCAGCGCTCACCAAGCACCATGACACCACATGTGCAGACCAAAAAACATACTGGTAAAGAATAAATACATTCACCCTAATATGGATGATAGTCCTCAGTTTTTGAGAGAGCAGGTTAGAAGGGTTGGTTATCTGAGGAATCTTTTCCTTCACATATAGGACCCAGCAGGCCTGATTGTTCCTTGAAGGCACCTGGAAAATAAGTACCTCTTTTCCCAATGAGAATGGGAATAATGAGAGGTACTAAAAATTGCAGACCATAGTGTAGTAGTATTTAAAAAACACGCACCAGTTTAATGCCACAGATTAAACTTACAGAATACATATAAAAACATAGCATGTCATCCAATCACATAACGGATATATCACCAAAGGGATCCTCAAAGCCACATAGATCGATAGTGTGGAATACTGGCAAGCTTTCCGGATACTCAGCCAGTATACAGGATCAAACCCCAGGCAGATGGTCAAAACTCCGTGTGGATCAGAGTCAAATGCAGAATAAAAACGGGAACCACGCTTAACGCGTATCGGACGCAAAGTCCTTCATCAGAATCGTGGTTCACAAGCACTGATAGTCCGTTTATAAACCCCATTCATTAGGATTACCAGCTGTCACCAATCTCCATTGAATCTCGCGCTGTTAGACAAGCGCCTGCGCCGTCATCATCGACGACCGGAACCGGAAGTGACGCTTGCGGTTCATCCGCGTTTTACGGGTCCGGAAGTCATAGCGGCTGCTCTCCATAGCCGCGATGGTCAGCTGCTCCTGCGTTCCATCATCAGGAAGTATTGTAAACTGTTCTCTGCAGTCGCACGGAATATGTCACTTTCTAGGGAGATCTGTATGGTATCCATATACCAATGGGGTCTTCATAATGTCCATGAATTTATAAAGTCCCAAGCAATATAAATTCCATGTTTCATAAGAATAAAAGAAAAAAACAGCATGTATCAATAGTAATTGTAGAATGTATAAAAAGTAGTATAGAGCAGTATTGGGACTGAGAGCTACATTAAATAAGAAAACATTTAAGCTCAAAGTCTCCATTGAGACCCTTTGGGATAAGTGTGCCCAAACGATGTATACTTTTCATCTCTGCTTGGGCCAATCTTTTTTCTAAATCCCTAGTTCTCCACCTTTGTTGTACCACTTGTATACCCCAAAAGTTTTTTAAAAAACAAGTATCAGACCCATGTACTTTCTTAAAATGTGAGGATACGTTATGGGTGTCTAAGCCCTTACGAATATTGTATATGTGCTCTGCCCACCTCACCTTTGCACTCCTTCCTGTCCTACCAACGTAGGAGAAGCCGCAGGTGCATTCAAGCACATATACAATATTCTTAGTGTGGCATGTAATAAAATCCCGAATGGGATAAGTATGACCATTCACAGTATATTCTGTAAATTTCCTCACTGGGATCTTCACTGTCTTACACATTAGGCATTCGCCGCATCGATGAAAACCCTTCGTTCTTACACTCTGCCTTATTTCTGTATCTAGACTACTTTTTACAAGTTGGTTTTTTAAAGATGGTGCCTTTCTATAGATAAAGGTGGGTCTATTAGGTAGCACATCACCTATTACTGAGTCCTGCTTCAGGATATTCCAGTTATTGATAAATATTTTTTCTATTCCTTTAAAGGACTTACTAAATTGACTTATAAAAGCCCATTTAAACCGATCCTCATTAGTATTCGATTTTTCTTTAATTTCCAACAACTTAATCCTTTCTACATCATCAACTTTTTTTCTTGCTATATCTACAGTTCCTGATGTATACCCCTTTTGCAATAGCCTGCCTGAAAGATCATCTAATTGTTGGTTACATGTATCTACATCCGAACAGTTTCTTTTGACTCTTATAAACTGGCTGAATGGTATCCCATCCAGCCAGTTTGAATGATGTTGGCTGGTTCTGTCAATGAAGCTGTTTGAATCAGTTTCTTTCCTGTAGGTTTTGGAATGGACCTGACCATCCGAGATATAAATACTTAGATCGAGAAAAGATACTTCCTTGTTACTTTTGGTGAACGTAAATTTAATATCCATATTATTGGAATTTAATGTGTTGCAGAAGAGTAACAATGACTCCTCGTCACCCCGCCAAAAAAAGAGTACATCATCTATATAGCGCCGCCAGGACACCAGGCCCGCCGCCAGAGTGCCATTAGGACAAATCTGGATATCCTCCCAGTACGCCATAAACAGATTAGCGTAACTGGGGGCGAACCTGGTGCCCATGGCGGTGCCAACCCGCTGTAGATAAAATGTACCGTCAAAGAAAAAATAATTATTAAGCAAAATAAACCTAATACTGTCCAGTATAAAGGTTTTGGTAAGGTCACTGTAACCACTAAGGTTTAAGAAATAAGAGACTGCTGTCAGTCCTTTCTCAATATCTATAATTGTGTATAATGTACACACGTCAGCGGTACAGAGAAAATCCCCCGCCTCCCATTTGTATACTGTTAGGCTTCTTAAAATGTCTGCTGTATCTTTGACAAAAGATCTAGTCGTCATCACCAGTGGCTGCAGATAATAGTCAACCATTGCTGAAAGATTACTAGTTAGACTATTGCAGCCCGATATTATCGGTCTGCCCGGAGGGTGGAGGGGGTCCTTATGGACTTTTGGGAGAACATACATGGTGGGGGTAGATGGATTTTTTATATTCAAAAATTCAAATTCACCTTTTGAGATGATATTATTATCCAATGCTTTAGTGCTTAGATCCAACAGTGCTTTGGCAATCCGCACTGTAGGATCCGTCCTGAGTTTCTGATAGGTTACACCATCGTTTAGTTGCTTATATACTTCCTCCATGTATGTCTCCCTCCTCATAAGGACCACACCTCCACCCTTATCGGCTGGTTTAATCACCAAGTCCTTGTCTTCTCTTAGTGATTTTATAGCCTCAAATTCCTTTTTAGTTAATTTAAGTCTATTGTTTTTATTTTTGGGGACTTTTTGTATTTCCTTTTCAATTTGTTCACAGACCACTTTGTTGAAAACCTCAAGGCAATTTCCTCTGGACTGGGTGGGGTAAAAGGTAGATGGGGCTTTAAAGCGAGACACTTCCCCCGAAGTCTCTACTCCTGGACTATCAGTCTCCCTATTTTGAAAGAAACGTTTTATGGTGAGCTTTCGAATGAACTTTTGGACATCTAGAAATATGTTGAATGAATTAGGTTTACTAGAAGGGGCAAAGTTGAGACCTTTCTGTAACACTTTAGTCTCATGAATAGATAAGGATCTATCAGACAAATTGAAAATCTTACTCTCTGAGGATACTTCAATAATTGGCTCTTGAGCTGGATTAGGATCCTTATTACCTGTGATATTTTCAGATGGAGTTTTAACTTTATTTTTAAATGTTTTAGTTTTAGTCTTTTTGCCTGCCCTTGTACCTCTTTTTATTTTTGTGTGTTTTTTCAGATTGGTAATCGCGGCCATATCACTGTTTCCTACCTCCTTCTCAATGGGGTCCTTGGGCCAAATTCTAAAAAAGAAGTGGAATTCTCCTCCTCTCTATTTCTTAATGGTATATATCTATTGGAGGTTTTTATCTCGAATGATCTATTTGTAGTGTTGGTCACATTGTGTCTAGGATAATACTGATAATTCCTTCTCTCATTTTGTTCATTATTTCTCCCCCCTCGGGATTCATAGTTCCTCCATTGATCTCCATAGGACCTCATGGTGTAATTCTCCCTTGGAGGATAGGGAGCTGTCTCACGTTTAGGTTGATAACCTGTATGATTATTTTTCCTCCATGTGGGGAGGTTTTCTAATCTATGGTTATAGTTACGATAGTTGTCTCCTTTTGGGTTTCTATCAAAACCAATGGATCTATTCTTTACATTCCTAGATTGTGCTTTCTTCATAGGGACCCTCTGTTCTACCTCCCTTACCGGTGGTACTTCAATTTCAGAGTCTGGAGACACAGAGCTGCAAGATACAGCAATGGCCTACTGTACTGTAATACTATATATACTGGTGGTCACCAAAATGCTGCACTGTACAACTATATACTGCTCACAACAATGCAGCACAGATATGGATACTTGAAGTGACATGGAGCTGCAAGATACAGCAATGGCCAACTGTACTGTGCTACTATTTATACTGGTGGTCACCAAAATGCTGCACTGTACTACAATATACTGCTCACAACAATGCAGCACAGATATGGATACTTGAAGTGACACGGAGCTGCAAGATACAGCAATGGCCTACTGTACTACTATATATACTGGTGGTCACCAAAATGCTGCACTGTACTACTATATACTGCTCACAACAATGTAGCACAGATACGGATACTTGAAGTGACACGGCGCTGCAAGATACAGCTATGGCCTACTTTACTGTACTACTACATATACTGGTAGTCACCAAAATGCTGCACTGTACTACTATATACTGCTCACAACAATGCAGCACAGATATGGATACTTGAAGTGACACAGAGCTGCAAGATACAGCAATGGCCTACTGTACTGTACTACTATATATACTGGTAGTCACCAAAATGCTGCACTGTACTACTATATACTGCTCACAACAATGCAGCACAGATATGGATACTTGAAGTGACACAGAGCTGCAAGATACAGCAATGGCCTACTGTACTGTACTACTATATATACTGGTGGTCTCCAAAATGCTGCACTATACTACTATATACTGCTCACAACAATGCAGCACAGATATGGGTACTTGAAGTGACACGGAGCTGCAAGATACAACAATGGCCTACTGTAATGTACTACAATATATACTGGTGGTCACCAAAATGCTGCACTGTACTACTATATACTAATCACAACAATTCAGCACATATATGGATACTTGAAGTGACACAGAGCTGCAAGTTACAGAAATGGCCTACTGTAGTGTACTAATATATATATTGGTGGTCACCAAAATGCTGCACTGTACTACTATATACTACTCACAACAATGCAGCACAGATATGGATACTTGAAGTGACACAGAGCTGCAAGATACAGCAATGGCCTACTGTACTGTACTACTATATATACTGGTGGTCACCAAAATGCGGCACTGTACTACTATATACTGCTCACAACAATGCAGCACAGATACGGATACTTGAAGTGACACGGCGCTGCAAGATACAGCAATGGCCTACTTTACTGTACTACTACATATACTGGTGGTCACCAAAATGCTGCACTGAACTACTATATACTGCTCACAACAATGCAGCACAGATATGGATACTTGAAGTGACACAGAGCTGCAATATACAACAATGGCCTACTGTACTGTGCTACTATATATACTGGTGGTCACCAAAATGCTGCACTGTACTACTATATTCTGCTCACAACAATGCAGCACAGATATGGATACTTGAAGTGACATGGAGCTGCAAGATACAGCAATGGCCTACTGTACTGTACTAATATGTATACTGGTGGTCTCCAAAATGCTGCACTGTACTACTATATACTGCTCACAACAATGCAGCACAGATATGGGTACTTGAAGTGACACGGAGCTGCAAGATACAACAATGGCATACTGTACTGTACTACTATATATACTGGTGGTCACCAAAATGCTGCACTGTACTACTATATACTAATCACAACAATTCAGCACATATATGGATACTTGAAGTGACACAGAGCTGCAAGTTACAGAAATGGCCTACTGTAGTGCACTAATATATATACTGATGGTCACCAAAATGCTGCACTGTACTACTATATACTACTTACAACAATGCAGCACAGATATGGATACTTGAAGTGACACAGAGCTGCAAGATACAGCAATGGCCTACTGTACTGTACTACTATATATACTGGTGGTCACCAAAACACTGCACTGTACTACTATATACTGCTCACAACAATGCAGCACAGATATGGATACTTGAAGTGACACGGAGCTGCAAGATACAGCAATGGCCTACTGTACCGTACTACTATATATACTGGTGGTAACTAAAATGCTGCACTGTACTACTATATACTGCTCACAACAATGCAGCACAGATATGGATACTTGAAGTGACACAGAGCTGCAAGATACAGCAATGGCCTACTGTACTGTACTACTATATATACTGGTGGTCACCAAAATGCTGCACTGTACTACTATATACTGCTCACAACAATGCAGGACAGATATGGGCACTTGAAGTGACACGGAGCTGCAAAATACAACAATGGCCTACTGTACTGTATAACTATATATACTGGTGGTCACCAAAATTCTGCACTGTACTACTATATACTACTAACAACAATGCAGCACAGATATGGATACTTGAAGTGTGTTATGAGCCACGGCTGTGGCTCATTCTTGTTTTGCATTTTGGTTATGTATTTTATGTTATACTTCTTTTTATGTTCCCCGTGGGTGTCATGGGGTGTTCGGAGCTCACCCTTAAGGAGAGGATACTGTTATGAACCACAGGTAGTGGTTCATTCCTATTTTATGTTTATTGTTCTCTTGCAGGCCAGGATTTCCCATTGCTCTGGTTTAGAAGATTATTGTTTGCTGTCAGTGGTGAGTCTGTGCAATTGCAGCCTGTTTCCATGTGGTTGGCCTCACCTGTCTGCTAATTGCATCTTGTCAGTTTGGAGTCATGCAACAGGACAGCTGCACGCCATTAATCAGGCCTCTCTGTTATATGCTGGCTGAGTGCAATTCACAGACGCTGGTGATATTTCTAGGTTTCCAGTCTTCCAGAGTGCTTGTGTTCTGAGCTTGTTCCTGCCAGTTCCTGAGCTCCTGTCTAGCAGTGTCTGTCTAGCTGCTTCCTGAGTGTCGATTCCAATGTCTTATCCCGTGTCCTGCCGTGAAGCGTTCCTGTCCAGAAGTCTTGTGGCTTTGCCTGTGCCTGGTCGATTTTCTGGCTTCTTGGTGTCCACTGGTCTGTCGTTTGGGATTCTGCCTGTCCTCCAGTTCTGAGAGTCTGTGTTGGCAGCATTGGGGGTTCCTGTCCGTTTGACAGTATTTGTACCGGTTCCGTGAGTAGCGGCTTTGCCGCGTCCGTCGGCCTAGGCCGCTGTATTTCTTGGTTATATCAGTCACTGGTGTTTTGCAGAGGGTTCTGCTTATGCTGTCACCGCCGGTACACAAAAGTATTGTGTCGGCGTGTGGACAGCATTTCCTTTGTTGTTCTTTTCCTTTGGCGGCAAGCCGCACATACATTTAGTTTTAGGCTAGTCAGTAGCCCCTGGCTTTGGTTGTTTCAGTCAGAGGTCCCCTTGTTACTACCCTGTCTCAGTTCACGCTTTGTCTCCCTTTAAGACCTGCGGGGGCATCGGAGTTGGGCAGACCTAATCCGCCCTTCAAACACGGCTGCAATGGGCCCAAGAATTCATAGTCATGCAGGCGTGAATTGACAACACGGGTAGAGCAACGGAGGTAGGGTGCCAGGGGCTATTCCCGTTCCATTTCCACACCACACCTTGTCTCAGCGTCACGTTCTGGTGCTCAGGACTCAGTATGCAACATCTCCCCTGTTCTGAGCACCAGGAACCTAACAAAGTGACACGGAGCTGCAAGATACAGCAATGGCCTACTGTACTGTACTGCTATATACTGGTTGTCACCAAAATGCTGCACTGTACTACTATATATTGCTCACAACAATGCAGCACAGATATGGATACTTGAAGTGACACGGAGCTGCAAGATACAGCAATGGCCTACTTTACTGTACTAATATATATACTGGTGGTCACCAAAATGCTGCACTGTACTACTATATACTGCTCACAACAATGCAGCACATATGGATACTTGAAGTGACACCGAGCTGCAAGATACAGCAATGGCCTTCTGTACTACTATATATACTGGTGGTCACCAAAATGCTGCATTGTGCTGCTATATACTGCTCACAACAATGCAGCACAGATATGGATACTTGAAGTGAAATGGAGCTGCAAGATACAGCAATGGCCTACTGTACTGTACTACTATATATACTGGTGGTCACCAAAATGCTGCACTGTACTACTATATACTGCTCACAACAATGCAGCACATATGGATACTTGAAGTGACACTGAGCTGCAAGATACAGCAATGGCCTACTGTACTACTATATATACTGGTGGTCACCAAAATGCTGCACTGTACTACTATATACTGCTCACAACAATGCAGCACAGATATGGATACTTGAAGTGACATGGAGCTGCAAGATACAGCAATGGCCTACTTTACTGTACTACTATGTATACTGGTGGTCACCAAAATGCTGCACTGTACTACTATATACTGCTCACAACAATGCAGCACAGATATGGATACTTGAAGTGACACAGAGGTGCAAGATACAGTAATAGCCTACTGTCCTGTACTACTATATATACTGGTGGTCACCAAAATGCTGCACTGTACTACTATATACTGCTCACAACAATGCAGCACAGATATGGATACTTGAAGTGACACAGAGCTGCAAGACACAGCAATGGCCTACTGTACTGTACTACTATATATACTGGTGGTCACCAAAATGCTGCAATGTACTACTATATACTGCTCACAACAATGCAGCACAGATATGGGTACTTGAAGTGACACGGAGCTGCAAGATAAAACAACGGCCTACTGTACTGTACTACTATATATACTGGTGGTCACCAAAATGCTGCACTGTACTACTATATACTACTCTCAACTATGCAGCACAGATATGGATACTAGAAGTGACACATAGCTGCAAGTTACAGCAATGGCCTACTGTACTGTACTACTATATACATTGGTGGTTACCAAAATGCTGCACTGTACTACTATATACTGCTCACAACAATGCAGCACAGATATGGATACTTGAAGTGACACAGAGCTGCTAGATACAGCAATGGCCTACTCTACTGTACTACTATATATACTGGTGGTCACCAAAATGCTGCACTGTACTACTATATACTGCTCACAACAATGCAGCACAGGTATGGATACTTGAAGTGACACAGAGCTGCCAGATACAGCAATGGCCTACTGTACTGTACTACTATATATACTGGTGGACACCAAAATGCTGCACTATACTACTATATACTGCTCACAACAATGCAACACAGATATGGATACTTGAAGTGACACGGAGCTGCAAGATACAGCAATGGCCTACTGTACTGTACTACTATATATACTGGTGGTCACCAAAATGCTGCACTGTACTACTATATAGTATATACTGGTCACACAACAATGCAGCAGATATTGAGCACTGATCAGGATACTGTCTAGAACGGAGTCTGACACGGAGCTGCAAGATACAGCAATGGCCTACTGTACTGTACTACTATAATATACTGGTTGTCACCACAATGCAGCACACTGAGCACATACATTTGCAGCACACTGAGCACAGATATTGAGCTTTTCAGGCAGAGAACGTAGCCACGTCCTCTTCGCTCAATCTCCAATGCACGAGTGATAATGGTGGCGACGCGCGGCTCTTTATATGGAATACGAATCTCGCGAGAATCCGACAGCGGGATGATGACGTTCGACCTCGTTCGAGTAAACCGAGCAAGGCGGGAAGATCCGAGGCTGCCTCGGACTAGTGAAAAACACGTGAAGTTTGGGGGGCTTTGGATCTCGACGAACCAAAACCGCTCATCTCTAGTAAGGACATGTGTATCTGCACTGGGGGCATATCTGGCACTGTGGGGGCATGTGTATCTGCACTGGGGGCATATCTGACACTGTAAGGACATGTGTATCTGGCACTGGGGGCATTCCTGGCACTGGGGCATATCTGGCACTGTTAAGACATGTGTATCTGGCACTGGGTGCATAGGTGTCACTGTGTGGACATGTGTTTCTGGCACTGGGGGCATAGCTGGCACTGTAAGGACATGCATAGCTGGCACTGTGGAGACATGTATCTGCACTGGAGGCATATCTGGCACTGTGGGGGCATGTGTATCTGGCACTGAGGGCATAGCTGGCACTGTGGGGACATGTGTATCTGGCACTGGGGGCATAGCTGGCACTGTGGGGACATGTGTATCTGGCACTGGGGGCATAGCTGGCACTGTAGTGGCATGTGTATCTGCACTGGGGGCATATCTGGCACTGAAAGGACATGTGTATCTGGCACTGGGGGGGCATTCCTGGCACTGGGGGCATATCTGGCACTGTTAGGACATGTGTATCTGGCACTGGGTGCATAGCTGTCACTGTGTGGACATGTGTATCTGGCACTGGGGGCATAGCTGGCACTGTAAGGACATGCATAGCTGGCACTGTGGAGATGTGTATCTGCACTGGAGGCATATCTGGCACTGTGGGGGCATGTGTATCTGGCACTGGGGGCATAGCTGGCACTGTGGGGACATGTGTATCTGGTACTGGGGGCATATCTGGCACTGTGGGGGCATGTGTATCTGGCACTGGGAGCATAGCTGGCACTGTGGGGACATGTGTATCTGGCACTGGGGGCATAGCTGGCACTGGGGGCAAGTGTATCTGGCACTGGGGGCATAGTTTTATCTGGCAATGTGTGGACATATGTGTATCTGGCACTGTGGAGGGGGGTATATGTATCTGGCACTGTGGAGGCACCCATTTATTGGCATTTTTATATGTATGTGGCACTGTACTGGGGCATTATATGTATGTGGCACTGTACAACTTGACTAAAAACGGGGTTATGACACAAGGTCATACTCCTACAAATGTCATACCGAAAGGTGCGCGCACAAAAATGGGGTGTGGCTTTGTGAAAATTAGGCCACGCCCCAATTTTTGGGCGCACGCATGATAGTGGCTTTTGCCCTTTATTACGGATCTTTTCTGGCTCTTTGCCTCTGACTGGTTGGCCACTCCTGCTCTAATGGTTAGCCAAGCTTCTGTGGCAGCTGGCAACTTTCCCTTTGGAGACTGACCACACCCATAAACAAGGGCCCTTACCACTACATTACTCTAGTGGGTCCTTCATGATCCAGTCCGACACACGTTGTATGTAAAATATGTGCTGGCTGCTTTACCCTGAGGATCAGCAGTGCCATTGTGTATCACTGATCCACTGATGCATGGAACACAGCACTCAGTTTGTCTTTATAAGCCCGTCCCCAGACTACCATTGGCTAGTTAAATAGGAGTCTGGAGTGGGATTATAGAGGATAGACAGGCTGCATGCTATGTTCCATGCAGTGGCAGCTCAGTGAAACACAGCAGTGCTGCTTACCCCTGGTAAGGCAGCCAGCACATATATTACATACAACATTACATATATGTCTATATGTGTTTATTGGACCCCCTATGCAATGTGTGGTCTGCACTGCAGCCCATGGGCAGCAGCCGCCACTGGTAGTGCTACTTACACATTACTTAGTAGTAGGGCCCCTTATACATTATGCCCACACATTAGTAGTGCCCATTAAACATTATGCCTACTCAGTAGTAGTGTCCCTTACACATTGCGCCCACACAGTAGTAATATCCCTTACACATTCCACCCACACTGCACATATAGCACACATTCTCCCCAAACAGCACATATAGCACTATAGACCTGTCCTCCCTCCCTCCATTCTTAAGCATTTTCACTCACCACGTTTAAGTTCCAGACATGGCTGAAAGACAGAGATTGGGGGGAAGGGGGGTGTTATCTTCCCTCAACGACCTCATCCAGGAATGGACTGTTGGGATGACAGAGAACTTCTCCACTAGTGCATCTGCATCTTCTAGTGATGTGCATCAGAAATTTTTCAGGTTTTGTGTTTTGGTTTTGGATTCGGTTCCGCAACCGTGTTTTGGATTCGGACACGTTTTGGCAAAACCTCCCTGAAAATTTTTAGTCGGATTCGGGTGTGTTTTGGATTCGGGTGTTTTTTTTATAAAACAGCTTAAATCATAGAATTTGGGGGTCATTTTGATCCCATAGTATTATTAACCTCAATAACCATAATTTACACTCCTTTCCTAGTCTACTCTGAACACCTCACACCTCACAATATTATTTTTAGTCCTAAAATTTGCACCAAGGTTGCTGTATGACTAAGCTAAGTGACCCAAGTGGCCGGCACAAACACCTGGCCCATCTAGGAGTGGCACTGCAGTGTCAGACAGGATGGCACTTAAAAAAATTAGCCCCAAACATCACATGATGCAGAGATAAATTTAAAAAAAGAGGTGCAAGATGGAATTGTCCTTGGGCCTTCCCACCCACCCTTATGTTGTATAAACAGGACATGAACACTTTAACAAACCCATCATTTCAGCGACAAAGTCTGCCACACGACTGTGACTGAAATGACTGGTTGGTTTGGTCCCCCACCAAAAAAGAAGCAATCAATCTCTCCTTGCACAAACTGCCTCTACAGAGGCAAGATGTCCACCTCCTCCTCATCGTCCGATTGCGCACCCCTTTCACTGTGTACATCCCCCTCCTCACAGATTATTAATTCGTCCCCACTGGAATCCACCATCTCAGGTCCCTGTGTACTTTCTGGAGGCAATTGCTGGTGAATGTCTCCACGGAGGAATTGATTATAATTCATTTTGATGAACATCATCTTCTCCACATTTTCTTGAAGTAAATTGCTGACAAGGTGAGCGGCTGCACTAAACACACTTTCAGAGTACACACTGGAGGGAGGGCAACTTAGGTAAAATAAAGCCAATTTGTGTAAGGGCCTCCAAATTGCCTCTTTTTCCTGCCAGTATACGTACGGACTGTCTGACGTGCCTACTTGGATGCGGTCACTCATATAATCCTCCACCATTCTTTCAATGGTGACAGAATCATTTGCAGTGACAGTAGGCGACATGTCAGTAATCGTTGGCAGGTCCTTCAGTCCGGACCAGATGTCAGCACTTGCTCCAGACTGCCCTGTATCACCGCCAGCAGGTGGACTCGGAATTCTTAGCCTTTTCCTCGCAGCCCCAGTTGCGGGAGAATGTGAAGGAGGAGCTGTTGACGGGTCACGTTCCGCTTGACTTGACAAGTGTCTCACCAGCAGGTCTTTGCACCTCTGCACACTTGTGTCTGCCAGAAAGAGAGATACAACGTAGGCTTTAAACCTAGGATCGAGCACGGTGGCCAAAATGTAGTGCTCTGATTTCAACAGATTGACCACCCTTGAATCCTGGTTAAGCGAATTCCCACATGCCTAGCGGAATCGCTCTGTTTTTGCTCCTCCTTCAATCTCTCCAGCTTCTTCTGCAAAAGCCTGATGAGGGGAATGTCCTAACTCAGGCTGGCAGTGTCTGAACTGACTTCACGTGCGGCAAGTTCAAAGGGTTGCAGAACCTTGCACAACGTTGAAATCATTGTCCACTGCGCTTGAGTCAGGTGCATTCCCCCTCCTTTGCCTATATCCTAGGCAGATGTATAGGCTTTAATGGCCTTTTGCTGCTCATCCATCCTCTGAAGCATATAGAGGGATGAATTCCACCTCGTTACCACCTCTTGCTTCAGATGATGGCGGGGCAGGTTCAGGAGTGTTTGCTGGTGCACCAGTCTTCGGCACACGGTGGCTGAATGCCGAAAGTGGCCCGCAATTCTTCGGGCCTCCGACAGCATCTCTTGCACGCCCCTGTCGTTTTTAAAAAATTCTGCACCACCAAATTCAATGTATGTGCAAAACATGAGACGTGCTGGAATTTGCCCACATGTAATGCACGCACAATATTGGTGGCGTTGTCCGATGTTGCAAATCCCCAGGAGAGTCCAATTGAGGTAATCCATTCTGCGATGATGTTCCTCAGTTTCCGTAAGAGGTTGTCAGCTGTGTGCCTCTTATGGAAAGCGGTGATACAAAGCGTAGCCTGCCTAGGAACGAGTTGGCGTTTGCGAGATGCTGCTACTGGTGCCGCCGCTGCTGTTCTTGCTGTGGGAGGCAATACATCTACCCAGTGGGCTGTCACAGTCATATAGTCCTGAGTCTGCCCTGCTCCACTTGTCCACATGTCCGTGGTTAAGTGGACATTGGGTACAACTGCATATTTTAGGACACTGGTGACTCTTTTTCTGAGGTCTGTGTACATTCTCAGTATCGCCGGCCTAGAGAAATGGAACCTAGATGGTATTTGGTACCGGGGACACAGTACTTCAATCAATTGTCTAATTCCCTGTGAATTAACGGTGGATACCGGACACACGTTTAACACCAACACAGCTGCCAAGGCCTGAGTTATCCGCTTTGCAGCAGGATGACTGCTGTGATATTTCATCTTCCTCGCAAAGGACTGTTGGACAGTCAATTGCTTACTGGAAGTAGTACAAGTGGTCTTCCGACTTCCCCTCTGGGATGACGATCGACTCCCAGCAGCAACAATAGCAGCGCCAGCAGCAGTAGGCGTTGCACTCAAGGATGCATCGGAGGAATCCCAGTCAGGAGAGGACTCGTCAGACTTGCCAGTGACATGGCCTGCAGGACTATTGGCTTTCCTGTTTAAGGAGGAAATTGACACTGAGGGAGTTGGTGGTGTGGTTTGCAGAAGCTTGGTTACAAGAGGAAGGGATTTAGTGGTCAGTGGACTGCTTCCGCTGTCACCCAAAGTTTTTGAACTTGTCAATGACTTCTGATGAATGCGCTCCAGGTGACGTATAAGGGAGGATGTTCCTAGGTGGTTAACGTCCTTACCCCTACTTATTACAGCTTGACAAAGGCAACACACGGCTTGACACCTGTTGTCCGCATTTCTGTTAAAATAATTCCACACCGAAGAGGTGATTTTTTATTTTTTATTTGACCAGGAATGTCAATGGCCATATTCGTCCCACGGACAACAGGTGTCTCCCCGGGTGCCTGACTTAAACAAACCACCTCATCATCAGAATCCTCCTTGTCAATTTCCTCCTGAGTGCCAGCAACACCCATATCCTCATCCTGGTGTACTTCAACAGTGACATCTTCAATTTGACTTCCAGGAACTGGACTGCGGGTGCTCCTTCCAGCACGTGCAGGGGGCGTGCAAATGGTGGAAGGTGCCACCTCTTCCCGTCCAGTGTTGGGAAGATCAGGCATCGCAACCGACACAATTGGACTCTCCTTGGGGATTTGTGATTTAGAAGAATGCACAGTTCTTTGCTGTGCTTTTGCCAGCTTAAGTCTTTTCATTTTTCTAGCGAGAGGATGAGTGCTTCCATCCTCATGTGAAGCTGAACCACTGGCCATGAACATAGGCCAGGGCCTCAGCCATTCCTTGTCACTCCGTATCGTAAATGGCATATTGGCAAGGTTACGCTTCTCATCAGACGCTTTTAATTTTGATTTTTGGGTCATTTTACTGAACTTTTGTTTTTTGGATTTTACATGCTCTCTACTATGACATTGGGCATCGGCCTTGGCAGACGACGTTGATGGCATTTCATCGTCTCGGCCATGACTAGTGGCAGCAGCTTCAGCACGAGGTAGAAGTGGATCTTGATCTTTCCCTATTTTACCCTCCACATTTTTGTTCTCCATTTTTTAATGTGTGGAATTATATGCCAGCAATATAATATATCAATAGCAATGGCCTACTGTACCGTACTGCTATATATATACTGGTGGTCAGCAAAATTCTGCACTGTCCTCCTACTATATACTGCGCACAACTACAATGCAGCACAGGTATGGATGGATAGTATACTTGACGACACAGAGGTAGAGCAATGAACTACTGTACCGTACTGCTATATATATACTGGTGGTCAGCAAAATTCTGCACTGTCCTCCTACTATATACTGCGCACAACTACAATGCAGCACAGGTATGGATGGATAGTATACTTGACGACACAGAGGTAGAGCAATGGACTACTGTACCATACTGCTATATATATACTGGTGGTCAGCAAAATTCTGCACTGTCCTCCTACTATATATTACAATGCAGCACAGATATGGATGGATAATATACTTGATGACACAGAGGTAGAGCAATGGACTACTGTACCGTACTGCTATATATATACTGGTGGTCAGCAAAATTCTGCACTGTCCTCCTACTATATACTGCGCACAACTACAATGCACCACAGGTATGGATGGATAGTATACTTGACGACACAGAGGTAGAGCAATGGACTACTGTACCATACTGCTATATATATATACTGATGGTCAGCAAAATTCTGCACTGTCCTACTACTATATACTACAATGCTGCACAGATATGGAGCGTTTTCAGGCAGAGAACATAGATATTTGCAGCACACTGAGCACAGATATTTGCAGCACACTGAACACAGAAACGCAGCCACGTCCTCTCGCTATCATCTCCAATGCACGACTGAAAATGGGGGCGACGTGCGGCTCTTTATATGCAATACAAATCTTGCGAGAATCCGACAGCGGGATGATGACGTTCGGGTGCGCTCGTGTTAACCGAGCAAGACGGGAAGATCCGAGGCTGCCTCGGAACCGTGTAAAATGGGTGAAGTTCGGGGGGGTTCGGATCCCGAGGAACCGAACCCGCTCATCTCTAATCTTCACTCTGTTTTCTCACAGAAAAACGGAGCTGGGTGCACCACTAGCGTAACATGCATCTCAGCGGGCACACAGAAATAGGGATTGTGGTGACTACAGTGAGCATATTGGCGTGTTTCACACTCAGTGCAACCGCATTGTCCGTACCACCCTAGTTATGGCCCTGATAATGTGAGTAAAGAATCAAATGCAGGAAATTAAATATCTTCAAACATTGTAGCTTGGGAGCACAGCCACATCATGATGGGGCTATAGCACTAACCTGTTCCTTAACTTCTCTTCTCCAGAAACCCTGGGATTTATTTTCTAATATTCGTGTTTGTGCCGATTTGTAGGGAGTTTGATCTCAAATTTTATCGGACTATTTTACTGCAACTTTTTTGAATCCATCTACGGTAATTTACTAAGCTGCCGAGTTTATCGATGTGATTCGTATTGTCGGGCAGTGTTTTACAGGAGTGATTAGTAAAACACTGCCAGACATAACACAATGAAGTCCGTCCGGATCAGTGAGATCCATGCAGGGCTTCATTGTGCACATTATGAGAAGTGTTTAAATACTGTAGTTAAAAATAAAAATAAAAAATTGCGTGGCATCCCCCCTCCTATGTATAACCAGCCTCGGGCTCTTTGAGCCGGCCCTGGTTGTAAAAATACAGGGGGAAAAATGCGTAGGGTCCCCCCATATTTATACAACCAGCACCGGGCTCTGCGTCCGGTCCTGGTTCAAAAAATACAGGGGACAAAAGATGTAGGGGTCCCCCGTATTTTTTAAACCAGCACCGGGCTCCACTAGCCAGAGAGGTAATGCAACAGCCAGGGGACACTTTTATATAGGTCCCTGCGGCCGTGGCATTACCCTCCCAACTAGTCACCCCTGGCCGGGGTTCCCTGGAGGAGTGGGGACCCCTTAAATTAAGGCGTCCCCCTCCCCCTCCAGCCACCCAAGGGCCAGGGATGAAGCCGGAAGCTGTCCCCCCATCCGTGGGCGTTGAATGGGAGGCTGATAGCCTTTGTGTAAAAAAAAAAAGAATATTGTTTTTTGTGGTAGAGAACCAGGACCGGACGCAGATCCCGGTGCTGGTTGTATAAATATGGGGGACCCTACGCAATTTTACCCCTGTATTTTTACAACCATGGGCGGCTGGTTATGATTAGAAGGGGGGACCCCACGCAATTTTTTTAATAACTTTTTAAGGAAAACAGACCCTTTCCCACAGATAAGCATGCACGGATCTCACTGATCCGTGCATGACTATCCAAACACGCCAGGAAAAAGCAGGTCTATTTTTTTGCTGCTTTTTTTTACGATTTGCAAAAAAATACGACCGCAATTGAGCATTCACTGACAAACACCAAAATACGAATGAACAAACAGCCGCGTTTGACCGATGGTCTATTCATTCGTATTTCTGCCCTCTGAAGTGAAAACCATTATGAATAGCCCCAACACTGCCGAGATTTGTGTTTGTGTAAATTCCTGTGTTGACACTTTTGAAAAAAAAGAAAAGAAACTCAGACAAAATCGGGACATTAGTAAATAGACCCCCCCAGTCTTTGCTGCATCCTCCAGTAGAATGGCAGACATTTTGTACAGACCAGGGATTTCCTCAAATACTGATACTCCTGTCTACATTTGGCCACTTAAGAAGTTTAGTTTATATTAGAATTTTAGAACTAACGCATACACTTTTTCAGAATTATTTAATATAATTGGAGAACAAATCTGTACATTACATCTAACCATTGTGGTTGAAATATAGGATATATAGGATAGTGATAGTGAGTGTGTACTAGATTAAGACATTTCTATAGCATACACCTGACATATTACATAATAGTGAAGTCAAGGTACAGAATTACCTTTTTTCCTAAAAACATTTTAAATAAAGACTTCTCAGATTATATTACATAAAGATACCTTTAATTCAGATAAAAGAAATTACATTCCACACAAAAAATAAATGGAACTTAAATGGCATTAGAATGCATCCGCAACTCTGCTTATTTATTTTACCAAGGGACAACATTTCCCTCCCAATCCAAAACAATCCCATTATGTTTCTGAGAGAGATTGTCCATCACCTTGATTATTCCATTTACACTCTGGTCGACCGTGAGGGTAGCCTAGAAACAACATAGATATAAAAATGAATCACCATAGCAGAAAATTACTTAAATACTGTAAGCATACTCATAAATTAACATGCAATTTTATAATTTAAAGAGGAACTAGTATTTAAAGGGGTTGTACTCCTTTTACCTTGCAGCAGATAAGGTGGGGGAGAGTGCATTATATGTAGTTTACAGCTGGTTTAAATGCTTTTCTACTCTATTTTACTTTTATACTACTTTACATTTGTCTAATAGAGGTATTTATGAATAAATGTATAATTATTTGTTGAAAATAAAAATATATACATACCTTCCAACTGTCTCACAGGCAGTGGGAGAGTCTTATTTTTCTGGGATTGTCCCACTGTCCCATCCACAGGCTACACCCACCTAGGGCCGGTGCTATTGTGTTTGTTAACTCCATGCAAACAATAAATTTGCGCCCTCCCATACTATACAAAGGGACAGTGTGTGCCGGAAGAAGAGGGTGTGGTCTCAAAAGAAAAAGGGCATGGCCACACCAAAGTACCCCCATTGCAAATTACGCCACACACTACCACAATCTTATTTACATTCACCACACGTAGTGCCCTCGATTCATATAACACAACACAGTAGTGCTCCTTATTCACGTTATGCTACTGTGTGCATTACGCTTACACATAATACCCACAGTAGTAGTGGAGCTCATAAACCTAATGCCCACAGTAATAACGCCTGTTATACATTATGGCCACAGAGGTAGTGCCACTTCTACACATAATGCCCACAGTAGTAGTGCTGCTTATACACATTATGCCCACAGTAGTAGCACCATTTATGCACATAATGCCCACAGTAGTACCGCCGCCTCAGTGGCGTCATGAGGTGGGTGCGGGGGGTGCGGCCCGCACCCGGGTGTTACCCTTCAATAGGGTGACACCAAAACGAGCCGCACACTCACATGCACCCCCATCCCCTGACATGAAAATGCCTGGTGCACAGCTGCGTCCACACCCCCTCCTCCTAGGCCCCGGCTCCTAAGGCCCGACACTCTCATCTGTCAGTGAGATCAGCAGGTAGCAGCCACAGACCCGTGCAGGCAGTGCACTGGCCACCCCTCCCCTCTCCTCCAGCGTCCACTCTCTCCTCATTCCGGGTCCTGACTGAGCCTGACACACGCAAGCTCCGCCCCCAGACTGTAACTATACGAGCATGTAGTTGCTGCTGATGTTGCTGCATGATGCCAGGTAACTTCTATAGTGGCTCTCCATGTCCATGATGAGCAGAATCGATTTCTGATGTGTGTATTTGTCTGTATGGGGGTGAATGTGGAATGTATAAATTGTTGGATTACTGAGTGCTGTGGGGGATGGGGGGGGGGTAATTTGTGCTGTGTGAGCATACTATGGGTGCATTTCGAGTGTAGTATGGGTGCTGTGTGACATAGTATGGGTGCTGTGTGAGCGTAGTATGGGTGCAGTTTGAGTGTAGTATGGGTGCTGTGTGACGTAGTATGGGTGCTGCTGTGTGACGTAGTATGGGTGCTGTGTGTGAGCGTAGTATGGGTGCTGTGTGTGAGCGTATTATGGGTGCTGCTGTGTGAGCGTAGTATGGGTGCTGCTGTGTGAGTGTAGTATGGGTGCTGTGTGACGTAGTATGGGTGCTACTGTGTGAGCGTAGTATGGGTGCAGTTTGAGTGTAGTATGGGTGCTGCTGTGTGAGCGTAGTGTGGATGCTGTGTGAGCATAGTATGGGTGTTGCTGTGTGAGTGTAGTATGAGTGCTGCTGTGTGAGCGTAGTGTGTATGCTGTTTGAGCGAAGTATGGGTGCTGCTGTGTGAGTGTAGTATGAGTGCTGTTGTGTGAGCGTAGTGTGGATGCTGTTTGAGCGAAGTATGGGTGGTGCTGTATGAGTGTAGTATGGATGCAGTTTGAGTGTAGTATGGGTGCTGTGTTACGTAGTATGGGTGCTGCTGTGTGAGCGTAGTGTGGATGCTGTGTGAGCGAAGTATGGGTGCTGCTGTGTGAGGGGAACGTTTTGTCAGCTGATAGGGTGGGTGGATCAATGTGCTAATGGGTGTTGCAGTGATCGTGCACAGCAAAAAAAATTGTGGGTCCCAGGGACTCCTCACTTTAAAAAATTGGGGTCCTACTCAACTATTTTTGTGTCATATCACATATTATGGGATGTGAGGGCAGGCAGTACTGGGGGTTTTAAGGGGGTAAGGGTAGATAGAAGTTTGGGCAGTACTAGGGGAATGGAGGCGGGTAGGGATAGGAAATACTTGGGCAGGGGGGATAAGCAGGCAATAGGATCTCTGTGACATTGCACTGGGTGTATACATATTATGATTCTGGGTGTATATTATACACACACACACATTTATATATATATATATATATATATAATATGTAGCATATGGTTCAACACTCCATTAAACAGAAAAACTGTGTCTGGTGCCCTCACAAACTATATATTCATAGCATATTCAAAACAGTGCAGCACTTCTGGCTATAGGGGGTAATTCCAAGATGATCGCAGCAGGATTTTTGTTAGCAATTGGGCAAAACCATGGTGGTCATTCCGAGTTGATCGCTCGTTATTTTTTTTCGCAACGGAGCGATTAGTCGCTAATGCGCATGCGCAATGTCCGCAGTGCGACTGCGCCAAGTAAATTTGCTATGCAGTTAGGTATTTTACTCAGGGCATTAGGAGGTTTTTTTCTTCGTTCTGGTGATCGTAATGTGATTGACAGGAAGTGGGTGTTTCTGGCCGGAAACTGGCCGTTTTATGGGAGTGTGTGAAAAAAAGCTACTGTTTCTGGGGAAAACGCGGGAGTGGCTGAAGAAACGGGGGAGTGTCTGGGCGAACGCTGGATGTGTTTGTGACGTCAAACCAGGAACGAAACTGACTGAACTGATCGCAGATGCCGAGTAAGTCTGGAGCTACTCAGAAACTGCTAAGAAGTGTCTATTCGCAATTCTGCTAATCTTTCGTTCGCAATTTTGATAAGCTAAGATTCACTCCCAGTAGGCG
Source organism: Pseudophryne corroboree (assembly GCF_028390025.1). Classification (NCBI taxonomy): domain Eukaryota; kingdom Metazoa; phylum Chordata; class Amphibia; order Anura; family Myobatrachidae; genus Pseudophryne; species Pseudophryne corroboree. The sequence continues at coordinate 203,369,947 of NC_086454.1, forward strand.
GCGGCTTAGCGTGTGCAAAGCTGCTAAAAGCAGCTTGCGAGCGAACAACTCGGAATGAGGGCCCATGTGCACTGCAGGGGAGGCAGATATAACATGTGCAGAGAGAGTTAGATTTGGGTGGGGTGTGTTCAATCTGCAATCTAATTTGCAGTGTAAAAATATAGCAGCCAGTATTTACCCTGCACAGAAATAAAATAACCCACCCAAATCTAACTCTCCCTGCAAATGTTATATCTGACCCCCCCCCCCCCCCCTGCAGTGCACATGGTTTTGCCCAATTGCTATCAAAAATCCTGCTGCGATCAACTTGGAATTACCCCCATAGACAGACGACACTTGACACAGGCAGTTGGAGAGCGATTCTCCTACTGCCCAGAGCAGTAAGGGGGAGCCGGCATTGGGGAATAATCAGGGGTAGTGGGAAGCAGTGCTCTCGCTCACCGTAGTTTTTGCAATAATGTTTAGGCCGCTAGCGGGTGCGTGTGTATGCAGCATCCATGACTGTTGGCATAACTATGGATTTTGGGCCTAATTCAGCATCAGTAGTAGTTTTGCTAAAAGTAGCAAAACTACAACTGCTTTCTCTAGCATGAGGGGGGGCCGCCCAGCACAGGGCAAGGCCGCCCCACATACCAGGTCCGCTCCCCCGCTGATAAGCAAGCGCATTGCTATACAGAGATGCACTCGAATTTTAAGGTTAGCCCCCTGCCTCCGCAGTCTAGCTGTGAAGGCAGTCGCCAGGCTGCCATCTTTTGGGTCACAGCGGCTGCATGACGGAAAGGTCCGAAAACATCGATGCCCCATCACCACGCCCCCCCCCCCCCCTTCACCAGAATTCTGTGTGGTGTGATAGGGGAGGAGGTCCATGGGGGGTGACACCAACGCTAGTGACGCCTCTGCGCCGCCTATACACATAATGACCACGGTTGTAGCACCACTTTTACACATAATGCCCACAGTAGTAGTGACACTTAAACACATAATACTCATAGTAGTAGCGCCACTTACGCATTATACCCACAAAAGTAGCACCGCGTACACATATAATGGCGACAGTAGCAGTGCTCCTTATAAATAATGCCTGCAGTAGTAGTGCCACTTATACACATAGGAAGTTATAGAGGTATGGACACAAAGCAGCAGTTGTATGCATATTGGTCATTGTGATTCACAAGTGCTGCTGCAGCAAGATTTTAGTTGCAAAGTGAGTGGCTGGAGGACAGCGTTTCGGGGTGGTAACGGGGAATGGTCATGGCCACCTTGCGTAGTTTTCTTGGCTTGCATTTATTAAAAGCTGTGATCACACTTGCTACAGGAGAGACCTGTGCATTCCAGGAGAGCAGCTCAGCCTGCGAGTCTTCAGAGACATTCAGGCTCTGCAAGGTGACTCGATGTGCAACAATGTTAGCAATGTTTCAGCTATCATGCAGCGCCGTATGCAAAAGATGCTATCGCAGTGGGCGTCTTTTTAAACAGGTTAGCTGCTACCCTTATTAGCATATAATCGCAATTGCATACAACAAATAATTGCAACAGGACAAGGAGAAACAACCACACCTGAATGACCCCCATAATGCCCACAGTAATAGCACCCCCTATACATAATGCCCACAGTAGCAGTGCCATTTATACACATAGGACCTTATTTAGAGATGGACACAGAACGCTGCATACGCAGACATACATCTCCTCACATGCTGGGAGCAGTCCATGACAACCAGCTTGTGTGAGGCCACCTACAAATGCGTCTGCAATTAGATTGTGGACACATCAGAACTAAGGTTGACCCCTAGCAATGCAGCCTGGCAGTGCTGTCAGGCGGTCAGCCACCATTTTTTTTATCTGAGCGGCTGCATGTGATGTCATGCAGCCACCCCGAAAACAGTCCATTTGGCCTTGCCACCCCCCCCAACGCCACGTCGCCACCCTGCGAACACCTGCCGATGTCAATCACATTGTGGTCACATCCATTTGGGATACACAGCAATGTGTGGGGTTGCGCAGCCATGATGCAGCCACTGCGCATGCACAGTTTGCCTCCATTGGAAAACTGCACTGCGTGCTGTATTAGCATAATTCAAACACACAAACACTTTCTCTCTCACTCACTCTCTTTCCCTCCACTTACATAACAAAAATGACTGACTGGCTGGATCTGTAGCAGGTCATCCTATCCCTCTGATATACAGCAGATCTAGTCCCGTGTAGGTCTGCCCCTTCCCTCCCATGAAACATTGCCTTTTTTCAGGCCCTAATCACTGATGCTTTGGGGGGTGGGGGGTGGATGCTACATTCAAGCTGCCGGCGCTGCTACCTGTTATACAGCGTGACAGATGCAGTGGCAACCGGTAGCAACTGTGGACATCAGCAGGGAGAGTGCCTCTCCAGCCTGACAACTCCCTGCTTTGCATCCCTTTGCTGAGCAGGTTGCATCGGCCCTGCACAGCAGAGCAGCAGGTTAGCAGTGGATGATAGATGGTATCAATTCACAGTGGAGCGAGATCATGGGTGCTGTCCAGCATCTCGGAGAGTGCTGGGCACGACCCCAAAGCATACTTACCTACATTGTATTTCTCCACTCCAGGAGAAGCCCGGAGAGGAGACGCTGCAGGTGTCTTCGGGGGGCGGGACTGGACTGTGACATCACTAAGCTCCGCCCCCGCATCGGGAAATTCCACAATTCGTGGGAAGGGGGCGGGGCTAAAATGACTCAATTTGCGTCATTTTAACCCCTTCTCCACCCGACGGACCCGTGGGAGGTTATCTCTCCATTCTGCTCGCATCACTAGGGTTCTTGGCTTGCATTTATTAAAAGCTGTGATCACACTTGCTACAGGAGAGGCCTGTGCATTCCAGGAGAGCAGCTCAGCCTGTGTGGGGTTGCGCAGCCATGATGCAGCCACTGCAGCTTCCGGGAGAGTAGGTAAGTATGCCCCAAAGTGATGCAACTGTGGGTGCCATCAGGCTCCACCCATTTCATTGATGCTTTGTCACCTTTTTAGCGTGCACTGGGTCCCACTTCTGATGCCTCCAATACTGGGAGGTATGGTTTATGTATTTTATGTGAAGATATTACTTGATCAGCTTACAGAGATCTGCATTTAGCATAGTACCATTCTTTTCATCTGTTAAATAAGAAGGATCTCTTCTTAATAGAAGGGTCAATCTTTCATGTCCGATGTCACAACTGAGGGCCTGAGCTGACGGGAGGCAGCCTCAGTTGTAGGGGCTGAGATGTACCGGAACCTGGGAGGTTGTATCAGACCCCTGGACATGTAAGTAACATAAATAATAACTGCCCGAAGGCGTGACCACGACAACTTGGATAAAAGTCAATGATGTTTATTATGACAACTCCGCAACACAGCAGCAGTAAAAGAAAACGTAAAAGTCAGCAAAGAATAAATACAGTTCCTGGGTACTACAGGATGGCTGGAGCCACAGGGCACTGGTAGTGTGAGATAGTTCTTATGATCTTCTAGATGGAAAGTCCTTACCAGGCCCGACTGTAGCAATGGAGATAACCCAGGATTGTGCCAGCTGGTGTTCCAGGAAAAGCTGGGTTGCTGAAGATAAAACAGCTGCTGTGGATACTGGCTGGAACCAGACTGTTGTTAGCACGGAGTGGATACTGGCTGGAACCAGTTAAATAATAAATGAACTTGGGAGCGATGAAATAATAATACCGGTGGAGAGTGGTAAAGTGTAGAAAGGACACCGGCCCTTTAAGGGAAGCTGTACTCTGCTGGAAGCTGAGCTGGAAGCAGGTAATGTAGTAGCTGGAAACAGATGAATCCACAATGGATTGGAGAGTCAGGCTACACCGCAGGTGGAATGCTGGTGCGGGTCTCTATGGTGGAAGTCTTGAGACAGGAGCTGGAACCTGGAAGACAATCACAGGAGAGAGACAAACAGGAACTAGGTTTGACAACCAAAGCACTGACGCCTTCCTTGCTCAGGCACAGTGTATTTATACCTGCAGCAAGGAAGGGATTGGCTAGGCAATTATGCAGATTATCAATACTGAGAACAGATTGGTGGAAATGATCAGCTGACAGAATCCAAGATGGCTGCGCCCATGCAGACACTTGGAGGGAAGTTTGGTTTGTAATCCATGTGGTAATGAAAACAGTAATGGCGGCGCCGGCCACCGGAGACAGGAGGCGCCAGGCTGACAGATGCACATCCAACCACGCGGACACAGCGGAGGCCGCGGCTGACGTAATCGCCACTCAGACACTCTGCATGCAGAAGTTCAGGGACGGCGGCGGAGGCCGCGGGAGACGCCATGCCAGGTGTAATATGGCGTTTACTGTGACAGCGTCCCAGAGTGACAGGAGAGGATACAGGAATGTACACATCAGGATAACAGATGGGATCCGGTCCTGGAGCGCTGAGCCAGCCTTAGGAGGCATCTGATGGGTAAGAAATGGCGTCCAGATACCCGGATCGTGACAGCACCCCCCCCTTTAGGAGTGGCCCCAGGACACTTCTTTGGCTTTTGAGGAAACTTGGAATGGAATCTCCGGACCAAGGCAGGAGCATGGACATCAGAAGCATTGGTCCATGAACGTTCCTCAGGACCATAACCCTTCCAGTCAATAAGATATTGTAGTTGACCGTAACGGTGACGTGAGTCCAGGATCTTGGCCACTTCATACTCAACGCCTCGTTGAGTTTGGACTTTCGGAGTTGGAGGAAGTGAGGAATGAAACCGATTCAAGATCAGCGGTTTCAACAGGGAAACATGGAATGTCCTGGGTATTTTTAAGAAGGGAGGCAACTGGAGTCTGTAAGCAACAGGATTGATGACTTGTTCAATCTTGAAAGGACCGATATAGCGAGGTGCAAACTTCATACTGGGAACTCTTAACCTCAAATTCTTCGTGGATAACCATACCCGATCACCCACCTTGAGAGCAGGAACTGCTCGACGCTTCTTATCCGCAAACTTCTTGTACCTGAACGATGCCTTGAGCAGAGCTGATCGTACGCTCTTCCAGATATTGGCAAACTGATGCAAGGTGATATCCACTGCGGGAACAGAAGTTGCTGGAAGCGGTTGGAACTCAGGGACTTTAGGGTGGAATCCAAAGTTAGTGAAGAATGATGTTGAAGCAGATGAAGAATGATACTGGTTGTTATGACAGAACTCGGCCCAGGGAAGTAATTGAACCCAGTCATCTTGAGAGGAGGACACATAGATGCGGAGGAAGGCCTCCAAGTCCTGATTCACCCTCTCGGTTTGACCATTGGTCTGAGGATGGTAAGCCGTGGAAAACTTTAGCTTGACTTGGAGGACTTGACATAAACTTCGCCAGAATTTGGCTGTGAATTGAACTCCTCGATCTGAGATAATTTCTTCAGGAAGACCGTGGAGTCGGAAGATCTCTTGTATGAATACTTGAGCCAACTTGGAAGCTGACGGAAGACCGGTGAGAGGAATGAAGTGTGCCATCTTGGTGAACCGGTCAACTACCACCCAGATGGTATTGAACTTGTTGCACATGGGTAAGTCTGTAATGAAATCCATCGACAAGTGGGTCCATGGTCGACGGGGAACGGATAGTGGAACCAGTTGCCCCGCAGGCGACTGGCGGGATACTTTATGTTGGGCACACTTTGGGCAAGATGCAATAAACTCCAAGACGTCCTTTTTCAGAGTTGGCCACCAATAGGACCTAGAGATATACTCCAGGGTTTTTTGGATACCTGTATGTCCGGAAAAACGGGAAGCATGGGCCCAATGCATGAGCTTCTTCCTTAGCATCGGCTTCACAAAACTTTTCCCTGATGGGGGCGTAGAGTCCATCCCTACCGTGGAGAATGCCAACGGACTTATAATAGGATGCTTGTCTGAAGACTCTGACTCATTTTCTTGCTCCCATGAGCGGGAAAGGGCATCGGCCTTGCGATTCTGAGAGCCCGGACAGAACTGGAGTTTAAAATCGAACCTGGAAAAGAAAAGTGCCCATCTGGCCTGACGAGGGTTGAGACATTGTGCGCCTTTCAAATATAGAAGGTTCTTGTGGTCTGTAAGGATGGTGATTGAATGAGAAGCTCCCTCCAACAGATATCTCCACTCCTCTAGAGCGAGCTTGATGGCTAGCAACTCCTGGTCGCCAATGGCATAGTTGCGCTCCGCTGGGGAGAACTTCCGTGAGAAGAAACTGCAAGGATGTAAATGGCCATCTTTAGCCCTCTGAGATAACACCGCTCCTACTCCAACGGAGGAGGCATCCACCTCTAGGATGAAAGGAGAGTCGATGTCAGGCTGTTTCAGGACAGGCGCAGAGATGAACCTCTGTTTTAAAAGATGAAAAGCTTGCATGGCTTCTTCAGACCACTTGGACGGGTTAGCACCCTTCTTGGTGAAAGCAGTAATAGGCGCCACAATGGTGGAAAAGTCTCGTATAAACTTTCGGTAATAATTGGCGAACCCTAAGAACCTCTGGACCCCTTTGAGGGTTAAGGGTACCGGCCAATTCTGAATTGCTTGTAGTTTCTCAGGATCCATCTCTAGTCCGGAACCGGACACAATGTACCCTAGAAACGGAATGGACTTGACTTCAAAGACGCATTTCTCTAATTTGCAATAGAGATGATTGACACGGAGACGGGACAGAACCTCCTTTACCCAAAAATGATGTTCCTCTAAATTGTTGGCAAAAATGAGGATATCATCTAGATAGACCACGACATGACGGTATAGAATGTCTCTGAAGATCTCATTGACGAAATGCTGGAAGACAGCTGGAGCATTGCTCAATCCGAAGGGCATGACGAGGTACTCATAATGTCCGTCACGGGTGTTAAATGCGGTCTTCCACTCGTCACCCTCACGGATCCGGATGAGATTGTATGCACCTCGCAAGTCCAGCTTTGTAAAGATGGTAGCTCCGCTAACTCTGTCAAAGAGCTCAGTAATCAGGGGTAAAGGATAACGGTTCTTGATGGTAATGTCGTTCAAACCTCTGTAGTCGATGCACGGCCGCAGACCACCATCTTTCTTTTTTACAAAAAAGAAGCCTGCGCCGGCTGGAGAAGAAGAAGGTCGAATGAACCCCTTTGCTAGGTTCTCTTTAATATATTCCTCCATAGAATGCGTCTCAGGCAGAGACAACGGATAAGTTCGGCCTCGAGGTGGAACCTTCCCTGGAACGAGATCAATCGGACAGTCCCATTCTCTATGAGGAGGAAGGATATCAGCAGAAGCTTTACTGAACACATCCGTGAAATCTTGATATGGAGGAGGTGGAACATCAGACGACCTGGGGGAGGAAGAACAGACAGGCAATACTTTAAACAAACATGTCTCAGCACAGGAGGAACCCCATGCCAGGATTTGCGTAGTCGTCCAATCAATTGTAGGATTGTGAAGACGGAGCCATGGAAGGCCCAGGACCACAGGATGTGTGGCTCTTGGAATCACTAAAAGTGAAATAAGTTCGGAATGAAGAACTCCCACTCTCAGACGAACTGGTAGAGTCCTTAGAGCAATAACAGTATCAAAAATTTTACTGCCATCCACGGCAGTTAAGGAAAAGGAGGAAGGAAGTCTCTCGGTGGGTAGGGACCACCGTTTAACATAGGCTTCAGTAATAAAGTTCCCAGCTGCTCCGGAATCAAGGAGGGCAATGACGTTCCGATAACGTTGAGCAACTTGAAGCGAGACTGGGAGATTACAATCATGAGGAGAAGGAGAGGAGATCATTACTCCTAGCCGGCCCTCTCCTGGGCGAGCTAGGGTTTGGAGTTTTCCCGGACGTTCGGGACAGGCATTGATGGTGTGAGACGGAGCTGCACAGTAAAGACAAAGAGACTCAGAGAGACGTCTTCGGCGCTCAGCAGGAGTTAAACGGGAACGGACAATTTGCATGGGCTCATCTTTAGATGGTGACAGTTGACGAGGAGGAGGAGCAGAAGATTTTGGAGCAGATGATCTTCCACGCTCAGTTGCTCTCTCTCTGAAACGTAAATCAACTTTCGTGCAGAGTGAGATTAGCTCATCTAACTTAGAAGGTAAGTCTCTGGTAGCTAACTTATCTTTAATAAGCTCAGATAAGCCATGCCAGAATGCAGCATACAGGGCCTCGTCGTTCCATGCCAGTTCGGATGCCAGGATCTGGAACTGTATCAGATATTGTCCTACAGTACGTGACCCCTGGCGTAAACGGAGAATCTCGGATGAAGCTGAGGTTACCCGGCCTGGCTCGTCGAAGATGCGCCTGAATGTTGACACGAATGCAGTGTAAGAAGATAGCAGGGTGTCGGACCTCTCCCATAACGGTGATGCCCAGTCAAGGGCGGAGCCACTGAGAAGAGAGATGATGTAGGCAATTTTTGTACGGTCACTGGGAAAATTGCCAGGTTGTAGCTCAAACTGAATCTCACACTGGTTGAGAAATCCCCTGCAGAATCTTGGAGATCCGTCAAATTTTGCTGGCGTTGGAAGATGAAGACGTGGAGCAGAAATGGGTAAGGTGGGTGGGGTTATAGCTGGAGTCACTGTGGTTGACGCACCAGATGCGCCTGATCCACGGAGAGTTGTCTGAATCCCATCCAGCAGAGTAGAGAGATCCTGGAGACAGCGGATGATGTGGCCCTGTGCAGCCTCCTGATGTTCTAGTCGGGCTGCCAGTTCTTGCATCGGCCTGGCCGCTTGATCCTGGTCTCCGGCTGGATTCATTAGGTCAGTGCTTACTGTCACAACTGAGGGCCTGAGCTGACGGGAGGCAGCCTCAGTTGTAGGGGCTGAGATGTACCGGAACCTGGGAGGTTGTATCAGACCCCTGGACATGTAAGTAACATAAATAATAACTGCCCGAAGGCGTGACCACGACAACTTGGATAAAAGTCAATGATGTTTATTATGACAACTCCGCAACACAGCAGCAGTAAAAGAAAACGTAAAAGTCAGCAAAGAATAAATACAGTTCCTGGGTACTACAGGATGGCTGGAGCCACAAGGCACTGGTAGTGTGAGATAGTTCTTATGATCTTCTAGATGGAAAGTCCTTACCAGGCCCGACTGTAGCAATGGAGATAACCCAGGATTGTGCCAGCTGGTGTTCCAGGAAAAGCTGGGTTGCTGAAGATAAAACAGCTGCTGTGGATACTGGCTGGAACCAGACTGTTGTTAGCACGGAGTGGATACTGGCTGGAACCAGTTAAATAATAAATGAACTTGGGAGCGATGAAATAATAATACCGGTGGAGAGTGGTAAAGTGTAGAAAGGACACCGGCCCTTTAAGGGAAGCTGTACTCTGCTGGAAGCTGAGCTGGAAGCAGGTAATGTAGTAGCTGGAAACAGATGAATCCACAATGGATTGGAGAGTCAGGCTACACCGCAGGTGGAATGCTGGTGCGGGTCTCTATGGTGGAAGTCTTGAGACAGGAGCTGGAACCTGGAAGACAATCACAGGAGAGAGACAAACAGGAACTAGGTTTGACAACCAAAGCACTGACGCCTTCCTTGCTCAGGCACAGTGTATTTATACCTGCAGCAAGGAAGGGATTGGCTAGGCAATTATGCAGATTATCAATACTGAGAACAGATTGGTGGAAATGATCAGCTGACAGAATCCAAGATGGCTGCGCCCATGCAGACACTTGGAGGGAAGTTTGGTTTGTAATCCATGTGGTAATGAAAACAGTAATGGCGGCGCCGGCCACCGGAGACAGGAGGCGCCAGGCTGACAGATGCACATCCAACCACGCGGACACAGCGGAGGCCGCGGCTGACGTAATCGCCACTCAGACACTCTGCATGCAGAAGTTCAGGGACGGCGGCGGAGGCCGCGGGAGACGCCATGCCAGGTGTAATATGGCGTTTACTGTGACAGCGTCCCAGAGTGACAGGAGAGGATACAGGAATGTACACATCAGGATAACAGATGGGATCCGGTCCTGGAGCGCTGAGCCAGCCTTAGGAGGCATCTGATGGGTAAGAAATGGCGTCCAGATACCCGGATCGTGACAGCCGATAGAGAGTGGTAGTACATGTTGATGTTCAGAATGTCAATATGATCTGGATGAGGACATTCACAATGTCAACACTGACAGACGGCATGTCAACCATGCAAATTTGCAGAAGTCAGATGAGTATTCTAACCGTAGCTTAACCCTGAAATCCTGGAAGATAATAAAATTGGCTGTTGGCATTCTATTGGCAATAAATTGCCAACATTACATTTTATAAAGTTGGAGAAAATGTCTTTGAGACAAATGATGCAACTTGGCGTGGCACTAAATAAGTGGATTGTGATGTACAATCTTTAACAGAAGACATACTCTACTGTAATAAGAATAATATTTATATAGTACTTCTGAGAGTTTCAGAAAGTGAGAGATTTGATAAGGTTTTTCATTTTTTTTTAAAGTGGCAATCATTTACACAGCAAGATCAACCTGGTTTTTCAGTGTAAATGATTGCCATTTAAAAAAAAAACTGCAAAACCTTACCAAATCTCTCACTTTCTGAAACTCTTACTCTATTACATTTGGCCCTTGGTGTTTACACTTTTCCTGTCAGATGAAGGGTGTGATTCACTAAGGATTGCAAATGCAAAGTTGCTTGCAGCAGCTTTGCAATTGCAGTCCTTAGCAATGCAAATGTAGGAGAAAGTGCATGCCACCCTGCATTTACGATGTTCATCTGCGATGCCAGGTATAGTAAGCTTCCGCTTTCTCAGCCTTGCTGTCGCAGTGCGGCTTCCAAGGCCAAGGTAACTGGGGGCCAGATGTAATGGCATGCGAGACGGCTGGAGCTGGTTGGTTTTGCCTGGCAAACGTTAGCTGCTTTAAAAAAAAACATACGAGTTCGGCAAAATGCCCAAGTTTTGCCCAACGCCGGCCATCCCTCCCCACGAACTCCTCTGCCTTTAAGTCAGGCAGAGGTGTTTGCATATCTGCACCGTGATCGCAGGACCCCTTCTGCACATGCACAGAACGGGACTCAAACATTGGGAAAGTGCAGTAAGGATTGCATCAGCGATCCTTACTGAATTAGCCCCTAAGTGTCCCACAGACACCTTAGTATAGTCATGTATACATTAATTAAATGCAATTACAATATTAATAAAACTTTAGCTTTTTTTATTATAAAACCTGGAGTATTGCAGTTTTAGATAGAACAAATTGCTCAGAATATAGGTGGTCATTCCGAGTTGTTCGCTCGTTATTTTTCTTTCGCAACGGAGCAATTAGTCGCTAATGCGCATGCGCAATGTCCGCAGTGCGACTGCGCCAAGTAAATTTGCTATGCAGTTAGGTATTTTACTCACGGCATTACAAGGTTTTTTCTGCGTTCTGGTGATCGTAATGTGATTGACAGGAAGTGGGTGTTTCTGGGCGGAAACAGGCCGTTTTATGGGTGTGTGCGAAAAAACGCTACCGTTTCTGGGAAAAACGCGGGAGTGGCTGGAGAAACGGAGGAGTGTCTGGGCGAACGCTGGGTGTGTTTGTGACGTCAAACCAGGAACGACAAGCACTGAACTGATCGCAGATGCCGAGTAGGTCTGGTGCTACTCAGAAACTGCTAAGAAGTGTCTATTCGCAATTCTGCTAATCTTTCGTTCGCAATTTTGATAAGCTGAGATTCACTCCCAGTAGGCGGCGGCTTAGCGTGTGCAAAACTGCTAAAAGCAGCTTGCGAGCGAACAACTCGGAATGAGGGCCATAGTCTCTCAGACAGGTACAGTACTACCGAAATGCATGCAAGTACTATGCAATGGTTACCTAGCCTATTTTGTGTTTTGTCTTGTACTTTTTCTGGACACTATTATAACCTTGATAGTTCCCATTTTACTTGTATTTTACCTTAATTCATATTTGTCTTCTTTTCGGAGATCCCAGAGGGAAGGGCCAAGTGATTAGTGCTGTGGCCATGTTGATGCGATCAGCTTCAGGGCCAAAGCTCTGATTTGTGCCATCAATCAGGGGCGGGCAGACCATGATAACACTTTTTGAGGCTCAGAGCCGGCCTAAGGCATAGGCAAACTAGGCAAATGCCTAAGACATTTGGTATTCCTAGGGGCAGAAGCAGCGTCTGCTGATTAAAGCGATATGCAGCTTGCCTATATTCTCTGTATTCCTGGAAATCACTGTAATGTAGCATTTTGTATGCAGATACAGCCACAGTCGCATACAGAATATAGGCATGTCGCATATAATTTTAATCAGCAGAAGCTGCTTGTGCATCCTAGCCACATAGTAATGCAAATAAGACGTATTTTCATCAAAAAAGGTACCCGACGTTAGCAGAGCTGCCAGCTGACTCTCGCCAGGCATCTCCTGCTGCATGGCGTATTGAGGAAAGATGTATGAGGAAACATCTGTATCCAAGTAGAGGCAGAGGTCACAGTGTTAGCTGCCTTGTGAGTGCTGTGTACAGGTTGGTTGGTTGTGCAGTAGTGTTCGGCATATGTGTAAGGGGCATTATGTGTGTCATTATGTTTATAAGGGCACTAATAATGTGCGGCATATGTGAAAAGGACATTATGTGTATAAGGGCATTAATAGTGTGCGTCATATGTGTAAGGGACATTATGTGTATGAGGGCATTAATAAAGGATGGCATAATGTGTAAGTTGCATTATGTTTATAAGGACATTAATAATGTGTGTCATATTTGTAAGTGGTATTACTGTGTGGTGTTATGTGTATACATGCATTACTAATGTATGGCATTATGTGTATAAGGTGCTGTATTGTGTGGCATAACATATAGAAAGGGCGCTACTGTGTGGTCTAATGTGAATAAAGAGCAATATGGTGTGGTGTAATGTGAATAAGGAGCAATTCAGTGTGATGTAATGTGAATAAGGGGCACTACTGTGAGTAGTAACGTATATAAGGTAAAGTGGTACTACTGTGTGATGTAACGTGAATAAGGGACACTATCGCATGATAAAATGTGAATAAAGTTGCACTACTGTGTGGCGTAAATTGAATTGGTGGTACTATTGTGTGGCCATGCCCCTTCCCATGAAGAACACGCCCCTTTTTGGGCTGTGCGCCGAATGTGCGCACTGTTCTTATTTAAAATATAAGGGGTAGAAGCACCAAAATGAAGACTGCTATGGGTGAAGGGTAATGGTGCTGGGAAAGGGGTGCAGGGTCAGAGGTGGAACTAGCGGCGGTGCTAGGGGGCACCAGCCAAAATCTTGCCTAGGGCATCATATTGGTTAGGGCCGGCTCTGTTGAGGCTAACTATATAATCAAGCACTCATCCTACCAACTGTACTGAAGGTGCACTTTGAATTTGTGGGGTCTTGGATGCTGCCCAGTAATATCAGCTGTCAGAGACCAGGACAGCTAGCAACAGAGGGGGTCATTCCGACCCGTTCGCTCGCATCGGTTTATCGCTGCGGTGCAAACGGGTGCGGAATGTGCATGCGCGGTGGGCACAGTGCGCAACGTTGCCCGGCGACAGGTCACCAGGTTACGTCGCGTCTTGAGAAGGAAGCGGTCACAGAGCAGACCGCACAGAAGATTTACAGGAAGGAGGCGTGGCTGGGCGGGGCCGGACCGTTTGGAGCCATTTTCAGGGAGTGGTGAGTATAACGCAGGCGTGTCCAGCAGAATGGAGGGCGGAGGAGTGACGTCAAAGCCGGGCCCATCATTGCTGGATCCATCGTACAGGGTAAGTATGTTTAGCCCTAGCCTACTTCTGCTTGAAATCTTTTTAGCTTAGCAGGGCTACACAAGCAATCTCAGCCCTGCTAAGCTAAAATACACTCCCCCATAGGCGTGCACTAGTTGATCGCAGCAGCAGCAAAAAGTTGCTGGCTGCGATCAACTCGGAATGACCACCTGAATGCAGTTTGCTTGTGGACTAGCGGTTTCACTGCTGTAGGGGTGGACTTAGGGACATAGGGCCTAATGCAGACTTGATCGTAGCCGTGCAAAATTTTGCACGGCTACAATCAGTTACTCAGACATGCGGGGGAACGCCCAGCACAGAGCTAGTCCACCGCACATGTTTGGCTGTGCCCCACCGCACAAGTACAAAAGCATTGCACATTGGTGATGCTTTTGTACTTGACGAGTAGCTCCCTACCAGCGCAGCGCCTGCGCTGGTAGGGATAACTGAGCTACTCGTTGCTGTCCGGGTCGCAGCGGCTGCGTGTGACATCATGCAGTTGCCGCAGCCCGCCCCACGCACAGTCCAGGCACGCCTGCATTGCCCGGACTGCGCCCCCCCAAAACAGCGGCCAAACGCCATCAGTCCGCCCCCTTCCGCCCAGCAACCACCTCTGCCTGTCAATCAGGCAGAGGCGATCGCAGGGCTGAGATGGCGGTCGGCTGTCTGGCATGTGCAGTTCAGACCTGATCGGCTGATGTGCGAAAATGTACAGCAGCGATCAGGTCTGAATTAGGCCTATAGAGAGGGAAGCCGGATCTGGGTAATGCAGGGGGCATGGCTTAATCATGGGAGCTGTGGCCATGTCCCCTTGAAAAAATAAAAATAAATAATACCTGCAAAGGGGGGCACCATATGCCCCTCAGTCAGGGGCAGATCCATGTGGGATGCAGAGGATGACTGCTGTAGTTCAGCCACAGCAGCCTTTCCTGACCCATGCAGCCCAACATACAGCAGCATCTGCTAGCTATTGAAGAGAACCAGAGAGGCTGCTGCCAGCTGACACATGAGGAAGGGAGGCAGATTAGGCCCCTCCGGGAAACCACATATATGTCTCTTTTCCATCTTTTCTGAGACACCTTATGATGAATCTATGACAGACCTTTATCCGTTAAGGAACACAAAAGAAACCTTTATGTGCAAGTGCCTACAATGTTTATGTAAGCATACGTGTGAGCATCCATTCCTATTGTCTAAAACACCTGAGGTGTGGAATACTTGTTGAGGGATCCTTCTGATGCATGCTGGGAGAGGATCTTATCACCGTCCAGTTTCTGACATGTTGTGGATTATCCAATTGGACTTATTTATATTGATTCACACATTGTTGTTTTTTTTATATATATTTTACATATTATTGTTCGCTGAGGAGTACATCTGTATTGTGAAGAACATTGGAGAGCGTAAAGTGAGACGTAAACCTTTTGTTTGTTTGTAGGCCCCTCCAGGGCCTATGTAATTAGTATCTGCTCCCCCTAAACCCCTCTTCGTGTATGATGGGAAGGTTGTGTCTGATAACTAAACGCTACCATGATGGGAGAGACAGGGGTGCACCCAACCAGTGCCGTAACTAGATATTTTAGCGCTGTGTGCAAGAAACAGAATCGTCGCCCCACCTCCTTCCCCCGTGGGCGTGCGGGGTGTGGCTTCATGGGGAAGGGGCATGGCCACAGAGCTCCCTTTTATACATTACGGCAGGCAGAGCTCCCTTTTACACATTATGGCAGGCAGAGCTCCCTTTTACACATTAAATAGGCAGAGTCCCCAATTTACACATTAGGCTCCAGACTCCCCCTTTATTACATATTAGGCAGGCAGAGTCCCCCTTTTTTTTTTACACATTACAGCAGCAGAGTCCCCCTTTGTACACATTAGGCAGGCAGAGTCCCCTATTTACAGATTATGGCAGGCAGAGTCCCCCTCTTTACAGATTAGGCAGCAAAGTCCCCCTTTTTACACTTTAGGCCGGTAGAGTCTTCTTTTACACAGTACGACAGGAAGAGTCCACTTTTTACACATTAGGCAGGCAGGTCCCCTTTTCTTTACACATTATAGCAGCAGAGTCCCCCTTTTACATGTTAGGCAGCAGAGTCTCCCTTTTTACACATTACGGCAGGCAGAGTCCCCTTTTTTTAAACATTAGGCAGGCAGAGTCTCCCTTATAAAGGGCAGCAGAATATTTAAATCAATAAGCATTATATTCTTAATTTCAAGGGATATTGAATTAATGAAAGACTGTGGGGTCATTCAGATCTGATCGCTGGGCGGCTAATTTTGCTGTCCTGCGTTCAGATAGTCGCCGCCGACAGGGGGAGTGTAAATTCGCCATGCAAATGTACATTTGCATGTGTACGCCGAGCTACTAAAATTCACTTTGTGTAGTCAGTGCGCAGCCCCGGACTCACTCCTCCAGTGCAATCACATCAGGCTGATCGGGTTGGAGCTAACGTCAGACACACTCCCTGAAAACGCTTGGGCACTCCTGCGTTTTTCTGGACACTCCCAGTAAATGCTCAGTTATCACCCACAAACGGCTTCCTCCTGTCAATCATCTTGCGAACGCCCGTGCGATCGGATTTTTCGCACCATCCCGTCACTGACCGGCAATGCCCTTTGTTGATGTCCAACGTGCGTGCGCATTGCGGTGCATATGCATGCGCAGTTAGTACCTGATCGCTAGCTGTGCAAAAACGCACAGATCTGAATCACCCCCTGTATGTGTAGGGTTTTTATTTTACAAAATTCTGCAGTGATGTAATTTATCTACAATGTCTCTCAGACTGTAGAAAACTACCAACCACACGGCTAATCACTCATAGTGTTATCTATTTTATGTAAAAAATTATGAAAGCACATACCTACAATAAGCAATAGTTGCACTGAGAGCTTTGTAGCATGACTGTGCACTGGACGTCATTTAGGGGGTCATGCCAACCCGTTTGCACACAGCGTTTTTTCGCTGCGGTGCGAATGGGTCAGAACTGCACAGGCGCGTTGGACACATTGCGAACACGCACCGTTACCTGGCGACTGTCATCGCCGGGCAGCGACACCACCAGCGAGAAATGTGATCGCAGTGGTGATCACAAGAAGACGAACAGGTGGGAGGCGTTCCTGGGTGGATACTCACCGTTTTCCAGACATGGTGAGTCCAACGCAGGCGGATCCATGCGATTGGAGGGCAGATGTCTGACGTCAAGTCCGGGACCTTCGTCGCTGGATCCGTCGCATAGGGTAAGTAGGTCAGACCCTGGTCTTGTTTTACTTGAAACTTTTTTAGCATAGCAGGGCTGCACAAGCGATCGCAGCCCTGCTATGCTAAAATACACTCCCCCATAGGCGGTGTCAGGTTAATCGCACGAGCAGCAAAAAGTTGCTACGTATGATCAACTCAGAATGACCCCAATAGTTAGATGCCAGAACGAGGGGACGGGGGAAGGGAGGGGAGTGGATGAGAGAGAGAACCGGCCTGTCTTCACATGGGACTGAGCAGCAGCAGCAGAAGCCATCTCCAGTCGCTGTACAGTGTCAGTCAGTGAGTGCAGGAGAGCATGAGGAGGGCGGGCGGAGCAGAGCATACGAAGGAAGAGAGGCATTCACAGACAGACCAGCGCTGCCTGATGTCCTTGTAATGTATATTAGCAGCGCTGCCTCTGGCAGGGAAGGAGCCGGGCACAATGCTAATAATATACGGTACACTAAAGTAGAGATGAGCGGGTTCGGTTTCTCTGAATCCGAACCCGCCAGAACTTCATGTTTTTTTTCACGGGTCCGAGCGACTCGGATCTTCCCGCCTTGCTCGGTTAACCCGAGCGCGCCCGAACGTCATCATGACGCTGTCGGATTCTCGCGAGGCTCGGATTCTATCGCGAGACTCGGATTCTATATAAGGAGCCGCGCGTCGCCGCCATTTTCACACGTGCATTGAGATTGATAGGGAGAGGACGTGGCTGGCGTCCTCTCCGTTTAGAATTAGAATAGATTAGAGAGACACTTGATTTACTAATTTTGGGGAGCATTAGGAGTACTCAGTAGTGTACAGTGCAGAGTTTTGCTGATAGTGACCAGTGACCACCACTTTTATTTATAATCCGTTCTCTGCCTGAAAAAAGCGATACACAGCACACAGTGACTCAGTCACATACCATATCTGTGTGCACTGCTCAGGCTCAGGCCAGTGTGCTGCATCATCTATTATCTATATATAATATTATATATATCTGTCTGACTGCTCAGCTCACACAGCTTATAATTGTGGGGGAGACTGGGGAGCACTACTGCAGTGCCAGTTATAGGTTATAGCAGGAGCCAGGAGTACATAATATATTATATAGTGAGTGACCACCAGACACACAGTGCAGTTTATTTAATATATCCGTTCTCTGCCTGAAAAAAGCGATACACACAGTGACTCAGTCAGTCACATACCATATCTGTGTGCACTGCTCAGGCTCAGGCCAGTGTGCTGCATCATCTATATATATATTATATTTCTGTCTGACTGCTCAGCTCACACAGCTTATAATTGTGGGGGAGACTGGGGAGCACTACTGCAGTGCCAGTTATAGGTTATAGCAGGAGCCAGGAGTACATAATATTATATTAAAATTAAACAGTGCACACTTTTGCTGCAGGAGTGCCACTGCCAGTGTGACTAGTGACCAGTGACCTGACCACCAGTATATAATATTAGTAGTATACTATCTCTTTATCAACCAGTCTATATTAGCAGCAGACACAGTACAGTGCGGTAGTTCACGGCTGTGGCTACCTCTGTGTCGGCACTCGGCAGCCCGTCCATAATTGTATATACCACCTAACCGTGGTTTTTTTTTCTTTCTTTATACATACATACTAGTTACGAGTATACTATCTCTTTATCAACCAGTCTATATATTAGCAGCAGACACAGTACAGTGCGGTAGTTCACGGCTGTGGCTACCTCTGTGTCGGCACTCGGCAGCCCGTCCATAATTGTATATACCACCTAACCGTGTTTTTTTTTTCTTTCTTTATACATACATACTAGTTACGAGTATACTATCTCTTTATCAACCAGTCTATATTAGCAGCAGACACAGTACAGTGCGGTAGTTCACGGCTGTGGCTACCTCTGTGTCGGCACTCGGCAGCCCGTCCATAATTGTATATACCACCTAACCGTGGTTTTTTTTCTTTCTTTATACATACATACTAGTTACGAGTATACTATCTCTTTATCAACCAGTCTATATATTAGCAGCAGACACAGTACAGTGCGGTAGTTCACGGCTGTGGCTACCTCTGTGTCGGCACTCGGCAGCCCGTCCATAATTGTATATACCACCTAACCGTGGTTTTTTTTTCTTTCTTTATACATACATACTAGTTACGAGTATACTATCTCTTTATCAACCAGTCTATATATTAGCAGCAGACACAGTACAGTGCGGTAGTTCACGGCTGTGGCTACCTCTGTGTCGGCACTCGGCAGCCCGTCCATAATTGTATATACCACCTAACCGTGGTTTTTTTTTCTTTCTTTATACATACATACTAGTTACGAGTATACTATCTCTTTATCAACCAGTCTATATATTAGCAGCAGACACAGTACAGTGCGGTAGTTCACGGCTGTGGCTACCTCTGTGTCGGCACTCGGCAGCCCGTCCATAATTGTATATACCACCTAACCGTGGTTTTTTTTCTTTCTTTATACATACATACTAGTTACGAGTATACTATCTCTTTATCAACCAGTCTATATATTAGCAGCAGACACAGTACAGTGCGGTAGTTCACGGCTGTGGCTACCTCTGTGTCGGCACTCGGCAGCCCGTCCATAATTGTATATACCACCTAACCGTGGTTTTTTTTTCTTTCTTTATACATACATACTAGTTACGAGTATACTATCTCTTTATCAACCAGTCTATATATTAGCAGCAGACACAGTACAGTGCGGTAGTTCACGGCTGTTGCTACCTCTGTGTCGGCACTCGGCAGCCCGTCCATAATTGTATATACCACCTAACCGTGGTTTTTTTTTCTTTCTTTATACATACATACTAGTTACGAGTATACTATCTCTTTATCAACCAGTCTATATATTAGCAGCAGACACAGTACAGTGCGGTAGTTCACGGCTGTGGCTACCTCTGTGTCGGCACTCGGCAGCCCGTCCATAATTGTATACTAGTATCCAATCCATCCATCTCCATTGTTTACCTGAGGTGCCTTTTAGTTGTGCCTATTAAAATATGGAGAACAAAAATGTTGAGGTTCCAAAATTAGGGAAAGATCAAGATCCACTTCCACCTCGTGCTGAAGCTGCTGCCACTAGTCATGGCCGAGACGATGAAATGCCAGCAACGTCGTCTGCCAAGGCCGATGCCCAATGGCATAGTACAGAGCATGTCAAAACCAAAACACCAAATATCAGTAAAAAAAGGACTCCAAAACCTAAAATAAAATTGTCGGAGGAGAAGCGTAAACTTGCCAATATGCCATTTACCACACGGAGTGGCAAGGAACGGCTGAGGCCCTGGCCTATGTTCATGGCTAGTGGTTCAGCTTCACATGAGGATGGAAGCACTCAGCCTCTCGCTAGAAAACTGAAAAGACTCAAGCTGGCAAAAGCACCGCAAAGAACTGTGCGTTCTTTGAAATCCCAAATCCACAAGGAGAGTCCAATTGTGTCGGTTGCGATGCCTGACCTTCCCAACACTGGACGTGAAGAGCATGCGCCTTCCACCATTTGCACGCCCCCTGCAAGTGCTGGAAGGAGCACCCGCAGTCCAGTTCCTGATAGTCAGATTGAAGATGTCAGTGTTGAAGTACACCAGGATGAGGAGGATATGGGTGTTGCTGGCGCTGGGGAGGAAATTGACCAGGAGGATTCTGATGGTGAGGTGGTTTGTTTAAGTCAGGCACCCGGGGAGACACCTGTTGTCCGTGGGAGGAATATGGCCGTTGACATGCCAGGTGAAAATACCAAAAAAATCAGCTCTTCGGTGTGGAGGTATTTCACCAGAAATGCGGACAACAGGTGTCAAGCCGTGTGTTCCCTTTGTCAAGCTGTAATAAGTAGGGGTAAGGACGTTAACCACCTCGGAACATCCTCCCTTATACGTCACCTGCAGCGCATTCATAATAAGTCAGTGACAAGTTCAAAAACTTTGGGTGACAGCGGAAGCAGTCCACTGACCAGTAAATCCCTTCCTCTTGTAACCAAGCTCACGCAAACCACCCCACCAACTCCCTCAGTGTCAATTTCCTCCTTCCCCAGGAATGCCAATAGTCCTGCAGGCCATGTCACTGGCAATTCTGACGAGTCCTCTCCTGCCTGGGATTCCTCCGATGCATCCTTGCGTGTAACGCCTACTGCTGCTGGCGCTGCTGTTGTTGCCGCTGGGAGTCGATGGTCATCCCAGAGGGGAAGTCGTAAGCCCACTTGTACTACTTCCAGTAAGCAATTGACTGTTCAACAGTCCTTTGCGAGGAAGATGAAATATCACAGCAGTCATCCTACTGCAAAGCGGATAACTGAGTCCTTGACAACTATGTTGGTGTTAGACGTGCGTCCGGTATCCGCCGTTAGTTCACAGGGAACTAGACAATTTATTGAGGCAGTGTGCCCCCGTTACCAAATACCATCTAGGTTCCACTTCTCTAGGCAGGCGATACCGAGAATGTACACGGACGTCAGAAAAAGACTCACCAGTGTCCTAAAAAATGCAGTTGTACCCAATGTCCACTTAACCACGGACATGTGGACAAGTGGAGCAGGGCAGGGTCAGGACTATATGACTGTGACAGCCCACTGGGTAGATGTATGGACTCCCGCCGCAAGAACAGCAGCGGCGGCACCAGTAGCAGCATCTCGCAAACGCCAACTCTTTCCTAGGCAGGCTACGCTTTGTATCACCGCTTTCCAGAATACGCACACAGCTGAAAACCTCTTACGGCAACTGAGGAAGATCATCGCAGAATGGCTTACCCCAATTGGACTCTCCTGTGGATTTGTGGCATCGGACAACGCCAGCAATATTGTGTGTGCATTAAATATGGGCAAATTCCAGCACGTCCCATGTTTTGCACATACCTTGAATTTGGTGGTGCAGAATTTTTTAAAAAAACGACAGGGGCGTGCAAGAGATGCTGTCGGTGGCCAGAAAAATTGCGGGACACTTTCGGCGTACAGGCACCACGTACAGAAGACTGGAGCACCACCAAAAACTACTGAACCTGCCCTGCCATCATCTGAAGCAAGAAGTGGTAACGAGGTGGAATTCAACCCTCTATATGCTTCAGAGGTTGGAGGAGCAGCAAAAGGCCATTCAAGCCTATACAATTGAGCACGATATAGGAGATGGAATGCACCTGTCTCAAGTGCAGTGGAGAATGATTTCAACGTTGTGCAAGGTTCTGATGCCCTTTGAACTTGCCACACGTGTAGTCAGTTCAGACACTGCCAGCCTGAGTCAGGTCATTCCCCTCATCAGGCTTTTGCAGAAGAAGCTGGAGGCATTGAAGAAGGAGCTAAAAGGGAGCGATTCCGCTAGGCATGTGGGACTTGTGGATGCAGCCCTTAATTCGCTTAACAAGGATTCACGGGTGGTCAATCTGTTGAAATCAGAGCACTACATTTTGGCCACCGTGCTCGATCCTAGATTTAAAGCCTACCTTGGATCTCTCTTTCCGGCAGACACAGGTCTGCTGGGGTTGAAAGACCTGCTGGTGACAAAATTGTCAAGTCAAGCGGAACGCGACCTGTCAACATCTCCTCCTTCACATTCTCCCGCAACTGGGGGTGCGAGGAAAAGGCTCAGAATTCCGAGCCCACCCGCTGGCGGTGATGCAGGGCAGTCTGGAGCTACTGCTGATGCTGACATCTGGTCCGGACTGAAGGACCTGACAACGATTACGGACATGTCGTCTACTGTCACTGCATATGATTCTCTCAACATTGATAGAATGGTGGAGGATTATATGAGTGACCGCATCCAAGTAGGCACGTCACACAGTCCGTACTTATACTGGCAGGAAAAAGAGGCAATTTGGAGGCCCTTGCACAAACTGGCTTTATTCTACCTAAGTTGCCCTCCCACAAGTGTGTACTCCGAAAGAGTGTTTAGTGCCGCCGCTCACCTTGTCAGCAATCGGCGTACGAGGTTACATCCAGAAAATGTGGAGAAGATGATGTTCATTAAAATGAATTATAATCAATTCCTCCGCGGAGACATTGACCAGCAGCAATTGCCTCCACAAAGTACACAGGGAGCTGAGATGGTGGATTCCAGTGGGGACGAATTGATAATCTGTGAGGAGGGGGATGTACACGGTGATATATCGGAGGGTGAAGATGAGGTGGACATCTTGCCTCTGTAGAGCCAGTTTGTGCAAGGAGAGATTAATTGCTTCTTTTTTGGGGGGGGTCCAAACCAACCCGTCATATCAGTCACAGTCGTGTGGCAGACCCTGTCACTGAAATGATGGGTTGGTTAAAGTGTGCATGTCCTGTTTTGTTTATACAACATAAGGGTGGGTGGGAGGGCCCAAGGACAATTCCATCTTGCACCTCTTTTTTCTTTTCTTTTTCTTTGCATCATGTGCTGATTGGGGAGGGTTTTTTTGGAAGGGACATCCTGCGTGACACTGCAGTGCCACTCCTAGATGGGCCCGGTGTTTGTGTCGGCCACTAGGGTCGCTAATCTTACTCACACAGTCAGCTACCTCATTGCGCCTCTTTTTTTCTTTGCGTCATGTGCTGTTTGGGGAGGGTTTTTTGGAAGGGACATCCTGCGTGACACTGCAGTGCCACTCCTAGATGGGCCCGGTGTTTGTGTCGGCCACTAGGGTCGCTAATCTTACTCACACAGCTACCTCATTGCGCCTCTTTTTTTCTTTGCGTCATGTGCTGTTTGGGGAGGGTTTTTTGGAAGGGACATCCTGCGTGACACTGCAGTGCCACTCCTAGATGGGCCCGGTGTTTGTGTCGGCCACTAGGGTCGCTAATCTTACTCACACAGCTACCTCATTGCGCCTCTTTTTTTCTTTGCGTCATGTGCTGTTTGGGGAGGGTTTTTTGGAAGGGACATCCTGCGTGACACTGCAGTGCCACTCCTAGATGGGCCCGGTGTTTGTGTCGGCCACTAGGGTCGCTAATCTTACTCACACAGCTACCTCATTGCGCCTCTTTTTTCTTTGCGTCATGTGCTGTTTGGGGAGGGTTTTTTGGAAGGGACATCCTGCGTGACACTGCAGTGCCACTCCTAGATGGGCCCGGTGTTTGTGTCGGCCACTAGGGTCGCTAATCTTACTCACACAGCTACCTCATTGCGCCTCTTTTTTTCTTTGCGTCATGTGCTGTTTGGGGAGGGTTTTTTGGAAGGGCCATCCTGCGTGACACTGCAGTGCCACTCCTAGATGGGCCCGGTGTTTGTGTCGGCCACTAGGGTCGCTAATCTTACTCACACAGCTACCTCATTGCGCCTCTTTTTTTCTTTGCGTCATGTGCTGTTTGGGGAGGGTTTTTTGGAAGGGACATCCTGCGTGACACTGCAGTGCCACTCCTAGATGGGCCCGGTGTTTGTGTCGGCCACTAGGGTCGCTTATCTTACTCACACAGCGACCTCGGTGCAAATTTTAGGACTAAAAATAATATTGTGAGGTGTGAGGTATTCAGAATAGACTGAAAATGAGTGTAAATTATGGTTTTTGAGGTTAATAATACTTTGGGATCAAAATGACCCCCAAATTCTATGATTTAAGCTGTTTTTTAGTGTTTTTTGAAAAAAACACCCGAATCCAAAACACACCCGAATCCGACAAAAAAAATTCGGTGAGGTTTTGCCAAAACGCGGTCGAACCCAAAACACGGCCGCGGAACCGAACCCAAAACCAAAACACAAAACCCGAAAAATTTCAGGCGCTCATCTCTACACTAAAGTGGGCAGCACTGCAGCTGTGGCGGCCAGTCAGTTTGGATTCGGATGGTGCACCCACAGCGCAACTGCGCTGTGTGCTAGGCACCATCTGCCCACATCTAGTTACAACCCTGCTCCCAGCCTGTGTGTTCCAACCAACTTCCTGGTTGTGCATTCCAACTCTCTTACTGCGCACTCGGACCCAGGCGGTCATGTGATCTTGCTTCCTGCTGGATTCCAGGCTGTCTGATGCTGGCAGCACTGTGCACACTCAATGCAAAGCGACTACAGCGGGTGTCCTGACTTCCTGGTTGTGCATTCCAAGTCTCTTACTGTGCACCCGGACCCAGGCGGTCATGTGATCTTGCTTCCTGCTGGATTCCAGGCTGTCTGATGCCGGCAGCACTGTGCACACTCAATGTAAAGCGGCTACAAGCGGGTGTCCAGATATCTCCGGCACTGCAAAGTACACTTAGATGTATGCTGTCCTGCTACTGCAACACAGATGGATGTAAACTTTTCTCCTAGGGGAGGGCTGTCTACATTTTATATTACTAATATGACACATGTGCTACAGTTAGATCAGGGCCAGCATGGAGGTCGGCCAGGACAATTGTCTACAACCAGAGCTATAACTGGATTCAAAACATTTTATATTTTTATGAAACATTTAGGCAGTGCCGTAACTAGGCATTTTAGCGCTGTGTGCAAGAAACAACAGTTGCGCCCCCCCCCCCCCCCACGATGTAAGATAGGGGCAGTGCGCGCCGTGGGCGTGCAAAAAATGTATAGGGGCGTGGCTTCACGGGGAATGGGCGTGGCCACAAAATAATAGCAATTCATACTACGGTGCACAGTAGTCTACATTATTCAAATTACGCTGCACAGTAGCGCCACTACACCAGGTAGAGCCCCTTTTATACATTACAGCAGACAGCGTCCCCCTTTTTACACATTACAGCAGACAGTCTCCCTTTTAACACATTGCGGCAGCCAGTCCCCCTTTTTACACATTGCGGCAGACAGCGTCCCCTTTTTTACACATTACAGCAGACAGCGTCCCCTTTTTTAACATTACGGCAGACAGTGTCCCTTTTTTACACATTACAGCAGACAGCGTCCCCACTTGGCACACACGTAGTTACGGCCCTGCATTTAGGGGCTGATTCTGTGGGCACGGCTGCTTCTTTTGTCATAGCCACTAGAGATGAGCGGGTTCGGTTTCTCTGAATCCGAACCCGCCAGAACTTCATGTTTTTTTTCACGGGTCCGAGCGACTCGGATCTTCCCGCCTTGCTCGGTTAACCCGAGCGCGCCCGAACGTCATCATGACGCTGTCGGATTCTCGCGAGGCTCGGATTCTATCGCGAGACTCGGATTCTATATAAGGAGCCGCGCGTCGCCGCCATTTTCACACGTGCATTGAGATTGATAGGGAGAGGACGTGGCTGGCGTCCTCTCCGTTTAGAATAGATTAGAGAGACACTTGATTTACTAATTTTGGGGAGCATTAGGAGTACTCAGTACAGTGCAGAGTTTTGCTGATAGTGACCAGTGACCACCAGTTTTATTTATAATCCGTTCTCTGCCTGAAAAAAGCGATACACAGCACACAGTGACTCAGTCACATACCATATCTGTGTGCACTGCTCAGGCTCAGGCCAGTGTGCTGCATCATCTATTATCTATATATAAATAATATTATATATATCTGTCTGACTGCTCAGCTCACACAGCTTATAATTGTGGGGGAGACTGGGGAGCACTACTGCAGTGCCAGTTATAGGTTATAGCAGGAGCCAGGAGTACATAATATATTATATAGTGAGTGACCACCAGACACACAGTGCAGTTTATTTAATATATCCGTTCTCTGCCTGAAAAAAGCGATACACACAGTGACTCAGTCAGTCACATACCATATCTGTGTGCACTGCTCAGGCTCAGGCCAGTGTGCTGCATCATCTATATATATTATATATCTGTCTGACTGCTCAGCTCACACAGCTTATAATTGTGGGGGAGACTGGGGAGCACTACTGCAGTGCCAGTTATAGGTTATAGCAGGAGCCAGGAGTACATAATATTATATTAAAATTAAACAGTGCGGGGGGCGTGGCCACGGCAGCAACGGAGTAGGGAGCGGATCTCGGGAGCTCCCCGAACAAACAGATCCTAACACCCATCCTGACCCTCCTGGTGAG
Organism: Pseudophryne corroboree; assembly: GCF_028390025.1. Classification (NCBI taxonomy): domain Eukaryota; kingdom Metazoa; phylum Chordata; class Amphibia; order Anura; family Myobatrachidae; genus Pseudophryne; species Pseudophryne corroboree. The sequence goes on from NC_086454.1 coordinate 203,396,704, forward strand.
CCTGCCCGGGCTGCATACCTCCCCTGTGCTGCTGTGCGCTGCGGGACACCGTTTACTGCGGCCTCCGGGACTCGAGGGACGGCGCCGGCTGACTTCCGGCCCTGCGGCCTAGGCCTCCTCTGGATCCCCGGCCTCGATTTCGGCGCCCTCGGCCGCGGAACGACCGGAGCTCGAGCGACGGGGTGACGTCGCCCACGGACACCCTAGGAGGACTGGGGGGTTGAGGCTGCCTCTCCTCTCCCTCATGGTCTGCGGCCCGGAGCCCTAACACCCGGAGAAGAGGGGAGAAATAACAGGTACTTCTGTGGAAGGGGAAGAGACATGCGGCCATTTTGAGAGAAGGGAAATTGATCTCCATGCTTGGAAGGGCTGCTTTCATCTGTGCTGCCCAGTGATTTATTTAGCTCACAGGATCCTATACTGTATACTGATCTCTCCTAATACTACCCTCCTAATAACTATGCTAATACCTATCTGAGATTGGAGACAAAATCAGCTATCTACATTGCACGGCCCTTCCAGTATAATATACAGGAACTGCATATAGTTCAGATCTGCCTACACTGCTGTGCTGCATCAATTACCCACAGTGTATTACGCACCATCATCCTACTTTAATACTCTGACATATTGACTGGACGCGGTCGATTCCCGCCACTGATCATACGCGGCCTGGCTACGTCCGTCATCTAGCCAAAATCCTACATTATAACCTTACTCTGGGAAGAGTGTGACTGCTCCCGCTCAGCATGGTGGGGGGCGGCCGGAGTGCGGCCGCGGCCAAACTTGAAAAATTTACCAGACAACCCAACCCTAGGGCTGCACCGGCTCCTTCTCATGAAGCCTCTCCAACGCACTCGACCTCCCCGCCTGAGACAGCGGTTGATTCCCCGGAAGCAGTGGGGGCGCCGTCTATTCAACAGGTGCTGGAGGCTATAGCCGGCAGTGAACAACGTCTCTCCGATAAGATGGAAAAGGTGCAGTGCGATCTCTCCCTGCTCCGCCAAGATGTACAGCGTATCCGAGAGCGAGTGGGTGAGGCGGAGACAAGGGTCTCCAACCTGGAAGATCTATGTGGCCCCCTTAAGCAGTCTGTATCTGGGGTGACCCAGCAGGTCTCCTCACTTCAAACCAAGCTCCTGGACATGGAGGGACGGCTGCGTAGGAACAACGTTAGATTCGTAGGCCTGCCTGAAAAAGAAGAGGGTTCACAGCCGGAGGAATTCCTCGAATCCTGGCTCAAAGAACTGTATGGCGCTGAGTCCTTTACGGCCCATTTTACGGTGGAGCGTGCACATAGGATACCATCTCGGCCTTTACCCCCAGGTGCCCCTCCTCGCACCTTCATCGCTAAATTCCTGCACTATAAAGACCGTGACTCGGTTCTCCGCTTAGGTCGCACGAAGGGCCCGCTGGTCCGCAATGGAGTCAGGGTTTCGGCCTTCCCGGACTTTGCCGCAGACGTCCAGAAGGACCGTGCCCAGTTTATGCCCATTAAAAGACGGCTGCGAGACCTCAACATTTCATACTCTATGCTGTTTCCCTCAAGGCTCCGAGTCGTGGCGGATGGGGAGACCAAGTTTTTCAACTCCCCTAGAGAGGCGGCCCAATGGCTGGACAGATATGCACCGGGAGCTCGGCAACTGGCTCCGGAGTGATCTCCTATGAAGACAGTCCGGTGCCTGGTCTACCGGAGGCTTGATCACGGTTCGGGGAGCCCCCTCTCTTTGCTCTTTGCATTGGTGGCTCAAGACTTGTACGGCCAAGCGGAGTTGGTTAGAGAGGTTGGAGGTTCAGTTTAGAATCTAGCCTTCCTAGCGCTTGGTAGTTAGCTGATTGTTCGGGATATAAGTATGCCGAAGTTTGGGGTGGTATACGGGGAGGGAATGGTTAATTGGGAAGCTGATAGTTGCGCTTCCTTTTGCTGTTTTTGGGGTTTTATTTTTTTCTTTAGTTTGTTATTTTTCTTATTCAAGTATTTACTGAGGCAAGGATGTTTCATATTCAGATGCTATGGCTTACAACGCAGGGCTCATATATGTCATGTTTTATGGGTATTGATAATGCTTATACTCAAAATGTATTTTGGGAGAGGTCCATCCGGGAGGTGTTTAGAGCTTGTAGGGGGTCATGATTGATCTGAAAATTCTAGCATGGAATGTTCGAGGTCTGAATAATAATATCAAACGTTCTTTGATACTAAATATGATTAAGAAATATGACCCGGATATTGCATGCCTCAGTGAGACCCACTTGGAGGGACATAGGTTACTGTCCTTACGGCGGGCCTGGGTGGGCTGGGCATATCATGCCTCCCACTCCTCCTTTTCTAGGGGTGTCTCTGTTCTGATTAAGAAGACAGTGCAATTCGAGTTGATATCGATTAAAACTGACCCGTATGGAAGATATGTATTTATAGAGTGTAAGCTGAACTCCCAGCCCTATTACATCTTAGCAGTGTATGTCCCCCCTCCTTTCTCATATAATGTACTGCAACAAGCTGCGTCCTTCATAGCCCCCTCCCCTAATACCCCAGTGATTTGCGTGGGAGATTTTAATAACGTCCTGGATCTGTCTATGCACCGATGGCATTCCCCACAGGCTGCGATGGTGGGAGGTGGTCCTACCAAGTTTGCGGATTTTCTCAATAGTTTGCAATGGGTAGATGTGTGGCGACTTCGTCACCCTGCGGTTCGTCAGTTCTCCTGCTTCTCCAGCACTCATGGCTCCTTCTCCAGAATTGACCTGATGCTGGTGTCCCCCACCCTCGTCCCTAGGATAATTGACGTCCACTACGAGGCTCGAGGGGTCTCTGACCACTCCCCTCTGATGATGACTATCGCTGTGGACAGTCAGAGGGGGCACTCCTATTGGAAACTGCACCCCTCTTGGCTGACCCAGCTCGGGAACTGCGATGACTTGGAGACTCAATGGGAGGGGTACTTTGGCGACAATGTAGGGTCTGCCCCGGGTACAGTAGTTTGGGACTCGTTTAAGGCGTTCTTGAGAGGCTCATATATTGGACGAATAGCGGCTCATAAAATGGCCTCTAGGGAAAGAGAACAGGCCCTTGAAAAAGATGCTAGAGACCTAGAGTCCCAATATTTGTCTGACAGCGCCCCCGAGACAAAGACACGATGGCTGGTGGCTCAGTCAGTTTGGTTGGCCCACCTGTCTGATAGAAACTCTCGCTCCCTTCTTTTCAAAGCTACAAATGTATATATGCAGGCTGATAGGACGGGGGGCCTCCTGGCCCGCCTTGTACATTACGATCGGCCTGGGACCACGATCACTCAAATGTCCGGAGCGGATGGCTCCTTTGTTGACACCACTCCGGACATTGCGCTGTTATTCCGATCATACTTTTCTGAGGTTTATAATTCACAGTTGCAGCGCTCTACTTCTGATCTTTCGTGCTACATGGGGGGCGTTCCGCTGCCTGCGCTCTCCTCCGAGGCCTGCGAGATGCTGGAGGCACCTTTGGCGCTTGAGGAGGTGACTGCGGCCATCGGTATGTCCCCTAATGGCAAGGCTCCGGGATGTGACGGAATTCCCTCCGAGGTGTACAAGAATCATATTGATTTTTTTGGCCCCAGGCTACATGCCCTGTACTTAGATATATTTGCCAGTAACGATCTCCCCCCCTCCATGTCAGAGGCAGTTATAATAGTGATCCCAAAACCCGGTAAAGACCCTAAATCTCTAGACTCCTATAGACCGATTTCCCTGATTCCCACCGATGCCAAGATCCTGGCAAAGATATTGGCAATACGGCTCAACACAGTGATATCCTCCCTCATTCACCCGGACCAGACTGGCTTCATGCCAGGAAAGTCCACGTCTATCAATTTACGTAGATTACATACCATTTTACAGCTCCCACACGAATCCCCTTCTGACTCGGCTGTGGTCTCGCTGGACGCGGCCAAGGCCTTTGACAGTATTGAGTGGGCTTATTTGTGGGAGGTCTTGGCTCGTATGGGATTTGGACCCAACTATATAAAATGGATTAAACTATTGTATCAACATCCGAGTGCCAGGATCTTGGTGAATGGCTATGTATCCCCATCTTTTCAATTGACCCGAGGTACTAGACAGGGTTGCCCTCTGTCCCCTAAGCTGTTTGCCTTGGCCATTGAGCCCCTGGCATGCTTGATTAGATCGCACCCAGATATTGTGGGAATATGTACAGGATCACGTGAGGATAGGATAGCTCTCTATGCCGATGACATGTTGTTGTTTTTGCAGGATTACGCCAAGTCAATGCCCATCCTGCTGCGTGTGATAGAAAGCTTTGGAGATTATTCGGGCCTTAGAATTAACTGGCCTAAATCTTACATTATGCCAGTCATAGGCCCCCCTCCTGCTGTTTCCAGAATCCCCCTACCATTGAGATGGACGGTACAGTTTAAGTACCTTGGAATCCAAATAACTAACGACCCTTCTGATTTTGTCCCCCTGAATCTGGAACCGACCATGCAGTGGGTCATGGGCAAATCCAAGACTTGGTGTAAGCTTCCACTAACGGTCTCTGGCAGGGTTAATCTCATTAAAATGATTATACTGCCCAAACTCCTATATATCATTCTCCAATCCCCGGTATATATCTATCCAATATTTTTTAGAAAATTGAACAGCGTTCTGTCCTCACTGATCTGGGCTAATAAAAGACCTAGGATACAGCTAAATACCCTTACCAGACAGAGATCTGACGGCGGCCTGGCTCTACCTAACTTTCAGGTATATTACTTCGCTGCTCAGCTGACTCATATCACTATATGGGCACAGAACTCTGAGACTGACTCTTTGCATTGTGAGTTTATCCGCTGTTATTTTCCCCACCTCTCTCCTATGCAGGTGTTACTGAGTGGGAGCATAGCTAGGTTTCTTCCCCCTATCATTTTTCAGGCCCTAAAGATTTGGCGGGCCCTGAGAGACCTCTTGAGATATGACGACCTAGACCCGGATACCCCCTTGTGGTACTCTGACTGGCTCCCTGAACTGCATGCACTTGAGGGGCGGGAGGTGTGGGCCCCTAGATCGGTGATCTCTGTCTCTCAACTATATCTAGATAATACACTAAAATCCTTTCAACAACTGAGGGATGAGTTTGACCTGCCCAACTCCTACTTCTTCAGATACCTCCAGCTTCGTCATGCCCTCCAGACCCAATTTACTGAATCACCCCCGCGAATCCTCCCATTCCCCATCAAGACATTTGTGACCACTTTGGGTCAGGCTAAGATGGTCTCACTTGCGTATGGATATCTTCTTACCAAGCTCCATGAGGACCCTTTGACACGTCTCCGTGGAAAATGGGAGGAGGATTTGGGTCCAATAGATGAGGAGGACTGGGTCCTCGCTTTAGAATACCCTGCTAAGGTTACCAAATCCCTTAGATATCAGCAGATTCAATTCTTCATTTTACACAGAACATATATGACTCCAGCTAGGCTGGCTACATTCGGGACGGGTAGATCTAATCTCTGTCCTAAGTGTGGGGGGGCGGTGGGAACATACTGGCATCTAGTATGGGACTGCCCGAGGTTGAGGGTGTTCTGGTCGGGGGTCGGGTCAATTCTGGAGAGTACGGGAGTGCCTGGCGAACTGCTTACCCCACAATTCTGTATATTGGGAATGGGGTGCCTTGCTCCTGAGTCTGTTTCAATGGGTCTCTATGCTCTAAATGTATGTGCCTTGGCTAAGGTTTGCATTGCAAGACTGTGGATGGCCCCCAAAGGACCATTAATATCTGCACTTAGGGCCTTAATTAATGACACCATAACTAAGGAAAGATATGTCTACATGAAGCAAAACGCAACAGCTAAGTTTGAAAAAGTCTGGTCTCCATGGCTAGATTCTCCCCACTCTCATCCTGTTCCCCAGATACAGTAGACACTGAAGTGCAAGCATGTCAATAAATTACTATGCCTGAAAGCGTACTGAGATGTGACGGTTGGGCCCTGCGAGCCCAAATACTTACACACGTGTATGACTAGTGGAGCTCTGAATCAGATTACTCCTTTTTAAATTGCCTTCCTTGCCCTTCTCTTTGGTTGTTTGTTAGTTTTTTATAAGTTTAGAATACGGGTTTAAATATAAAAAATAATGAGGACTAATATAGTTGGGTGCGGATTTTGTAGACCATGAGACTCTGAACATTAGGAAATCCTTGTATACATCTTTATTGAAAATATTCTGATATCTCATTGATGTAAAATATGAGTAAAACATGGCTCTGACTCATGTGAATGTATGTAATGTTTGAGATATGATTATGTCCTGCAATGTCTGTACCTTTAATCTCCAGACTACTTAATAAAAATTACTTTATTTAAAAAAAAAATTAAACAGTGCACACTTTTGCTGCAGGAGTGCCACTGCCAGTGTGACTAGTGACCAGTGACCTGACCACCAGTATATATAATATTAGTAGTATACTATCTCTTTATCAACCAGTCTATATTAGCAGCAGACACAGTACAGTGCGGTAGTTCACGGCTGTGGCTACCTCTGTGTCGGCACTCGGCAGCCCGTCCATAATTGTATATACCACCTAACCGTGGTTTTTTTTTCTTTCTTTATACATACATACTAGTTACGAGTATACTATCTCTTTATCAACCAGTCTATATATTAGTAGCAGACACAGTACAGTGCGGTAGTTCACGGCTGTGGCTACCTCTGTGTCGGCACTCGGCAGCCCGTCCATAATTGTATATACCACCTAACCGTGGTTTTTTTTTCTTTCTTTATACATACATACTAGTTACGAGTATACTATCTCTTTATCAACCAGTCTATATATTAGCAGCAGACACAGTACAGTGCGGTAGTTCACGGCTGTGGCTACCTCTGTGTCGGCACTCGGCAGCCCGTCCATAATTGTATATACCACCTAACCGTGGTTTTTTTTTCTTTCTTTATACATACATACTAGTTACGAGTATACTATCTCTTTATCAACCAGTCTATATATTAGCAGCAGACACAGTACAGTGCGGTAGTTCACGGCTGTGGCTACCTCTGTGTCGGCACTCGGCAGCCCGTCCATAATTGTATATACCACCTAACCGTGGTTTTTTTTCTTTCTTTATACATACATACTAGTTACGAGTATACTATCTCTTTATCAACCAGTCTATATTAGCAGCAGACACAGTACAGTGCGGTAGTTCACGGCTGTGGCTACCTCTGTGTCGGCACTCGGCAGCCCATCCATAATTGTATATACCACCTAACCGTGGTTTTTTTTTCTTTCTTTATACATACATACTAGTTACGAGTATACTATCTCTTTATCAACCAGTCTATATATTAGCAGCAGACACAGTACAGTGCGGTAGTTCACGGCTGTGGCTACCTCTGTGTCGGCACTCGGCAGCCCGTCCATAATTGTATATACCACCTAACCGTGGTTTTTTTTTCTTTCTTTATACATACATACTAGTTACGAGTATACTATCTCTTTATCAACCAGTCTATATATTAGCAGCAGACACAGTACAGTGCGGTAGTTCACGGCTGTGGCTACCTCTGTGTCGGCACTCGGCAGCCCGTCCATAATTGTATACTAGTATCCAATCCATCCATCTCCATTGTTTACCTGAGGTGCCTTTTAGTTCTGCCTATTAAAATATGGAGAACAAAAATGTTGAGGTTCCAAAATTAGGGAAAGATCAAGATCCACTTCCACCTCGTGCTGAAGCTGCTGCCACTAGTCATGGCCGAGACGATGAAATGCCAGCAACGTCGTCTGCCAAGGCCGATGCCCAATGTCATAGTACAGAGCATGTCAAATCCAAAACACCAAATATCAGTAAAAAAAGGACTCCAAAACCTAAAATAAAATTGTCGGAGGAGAAGCGTAAACTTGCCAATATGCCATTTACCACACGGAGTGGCAAGGAACGGCTGAGGCCCTGGCCTATGTTCATGGCTAGTGGTTCAGCTTCACATGAGGATGGAAGCACTCAGCCTCTCGCTAGAAAAATGAAAAGACTCAAGCTGGCAAAAGCAGCACAGCAAAGAACTGTGCATTCTTCGAAATCCCAAATCCACAAGGAGAGTCCAATTGTGTCGGTTGCGATGCCTGACCTTCCCAACACTGGACGTGAAGAGCATGCGCCTTCCACCATTTGCACGCCCCCTGCAAGTGCTGGAAGGAGCACCCGCAGTCCAGTTCCTGATAGTCAGATTGAAGATGTCAGTGTTGAAGTACACCAGGATGAGGAGGATATGGGTGTTGCTGGCGCTGGGGAGGAAATTGACCAGGAGGATTCTGATGGTGAGGTGGTTTGTTTAAGTCAGGCACCCGGGGAGACACCTGTTGTCCGTGGGAGGAATATGGCCGTTGACATGCCAGGTGAAAATACCAAAAAAATCAGCTCTTCGGTGTGGAGGTATTTCACCAGAAATGCGGACAACAGGTGTCAAGCCGTGTGTTCCCTTTGTCAAGCTGTAATAAGTAGGGGTAAGGACGTTAACCACCTCGGAACATCCTCCCTTATACGTCACCTGCAGCGCATTCATAATAAGTCAGTGACAAGTTCAAAAACTTTGGGTGACAGCGGAAGCAGTCCACTGACCAGTAAATCCCTTCCTCTTGTAACCAAGCTCACGCAAACCACCCCACCAACTCCCTCAGTGTCAATTTCCTCCTTCCCCAGGAATGCCAATAGTCCTGCAGGCCATGTCACTGGCAATTCTGACGAGTCCTCTCCTGCCTGGGATTCCTCCGATGCATCCTTGCGTGTAACGCCTACTGCTGCTGGCGCTGCTGTTGTTGCCGCTGGGAGTCGATGGTCATCCCAGAGGGGAAGTCGTAAGCCCACTTGTACTACTTCCAGTAAGCAATTGACTGTTCAACAGTCCTTTGCGAGGAAGATGAAATATCACAGCAGTCATCCTACTGCAAAGCGGATAACTGAGTCCTTGACAACTATGTTGGTGTTAGACGTGCGTCCGGTATCCGCCGTTAGTTCACAGGGAACTAGACAATTTATTGAGGCAGTGTGCCCCCGTTACCAAATACCATCTAGGTTCCACTTCTCTAGGCAGGCGATACCGAGAATGTACACGGACGTCAGAAAAAGACTCACCAGTGTCCTAAAAAATGCAGTTGTACCCAATGTCCACTTAACCACGGACATGTGGACAAGTGGAGCAGGGCAGGGTCAGGACTATATGACTGTGACAGCCCACTGGGTAGATGTATGGACTCCCGCCGCAAGAACAGCAGCGGCGGCACCAGTAGCAGCATCTCGCAAACGCCAACTCTTTCCTAGGCAGGCTACGCTTTGTATCACCGCTTTCCAGAATACGCACACAGCTGAAAACCTCTTACGGCAACTGAGGAAGATCATCGCGGAATGGCTTACCCCAATTGGACTCTCCTGTGGATTTGTGGCATCGGACAACGCCAGCAATATTGTGTGTGCATTAAATATGGGCAAATTCCAGCACGTCCCATGTTTTGCACATACCTTGAATTTGGTGGTGCAGAATTTTTTAAAAAACGACAGGGGCGTGCAAGAGATGCTGTCGGTGGCCAGAAAAATTGCGGGACACTTTCGGCGTACAGGCACCACGTACAGAAGACTGGAGCACCACCAAAAACTACTGAACCTGCCCTGCCATCATCTGAAGCAAGAAGTGGTAACGAGGTGGAATTCAACCCTCTATATGCTTCAGAGGTTGGAGGAGCAGCAAAAGGCCATTCAAGCCTATACAATTGAGCACGATATAGGAGATGGAATGCACCTGTCTCAAGTGCAGTGGAGAATGATTTCAACGTTGTGCAAGGTTCTGATGCCCTTTGAACTTGCCACACGTGAAGTCAGTTCAGACACTGCCAGCCTGAGTCAGGTCATTCCCCTCATCAGGCTTTTGCAGAAGAAGCTGGAGGCATTGAAGAAGGAGCTAAAAGGGAGCGATTCCGCTAGGCATGTGGGACTTGTGGATGCAGCCCTTAATTCGCTTAACAAGGATTCACGGGTGGTCAATCTGTTGAAATCAGAGCACTACATTTTGGCCACCGTGCTCGATCCTAGATTTAAAGCCTACCTTGGATCTCTCTTTCCGGCAGACACAGGTCTGCTGGGGTTGAAAGACCTGCTGGTGACAAAATTGTCAAGTCAAGCGGAACGCGACCTGTCAACATCTCCTCCTTCACATTCTCCCGCAACTGGGGGTGCGAGGAAAAGGCTCAGAATTCCGAGCCCACCCACTGGCGGTGATGCAGGGCAGTCTGGAGCGACTGCTGATGCTGACATCTGGTCCGGACTGAAGGACCTGACAACGATTACGGACATGTCGTCTACTGTCACTGCATATGATTCTCTCAACATTGATAGAATGGTGGAGGATTATATGAGTGACCGCATCCAAGTAGGCACGTCACACAGTCCGTACTTATACTGGCAGGAAAAAGAGGCAATTTGGAGGCCCTTGCACAAACTGGCTTTATTCTACCTAAGTTGCCCTCCCACAAGTGTGTACTCCGAAAGAGTGTTTAGTGCCGCCGCTCACCTTGTCAGCAATCGGCGTACGAGGTTACATCCAGAAAATGTGGAGAAGATGATGTTCATTAAAATGAATTATAATCAATTCCTCCGCGGAGACATTGACCAGCAGCAATTGCCTCCACAAAGTACACAGGGAGCTGAGATGGTGGATTCCAGTGGGGACGAATTGATAATCTGTGAGGAGGGGGATGTACACGGTGATATATCGGAGGGTGAAGATGAGGTGGACATCTTGCCTCTGTAGAGCCAGTTTGTGCAAGGAGAGATTAATTGCTTCTTTTTTGGGGGGGGTCCAAACCAACCCGTCATATCAGTCACAGTCGTGTGGCAGACCCTGTCACTGAAATGATGGGTTGGTTAAAGTGTGCATGTCCTGTTTTGTTTATACAACATAAGGGTGGGTGGGAGGGCCCAAGGACAATTCCATCTTGCACCTCTTTTTTCTTTTCTTTTTCTTTGCATCATGTGCTGATTGGGGAGGGTTTTTTTGGAAGGGACATCCTGCGTGACACTGCAGTGCCACTCCTAGATGGGCCCGGTGTTTGTGTCGGCCACTAGGGTCGCTAATCTTACTCATACAGTCAGCTACCTCATTGCGCCTCTTTTTTTCTTTGCGTCATGTGCTGTTTGGGGAGGGTTTTTTGGAAGGGACATCCTGCGTGACACTGCAGTGCCACTCCTAGATGGGCCCGGTGTTTGTGTCGGCCACTAGGGTCGCTAATCTTACTCACACAGCTACCTCATTGCGCCTCTTTTTTTCTTTGCGTCATGTGCTGTTTGGGGAGGGTTTTTTGGAAGGGACATCCTGCGTGACACTGCAGTGCCACTCCTAGATGGGCCCGGTGTTTGTGTCGGCCACTAGGGTCGCTAATCTTACTCACACAGCTACCTCATTGCGCCTCTTTTTTTCTTTGCGTCATGTGCTGTTTGGGGAGGGTTTTTTGGAAGGGACATCCTGCGTGACACTGCAGTGCCACTCCTAGATGGGCCCGGTGTTTGTGTCGGCCACTAGGGTCGCTAATCTTACTCACACAGCTACCTCATTGCGCCTCTTTTTTCTTTGCGTCATGTGCTGTTTGGGGAGGGTTTTTTGGAAGGGACATCCTGCGTGACACTGCAGTGCCACTCCTAGATGGGCCCGGTGTTTGTGTCGGCCACTAGGGTCGCTAATCTTACTCACACAGCTACCTCATTGCGCCTCTTTTTTTCTTTGCGTCATGTGCTGTTTGGGGAGGGTTTTTTGGAAGGGCCATCCTGCGTGACACTGCAGTGCCACTCCTAGATGGGCCCGGTGTTTGTGTCGGCCACTAGGGTCGCTAATCTTACTCACACAGCTACCTCATTGCGCCTCTTTTTTTCTTTGCGTCATGTGCTGTTTGGGGAGGGTTTTTTGGAAGGGACATCCTGCGTGACACTGCAGTGCCACTCCTAGATGGGCCCGGTGTTTGTGTCGGCCACTAGGGTCGCTTATCTTACTCACACAGCGACCTCGGTGCAAATTTTAGGACTAAAAATAATATTGTGAGGTGTGAGGTATTCAGAATAGACTGAAAATGAGTGTAAATTATGGTTTTTGAGGTTAATAATACTTTGGGATCAAAATGACCCCCAAATTCTATGATTTAAGCTGTTTTTTAGTGTTTTTTGAAAAAAACACCCGAATCCAAAACACACCCGAATCCGACAAAAAAAATTCGGTGAGGTTTTGCCAAAACGCGGTCGAACCCAAAACACGGCCGCGGAACCGAACCCAAAACCAAAACACAAAACCCGAAAAATTTCAGGCGCTCATCTCTACACTAAAGTGGGCAGCACTGCAGCTGTGGCGGCCAGTCAGTTTGGATTCGGATGGTGCACCCACAGCGCAACTGCGCTGTGTGCTAGGCACCATCTGCCCACATCTAGTTACAACCCTGCTCCCAGCCTGTGTGTTCCAACCAACTTCCTGGTTGTGCATTCCAACTCTCTTACTGCGCACTCGGACCCAGGCGGTCATGTGATCTTGCTTCCTGCTGGATTCCAGGCTGTCTGATGCTGGCAGCACTGTGCACACTCAATGCAAAGCGACTACAGCGGGTGTCCTGACTTCCTGGTTGTGCATTCCAAGTCTCTTACTGTGCACCCGGACCCAGGCGGTCATGTGATCTTGCTTCCTGCTGGATTCCAGGCTGTCTGATGCCGGCAGCACTGTGCACACTCAATGTAAAGCGGCTACAAGCGGGTGTCCAGATATCTCCGGCACTGCAAAGTACACTTAGATGTATGCTGTCCTGCTACTGCAACACAGATGGATGTAAACTTTTCTCCTAGGGGAGGGCTGTCTACATTTTATATTACTAATATGACACATGTGCTACAGTTAGATCAGGGCCAGCATGGAGGTCGGCCAGGACAATTGTCTACAACCAGAGCTATAACTGGATTCAAAACATTTTATATTTTTATGAAACATTTAGGCAGTGCCGTAACTAGGCATTTTAGCGCTGTGTGCAAGAAACAACAGTTGCGCCCCCCCCCCCCCACGATGTAAGATAGGGGCAGTGCGCGCCGTGGGCGTGCAAAAAATGTATAGGGGCGTGGCTTCACGGGGAATGGGCGTGGCCACAAAATAATAGCAATTCATACTACGGTGCACAGTAGTCTACATTATTCAAATTACGCTGCACAGTAGCGCCACTACACCAGGTAGAGCCCCTTTTATACATTACAGCAGACAGCGTCCCCCTTTTTACACATTACAGCAGACAGTCTCCCTTTTAACACATTGCGGCAGCCAGTCCCCCTTTTTACACATTGCGGCAGACAGCGTCCCCTTTTTTACACATTACAGCAGACAGCGTCCCCTTTTTTAACATTACGGCAGACAGTGTCCCTTTTTTACACATTACAGCAGACAGCGTCCCCACTTGGCACACACGTAGTTACGGCCCTGCATTTAGGGGCTGATTCTGTGGGCACGGCTGCTTCTTTTGTCATAGCCACTAGAGATGAGCGGGTTCGGTTTCTCTGAATCCGAACCCGCCAGAACTTCATGTTTTTTTTCACGGGTCCGAGCGACTCGGATCTTCCCGCCTTGCTCGGTTAACCCGAGCGCGCTCCGAACGTCATCATGACGCTGTCGGATTCTCGCGAGGCTCGGATTCTATCGCGAGACTCGGATTCTATATAAGGAGCCGCGCGTCGCCGCCATTTTCACACGTGCATTGAGATTGATAGGGAGAGGACGTGGCTGGCGTCCTCTCCGTTTAGAATAGATTAGAGAGACACTTGATTTACTAATTTTGGGGAGCATTAGGAGTACTCAGTACAGTGCAGAGTTTTGCTGATAGTGACCAGTGACCACCAGTTTTATTTATAATCCGTTCTCTGCCTGAAAAAAGCGATACACAGCACACAGTGACTCAGTCACATACCATATCTGTGTGCACTGCTCAGGCTCAGGCCAGTGTGCTGCATCATCTATTATCTATATATAAATAATATTATATATATCTGTCTGACTGCTCAGCTCACACAGCTTATAATTGTGGGGGAGACTGGGGAGCACTACTGCAGTGCCAGTTATAGGTTATAGCAGGAGCCAGGAGTACATAATATATTATATAGTGAGTGACCACCAGACACACAGTGCAGTTTATTTAATATATCCGTTCTCTGCCTGAAAAAAGCGATACACACAGTGACTCAGTCAGTCACATACCATATCTGTGTGCACTGCTCAGGCTCAGGCCAGTGTGCTGCATCATCTATATATATTATATATCTGTCTGACTGCTCAGCTCACACAGCTTATAATTGTGGGGGAGACTGGGGAGCACTACTGCAGTGCCAGTTATAGGTTATAGCAGGAGCCAGGAGTACATAATATTATATTAAAATTAAACAGTGCACACTTTTGCTGCAGGAGTGCCACTGCCAGTGTGACTAGTGACCAGTGACCTGACCACCAGTATATATAATATTAGTAGTATACTATCTCTTTATCAACCAGTCTATATTAGCAGCAGACACAGTACAGTGCGGTAGTTCACGGCTGTGGCTACCTCTGTCTCGGCACTCGGCAGCCCGTCCATAATTGTATATACCACCTAACCGTGGTTTTTTTTTCTTTCTTTATACATACATACTAGTTACGAGTATACTATCTCTTTATCAACCAGTCTATATATTAGTAGCAGACACAGTACAGTGCGGTAGTTCACGGCTGTGGCTACCTCTGTGTCGGCACTCGGCAGCCCGTCCATAATTGTATATACCACCTAACCGTGGTTTTTTTTTCTTTCTTTATACATACATACTAGTTACGAGTATACTATCTCTTTATCAACCAGTCTATATATTAGCAGCAGACACAGTACAGTGCGGTAGTTCATGGCTGTGGCTACCTCTGTGTCGGCACTCGGCAGCCCGTCCATAATTGTATATACCACCTAACCGTGGGTTTTTTTTCTTTCTTTATACATACATACTAGTTACGAGTATACTATCTCTTTATCAACCAGTCTATATATTAGCAGCAGACACAGTACAGTGCGGTAGTTCACGGCTGTGGCTACCTCTGTGTCGGCACTCGGCAGCCCGTCCATAATTGTATATACCACCTAACCGTGGTTTTTTTTTCTTTCTTTATACATACATACTAGTTACGAGTATACTATCTCTTTATCAACCAGTCTATATTAGCAGCAGACACAGTACAGTGCGGTAGTTCACGGCTGTGGCTACCTCTGTGTCGGCACTCGGCAGCCCGTCCATAATTGTATATACCACCTAACCGTGGTTTTTTTTTCTTTCTTTATACATACATACTAGTTACGAGTATACTATCTCTTTATCAACCAGTCTATATATTAGCAGCAGACACAGTACAGTGCGGTAGTTCACGGCTGTGGCTACCTCTGTGTCGGCACTCGGCAGCCCGTCCATAATTGTATATACCACCTAACCGTGGTTTTTTTTTCTTTCTTTATACATACATACTAGTTACGAGTATACTATCTCTTTATCAACCAGTCTATATATTAGCAGCAGACACAGTACAGTGCGGTAGTTCACGGCTGTGGCTACCTCTGTGTCGGCACTCGGCAGCCCGTCCATAATTGTATACTAGTATCCAATCCATCCATCTCCATTGTTTACCTGAGGTGCCTTTTAGTTGTGCCTATTAAAATATGGAGAACAAAAATGTTGAGGTTCCAAAATTAGGGAAAGATCAAGATCCACTTCCACCTCGTGCTGAAGCTGCTGCCACTAGTCATGGCCGAGACGATGAAATGCCAGCAACGTCGTCTGCCAAGGCCGATGCCCAATGTCATAGTACAGAGCATGTCAAATCCAAAACACCAAATATCAGTAAAAAAAGGACTCCAAAACCTAAAATAAAATTGTCGGAGGAGAAGCGTAAACTTGCCAATATGCCATTTACCACACGGAGTGGCAAGGAACGGCTGAGGCCCTGGCCTATGTTCATGGCTAGTGGTTCAGCTTCACATGAGGATGGAAGCACTCAGCCTCTCGCTAGAAAAATGAAAAGACTCAAGCTGGCAAAAGCAGCACAGCAAAGAACTGTGCATTCTTCGAAATCCCAAATCCACAAGGAGAGTCCAATTGTGTCGGTTGCGATGCCTGACCTTCCCAACACTGGACGTGAAGAGCATGCGCCTTCCACCATTTGCACGCCCCCTGCAAGTGCTGGAAGGAGCACCCGCAGTCCAGTTCCTGATAGTCAGATTGAAGATGTCAGTGTTGAAGTACACCAGGATGAGGAGGATATGGGTGTTGCTGGCGCTGGGGAGGAAATTGACCAGGAGGATTCTGATGGTGAGGTGGTTTGTTTAAGTCAGGCACCCGGGGAGACACCTGTTGTCCGTGGGAGGAATATGGCCGTTGACATGCCAGGTGAAAATACCAAAAAAATCAGCTCTTCGGTGTGGAGGTATTTCACCAGAAATGCGGACAACAGGTGTCAAGCCGTGTGTTCCCTTTGTCAAGCTGTAATAAGTAGGGGTAAGGACGTTAACCACCTCGGAACATCCTCCCTTATACGTCACCTGCAGCGCATTCATAATAAGTCAGTGACAAGTTCAAAAACTTTGGGTGACAGCGGAAGCAGTCCACTGACCAGTAAATCCCTTCCTCTTGTAACCAAGCTCACGCAAACCACCCCACCAACTCCCTCAGTGTCAATTTCCTCCTTCCCCAGGAATGCCAATAGTCCTGCAGGCCATGTCACTGGCAATTCTGACGAGTCCTCTCCTGCCTGGGATTCCTCCGATGCATCCTTGCGTGTAACGCCTACTGCTGCTGGCGCTGCTGTTGTTGCCGCTGGGAGTCGATGGTCATCCCAGAGGGGAAGTCGTAAGCCCACTTGTACTACTTCCAGTAAGCAATTGACTGTTCAACAGTCCTTTGCGAGGAAGATGAAATATCACAGCAGTCATCCTACTGCAAAGCGGATAACTGAGTCCTTGACAACTATGTTGGTGTTAGACGTGCGTCCGGTATCCGCCGTTAGTTCACAGGGAACTAGACAATTTATTGAGGCAGTGTGCCCCCGTTACCAAATACCATCTAGGTTCCACTTCTCTAGGCAGGCGATACCGAGAATGTACACGGACGTCAGAAAAAGACTCACCAGTGTCCTAAAAAATGCAGTTGTACCCAATGTCCACTTAACCACGGACATGTGGACAAGTGGAGCAGGGCAGGGTCAGGACTATATGACTGTGACAGCCCACTGGGTAGATGTATGGACTCCCGCCGCAAGAACAGCAGCGGCGGCACCAGTAGCAGCATCTCGCAAACGCCAACTCTTTCCTAGGCAGGCTACGCTTTGTATCACCGCTTTCCAGAATACGCACACAGCTGAAAACCTCTTACGGCAACTGAGGAAGATCATCGCGGAATGGCTTACCCCAATTGGACTCTCCTGTGGATTTGTGGCATCGGACAACGCCAGCAATATTGTGTGTGCATTAAATATGGGCAAATTCCAGCACGTCCCATGTTTTGCACATACCTTGAATTTGGTGGTGCAGAATTTTTTAAAAAACGACAGGGGCGTGCAAGAGATGCTGTCGGTGGCCAGAAAAATTGCGGGACACTTTCGGCGTACAGGCACCACGTACAGAAGACTGGAGCACCACCAAAAACTACTGAACCTGCCCTGCCATCATCTGAAGCAAGAAGTGGTAACGAGGTGGAATTCAACCCTCTATATGCTTCAGAGGTTGGAGGAGCAGCAAAAGGCCATTCAAGCCTATACAATTGAGCACGATATAGGAGGTGGAATGCCCCTGTCTCAAGTGCAGTGGAGAATGATTTCAACGTTGTGCAAGGTTCTGATGCCCTTTGAACTTGCCACACGTGAAGTCAGTTCAGACACTGCCAGCCTGAGTCAGGTCATTCCCCTCATCAGGCTTTTGCAGAAGAAGCTGGAGGCATTGAAGAAGGAGCTAAAAGGGAGCGATTCCGCTAGGCATGTGGGACTTGTGGATGCAGCCCTTAATTCGCTTAACAAGGATTCACGGGTGGTCAATCTGTTGAAATCAGAGCACTACATTTTGGCCACCGTACTCGATCCTAGATTTAAAGCCTACCTTGGATCTCTCTTTCCGGCAGACACAGGTCTGCTGGGGTTGAAAGACCTGCTGGTGACAAAATTGTCAAGTCAAGCGGAACGCGACCTGTCAACATCTCCTCCTTCACATTCTCCCGCAACTGGGGGTGCGAGGAAAAGGCTCAGAATTCCGAGCCCACCCGCTGGCGGTGATGCAGGGCAGTCTGGAGCGACTGCTGATGCTGACATCTGGTCCGGACTGAAGGACCTGACAACGATTACGGACATGTCGTCTACTGTCACTGCATATGATTCTCTCAACATTGATAGAATGGTGGAGGATTATATGAGTGACCGCATCCAAGTAGGCACGTCACACAGTCCGTACTTATACTGGCAGGAAAAAGAGGCAATTTGGAGGCCCTTGCACAAACTGGCTTTATTCTACCTAAGTTGCCCTCCCACAAGTGTGTACTCCGAAAGAGTGTTTAGTGCCGCCGCTCACCTTGTCAGCAATCGGCGTACGAGGTTACATCCAGAAAATGTGGAGAAGATGATGTTCATTAAAATGAATTATAATCAATTCCTCCGCGGAGACATTGACCAGCAGCAATTGCCTCCACAAAGTACACAGGGAGCTGAGATGGTGGATTCCAGTGGGGACGAATTGATAATCTGTGAGGAGGGGGATGTACACGGTGATATATCGGAGGGTGAAGATGAGGTGGACATCTTGCCTCTGTAGAGCCAGTTTGTGCAAGGAGAGATTAATTGCTTCTTTTTTGGGGGGGGTCCAAACCAACCCGTCATATCAGTCACAGTCGTGTGGCAGACCCTGTCACTGAAATGATGGGTTGGTTAAAGTGTGCATGTCCTGTTTTGTTTATACAACATAAGGGTGGGTGGGAGGGCCCAAGGACAATTCCATCTTGCACCTCTTTTTTCTTTTCTTTTTCTTTGCATCATGTGCTGATTGGGGAGGGTTTTTTTGGAAGGGACATCCTGCGTGACACTGCAGTGCCACTCCTAGATGGGCCCGGTGTTTGTGTCGGCCACTAGGGTCGCTAATCTTACTCATACAGTCAGCTACCTCATTGCGCCTCTTTTTTTCTTTGCGTCATGTGCTGTTTGGGGAGGGTTTTTTGGAAGGGACATCCTGCGTGACACTGCAGTGCCACTCCTAGATGGGCCCGGTGTTTGTGTCGGCCACTAGGGTCGCTAATCTTACTCACACAGCTACCTCATTGCGCCTCTTTTTTTCTTTGCGTCATGTGCTGTTTGGGGAGGGTTTTTTGGAAGGGACATCCTGCGTGACACTGCAGTGCCACTCCTAGATGGGCCCGGTGTTTGTGTCGGCCACTAGGGTCGCTAATCTTACTCACACAGCTACCTCATTGCGCCTCTTTTTTTCTTTGCGTCATGTGCTGTTTGGGGAGGGTTTTTTGGAAGGGACATCCTGCGTGACACTGCAGTGCCACTCCTAGATGGGCCCGGTGTTTGTGTCGGCCACTAGGGTCGCTAATCTTACTCACACAGCTACCTCATTGCGCCTCTTTTTTCTTTGCGTCATGTGCTGTTTGGGGAGGGTTTTTTGGAAGGGACATCCTGCGTGACACTGCAGTGCCACTCCTAGATGGGCCCGGTGTTTGTGTCGGCCACTAGGGTCGCTAATCTTACTCACACAGCTACCTCATTGCGCCTCTTTTTTTCTTTGCGTCATGTGCTGTTTGGGGAGGGTTTTTTGGAAGGGACATCCTGCGTGACACTGCAGTGCCACTCCTAGATGGGCCCGGTGTTTGTGTCGGCCACTAGGGTCGCTTATCTTACTCACACAGCGACCTCGGTGCAAATTTTAGGACTAAAAATAATATTGTGAGGTGTGAGGTATTCAGAATAGACTGAAAATGAGTGTAAATTATGGTTTTTGAGGTTAATAATACTTTGGGATCAAAATGACCCCCAAATTCTATGATTTAAGCTGTTTTTTAGTGTTTTTTGAAAAAAACACCCGAATCCAAAACACACCCGAATCCGACAAAAAAAATTCGGTGAGGTTTTGCCAAAACGCGGTCGAACCCAAAACACGGCCGCGGAACCGAACCCAAAACCAAAACACAAAACCCGAAAAATTTCAGGCGCTCATCTCTACACTAAAGTGGGCAGCACTGCAGCTGTGGCGGCCAGTCAGTTTGGATTCGGATGGTGCACCCACAGCGCAACTGCGCTGTGTGCTAGGCACCATCTGCCCACATCTAGTTACAACCCTGCTCCCAGCCTGTGTGTTCCAACCAACTTCCTGGTTGTGCATTCCAACTCTCTTACTGCGCACTCGGACCCAGGCGGTCATGTGATCTTGCTTCCTGCTGGATTCCAGGCTGTCTGATGCTGGCAGCACTGTGCACACTCAATGCAAAGCGACTACAGCGGGTGTCCTGACTTCCTGGTTGTGCATTCCAAGTCTCTTACTGTGCACCCGGACCCAGGCGGTCATGTGATCTTGCTTCCTGCTGGATTCCAGGCTGTCTGATGCCGGCAGCACTGTGCACACTCAATGTAAAGCGGCTACAAGCGGGTGTCCAGATATCTCCGGCACTGCAAAGTACACTTAGATGTATGCTGTCCTGCTACTGCAACACAGATGGATGTAAACTTTTCTCCTAGGGGAGGGCTGTCTACATTTTATATTACTAATATGACACATGTGCTACAGTTAGATCAGGGCCAGCATGGAGGTCGGCCAGGACAATTGTCTACAACCAGAGCTATAACTGGATTCAAAACATTTTATATTTTTATGAAACATTTAGGCAGTGCCGTAACTAGGCATTTTAGCGCTGTGTGCAAGAAACAACAGTTGCGCCCCCCCCCCCCCCCACGATGTAAGATAGGGGCAGTGCGCGCCGTGGGCGTGCAAAAAATGTATAGGGGCGTGGCTTCACGGGGAATGGGCGTGGCCACAAAATAATAGCAATTCATACTACGGTGCACAGTAGTCTACATTATTCAAATTACGCTGCACAGTAGCGCCACTACACCAGGTAGAGCCCCTTTTATACATTACAGCAGACAGCGTCCCCCTTTTTACACATTACAGCAGACAGTCTCCCTTTTAACACATTGCGGCAGCCAGTCCCCCTTTTTACACATTGCGGCAGACAGCGTCCCCTTTTTTACACATTACAGCAGACAGCGTCCCCTTTTTTAACATTACGGCAGACAGTGTCCCTTTTTTACACATTACAGCAGACAGCGTCCCCACTTGGCACACACGTAGTTACGGCCCTGCATTTAGGGGCTGATTCTGTGGGCACGGCTGCTTCTTTTGTCATAGCCACTAGAGATGAGCGGGTTCGGTTTCTCTGAATCCGAACCCGCCAGAACTTCATGTTTTTTTTCACGGGTCCGAGCGACTCGGATCTTCCCGCCTTGCTCGGTTAACCCGAGCGCGCCCGAACGTCATCATGACGCTGTCGGATTCTCGCGAGGCTCGGATTCTATCGCGAGACTCGGATTCTATATAAGGAGCCGCGCGTCGCCGCCATTTTCACACGTGCATTGAGATTGATAGGGAGAGGACGTGGCTGGCGTCCTCTCCGTTTAGAATAGATTAGAGAGACACTTGATTTACTAATTTTGGGGAGCATTAGGAGTACTCAGTACAGTGCAGAGTTTTGCTGATAGTGACCAGTGACCACCAGTTTTATTTATAATCCGTTCTCTGCCTGAAAAAAGCGATACACAGCACACAGTGACTCAGTCACATACCATATCTGTGTGCACTGCTCAGGCTCAGGCCAGTGTGCTGCATCATCTATTATCTATATATAAATAATATTATATATATCTGTCTGACTGCTCAGCTCACACAGCTTATAATTGTGGGGGAGACTGGGGAGCACTACTGCAGTGCCAGTTATAGGTTATAGCAGGAGCCAGGAGTACATAATATATTATATAGTGAGTGACCACCAGACACACAGTGCAGTTTATTTAATATATCCGTTCTCTGCCTGAAAAAAGCGATACACACAGTGACTCAGTCAGTCACATACCATATCTGTGTGCACTGCTCAGGCTCAGGCCAGTGTGCTGCATCATCTATATATATTATATATCTGTCTGACTGCTCAGCTCACACAGCTTATAATTGTGGGGGAGACTGGGGAGCACTACTGCAGTGCCAGTTATAGGTTATAGCAGGAGCCAGGAGTACATAATATTATATTAAAATTAAACAGTGCACACTTTTGCTGCAGGAGTGCCACTGCCAGTGTGACTAGTGACCAGTGACCTGACCACCAGTATATATAATATTAGTAGTATACTATCTCTTTATCAACCAGTCTATATTAGCAGCAGACACAGTACAGTGCGGTAGTTCACGGCTGTGGCTACCTCTGTGTCGGCACTCGGCAGCCCGTCCATAATTGTATATACCACCTAACCGTGGTTTTTTTTTCTTTCTTTATACATACATACTAGTTACGAGTATACTATCTCTTTATCAACCAGTCTATATATTAGTAGCAGACACAGTACAGTGCGGTAGTTCACGGCTGTGGCTACCTCTGTGTCGGCACTCGGCAGCCCGTCCATAATTGTATATACCACCTAACCGTGGTTTTTTTTTCTTTCTTTATACATACATACTAGTTACGAGTATACTATCTCTTTATCAACCAGTCTATATATTAGCAGCAGACACAGTACAGTGCGGTAGTTCATGGCTGTGGCTACCTCTGTGTCGGCACTCGGCAGCCCGTCCATAATTGTATATACCACCTAACCGTGGTTTTTTTTTCTTTCTTTATACATACATACTAGTTACGAGTATACTATCTCTTTATCAACCAGTCTATATATTAGCAGCAGACACAGTACAGTGCGGTAGTTCACGGCTGTGGCTACCTCTGTGTCGGCACTCGGCAGCCCGTCCATAATTGTATATACCACCTAACCGTGTTTTTTTTTTCTTTCTTTATACATACATACTAGTTACGAGTATACTATCTCTTTATCAACCAGTCTATATTAGCAGCAGACACAGTACAGTGCGGTAGTTCACGGCTGTGGCTACCTCTGTGTCGGCACTCGGCAGCCCGTCCATAATTGTATATACCACCTAACCGTGGTTTTTTTTTCTTTCTTTATACATACATACTAGTTACGAGTATACTATCTCTTTATCAACCAGTCTATATATTAGCAGCAGACACAGTACAGTGCGGTAGTTCACGGCTGTGGCTACCTCTGTGTCGGCACTCGGCAGCCCGTCCATAATTGTATATACCACCTAACCGTGGTTTTTTTTTCTTTCTTTATACATACATACTAGTTACGAGTATACTATCTCTTTATCAACCAGTCTATATATTAGCAGCAGACACAGTACAGTGCGGTAGTTCACGGCTGTGGCTACCTCTGTGTCGGCACTCGGCAGCCCGTCCATAATTGTATACTAGTATCCAATCCATCCATCTCCATTGTTTACCTGAGGTGCCTTTTAGTTGTGCCTATTAAAATATGGAGAACAAAAATGTTGAGGTTCCAAAATTAGGGAAAGATCAAGATCCACTTCCACCTCGTGCTGAAGCTGCTGCCACTAGTCATGGCCGAGACGATGAAATGCCAGCAACGTCGTCTGCCAAGGCCGATGCCCAATGTCATAGTACAGAGCATGTCAAATCCAAAACACCAAATATCAGTAAAAAAAGGACTCCAAAACCTAAAATAAAATTGTCGGAGGAGAAGCGTAAACTTGCCAATATGCCATTTACCACACGGAGTGGCAAGGAACGGCTGAGGCCCTGGCCTATGTTCATGGCTAGTGGTTCAGCTTCACATGAGGATGGAAGCACTCAGCCTCTCGCTAGAAAAATGAAAAGACTCAAGCTGGCAAAAGCAGCACAGCAAAGAACTGTGCATTCTTCGAAATCCCAAATCCACAAGGAGAGTCCAATTGTGTCGGTTGCGATGCCTGACCTTCCCAACACTGGACGTGAAGAGCATGCGCCTTCCACCATTTGCACGCCCCCTGCAAGTGCTGGAAGGAGCACCCGCAGTCCAGTTCCTGATAGTCAGATTGAAGATGTCAGTGTTGAAGTACACCAGGATGAGGAGGATATGGGTGTTGCTGGCGCTGGGGAGGAAATTGACCAGGAGGATTCTGATGGTGAGGTGGTTTGTTTAAGTCAGGCACCCGGGGAGACACCTGTTGTCCGTGGGAGGAATATGGCCGTTGACATGCCAGGTGAAAATACCAAAAAAATCAGCTCTTCGGTGTGGAGGTATTTCACCAGAAATGCGGACAACAGGTGTCAAGCCGTGTGTTCCCTTTGTCAAGCTGTAATAAGTAGGGGTAAGGACGTTAACCACCTCGGAACATCCTCCCTTATACGTCACCTGCAGCGCATTCATAATAAGTCAGTGACAAGTTCAAAAACTTTGGGTGACAGCGGAAGCAGTCCACTGACCAGTAAATCCCTTCCTCTTGTAACCAAGCTCACGCAAACCACCCCACCAACTCCCTCAGTGTCAATTTCCTCCTTCCCCAGGAATGCCAATAGTCCTGCAGGCCATGTCACTGGCAATTCTGACGAGTCCTCTCCTGCCTGGGATTCCTCCGATGCATCCTTGCGTGTAACGCCTACTGCTGCTGGCGCTGCTGTTGTTGCCGCTGGGAGTCGATGGTCATCCCAGAGGGGAAGTCGTAAGCCCACTTGTACTACTTCCAGTAAGCAATTGACTGTTCAACAGTCCTTTGCGAGGAAGATGAAATATCACAGCAGTCATCCTACTGCAAAGCGGATAACTGAGTCCTTGACAACTATGTTGGTGTTAGACGTGCGTCCGGTATCCGCCGTTAGTTCACAGGGAACTAGACAATTTATTGAGGCAGTGTGCCCCCGTTACCAAATACCATCTAGGTTCCACTTCTCTAGGCAGGCGATACCGAGAATGTACACGGACGTCAGAAAAAGACTCACCAGTGTCCTAAAAAATGCAGTTGTACCCAATGTCCACTTAACCACGGACATGTGGACAAGTGGAGCAGGGCAGGGTCAGGACTATATGACTGTGACAGCCCACTGGGTAGATGTATGGACTCCCGCCGCAAGAACAGCAGCGGCGGCACCAGTAGCAGCATCTCGCAAACGCCAACTCTTTCCTAGGCAGGCTACGCTTTGTATCACCGCTTTCCAGAATACGCACACAGCTGAAAACCTCTTACGGCAACTGAGGAAGATCATCGCGGAATGGCTTACCCCAATTGGACTCTCCTGTGGATTTGTGGCATCGGACAACGCCAGCAATATTGTGTGTGCATTAAATATGGGCAAATTCCAGCACGTCCCATGTTTTGCACATACCTTGAATTTGGTGGTGCAGAATTTTTTAAAAAACGACAGGGGCGTGCAAGAGATGCTGTCGGTGGCCAGAAAAATTGCGGGACACTTTCGGCGTACAGGCACCACGTACAGAAGACTGGAGCACCACCAAAAACTACTGAACCTGCCCTGCCATCATCTGAAGCAAGAAGTGGTAACGAGGTGGAATTCAACCCTCTATATGCTTCAGAGGTTGGAGGAGCAGCAAAAGGCCATTCAAGCCTATACAATTGAGCACGATATAGTAGGTGGAATGCACCTGTCTCAAGTGCAGTGGAGAATGATTTCAACGTTGTGCAAGGTTCTGATGCCCTTTGAACTTGCCACACGTGAAGTCAGTTCAGACACTGCCAGCCTGAGTCAGGTCATTCCCCTCATCAGGCTTTTGCAGAAGAAGCTGGAGGCATTGAAGAAGGAGCTAAAAGGGAGCGATTCCGCTAGGCATGTGGGACTTGTGGATGCAGCCCTTAATTCGCTTAACAAGGATTCACGGGTGGTCAATCTGTTGAAATCAGAGCACTACATTTTGGCCACCGTGCTCGATCCTAGATTTAAAGCCTACCTTGGATCTCTCTTTCCGGCAGACACAGGTCTGCTGGGGTTGAAAGACCTGCTGGTGACAAAATTGTCAAGTCAAGCGGAACGCGACCTGTCAACATCTCCTCCTTCACATTCTCCCGCAACTGGGGGTGCGAGGAAAAGGCTCAGAATTCCGAGCCCACCCGCTGGCGGTGATGCAGGGCAGTCTGGAGCGACTGCTGATGCTGACATCTGGTCCGGACTGAAGGACCTGACAACGATTACGGACATGTCGTCTACTGTCACTGCATATGATTCTCTCAACATTGATAGAATGGTGGAGGATTATATGAGTGACCGCATCCAAGTAGGCACGTCACACAGTCCGTACTTATACTGGCAGGAAAAAGAGGCAATTTGGAGGCCCTTGCACAAACTGGCTTTATTCTACCTAAGTTGCCCTCCCACAAGTGTGTACTCCGAAAGAGTGTTTAGTGCCGCCGCTCACCTTGTCAGCAATCGGCGTACGAGGTTACATCCAGAAAATGTGGAGAAGATGATGTTCATTAAAATGAATTATAATCAATTCCTCCGCGGAGACATTGACCAGCAGCAATTGCCTCCACAAAGTACACAGGGAGCTGAGATGGTGGATTCCAGTGGGGACGAATTGATAATCTGTGAGGAGGGGGATGTACACGGTGATATATCGGAGGGTGAAGATGAGGTGGACATCTTGCCTCTGTAGAGCCAGTTTGTGCAAGGAGAGATTAATTGCTTCTTTTTTGGGGGGGGTCCAAACCAACCCGTCATATCAGTCACAGTCGTGTGGCAGACCCTGTCACTGAAATGATGGGTTGGTTAAAGTGTGCATGTCCTGTTTTGTTTATACAACATAAGGGTGGGTGGGAGGGCCCAAGGACAATTCCATCTTGCACCTCTTTTTTCTTTTCTTTTTCTTTGCATCATGTGCTGATTGGGGAGGGTTTTTTGGAAGGGACATCCTGCGTGACACTGCAGTGCCACTCCTAGATGGGCCCGGTGTTTGTGTCGGCCACTAGGGTCGCTAATCTTACTCACACAGTCAGCTACCTCATTGCGCCTCTTTTTTTCTTTGCGTCATGTGCTGTTTGGGGAGGGTTTTTTGGAAGGGACATCCTGCGTGACACTGCAGTGCCACTCCTAGATGGGCCCGGTGTTTGTGTCGGCCACTAGGGTCGCTAATCTTACTCACACAGCTACCTCATTGCGCCTCTTTTTTTCTTTGCGTCATGTGCTGTTTGGGGAGGGTTTTTTGGAAGGGACATCCTGCGTGACACTGCAGTGCCACTCCTAGATGGGCCCGGTGTTTGTGTCGGCCACTAGGGTCGCTAATCTTACTCACACAGCTACCTCATTGCGCCTCTTTTTTTCTTTGCGTCATGTGCTGTTTGCGGAGGGTTTTTTGGAAGGGCCATCCTGCGTGACACTGCAGTGCCACTCCTAGATGGGCCCGGTGTTTGTGTCGGCCACTAGGGTCGCTAATCTTACTCACACAGCTACCTCATTGCGCCTCTTTTTTTCTTTGCGTCATGTGCTGTTTGGGGAGGGTTTTTTGGAAGGGACATCCTGCGTGACACTGCAGTGCCACTCCTAGATGGGCCCGGTGTTTGTGTCGGCCACTAGGGTCGCTTATCTTACTCACACAGCGACCTCGGTGCAAATTTTAGGACTAAAAATAATATTGTGAGGTGTGAGGTATTCAGAATAGACTGAAAATGAGTGTAAATTATGGTTTTTGAGGTTAATAATACTTTGGGATCAAAATGACCCCCAAATTCTATGATTTAAGCTGTTTTTTAGTGTTTTTTGAAAAAAACACCCGAATCCAAAACACACCCGAATCCGACAAAAAAAATTCGGTGAGGTTTTGCCAAAACGCGTTCGAACCCAAAACACGGCCGCGGAACCGAACCCAAAACCAAAACACAAAACCCGAAAAATTTCAGGCGCTCATCTCTAATAGCCACGTCTGCATCTTAAGCTAATGCCACATTAAAACTGAGAGGCCCACTTGCAGCTTCTAACACCAGTGCAGTTCTGTCTCAGTGCATCTTTAGTCGCCTCATCGAGGCTGTCATCAGCCCTACGGCAGGTGCAGTTTCTCCGTCCAAGTACTGTATGGCCTCCTGTGTGAGTGGTTGTGACACTTACAACATCAGGCCCACATCTGCTTTGCCACCCCCTGTCACCTCCAAGGAATACCCTCTGATTTACACAGACCCTGTTCTGCAGCTCTGAACGCTAAGAATCAGGACGCTTGTGCTGTCCAATTGGGACGGGTGCAACTGGAACACGTGCACTCTGTGACTGGAACGTGTGCGCTGTGTGTGTGAGACATGCACTGTGTGACTGAAACGTGTGCGCTGTGTGTGTAAAACATGCACTGTGTGACTGGAACGTGTGCGCTGTGTATCTGAGACATGCACTGTGTGACTGGGATGCATGCGCTGTTTGTGTGAAACATGCACTGTGTGGCTGGGATGCATGCGCTGTGTGACTGGAATGTGCGCTGTGTAACTGGAACATGCACTGTATGACATGGGGTGTATCTAGGGGTCCAAGTGCCCCTGGCAAAGTAAGGGACTGGCGTCCCCCATATTTGAAATAGGGAAGGTGCGTGTGCAAAAAAGGGACACGATCTTGTGGGAAAGGGGCATGACTATACAATAGTTCCCCCAATTCAAATTATGCTACACAGTAGTAACCCTTATACACATCATGCCAGACAGTAGCAGATCCCTTTACACATTATGCCCACACAGTAATTCTTATAACACTGAGGAGACATCAGCAGTGCCTAGCCTGGCTGAGGACGCAATGCCACCCAAGGCCAGGTAGTTTAATTAAATAGTTGTGCAAAGAGGTGCAGTGCAGCACACTACCCAGTGGTGCAAGTACAAAAAAAATGTTAGTGGTACTGTGCCACCAAAAAAATGGGTGTGGCCACATGCCACATGGGGCGTGGCCAATGAAAATTGGGATGTGATACACATATGACCCAATACTGTAGTGCCAGATACACATATGCCCCCAGTAGTGCCAGATACACATATGCCCCCACAGTGCCAGATACACACATGCCCCCCACAGTGCCAGATATGCCCCCACGGTGCTATATATGACCCCACAGTCCCAGATATGGCCCCACAGTGCCAGATACACATATTGCCCAACGTTTCCATGCCCCCTTGTTGCCAGATATGTCCCCACATTGCCAGATACACATACATCCATGGTGCCAGATAAGCCCCCACAGTGCCAGATATGCCCCACAGTCATATAGTCATCATCATCCCCCTCCCAGCACATAGCCATAGTCCCCTCCCAGTAAATAGCCATAGCCCCCACCTCCCCAAGCAATAGCCGTAGTCCCCCAGCACATAGCCGTAGTCTCCATCTCTCCCAACACAGTCATACAGTTGTCCCCAACCCCCTCCCATCACATAACAATAGTTCCCTGCCAGCAGTGTCGGACTGGGGCATGAAGGGCCCACCGGGGGAATGCAGTTGTAATGGCCCATACTTAGGGGTGTGTCCAGCCTACAAAGGGTGTGTGGCCAGCCTCCACAGAAGCTTGAAATACACAGTAGTTTAGTGCAGTGTAATGCAGCATATCTACCATGTATAATACAAGTGCACAGACTTTAACCTGATTCCTAGAGGTAGGAGTGGGCCCTCAGGCAGTGGGGCCTACCGGTGGTTTCCCTGGTACCTCTGTGGGCCAGTCCGACCCTGCCTGCCAGCATAGATAGCCATAGTCCCCCTCCCTGCACATAGCCTCCCACCTCCCCAAGCAAATAGCCATAGTCCACATCCCCCTCCCAGCACATAGCTGTAGTCCGCCCTTAGCACATTGTAGTAGTCTCCCCCACTCCCAGCACATACATAGCCTCCCCACACAGCACATACTGTAGCCCTAGTCCCCACCCCACAACATCCCAGCAGATAGCCGTAGTGTCTGGCATACCTGCTGTGCCAAGCTGCCTAGGATGGAGGGCTGAGGATTGCTCTGCAGGCAGGAGCTGGCGCCGGTGTCTGGCACCGTACCAAACTACGTGAAGAAACTGAAAAAAAACCTACAGCTCCCAGCAGCCCTTGCCACCACGAGCTCCTGGGTTGCTGGGAGTTGTAGTTTATTTTCAGTTTCTTCCTGTAGTGCATTGAGGTGCCGGACACCGGCACCAGCTCCTGCCTGCTGAGTGATCCTCCACCCTCCATCCCAGGCAATGCACAGGCAGCTCGGCACAGCAGGTATTGCCAGACATTACGGCTTAAGGGATTCCACCCATTGGACCAAGGGTGGCACCGTTGGGCGGCGCCCCTGGCGAGTGTCATCCTGGCCAATGGGTAGATACACCACTGTGTGTGACTGGGACACGTGCGCTGTGTGACTGCAACATGCGCTGAATGACTGAGACACGTGGGACTCTGCCTGCCATAATGTGTAAAAAAAGGGGACTCTGCCTGCTGTAATGTGTAAAAAAGGGACTCTACCTGGCGTAATGTGTAAAAGGGGCTCTATCTGGTGTAGTGGCGCTACTGTGTGGCATAATTTGAATAATGGACACTACTGTGCAGTGTTATATGAATTGGTATTATGTTGTGGCCATGCCCCTTCCTCATGAAGCCACGCCTCTATATTTTTGGCACGCACCTACACCGCACACTGGACCTATTTTAAACGGTGGTGTGCCAATGCTGTTTCCTGCACACAGCAAAAATATCTAGTAACGGCACTGATGCCTTATACACTATACCAATTATAATCTATCTTTTGACAACTTATTTTTTTTTTTTTTTGCCTCACTTTTGAATTTCCTACAAATTTACCACTAATTGGATATCCTTATCGCTATAAATCACCAGTGGGTTGGGTACGGGATCCTAGCAGTCAGGAAGCCGGTGGTCAGAATACAGACAGTGGGATCCCGACTGCCCTAATCCCGACACTTTTATGTAACTAAACTAACCCTACCTTCTCGCAGCCTAACCCTAATACTCCCTCCCCAAGGCATAACCCTAACCTCTCCATCCAGCAGCGTAACCCTAATCCTCCCCCTAGTGCAGCCATTTTCAACAGGTGTGCCACGGTACACTAGTGTGCTGCAGGCAGTTGCCAGGTGTGCCGCCAAAGCTGCCATCCAGAGAGGCCTGCCGCCACACAGTCCTGCTACCGCCCACACATTGACCCGGCGCCGCAGCCCGCACACAGACCCACTGCAGCAGCTCCCGCACACAAAGCAGTGCTGCCCGGCGAGCACAGGTACATCTGGCTGGTGGCAGCGGCGGGTCTGTGTCACAGCCCCGCCGCTGCCACCAGCCAGATGTACCTGTGCTCACCGGGCAGCGCAGCACTTCCGCATCAGGCGGCCCGATCTCCCCACCTGCAGTGCATGCTCACACGCTGCTGCTCATCCTCCTCCATGCTGCCTTGCCCCAGTGCTCCTCACTTCTTCCCACTGAGAGGGAAAGATTTAAGGTTAGAAAAAAAAAAAAAAAAATATATATATATATATATATATATATATATAAAACTAATCACAAGTGCCGGCACTCCATTGCAAAAGCTTAACTTGCCCTGGTGCCCTCCCGGGTCTTCTGAACCCCAATCTATCCGGTGTATGTAGGGTGGCACTCACGGGACTTGCTGTACACGAATGAAGGACTGTCTGAGTCAGTTCAGTTCAACGTTTCGGTTTATCACCTTTTTCAAGAACTAGTAGTTCTAGAAAAAGGTGATAAACCGAAACGTTGAACTGAACTGACTCAGACAGTCTTTCATTCGTGTACAGCAAGTCCCGTGAGTGCCACCCTACATACACCGGATAGATAGTTATATATACATATATATATATATATATATACAGGTAGAGTATCCCTTATCCAAAATGCTTGGGACCAGAGGTATTTTGGATATGGGATTTTTCCATATTTTGGAATAATTGCATACCATAATGAGATATCAAGGTGATGGGACCTAAGTCTAAGCACAGAATGCATTTATGTTGCATATACACCTTATACACACAGCCTGAAGGTCATTTTCGCCAATATTTTTTACAACTTTGTGAATTAAACAAAGTGTGTCTACATTCACACAATTCATTTATGTTTCATATACACCTTATAAACACAGCCTGAAGGTAATGAATACAATATTTTTAATAACTTTGTGTATTAAACAAAGTTTGTGTACATTTAGCCATCAAAAAACAAAGGTTTTACTATCTCACTCTCACTCAAAAAAGTCCGTATTTCGGAATATTTGGATATGGGATACTCAACCTGTATGTGTATATATTTATATATATATATATATACTGTATATATATATATATATATATATATATATATATATGAAACACATAAATATGTGCAAGGAATTACTATGGTGGGGCATGTGTGTATGATTACTATGTGGGGGCAGAGTGTGTGTATTGACAATGGGCGGCAGGTATGTATATTTACTATGGGTGGGACAGGTGTAAGGAATTACAATGGGAGCATGTGTGTGGCTTGACTATGGGGGGGCAGGTGTGTGGAATTACTCTTGGGTAGGTGTGTGGCATTAATATAAATCTGTTTTATTACAGTGGGACCCAATGTGTTTTATTACTGCAGGGGTCAAAGCATTTGTTTTATTACTGCGGGGCCAAAAAAAATTATGGTGTGCCTTGGCAATTGAATTTTTTTTTTAGTGTGCCACAAATTTAAAAAGGTTGAAAATCACTGCACTAGTGCATAACCCTCCCCCCCCCCTCCCCCCTCCCCTATTTCTAATCCTCCACAGCATACTTACATTTGAGGTTCCAGCTGTTGGGATTCTGGCGTTAGGATTCAGACAGATGTTGGGATTCCAGCGCAGGTCTTCTGACCAGCAGCATCCTGTCCATTGGAATGCCAACTACATCCCTCACCAGGGATGGGTCATTAGGTCGATAAGATTTAGGTCGACAGTCATTAGGTCGACCACTATTGGTCAACATGCATTATGTCGACATGGTCACTATGTCGACATGGTCATTAGGTCAACGTGTACTAGGTCGACATGAAAAAAGGTCGACATGAGTTTTTTTTTACTTTTTTGGTGTTGATTGCTTCGTAAAATGACAGGGAACCCGAATTAGTGCCCCATGTCCCCTCGCATGGCTCGCCATGCTCCGCTGAGCTCAGCACAGGTTACTATTAATTATTTTAAACACTATGCATTATACAGTATGTGATCCTCTTGTCAAAAGGGATTTTGTGTATAGGAAAATTTAAACCATCTGTGATGATTACTGTTTTAAAGTGTGTTTTTCTACATTCACTTATTCTTTTACAGTGATTTACGATTTGGAATATCATTAACTTGTTCATGCATTTATTTCAGCAAAAGAGTACTTTCCTTTTCTCTTTTACCTATTATACTCCATATACTCTTTTGGCTGCACCGCCATTCTGTATATTTACATTATACCTGATTTTATGTTAAGAGATGTTCCCTATTAATAGTGGATTTATCTACAGTACTCTGTTACTTATTTCTGAGATTTGTCACTGGTGCTGCGGTCTTCCAATCCCCTTTCCCTCCTACACAGACATCAGTAAGTGCAAATTTTCTCCCAGTTCCGGTTGTGATATTCCCGCCCCCCAGATGTAGCTTTGTCCAGGGTTGCCATCAAAAATATGTATCCACAGTTGGAGACAGAGGTGGGTTCCAGTGGCGTAACTACTATAGGTGCAGGGGATGCAGCTGTTATGGGGCCCAGAGTGTCACAAGCGCCCACCAGGGCCAACTACTCCCCCTGCACCAAATCAGTAAAGCTGCATAACTACAGTCTGAGCCAGCCCAAGGCATAGGCAAACTAGGCAAATGCCTCCAGCATTTGGAATGCAAATGGGCACAATCAGCTGCTGCTGATTAAAATATGCAGCATGCCTATATTCTGTGTGTGACTGCGGATGTATCTGCAGACGAAATGCTATGTTACAGTGTATTCCTGGAAATCACTGTAACAAAGCACAGCGTATGCAGATACAGCCACAGTCACACGAAGAATATAGGCATGTTGCATATCATTTTAATCAGCAGAAGCTGCTTGTGCATCCTAGCAATGCAAATAAGACACATTTTTAGCAAAAAAGGCGCACAACATTAGCAGAGTTGGCCAGGAGCTGTCAGCTGACTCACGCCAGGCATCTCCTGCTGCATGGCGTATTAAGGCAAGATGTATGAGGACACCTCTTTATCCAAGCAGAGGCAGAGGTCACAGTGTTAGCTGCTGTGTGCAGGTGGGCTGATTGTGCAACAGTGTTTGGCGTATGTGTAATGGTAGCCATACACCAGGACGATATCTTTCCAACCAGCCAACTAGTTGGCTGGTTGGAAAGATAATCTGGCAGTGTGTGGGAGCAAACGATTCTCAGACGTTTGCTCCCACACGCTAAAAAACGGTCAGAAACAGTCTGACCAACTAGTTGGGAAAATCAAACCTGTTTGATTTTCCCAACCAATCGTTCAGGTGTAGGGGAAAACTTTCCCCCCAACTGATCGATAAGTAGGCGGACACTGGCTGCTAGTGTCCGCCTACTTTTGTCTCGGGCTGCAGAGGACCCTCTATGACCAATCCCCCTCCGGCCACCTCACCGCCCCAGCCGCAGTGACCAGCCACCGCACAGCCACACTGCACCGTCCATCTCTGTCCCGCACCGCCAGCCTCCCGCACCGCAAATTATTCCTTCGGCCACCTCACCCGCCCAGCTTCCTTCCCATCACAGCCGCCAGCCTCCCTCAGCCAGCACCGGCTCCCACACCGCTAATTCACCCCCCCCCCCCCCCGGCCGCCAGCCTCCCTCAGCCAGCGCACCGGCTCCCGCACCTATAATTCACCCCCCCCTCCCCCCCCTCCGCCCGCACCGGCTCCCGCACCGCTAATTCACCCCCCCCCCCCCCCGCGCCAGCCTCCCTCCACCCGCACCGGCTCCCGCACCGCTAATTCACCCCCCCGCCCGCCAGACAGACACACATATGTACACACTGACACACATATGTACACTGATATACACACACATATATATATATATATATACTGACACATATGTACACTGATACACACATATATACAGTGTGATAGACACACATATATATACTGTGATAGACACACATATATACACTGTGATAGACACGTACTGTATAGACACTGTGACACACTCATACACTGAGATACACACACATACTGACATATACATATATACACACTGTCACACACACACACACACACACACACACACACACACACTGAGACACACCTATATACACTGACACACTCACATATACTGTCACACACATATATAACTGATACACACATATGTAAACTGTGATACACACACATATACACTAGAGATGAGCGGGTTCGGTTTCTCTGAATCCGAACCCGCCCGAACTTCATGTTTTTTTTCACGGGTCCGAGCGACTCGGATCTTCCCGCCTTGCTCGGTTAACCCGAGCGCGCCCGAACGTCATCATGACGCTGTCGGATTCTCGCGAGGCTCGGATTCTATCGCGAGACTCGGATTCTATATAAGGAGCCGCGCGTCGCCGCCATTTTCACACGTGCATTGAGATTGATAGGGAGAGGACGTGGCTGGCGTCCTCTCCATTTAGATTAGGGTTGAGAGAGAGAGAGAGAGATTGACCTGAGGCTGTGATACTGTAGAAGAGAGTGCAGAGTTTAGTGACTGACGACCACAGTGACCACCAGACAGTGCAGTTGTTTGTTTTATTTAATATATCCGTTCTCTGCCTGAAAAAAACGATACACACAGTGACTCAGTCACATACCATATCTGTGTGCACTGCTCAGCCCAGTGTGCTGCATCAATGTATATATATATCTGACTGTGCTCAGCTCACACAGCTTATAATTGTGGGGGAGACTGGGGAGCACTGCAGTGCCAGTTATAGGTTATAGCAGGAGCCAGGAGTACATAATATTATATTAAAATTAAACAGTGCACACTTTTGCTGCAGGAGTGCCACTGCCAGTGTGACTAGTGACCAGTGACCTGACCACCAGTATATATAATATTAGTAGTATACTATCTCTTTATCAACCAGTCTATATTAGCAGCAGACACAGTACAGTGCGGTAGTTCACGGCTGTGGCTACCTCTGTGTCGGCACTCGGCAGCCCGTCCATAATTGTATATACCACCTAACCGTGGTTTTTTTTTCTTTCTTTATACATACATACTAGTTACGAGTATACTATCTCTTTATCAACCAGTCTATATATTAGCAGCAGACACAGTACAGTGCGGTAGTTCACGGCTGTGGCTACCTCTGTGTCGGCACTCGGCAGCCCGTCCATAATTGTATATACCACCTAACCGTGGTTTTTTTTTCTTTCTTTATACATACATACTAGTTACGAGTATACTATCTCTTTATCAACCAGTCTATATTAGCAGCAGACACAGTACAGTGCGGTAGTTCACGGCTGTGGCTACCTCTGTGTCGGCACTCGGCAGCCCGTCCATAATTGTATATACCACCTAACCGTGGTTTTTTTTTCTTTCTTTATACATACATACTAGTTACGAGTATACTATCTCTTTATCAACCAGTCTATATATTAGCAGCAGACACAGTACAGTGCGGTAGTTCACGGCTGTGGCTACCTCTGTGTCGGCACTCGGCAGCCCGTCCATAATTGTATATACCACCTAACCGTGGGTTTTTTTTCTTTCTTTATACATACATACTAGTTACGAGTATACTATCTCTTTATCAACCAGTCTATATATTAGCAGCAGACACAGTACAGTGCGGTAGTTCACGGCTGTGGCTACCTCTGTGTCGGCACTCGGCAGCCCGTCCATAATTGTATATACCACCTAACCGTGGTTTTTTTTTCTTTCTTTATACATACATACTAGTTACGAGTATACTATCTCTTTATCAACCAGTCTATATTAGCAGCAGACACAGTACAGTGCGGTAGTTCACGGCTGTGGCTACCTCTGTGTCGGCACTCGGCAGCCCGTCCATAATTGTATATACCACCTAACCGTGGTTTTTTTTTCTTTCTTTATACATACATACTAGTTACGAGTATACTATCTCTTTATCAACCAGTCTATATATTAGCAGCAGACACAGTACAGTGCGGTAGTTCACGGCTGTGGCTACCTCTGTGTCGGCACTCGGCAGCCCGTCCATAATTGTATATACCACCTAACCGTGGTTTTTTTTTCTTTCTTTATACATACATACTAGTTACGAGTATACTATCTCTTTATCAACCAGTCTATATATTAGCAGCAGACACAGTACAGTGCGGTAGTTCACGGCTGTGGCTACCTCTGTGTCGGCACTCGGCAGCCCGTCCATAATTGTATATACCACCTAACCGTGGTTTTTTTTTCTTTCTTTATACATACATACTAGTTACGAGTATACTATCTCTTTATAAACCAGTCTATATATTAGCAGCAGACACAGTACAGTGCGGTAGTTCACGGCTGTGGCTACCTCTGTGTCGGCACTCGGCAGCCCGTCCATAATTGTATATACCACCTAACCGTGGTTTTTTTTTCTTTCTTTATAGTCATACTAGTTACGAGTATACTATCTCTTTATCAACCAGTCTATATTAGCAGCAGACACAGTACAGTGCGGTAGTTCACGGCTGTGGCTACCTCTGTGTCGGCACTCGGCAGCCCGTCCATAATTGTATATACCACCTAACCGTGGTTTTTTTTTCTTTCTTTATACATACATACTAGTTACGAGTATACTATCTCTTTATCAACCAGTCTATATTAGCAGCAGACACAGTACAGTGCGGTAGTTCACGGCTGTGGCTACCTCTGTGTCGGCACTCGGCAGCCCGTCCATAATTGTATATACCACCTAACCGTGGTTTTTTTTTCTTTCTTTATACATACATACTAGTTACGAGTATACTATCTCTTTATCAACCAGTCTATATATTAGCAGCAGACACAGTACAGTGCGGTAGTTCACGGCTGTGGCTACCTCTGTGTCGGCACTCGGCAGCCCGTCCATAATTGTATATACCACCTAACCGTGGTTTTTTTTTCTTTCTTTATACATACATACTAGTTACGAGTATACTATCTCTTTATCAACCAGTCTATATATTAGCAGCAGACACAGTACAGTGCGGTAGTTCACGGCTGTGGCTACCTCTGTGTCGGCACTCGGCAGCCCGTCCATAATTGTATATACCACCTAACCGTGGTTTTTTTTTCTTTCTTTATAGTCATACTAGTTACGAGTATACTATCTCTTTATCAACCAGTCTATATATTAGCAGCAGACACAGTACAGTGCGGTAGTTCGCGGCTGTGGCTACCTCTGTGTCGGCACTCGGCAGCCCGTCCATAATTGTATATACCACCTAACCGTGGTTTTTTTTTCTTTCTTTATACATACATACTAGTTACGAGTATACTATCTCTTTATCAACCAGTCTATATATTAGCAGCAGACACAGTACAGTGCGGTAGTTCACGGCTGTGGCTACCTCTGTGTCGGCACTCGGCAGCCCGTCCATAATTGTATATACCACCTAACCGTGGTTTTTTTTTCTTTCTTTATACATACATACTAGTTACGAGTATACTATCTCTTTATCAACCAGTCTATATATTAGCAGCAGACACAGTACAGTGCGGTAGTTCACGGCTGTGGCTACCTCTGTGTCGGCACTCGGCAGGCAGTCCGTCCATAATTGTATACCACCTAACCGTGGTTTTTTTTTCTTTCTTCTTTATACATACATAGTTACATAGACATCTCTTTATCAACCAGTCTATATTAGCAGCAGACACAGTACAGTACGGTAGTTCACGGCTGTGGCTACCTCTGTGTCTGCACTCGGCAGGCAGTCCTTAATTGTATACTAGTATCCATCTCCATTGTTTACCTGAGGTGCCTTTTAGTTGTGCCTATTAAAATATGGAGAACAAAAATGTTGAGGTTCCAAAATTAGGGAAAGATCAAGATCCACTTCCACCTCGTGCTGAAGCTGCTGCCACTAGTCATGGCCGAGACGATGAAATGCCAGCAACGTCGTCTGCCAAGGCCGATGCCCAATGTCATAGTACAGAGCATGTCAAATCCAAAACACCAAATATCAGAAAAAAAAGGACTCCAAAACCTAAAATAAAATTGTCGGAGGAGAAGCGTAAACTTGCCAATATGCCATTTACGACACGGAGTGGCAAGGAACGGCTGAGGCCCTGGCCTATGTTCATGGCTAGTGGTTCAGCTTCACATGAGGATGGAAGCACTCAGCCTCTCGCTAGAAAAATGAAAAGACTCAAGCTGGCAAAAGCAGCACAGCAAAGAACTGTGCATTCTTCGAAATCCCAAATCCACAAGGAGAGTCCAATTGTGTCGGTTGCGATGCCTGACCTTCCCAACACTGGACGTGAAGAGCATGCGCCTTCCACCATTTGCACGCCCCCTGCAAGTGCTGGAAGGAGCACCCGCAGTCCAGTTCCTGATAGTCAGATTGAAGATGTCAGTGTTGAAGTACACCAGGATGAGGAGGATATGGGTGTTGCTGGCGCTGGGGAGGAAATTGACCAGGAGGATTCTGATGGTGAGGTGGTTTGTTTAAGTCAGGCACCCGGGGAGACACCTGTTGTCCGTGGGAGGAATATGGCCGTTGACATGCCAGGTGAAAATACCAAAAAAATCAGCTCTTCGGTGTGGAGGTATTTCACCAGAAATGCGGACAACAGGTGTCAAGCCGTGTGTTCCCTTTGTCAAGCTGTAATAAGTAGGGGTAAGGACGTTAACCACCTCGGAACATCCTCCCTTATACGTCACCTGCAGCGCATTCATAATAAGTCAGTGACAAGTTCAAAAACCTTGGGTGACAGCGGAAGCAGTCCACTGACCAGTAAATCCCTTCCTCTTGTAACCAAGCTCACGCAAACCACCCCACCAACTCCCTCAGTGTCAATTTCCTCCTTCCCCAGGAATGCCAATAGTCCTGCAGGCCATGTCACTGGCAATTCTGACGAGTCCTCTCCTGCCTGGGATTCCTCCGATGCATCCTTGCGTGTAACGCCTACTGCTGCTGGCGCTGCTGTTGTTGCCGCTGGGAGTCGATGGTCATCCCAGAGGGGAAGTCGTAAGCCCACTTGTACTACTTCCAGTAAGCAATTGACTGTTCAACAGTCCTTTGCGAGGAAGATGAAATATCACAGCAGTCATCCTACTGCAAAGTGGATAACTGAGTCCTTGACAACTATGTTGGTGTTAGACGTGCGTCCGGTATCCGCCGTTAGTTCACAGGGAACTAGACAATTTATTGAGGCAGTGTGCCCCCGTTACCAAATACCATCTAGGTTCCACTTCTCTAGGCAGGCGATACCGAGAATGTACACGGACGTCAGAAAAAGACTCACCAGTGTCCTAAAAAATGCAGTTGTACCCAATGTCCACTTAACCACGGACATGTGGACAAGTGGAGCAGGGCAGGGTCAGGACTATATGACTGTGACAGCCCACTGGGTAGATGTATGGACTCCCGCCGCAAGAACAGCAGCGGCGGCACCAGTAGCAGCATCTCGCAAACGCCAACTCTTTCCTAGGCAGGCTACGCTTTGTATCACCGCTTTCCAGAATACGCACACAGCTGAAAACCTCTTACGGCAACTGAGGAAGATCATCGCGGAATGGCTTACCCCAATTGGACTCTCCTGTGGATTTGTGGCATCGGACAACGCCAGCAATATTGTGTGTGCATTAAATATGGGCAAATTCCAGCACGTCCCATGTTTTGCACATACCTTGAATTTGGTGGTGCAGAATTTTTTAAAAAACGACAGGGGCGTGCAAGAGATGCTGTCGGTGGCCAGAAGAATTGCGGGACACTTTCGGCGTACAGGCACCACGTACAGAAGACTGGAGCACCACCAAAAACTACTGAACCTGCCCTGCCATCATCTGAAGCAAGAAGTGGTAACGAGGTGGAATTCAACCCTCTATATGCTTCAGAGGTTGGAGGAGCAGCAAAAGGCCATTCAAGCCTATACAATTGAGCACGATATAGTAGGTGGAATGCACCTGTCTCAAGCGCAGTGGAGAATGATTTCAACGTTGTGCAAGGTTCTGATGCCCTTTGAACTTGCCACACGTGAAGTCAGTTCAGACACTGCCAGCCTGAGTCAGGTCATTCCCCTCATCAGGCTTTTGCAGAAGAAGCTGGAGACATTGAAGGAGGAGCTAACACGGAGCGATTCCACTAGGCATGTGGGACTTGTGGATGGAGCCCTTAATTCGCTTAACAAGGATTCACGGGTGGTCAATCTGTTGAAATCAGAGCACTACATTTTGGCCACCGTGCTCGATCCTAGATTTAAAGCCTACCTTGGATCTCTCTTTCCGGCAGACACAAGTCTGCTGGGGTTGAAAGACCTGCTGGTGACAAAATTGTCAAGTCAAGCGGAACGCGACCTGTCAACA
Organism: Pseudophryne corroboree; assembly: GCF_028390025.1. Classification (NCBI taxonomy): domain Eukaryota; kingdom Metazoa; phylum Chordata; class Amphibia; order Anura; family Myobatrachidae; genus Pseudophryne; species Pseudophryne corroboree. Next base: position 203,438,227 of record NC_086454.1, read on the forward strand.
TCTCCTCCTTCACATTCTCCCGCAACTGGGGGTGCGAGGAAAAGGCTCAGAATTCCGAGCCCACCCGCTGGCGGTGATGCAGGGCAGTCTGGAGCGACTGCTGATGCTGACATCTGGTCCGGACTGAAGGACCTGACAACGATTACGGACATGTCGTCTACTGTCACTGCATATGATTCTCTCAACATTGATAGAATGGTGGAGGATTATATGAGTGACCGCATCCAAGTAGGCACGTCACACAGTCCGTACTTATACTGGCAGGAAAAAGAGGCAATTTGGAGGCCCTTGCACAAACTGGCTTTATTCTACCTAAGTTGCCCTCCCACAAGTGTGTACTCCGAAAGAGTGTTTAGTGCCGCCGCTCACCTTGTCAGCAATCGGCGTACGAGGTTACATCCAGAAAATGTGGAGAAGATGATGTTCATTAAAATGAATTATAATCAATTCCTCCGCGGAGACATTGACCAGCAGCAATTGCCTCCACAAAGTACACAGGGAGCTGAGATGGTGGATTCCAGTGGGGACGAATTGATAATCTGTGAGGAGGGGGATGTACACGGTGATATATCGGAGGGTGATGATGAGGTGGACATCTTGCCTCTGTAGAGCCAGTTTGTGCAAGGAGAGATTAATTGCTTCTTTTTTTGGGGGGGGCCAAACCAACCCGTCATATCAGTCACAGTCGTGTGGCAGACCCTGTCACTGAAATGATGGGTTGGTTAAAGTGTGCATGTCCTGTTTTGTTTATACAACATAAGGGTGGGTGGGAGGGCCCAAGGACAATTCCATCTTGCACCTCTTTTTTCTTTTCTTTTTCTTTGCATCATGTGCTGATTGGGGAGGGTTTTTTGGAAGGGACATCCTGCGTGACACTGCAGTGCCACTCCTAAATGGGCCCGGTGTTTGTGTCGGCCACTAGGGTCGCTAATCTTACTCACACAGTCAGCTACCTCATTGCGCCTCTTTTTTTCTTTGCGTCATGTGCTGTTTGGGGAGGGTTTTTTGGAAGGGACATCCTGCGTGACACTGCAGTGCCACTCCTAGATGGGCCCGGTGTTTGTGTCGGCCACTAGGGTCGCTAATCTTACTCACACAGCTACCTCATTGCGCCTCTTTTTTTCTTTGCGTCATGTGCTGTTTGGGGAGGGTTTTTTGGAAGGGACATCCTGCGTGACACTGCAGTGCCACTCCTAGATGGGCCCGGTGTTTGTGTCGGCCACTAGGGTCGCTAATCTTACTCACACAGCTACCTCATTGCGCCTCTTTTTTTCTTTGCGTCATGTGCTGTTTGGGGAGGGTTTTTTGGAAGGGCCATCCTGCGTGACACTGCAGTGCCACTCCTAGATGGGCCCGGTGTTTGTGTCGGCCACTAGGGTCGCTAATCTTACTCACACAGTCAGCTACCTCATTGCGCCTCTTTTTTTCTTTGCGTCATGTGCTGTTTGGGGAGGGTTTTTTGGAAGGGACATCCTGCGTGACACTGCAGTGCCACTCCTAGATGGGCCCGGTGTTTGTGTCGGCCACTAGGGTCGCTTATCTTACTCACACAGCGACCTCGGTGCAAATTTTAGGACTAAAAATAATATTGTGAGGTGTGAGGTATTCTGAATAGACTGAAAATGAGTGTAAATTATGGTTTTTGAGGTTAATAATACTTTGGGATCAAAATGACCCCCAAATTCTATGATTTAAGCTGTTTTTTAGTGTTTTTTGAAAAAAACACCCGAATCCAAAACACACCCGAATCCGACAAAAAAAATTCGGTGAGGTTTTGCCAAAACGCGTTCGAACCCAAAACACGGCCGCGGAACCGAACCCAAAACCAAAACACAAAACCCGAAAAATTTCAGGCGCTCATCTCTAATATACACTTTGATACACATGTATGTACACTGTGACACACTCATATACACTGGTATACACACATACTGTCACACTCACATACACTGACACACACACACACACACATATTCAATGGTGGGAACTGTCCGGTCAGCGGTGAGGTCACCCGCGGTCAGGTAACCCCACCGCTGACCGGAAAGTTCCCACCATTGAAACTAATGGAGGGAGCTGTGCGATGCGCTTCTGTCACTTCAGACGCGCACAGAGCCAATCAGGTGAGTGCCACGGAGTGGCGCTTCCTGATTGGCTGAAGAGACACTTCTGTGACAGCTGTCACGGGGGTGTCTCTGCATTCGTGGAAAGGGGTCCCATGTGTAAACATGGGACCCCTTTCAGTCCGTTTGGTCCGGGTGTTCGGTTTGTTGTTTTGCCAAGTACGTGGATTATAATCTGGACCCTGGATCAGGTGAGTATAATTATCTTTTATTTTCAGGTACCCGTGGATTCTACTTGGAGAAGAGGACCGACTGCTTCGTGTCAACATAGGTAAGTATGTGTGTGTCGACATGTGTGAAATAAAGTTTTACTGTCACGGTGTGTGTCTCCTGTTTTTATTTGGGTATTTTTTTTTTCATTAAAACTACAGGTACCAGCGGGCCCGTTTTTCTCCCGCATGCTGGTACTTGTGGTTCTCCAAGTACCAGCTTGCGGGGGAGGCTTGCTGGGACTTGTAGTACTACTGGAAAAAACAATATTCTTTCCATTTTCTCAAGACTATCAGCCCCCCATCCGCAGCCTTTGGATGGGGGGGACAGCCTCGGGCTTCACCCCTGGCCCTTGGTGGCTGGGGGGGGAACCCCTTGATTGAAGGGGTCCCCACTCCCCCAGGGCACCCCGGCCAGGGGTGACTAGTTGGATATTTAATGCCACGGCCGCATGGCACTGTATAAAAGTGACCCCCGGCTGTGGCATTATCTGTCCAGCTAGTGGAGCCCGATGCTGGTGTAAAAAATACGGGGGACCCCTACTCTTTTTGTCCCCCGTATTTTTTGCACCAGCACCAGGCGCAGAGCCCGGTGCTGGTTTTAAAAATACGGGGGATCCCCTGTCCGTTTTTCCCCCGGATTTTTTGAACCAGGACCGGCTCGAAGAGCCCGAGGCTGGTTATGCTTTGGAGGGGGGACCCCACGCAATTTTTTTCCGGGTTTTTCCCATTCCATTTAAAAATAATAATAATAATAATAATAATAATAATCTTTTTAAAAATATATAAATAATACTTGTGCCTCCAAAAAAGACAAACTAAGTACCTAATCCCTTCTAATATAAATAGATATGCTATTACCAGAAAAAAACACCAAAAAAAAACATGTTTTTAAAAATTTTTATTAGATTCCGCCAGCAAACTGTGGCGGATTGAAAATGACCGAAACCGAAACGTTAAGCTGTCAGAACAGGGTCACGTATGTTCTTGATTTTTGAAAAGTCCTAGAGTGCCGCCTATCGTTTGTGATATGTTTGCTTTTTGAAGCTCAGGAGGGCACCAGGCAAGCTGTACATTTTACTACATTGGGAGTGCCGAATATCTACATCTGGTATATATATATATATTTGCCTTGGCAGCCCAACCTTGCTGGTATCCATAGTTCAGTATAAAAATAAGTAAATCTAATAAATGTATGGTGGTGAAAGAAAAGCCCAGTTTCACTGAAAAAAAGACACTTCTGCATGTTTTGAAATGAAAAAACAAAACAAAACTGAAGAACTGTAGGCAGGCACTGTCCGCCTACTTCGGTGACATCACAAGTTGGACAGAAGTTGGAAGGTTGGTTGGTCTGATGAAAAGTTGGTTAGATGTGTGGAGCACTGGTAAAAAGTTGGTGAGATGTGTGGGGCACTGTTTTAGTTGAACAGACAAGTTGGATGGTTGGAAGTTTGGAGTGTTGGAGAAAAGTTGGTCTGATGTATGGCTAGCTTAAGGGACATTATGTGTATAAGGGCATTAATTAAGGTTGGCATAATATGTACTGTAAGGCACCTTATGTTTATAGGGTCATTAATAATGTGTGTCATGTTTAAGGGGCATTACTGTGTGGTATTATGTGTATAAAGGCATTACAAATGTGTTGCATTATATGTATAAGGTGCTCTACTCTGTGGTCTAATGTAAATAAAGAGAAAAATGGTGTAGTGTAATGTGATAAAGGGCAATGCAGTGTGATGGCATGTAATGTGAATAAGGGGCACTACTGTGAGGAGTAACGTATATAATGTAAAGTGGTACTACTGTGTGATGTACCATGAATAAGGGACACTATTGAATTGGGGGTACAATTGTGTGGCCATGCCCCTTCACCAAATGTGCACACTGTTCCTATTTAAAATATAAGCCAGTACCACTGGAATTATACAGCAGGATCACTGGAATTATACGGCAGGATCACTGGAATTATACGGTAGGATCACTGGAGTGGATTTATAAGACAGTACCACTGGAATTATAAGGCAGGATCACTGGAGTTATACGCCAGTACCACTGGAATTATACAGCAGGATCACTGGAATAATATAGCAGTATCACTGGAATTATACAGCATTACCACTGGACTTATACAGCAGTACCAGTGGACATAAATGGCAGTATCACTGGACTGGATTTATATGACAGTACCACTGGAATTATAAAACTATAAGGCAGGCTCTCTGGACTTATACGCTATATATATATATATATATATATATATATAGGTAGCAAACTGTGTAACAAACAGCGGCACTCAGAGACTGACACAGCGTGAATAAAGTGCTGGTGCTTTTAATTCATGGCTGGTAACTCCAACGTTTCGGGGCACGCAAGCCCCTTTTTCAAGGTGAGCCAAATACAAAGTGTGAAAACAGTGCAAAACATTTACCTTTATGGTGAGGAGGACCCACGTGTGGGAAGGTGTGCAGCGTCCTGGGGAGCCTGGAGCTTCCGCCCTGGATGTGGTGACGTGTCAATGCCCCGGTCACGTGACCTCCAGCGTGTCCCGGGCCGTCACGTTGCCTTGGCAACCAGACGCTCCTTGGTTGCCATGGATGCCTACGGCAAGTGCGGGTGCTGGGGTTGCGGAGGAAGCGTGACTTCAGGCTGAGGGTGATTGAGAGTGAAATGACAATTACATAAGATAGGAAGAAACTGTTACAGTGTGCTGTCGTAACATACAGCATACCAAAAACAGACATGATAAACTGGATTAAAAGATCACCTGGTAGTCTAGCACTAGCAATCTCATAATGGATCAAAGAGTCATTAATGATAAACACCTAAATTATACAATACTATACCAGTGAGAGAAATACATATTAAGCGGCACGCATAAGTCATAAAGTGTGAGGGCTGATGGGTCTGGTACATGATCAGAAATGTCAACAATACAACCGTCCCCATAGTCAAATGGTGGAGACAAGTGCTAATAGATATTACTCAGAAGACACTCCATTGGATTCTGTCGTTACGACCTTTCGGCCTCACAGTGTCCAATCTATACATCCACGTTGCTTCCCGTCTAAGTAGGGTGGCTGCTCTGTCTCCGCCTCTTGGATTAATGGGGATATGGTCAATAATTTGGAACTGTAAATCTTTCAACGTATGTTGCTTCTCGACATAGTGTCTGGCCACGGGTTGTTCCGATTTCTTGGATAAAAGTGCTGCTTTTAATGCGGACCTGTGCAGGGCAAATCGCTCCCTGGCATTGCGTATGGTCTTGCCTACGTACTGCTGTTTACATGGACACGTAATTAGGTAGACTACATGAGTTGTAGTACAGGTGAGTACGTGCTTGATACTGTAGGAAGTCCCTGTGGAGGTGGATTTGAACCTTGTGCCAGTGATCATAGTTTTACAGGTTTCACAGCCTAAGCATTTATAGCAGCCTGATGTTTTAGTTAGAAAATTAGTGGTAGGCGTGGAATCAAATCCTGTGATGTCTGGATGTACCACAAAATCTTTAATGCTTCTGCCTCTTCTGTAGCACATCATGGGTCTTTTCCTCCTTAGCCCAGTTAGGTTCTTATCGGTGGAAACTATGGGCCACAGTGCATTAAGGGCCCGTGGAATTACAGCACTGGATGTATTATACTGTGCCACGAATGGTACAATGTCATTACTCTTCTTGATGGTCGGAGTTAGAAGTTGTTCTCTGTTTGTCATCAAGTCTTGATGACAAACAGAGAACAACTTCTAACTCCGACCATCAAGAAGAGTAATGACATTGTACCATTCGTGGCACAGTATAATACATCCAGTGCTGTAATTCCACGGGCCCTTAATGCACTGTGGCCCATAGTTTCCACCGATAAGAACCTAACTGGGCTAAGGAGGAAAAGACCCATGATGTGCTACAGAAGAGGCAGAAGCATTAAAGATTTTGTGGTACATCCAGACATCACAGGATTTGATTCCACGCCTACCACTAATTTTCTAACTAAAACATCAGGCTGCTATAAATGCTTAGGCTGTGAAACCTGTAAAACTATGATCACTGGCACAAGGTTCAAATCCACCTCCACAGGGACTTCCTACAGTATCAAGCACGTACTCACCTGTACTACAACTCATGTAGTCTACCTAATTACGTGTCCATGTAAACAGCAGTACGTAGGCAAGACCATACGCAATGCCAGGGAGCGATTTGCCCTGCACAGGTCCGCATTAAAAGCAGCACTTTTATCCAAGAAATCGGAACAACCCGTGGCCAGACACTATGTCGAGAAGCAACATACGTTGAAAGATTTACAGTTCCAAATTATTGACCATATCCCCATTAATCCAAGAGGCGGAGACAGAGCAGCCACCCTACTTAGACGGGAAGCAACGTGGATGTATAGATTGGACACTGTGAGGCCGAAAGGTCTTAACGACAGAATCCAATGGAGTGTCTTCTGAGTAATATCTATTAGCACTTGTCTCCACCATTTGACTATGGGGACGGTTGTATTGTTGACATTTCTGATCATGTACCAGACCCATCAGCCCTCACACTTTATGACTTATGCGTGCCGCTTAATATGTATTTCTCTCACTGGTATAGTATTGTATAATTTAGGTGTTTATCATTAATGACTCTTTGATCCATTATGAGATTGCTAGTGCTAGACTACCAGGTGATCTTTTAATCCAGTTTATCATGTCTGTTTTTGGTATGCTGTATGTTACGACAGCACACTGTAACAGTTTCTTCCTATCTTATGTAATTGTCATTTCACTCTCAATCACCCTCAGCCTGAAGTCACGCTTCCTCCGCAACCCCAGCACCCGCACTTGCCGTAGGCATCCATGGCAACCAAGGAGCGTCTGGTTGCCAAGGCAACGTGACGGCCCGGGACACGCTGGAGGTCACGTGACCGGGGCATTGACACGTCACCACATCCAGGGCGGAAGCTCCAGGCTCCCCAGGACGCTGCACACCTTCCCACACGTGGGTCCTCCTCACCATAAAGGTAAATGTTTTGCACTGTTTTCACACTTTGTATTTGGCTCACCTTGAAAAAGGGGCTTGCGTGCCCCGAAACGTTGGAGTTACCAGCCATGAATTAAAAGCACCAGCACTTTATTCACGCTGTGTCAGTCTCTGAGTGCCGCTGTTTGTTACACAGTTTGCTACCTGCATTAATTCCTCCAGATGGCACCTGAGCAACATATCCATCGCTAGGAGAGTGCCGATCCGACAATTGCAAGTATATATATATATATATATATACACACACACACTGCTCTAAAAAATAAAGGGAACACTTAACACCTCCTAGATCTGAATGAATGAAATATTCTTATTAAATACTTTGTTCTTTACATAGTTGAATGTGCTGACATCATAATCACACAAAAATTATCAATGGAAATCATATTTATTAACCCATGGAGGTCTGGATTTGGAGTCACACTCAAAATGAAAGTGGAAAAACACACTACAGGCTGATCCAACTTTGATGTAATGTCCTTAAAACAGGTCAAAATGAGGCTCAGTAGTGTGTGTGGCCTCCATGTGCCTGTATTACCTCCCTACAACGCCTGGGCATGCTCCTGATGAGGTGGCGGATGGTCTCCTGAGGGATCTCCTCCCAGACCTGGACTAAAGCATCTACCAACTCCTGGACAGTCTGTGGTGCAACGTGGCATTGGTGGATGGAGGGAGACATGATGTCCCAGATGTGCTCAATTGGATTCAGGTCTGGGGAACGGGCAGGCCAGTCCATAGCATCAATGCCTTCATCTTGCAGGAACTGCTGACACACTCCAGCCACATGAGGTCTAGCATTTTCTTGCATTAGGAGGAACCCAGGGCCAACCGCACCAGCATATGGTCTCACAAGGGGTCTGAGGATCTCATCTCAGTACCTAATGGCAGTCAGGCTACCTCTGGCGAGCACATGGAGGGCTGTGCGGCCCCCCAAAGAAATGCCACCCCACACCATTGCTGACCCACTGCCAAACCGGTCATGCTGGAGGATGTTGCAGGCAGCAGAACGTTCTCCTTGGCGTCTCCAGACTCTGTCACGTCTGTCACATGTGCTCAGTGAGAACCTGCTTTCATCTGTGAAGAGCACAGGGCGCCAGTGGCAAATTTGCCAGTCTTGGTGTTCTCTGGCAAATGCCAAACGTCCTGCACGGTGTTGGGCTGTAAGCACAACCCCCACCTGTGAACGTCGGGCCCTCATACCACCCTCGTGGAGTCTGTTTCTGATCGTTTGAGTAGACACATGCACATTTGTGGCTTGCTGGAGGTCATTTTGCAGGGCTCTGGCAGTGCTCCTTCTGTTCCTCCTTGCACAAAGGCAGAGGTAGCAGTCCTGCTGCTGGGTTGTTGCCCTCCTATGGCCTCCTTCACGTCTCATGATGTACTGGCCTGTCTCCTGGTAGCGCCTCCATGCTCTGGACACTACGCTGACAGACACAGCAAACCTTCTTGCCATAGCTCGCATTGATGTGCCATCCTGGATGAGCTGCACTACCTGAGCCACTTGTGTGGGTTGTAGACTCCGTCTCATGCTACCACTAGAGTTAAAGCACCGCCAGCTTTCAAAAGTGACCAAAACATCAGCCAGAAAGCATAGGAGCTGAGAAGTGGTCTGTGGTCACCACCTGCTGAACAACTCCTTTATTGGGGGTGTCTTGCTAACTGCCTATAATTTCCACCTGTTGTCTATTCCATTTGCACAACAGCATGTGAAATTGATTGCCAATCAGTGTTGCTTCCTAAGTGGACAGTTTGATTACACAGAAGTGTGATTGACTTGGAGTTACATTGTGTTGTTTAAGTGTTCCCTTTATTTTTTTGAGCAGTGTATATATAGATAGATAGATATACAGAGTGAAAACAGAGAAACCAGCTGCACACACAAAATGTCCTCTCCAGAGAGTACTCAACACATAATAATGTAATTTTGTATAGGTAAAGTAGTAAGCACATCCCATTTTTTATGCAAAAAAAAATATATTTTCTAAATCTCCACATACAGTAAAGTGCAAATGCAATTTCAGTCAAAAGAGATCACAATGGTGGGCATATTCATGTAAGCCAGTGCTTAATATACTCATTATATATATATATATAGTGTTGGAGCTGCACTCATCCAATGCGGCTCCATTGCAGGCGTGCACCTGGCCCCACCGGAAGTGCACAGAGATGCTCTCCAATTCTAGTGAATGTGGCTTGTTTTCGTCAGCGTCTCCGCTGCGGACGCGCCTGCACCCCGGATGGGGACGCTCTAGCATTCTAGTGAATGGAGCACGTCTCAGTCATGGACGCGTGTGCCCGCCTGGACGGAGATGCTCTCAGTGCTAGGCGCGCCTGGGCGGGCACAGATGGAGCCACGACTAGGTGCTGGAAGGTTTGGAGCAGTCTGGCATGACTGTGAGGATGTAGGGAGTTGCTGTGGCTAAGCATGCGCAGCAAGCAGCTCCCACCGGACATTCTCTATGCAGAGAGCTACAGTACATAGCTCTCTGCTGCTATTGCAGCTCTGCAATTGTGATCGCGGCTTTTACTGAGATGGAGACACTGCTGTCTCAGTCTCAAAAATAAAAAAAATTGGCTCATCAGGGGGGGGCTTCCAGGTACTCAAAAACCCCTCCCCCCCTGCATATGCCACTGAATTCCTTCAGCCTTTAAGGTGGTAAAGCAGCCCACCTTTTGAACAGTTCCCAATTACAAGTATAGAAGTATATGGTGACTGTAATAACACAAGATGGGTGTATCACTCCATTTTCATAATGGACATCTCCCAGGTCCATAATCATTTTTCCTCCTTGTACACTTTGTGGTAATGATCATATGTGGGGAAAACAAGGGTACAGTCATCTACTGCTACACAAAAAAACCCACAAAATATACTAGTGTCATATCAAATTAATCAGCACAGTCTCCTCGTGCATCCTAGCCACATTGAGTTGCAAATAAGTTGCATTTTCTGTAAAAAAAAAAAAAAAGATGCCTGATGTTAGCAGAGTTGCACAGGACCTGGCAACTCACTCAAACTCGGCATCTCATGCTGCATGGTATATTGAGGGGAGAGAGGGGGAAGTGAGGGAAGAAATGGATCAGGACGTGCAGGCAACATGTGTACATGTGCAAAGTAATTTCTACTTATTACCTATACTGTACATTCTCTCTTATATTAGAAGAACCTTTCCAAACAAATTTAACAGGCCCCTGTTAGAGGAAAATGTCAGTCATGTCAGGGCTGTCATATATTGGCTTTCAGTCAAGGGCGTAGCTACCATAGGTGCAGGCAGTGCAGCTGCTATGGGACCCAGGGCTGAGAGGGGCCCACCTTCCCTGTCAAAGTTAGATGTGTTATATACATTTTTCACTATTAGGTGTCCCATCTGTGTCACCCCTGTCTGTCTACCCCTCCCCTTAAAATGTAAGCTCTCACGAGTAGGGCCCTCTTTCCTCATGCGCTTATACTTTTCTTACTTTAATAATCATCAACTGCCCAGATCCCGCAGTTTTTTGGCCACCTGGAACTTATCTCTATGTTGTTTACTGGTGTAGATATGCTTAGTTACCCTGTACTTGTCCTATATTGTCTTCAACTGTAAGTCACTGTTTTCCTGTTTTGATTATATGCACATGTACTCTGTAATTGGGCACTGCGGAACCCTTGTGGTGCCATATAAATAAAGGATAATAATAATAATAAATTAGGTGGTACGTAGAGGTCCTTTCAAACTTTTTCCTTGGGGCCTGCAATATATCTAGGTATGCTACTGGACCTGCTCATTGTTGTGTGCAGTGGTCAAAGTGGAAATTTTGAAGTGGTAGTATGGAAAAGTGAATGCTGTATATATGCGCGCGCCTGAGGTGAGCGTGCTCTGGAAAAGGGGGAGTGTCCCTTATACACATTATTCACCACAATAGTAGGACCCCTTATACTATCTAGTACTGGTGCAACTTTTATATTATGCCACATGGAATGAGCCAAAATTCACATTACGCGACATACATCTATAGTGGGGAAAGTATTGGAAGGTATTCTAAGAGATAGTATTCAGAAGTTCCTTGAAACCAATAAGATCATTAAAAGGAATCAACATGGGTTTATGAAGGACAGATCCTGTCAAACCAACTTACTTGGCTTTTATGAAACAGTAAGCGCAAACCTAGATCAGGGTAAAGACGTGGATGTAATCTTTTTAGACTTTGCCAAAGCGTTCGATACTGTACCACACATGAGACTTATATACAAGCTACAAGAATCAGGGCTAGGAAGCACAATATGCACTTGGGTCAAAAACTGGTTAGATAATAGGAAGCAGCGCGTTGTGGTTAATGGATCTTTTTCAACTTGGACTGAAGTGCTAAGTGGTGTGCCGCAAGCAGGGGTGTATTTAGGGGTCCAAGCGCCCCTGGCAAAGTAAAGGACTGGTGCCCCCCCTCCCCTATATTTGAAATAGGGAAGGCACGTGTGCCTAAAAAAGGGTCATGGCCAATCAATACTACCCCAATTCAAATTACACCACAGTATAGCGCATGGGCTTAGCTACCATAGGTTCAGGGGATGCGACTGCTGTGGGGCCCGAGTTGTCTCTGGGGCCCGAGCCTTCCCTTGCACCTACTGTAGTTACTGAGTGAGCCCCGGTGCTGGCATCTTTTACCTTTAGGTGTGCTGCTGCAATGCAGCCACACCTGCTCACCCGGCCACCAGTTCCGCCTCTCCTGAGTATTAATGCTGGGAGGAGGCATGGCTGAGTCTGCAGGGACATCTCTGGACCACGGCCACACCTCCTCCCAGCATCTGTGAAGTGACACGAGGTAAAGCCGGGCCGGCCGGGAAAGCGGATGAGGCAGCAGTGCAGCCCTAATGGTGAGTGCTGCGGGGAAGGGGTTTCTATGGAGTAATCCATGGGGGGGATAGGGGTGCACGTGCGGCGGCAGCAGGGGGCGGGCCTGTTCCGCGGCATGGAAGTATGCTATGGGGCATGCAGCCCTGGTTTGTGCAGTGTTCCACATGATTCTCTATGGATTTGATGTGGGAGAACGCTTAACCCAGGGGCTGCCCTATGTGTATGCTCTTGGACCTATAGCAGTAGTTTGGTTGCAGAGCTGTGATTATATGGACATTCTCTACACCTGGTATACAGCAGTTCAGACATGCAGCCCCATTGGAATGTGCTGATAGAGTGCTCATTGGAGTCCATACGTCCTGTATCTCCGTGAAGTGGAAGCAGTTATATACAAAGTATATGGTTTCTACATGCAAATATATCATCTATGCCATGTGAGTGGGACCAGTAACGAATAAAAGAAACACCATCTGATTTAATTGGATTACACTATGTTTTGTGTCCTTTTATTTTTATAGTATCCACATATATGGAAGGTGTATCGTTATCCATTGCATTTAAAAACTACTAGTGTGTAAGCAATTCTTATCAACGTCTCTAGAAGTGTCTAGTTGCGCCACTTTTTCTCACACTTTCTGTGTTTTATGCTATGGGGCCCCTGGTAGTGTGCCTTACTCACATGTACATTATTCACATTATGCTACACAGTAGTACCCCTTATACGCATTATGCCATACAGTAGTGCCTATATATATATATATATATATATATATCAGAATCCATTTGGAATTTCCTCTGTAGGAACATATTCACAGGGACTGATGTTCTCGGTACAATAGCAGGTTTATTTATACAGGGTAAAGCAGTGTACAACTGTAAACAATAAGTAAAAACCAGGAATGATTGGAGAACACAAAATGAGAGGGAGAATTGAAATTGCACTTGCAATGCTGAGAGTCTGGGAAGTACTTGGCAGTACTGGATACTTGGGAACACACTTGTGATGCTGGGATTGGAAACTCACTTGTGATGCTGGGAACTGAGGAAACACAGAAACGCTGTAAACTGTGGGGGCACGGGAACGCCAGGAGACTGTGAGTACATGGACACACTGAAGACTGTGATTACATGAAAATGCTGTAGACTGTGGAAACACTTGAGACGCTGTGGACTGTGAAGGCACTTGTAACGCTGTAGACTGTATAGACACTATAATAGGATTGTTCTGTAGCAGAATTAGCACCGTAGCAGGATGCACTTGAGCAGAGAATGCAGGGTTGCAGGATTGCACTGTAGAAGGTTAGCACCGTAGCAGGATAATGGGATTGCACTATAGCAGGATCACAGGATAGCACTGTGGTAGAGTATGCAACATAGTAGGATAACAGGATTGCACTGTAGCAGAATCACAGGATAGCACTGTGGTAGAGTATGCAATGTAGCAGGATAACAGGATTGCACTGTAGCAGGATCACAGGATAGCACTGTGGTAGAGTATGCAACGTAGCAGGATAACAGGATTGCACTGTAGCAGGATCACAGGATAGCACTGTGGTAGAGTATGCAATGTAGCAGGATAACAGGATTGCACTGTAGCAGGATCACAGGACAGCACTGTAGTAGAGTATGCAATATAGCAGGATAACAGGATTGCACTGTAGCAGAATCACAGGATAGCACTGTAGTAGAGTATGCAACGTAGCAGGATAATGGGATTGTACTGTAGCAGGATCACAGGATAGCACTGGAGTAGAGTATGCAATGTAGCAGGATAAGGGGATTGCATTGTAGCAGAGTATGCAACGTAGCAGGATAACGGGATTGCACTGGCCTATATAGTGAGTTCAGGTGCTGCTCACAGCTGTGGTAACAGATAATTACCAAGCTGCAGATACAGAGCAGAGTGCTGAGCACCAGAGCAGAGGGCACCACCCCAGGCACGGGGGAGAAACTGCATGGATCGTGACTATATATATATATATATATATGGGAAGGCGTGCACAATTTTATATTATGATATCAAACTATAAATATGTAATCACCCCCCCCCCCCCCGACACATGCACACACACACACAATTAGCAGCCTTTCACACAATACCCACAGTAGTTCTCCTTACACATAATGTCCCCAGTATAGTGCCAGTTACACATAATGACCCCAGTAGTGCAGTGCCAGATACACATAATGCCTCCGAGTATAGTGCCTCATACACATATGCCCTCACAGTGCCAGATACACATATGCCCCCTCAGTGCCAGACACTCGTATGCCCCCACAGTGCCAGACACACGTATGCCCCCACAGTGCCAGATACACACGTATGCCCCGTGCTGATTTTACTATTAAAGGCAGCACTTTTAGGTAGATTCACTTTTAGAGGCGGCAGCTATCCCCCCACCCCCGTGTAGTTCCTCAACATCAGGGATGCCCATTAATGATCAAAGAGTGCAGCAGCAGCCACTGTAATTGGCGCCGGGATCCAGCACCGCACCACAATACAGACAAGAAACTCTACATAAACTGCATCTCCCAGCAGCCGCTGCTGCATGCTGGAATCATTACTGGGCATCCCTGCTGGTGAGGAACTACACGGTTGTGGGGGGATAGCTGCTGCCTCTAAAAGTGAATCTACCTACTGCCCGTGGGTGGCACCTCTGGACGGCGCCCCTCCTCGGCTGGCGCCCCTGGCGAGTGCCATCCTGGCCAATAGGAAGATACACCCCTGGCCGCAAGGCTCAGTATTAGGACCGCTATTGTTCAATATTTTCATTAACGACCTAACAGAAGGTCTAGAGAGCATGGTGTCAATTTTTGCAGATGATACCAAATTGTGTAAGGCTATAAATACAGAGGAGGATGCCGAGTCTCTTCAGAACGACTTAGTTAAATTAGAAGCATGGGCAGCCAAATGGAGAATGCGCTTCAACACAGACAAGTGTAAGGTAATGCACTGTGGTAGCAAGAACAAAAATTACACCTACCTACTAAATGGGGTAAAATTAGGGGATTCTGTACTGGAAAAGGACTTAGGTGTCCTCATAGATAGCAAGCTAAGCAGTAGTACCCAAAGTAGGACTGCAGCAAAGAAGGCTAATAAGATATTAGCATGCATAAAACGGGGTATTGATGCTAGGGACGAGAGTATTATACTCCCGTTATATAAATCACTAGTGAGGCCACACCTTGAATACTGTGTACAGTTCTGGGCACCGTACTACAAAAAGGATATCCTGGAGCTTGAAAAGGTACAGAGGAGGGCGGCCAAACTAATTATGGGCATGGAGAAGATGGAATACAAGGAAAGGCTTGAAAGACTAGGCATGTTTACATTGGAAAAGCGGAGACTAAGAGGGGATATGATCAACATCTACAAATATATAAGGGGACAATACACAGAGCTTGCGCGGGACCTGTTTTTGGTTAGATCAACACAGAGGACTCGTGGACACTCGCTCAGGTTAGAGGAAAGGAGATTCCGCACAATACGGCGTAAAGGCTTTTTCACGGTAAGGACAATACGTGTTTGGAATTCCCTGCCCGAGGGAGTTGTAATGGCGGAATCTGTCAACACCCTTAAGAATGGGTTAGATAAATTCTTATTGGATAAGGATATCCAGGGGTATGGTGCATAGTCATGCATTATAGTTACTATAAATAGGGATAAAATGCAATGGCTGACAGCAGCATCAGTCAGAAATTTTAGTCAAATCATCATGCATAGGACACCACAAATAGGTTGAACTCGATGGACAATTGTCTTTTTTCAACCTCAGATACTATGTTACTATATATACTATGACCCGAAATTCATATACGTCACACGGTATGAGCCGAAATTCATATCATACAGTATCACACAGTATGAGCCGAAATTCACATATGCCACACGGTATGAGCCGAAATTCACATTACAGGGCATCCGGAAAGTATTCACAGCGCTTTACTTTTTCCACATTTCGTCATGTTACAGCCTTATTCCAAAATGGAATAAATTAATTTTTTCCCTCAAAATTCTACACAGAATACCCCATAATGACAACGTGAAAAAAGTTTTTTTGAGATTTTTGCAAATGTATTAAAAAATAAAAAATTAATAAATCACATGTACATAAGTATTCACAGCCTTTGCTCAATCCTTTGTTGATGCACCTTTGGCAGCAATTACAGTCTTAAGTATTTTTGCCTATGATGCCACAAGCTTGGCACACCTATCTTTGGGCAGTTTCGCCCATTCCTCTTTACAGCACCTCTCAAGCTCCATCAAGTTGGATGGGAAGCGTCAGTGCACAGCCTTCAGTTATACTGCTTCGCTATGTGGATATCAGTGTGGCAAGTATTTAACAGCCTGACTTCCACTGATAATTACTGTACTTGCAGATGTACAAACTTTTAAGGAGGAGGTTGGTGCACAGGCGTGTCCGTATGTATTGAGGCGGAAATGAAATAATGTACCAGCACTCATGAGATGATTGCTATGTTATTTAAGTGGGAATTAATCAAAAACAAACAAGATTCAATCAGAGAAATAACCAGTGGTGCCCCTAAAGTCAGGAAAAACAGTAAAAAAAAAAAGGGGGAAAGAAGACTCTAAGTTGGGGGAAATCTTTTGCATAAATAAAACAACTTTTATTTAGATAGTCTCAATAAAAATTCCTTTATCGGTATAGTTAAACTAATTATAAAATATTATTAATACTGGAGTAGTACTCTATTATCAGATACACATTCATTGCTCAATGCGGTTACCAGTATGTGTAAGTCATAGGCAATATATAAAGTAATTAACAACAAACAAATGTAATAAGGTGGGAGTTTAGAACTGGTGATGTTGCCCATAGCAACCAATCAGAGTCTATCAATTATCTTCTAGATGCAGCTAGATAAATGTTAAGTAGAATCTGATTGGTTGCTAAGGGCAACATCACCAGTTATAAAAAAAAAACCTCCCACCTTAGTAAGTTTACACCATAGTCTTCTTCCCCCCTTTGTTTTGAACATCTGCAAGTAAGTAAGCAACTTATTAAACTTTTAAACAGAAATTATTTTTACATAACTTCCACAGAAAATAATTAAAACTTCTGGCTTTCCAAGTCAACTGCGTGTTGTACCTTTTAGAAATGATGACTGAAGAGGTGCTGTATTTTTTAAGCATGCTCACGGTGCAAAGAGGCACAGGAAGGGTATACTCTCTTTTCTTCTACACTGTGGACCTTATTCAGGTTGGATTGCAAAATTTGCAAATTGCAATCTGGCCGATTATCGAACAACTGCACGTGTGCAGCGTTCGCACTGCACACGCGCTATGAGCAAAAGCGACAGAAAATGTGTACAGATCGTAATCGCAATGCATCTGCTGTTTGACTGACAGGAAGCCGGCATTTCTGGGCGGAAACCTGACGTTTTCTGGGTGTGTCTAAAAAAGAGTGCCCAGGCATTTTTAAGTAGGGCCTCTGGCTTCAGAGATGACCACTTCCAGCCTTTTACATCGCCAAAATTGTGGACAACCTTGCGTGGCGCAGATGGGGAAAAAAATTGATGTTCCAGTGTTTGTGTATGGTTTTGCTATTTGCAATTCCTGCGATGGGTATTTTTTCTCTATTTCTAGGCAGCAAATATTTGATTGCAGCATCTGCTTTTTAGCAGAAACAGCAATCCTGTACATAGGATTTCATTCAGGGTAGATCGCAATACTCCGAAAATCGCAAACGTGCAAAAATATAGGGGCGTGGCTTCATGGGGTAGGGACACAGTAGTCTCCATTATTCAAATTGCGCAACACAGTAGTGCCACTTACACACATTACACCAGGTAGAGCCTATCACACATTATGCCAGGTAGAGCCCCATTTTACACATTACGGCACGCAGAGCTCCCTTTTACACATTACGGCAGATAGAGTCCTCCTTTTTACACATGACAGCAGCAGAGTCCCCTTTTTACACATTCTGGCAGCAGGGTCCACCTTTTTAAACATTACAGCAACTATAAGTGTTTTTGTTATAATGGGCGGGATGTACTAAAGGAAAATGTGGTAAAACCCAATTTTCAGGGGTTTTACCGCATTTTCCTTTGTACTAACCCCCAGGTTATCAGTGCGGGGCTACCTTCCACAACCATCCAGAGGGATCCAATCACATCCCCCCTTCGCCCCCCCCTGTATACCTCTGGCCGCCGGCGAGATGTCCTGTCCCAGCCGCTGCCTGCCCGACGGGGTCGGAAGAGGAGGGCGGCAGTGGCATCCAGTCAATCCCGCAGCAGCGGGACAGGGACCTCCTCTCCCGACCCCAGGCTGTACTGATTTGTGCAGCCTGTGCCGACAGCAGCGGGGGAGGAGCGGCGTCTCTGTCCCTCCTTTTCCCCCAGGGTGGGTAAACAGCCGGCGTCCTATCTCCTCCACCAGCACAGCAGCATCCGGCATCGCGAAGGACAGCTCTTATCGGGGAGAGCTGTCTTTTGCTATACTGATCGCATATGTTAGATCATATGCGATCAGTTTGTAGGCGAATTGTGGCGGAATACTCCGCAACACGTTAGAACATCCCGCTCAATATCACTTAGAAGTGCCTCCAGTAAGAGGACCAGGCAATGGGCTGTAGTTATAGGATGCAGCAGCCAGTGGGGTGACTGAGGCAGTCTGACGTTACAGCAGCACAACAGCACAAGTGCACAACCCACATTCGCGGGTCTTTGAAGGGGGCAGAGACAAATTCTGGATGGACGGGGCTTAAATAGCGCCCACCGGTTTTGGCTTGTTTACATAAAAAAAATCAGAAACTTCCCCCCTATGTACAGAACCGCACTGCAGCAGCGGGAGGTGGGCTGCGGGAGGCAGTGAGAGAGAGTGGCCAGCAGCTGTGCGGGTGGTGCTGCCAGATGGTGCACCCACAGTGCAGTTGCGCTGTGCGCAAGGCACCACTGGCACATACCTAGTTACGGCCCTGCCTTTAACACACCACCCGCTCCACAAATCAATGCCACCTCTGCTGCCAACTGATTACTTCTTCCCACTCCGTCCTCCATGATTATACCAGTGCTGCTTCCTACCTATCTCTCCATCTCACTACAAAACTTCAAACAGGTTTTCAACAATCACTTCTTTTTCAAAGCCTTCCCGCTCTCATCCTAACCCACCTCTCCATTGTCCTTGCTCACTGTCTCTCCCCACTGTGTCACCCCAGTCTGTCTGTCCCTCCACTTTAGACTGTAAGCTCTAACGAGCAGGGAATCTTTTCCCTCATGTGCTTTTCCTTCCGTCACCTACAGTATAGTGTATGCTACATCATCACCTTGCCACTGCCTACAATGGTATCTACCCTTAGGTTTGCCACCCTGCTGCTTAGTTTAAGTATTATGACTGCTCATGTTTATAAACCATGTCCTGCAATGTTCTGGACTGTAAGTCACTTTTTTCTTGTTTTGTTCATATGGTTTTTGTTTATATACTTTGTAAGGCACTACTGAACAGATGTGGCGTCATCTAAAAAATAATACTACTACTACTAATAATAATAATCTGAAGATCTAAAGCTGGGTACACACTACGCAATATTTAAACATCACTCATTTTCACCCTTTTGAGCGATATTGTTTGTAATATCCCCCAGTGTGTACGCAGTACATCATTAACGAGGTGCGCTCCTGTGGATTGTTGTTGTGTCGTCTGTGCATGAAGGTCAAGTTTGACTATGTCGGCCAGAACTGCATGTTAGGGCTGGTGGCGGGGTAACGTCACTAAACGATATCATTAGCAATATGGTTCAGTGTGTATGCACTGTATTGACTTCTCGGGAGGTTAGAAAAAACACTAGGTGATATCGCTCATGGAGCATATCGCCCAGCTTTATTCTTAGCAAGAACTACTATGGAAACATGTAGTAGGAAAAAGGACACGGAGGATATACAATTAGTGCAAAATCTTTTACATGTACATTTTACAGTTGCCATAATTCTGCACATTAGCAGTGTGAGCTACTCACATTTGGGCCTCCTAGATCTGTCTGCACCCATCCAGGGTGGATAGCAGTGCACAATATATCATATTCCTTGTAACCAACTGACTGGCACTGGGTGAGCATATTGAGAGCAGCCTGAAAAACAGTTGAAATAACTTGAATTTTCCAAATACCAAAAACCACAAAAAAAAAAACCCTGCAAGTTTCAAAGCATTACATTCACATTATAGCATATGGTCATTGTCAACATTTCAATGATCCCTTCCAGTATTTCTTGAAGCAGAGGTCCAGGGAAGAGGTGCTGGGGTTATGATACAGAGAAATGTGTGACCACAGCCCTATCTGCTTTTTAATACTGCGTGTGCCATTGAGCAAAAAGGGGGAGGGACTTATTGACGCAATTCACCATGTATCACCTCATCAAGCTCTTGGACCGCCCACTGCACTGGGGAAGAGGATGAGATCCAGGAAGCCAGACTACTCTACTGAGAGAATAGGTGGGTATACAGTCTTATGCAAGGGTTTGGGCAGATGTTGAAAAAAATATGCAAAGTAAGAAAGCTTTACAAAATAAAAGTGTTAATAGTTTATGTTTATCATTTAACAAAATGCTAAGTGAGTGAACAGAAATCTAAATCAAATCAATATTTGGTGTGACCATCTTTTGCCTTCAAAATAGCATCAATTCTTCTAGGTACAGTTGCACAGTTTTTGAAGGAATTCGGAAGGGAGGTTGTTCAAAACATCTTGGAGAACTAACCACAGACCTTCCATGGATGTAGGCTTGCCCAAATCCTTCTGTCTCTTTATGTAACCCCAGACAGACTCAATGATGTTGAGATCAGGGCTCTGTGAAGGCCATATCATCACTTCCAGGACTCACTGAAGATAGTACTAAATGACATTGGCTGTATGTTTGGGGCTGTTGTCCTGCTGCAGAATAAATTTGGAGCCAATGGTATTTGAGGAGCTACACATCAAAAGTTATTGGATGTACTGAGCTGAAACTTGGCATGGACATGTAGAACTGTTGCTCGGTACTGCATGCCAAATTTCAGAGCAAACAAAAACAAAAAATGAGAAGTTTGGAATCTAAATTTAAATATGTCACTGTTTCGCTCCAATTTCCTATTTGGTCAAAATGTAAATTTCCAGCATTTTTAAGTTATTTTTGGGAAGGTATAACGCAGGGTAGAGGACAATGTAAGACTAGGGGTTTGTTTTGTTAGATAGAACTTGTCAGTTTAAGGTCTTTTGGGTTTAAGGTTTTTGACAAAGTTACAGGTTAAAAAATAATTTGAATCAAATATGCTAAATTTTATAGATAAGAAATTTAAATTTGTTGTACATGTCAAGTAGAAACCTCTGGTTGTTGTAATGAAAATGGCTTAACTTGACTGTACAAATATGGCCATCTTCACCCCACTTAAAGGATTTTCTAAATGATTAGGCTATTAATTAACATTAATAATGTAATGAAAAACAGATGGGGGGTGTCTTAGGGCTGGGCGAAGTTACCATGAGTGGTTTATTAGGTGTGGCATCGTATCAGCACACTGTAATTGCGGTGTGCTGTATTCGGGGCCAATAACTTGCAATGACGTCACTTACATTGTTCAGGGAATAGACTCATCACCTGGCTCATCAAACCAGACTCATCAGCCTGAGTAACTTTACTAGCAGCACTGTGGACATTGAAAGATACCCTGATGCGATTGAAAGCTCTGAATTGTGAGTTGGGGTAAGCTAAAACTCCTAGAACCATTAAAAGAAACCTTGATACTGTATGTCTGAACACACATATTCACTGTGAGTTGGGGTACGCTCATCTGAACTTATACCGTGGCAAAGATACCTTTATGTGTAATCATAGATCTGGGCACATTTTGAGTTCTGGTACGAAACAGAAGGGAGAATAAAACCATATCCACCCTATGTGGATTCCCTTTATACGTCAGTAATCCAGATAGGATGACGGTGGAGGTGTATCAAGAATAATCTCACAAACATAATCCCAAACACATGGGTGATCTGTGAACTGTGATTAACATACTATACCATTGTATTGTTGTTTTGTATTCTTTTATATACAGCCTGACATATGAGTGGAAAGAATTAAGACGAATGGTTGTAGTAAATGAAGAACCATCCCCTATAAGAATATCTACATATACAAGGGAAGGTTTGATTTCTCTTTGTTCAGCGCTTGATTATATGGGTTTGCTCAATTTTTGTTGTGTTTAGATTTGTGGGAGAGTGGTGAATTCTCCTTAGGGCAAAACATTTTCAGCAGCTGTATGCGCCTGAAAGAGATCCACTCCAACATTTCATCTAACTATGGGTGAGCAGGATCTATGGAATTGTGCATGGGGTAAATGAGACTGGGGGTATGTGTGAAGTGGTGTGTGGGGACTGGAGAATTTGGCCACACCTGTTAATTATTGAATGTAGGTGTTTCAATCAGAGCCATTGCCACAGGTTTACTCCATATTAAAGTATATGTATTTGACGGACAACGAGTTATCATTCACCCGGCAGCTTTTGAGACATACCAGATGGCCACTGTTCCCAGTGTGCATTGTATGCAGTGTAGCAATTTTTTGCCACTGAGCATGCGTCCAAGTCACACTGCACATGTGCTATGATGGTCTTGTATCGACGTTGCAGTGAGGATTTATTTGTGAATTGATTAACAGTAAGGGTAACAGGGAGGGAATGCAGGTATGTTGCAACAATTTCAGAGATATGCCACTGCCTGCCACTGCGATCCTGTTTGCAGTTACTGTATAATGGCTCCTGCGTTTCTTCCTGCGGGCCATGCTTCCCGACCATTGGATCACTCAGAAGGTCATTTGATAGACGTGCATCTGATAGTTGTGTCTTTGTACATAAGCTGCGGTTCAGAGAAACCGCCAGTAGGCATCTCAGTACAAATCCCAACAAATGCAACATTGGCGTACATCTCTGAATCAGGCCCACAGTACCAGCACATTTTTTGCCAACATTTGTAATTCCTAAAACTTGTTCTGAAAACAGTGAGGTATAAGTGAAATCAATTCTGAATAGAAATACAAGCATCTATAAATCTTTTATCAGCTTGTAACCTTAGGTGAATATTACCAATTCCTTTGTACACTTTTTTTTCATGCACAAAAGTATTGTGAATGGAGACAAACGAGAGAAAATCTCCATTGTACTCTGCAAATAATTCACACTATTGGTGGGATGTACTAAGCATTGCATCACTGATGTGACACATCCTGCCACGTATCGGGTACATATAAGCATTAATAATGCCAGAATGTACCTAGAAATATGATTAACATTGCAAAGAAATGCTCTCCAAATAAGAGATGTTATTTGTGATAGAAGGGGGAAATGCGAAAAGACCTTAAGCTTCTATTTGGTAGCAAACACATAAAGATGGCATTACCCACCGGATCCAAGCTCTGGAATGTATCGCATTCCAGAGCTTGGTACTTATGCAAATGAAGCCAAAACTTTAAAAAATATATTTTCTGAGTTTTGGCCACATTTTCATCTTTAGTACATCCCGCCCTATGTAAAAGTAAAACATTTCTATGTATTAATGGGAATCATTATATAATTTAGCCAACCCCCATGTACACATGCACTATTACAGGTCACTGTACAGTATGTGGGATACCTTGCTGCAGCGGTAGGAGAGCATAGGGAAGAGCAGAAATGTCTCTGGTGTTTTTTCAATGGATCCCAACAATGTTGAAATATTTATCAGAGCAGATTTGCTGCAGCCAATAGCTTTCTGCGGGTTTTCTGCTGCAGCTTTTTTCAAGAGTGGCAGAAAAGCCTGAGAGAGGAAGAGACAATGAAAATAGTTATCTACTATATGTATGTAGTGCATATTTTCTTTTCTTTGCAAACTTACCATAAATGTAAATTAACATCTAGAATTATTTCATACACCTGATTTTTAAGAACAATGTCTAACATGGCAGAAGATAATAAACAGAATGAATACAACAGTTATAATACACTGTCGCATACACTAACTATTATCTAAGGAAACAGTAGTGTACTGTATAAAAAATACAGAACTTATTCAAAAAACAAACATGAAGAGAGGAAGTTGTATATTACTAGTATTTTGGAGTGGCCATTTGCTGGATCACTAGCTACTGTGCTCCACATTTTCCCCTCTTCCCAAGTGTCTCTCTCCTCTGCGGTTTTATCCAATTTCTCTCTTCCTCCTGTCTCCCTCCTTCCACATCATTCCCACTGTCCCCATCTGTCTGTACCCCTCAGGCACACATGGAAATTGAATCTAATAATATATTTTCTCTGTGGAGCAGCCACTTTGCTGTTATCATAGGAGACTGTCTATACAAAAAAAAACTATAATTTTTAATTCAGAACAAGTATGCTTTATAGTATAGACATGCTAAATAGAGTAAAGTCACACTTTTTTTATCTGTTATTAACAAAAAAACAGAATTGTGCAAACAAAGGCTAAAGACTACAACACGCATTAAGCATTAAAGCCATTTTTTATTATTAAGCAGCTACTGTATAAGACATTTTCTATCCCCATCTTTCCTAATGGAAATTTAAATGATCAACACAATTGATCAAGTAACTATCACCGAAGTAGCTGAATAATGCTCAATTGCTTAGCGGCAGAAGCCAGGAGGGGTAAGAGTCTTGATATATTTGCATATGCTTGATCTGGCTAGATGGTTCATACATGCACATTGAAGCTGTAAGCCGTGACTATAAAATGTATAAAAAAAATATATGTGAAATAAAAAAAGATATTGCATTTGGAAAAAAAAATCTATTTATTCTGAGCTTACTTTACTGATAAGATGATGGGATCACCAATTACTTGGTCCCTGGGTGCAAGTATACATTTTTCTTTCTTTTTTTTTTTACACAGTAATCAGCCTGTGTGTCTAGCAGACACACATGGCTGAACACAAGCGCCAGATCAGAGCACAGCCTTCACTGTCAGCAGGCAGAGAAGGCTGTGCAGGAGTATGGTAACAACTGATAACACTATCTGAAGATAACGTTATTATCACAGTGCTCCCTTCGTTTTTGTTTTTTTGTTTTTTTTATTATTTGGAAATTCAGGCAGATCATATTTCCCATTACAAGTATCAACATTTTATCTGGTTACAAAACAAATTGCCCTTTAGTACATTTAGGTGATAATAAAATAATGTGAAAAGAGTGTGAAAACACACTTTTGAACATTATTTGACTAAAATAATATTAATAAATATGCCCGTTAGAGGGCAGATATCACCACTACAGATGTGTCCTCCTACACCTAGCATCAATATGGCACAAGACTCATGATGCGAGTCGAGAGGTGTAGTGTTTAATCTGTTTCTTTGCATTTGGCATCTTATTTGCATCCCAGATGCAGAAAAACACAGCACAAAGTGTACTAAAGATGCTGTGCTGCAACTTTAACCACACAGGAATTAGTTTTAAACATGTACAAAGCCACAGCCACTGCATCATAGCATTCTGTATACAGATTCACACTCTGATGTATTAATGTTGCACATTGTTGCTTCCAGTTGTTTTATATGTGCGAATAAGATGAACATTTATTAGCAACAAAGACACTCAGCATCTCTGATTCGACCAGAACTGGGAACATAGAGAGTAGCTACTTGGCATGGTTAAACCACATTTTATGAGGACACATCTGTACCTGTCACAGAAACAGACATGAGCAGCGGCGGCTCCTAACTTGATGGAGGAGGAGGGCAGCCGCTGGGCGTGTTGCCAGGTCGGTGCTGCTTTGTTCCTGTTGCCTGCTCCCACCGCCAAACAGATCCCAGCACCCATATAAAGTAGCTGACGGGTACCGGGACGAGGCGCATGTGCAGTAGCTGCTGCAAATCTGCGCATGCGCAAAACTCAGGCTTCTATGGAATGGACTGCATTGACTGCAGCCCATGGAAGCCGGCTAGGGCAGAAGAGGCAGGGAGTGGCTACCTATAGGAAGCCAACTCTCTGCTAATCGTAGCCTGATCAGGCAGTCTCAGTGGGAGGAAACACCTCCCAATGAGACTGCCTGTCCTGCAGGTGACTGACAAGTAGGATTTCCAATAGGAAGTCACTGTCATACCCCTTTTACACCTACGAGCATGGGTCGCAGCCGGGAGCCTGACACGGGAGCTGCCCCCTGCTGCGACCCGTGCTCGGTCCCTTTCCCATTAGCAGTCACAACCCGGCATATGCCGGGTTGGTGACGCTTCTAGCTACACGGCAGCGGCGGCGCAGGGAGATCACATGATCTCCCAGCGCCGCCCATCCATACAGTGTAAACGGGAGCCGTGTCGCATCGACACGGCTCCCGTTTACACTACACCCTACCCGGATCATTCCCGTGTCCTACCCAGGTAAATAGCCGGGTAGGATTCACGGGTCACTTGATCCGGGTTTACCCTTTTCCACTTGCCAAAAACACGGGTAAATGCGCGCCCCCGTGCATTTACCCGTGTTTTTTGAGCTAGTGGAAAAGGGGTATCAGTTACAGTGTAGCCAGTGCAGTCTCACGGACTGCATCTGGCTCACTGAGCAGGGTTGTGGATTTCACCTGGGGGACTACAGTCCTGCAGCCCATAGGTAATATCTGCCAGTGGACATGAGTGTCTGTTACCTTGCCACCTACTATGCACAGACAGGATGACAGAAAATGAAACAAGATTCCTCACTGCGCATATTTTAAATAGCTGAACTAATTTCCAGCCAAGGAGCTTGGCATTCTGGGGCATTAGTTTGATTACATTGTTGTCTCCACAGAGTGCTTCAGCCTGATTATCCAAGCCCATATACTGTACAACTGCATGAGGCTGATCAGTAGTAAAACTTAAGTTAGGTTAACGCTGGGAGGACTGTGGGAAAAATGTGTGAATCAGAAATTGATTTTTTATATTTTGCACTACGTGAATTTGCTAATAATGAAAGAGTTGTCTGAATCTATGATAGCATTTATTGTAACTTTGGCCATTTGGATTGTGAATGTTTATTTTTTAGTATATTTACCTTTGCCAACAATAATGGTCCAATTACATTTGTGTTGTAAACACGCATCAAGTCCTCAGCATCTGCAGACTCCAGGGTGCTCACTGGCATGATCCCAGCATTATTAACCAAAACATTCAGCCCAGCTCCTTTTAAATGCTTTTCAACTTCCAGGGCGGCCTCTTTGATACTTTTGTCATCTGTGGTTTCTACAGATACAAAGTAAAATTAAGAACTGCAAATAAAACAGGCTAAAGATTTGTGAAAGACGGCCAGTATGAATCCAGTAGAAGTATCACGTATTTTTCTAGATATACCATACAGACTCTTAAAGCTTACCAGTGCCAGTGACTGCATTTATACTGACTGCTGTGTGCAGATAATTGCAAATACAGTACTCTGGGTTTATTATTTTTATTATGCAAGACAGTCTCCCACAGCATTTTCCATACTAACCAGAACATACACAACATTAGCACAATCTCAAAATGTTTACATTAAAACAGGCGCGCGAGACACTGTGTAACAAGGATTAGAATCCTGCTGAAAAAGAAATTTTATCCAGGTCACAAATATTTTCTTCTTGAATTTTCAAGTGAAAAAATAAAAAAACACATATGTTTTACAATTGTCAGATCAGCCATATGAATACTTTGCATATAGTTACAATAAATGCTGTGTGTAACTGTGTGTGTAACTGGTACAATGCAATTAAACAGCATGCATCACTTGCTAATCAACATTACCTGTTTTGGACAAATATAGGCTACACTGCCAAATATACAGTAGGCTACACATCCAAACCACATGTAAAGGATGCCTAAATTGTTTGTAGTTGTGCTCCTTTCAATTGCTGGTCTGCAAAAGTAATAGGCCCTACACACTGGGCGATTTGACTGCAAGATATGAACGATCTCGTTCATTAATGAACAAGATAACGTTCATATCGTGCAGTGTGGAGGCACCAGCGATGAACGATGCGCGGCCCCACGCTCGTTCATCGCTGGTGCACCGTTGGCTGTGCATGCAGGCCAATATGGACGATCTCGTCCATATTTGCCTGCACTTCTATGGAGCCGGGTGACGGGGGGAGTGAAGAAACTTCACTCCCCCGTCACTGCCCCCCCCTGCCGCCGGGTTACCCATCGGCCGTATCCGCCGTCGGGCAGCTCGGTGGTGGATCTATTAATGTGTAGGGCCCTTAAGCCAATCAGCAGCATTTATATTTTAAGTATTAAATGAGTGATCTGCCAATCTTTCAGATTTTCAACCAACCATCCATCTAGCCAGCTTACCAATATATTTGTCCAACTAAAATGGTTATTCCACACACTTAACTAGAGGTGCATACACACTGGCCGTTTTTGCCCAGCGTGTATGCACAGTGATGATCGCTGACACCGCTGGGCTGAAAATCGCTCAGTGCATACATACTGAGCGATTTTTCCCCCTGCCCAGCGAAGTCAGCGAGGGCGAACAGCTTCGGCAGGATGCTATGGAAAGCTGTCCACACCGCCATTTATCTGCTGGTAATACCAGCAGATGAGCGGCGGCCGCCGGCGATGAAGCATTAGCGCTCATCGCCGGGGCATACATACTAGGCGGTTTTGAACTGAAAGCAGCTCAAAACACCAAAAGTGAGTTGCTTTCAGCTCAAAATCGCCCAGTGTGTATGGGCCTTAACTGTTTTCACAGACAGCCAACTTTCTGTCCAACTGAATGATTTTATGACATTTCAGAAGTAGAAGGAAACTAGGCCTGATTCAGGTGGATTGCAAATTCTGCAAAGTAGCAGAATTTGCAATCATTGTAAATGCATGCTGACCGCTGCTCCCCCCACCTAGATCAAGCAGAAATTGCGATTGCACTGCAATTTCTGCTTGATCACTAAAATGAAGGTTGCCTCCTGCTGGTGAAGCCTGGCTACGCCCGCAGGAGACCCGTCGCCGTCTTTTTGATCACGACGGCTGCGTGTGACTCCCTGATCACTCCCCCCATTTGTGCCGGGACACCCCCATTTTGTAGTCACGCCCTGCAACGCTCCGTCTCGGCCTAGGAATCGGAGAGTTGACGCCCACCTGTCCCACGAACGCCTCTGCCTGATTGACAGGTAGAGGCGTTCGCATTTTCTGTGGGCTCATGCGCAGGATGGGCACTGCGCATGCATCATTTTAGTACTATTTGCGGTTGGATTGATCCAACCTGAATCGGGCCCACTGTCTGCCTCCCTTTGCTTGTTAAAAATAGAGAATAAATAAATAAATAAATAAATGGAAATAAAAGAAAAAGCATGGGATCTCACCCAATTTACAACCAGCAGTGGTACTTTCAGCTCAGTGGGGGTTACCTGAAAATCTTGAGGTAAAACAGCATAGGGCTCAGCTTTGTAAGCCTGGGCTGCCGGACCATAGAGGAACCTGATGTCAGACAGTCACAGGCCAGTTTTTTTTAGATAAGGTTGGCTTTCCCAAGGGAAGTGAATTCGTAAAAACACATTCAAACAACCCCCCTTCCCCTTCTCCCTTGGAATTTTCAGCCCTGGTTCATCTGAGTACCCCAGTGGACAATGAAATAAAGCTTTTGTTGTTGTTTTTTTGTATGTTTGTTTTTTACAGGTGTCCTAGTGGAGAGGACTACTTTGAGACAATGAGGACAGGTAAGTATAAAACAAACGATGGCTGATATAAACTGTTGTGTTTATTAAAATGCTTTTAAATTAAACTGTATTTGCTTTTCTTTGGTGTACTACATGTGCCTGTATGTGGTTTGCAAATGCCAGCTAGCTGAGACAGGCAATGCCGGAACCTGTAGCTCTCCAAAGATCAATCCCATTTTATCTAGCTTTAATTATTTCATTATTCATTGATCTGGGGTAAATGGATGTGCACTGGTACTTTTGCAGTATAGACTGGCTTTTGGAGTAACGCATCGGAGCAATGTTGAATTGCTCCAGTATTTCTGTATCCACTGTTTCTAACCACACTGAATTGGATACTAGATTTGCACTGCCTAATGGCAGTGCTTAATAAGTAGGTCCCTAAAACAGAAGGATTATACATTTTCAGAAATTCACAGCAAGGTTTCTGTCATTATTACTTTCATTTTCTCATGGAAGCTCTCGTCAGAACTACTGTATGGGTAAAAAGCATAAATGAGCAAGTAAATGTGTACCATGGCAAAACCATGTTGCACTGCAGGTGGGGCGGATTCAAATTGTGCAGAGATATTTAGATTTAGCAAGGTTGTGCCCAAACTTAACTATCCAGCATTGGTGGTCTACATCCAAAGGTACAGTAGTACATACTTACCTACTCTCCCGGAAGCTGCGGGAGGTTCCCGTTTTTTGGGGCAGCCCCTCACACCCCCGGAAGAGTGGGCAGGTCTCCGGCATCCTGCTCGCACCCTAGTGATGCGAGCAGGATGGAGAGATAACCTCCCGCATTCGCGGGTCCGTCGGGTGGAGAAGGGGTTAAAATGACGCAAATCGCATCATTTTAGCCCCGCCCCCTTCCCGCGGACCCACAAATTGTGGCATTTTCCGGTGTGGGGGCGGGGCTTAGTGATGTCACAGTCCGGCCCCCCGAAGACACCTGCAGCGTCTCCTCTCCGGGCTTCTCCCGGAGAGGAGAAATACAATGTCGGTAAGTATGCAGTAGTCACCATTTACCATACATGCATAAAAAAATGTATTCACACCCCTTGCAGAGCAACATACTTTATGCAGGTGCACAGTTACTTTCTCTTTTAGCTTTATTCACAACTCAGAATAAAGCCCCATGTTGCTTACTTATTTTTTTATATTATGTACATAAATATCATGCAAATAAGTAAAACAAATACTGTACATTCAAAGAAAAGAGAATCAAAACCAATAATTTCTAATTTTCTCAATTCTATCTGGCTGACAAAACATATAACATTTAGGGGTGTATTCACCTGAAGTCGAAAGCTGCCATCTGTCGGAAAGACGGCAGTTTTCGACTTTTTTAGGTCAGATGGGGTTCTGACCTATTCAATATACCCCAAAATAATCCGACAAGTCAGGGAATTCGACTTGTTGGAAAGCATGTGGATCGGCGGAATAGCTGCCGATCCGCATGCTTCTGTCGGAAATGGGGCCAAATCAGACAGGTTTTGGCCCCCTTTCCGACCATCTCAATACAACTTTTAAAAAAGTCGGATTGAGATGAGGGACACTAAGGGAGCTGAGAGGAGGAGATGTGGGAGAGCTGCGGGAAGATGGGGGAAAGCAGCGGCTACAGCACAGCTTATGTAGGAGGATGTGTCACATCCGCCGCTCACGGCAGCATCCATCCGGCTCCCTCAAGCGAGGTCCTGCATGCTGGTGCCGGATGGACACTGCGGTGAGGTCTGGCGGCGGTGCCCCATTCTTCGGCTAAACTGCTGTAGCTGCTGCTCTCCCCCACTTCCCCACTGCTCACCGCCATCTCCCTGCTGCTCTCCCCCTTCTCCCCACTGCTCACCACTGTCTCCTCGCAGCTCTCCCCATCTCCTCGCTGCTGACCCCCATCTCCCCGCTGCTTACCCCATCTCCCTGCTACTCTCCCTCAGCACCCTCATCTCAATCCAATCGGATTTGGCCGCATTGAATAGGTTCTGTCGGAAACATTCCAACAAATTCATGTCCGAATGGATTCGGTTTGAATTGAATATACCCCTATGTATACCCTCCTCTGGTCTGGAGGGTACCCACCATTGGCGTATCTAGAAAGAGCACAAGGTGTGTGGTGCACACAGGCCCACACCACACATACATGTAATTATACTTGCGTCTTTGGAGTCCTGCTTTGGTGCTGCAGACAGAAATCACAGAGGAAATGGTGCTGGTAACTTTCCCAGAGATTTATGCATGTGCAGCAGAGAAGTTTTTGGAAACATACCACAGGCGCCATGTTCCCAGAGAGAAGTACTCTCTGATACAAACAAAAGGTGAAAAAGTGCTGGTATGAGGCTAAAAATATTAGCTTTATTTAAAAAAAATTAATAATAAAAACAATATCTCAATCAATACAATACTGTAAACATATAATGGCCTGCCATAAAACCACAGTAATCACACCATAAACTATTGTGACAAAAACACTGGAATAGTGTTTGAGGGCAGGTATGTTTGTCCCAGGTTCTTGTCTTACATGTTTTAGAAAAAAGGAAAACTTCCAGGAAAATGTTTTGTTTTGTTAGAGCCTTTTCAGTTTGTTGGAAAAGCTGGATAAGGGCCCTGAAAGAGAGAGAGGGCAAGTTCCAGACATTGGGCCCAGTTCGGGTCTTTGGCCTCACAGAGGGCTAATCAGGGCTTTCAGCTGTGCAAGAGTGTTATAAGGTTGCTAGCTTGATCAGTGTGTGCAGACTGCCTGGAGAGACTGCAGAATCTCTGTGAGAGAGACATGCTTTCTTATACAAGTGAGCCATACGGTACTGGAAAACTCTGTGTTTTTTGTTTAGAGACAGTCAGAACGTCTTCTGTATAGTTAGTGCCGGACAGGCAAGGTCTTTTCCTTTGATGTTTATTTCATTTTCTGCTTAATAAAACTGGTTGCAGCCAGTTGCACCATAACACTGGACTTGTATGATTTCTCAGCTGCTGCTTGCTGCCATCTACCCCAGGAAACGGCATCCGGCTCCACTACAGTGTTACACTATATATATATATATATATATATATATATATATATATATTAGAGATGTGCGGCGGGCACTTTTCACGTACAGCTAAAATCACAGAATTTGGGGGTAATATTGATCCTACGGTATTATTAACCTCAATAACATTCATTTCCACTCTATTCTGAACACATCACACCTCACAATATTGTTTTTAGGCCTAAAAGTTGCACCAAGGTAGCTGTATGACTAAGCTAAGCGACACAAGTGTGCGGCACAAACACCTGGCCCATCTAGGAGTGGCACTGCAGTTGCAGACAGAATGGCACTTAAAAAAACTAGGCCCTAAACAGCACATCATGCAAAGAAGAAAAAGAGATGCAATGAAGTTGCTGTATGACTAAGCTAAGCAACACAAGTGTGCGGCTCAAACAACATGGGACGGGCTGGAATTCGCCCAGATGTAAAGCCTGTAAAATGAATTTGGATAATAATCCTTTTATTTGGAGCTATTATAAAATGCAGCACAGGTGAGCGTACCCCTAACCACACAGGGCAAACCCTGTAAAAATGATTTGGATAATAAAATAAGTAATGTATATAACCCTTTTATTTGGAGTAAATAGTATACAGCACAGGACACCACCACTGGACTGATGCAGCACAAGAGAGCACCACTGGACTGGACTTATACACCCACCCTCAGTACCCTCTCCCGCCCACCCTTATGTTGTATAAACAGAACATGCACACTTTAAAAAAAACAATCATTTCAGCGACAGGGTCTGCCACACGACTGTGGCTGAAATTATTGCTTTGTTTGGACCCCTACCAAAAAAGAAGCAATCAATCTCTCCTTGCACAAACTGGCTCTACAGAGGCAAGATGTCGACCTCATCCTCATCATCTGATTCCTCACCCCTATCAATGGGGGTAATTCCAAGTTGATCGCAGCAGGATTTTTGCTAGCAATTGGGCAAAACCATGTGCTCTGCAGGGGAGGCAGATATAACATGTGCAGAAAGAGTTAGATTTGGGTGGGTTATTTTATTTCTGTGCAGGGTAAATACTGGCTGCTTTATTTTTACACTGCAAATTAGATTGCAGATGGAACACACCACACCCAAATCTATCTCTCTCTGCACATGTTATATCTGCCTCCCCTGCAGTGCACATGGTTTTGCCCAATTGCTAGCAAAAATCCTGCTGCGATCAACTTGGAATTACCCCCAATGTGTACATCCTCCTCCTACTCACATAGTATTAATTTGTCCCCACTGGAATCCACCATCACAGGTCCCTCTGTACTTTCTGTAGGCAATTGCTGGTAAAGGTCTTCCCAGAGGAATTTATAATTAATTTAGAAGAACATCATCTCCACTTTTTGTGGAAGTAACCTCCTACGCCAATCGCTGACAAGGTTACCGGCTGCACTAAACACTCTTTCAGAGTACACACTGGAGGGGGGCAACTTAGGTAAAATAAAGCCAGTTTGTTTGAGCAAGGGCATCCAAATTGCCTCTTTTTCCTGCCAGTATATATACGGACTGTCTGACATGCCTACTTGGATGTTGTCACCCATATAATCCTCCACCATTCTTTCAATGGTGACAGAATCATATGCAGTGACAGTAGACATGTCAGTAATCGTTGGTAGGTCCTTCAGTTGGACCAGATGTCAGCACTCGCTCCTCACTGCCCTGCATCACTGCCAGCGGGTGGGCTAGGAAATCTTATCCTTTTCCTCGCAGCCCCAGTTGCAGGAGAAAATTAAGGAGGAGCTGTTGACGGGTCACATTCTGCTTGAGTTGACAATTTTCTCACCAGCAGGTGTTTGAACCTCTGCAGACTTGTGTCTGCCAGACAGAGATACAATGTAGGCTTTAAACCTAGGATCGAGCACGGTGGCCAAAATGTAGTGCTCTGATTTCAACAGATTGATCACCCTTGAATCCTGGCAAAGTGAATGAAGGGCTCCATCCACCAGTCCCACATACTTTGCGAAATTGCTCCGTCTTCAATTTCTTCAGCTGATTCTGCAAAAGCCTGATGAGGGGAATGACCTGACTGAAGCTGGCAGTGTCTGAACTGACTTCACGTGTGACTAGGGTTGGAGAACCTTGCACAAGATGGAAATCTTTCTCCACTGCGCTGGAGTCATGTGCAGTCCCCCTCCTTTGCCTATATCGTAGGTGGATGTATAGGCTTTAATGGCCTTTTACTGCTCCTCCATCCCCTGAAGCATATAAAGTGTTGAATTCCACCTCATTACTACCACTTTCTTCAGGTGATGGCAGGGCAGGGAGTGTTTGATGGCGCTCCAGTCTTCGGCACATGGTGGCTGAATGCTGAAAGTGTCCCGCAATGTTTCGGGCCACCGACAACATGTCCTACACGCCCCTGTCATTTTTCAAAAAATTCTGCAACAGCAAATTAATTGTATGTGCAAATCATGGGATGTGCTGGAATTTGCCCAGATGTAATGCATGCACAATATTGGTGACGTTATTCAATATCACAAATCCCCAGGAGAGTCTAATTGGGGTAAGCCATTGTGTGATGATGTCCCTCAGTTTCTGTAAGAGTTTGTCAGCGGTGTACCTCTTATGGAAAGCGGTGATACACAGCGTAGCCAGTGGGCTGTCACAGTCATATAGTCCTTAGTCTGCCCTGTTCCACTTGTCCACATGTCCGTGGTTAAGTGGACAGTGGGTACAACTGCATTTTTTAGGACACTGAGGACACTTTTTCAGACGTCTCTATACATTCTCGGTATCGCCTGCCTAGTGAAGTGGAACCTAGATGGGATTTGGTACCAGGGACACACTACCTCCATCAATTCTCTAAGTCCCACTGAGCTAATGGCAGATACCGGATGCATGTCTAACACCAACATAGCTGTCAAGGCCTCAGTTATCCGCTTGCAAAAGGATGACTGCTGTCATATTTCATCTTCTTAAAGTAGTACAAGTGCTCTTCCGACTTCCCCTCTGGGATGACTATCGTCTCCCTGCAGCAACAACAGCAGCGGCAGCAAGAGCAGCAGTAGGCGTACCACTCAAGGATCCTCCGGAGGAATCCCGGTTAGGAGAGGAATCTTCAGTCTTGCCAGTGACATGGCCTGCAGGACTACTGACGTTCCTGACTGAGGAGGAAGTTGACGTTGAGGGAGTTGGTATTGTGGCTTGCAGGAGCTTGGGTACAAGAGGAAGAAGGGAATTAGGTGTCAGTGGACTGCTTACGCTCTTACCCAAAGTTTCTGAACTTGACGTTGACTTCTGATGAATGCGCTGCAGGTGATGTATAAGGGAGGATGTTTCTAGGTGGTTAACCTCCTTGCCCCTACTTATTACAGATTGAAAGAGGCAACACACGGCTTGACACCTGTTGTCCAGATTTGTGGAGAAATAATTCCACACCGAAGAGGTGGCTTTTTTGGTATTTTGCCTAGGCATCACAATGGGGTTATTCATCCCACGGACAACAGGTGTCTTCCCCGGTGCCTGATGTAAACAAACCACATCACCATCAGAATCCTCATCGTCAACTTCCTTCTCAGCAACACCCATATCCTCATCCTTGTGTACTTCAACAGTGACATCTTCAATTTGAATATAATAAACTGGGCTGTGGTTGCTCCTTCCAGCACTTGCAGAGGGTGTGCAAATGGTGGAAGGAGCCACCTCTTCCCGTCCATTGTTGAGAAGGTCAGGCATCGCAACCGACGACACACTTGGACTCTCCTTGGGGATTTGTGATATAATCTGAGAACGCACAGATCTTTGCTGTGCTTTTGCCAGCTTAACTCTTATCATTTTACTAGCGGGGAGATGGGGGCTTCCATCGTCATGTGAAGCTGAACCACTAGTCATGAACATAGGCCAGGGCCTTAGCTGTTCCTTGTCACTCTGTGTCGTAAATGGCATATTGGCAAGTTTATGTTTCTCCTCAGACCATTTCAATGTATTTTTTGGGGTCTTTTTACTGAACTTTGGCTTTTTGGATTTTACATGCCCTCTACTATCACATATGGCATCGGCCTTGGCAGATGACGTTGATGGGATTTTATCGTCTATGTCATGACTAGTGGCAGTAGCTTCAGCACTAGGAGGAAGTGGTTCTTGATCTTTCCCTATTTTATCCTCCAAATTTTTATTCTCCATTGTTTTTCTGAAGTTATATAACAATACGCGGTACAGGAGAGCGTACCTCTACACCACACAGGGCAAACCCTGTGAAAAGCATTTGGTTTAAATATTAATAACCCCTTTATTTGGAGTAAATAATATACAGCACAGGACAGCACCACTGAACTTATATGGCAGCACCATTGGACTGGACTTATGCAGCAGTACCACTGGAATTATACAGCAGTATCACTGGACTTATACTCCAGTACCACTGGAATTAAATGGCAGGATCAATGCAATTATACAGCAGTATTACTGGAATTATACCGCAGGATCACTGGAATTATACGGCAGTGCCACTGGACTTATATGGCAGTACCACTGGACATATATGGCAGTATCACTGGACTGGACTTAAACGCCAGTACCACTGGACTTATATGGCAGGAGCACTGGAGTTATACGCCAGTACAGTGGCATGCGGTGAGGTCAGTGACTGGTGAGGCACTGCAGTCATAATGTTCGCTGAGTCCCGCTGATGACCCCTACCACTGCAGAGCTGATACTCGCTACCACCCCCAAGCCGATGCCAGTTACCGCAGACGTCCCTGATGCGTCAGCTTGTGCAGGTGAGGGCTCTTTTCAGATCCCTCCCCGCTGTCAGAGACAGACAGGCAGACAGACAGAGGATGTGAGAGGATGGTGGAAAGAGACACAAAGAGGAAAGAGACAGACAGGCAACAGAGGATGTGAGTGGATGGTGGAAAGATACATAGAGGAAAGAGACAGACAGACAGACAGATGTGAGAGGATGGTGGAAAGAGACACATATAGGAAAGAAACAGAGGCAGACAGACAGAGGATGTGAGAGGATGGTGGAAAGAGATACATAGAGGAAAGAGAAAGGCAGAGGATGTGAGAGGATGGTGGAAAGAAACACACAGAGGAAAGAGACAGGCAGACAGACAGACAGACAGACAGGCAGAGGATGTGATAGGATGGTGGAAAGAGACACACAGAGGAAAGAGGCAGACAGGCAGACAGACAGAGGATGAGAGAGGATGGTGGAAACTGGAAAGAGACACAGAGGAAATAGACAGACAGGCAGAGGATGTGAGAGGATGGTGGAAAGAGACACACAGAGGAAAGAGGCAGACAGGCAGACAGACAGAGGATGAGAGAGGATGGTGGAAAGAGACACAGAGGAAATAGACAGACAGGCAGAGGATGTGAGAGGATGGTGGAAAGAGACACACAAAGGAAAGAGATGGACAGGCAGAGGATGTGAGAGGATGGTGAAAACAGATTTTACTGTAGCTTGTGACTAAAAGACCAGTGACCACTACCCAATCAGAGCACCGATCGCAGTAGCGGCTATATGGCCCTGCGCACAGTGTGAACCGGCCCAGCAGAAGGGGGCATGGGACCGACCTGGGGGGAACTAGCTTGGCTCCCAATGTCACAGGCACACAGTGCTACAGATCACCTTGGATCCAACACTGTCCCAGATATGCTAGGCAATTGCTAGGGGCCGGCTCTGGGGGGGGGCTTGGTGTCACTGTGGCTGTAGACATGCCCCTTCCTCAGATAGAACCTTTCTCATGCTGACAGGCAGACTCAGCAGCGGTCCCACCTTGCACGAAAGCCCTCTCACCCTGCGGGGCTCCCAGCACCTGTAGAGATCCCCCCTGTCACAGAGTCCGACCATGGATCCATGAACCTCCCCTCCATGACACTCCCGGGTCACCTAGACACCTGTCAGTGGTGCAGTTTACAGAGAGGATCTGGATAGGGTGCAAACAACTCTGTAATCTGGCACACTCCTAACTGTGGCGCCCGTGCCTTACACAGCCTTGTACGCAGAACCGGCCCAAACCTATTTGATGCCCAAGGCAAGCTTTTGGCTGGTGCCCCCTAGCACTGCTGCTAGTTCCGTCTCTAACCCAGCAGCCCTCTCCCAGCAGAGCAGCTGTAACACAGCAGCACAGATCACAGTAGCAGCCAGGAACACCCATCACCCCTCACCCATAGCGACCCTCATTTTAGTGCCCTATGACATCAAGAGCATTGGTGACCCCATATTTGAAATAGGGACAGTGTGCTCGCAGGCCAAAAACTGGTGACATTACACTACACTGGTAACGCTCCTTGTTGATATTACACATACCGTATCCTTTTCTGAAGGTGACCATTAGTGGGTACTACATTAAAAAAGGGGAGTACCCACTAGTGGTCTACATTAATCACCTTCAGAAATATATACTGCAACTTTAGCTTAGTGGCACACCTCCAACCTGATATAATTTTGGGCCTTTTCTTTATGGCCAAATAATTCTCTGCATTGGTTGGTTTTCCTACAATTTATTGATAATTGTTCAATGCCTGTGCAGTGTCCTATGGACTTTGTTGTCTTTCCCTAGAGAATAAACATACCGTATCCTCCTTGATGACATTTACACCATACCGTAACAATCATGGTTGACATTACACATACCGTGTCGCTCATTATTCACATTACACCACACAGTAGTGCCCATTATACACATTACGCCACAAAGTATTAGTGACCACTGTACACATAATACCCCACATTAGTAATGACATAATGCCACTCAGTAATGCCCCACATTAGTAATGCTAGTGCGCTTTGTGGGATGGCGCAATGGCTGCAGGGAGACAGTATCACTGTTTCCGCAAAGGCATATGGGAGGATTGCTGCTGGTCATGCACAGCTGCCCTACTAACGTGGGCATATTTTATGCTCCTCGCTGCCCTCACTTACTGCTCTTGGAATCCTGGCTAGTAAGCTCCCGCTGCTGCCGGCTCCCAGCTGAGCTGCCTGATTGGAGCTGAGAGCTCTGATCGCAGGAGCCAGCCCAAAGCAGAACCTGGTGGGTCTAGCAAGTGGTGGACCCAGGTGCAAAAATATATATCCCCCCCACTAGAGAAATACAAGGCACTTAATAACAGGCTGCTATCAGTGAACGTGCTTAATCCACAACAGCGCTTCCGCCATATGCTTCCTTCCTTGTGTGTCATAAATGCCCCCAGTGTCTTCCTGACATCCCATCTCAACAGCAGTGTGTTCCCTACATCCCTGCTACACATCACATCACTGCACTAAATCTCTTCTAAATGTCGCACTACCTCACTAACTCTTTACGCAGCATTAAATCACTACACTACATACATACCCACAATACACTGCACTACATCAGTACACGATATCCCCCCAGTATGAGGCACTAAATCACTACTGTACACCCCCCTATATGTCGCAGTACGATTCTACACTAAATCACTACACTAAATACCCCCATATACGCTGAACTACATCACTACCCT
Source organism: Pseudophryne corroboree (assembly GCF_028390025.1). Taxonomy (NCBI): domain Eukaryota; kingdom Metazoa; phylum Chordata; class Amphibia; order Anura; family Myobatrachidae; genus Pseudophryne; species Pseudophryne corroboree. Next base: position 203,478,477 of record NC_086454.1, read on the forward strand.
AAATACCCCCTTATACGCCGCACTACATCACTACACTAAATACCCCCTTATACGCGCACTACACTAAATACGCCCTTATACGCCACACTACATCACTCCACTAAATACACCCTTATACACGCACTACATCACTAAACTAAATACACCCTTATACGCGCACTACATTACTACAATAAATACGCCCTTATACGAGCACTACACTAAATATGCCCTTAAACGCGCACTACATCACTACACTAAATACGCCCTTATACGCGCACTACATCACTACACTAAATATGTCCTTATATACGCCCTTATAAGCCGCACTACATCACTACACTAAATACGCCCTTATATGCTGCGCTACATCACTACACTAAATATGTCCTTATACACGCACTACATCACTACATTAAATATGCCCTTATACGCGCACTATATCACTACACTAAATACGCCATTATACGCCGCACTACATCACTACACTAAATACGCTGCACTACATCACTACACTAAATACGCTGCACTAAATTACTGCACTGCACTACGGGGGTCATTCCGAGTTGTTCGCTCGCTAGCAGATTTTAGCAGCATTGCACACGCTAGGCCGCCGCACTCTGGGAGTGTATCTTAGCAGAATTGCGAACGAAAGATTAGCAGAATTGCGAATAGAAATTTCTTAGCAGTTTCTGAGTAGCTCCAGACCTACTCACAGATTGCGATCAGCTCAGGCCGTTTTGTTTCTGGTTTGACGTCACAAACACGACCTGCGTTCGGCCAGCCACTCCCCCGTTTCTTCAGACACTCCCGCGTTTTTCCCTGTCACGCCTGCGTTTTTCCGCACACTCACAGAAAACGGCCAGTTTCCGCCCAGAAACACCCACTTCCTGTCAATCACACTCCGATCACTTCAACGATGAAAAATCTTTGTTCAGACGTGAGTAAATCTACTTTAGTTTTGAGCTAAAATACTAACCGCATGCGCACTGCGTACCATGCGCATGCGCATTTTTGCCTTAATCGCTCCGTTGCGAAAATCGGCAACGAGCGAACAACTTGGAATGACCCCCTACATTTTACACATCCTTGTGCCACTCTCCGCATGAACTTCCTATGATGAAGTCCTCTCTCTGTCCACCGCAGCGTTAGAGTCAGTCAAGGGCGACACTGTGACATGGTAGAGTGGTAGGGGGAGACAGGGCCCTTGGGAGAGAGCGGGATAAATCAGAAGAGAAGTGGTGGAAGGAGGGGGTGGGGTTTGGTCCTACAGCTGGGACAGTGCTAGGTAGAGGGTAAGTGAGGACTGACTGAGGGGAAGTAGAGGGCGGGGCCTGATCCTCAGGCCGGGACAGAGCAAGGTAGAGGGATAGTTGCAGGGCTGTCTGTGTGCAAGATAGGGGCGGGGCCTGATCCTCAGGCCGGGACAGAGCAGGGTAGAGGGATAGTTTCCGGGCTGTCTGTGTGGAAGATAGGGGCGGGGCCTAATCCTCAGGCCGGGACAGAGCAGGGTAGAGGGATAGTTGCAGGGCTGACTGTGAGAAAGAAGGGGACAGGGCTTGATCCTCAGGCCGGGACAGAGCAGGGTAGAGGGATAGTTGCAGGGCTGGCTGTGAGAAAGAAGGGGGCGGGGCTTGATCCTCAGGCCGGGATAGAGCAGGGTAGAGGAATAGTTGCAGGGCTGGCTGTGAGGAAGAAGGGGCGGGGCTTGGACCTCCAGCAGGGACAAAGCAGGGAAAAGGGAACTGGGGACTGCTAAGGGGAAGAAGGGGACGGTGTCTGATCCTCCATCCGGACCAGAGCAGGTTAGAAGGGAATCGGAGACTGGGCTGGCTAAGTGGAAAAAGGGGGCGGGGCTAGATCTTTCAGCCTGGATAGACTGAGGGGAATCGAGGACGGGAAGAAGTGTTGCAGGGCTTGGTCCTCTGGCTGGGAGAGAGCACACCCCGCACAGGGCTTAAGGGGGCTGGCCTAGTCATATTAACAAGAGATCGTGGGGTAGAGGGGAAAAAGAGGGCTGGCCTGGTCCTGTGGACAGGAGGGAGCACTGGCAGAGATTAAGAAGGGGGCGATTTTGTCTTGCAGTGACTGTTAACTAAGAGGAGGGGACCCGTTCTCTCCATCCTCACCACGACCACACTGCATTCCTGGTAACGACCCTGCAGCATCTCGGTGGGTGTCTAAGGCCATCTCTGCTTGTACCAGGTCCAGATGCAATGACAGGGCTGGCCCTGCCCACTGCCCTATCACAGCTTCCTCAGTGACAGGGGCGTGCTTTCCTGTGAGCTGACAGCACGCCCCTGTCAAAGCGGCACTCCTAGTAAGTGCCGCTTCTACTGGGTTTTTTAATGGGCTTTCACTGCCCAGTACTTGGCTCCGCCCCCCGCTTACGGCCCTTTACACTGACAGCGGGAGGCACCAACAGCAGTGCCTCCAACACACATTAAACACAGATATTTACAGGGTAAAAAGTAATATGAAGGATAAAGCAGATACTTATGACACAGAATATGTGTCATAAGTATCTTCTTTGTATTATTTTAATCAGGCTGTACAGCAGTACCACTGGACATATACAGCAGCACAGGGACACCACCACTGGACTGATGCAGCACAACACAGCACCACTGGACTGGACTTATACAGCAGCCCTGGACATATGGCAGCAGAGGACACCACCACTGTGACTGGACTGATGCAGCACAAGACACTACCACTGTACTGATGCAGGACAACACAGCACCACTGGACTGGACTTATACAGCAGCACTGGACATATGGCAGCAGGGGACACCACCACTGTGACTGGACTGATGCAGCACAAGACACCACCGTTGGACTGATGCAGCACAACACAGCACCTCTGGACTAGACTTATACAGCAGCACTGGACATATGGCAGCAGAAGACTGGACTGATGCAGCACAAGACACTACCACTGAACTGATGCTGGACCCTGAGGATGGAGATACATCCTCTCTCTACACTCTCCAATGCCAGAGCGAAAATGGCGGTGGCGCGCAGCTCCTTATATGGAATCCAAACCCCGCGAGAATCCGACAGTGGGATGATGACGTTTTGCCTCGTCCTGGTTTCCGAGTCAGGTAGGAAAACCCGAGCCTGACTCGGATCTGGCCTCGGATGGTGAAGTTCGGGTGGGTTCGGTTCTTATAGTTTATGGTGTGATTACTGTAGTTTTATGGCCGGCCATTGTATGTTTACAGTATTGTATTGATTGAGATATTGGTTTTGTTTTTAATTTTTTTTTAAATAAAAGCTAATATTTTTAGCCTTATACCAGCGCTTTTTCACCTTTGTTTTTTCTAAACACTTTTGTTTGTTTATGGGTTGAGTATACCTACTGAATAAGCTGCAGGTATTTGGCTGGTTAATAGGCACCTAGTCACCTTCTTCTCTTGATTACTCTCTGTTACAAAGCTAGAGTCTACTGTGCTGCCAAAGAGGAGGCCTGTACAGAACCTGCTGCACACAGTTACAGACTGGGGTATGTAGGGCCCACTGGGGGGATGTAGTGGTAGGGGCCTATGTTTAGGGGTGGTGCCAGTCTCTAGTGGGGGTGTGCCCACCTGCCATATTGGTTTGCCTAACCATTTTGCATGGGTTGGGCACCTTGATAAATATATACAGTAAATACTGTAGTGCATGCATGATAATGTACTAGATTAATAATGGAACAGTCTGGAACCTACAGTAATCCCTAGAGGAGGGGGTGGGCCCCCAGGCAGTAGTGCGAACCGGGGGTTTCCTCTGTACCCCTGTGGGCCAGTCCAGCCCTGGCTGCACACGGTCCCTCTCCACTCTTAACCCACCCCTAGCCCCCACAGTCCTAAATATGGCCCTAATAGTGAGTACAGTAGTTCTCAACAATGTTGTTCTTATGTATTAGAATACAAGTGAAATGTAATTTATTATAACAGAAGATCACTGGATAACATACCTAATTTAATTACCACCACACTTGAATGTTTAGCTGCAAGGTCATTCAGCTTCTGTAAAAATAAAGGAATATGGTAATTATTTAACGAGTAGGACCACTGTAGAGCTTACCTGAGGGCTTTGCTAGCGATTTGTTGCGTGACTTCCATTCCTTGCATGAAATCAAATTTGTTTTTGTTGTAACTGCCAGAATGACAAATTACTGTCATTGTGTAAAACAAACAAATCAGTATTTCCTAATAACATACCCTTGCCCTTGAGATATTTCTAACATTATTAACGTGTGCATCAGCTGACATTTCTGAGACACAGATTCCCAGGATCCATTTAATGGCCCCTAATGTGGCAATTACACTTGCCTTACATTTGCTGTCACTCACTGAACCACTTGGGGTCATTCATCTCCAATAACTACTTCTATATGCTTAAGGTGCAAGAATAGTACCTCAAGGCTACTGTATTTCCTGTGGCTTCCATATAATTTGTGTGGAGTCCGAAAGTTCAGGATTATTGGGGTAATTCCAAGTTGATCGCAGCAGGAAATTTTTTAGCAGTTGGGCAAAACCATGTGCACTGCAGGGGAGGCAGATATAACATGTGCAGAGAGAGTTAGATTTGGGTGGGTTATTTTGTTTCTGTGCAGGGTAAATGCTGGCTGCTTTATTTTTACACTGCAAATTAGATTTCAGGTTGAACACACCCCACCCAAATCTAACTCTCTCTGCACATGTTATATCTGCCTCCCCTGCAGTGCACATGGTTTTGCCCAATTGCTAACTAAATTCCTGCTGCGATCAACTTGGAATTACCCCCTATGTACTGTCTGTAGCACTAAGATTTTAGAAGGTCAAGGCACTGGCGTTTCTATAATGGGTGCAGTGTGTGCGGTGCACACGGGCCCCTTAGTCCAGAGGTGGCCCCCACCACACACACTGCACCTATTTTTAAAATACTCACCCCTCCGAAGTCCAGCGCCGGCATCCGCAGCGCCGTTAGAACACAGTAAAAATGTCCAAGCAGCCATTTTCTCTGAGTTCTGCGCATGCGCAGTAGAGAAATCTCAGGGAAAATATCCGCTGCCCCATTTTCCTGGAGATCTGCGCATGCGCAATAGAGTCTGAGCCCTCTAGTGCTCAGTCTCTACAGCGCTCCAGGCAGAGAGGAGGGGGCACGACGGAGGAGGCTGAACACGGGCCTAATCCTCTCTTAAAACGCCCCTGGGTCAAGGTATGGATTCCATACGTGATACTTCTCTTATACCGTAGTTTGCCAAGATGGCATTTATATGGTATTGGAGGTATGAATTATATGAAACCAAATATTGTATGAATAATTATAGGACGTAGATAACGTAGTTGGTGGTGCTTCCTAGATTCAGGCAATGGAAAAAGGAGCAGGCTAGATGAGCCAAGTGGTTCTTAACTGCCGTCAAATTCTATGTTTCTATGCATACCTGCGAAGACTTTTCATTAGGGGTACTTTTTTAATTAGATGAGATGGTTAACTAATATTATAGGAATAAAAACGTTTGTGTGTCGATGTTATATATAATAAATTATTTTCCTAATTACTACATCTCATGTAGTGCATCTATTACCAGTCCTCCCCCCACCCCAAACTGCTTCTGCAGCTGCTTCTCCCCAGCAGAGCATACAGCAGTGACTCCTCTCTCTCCCCACTCCAACTGCCGATGCTATGTACAACGGGGGAAGGGGGGCAGTGGGCCCGGGTCAGGGTCATGTTTACCAGCTCCACCCTCCCTCTCAGTGCTACTGGGTGTGTTCAAACTGAAATCTAAATTGTAGTGTAAAAATAAAGCATTTTGGGCTATATGCAAAAGCAGCCAGTATTCAACCTGCGCAGAAAAAAATATAAATGTATTTTCTCCGCTAGCATGGCAGCATGGTTTGTTCCAGACACTTTGCTTTACTTACAAACATGAATCAGGCCCAATGTCATATACTGTATAAAAATAAATAACGGCAAAATTAAATTTTCTATTTCAGATGTATAAATATCTAATGGACCAAAATAACCCACATACTGTATGTAGCTATAATTGTCCAAATGAGTTACAGTTAGTACTGTACATAGTGGGGATAATCATGCAAACATGATTATTCCCATTGTGATGCGTATTGAAAAAAATTGTGGCACTACCGCGATTTAATACATATTCTCCTTAATATTTTTATTATAATTAAGGGCAATTAAGGCTCATGGTATAATAAATGACACATTTTCTTTCTGGCATGTAGTATGAGGGCTGGCAAAGGGAAGATCATTTTGCAATGGCCCTCATTCCGAGTTGTTCGCTCGGTAATTTTCTTCGCATCGCAGCGACTTTCCGCTAATTGCGCATGCGCAATGTTTGCACTGCGACTGCGCCAAGTAAATTTGCTATGAAGTTTGGTATTTTACTCACGGCATTACGAGGTTTTTTCTTCGTTCTGGTGATCGTAATGTGATTGACAGGAAGTGGGTGTTTCTGGGCGGAAACTGGCCGTTTTATGGGAGTGTTTGAAAAAACGCTACCGTTTCTGGGAAAAACGCGGGAGTGGCTGGAGAAACGGAGGAGTGTCTGGGCGAACGCTGGGTGTGTTTGTGACGTCAAACCAGGAACGACAAGCACTGAACTGATCGCACTGGAAGAGTAAGTCTCGAGCTACTCAGAAACTGCACAGAGAAGTCTTTTCGCAATATTGCGAATCTTTCGTTCGCAATTTTGATAAGCTAAGATTCACTCCCAGTAGGCGGCGGCTTAGCGTGTGCAATGCTGCTAAAAGCAGCTTGCGAGCGAACAACTCGGAATGAGGGCCCATATACGTAATTGAGAGGTATTTGTAGGTCTGGCACTTTCAAGATCATTGGTCTTATTATCGATATGAATAATTATTAATTAGTCATATACAATGTTTTATGTCTAAATTGTTTTCATACAACAGTCAGACATATGGGACACTGTAGAAGACCAAATGATGTAGCATTAGGAATGTAAAACAGGGTACAGCAGCACCTAAACGGGACATTGAAGATCCAGAACTGGGTATTTATATGCGTATTGAGGCAGGAAGCATTCATTGGTCAATGCAATATATTCATTGAAAATGTGAATCTGTTTATAATACATTTATAGAAAAGCTTGTATCTTTGTGCAATATACAGTATGGTTCACATTGAGAAGTCTCTACAATGTAATTAATATTAAGATCAATGGAATTAGCAAAATATGAGGGCACATATCTGGTAATATGATGAACAATGACTTTCCACTTTCTTCCACAAGTTGTTTCTGGACAAAGTTTATTCTGATGGTGGGGGACGGGGAGGGGTTGTTTTATTTAATATAATTTATTTTTAGAGATAATTCATATGATCTGAGCTTTTGTTTAGAATAAGTCAAAATAATGCCTCCTAAAATGAGAGTTTAAGTTTAATATATTATAAATTTAAAAATGTAATTTTACCTTATTCTGCAGGGAATCAGGATTACGACATGTTGCAAAGATTTGTTTAGGAGGATTCGGCTGCTCCAGGAGCTGATGGACAAGTTCCAATCCAATCCCTCTGTTGCATCCTGTAATTAGGATTGACTGAGGAGCCATGTTGCTGTGTTGCTGTAATCTCAGCGTCTTGTGGAAAAGGCTGTGTGAAAGCATATTATTTAAACAGTGTGACACTCCTCTCCACAATGACTCAATGTATTGCTATGGTTACAGGAAAACTTGTATAACTAGTTTTGTGTTTGAAAACTCTACAGTCACAATGATTTAACAAAATTCTTACTATTCATTTTTTTGTTGCATGATATCCAAAGCTCCTAGGGGCATTTTCATTATTACTTAAATTCTACAAAAGTAGATGAAAACACAAATAGAAAACCACAGCACTCACCATCCCAGAAGCGGGGTACACAGCTGCACTTACCACTCACAGGGTGGGTTGCATGTAGCCCATGACCACATCACTCTAATACATACAAACAAAAAACCCCAGCACTCACCAAAGTAAGCTCACTTATCCTCAACAATTCAAGAAATAAATGATGGGGGTTTAGTTAGTGGATTGGCCAATGCACGGAAGCCTACAAACCGATCGCCAAGGTACCCCACCTTCATGCAGGTCCTACACTATCACAGAGTCTTAAAACCTGACTATTTCACTGCTGTTACACACATCATCTGCCTGCTAGATTTAATGTGCACCTGCCACACACTTTATGGCTTTTAAAGGTACACTAGTCACCTTGCACTGGCTCAGAGATGATTGCTAAGGAACAGCTGAGACAGGTTCAAGATAATAGAGTCCACACAGGGGTGCATGAGAAAGCTAGTGGCCACGGTTAATAAGAGTAGATGAAAATTAACATTTTCACCTACTTTTGTAGAATTTAAGTTTTTGGGCCATTCATCATAAAGGTAACGCAGGAGATATTACAGATATATCCTGCTTACCTTTCTCTACCAAGCTGGTCCGGCATCCCTATACACTAGTATGTGGACCTTAGTGACGTGTGGTGTGGTGTGGTGTGGTGAGGCAGGTGAGGCAGAGCCTTTCCTGTCATAAGAATGTTTGTGCCAGAGTTTTAACTGAATAAAGTACAGTATATGAAAAATACACAGAATTTGTTTGAAATATCTTCTTTGCATTATTCTAATAATTTTTATAGCCTAACCTCTGGAGTAATCTATCTCTGATCACCTATCTCTGACCAAAATTCACAGAATTTCCAGGAGTTTATACTGCTGCACCTGTGTATAATGCCCAGATGTACGCTTTGGCTCATATATTGCTTATAAATCTGTCTCTGGTGCTAGCTTGTGCCTTTTGAGCCATTTAGCTCATTGCACGTATCTGGACTGGACCTCATTCATCAAGCTCCAAAAATACAATATTTTTAGAGCTTGACTGCGGATGGCGAATGCTCCCTCACCCCTGCTGCTTACCTATTTGAAGCACGTCCGGCTTGTGATCAGGAATCCTCCTGGATCCCTCCACAGATGTCCTCCTTCTTCCGACGGACGCCGGGGGCTTGTGCTCTTGCGTGAACCCTGGTTCGCGCAAACACACTAGTGCTAGCACTGACAGATTTTTTCACTGCTATGAAAGTTGAAGTGAAATAATTTGTGGAGATAGCTGATTTTCGCATTAGCTGTTTCCGCACCGAAGAACTATAAAACAAACCAGTACGGAAAAGATGGTCAAAAACCAACACCTCGCATGACTGTGTGTGAAAGAGGGAATGCATTGTCCCCCAGCCTGCTTAAGAGAAAAGGATTCAATGGTAAGTGACCAAAAATCCTATTTTCTCTTGCAGCAAGGCTGGGGGACACTGGACCATAGGACATTCAACAGCCGCCACCAAGGGAGGGAATGCTCAGGCTGCTTGACTGAATAAATATATGCCCAAAGTGGGACCCAATGAAGGTAAAAACCTGAAAACAAGTAAACTTGTGGACAGATGACCAGGTAGCTGCATGACAGACCTGTTCCACACTGCCCAGGAGGTCGCCAGCACCCTAGTGGTATGCATTAACATCTGGTGTGGTGTTGTTCTATTTGTGTCAGGTCAGGCTGGAATGTAGTATCTGACGAATGGGCTTCAGCGGAGGTGACAGAGGCCACTGATGGAAGCTGATGTGAAGACCGGATATAGTTCCTTCTGATGGACTCCCAGGGTAGAGGGATAAGCACCCCAATAAAAATGGATAAGAAACAACTAAACAACTGAGCTAGCAAACTTGCTGTGAAGTTTGGGAGCAAGATTACTGTAGCAAGAAGATAATAACTGCAAAGACTGGTACTTGATTAATGTGGCTTGGAGATAATAGCTGTGAAGATTGAGAGCTTGTAAACTGTGGCTTGAAGATAATATTTGTGAAGACTGGATGCTGGATGACTATAACTTGGACACAACTGTAAAGACTGGATGCTGGAAGACTGTTACTTGGAGACGGCAACTGTAAAGACTGGATACTGAATAAATGTGACTTGGAGACTGTAACTGTAAAGACCGGTTACTTGATGACTGGGACTTGTAGACAACAACTGTGAAGACTGGGTACTTGATGACTGGGACTTGGAGACAATAACTGTGAATACTGGCAATTGGATTGCTGTGGATCTAATACAAGAATTAAGAAAACTGGATTCTTGGAAAATGTGACTGAAGAATTCAGACTTTGGAAACTGGATTTTTGGAAAATGTGACGTGCAAACATTTTGGAAGGAACTCTGACTTTCAGATTCTGAGTTGAGACCCATACTTGATCTCCAGCTCTAAGATTTGGTATAGCTTTACAGTTTTTCTCTGCATAGGCTTTATAACGCTTAGAAGATCTTGTTAACGCAGAGTGAACTTAATTCCAGATTCTAGTAAATTGCTGGAGATTTTGTTTGGCAGCAGGTACTTCTAAAGTTGGCTCGTAACTGGAATTCCAGAATTTGTTGATGAAAACCAAAGTTAATGAAAAATGGTGAAGACCCAGTGGAAGTATGATAGTGATTGTTGCGGGTGAATTCTGCCCATGGCAGATATAGCACCCAATCGTCCTGGGAAGAGGACATGAATATTTGTAGGAAGGTCTCTAAATCACGATTTACTCTCTCTTGAAATTAAGCCAGGTAAAGAACATTGCCCAGCAGGCCTGACAAGTATTAAGACATTAAGCTGTTCGGAGGTATATCAAATTCTTATGAACCGTGAATACAGTAACTGGGTGCTGAGCTCCCTTGAGTAGATATCTCCATTCCTCGAACACAAGCTTGATGGCAAGTAATTACTGCTCACCAATAGTATAATTCTTTTTTCGCCTGGCAGAAACCTATGTGAGAAACATCTACAGAGATGAACTTTATCATCTTCAAATTACTGAGATAGAACAGCTCCAACTCCCTCCGTGGATGCATCCACCTCCACGATAAATGGTAACCTTAAGTTCGGTTGATGAAGAATAGGCGCGAACATGAAAGCTTGTTTAAGTGCTGAAAAAGTATGAATTGCTTCCACTGGCCAATTCGATGGATCCACCACCTTCCTGGTTAAGACAATAATTGGCACAGTGACTAAAGAATAGTTCTTAATTATTTTTCTGTAGAAATTGCGAAAACCAAGAAACGCTGGACGGCCTTTAGAGTAGTGGGTAAAGACCAATCTCAAATGGCTTAAACCATCTCAGGATCAACTCCAGAAATAATATATCCAAGAAAGGGAATAAAAGACACCTCGAATGTACACTTTTCCAGTTTGCAGAACAACCAGTTCTCTCTCAGTCTAGACAGTACTTCCTTGACCTGAAGACAATGGGACTCTAGATATTTCAAGAAGATTAAAATATTGTCTAGATATACCACTAAACACTTGTAAAGCAGATCCCTGAAGAGTTCATTGACATAGTGTTGAAAGACGGCTGGGACATTACAGAGTTCAAAGGGCATCACTGGGTATTCATAATGCCCATTGCAAGTGTTAAAAGCTGTCTTCCATTTGTCGCCAGCATGAATTTGGATCAAATTAAGCGGATATAATTTGGTGAATACTGTGGACCCCTTTACTCGGTCAAATAACTCTGTAATCAAAGGAAGTGGGAACTGGTTCTTAATGGTAATATAATTAAGTCTACGATAATCTATTCAGGGGCGTATACCTCCATCTTTCTTCTTGGTGAAGAAAAACCCCACTCCAGCTGGAGAAGAAAAAGGTCTAATAAATTGTCCAAACTTTCACGAATGTACTCAGACATAGGAAGGGTATGCAATTAGCTCTGGTAATCTTGGAGCTAATGTTTTTGCCCCACTGCCTATTCAATTGAGGCTATTTTCACCTGTTTTTTAGGGAAATTTTCACCAATGCCTTTTCACTTTTTTTTTTGTGTGAAAAGGCATTGGCAAAAAATAACTCAAAATCTGTGAAAACGGCACGTGGTTTTACCAACACAGGTGAGAAATCATGTGGATTCGGTCCTGCTGAATTTTTTATCTAAGCAAAAAAATGGCTCTGCTGTTGAATAGTGCAAATCCCCATTCACCCTAAAAATAGTGAAAATTCCAGTTTTTGGTGAAAAAAATATACCTAATTGCATACCCCCCATAGCTTGTGTCTCAGGAATCGACAATGGGTATAAGCATCCTCTGTGAGGAGTTTTTCCAGGCATTGAATCGATTGGGCACTCCCACTCCCAATGGTGGGAAAGAATATCACTCCCCTGCTTACCAAAGACATCCTTGTACTGTTGATAAACTGAAGGTAATCCCGCTAACTTTGGAAGTTTAGCAGACCGAATTGGTTTAACCTCAGCCAAACAATTCATGTGACAAAAAAAAACTCCAAGCCAAAATCTCCATAATACCCCAGTCAGTTTGCGGACTGTGTCTCTGTAACCAGAGGAACCTAGAACTAAAACTTGGGAGGCTTTGGGAATCACTAGAAAGGAAATTTCTTCAGAGTGCAGTGCCCCCACACCCAACTTCAGGAGCTTAGTACGATGGGTTACAATGCCCTCCAGAATTCGACTACCGACAACTGCAGTTTAGTAGACAGTACGCTTCAACTTGACTGTTTGAATCTTGTAGCAACATACCAGATCTGCAATGATAAAACTCTTAGCTGCTGAGTCGAGTAATGCAGAAATAAGGATGGTGCTGGGAAGGATTTCCAAAGATGTGTCTGGAACTGATTCCTTCCTAAAAGATGATTCTGTAGATACTCCTAGCTTATCCTCTCCATCATAAGCTAGGAGCAGGAGTTTACCAGCCACAGAGTGCAGGACTTTACAAAATGATCAGATGAACCACAATACAAGCAGGGTAGCCGTGCTCATGTAGAAAGTCAAAGCCATGTGCTAATATTTGTCCTCCTGGATGCCAGCCACTGCCCACAATGCCAAAGGTTAGAAATTAGCTCCCCGATGTCCCTCAATTTATTCTTGTATGGTACGGTTCTCCAGAAATCTGAATCCACCTAAATTTTGTGGATCTGAACTGAAACAAAACCCATTCCAGATCTCCTGAGGAGATCCAATCCAAACTGACTCCTGGTTTCGCATCTTCCTATGGTTCGGAATTCAGATTTTAAATCTGAATATCAGGGTTTGAATTGCAAAAATTACATGATTTTAGCTGTTTTATCCATTTTTATTAATTTTTATTATTATTATTATTATTATTATTATTATTATTATTATTATTATTATTATTGTTTTATCGATTTTTAACTGAACCAATAACCGAATCTGAACCAAAACACTTGAGGGAAGTTTTGTCAAAACTAAAACACAATGAATTAGAACCAAAACACTGGAATCCACGCACATCACTAATTTATTCATGTACTAGCTGTTCTACCCGTTCTTCGCATGGGAGTTTCTGATTTTCACGGTTGTAAATATAAATGACTGTTAAAAATTTGGTAAAACTATAGAGATGTAAATATGAGACGTCTTAATGTAAGTAAATATTAATCCATGGTTCTTGGCGTTACCAGAGGAGCACCCGTAGCAGAGACGGTAAAAAGTGACAGGACCATTTTTGTAGTTCATTAAATTTTACACGCTGGATGTGCAATCCAAATTTTAATCCTATTGTCCGTTTGGGCGTTATTTTTCACGCAACACAAGCCACGCATCAGTTATGACATCATTGTGGCAACCTCCTTTACATCCTCTTAAGGGAGGTTTATTAAAATTCTAATTACGTAGTTTTCCTATTTCCCACCTGAAGAATACCTATGTTACATGTCCGCTTCCTAACGGGAAGTAAAAGAATTACTGGTGAGTGAGTGAGTGAGTGAGTGAGTGAGTGAGTGAGTGAGTGAGTGAGGGCTTTCACATTTATATACTGTATATAGATTTTCAAAAGTGCCACATTTATCAGTCATTAATAAGCTATATAAAATTAGTGCAGAATGTGGCACTTTTGAAATTAAGGTACATCATGGAGTAGTCAATGCTGGAAATAGGAGCAGGTTATATTGTGGACTGTTTCTGCTGTTCACCCAGTGTGGATGTAGTGTGACTTCACAGCATACAGTACCTTATATTGGAAGACACAGTATGACAGGAGGACTCACATTCACCTACACATCTTAAGTCGGGATGGTATTGGGGTCCTGGCGCTTGGGATGCCAAGTCAGAATCCCAACATTGGCATCCTGACAATCAAGATCCAGACACCTAATAGGTAAGTATGCTACTCCTAATCCTTAACCTTCCTAACCCTTCTTAACAGTGCCTGACCCTAACCCTCCCCCGCACCGCAGACTAACCCTAACCCTTCCTGGTGGTGCCTAACACTAACAACCCCCCCCCCCTTTCCCGCAGCCTATACCTAACCCTCCCTCCCCCACAGCCTAACCTTAGCTCTCTCCGGTGGTTAATCCCCACCCCTTTACATCCTAACCCTGACCACCCCACCCCCCCACAGCCCAAACCTAAACCTTCCACAGCAGCCTAAACCTAACCACCACCCCCCTTACCGCTCAACAGTCCTGGCATACTTATGTTTGGGATCCCGGGCGTTGGAATTGTAATTAATGTCAGGATTCTGGCATCCGTATTCCGAGCAGTGTCAGGATTTTGGTGTTGGTATTCCGAATGCCGGGATCCCGAATGCCAGTATACTGACTGGATCCCATTCAGTCCCTGATCAAGCGACCTGTGAGTACATATATTCATATTTACAAATCCACTGCTATACATCAATGCATTGTCATCTCCAATGTAAAAGCCTTCATGGTAATTATGAAGGTATAATATGTATCTACACAGACCTATCACTGTGTATTGTAAATGGAGAGATTACATGAAAGTCATGCCTTTACTGTATAACCTTTATATAATCAGAACAAGAATATCTGTCCTTTGCTTTCAATAGAAGTGTGTTACGAGGAAGCTGTGTTTTCCTTCAATGTGACCGTTTTGCATGCTATGTAGAGGCCACTTTGACATTGTAACTATTGACACTTAACAGGGACACAGAGGTTAAATGTGGAATGCCCACATGTTAATGCTATTTACAGCATTTTAACAGCTTTGGCTTTACCTTCTTGCTTAAAGTTGAAAAGCCTATACTATTAAAATCCTCTAAGTGGCTTTATTAACATGTCAGAGTGCCAGGTTCAAACTACTCTAAGTGTCTGCATTGTAAGCATCAGCATTTCAACTGTTAAACTCACATACACAACTCTTTTGCAGGTCCAGAGTTTGTAAAATGCTATTTGATTTACATTATCCTAGATTATAAATCATGGTTTATCCATGTCCAAAAACGCAAGTACAGTTTAAATCAGTGATGGCTAATAAGTAGCCCTCCAGCTGCTGAGGGACTACACAACCCAACATGGCCTACCACCAATGACAGATTGAGGTCCACATGGGCCTGGAGCTGAGATTTAGAAAGTAACTATTATGATACGCCACATTACTGCCCTACCTTCCCACACCACATTACTGTGCTTCCTTCCCGCACCACATTACTGCACTACCTACCCACACCACATTACTGTGCTTCCTTCCCGCACCACATTACTGCACTACCTTCCCACACCACCATATTGTGCTACCTTCCCACACCACTGTACTGCGCTACCTTCCTGCACCATCGTACTACGATACCTTCCTGCACCATATTACTGCACTACTTTCCCGCACCACCATACTGTGTTACCATCCCACATCACCCTACTGCGCTACCTAACATAGGGGGTCATTCAGATCTGATCGCTGCTGTGCGCTTTCGCACAGCGGGCAATCAGATCTGATCTGCGCATGCATCTGAGCTACAATGCGCAGGCTCGTTGTACAGCTATAATAGGCATCGGCGGTCAGCGACGGGATGGTGCGAAGGATCCATTTGTATGGACATTTGCAAGGTGATTGACAGGAAGTGGCCATTTGTGGGTGGCAACTGATCATTTACAGGGAGTGTCCATAAAAACGCAAGAGGACTCAAGCGTTTTCAGGGAGGGTGTCTGACGTCAGCTCCGGCCCCGATCAGCAGGATTCAATCGCACTGGTAGAGTAAGTCCTGGGATGCGCAGAGACTGCACAAACTGATTTTGAGCAGCTCTGCTACACATAGAAACACACACTTGCACAGCAAAAATACAGTCCCTTTAGGCGGCGACTATCTGACTGCAGGACAGCAAAAAATGTAGCCCAGCGATCAGATCTGAATGACTCCCACAGGCTAGTAACATAGGCCCTCATTCCGAGTTGATCACTCGCTAGCTGCTTTTAGCAGCAGTGCACAAGCTAAGCCGCCTCCCTCTGGGAGTGTATCTTAGCTTAGCAGAAGTGCGAACGAAAGGTTAGCAGAATAGTGCTGAAATTTTTTCAAGCAGTTTCAGAGTAGCTGCAGACCCTACTCCTACCTTGCGATCACTTCAGTCTGTTTAGTTCCTGCTTTGACGTCACAAACACGCCCTGCGTTTGGCCAGCCACTCCCCCGTTTCCCCTGGCACGCCTGCGTTTTTACCTGACACGCCTGCGTTTTTTAGCACACTCCCAGAAAACGGTCCGTTACCACCCAGAAACGCCCCATTCCTGTCAATCACTCACCGATCAGCAGAGTGACTGAAAAGCGTCGCTCGGCCTTGTGTGAAACTGCATAGTTTTGTGTGAAAGTACGTTGCGCATGCGCACTGCGTACCATACGCATGCGCAGATTTGCCGATTTTTACCCTGATCGCTGCGCTGCGAACAACGGCAGCTTGCGATCAACTTGGAATGAGGGCCATAGTTAATGAGGTTGAAAAAATACATGTTGTCCATCAAGTTCAACCTTTATTTTCGATCCTATACTATTCTCTATATAACCATAGATTTACCCATAAAGACTCGAGTGAAGACCGCCTTATGTCTACTTGTCAAGTAGAATACATACTGTCGTTTTTCTAAAATACATTAATTTTAGATGCTATATCCTTGGATATCTTTTTCAGTTAGAAATTGATCTAACCCGTTTTTAAATTTATTGACCGAGTCCGCCGTCAGTACCTTCTCAGGCAAAGAATTCCAGATCCTTATTGACCTTACTGTGAAGAACCCCTTCCTTCGCGGAGTATGACATTTTCTCCCCTCTAACCTGAGAGGGTGCCCAGTGCCCACGTGTCCTGTGTAGAGATCTCTCAATAAACAGATCTCCTGTTAGCTCCATCTATTGTCCCTTTATATATTTAGAAATATTTATAATGTCTCCTCTTAGATGCCTTTTATCAAGTTTAAACATAGTTAACCTATTAAGCCTTTTCTCATAATCTAGTGTCTCTAACACCTTTATCAATTTTGTAGCTCGCCTCAACCATTTCAAGCTCTAAGATATATTTTTTATAGTGGGATGCCCAGAAATGTACATAAAAGGGTTAATTCAGAGTTAATCGCAGCAGTAAATTTGTTAGCAGTTGGGTAAAACCATGGCCCTCATTCCGAGTTGATCGCTCGCCAGCTACTTTTTGCAGCCATGCAAACGCATAGTCGCCGCCCATGGGGGAGTGTATATTGCTTTGCAAGTGTACGATCGCATGTGCAGCCGAGCGGGACGAAAAAGTTTTTTTGATGTTTCAGAGTAGGTCTGAACTTACTCAGCCCTTGCGATCACTTCAGCCTGTCCAGTGCCGGAATTGACGTCAGACACCCGCCCTGCAAATGACTGGACATGCCTGCGTTTTCCCTACCTCTCCCAGAAAAAGGTTAGTTCACACCCATAAACGCCCTTTTTCTGTCAATCTCCGTGCAATCACCTGTGCAAATGGATTCGTCGCTAGAAGCATTGCCCAGCAACGATGCTGTTTGTACCCGTACGACGCACGTGCACATTGCGGTGCATATGCATGTACAGTAGTAACCTGATCGCTGCTCTGCGAAAATCGTCAGTGTGCGATCAACTCAGAATTATACCCCCATGTGCACTGCAGGTGCGGCAGATATAACATGTGCAGAGAGATTTAGATTTGGGTGGATTATATTGTTTCTGTGCAGGGTAAATACTGGCTGCTTTATTTTTACACTGCAATTTAGATTTCAGTTTGAACACACCACACCAAAATCTAACTCTCTCTGCACATGTTATATCTGCCCCCCCTGCAGTGCACATGGTTTTGCCCAACTGCTAACAAATTTGCTGCTGCGAACAACTCTGAATTACCCCCAGTATTCAAGCTGTGGGTGTACCAATGATTTATATAATGGTAGGATTACACTTTCATCCCTTGTCTCAATACCCCGTTTTATGCATGCTAGTACCTTATTTACCTTTGTTGCTGCAGTTTGACATTGGGTACTGTTGTTAAGTCTATTATCAGTGAGCACCCCCAAATATTTTTCTAATACAGTCTGACCTAAATTCTCACCATTTAATTTGCAGGTTGCATGATTATTTTTAGTCCCAAAGTGCATGATTTTACATTGTTCTATATTAAACCTCATTCTGCATTTAGTTGTCCAAACTTCAAGTTTAAATAAATGGTTCTATAGGCACATTAAATCCTTTCCTGAGTTAATTACCCTACATACAGTAGCTTGGTATCATCTGCAAAAATTGGCACTGTGCTTTCAAGACTTTCCTAGGTCATTCATGAATATATTGAACAGTAATGGCCCGAGTACTGACCCTTACGGTATTCCACTTAATACAGTGGCCCCATTAACCACAACTCGCTGGTCCCTGTTATCCAGCCAATTATTTACCCAAATACAAATAGTGTTTCCTAGGCCGAGCTCTCTTAGGGCCTAATTCAGATGTGATCATAGCAGAAAATTTCTTAGCTGATGGGCAAAACCATGTGCACTGCAGGGAGGGGGCAGATATAACATGTGCAGAGAGAGTTAGATTTGGGTGGGGTGTGTTCAAACTGAAATCTAAATTGCAGTGTAAAAAAAAGCAGCCAGTATTTACCCTGCACAGAAACAATATTACCCACCCAAATCTAACTTTCTCTGCACATATCGAAGGCTTTAGCAAAATCTTAATAGAACAGATCAACTACATTTCCCCCAGTCAAGGTTTTCGCTCACTTTCTCATAGAAGCTAATTAAGTTAGTTTGACATGACCTGTCCCTTGCAAAACCATGCTGATTCCTATTAATGACATTGGAGGTATCCAAGTACTCCTGTATGGAATCACTTAATATTCCTTCCAATATTTCCCCTACCATAGTCAAACTAACTGGTCTGTATTTGCCAGGATGAGTTTTGATTCCCTTTTTAAATATTGGGATTACCTCTGCTATAGCCAGTCCTTTGGTATCATGCTTGTATTAATTGAATCAGAGAAAATCAAATAGAAAGGCCTTGCTAGTTCTGAGTTAAGCTTCATAAGAACCCTTGGGTGAATTACATCTGAACCAGGGGATTTATTGATCTTAATTTTGTTAAGTCGCTCACGGACTACTTCCTCACTCAAACAGGTACTCAGCAATGGTGCATTATCATTACTTATGTCATTCACTACCTCCACCATCTGGTCCTCTCTAGTAAACACTGATGAAAAGAATTTGTTCAATATTTCTGCTTTTTGATTGTCATCATTAATCAATACTCCTAACTCTCTTCTTAAAAGGTAATATATTCTCTATTTTTTTTACCTTTTACCGTTAATATACTTATACATTACTGCTACCTTCCCACACCAACGTACTGCGCTACCATCCACACCACATTACTGCGCTACCTTCCCACACCACATTACTGTGCCACCTTCCCACACCACTGTACTGTGCTACCATCTCCTCGCAACACATTACTGTGCTACCTTTCCACGCCATAATACTGCACTACCATCCAACACCACATTACTGCGCTACCATTCCCCACCACATTACTGCGCTACCTTCCCGCACCACTGTACTGTGCTACCTTCCTGCACCACATTACTGTGCTACCTTCCCACACCACAGTACTGCGCTACCTCCCCGTACCACATTACTGCACTACTTTCCTGCACCACAGTACTGCAATACCTTCCTGCACCACATTACTAAGCTACTTTCCCATACCACCATACTGGGCTACCATCTCCTTGCACCACATTACTGTGCTACCTTCCCACATCACAATACTGCCCAACCATCCCACACCACATTACTGCCCTACCTTCCCCCACCACATTACTGCACTACCTTCTCCCACCACATTACTGTGCTTCCTTCCCGCACCACCATGCTGTGCTACCTTCCCACACCACTGTACTGCGCTACCTTCCCACAACATATTACTGCGCTACCTCCCCATACTACATTAGTGCACTACCTTCCCACACCACAGTACTGCAAT
Source organism: Pseudophryne corroboree (assembly GCF_028390025.1). Lineage (NCBI taxonomy): Eukaryota > Metazoa > Chordata > Amphibia > Anura > Myobatrachidae > Pseudophryne > Pseudophryne corroboree. The sequence goes on from NC_086454.1 coordinate 203,498,679, forward strand.
ACATTCCTGCATGACACTACTGCGCTTCCTTCCCGCACCACCATACTGTGCTACTATCTCCTCGCACCACATTACTGCAACACCTTCCCACACCACAATACTGCGCTACCTTCCGACACCACAGTAGTGATCCACCAACCCGTACCACATTACTGTGCTACCTTCCTGCACTACTGTACTGCGTTACCACTCCGCACATTACTGCGCTATCTTACCACACCACATTACTGCGCTACCTTCCTGAACCACATTACTGCACTACCTTCCCGCACCACATTACTGCGCTTCCTTCCTGCACCACATTACTGCGCTACCTTCCAGCACCACATTACTGCACTACCTTCAAGTACCACATTAATGATCTACCTTCCCAAACCACCATACTGCATTACCATCCCACACATTTCTGTGCTATCTTACCCACACCACATTACTGCGCTACCTTTCCACACCACATTATTGTGCTACCTTACCCCACCACATTACTGAACTAATTCCCCCACCACTGTACTGCGCTACCTTCCCACACATTGCTGCATTATCTTCCCACATCATACAACTGCGCAACGTTCCCACACCACCATACGGTGCATTCTTCCCACACCACATTACTGCTCTACCTTCCAGCACCACCATACTGCGCTACTTTCTGCGGGGAAGTGTGGGTGGTGAGGGCTGAACAGCAGGCGGGTGGCATCGTGACCTCTGACATCATGTCATGCTTTACATTGCGCACAGCCAGGGCAGGGGGAGCTGAGCAGGGGGAGCAGCGCAGCGTCTGAGCCTCAACGCTGCCTGGCATTGAAAAGCATTACGGGCAGGCTAATCCTGAATTCTCCGGGGTTGGAAACTCCAATCATGGGATTAAATCCCTGCCAATATTTGGTCAAGATCCCGCCGATACCAGGATTGGCCACTACACTCCCAACACATTACTGCACTACCTCTTCACACACTATCAGAAACATCACTACACTACCTACCTACCTACCCATACTACGGTACATCACTAAACTACCTATCCCCACTAAAAAACTACACTACCTACCTACAGTGGTGGATTGGCCATAGGGCCCACCAGGAAGATCCCTGGTAGGCTTGCCACGGGTGATGCCGCTATGACTACACAGTATGTTATACCTCTTGTCTTGCCCATGTTGGACCACTTCTACAAATTTTACAGGGCCACTTTTAGTTCCCAATCTGCACCTGGTCTCAGACACAATCAGCCCTATGAATTGGGATCCCACCTTCCTCAGCAAGCCCCAACCTCTCATCAAATCGCACCCCAGTTAGGGTTGCTTCCATAAATTTGCCGGGCTGGTTTTCCATACCAATCTGCCCCTGCCTACCCATACTACATCACTCAGTGGCCCTGACACACACATTACATAAAAGCACAAACTCCCCACACAACATCACTACATTACACGTCAGTAATTCTCCCTACCATTACATAGAACACACCTATCCTCCACAGGCAGTTACCTGTACGGAGGATTTATTTGTCCCTTTCCTCAGGTCCCTGCATGGTGTATGCACAGAAGGGAGGGAGGCAGCCTCACACAGAATAGGGGGGTAAGAAGGGGAGGGCCTGTGAATGGGAGGAGTAGAAGAAATGAGGGAAGCAGCTGGGCTATAGGAGCTGGAAGGGGGCGGGCCTGATCCTGGAGGTGGGAGAGGCTATCTGGACATTTCTGCCAACTTACAATGCAGCAACAGGGCAGCCCTTGGCAGGGACCAGCCACAGCATCCGAGCATGAACACCAGCAGAGGAGAACAGCAGGGGTGGTGGAACTTGGCGCTGGGTGGTCGGGAGGAAAGGTGTTGATGCTAGAGGGGCTTGGCCTAGAACACTGCATGCTGCAGTAGAAGCAAACATTTGCATCTGCACACCCTTATCTCGACACATGATCACCAAATTGTCCTTAGACATTCCGCTGAAGTCCGCCATCTTGTGTGTTCTCCTCCATTGCAGTTACTCATCTCCTGATTAACTCGACTTCTCCAATCGGTTGACCGAAAAGCCACCTGGAATTATCCCACTGCTGCAAGCTATTTCTGTGACTGCACGGTTCCGAAAGTCCTCACCGCCTCACGTCCCGCCGTCACAGAATGGAGTTTAGGCTACACGAGCCCTGGCCAATTAGGGTATTCTCGCTTACCATTAGTAATTGCCTGTTACTGACTCCACCCACTGTGCATTGGGCGGATACTATGCTGCCACCACCAGACTCCTCTTTCCCGTGGTATCTGGAACCACGTTTCTGCTCTGTATGCGTCGACATGCTGTCTTACCACACCTGTGTGGTGTTGATGAATCCCCACTAGTGGCTTGCCCAAGCATGACAGGGTAGCTTGTGGAAGGCAAAGCTTGGAGACTAACGTCAGGGACAAAGCGTCTGTGGTACCCTGCTATCCCTAAGAAAGCCAGAACCTGTCTCTGGGTTGTGGGCCGGGGCCAGTTTCGGATTGCCTCCATCTACGCTGGTTCAGGCTTCACCTTACCTCCCCCCACACGGTGCCCCAGGTACTGTACCTCTGACATCCCCAGTTCGCATTACCCTGATGGTCAGACCTGTCCACTGAATCCTCTCTATCACCAGCCCCACATTCCTCAGGTGATCTTCCCATGTTCAGCTGAGGACAGCAATGTCATCCAAGTAGGCCGGAGCAAAATCTCTGAACCCCTTCAGCAGGTCATCAACCACGCTCTGGAATGCGGCTGGTGCATTCTTCATCCCAAATGGCATGGTTTTGAACTCAAACAAGCCAAATAAGGTGATGAAGACAAACCGTTCCTGAGCCTAGGGAGTCATTGGTATCTGGCAATACCCCTTGCTCAAAAATGTGGAGATGTATATTGCTCCAGCCTCAAACGTGGAGATGTATTTCACTCCAGCCAACTCGTCTAACAGTGCATCAATGCGGGGTAGGAGATAGGTGTCAGATTTGGTCACTTCGTTCAACTGACGGTATTCTATGCAAAACCAGGTTGTCCGGTCCTTCTTGGGAACCAGTACAATGGAGGTGGTCCAGGGACTGTTGGAGCGTGTAGTTATGCCTAGCACTAACATCTCCTGCACCTCTTGGTAGATACTCGTCTACACCTCTGGTGAGACCTGATACATGGGTTGCCAAATTAGCCTGTGCTCACCAGTGTCTACGTGATGGACATGCAAGGAAGTCAGGCAGGGCTTCCTGCTGAACTGGGCCTCAAAGGACCTCTTGAGGTTACTAAGCTCACTGCTCCAGTTTACCTCCTCTACACCACCCTCACCCTTGGCATCCACGAGGAGGTCAGTAATGGAATAATTTCCTGGTTCCTCCATCGGTAAGCAGCACCCAATGGCTACTGACCCCAGATGCTCGTGGTATGCCTTTAACATGATTACATGGTAGGTACACTTTCCTCCTACCATCGCTTTCAAATGATACCACATAGGTGATGTCACTTAAGCATTTTGATACCATTTACGCTCCAGCCCAGGCAGACCGGAGCTTGTTCTGATGTGTGGGCACCAGAACCAACACCTTCTGCCCTACCCCAAAGACCTGGCATGCGCGCCCTGGTCATATCTAGTCTTCTGCTTGGTCTGCGCTTTCGCAATTTTCGCTTGCGCAAGCCCCATGAGATTCTCTAACCGATCTCTAAGCTTTAACACATACTCCACCATGGACCCATCCTGGTGGGTCAGCTCCCCTTCCCAAGACTCACAGAACAGGTCAAGAGGTCCACAGACTCTGCGGCATTATCATAACTCAAAGGGCGAGAATCAGTTGACTGCTGGGACACCTCTCGATACTCAAACAGGAGGTGCGGAAGGTACCGCTCCCACTTTTCCCCCTCTGAAGTCACAAATGCCCATAGCAACTGCTTCAGAGTTCCGTTAAATCTCTCACAAAGTCTATTCATCTGGGGGTGATAGGGGGCAGTGCAGAGTTGCCTCACACTGCACCTTGCCCAGGGACACTGGACCAGAACACTCATGAACTGCATCCCTTGATCGGTTAGGATCTTGCTGGGGAACCCTACTCTACTAAATATGCCTAGCAGAGCATCCAGTAGCTTTTCCACAGTGATGTCAGACAGAGCCATATGCTCTGGATACCAGGTGGCAAAATCCAAAACGGTGAAGATGTATCTCTTCCTTGATCTACTGGGCACAGGTACGGGACCTACTATGTCCACAACCACTTGTTGGAAAGGTTCCCTGACTATTGGCAAGGACCTCAGGGGAGCCCAAGCACTGGGGTGTCAAAGCCGATTGCACACGTCACAGGACATTCAGCAGGTCCGGACGTCATCCGACATTCTGGGCCAAAAAAAGTTCTGTCAGGCGCCTCAGTGTTCAGTCCCTCCCCAGGTGTCCCGCAAAGGGATTTCATGCACAACTGATATCAGTTGCTCCTGGGAACTACCAGTTGAACTTGCTCCCGCACTGGCCTATCCCCTATCTTGGTCACCCGGTACAATAACCCCTTGCACCAGGTCACACTCCCTGCCCCCATCCAAGCAAAGCCGCTGCAGATTAGCGCCTCACTCATTTGGAGCCTCCCTCAACTTTGCAGTTTCTCTGCCTAAATGGAGGTTTAGTCACACCTAGTAAATACTTAGGTTGTTGAGTTTATGCACGGACAGGCACGTTGATGCACAACTACATACTCAGCATACACTACACATCTCCACCACTGGGTTGCTAATGCTCCACTAATCAAGTACTGTAGAGAGAATAGTGGCGGATTAATCTACAAGCAAAGGCAAATGATCAGTGATGACTGTAATGTTACTGTATACTGTACACACATACCAATGGTCAGACGGAGAGCGTCAATAAAAAAAATATTTTATGCAGATGCAAACGAACGTATTAAAGCAATGCTCTATTGCCGTGTTATAGTATGTGAGTGCCCAAGTCCTGTAGACAAAATATATAAAACTAGTGTATACATACGCAACTAATGTGTTAGAGCAAAACTGTAGTTCATTGACGTTGACAAATCACTCAAATAAAATAGTGTATACAGTCGCAACTAATGTGTTAAAGCAATACTGTAGTTCATTGACGTTAGAGATACTGTACTGTATATGAGCATCCAAGTCCAATATTTCTCATGAGGTGTCATGGCTGAGCAGTGAAATGTATCACTTCCCATGTTCAGAGACCCGAGTTTGATTCCCAAAGTGCAAATGCCTTTTTTTCTGACACTTTATTAAAAAAACGTCACATTCAATAGAAATATGCACACAGGTTCTACAGGAATTAGTGCAATGTTGTAGGAGCATCTCATTCCGCAAACTAAAATACACAGCAGCTATGGGGATAAGCGAGCTCTATGCACCGCACAGTACACATACAGTACTGTAGTAGGCCAGACTCGATCGCAGAGTGGGTTCACAAAATGGCTGCCACTCATGACCCAGCACCTCATGGAAGCCCACAGCTATGGAACGAGCTATCTCATCGGTTTTGCAAGAATCAGGGCAATGTTGAAGGAGCGTCTCAATACACTAGTTAAAATACACAGTGGCAATGAGGTCCCATAGACAAACCAATAAATATAAATAGTGCATACAGATGTAACTAATGTGTTCAAGCAATACTGTAGTTCATTGATGTTAGAGAATCAGTGCTGTACTTTATGTAAGCATCCAAGTCCCATAGCTACAGTAAGCATACAACATAAGCAAAACCAAAGAAAAGGGATCACTGCAAACATTTACACATGAGCTTGTGTCTCTATCAGTTCTTTATCAGCCCTTCATTTACATACAGTACTGTGTTGTCAATCTATTGTAACCTGACCTCCCTCCCTGTCTGTGAAATTAGCAGGCTCCCAGGGGAAGGGGAAAGGGGAGGGAGTAGGCGTTGGATAAATACCATGTTCAAAGACACTGCAGAAATTATTTATTCTCTGTTGGTACTGTCGAAGTCGGAAAATATTACAGTACACTCATCACGTACAAACTCCACACAGATGGCCAACGTGCGCGTACTTGTTCTACCGTGCATGCGCATATTCGCAAGTTGCGTATGACCGCTCACGCGGTCCTGCGTATTAGTGTGTGGTATGAGTAATTACGGTAGCATTTGTATTCGCATGGAAAAGCCACAAAGACATATCTCATATTTAATCCACATAGTGCACAATGTACACATAGCCCACACGCACCACACCAGCAAGTTATACTTGTTTAAAAGGTACAACAACAAAGGGATTCACCTTTACAGGATATGAGGGGACAACATTAGGTTATGAGGTGGTGTTTGGTATCCAACTGTAGGGTATTTTAAGGGCAACATTCCAGTATTAGTTTGCAGAAGATAGCATGCTCCTGCGCATAATTATGTGCAGGAACAGGATATTAATATTATACTTTGTTTACTGTACTCTGATATTCGGCGGGAACCCAGTGGAGACCAACTGCAAGCACACCTGGACCAGACATCGCCCACCTATTCAAACCAACCTATGACCCCTCCTGTACTGTAAATGACCTTCCCTTTGTTCTATAGATGAAGAGGTTACAGTTTCTATTGTATTGTGTTTTGAACAACTGTATAAAAGCCAAGCTGCCTAGCCAGTCATTCATCTCTCTCTGAAGGTCATCTTGCTATATTGACTGAGCACCGGACCGTGTGGCGCTGGCGAAACCAAACGTATGTACCATTGTATTGTAGCCTCTTTTCTGTTATTGTGATTGCATATCTGTTGTAACCCCTTTCAGCATTTATATGTTGGTGGGACGGATCCCAACATCTTAAATACAATTTTTGTTGTGTCTCTTTTCCTGCTAAGGTACTAAGTGTAATTCAGCCATACGTGAAGCTGCATTGTGCTCTCAGCATGTTGGTGTATGTGTATGCACTGCGTGTACTTTGTACATACGTCGCAGTGTGTATGTACGTAAAGTGCGTGTATGGTAAGGGGCTTTGTACGCTAACAAGGTAAAAAGTACGTAGGTTAAGGATTGAATACAGCGGCCGCAGCGGCTCAAATTGAAAGTGTATTAAGGTATTGCTTTTAGTCCTGTAAGTAAATCAGCATTTACAATTGGGGGCTCGATCCGGTTTTTCACACGCTCGTAGGCTAGCAGGTCATAGCAGACTTTAATCTATCAGCAAAGGGTGGAGATACATCTTTAAGTTAAACCTTTTTCTGGTTGCTTGGATGTTTTAAAACTCTATTTTGTGCTGTAGATTGCGTCTGCTGTGTCTGGTCTGCAGAGGTGCTGATAGGACCCGGAGGTAAACAGGAAAAAAAGCTATTTAAAGATCTGTGTAATTTTTTTGGGCGCCAAAAGCATACACAAAGGGTACCGATATTTTGCATACTCTCCCACATATTGTTGTCATAGGTTATTAGTCATTATTGATCTGTGCGAAATCGGATACATTTGTTTGCTATATAGATAAATTTGAAATAAATGTATTTAAGGGTGTAATTATAAAACACAAAACGCAGTTCTGGTCTAGTCATTTTAGGTTTATACAGAACAAGTGTGGGTTGTGTTTGTGAACGATAGTAGCTTTTATCGATCACATTTATAGAATGTGTGATTTGTTTTATTGCGGACGCACATTTGTACACGTGGTCCAGACAAAGTACAGGAGCGCGCACGAGGCGTAAAAGGCACGCAAAGTCGCATCTTTATGCAAGGTTGCGTAGGAGTACGGACGCTAAGTACAAATCACACGATAGTTTGTTCAATTTAATGGATAGTATACATTTAATACAATAGCACATAACTATCCAATTTCAAAAACATGTTACCTTAAATATTTTGTTTCAAACTGTAAGTACCTCTGGGGTAAAGTAACTAACCTAAGGGAGTGGAATTTTCTGTACAGAAAAGAAAAACAAGGTGTATTTGAGTGAGTGAAAACAGTGAGTGGATTTGAACCCCGGAAATCAGGTCCCGTGGTACACCAAGTAAGTGGAGGCTTGGTGACGTGAGGCTGCTGACTTACGTTAAATACAGATAGAAATAATATGCAAATCATGAGGAGATTTGCAGAGGAGCGTGATATAGAATTGTGCATTGTGAAGTTTAGAAATTGTGAATTGAAGTTTAAAGGTTTTGTTTTACGCTCCGGCTGAGGAGCACAGTTTGTATATTCGACTCCAGTGATCGTAGGGCGGATAGGTAACAAGTACCTATACGCTGTGCGATTGGACTGCATGTTTGTGGGTGCGATACGTAGAGCAACTTGAGAGCTTTGCGTAAAATCGCGGTATCATTAGCGCTGTGTAGAGCATACGCAAGCGTGATTTGTGTACGTCAAAAAGGGAAGTTTTCGCTGTCTCTCTCAGGAAAATCTTTAACGGTAGATATTCACTGGAAAAGGTAAGTCCCTCCTAAAACTTCCAGTGAATAGAAGCCAGTTAGGGCCTCACTGGGTACGCGGTGGTCACTATTGGAGTGAGTCGTGGTACATCAGCAGAGAAGGAGTGGGTGGAAGCGCTCAGAGAACTTTCACCATCTGTTGTGTTGTGCATTTGGGGATTGCGTTAACAAAGTAAAAAGTCTGCGTTGTGATCCAGTTGCACAAGCAGTGGGCGTTTGGTAGCTAGGGTTCAGGGTGAAGAAGCGCAGCCGAGAGGGGCTACGTATGACTGCTGAAGATAGGGCCTCATTCCCCAGGGTGGGCAGCTTTGAATCAGAGGTACTGCAGAATGTAAAGATTAGAATATGTCTTATCCAATCTAGAAAACAAAGGATCAGACATAACGATTGTTTAAATCTGTGGCAACAAGAGGGGGAGATGCAAAGGGAACTAACTCGCACAGCAAGTTCCAAACCTGGCAGGAATTTGAGTATGAGCATACCATTACCGACACAAGTCGAAGGGGAGGAAATGGCTACAATCAATGGTACATCTATAAATGATAGTAGAATGCAGAAGCAATGTGTTAACCCTAACCCTTGCAAGTTGTATCCTGTTTTGAAATCTCTCCAAGGTTTTAGGTCACAGGAAGATGAAGGATCCAGCCTAATCTCAGCCCTCATTCAGGCAGTCACCTTACAGGAAACTCAGGTGGGCCCGGCCCAACCAGTAAGAGCAGTAACAGTATCCCCCACTGAAAGGACTGGTGAGATCGCAGCTACCGGTAAGTGTGAGACTTTTCATTACACAGAGACATTAATACCTCACAGTGAGCAAATTAGGAATGGAATGGTAGGATTACATCCTGTCTTGGAAATAGTAACTCCCAATAGGAGGACCGATAGTCAGGGAATAATCCTCACCAGGAATAATGCAATGTATTGCCCGTGGTCCAAATCAGAGCTGCGGTCAATCATTTCAGAATTCCCCGATCCCCAGAAGCATTTAGCCAGATGTCAGAAGTTTATCAGGGATCTGGGTAATACCCATGAAACGGCGAACAAAGATTGGCGGACATTCTTGAAAGCATGCATATCCTCTAATATTGACACCCAAAAATGTATTATGGATTGTAAATTAGAGTCGGATGGTCCTATCTATGACTCACGAACACAATCAGGAGAATGTGGAACGAATTAACATGCAACTAGGATTGTATTTCCCCACTACTTTTAAGTGCAGCAAAATTTTCTCCATAAAGCAGAGAGAAAATAAAATGACATCTGAATATTTCCATAGGGTTTTGCAAATAATGGCTAGATACACTGGGGTATCGGATATAGGGAACAATGAGAATTACAGGGAGGTGGCTGTCTCTGTGCTAATGGATGGGCTCAATAAGGCATTGAGGGGCAGGGTTCAAACCTCTTTGACCAATTGGAGAGGGGTCACAGTAGATAATCTCAGATAGTGCATTATGGAACATCACTGGAATATCACTATATGCAGAGAACAACAGGAGGAGAGGCTGATGACTGAAAATATACAGGCTCTTACAGCAAAGTCCCATCTACCTAAACCCCAGACCGTTGATGTTTGGAAAAGATCAAGCCTATGTTACATTTGTAGGAAGAAAGGACATTTTGCCAGAGATTGTAGGAGTAGTAGGACACATAGTCAATATAGACCCCCTAGACTACACAAGCCACATTATTAAACACATAGACAGGACCAAGGGACATATAGTAAGGATTCAAAAGCCTCATAGAAAACACAGATTCAGCTAATGGAAAGAACAAAATAAATGCAACATTACCCTTTGACAAAACTTGCTGGGGTTAAGATGGGGCCTCTAAACTTTTGCTTCTTTTTCCAAGCAGAAATGGCCCCCAATTAACTTAACAGGAGCTTTGTTAGATATGATATACATATAATGTGCTCCCATTCAGGAAGTACAAAGTACAGTATGTTAGACACCCACGAAGACTAATGTTGCATTTCACTGTTCTAGATTCATGTCCATCACAGGTAGAGGAAAATGTCTCGCTAAAATACCAGGTTCCCTATGAACTTAGGATGGACAGGACACTGGATTGATGGCTGGGATAGTCCCAGTAGAGATACAACACACATAGAAATTTTTTTTTAAGGGGAGTAGACCAAGTAGAAAGTCATTCCCCATAGTGCCCAATCCAGTTGTCAAATTTTATAAAATCCTCTTTGCCTCTACAAACTTATCTGTTACTAACCTCTATGTGATTTTTCTTCACAGTTTCCTCTTCATCTCTTACGTTCACCTACAGGAGGGTGCAATACATGGACATGATTACAGTTCAAATACCACATGCCTAATTGGTCCTTCAGAGTTCTGCCCAAACCCAGTATATCTCACCAGCACAATGACACCAGTATTACTACAATGTGCCTGGTCATGCACAAAGGGTGGAGAATGAGAATACTGTTGAAAGGTAAACTGTGTACAGACATTGATATGCATGATGGTGTGATGACCTGATGGTGAACGCAAACCTGCAAACCTGACATTTTCTTTTTATTCCCCTCTTTTCTCTTTTCCACAGATGGTTTTACTCCATACAACAAATACACAACATTCAAAACATACAAAAAAAAAATTGTGTTACCTACAGGAAAAGGCAGCCAGGAAGGCGAAGGGATATGGTCAGGAGTCCTCAGAACTTTGGACAGGTGGACACGGTAAGCCAGTGGCACCAGGGGCATGTCTTCCAAGTCTAGCTGAGGCGGCACACAGTCTGACTCATCCGGGCAAGGAGGGTATGTGCAAGCTGGTAAGAGCCTACTGGAGTGCGCCAGGATTCTCTTCTCATGCAGGTAAGAAAGCAATGACATGTCTTACTTGCTTGAGGAAGAGTATTGGTAAGGCAATACCAACGGAGTCATCCCATATCCCTCCTACAGACGGACCTTTTCAGGTAATACAAATCAACTTCATACAGTTACCACCCTGTAGGAATTTGAAATATGTGTTAGTATATACTGATGTGTTTTCTAACTGGGTAGAAGCATTCCCCGCTGGCAAAAATACTGCTGTATTCACTGCAAAGAAAATCATACAGGAATTTGTGTGCAGATATGGTATCCCTAGAATGATTGAAAGTGATAGGGGTAACCATTTTACAGGTGAAGTCTTTCAGGTCATGGGGGTCATTCCGAGTTGTTCGCTCGGTAAATTTCTTCGCATCGCAGCGATTTTCCGCTTAGTGCGCATGCGCAATGTCCGCACTGCGACTGCGCCAAGTAAATTTGCTATGCAGTAAGGAATTTTACTCACGGTTTTTTCCTCGTTCTGGTGATCGTAATGTGATTGACAGGAAGTGGGTGTTTCTGGGCGGAAACTGGCCGTTTTATGGGTGTGTGTGAAAAAACGCTACCGTTTCTGGGAAAAACGCGGGAGCGGCTGGAGAAACGGAGGAGTGTCTGGGCGAACGCTGGGTGTGTTTGTGACGTCAAACCAGGAACGACAAGCACTGAACTGATCGCAGATGCCGAGTAAGTCTCGAGTTACTCAGAAACTGCACAGAGATGTCTTATCGCAATATTGCGAATCTTTCGTTCGCAATTTTGATAAGCTAAGATTCACTCCCAGTAGGCGGCGGCTTAGCGTGTGCAAAGCTGCTTAAAGCAGCTTGCGAGCGAACAACTCGGAATGACCCCCCATGTGCAAACTGATGGGAATTAATAGCAAGCTGCATACTCCATACCGGCCACAGGCGAGTGCGAAGGTGGAGAGAATGAACGGCACTATTAAGAATAAGCTGAGCAAAGTGATGGCTGAAACTGGATTGCTGTGGCCAGAAGCTTTGCCACTAGTGTTGTACAGCATCAGAACCACTCCCAGGTCACCACTTAACCCTTCGAAATTCCTTTTGGTCGACAGCCCCATGTAATGATAGACCCCCATGATGATTTGAAATGCAATAACGAAACAACTGTGAAATATTTGGTTAGAATGAGCCAGCAGCTGAGAATTCAACAAAGAAATCTAAAGCTGGTGATTCCTGACCTACCGAACAGTAATTGTCATGACATTGAGCCTGGGGATATGGTGATGATTCGAATTTTTTTACGCTCAGGTTGCCTCATAGACAGGTGGGAAGGACCGTATCAAGTCTTGTTAACCAGCACGACAGCATTAAAGGTCGCCGAAAGAGAGACTTGGGTCCACTCGTCCCACTGCAAGAAGGTCGCTGACCCGGAGAAAACTCGTGACAAAGAGCAAGGTGAAGAGAACCTCGTATCACTAGTGTTTGTTCCGGGAAAGCTGAGAGGCAGGACTGCTGAAACGACACCTGAGCGTGGAGAACAACAAGATCAAAGACTGTGTCGTACCAGTTTTCTTTTTTCCCATCCCACTGCCCTTTTCTCTCTCTCCTCCTTCTTATTTCCCTTCTTTTTCCCTAACGAAATGGATCTACCTCAAGAGACTGCGTTTCAGGTTTTTCTGGTAATTCTGTTTTTGCCCAGGACAATCTGTTTTGGTGAGGGTCCCAGAAAAGTTGAGCAAGGATCTGGAATGGGTTCTGATGGCGAGTATGGATTTGTAGGATCTCAGGAGCAGCACATCACTCTAGTAAAGGCTGGTATCAGTAAGCGCTCTGGTAGTCACGGAGCTCAGAGTCAATGTGAGGGGTTATTGTCTGATGAATATTGTATTTGTAGGAATTGTGAGAATATAGTCGAAGATGGGTGCATCCAGAGATGTCAGTCCAATATTAATATCGACATGGACCGACATCCGTTGAGTGATTACCACTCATTAGTGGGTAAGGTTTTAAACCAGACAGAATGTTGGGTGTGCTCACAGGTACCTCAAGGTCAGAGTAAGTCAGGATTAGTACCATACCCTTTAGCAATATATGAGGTACTCGAATTACGGGGTGGGAGACTGGTGGACAAGAAATTATATATATATAGGCCCCCTAGTTTGAAGCTCCACCAGTATCATGTAGATAGGTCACTGTTGTGTTTTAATATTTCCAATTTCCGAAAACCAGGAAATTGGGAAGTGACAAGGAATAACCAGACAATGACCTTTTCGCACAGAGCTGATAGGATACCTATCGACTATGAAATTGTACGCAAGATAGTCAACAGTGGGAAGTATTTTCGGTACCGGTATACACGTGGAAGCAAAACCATGTGGGTTGGAAAGGTATCGCAGGGTATTGTGCCAACATCATCCAGCCCGATACTTGTACTGAGCAAATGGGAGAACTAGGGATTGGTATCTTTACATGGAAGATTTGCAATATGGTGTTGTTACATTTTGTCCCCTATGTTCTCCCAGATTATGCCTATTTCATATGTGGAAGGAAAGCGTACAAGTGGCTTACTCCGAGCTCTGAGGGGTTGTGTTATATTGGGAGAGTACTACCAGATGTCATGACCATAACCCACGATAAACTGAAAGACGTTCACCACAACGCTCAGACTCCTTATACTCATACCCACTATGAACACATCATCAAGAGACACCTCATAGATAGGGCAGAGCACGCAGCCTCTGATTTGATCCGCGAATCCACCGGGATTCAGTTCCTTCTCGCATTAGATATCACCCGTACTGCCAGAGGAACTATAATTATAGGTACATCCATGCGCTAGCGAACTTGATAGATAATATCACTGAGATGTATGATGACACCTTCAGGTATACAGGAAGGGAGTTACAAGCCTACAAAAAGGAATTGATCCAGCACAGGATGGTCCTGAATTACGTTACAGCTGTGACAGGTGGGTACTGTGTTACCCTGGCAACTCAATATGGAGTGAAGTGCTGTATATATATTACGAATAGCACTGACGACCCCACGGAGATCATCGATCAAAAGATGGATGAGATCTTACAGTTGAAGTGGGAGTTCATGAGGAAGCACAACCTTACCTTGACGGCTGTGGGTAATGAACTGACCGGCTGGGTCTCATGGCTGAACCCACGCAAATGGTTCTCAGGGTTAGGAGAGTGGGCACAGAATGTTATTATGAGTATGGGAAAGTTTCTCCTTTGTATCCTTGGTGTCGTCATAATTATTGGCTTGATATTCCGGTGTGTTCGAATCTTAATGCGGCGCAAGCACGGCACAAATTTTATGAGTCTAAGGAGCGAGGGCGTTGTCACAACAGCAGATTTGGTTTATGACCCATCTATAGAAACAGTGTTATGATAAGGATTGCAAATAAATTTCATGGCCTGTTTCTTTCACCATTTTTCTCTGTCTCCCCTTTTTACTCAGAAACATCCAACCGGAAAAGACGTCAACCCTACCCAATGTTTATGTGAATGTATTTTTATATATGTGTCTTATCTTCATCTCTGCAACCCTCAGTTAATGGCACACATAGTTGACAGGTGTTATACACATATATACTTCTATAGACAGATCAACAGGGACTGGATCTTTTCATTCGAGGTTCACATGGATCAATGGTCCTCAATGCCTCAAAACAAAAACATGTGCAGACATAGTGTAATATTGCAATGATACAATCAGTGAGTGTCTGTGTTTAAGCAATTACTCGTACCCCTTATGATGGTCTACACATATGTAGACAATTTAAGCTTTTAAGGAGCGGATGACACAATGTGGGCCAATCTGATCTCCTTCAAAAGGACTCTTTTCAAATGGTTTCTCTTCCACAAACATAAAATCAAGAAGAAAAGATCTCCATGGTGTAAAACCTTAGGATGATTTATTTAAAACACAAATTGGGACAAGGAATCTTGAACCCACACAATTAAAATGTCAATTAAATTGAAAACACAATCCAAAATACAGAAACTGGGACTCCTACCAGATGGTGTTGTCCACTCTGAAAAGTAGACAATGTGAGTATGGATCAAGGGAGTGTACAGGCGTCCCTGGGTCTCAACCTCTGGATCCTTAGGTAGGGGTCCCTCTATCTAATCACCTTCCTTGCCAATGCGTTTCAATACAGGGTATCTTCCTCAGAGCATAAGGAAAGTGTGCAAACGGCAGGCAATTTATACCCACCGTATATTTGAAAAAACCTTTCCCTAAAACTAGACATGGATCAACTAACACTTTTTACCTATATGCATATAAAAGACAGATTCCCAAAATCCAATCCGTTTCATAGATTAGAGAAAATCACACCTGCCGTTTGCTCAATTTTCTTATGCCCTGAGGAAGATACCCTGTATCGAAACGCGTTGGAAAGGAAGGTGATTAGGTAGAGGGACCCCTACCTAAGGATCTGGAGGTAGAGACCCAGGGACGCCTGTACACTCCCTTGATCCATACTCACATTGTCTACTTTTCAGAGTGGACAACACCATCTGGTAGGAGTCCCAGTTTCTGTATTTTGGATTGTGTTTTCAATTTAATTGACATTTTAATTGTGTGGGTTCAAGATTCCTTGTCCCAATTTGTGTTTTAAATAAATCATCCTAAGGTTTTACACCATGGAGATCTTTTCTTCTTGATTTTATGTTTGTGGAAGAGAAACCATTTGAAAAGAGTCCTTTTGAAGGAGATCAGATTGGCCCACATTGTGTCATCCGCTCCTTAAAAGCTTAAATTGTCTACATATGTGTAGACCATCATAAGGGGTACGAGTAATTGCTTAAACACAGACACTCACTGATTGTATCATTGCAATATTACACTATGTCTGCACATGTTTTTGTTTTGAGGCATTGAGGACCATTGATCCATGTGAACCTCGAATGAAAAGATCCAGCCCCTGTAGATCTGTCTACAGAAGGATTTGTGCACTTTTTGTGTGGTGGTATCTCTCCCTATTGTATTGCATTTGTTTGGGGTGTGGGTGACACTCCTTCCATTCACACATTAGCAGCCATTTTTGCGCAGTGGTGAAACTCCACCTTGTTTAGAATATGTTATACACATATAGTAGCATTCACATATGTTCCCCCTCCATGTATCATCAACTAAATGTTCTCCCCATTTGTTGGTATTTGAAGCCGAAGAGGCGAGGGTCAAAAGCCCTTGCCCAAAAGGAGCTCGGTAGTGTTTGTTTGCCCAAGTACAGACCCTTAATACGGGATAAGAAGGATTTAATGTATACTTTGCAATACCTTGAAGCTTACTTAGATACGGCACGATGATACATGCCCCACAGACATTGAGTCATGCATACATGCTTTTACTATCCCGCTAAGCTATACATTTCCCACCTACAACTTTCCCCTGATCATCCAAGCTTGTATATATATTGTACAGGTAATATTTTAGTTTATTAGTTAAGAGTGGCAGTTATTAATGACTGCCAAAGGGTGGACTGTTGAGGTCGGAAAATATTACAGTACACACATCACGTACAAACTCCACACAGATGGCCTCTGTGCGCATACTTGTTCTGTCGCGTGTGCGCATATTCGCAAGTTGCATATGACCGCTCATGCGGTCCTGTGTATTAGCGCGTGGTATGATTAATTACGGTTGCATTTGTATTCGCATGGAAAAGCCACAAAGACATATCTCATATTTAATCCACATAGTGCACAATGTACACATAGCCCACACGCACCACACCAGCAAGTTATACTTGTTTAAAAGGTACAACAACAAAGGGATTCACCTTTACAGGATATGAGGGGACAGCATTAGGTTATGAGGTGGTGTTTGGTATCCAACTGTAGGGTATTTTATGGGCAACATTCCAGTATTAGTTTGCAGAAGATAGCACGCTCCTGCACATAATTATGCGCAGGAACAGGATATTAATATTATACTGTGTTTACTGTACTCTGATACTCTGATATTCGGCACGAACCCAGTGGAGACCAACTGCAAGCACACCTGGACCAGACATCGCCCACCTATTCAAACCAACCTATGACCCCTCCTGTACTGTAAATGACCTTCCCTTTGTTCTATAGATGAAGAGGTTACAGTTTCTATTGTATTGTGTTTTGAACAACTGTATAAAAGCCAAGCTGCCTAGCCAGTCATTCATCTCTCTCTGAAGGTCATCTTGCTATATTGACTGAGCACCGGACCGTGTGGCGCTGGCGAAACCAAACGTATGTACCACTGTATTGTAGCCTCTTTTCTGTTATTGTGATTGTATATCTGTTGTAACCCCCTTTCAGCAATTATATGTTGGTGGGTTGGATCCCAACATCTTAAATACAATTGGTGTTGTGTCTCTTTTCCTGCTAAGGTGCTAAGTGTAATTCAGCCACACGTGAAGCTGCATTGTGCTCTCAGCGTGTTGGTGTATGTGTATGCACTGCATGTACTTTGTATGTCTGTCGTGGTGTGTGTACGCAAAGTCCCTTTGTACGCTAACTAAGTAAAAAGTACGTCGGTTAAGGATTGAATACAGCGGCCGCAGCGGCTCGAATTTAAAGTGTATTAAGGTATTGCTTTTAGTCCTGTAAGTAAATCAGCATTTACAGCACCCAAAAAAATTAACCAATATATCAATCAATTAAAATAGTGTATACAGACGCAAGTGAACGTGGTAAAACAAAGGTTCTTTTGACGTTAGGGTTCTGTGAGTGTCTAATTCCCATAGAATGAGCAATTAATAAAAATAGTGTATACACACGCAAATGAACATGTTAGAGCTACAGCTATAGAACGTGTTTAAACTATGGTCCATTGACGTTAGGGATATACTGTATTGTAGAGTATGAGCATCCAAGTCCCATAGCCATTACGGCAAAATAAAAAAAACAATGGGAAGGGATCACTGCTTACATTTACTCATGAGCTTGTGTATCTGTCATGAGGCGTCATAGCAAAGTGGTAAAGTTTGTCGCTTCCCATGCTTATAGTCCCGGGTTTGTTTCCCAAAGTGCGAATAGCAGGTTTTTTGTTGTTTTTTTTTGGGGGGGGGTTTTGACAATGTATTAATCATAAAGTTTATATTCATATTAACATACCTTCACATTCATTAGAAGTGTGCACATAGGTTTTACATTAATCAGGGCAATGCTACACGTGCATCTCATTCCGCTATCTAAAATACACAGCGGCAATGAGGTCCCGTAGGCAAACCAATAAATATCAATAGTATACTGTATACAGACACAACTAACGTGTTCAAGCAATACTGTAGTTCATTAATGTTGAAGACTCTGTGCTGTACTGTGTGTGAGCATCCAAGTCCCATAGCTACAGTAATACAGCATAAGCAAAACCAATGAGAAGGGATCACTTCAAACATTTACACATGAGATCGTGTCTCTATCAAAGCGACTGTAGTTCTCTATCAGCCCTTCATTTACATACGGTCCATTGTTGTCAATTTAGTGTAACCTGACCTCTCTTCCTGTCTGTGAAATGAGCAGGCTCCCATGGGAGGGGGAAGGGGGAGGTGGTGGCTAAATACTGTGGTAAAACAAAGGTTCTTTTGGTGTTAGGGTTCTTTGAGTGTCTAATTCCTGTAGAATGAGCAATTAATAAAAATATTGTATACAGACGCAAATTAACATGTTAGAGCTACAGATATAGAATGTGTTAAAACTATGGTCCATTAACAATAGGGATAAACTGTATTGTACAGTATGAGCTTCCAAGTCCTGTAGCCGTGACGGCAAAATGAAAACCAACAGGAACTCTGAATATGTTTATGCGCACAGGATAAGAACAGTTTCCATAACCACTGTAACTGTCTGCTGTTGCACACAATACTGTACAGTGTAAACCAGTTCACTTGTACTGACATCCTTCATCATGGGCGCAAGATGAACCTGAGAAGCATGCCTGGAATGCACGCCTGGGACACAGCACATCATCTGTATGGGAATAATGGCTGCCAGAGATCGCCAATACAACTCTGGAGACCGAGGTCTCACAAGCAACAAGGAGAAAATAAGAGCCTACGGGAAGGCTAGCAGGGCAATCCTGTGAAAGTGTAACAGGAGAAGGACGGTGCGGTCACTCCAAGGGAGATGGAGTGACCTGGTGAGGAGGACCCCCAGATGACTGCAGGCCATCAAGAACTGTAAGTACAGCAATTACTGTACTTTAAGTTACTGTAATTACAGGTACTGTATAAAACAGGGTCTGCTGTAGCAGCAGGTATCCGGTCTATACAGTATCTGTAGATCTACTCTAAAGAGGTCTATAGTGAATAGGTCGTCCACTAATGGTCGACAATCATTAGGTCGACAGGGATGACAGTCAAATGGTAAACAGGGTGCAAAGGTAAACAGGGTCAAAAGGTCTACGGGGGTCAAAATGTCTGCAAGGTCAAAAGGTCAACACTTTTGTTTTTTTATACATTTTTACAACTTTTGCTGCATTAACTATTTATGTCAAAAACTATTACCATTAGTAACAGAGCCAAAAGCGTGGCGAGCAAATGCATTTCATCAAATTGACTATCCATGTCCCAAACTACTGTACAGTACTGTATCACCATTAGTAAAGTTTTGGCGGGCGAAGTGACCCACCGCACCCAAGGTGTAGCGAGCGAAGCAAGCCCGTGCAGGGACACTTTTCAACAAATTGGGGTTAAAAATGTTTTTAAGCATTGAGTGTCGACCTTTTGACCCTGTCAATCCTTTGTCTGTCGCCCTTTTGACTGTCAACCTTTTACTGTCGACCAAATGACTGTCTATCTTTTTAATGTCTATCTTCTGTATTACAACCGTAGCAGCATTACTGTTTGGCTTAATATACTGTAAATAACAGTCAGGTGCTGTATGGTGAGGTCACTTTGTTCTAAGGGGCATTCATGTTGCAGATTGTGTTCTAAGGGACATTTGTGTTTCAGATAGTATTCTAAGGGCATTACTGTGGCAGACTGTATTCTAGGCAAATTAATTATATTCTTTGGTGCGCAGTTTGTAATACAGGCAGCCGTCACATATTATACGGAACACCACATCCCTAGAAAACCACAATGCATAAAGAAATATATGTGCAAACAGGCGCCTATTACAAACAGGATGTAATAAAAATATTAAAACTGTTTGGGATAAAAACACAGTTTTATTACAAATTATATACAAAAATTGTAAACAAAAGAATGGATACTATTGCACTGATCCCAGATGTTAATTTGTCACCCTCCAAGAGATTTGCAGTGGGCAATTGCTTAATAAAGCAACAAGGTCCCAAGCTTGAAAAAGGAGACTTTCTCCCAAACGCGTCGTTTGGAGGACATGGACGTTGTACGTGTGGAGGTTTGCTGCTGAAAACCCCTTCCTCTCTTCCAAAGAATAAGTCTGTGCGGTGGTGCCGTGTTGCTATACCGGGACCTTGTTGCATTAATAAGCAATTGCCCACCGCAAATCTCTTGGAGGGTGAGAAATTAATATCTGGGGGTTTATTTACTAAAGTCCCGATTTTGTCCGAGTTTTTTTTTTTCAAAGTGTCAACACGGGAATTTACTAAACACAGATCTTGTCAATGTTGGGGCTATTCATAATGGTTTTCACGGCAGAGGGCAGAAATACGAATGAATAGACCATCGGTCAAACGCGGCTGTTTGTTCATACAACAGGGTAATTTATTATTCATTTGTATTTTGGTGTTTGTCAGCGGTCGTATTTTTTTGCAAATCGTAAAAAAAAGCAGCAAAAAAATAGATCTGTTTTTACCTAGCGTGTTCGGATAGTCATACACGGATCAGTGAGATCTGTGCATGCTTATCTGAGGGAAAGGGTCTGTTTTCCTTAAAAATGTAACAAAAAAATTGTGTGGGGCCCCCCTCCATAGCATAACCAGCCTCGGGCTCTTTGAGCCGGCCCTTGTTGTAAAAATACAGGGGAAAAATTGCGTAGGGTCCCCCCATATTTATACAATCAGCACCGGGCTCTGCGTCCAGTCCTGGTTCAAAAAATACGGGGTACGAAATATGTAGGGTTCCCCCGTATTTTTTAAACCAGCACCGGGCTTATTTGAATACCCGCTCATCACGCCACATCTGGATGATGATCAAGCGCTCTTGCTCCGTTGCCCTTTCTCCTAATTCCACTAACCGATCCGCTAGGCTATCTGGACCACTTCCCTACCCCCCGGGACATTGGAATCCTGGCCCTACTAGGGAAACATGGCTGCTGCTAGAGGGGGCTGGGCCTGTGGGTTTCACCGGTTCCATAACAAGGTCCTCTGTTAGGTCATCCTCTTCGATGCTGACTCCTTTACCGCTTTCCACCTCCGCCCGATTTGATTCCTCCAAGTTTATGAGTGCAGACCTCATGATGCTTTTAGATGCGTTGTAAGGGATGAGCACATCCTTATCCCGACATATGATCACCAAATCATCCTTAGACATTCATCTGAAGTCCACCATCTTGTGCGTTCTCCTGAATAACTCGGGATCTCCAAATGGGTGACTAAAAAGCCACCTGGGATTATTCCACTGCTGCCACCAATTTCTGTGAGTGTTTGCAGCAAAAGACTTTTCAGCAGATTTGGAATAGCAGTTATGGTTCAAAAGTTACAACACATTTTTTTGTTGCAGGTAACTGAAGATGGATTTGACAAAAGAGGAGAGAACTGAAGTCATTTTGATGCAGATTTTAACAACTGGCACCCAGAAAGACCTTCAATTTCACATAACACTGTCAGGTGCTTAATTTCCAAATTCTGAGAAACTGGGACTGTGGCTGATAAGTCACGGAGTGGTCGTCCAAAAAGTGCTCCTGGTGAGACAACCTCAACAATGGAGTCGATCCAACGATTGGATCCAGCGCCTTCGAATTTGTGTTGGCCAAGAGGGACAACATGTTGAACACATTAAATGACTGTCCTTTCTGGAGAACTGTTCAGCCTGTAATTTCAAGAAAAAAAAGTGTTATAACTTCTGAACCAAAACAGCTATTTCAAATCTGTTTGCAGCAGTAAACTTTTCAGAATATTCAGATTTTGTTTGACATGTTACATGACCCCCTTTCCATTTGAAAAAACTGACTTAGGTTCAAGATGGATGATTTCAAGATGGCACCCATGTTCGGTACATACCCTAAAAGATAGCCTACCTCACCCCTACTTAGTGGAGTATTCAGTTTTCCAATTTCCTGCACGGTTTGTGAAACAAAAGGGTGTACTGTGACTTTTGGCTCACTCTGTAAAATAATATATATATATATATATATATATATATATATATCAGTTCATGTGATTGGTTTACAGACTGCACCACAAGTTGAATTGTTTCTTAGATTTTTGCTTCAAGACAACAGCTGGATGATTATTATTGGATTTTAGCATTTGTTCTATTTTTCTCTACCCTGTTTTTCCAAGATGGATCTGGATGTAAGCGATATTACGAGCACCAAAAGGTTTCTGGATAAATACATATCCAAGATACTATTCTCAGAGACAAATTCATTGGCCTTTGATGCTGATAGTTCTAGTGAAATTTTTCAGATTTATTGAAGCTCAAAAAAAGTTATGTGGAGCTAGAGCTCCAAGGTTTCACTCTTTCGCAATATCATAAGGATAAATACATTCTTAGAGGTTTCAGCGTAAAAAATCAGCCTATGATAGGCCATAACAACAAAGACTTTTGTCGCCAAAGGTGCATGATTTTAAATCAATGTAGTTTTGATTTGATGATTTTAGTAATACAGCAAGTGAATAGTGATATGGATAATATTAAGAAAGACATTGCTGTATGTGAATCGATGGGTATTGATGTCTTGAAAATGGGCACCAGTACTGATTGGTTAGCCAAATTGCAGGAGAACATTTCTACTTTCAAAATGTAACTGTTGGGTTTCAAAAAAGTAGAAATCAGGAAAGTAAAGGAAGATTATAAGGAAATGAGGGTCTGCCCCTGGTTGTTCAACCAAGGTCCGAGGAGGAATTGGAGGGGTCCACAACATTTGAAAAAGAGAGCAAATGTGACATACACTGATATTGATTCTCACACTTCAATGAGTGACTCTGATCACTCCTCTTCATCTAGGAAAACTTTTTTAAGGGATAGAGCACGGACACGCTTCAAATACAGAGCAGAAGGAGGCCTTGTAGACGAGGGGGATTCAGACACAAAAAAAAAACATAGACAAAGGGAGGAAAGCACCAAAGAAATTGTGATATTTAATCTTTCAAACTATGTTTTGAATGAACATGAACAGTCTGTTCTCTCTAAGGGACTATCATTTGTTCAAACTTACAATCAACCAGAATTTAAATGGGAAGTCGAATTATATAAATTCCATAGACAACTAAGATTAAGAGATCACTTCTGTTTCCAATACAGTAAACAAATTACCGTTTGTATCTGATAGTGTGTTTGATCCACGCTCTAACAATGCCTCAATAGAGACCTTTACACGTTTAGTACAAAGAGACACATTACCCATTATATCAGACAAAGTAAAATATACCATCAGAATTTAAATAGACAGGAAATTGATGTGGTCAACTCCCTAAGGGATAACCAAGATATTATCATTTGCCCCGCCGATAAAGGCGGGGGCATAGTCACCTTGAATAAGACTGATTATGTCCATGAGGTATTGAGACAGTTGTCTGACACTACCTGTTATAAAAAAATTGCTCCATGACACCACCAGTATGTACAAGAGAGAAATTGACTCCATTATCCAGTTGGGGGTGAACAATAATTGGATTGATGAACAAACTGCTAATTTTTTGAGACAGGATTATCCCATAATTCCTCTACCTAAAATTTATAAGTCACTTACTTCCCCACCAGTCAGACCCACCATATCCTCACAAGGCTCTCTCACTCAAACTTTGTCACAATTTTGTGATTATTTCCTGCAACCTATTGTTCACCATACTCCATATTATTTGAAAGATACCACAGATTTTTTGTTAAAACTAGCTGAATTTGGTGATCCTCCTGGCCAATGCCAACAGGTGTCCCTTGACATAATACATTTATACACTAATATAATGCACGAGAGTGGTTTGGAAGCAATCCGCAAAGTGGTCTTGAGCAGTACGTGGTATGATGGTCCTCCAGTTGACTATTTCTTACTGTTGATGGAAATCATTTTATATAAGAACTCTTTCCTATTTAATACAGGTTGAGTATCCCTTATCCAAAATGCTTGGGACCAGAGGAATTTTGGATATCAGATTTTTCCGTATTTTGGAATAATTGCATACTATATTGAGATATTATGGTGATGGGACCTAAATCTAAGCACAGAATGCATTTATGTCACATATACACCTTATACACACAGCCTGTAGGTAATTTTAGCCAAAATTTTTTATAACTTTGTGCATTAAACAAAGTGTGTCTACATTCACACAATTCATTTATGTTTCATATACACCTTATACACACAGCCTGAAGGTCATTTAATACAATATTTTTAATAACTTTGAGTATTAAACAAAGTTTGTGTACATTGAGCCATCAAAAAACAAAGGTTTTACTATCTCACTCTCACTCAAAAAAGTCCGTATTTCGGAATATTCCGTATTTCGGAATATTTGGATATGGGATACTCAACCTGTAATACATTTTACCTACAGGTCAATGGGACTGTGATTAGAACTAAGGTGGCCCCATCATATGCAAATCTATACATGTACTGATACAAGACCACTCATATTGTATCTAACCCCATGTACTCCAAGTATATTGCATGCTATTTATTATATTGACAATCTATTTTTAGTATGGACTGGATCACAAATTGAACTTGACCTATTCGTTGGCATTCTTAATCAAAAGGATAATTATATCAAATTTACATACAGAGTAGTTCTGAATCTATTGAATTTCTCGTTGTTCAAATATCAGTCAAAGATGGACACTTTAAGACAGACATCTTTAGTAAACCCACTGATAAAAATACGTTGCTTTCAGCAGAAAGTTTTCATCCACTCCCTATTAAAAGACGACTACCATTTTCTCAATTAGTGAGGGTGGTAAGGACAACTTCAGAGAGAAACACTCCCTGAAGATCTACATGTTATGGGCAATAAGTTCATACAAAGAGGGTATGATCAAAAGGAAGTCAAAGAGGCAATAGACAAATGTATGAAACTTTCAAGGAAAGATTTATTGAAACCTAAACCAGCAGTGGACACGATAAATAGGATGAAGTCCCCCACTACCTACTGTATTTCTTCAAATCACATCAGGAAAGTCATTTTAAAGCACTGGCACATATTACAGTCGGATACGGTGACTGGATCTAAATGTGAAACAGCGCCACTCTTCTGTTATAAAACAAGCCGTAATTTGAAAGAACACCTAACATATTCCAATATAAGTCCAGGGGTCAACAAAGCGTCCAATTGGCTATCTTTGCAGTAGGGAGCATATAAATGTTCAAGATGTGTTAATTGCCAATTCCTGATGACTGGGGATACCTTTATTGAACATAGATCCAATAAGTGCTATCGTCTAAGACACCGTATGATGTGTGAATCGAGATTCATTGTGTATGTTATTTCCTGTCCTTGCAAAAAACTTTGTGTTGCAAAAACTATACGTATGTTCAAAGAACGTATAGGGATGCATCGAAGTTCCATAAAAAAAGCAGCTACTTTGTTCGATTCCAGTACACCACCTGTTGCAAAACATTTTTTAACTTGTGGCCATAATGTTAATGTTCAGATTCATGCCAGTGGACCACATCCCGCCTTTACGCAGAGGAGGTGATAGGCATAAATGACTCCTTCAAAGGGAATGTGAATGGATGTACAAATTAAATAGTGTTGTGCCTTTTGGATTAAAGGAGAAACTTTCATTTTCGTCCTTCCTTTGAATCCTGTACTATAAATGGTAGTCTCTAGATTACAGTGAGCTGTTATAGAAGGTTAGGCAATTTTTGGAGTACTGGGGCTTTTAGGATCTCTGTTTTTGATGCTTCATAAGATCAACATGTTTTCAAATTTGCTACATATTGTAATGTCTGTATATCCTGATCCATCTCTACACTTTCTTTACAATTCTTTTATCTTAGCTCTCTTATGATGGTGTGGTTTCTAAGATGAAATAGTCTATTGGTGATCTATTTCATAATTATGTGTGAGTTAATGTGCATATATATGGTGATTAATATTAACATAGCATTTTGTCTACTATATTATGTCTTACAATATAATCTAAAGCTTATAAATATATGTGTAACACATTTGATCCTATATGACTATTTCATCAGAAACCTCATTATTATTGTTATGTTCGGATTTTTTATATGGTGATTGTATTGTATGCTGGGTTGTCATGGTGACCGTTTCAGGTTCTGAGGTCATTTCCTGGTGTGTGGTCATGATAGGCTCCTGGCTCCCTTGTGCTCCACTGTATGCTTCCCGTTACCTGGTGACAGCCGCGGTCCCACAACGTCACTTCCGGTACATCGGAACGACAATGCTGCTCTCCGGGAACTTGGTAGAGACTTTCTGGTTCCGCTGGCCGGATGTGTCCTGAAGGATGGACCGATCATGTGAAAACTCAGCTGTTTACACGGTAGATGCTAGAATCAAGTGGGCTAAGGGACCTTTTCCGTAAGGGGGAGGAGTTACGACGCAAGGGGGAGGAGCTAGGCCAGCGGGATAGTTCCTCTACTATCCACGCCACCAACTATTACCTTTAGTAATTAGGTGGTAAGCGAAGCGGAGCGGAGAGAGCCACCGTGCCCGAAGCGTGGCGAGCGAACTTTTCGGGTACCCTGTTCGCCCGTAGCTCCTCCCCCTGGTGATGTAGCTCCTCCCCTCAATACGTCACAAGGTCCCTTCAGCCCCTCCGATATAGAACCAACCCTGTTTACACAGGTGGATGAACTTTAGAATTAGTGTCCGGGTATAAGTACATGCATTTGTGATTTATCAGTGTGGCTGACCCTTGAGGAAGGAAATAACCGAAACGGGCCATCGGAAAGGCCATATGAAGCCCTTTGACTTCCCAGAAATGGATGAGAATTATGCTGCTTAAACAATGATGTTTACAAAGGACACACTTGCTGCTTATGTGATTACCTGAAGACATTGATGAATTGGCTGACTGCAGTTTTGTTGGATTAATAAAAACTTTTTTACTGTTTTGTACTTTAAAAGGTGGTGTGCTGGTTTTTCTGATTTTTCCCATGCAGGACATTCTTGTTCTATGATTTATTTTTGACTGAGCACCCTCATTATATACATTAGGTGTGTGTGCGGCTTGATATTCTGTTGTATATATGTATATATATGTATGTGTGTATATATATATATATATATATATATATATATATTTATTCACACACATATAGGCACAGACATACATAAACACACATATATACACAGATATATACACAGACATACATAAGCACACACATAAACATATATACACAGATATACACAAGGACATACATAAGCACACACATATACATGTAATATGGTAGTATAATGGATAAGGTGCGTTGATACCTTAGATACGGTAGTGGTCAAGGAGTTGTTTACCGATTGTCTTGACTTCTTTGCGATGTCGGTGTCAGAGGTAACTCCGGGCGTCACCTGTATAACTGTTGGGCAGAAGGACACAGGACACCTCAGGGAGGCAAAACCCCAAACACAAAATACACTATATTTACCACTCGTGTGGAAGGTGATTAAGAATTTATTTAAACTAAGGACTGATCACCGCTGAAAAATAGCTTTGGTTAAAGTCAACAAAATATATTACATACCAGTAAGGATCACAGATGGTACTACAGTTACTTGCAACAATCTCATACCATATTTCATCACAATGAATAATTATCAAATAAAGGCACAGTAAGCAAAGAAACCCTTCCTTTTCTATTAATATAGTGATATTAGGACTATCCACCAGGTGGCGCTATGTTTACAAAGTTCAGTCTCTGTGCTATTGAGTCCCTTTATTATAAGAGCGTATTGGTATAACACAGTACACTCAATAATAAGAGTAG
Source organism: Pseudophryne corroboree (assembly GCF_028390025.1). Taxonomy (NCBI): domain Eukaryota; kingdom Metazoa; phylum Chordata; class Amphibia; order Anura; family Myobatrachidae; genus Pseudophryne; species Pseudophryne corroboree. The sequence goes on from NC_086454.1 coordinate 203,526,843, forward strand.
CTGCATTGTAACTGAGGAGCAGGAGTAGCCAAGATAATTAGAACTTGCTGGTTTGCTGACTTGGTAAAAGGCAAAATGGTATTAAATGATTTGAGCAGACAGTAAACTATGATCTGTTCAGTGTAGTGTAGTAACATCCAACAGAGGGAGCTGTTGAGTAATCTTGTACTGTGCACAGTGTTAACATCCAATAGAGGGCGCTGTACAATAAACTGAGTTCTATACAGTATGGTCATCCAATAGAGGGCGCTGTGGAGTATGCAGTTCAACTTACAATATGAAATTCCAACAGAGGGTGCTGTGGAACATGCAGTTTAATGTACTGTATTAACTTCCAATAGAGGCTGCTGTAGAGCATGCAGTTTAGTGTACTGTATTAACTTCTAATAGAGGGTGGTGTGGAGAATGCAGTTCAATGTACTGTATTAAATTTCAATAGAGGGTGCTGTGGGGCATGCAGCTCAATGCACTGTATTAACTTCCAATAGAGGGTGCTGTGGAGCATGCAGTTCAATGTACTGTATTAACTGCCAATAGTGGGTGCTGTGGAGCATGCAGTTCATTGTACTGTATTTTAATATGCAGCAACAGCCTTCACTCACTGTTTTGATCATAAGTTTGTAAATCCAGTCATCAGGACACAGAGACATGTGAGTTCACTGCTGTGCTGTTTATTCCCTCCAACTCCAGGCACAATGCCTACTGGACCCAGCATTCCCCTGGTCCCAGGGACCATCACTAAAGATTCAGGCTTACACCTATTAGTAAGGGAGTGTCTACAAATATTAATACATTAACATCACATCCTCCTTTCTCTAAAGATAAGCCCTGTACGCTTCAATGCAACAATTAACAACGTCATATTAAGAACATCATCTAACACGTTTCAATGAGTCTCAGGTCTGCGTATTTCCCTTTTGGGTCTTTCATACACAATCTGTGTTTCATCGACCATGTTGGACCTTTCTAGAATCATGGTTTGTTCACCATTATGAGGATCATCATACATGTCAGATTTCTTCTTACTTACGTTCCATGCTCTGTACGTATAGTATAAGATCTTGGTGCTACTTGTGCTTGCACAATACCTTTTTGCACCCAAATACCTTTCTCGTGATCTCTGAGACGGACTTGGTCACCTGATTTTAGATCAGATAAGCTTTTTGCTCGCCTGTCTTGGAACAGTTTCTGTTTCGCCTGTTGACGTTCCTTACTCAGTCTGACCAACGCTGAGTTATGTGTATTAAGCAGTTCATCATGAATCGGAGATTTGCTCTAATCCTCCTTCCCATCAGCATTTGTGCAGGAGAAAGTCCATTCTGTAAAGGTGTACTGCGGTAGATTAAAAGACTTTTGTAGAAATCTTCTTTACCTTCTTGAGCTTTATTCATGAGACTCTTTACAGTTTTTACTGAACTTTCCACCAACCCATTTGAGCGTGGATAGTGGGGACTTGACGTAGTGTGGACAAATTCCCACTCATCAGCAAATTGTCTAAATTCAGCACTGGAAAACTGAGGACCATTGTCAGTGAACACTTCCATAGGAACACCATGCCTTGCAAAGATTGGCTTCATGCAATTGATTACGGCTTTACTAGTAGTTGTATGTAGTGTCTTCACCTCAGGGTAGTTGGAGTAATAATCAGTCACGACAATGTACGTTTTCCCATTACAATCAAACATCTGCGCCAACTTTCTGGTATGGTCTCTCTGGCACTGCGTGAGGACTCAGTGTCTCGACTTTTTGTTTCGGTCTATACGTAAGACATAATTCACATGTAGCTGTAGTCTGTACCATGTCTTGGTTTACTCTTGGCCAATACATAACTTCACGCGCTCTCCGCTTACATTTTTCTTCTCCTAAGTGGCCTTCATGTATCTTGCACAGCATAGTTGTTCTTAGTCGTGCAGGTATGACAAACCTATTACCTTTGTAAATAATACCATCGACAACTGTAAGGTCACTGCGGTACATCCAATAATCATGGATAGACAGCGGGCACGCATGTTTTTCTGCTGGCCAACCTTTCAGAATGATATCTTTCAACACTTTCATTGTGTCATCTGTCTCAGTTTCTTTCCTAATATGTTCTTGTCTTGCAAGAGACACTAGTAGAGAAGCTACGATCAAATTAACATAGGCTTCTATCTCTTCATCCATCAGACTTTTGGAACCTTCACTTTTGTCCACAGCACGAGAGAGTGTATCAGCAATGTACATGTATTTGCCAGGACAGTACAGCAAGTGTACATCATATTTCTGTAGTCTGAAAAGCATTCGTTGAATCCTCATGGGACAGTCATGTAATGATTTAGTCATGATAGCTATCAATGGCAGTTTCCACTGTAAATGTTTGACCATACACAAACTGATGAAATCACTCACATGCGTATGTGATCGCTAGAAGTTCTTTTTCTATCTGAGCATACCTTGTTTCAGCACTTGTCAGTGCTCTTGATGCATAGATTACTGGTTGCCATGTATCCTCATGTTCTTGTAACAGCACTGAGCCTAGGCCAAATTGCGAAGCATTTGCTGAAATTCTTATTCTTTTCGCAGGATCAAAGAATTTTAGCACTGGTTGCTCTGTAATGATCTGTTTCAAGTTTTGCCAACTTTCTTCTTGTTAATGTGACCACATCCACTCGTTATCTTTGTCCAACAACCATCTAAGAGAGGCTGTTCATTTAGAGAGTTGAGAAATAAACTTTCCTAAGTAAGTAATCATTCCTAGGAATCTTCTGACGTCGTCTTTGTTGTTAGGACGTTCCATGTTCACTATGGCTGATATTTTCCTTGGATCTGGTTTTACACCTTGATCCGAGACCACGTCGCCCATAAAGGTAAGTGTATTCACACCAAATTCACATTTGTCCTTGTTTAGCTTTAGATTCACTTTCTTGACAAGTTCCATTACTTGTCTCAATCTAGAATCATGTTCTTCCTTTGTAGATCCCCAGACAATAATGTCATCCCTCATTGTTTCAACACCTGGAATATGTTCAAAAATCATGTGTATCTTTTTGTGATATACTTCTGGAGCAGACAATATTCCATATGGTAGTCGAAGAAATCTGTATCGACCTTCTGGTGTATTAAAGGTACAAAGCTTTGAGCTGGCCTCATCTAGCTTCATTTGCCAGAATCCTGAAGATGCATCCAATTTACTGAACCATTTTGCTCCCGCAAATTGCGACATGATTTCATCTCTAGTTGGTAGTTTGAAATGTTCTCGTTTAATAGCTTTGTTTAAATCTCTGGGGTCTAGACATATTCGGAGTTGTCCATTTTTCATTTCAACAATTACTAAGGAGCTTACCCATTCAGTAGGCTCATCAACTTTCTGTATCACACCCAAGGCTTCCATGCGATATAACTCTTGTTTCAGTTTTTCTCTCAGCACAAACGGCACTTTTCTACAGGGGTGTATCACTGAAGAAACTTGCGTGTCTATATTTATTTTATGCTCTCCAGGCAAACAACCTAGACCTTCAAACAAGTCTCTGTATTCTGTAAACATCGATTTGCAGTCAACTTCTACTTGTGATGTCACCATAAAAACTTTCTTTAGCAAGCTAGTTTCTCACAGGAACTTAATGCTAGAATCGGTTGCACATTTTTATCCACAATCAGTAGAGATGTTTTAAACCGTTGTCCCTTATATTTCAGTGTCACTAAGCATGTACCTTTCACAGGAATTTCCTCCCCAGTGTACCCTGTAACTTTCACTTTGGCTGGATGAATTTTAGGTTTTACTCTAAAAGTCTTATAGTCTTGAAATTATATTAAATTCACCTGCGCACCAGTATTAAGCTTAAAGGGAATGACAATCTCATTCACAGTTAAAGGGACAATCCATTCTTTCTTATCTGCACTGCAAAGTTCAATGCAATCCACAAAGAATTAATCTGTTTGTTTAACAGCATGCACTTTGGTTGTTTTAATTTTACAGCATTTGGCAAAGTGATTAAGTCTACCACATATCATGCAGGTTTTACCATAAGCAGGGCACATTTTAGGATTGTGAGCATTTCCACATCTACTACACATTTTCTTATTAGACTGTGGCTTAGACTGCTTCATTCTTGAGAATGGAGGTTTGCATGGCTCTGTTTTCTGCACTACATGCACATCAGCTTCCTTGTGTAACTTTTTGGCTTGAAATCTAGTTATTTCTGCAGATCTACACATAGTCACTGCCTTTTCTAGTGTTAGGTCTTGCTCTCTCAGCAATCTCTCTCTGAGTCCATTATCAGGTATTCCACAGACAATACGATCTCTAATCAGTGAATCATTTAAATCACCAAACTCACAGGTTTTACTGAGTGATTGCAGCTCTGTAACATACTGATCAAATCCATCTACAGACTTCTGATCACATGTGAAAAACATATCTTTCATATGTCACATTTTTCCTTGGCACAAGGTAATCTTCAAACGTTTGCATTATAGAAGATAGCACCATATTCTGCCCCTCATCAAACTGAAAACTATTATAAATGTCCAGCACATCCTCTCCTATCACATGGAGGAAAATGGATGCCTTCGTTTTGTCAACCTCTGTATCAGCTCCACATGCATTAAGATATATATTAAATCTTTGCTTAAATCTTTTCCAGTTTTCAGACAAGTTACCAGACATCAGCATGCCGGTTGGAGGAGCTAGTTTATCCATGGTTACTCACTGTTTGAAGATAGCAGCACACGGCAGGCTTTGCAGACACCGAGTATCACAGCCACAGACTTCTGCAAGATTCTTTCACACTCTGAGAGTACTAGCAGTCCAAGTTAAACTTCTTCTGACACCAGGGGGTATATTTACAAAGATTCGTGTTTTTGCCGTTTTGAAGGGTGTTTGAACTCGAATGGTATCGGGTGCAATTTACTGCAACTTTTTGAATCCTGATACGATCATTCACTAAGCTGCCGACTTTTCCCAATTCGTATTTTCTGATGTCGATGTGATTCGTAATGATAGGCAGTGTTTTACGGGAGTGATGAGTAAAACACTGCCTGACAAAACACAAGGAATCCCGGCCGGATCTGTGAGATCCGTGCAGGGCTTCATTGTGTACCTTAAAAAGGTGTTTAAAGTCGTAAAAAATCCAAAAAAAATTGCGTGGGGTCCCCCCTCCTAAACACAACCAGCCTCGGGCTCTTTGAGCCGGTCCTGGTTGACAAAATATGGGGGGGAAAATGACATGGGTTCCCCCATATTTCATCAACCAGCACCAGGCTCTGCGCCTGGTCCTGGTTCCAAAAATACGGGGGACAAAAAGCGTAGGGGTCCCCCGTATTTTTGAAACCAGCACCAAGCACCACAGCCAGGTACATAATGCCACAGCCGGGGGACACTTTTATACTGGTCCCTGCGGTCCTGGCATTACATACCCAACTAGTCACCCCTGGCCGGGGTACCCTGGAGGAGTGGGAACCCCTTAAATCAAGGGGTCCCTCCCTCCAGCCACCCAAGGGCCAGGTGTGAAGCCCGAGGCTGTCCCCCCATCCAAGGGTGGCGGATGGGGGGCTGATAGCCATGTGTAAAAAATGTGAATATTGTTTTTAGTAGCAGTACTACAAGTCCCAGCAAGCCTCCCCCGCAAGCTGGTACTTGGAGAACCACAAGTACCAGCATGCGGTGGAAAACCTGGCCCGCTGGTACCTGTAGTACTACTACTAAAAAAATACCCCCAAAAAAACAGGACACACACACCGTGAAAGTATAAGTTTATTACATACATGCACACCTCCATACATACATACATACTTACCTATGTTCCCACGAGGCTCGGTCCTCTTCTCCATGTAGAATCCTTGGGGGACCTGTGAAAAAAATTATACTCACATAATCCAGTGTAGATTGTGTCCAAAGTATAATCCACGTACTTGGCAAAACAAAAAAACGGAAACCCGACCACGCACTGAAAGGGGTCCCATGTTTACACATGGGACCCCCTTCCCCGACTGCCAGGACCCCCCCTGACTCCTGTCAAAGAGGGTCCCTTCAGCCAATCAGGGAGCGCCACATCGTGGCACTCTCCTGATTGGCTGTGTGCTCCTGTAGTGTCTGTGAGGCAGCACACGGCAGAGATACAATGTAGCGCCTATGCGCTCCATTGTAGCCAATGGTGGGAACTTTGCGGTCAGCGGTGAGGTTACTTTCGGTCAACCGCTGACCGCAAAGGTCCCACCATGGGCTACAATGGAGCGCATAGGCGCTACATTGTATCTCTGCCGTGTGCTGCCTCACAGACACTACAGGAGCACACAGCCAATCAGGAGAGTGCCACGACGTGGCGCTCCCTGATTGGCTGAAGGGACCCTCTTTGACAGGAGTCAGGGGGGGTCCTGGCAGTCGGGGAAAGGGGTCCCATGTGTAGTTCTCCAAGTACCAGCTTGCGGGGGAGGCTTGCTGGGACTTGTAGTACTGCTACTAAAAACAATATTCACATTTTTTACACATGGCTATCAGCCCCCCATCCGCCGCCCTTGGATGGGGGGGACAGCCTCGGGTTTCACCCCTGGCCCTTGGGTGGCTGGAGGGGGGGACCCCTTGATTTAAGGGGTTCCCACTCCTCCAGGATACCCCGGCCAGGGGTGACTAGTTGGGTATGTAATGCCAGGGCCGCAGGGACCAGTATAAAAGTGTCCCCCGGCTGTGGTATTATGTACCTGGCTAGTGGAGCCCGGTGCTGGTTTCAAAAATACGGGGGACCCCTACGCTTTTTGTCCCCCGTATTTTTGGAACCAGGCGCAGAGCCCGGTGCTGGTTGATGAAATATGGGGGAACCCCTGTCATTTTTTCCCCGATATTTTGTCAACCAGGACCGGCTCAAAGAGCCCGAGGCTGGTTATGCTTAGGAGGGGGGACCCCACGCAATTTTTTTTTCCTGTTTTTACACTAAACAGACCCTTTCCCATAGATATCCATGCACAGATCTCACTGATCCGTGCATGGTTATCCAAACTCAACTGGAAAAAGCAGGTCTATTTTTTTGCTGCTTTTTTTAACGAATCGAAAAAAAAACAGACCCGCACTTGAGCACTCAGAGACTAACACCCAAATACGAATGAATAGTGAATGCCCGTATTGTATGAAATAACAGCGGCGTTTGACCGATGGTCTATTCATTCGTATTTCTGAACTTTGCCAATCAAACCATTACAAATAGACCAGACACTGCCGAGTTTTCTGCTTAGTGAATTCCCGGATTGGGAGTTAGAAAAAAAAACACAAATCGGCAAAACTTGGATTTTTAGTAAATACTTGCCCATGTTTTGTTCATAAGTTTGTAAATCCAGTCATCAGGACACAGAGACATGTGAGTTCACTGCTGTGCTGTTTATTCCCTCCAACTCCAGGCACACTGACTGCCCACTGGACCACCCCCTTCCCAGCATTCCCCTGGTCCCAGGGACCATCACTAAAGATTCAGGCTTACACCTATTTGTAAGGGAGTGTCTACAATTATTAATACACTAACATCACACTCACATGTCAGTAATAATAGGCTGCTTCCACTGGGGGAAGCCCACATGAAGAAAGGTACAGTAGCTGTACTGATTAGGAAAAACGTAGCTTTTAGTCTCTAGTGCCTGCGCTGGTACACAGGGCTGATAATCTCTCTCTCAACCGGACAGCTGGCAGACAAACAGATTATAAAGCTGGCCGAGCTCCTTGCCAACTGTTAATATATTATGCTGCCCCTGCACTTAAGCCCAATGTCGGCTTCTCACAGAAGGGATAAACAAACGCTGTCTGTACCTAGGGAAACTAGCCGTGGCAGCTCCCTAAGCTGGCACTGCCTTAGTTGGGCGCTGGTTTATGGGGCCGGCTGAGGCAGTCTAACAGGGCTGTCTTTGCTGGGGCACCCTACTGGCAATGACTGGGCAGGGGTCAGTGTTGTCGGCTAACAGGGGTTTGAGTGAGTCTGTGTACCTGTTGCAGCTGCCAGCTCCTGCCACTCTCTCTCTCTGTTTCTCTGTTGCTCTGCTGGCTGGACCAGGATGTCCCTGGTTTTCTGATCCTTCAAGGAACCTGCTGACTGCCCTCGGCCCTAGTGCTATATAAGTTCTGGTCTCCTGCTGGGGCTGTTGCCTGGCGACCAAGTAAGGGGTCAACCTTTTCAGTGCCAGGTCAATAAATGCTCCACAGGCAGCACTTTCTATCTGCAGTCGAAGTTTGGACAATCAAAAAGGAGTTTACAGTGGGGGGGTCACATACTGTACACACATATATACAAAAACATACACGTATATACATAAACACACACATATACACACATACATATAAACACATTTACACACACATTCACATTTACACACACAAACACACACAAACATATACACATACAGTGGTCAAAGCGGGGCGGTATATAACAGTATAGCATACCGCCACTTCGAGCACTGAGCAGGGCTGCCGCAAGGAGTGAGCTCCTGGCCCCCTCCTTGGTCCGTCCGCCACCCGCCACCACACCGGAAGCTGTTCTCCTGGACTCCTCACTGCAGCTAACTCCCGGCGCACTTAACAGCTCTCCTTGTGCCTTGTGTGGCTGGGGTGATGGGAGCAGAGTTCCTGGGGTCCAGCTTGGCACTGAGCACTGCAGCCAGGGACTACTCTCCTGGCTGCAGTGGCTTCTTCCCCCCAGTTCCCCCCATGCAGCGCACTGACCCAGAGGCTAACACTTGCCAGTGCCGCATTGTGCTGCTGGGCAGCAGTCAGCACTGAGCACTGTGGCCCTGGTCTCCTGGCTGCAGTGGCTCTTTACATCCCCCCCTGCTGTGCCGGGGGTTAATCCATCACTGCCACAGTCATCAGAGAGAGTCCGGTCGTGGCAGAGCAAATATTTTTTTTTTAAATTGTTTTTACAATTGGCGCCTTGCGCCGGTATTACATGTTGAAATTGGCGCCTAGTACCTTTTGTCCTTTTCAAAACGGTGCCCTGACAATGACTATGACACCAATAGCAATGAGCATGAAACCGCTTGCAATGAGGATGGAACACAGGGCATGAAACCATTGGCAACAAGCATGAGACCCCTGGAAATGTGCTTGAAACCATTGGCAAAGAGCATGGAACACAGGACATGAAACCATTGGCAACGAGCATGAGACCTCTGGCAACGAGCATAAAACCACTAGCAATGAGCATGAAACACAGGGCATGAAACCACTGGTAATGAGTATGAGACCCCTGGCAATGAGTATGAGACCCTTGGCAATGAGCCGGCAATTTAAAATAGGATTTTAATACCTACCGGTAAATCCTTTTCTCCTAGTCCGTAGAGGATGCTGGGGTCCACTTCAGTACCATGGGGTATAGACGATTCCACAGGAGCCATGGGCACTTTAAGACTTTTCAAGGGTGTGAACTGGCTCCTCCCTCTATGCCCCTCCTCCAGACCTCAGTATAGGAACTGTGCCCAGGGAGACGGACATTTCGAGGAAAGGATTTACTTTTAAACTAAAGGTGAGTTTCATACCAGCTCACACCTCAACCATGCCGCACAACATGGCATTCAACTTAACACATGCCAACGGGCATGAACAATTGCAGCAACATGCTGAAAATAATCGTAACACAACACTCGTGTAACAACAACTAACAACTGCAGGTAAAGTACGCACTGGGTCGGGTACCCAGCATCCTCTACGGACTAGGAGAAAAGGATTTACCGGTAGGTATTAAAATCCTATTTTCTCATACGTCCTAGAGGATGCTGGGGTCCTCTTCAGTACCATGGGGTTATACCAAAGCTCCAGTACGGGCGGGAGAGTGCGGATGACCCTGCAGCACCGGTTGACCAAACTTGAGGTCCTCATCGGCCAATGTGTCAAACTTGTAAAACTTTGCAAATGTGTTTGCCCCTGACTAAGTAGCTGCTCGGCAAAGTTGTAGCGCCGAGACCCCCCGGGCAGCTGCCCAGGATGAGCCCATCTTTCTAGTAGAATGGGCATTTACCAACTTCGGTATCGGCAATCCTGCCGTGGAATGAGCGTGCTGAATCGTCCCTCTGATCCAGCGTCCAATAGTCTGCTTAGAAGTAGGACACCCAATCTTGTTGGGAGCATACAGGACAAACAGAGCTTCTGTTTTCCTTATCCGAGCTGTTCTTGCGACATAAATTTTCAAAGCTCTAACCACATCAAGAGACTTTGACGCAGTGAAGGTGTCAGTAGCCACTGGCACCACAACAGGTTGGTTTATATGGAAAGACGAAACCACCTTCGGAAGAAATTTTTGTCGAGTTCTCAACTCTGCCCTATCTTCATGTAAGATCAGGTAAGGGCTCTTGTGAGACAAGGCCCCTAACTCAGACACCCGCCTTGCGGATGCCAAAGCTAAAAGCATCACCACTTTCCAAGTGAGAAACTTCAATTCAATCTTCTGTAGAGGTTCAAATCAATTCGATTGAAGGAACTGCAACACCACATTAAGGTCCCATGGTGCCACCGGGGGCACAAATGGAGGTTGGACGTGCAGCACCCCTTTCACGAACATCTGAACTTCTGGAATGGAGGCCAATTGTTTCTGAAAGAAAACTGAAAAGGCCGAAATCTGGACCTTGATTGAACCCAATCTTAGACCAGCATCCACAACTCCAACAAAAAGAACTGGGAAAAGATCTGCACTCTCAAATTTCTGCTAAAGAATGATAAAGTGGCATGAATCACTTGCAATGACCCTCAATGCATCCAAGAGGCCTTAATGAAACCAACAGTTACAGTCCATTTTTATATTAATCTACCCACATACCTTCATTTAAATCAGATAGAATATGTTGGTTAAGGCTGTTTGTACTTTGGGGACTTTAAGAAACCCAGTATCAGTATTTTGTGAACTATTTTAATTGTATTTCTTTCATCTATTTCATTACCCATCAAATTTCTTTACATTTATACCTCTGTCTAAATTAGATAGAATTAACTGGTTCAAGCTGTTTATACTTTAGGGACCTTAATAAATAAAATATCATGTGAACTATTCCAAGCATGTCTTTTTCTCTTATCACTCCCATCTATTAATGCTAGGACCAGATTTATACCAGAGCACCACTCCATCCACAGAGATATTAACAACCCTATGGGACACTGTCAGGATCAATCATGACAATAATGTCATACATCCTTTTCAATTACTCTGGTATTTCAAAGAAGGTAGCTGGTCGAATTTTGTGTATGTTATTTTTGTCTGTCTGCCTGTGGTTCTATAATTTCTTCACAAGGATAAATCTGCCTGATGTAGGGCCTTGTGGACAGTAACCACGTGCTCTCCTCACTCGTATCTCCAACTGTCTCTCTGCTACCTCTTCCTGGATGTCCCAGGGCTTTCTTAAACTTAACATGTCTAAGACCGAGCTGATCATCTTCCCTCCCTCCCACATAACCTCACCTCCTACAATCTCATTATCTATTGATGGCACTAGAGATGTGCACTTGAAATTTTTCGGGTTTTGTGTTTTGGTTTTGGGTTCGGTTCCGCGGCCGTGTTTTGGGTTCGACCGCATTTTGGCAAAACCTCACCGAATTTTTTTTGTCGGATTCGGGTGTGTTTTGGATTCGGGTGTTTTTTTTCAAAAAACACTAAAAAACAGCTTAAATCATAGAATTTGGGGGTCATTTTGATCCCAAAGTATTATTAACCTCAAAAACCATAATTTCCACTCATTTTCAGTCTATTCTGAACACCTCACACCTCACAATATTATTTTTAGTCCTAAAATTTGCACCGAGGTCGCTGGATGACTAAGCTAAGCGACCCTAGTGGCCGACACAAACACCTGGCCCATCTAGGAGTGGCACTGCAGTGTCACGCAGGATGGCCCTTCCAAAAAACACTCCCCAAACAGCACATGACGCAAAGAAGAAAAAAAGAGGCGCAATGAGGTAGCTGTGTGAGTAAGATAAGCGACCCAAGTGGCCGACACAAACACCTGGCCCATCTAGGAGTGGCACTGCAGTGTCACGCAGGATGGCCCTTCCAAAAAACACTCCCCAAACAGCACATGACGCAAAGAAGAAAAAAAGAGGCGCAATGAGGTAGCTGTGTGAGTAAGATAAGCGACCCTAGTGGCCGACACAAACACCTGGCCCATCTAGGAGTGGCACTGCAGTGTCACGCAGGATGGCCCTTCCAAAAAACACTCCCCAAACAGCACATGACGCAAAGAAGAAAAAAAGAGGCGCAATGAGGTAGCTGTGTGAGTAAGATAAGCGACCCTAGTGGCCGACACAACCACCTGGCCCATCTAGGAGTGGCACTGCAGTGGCACGCAGGATGGCCCTTCCAAAAAACACTCCCCAAACAGCTGACGCAAAGAAGAAAAAAAGAGGCGCAATGAGGTAGCTGTGTGAGTAAGATAAGCGACCCTAGTGGCCGACACAAACACCTGGCCCATCTAGGAGTGGCACTGCAGTGTCACGCAGGATGGCCCTTCCAAAAAACACTCCCCAAACAGCACATGACGCAAAGAAGAAAAAAAGAGGCGCAATGACGTAGCTGTGTGAGTAAGATAAGCGACCCTAGTGGCCGACACAAACACCTGGCCCATCTAGGAGTGGCACTGCAGTGTCACGCAGGATGGCCCTTCCAAAAAAACACTCCCCAAACAGCACATGACGCAAAGAAGAAAAAAAGAGGCGCAATGAGGTAGCTGTGTGAGTAAGATAAGCGACCCTAGTGGCCGACACAAACACCTGGCCCATCTAGGAGTGGCACTGCAGTGTCACGCAGGATGGCCCTTCCAAAAAACACTCCCCAAACAGCACATGACGCAAAGAAGAAAAAAAGAGGCGCAATGAGGTAGCTGTGTGAGTAAGATAAGCGACCCTAGTGGCCGACACAAACACCTGGCCCATCTAGGAGTGGCACTGCAGTGGCACGCAGGATGGCCCTTCCAAAAAACACTCCCCAAACAGCACATGACGCAAAGAAGAAAAAAAGAGGCGCAATGAGGTAGCTGTGTGAGTAAGATAAGCGACCCTAGTGGCCGACACAAACACCTGGCCCATCTAGGAGTGGCACTGCAGAGGCACGCAGGATGGCCCTTCCAAAAAACACTCCCCAAACAGCACATGACGCAAAGAAAAATGAAAGAAAAAAGAGGTGCAAGATGGAATTGTCCTTGGGCCCTCCCACCCACCCTTATGTTGTATAAACAGGACATGCACACTTTAACCAACCCATCATTTCAGTGACAGGGTCTGCCACACGACTGTGACTGAAATGACGGGTTGGTTTGGACCCCCACCGAAAAAGAAGCAATTAATCTCTCCTTGCACAAACTGGCTCTACAGAGGCAAGATGTCCACCTCATCATCATCCTCCGATATATCACCGTGTACATCCCGCTCCTCACAGATTATCAATTCGTCCCCACTGGAATCCACCATCTCAGCTCCCTGTGTACTACTTTGTGGAGGCAATTGCTGCTGGTCAATGTCTCCACGGAGGAATTGATTATAATTCATTTTAATGAACATCATCTTCTCCACATTTTCTGGAAGTAACCTCGTACGCCGATTGCTGACAAGGTGAGCGGCGGCACTAAACACTCTTTCGGAGTACACACTTGTGGGAGGGCAACTTAGGTAGAATAAAGCCAGTTTGTGCAAGGGCCTCCAAATTGCCTCTTTTTCCTGCCAGTATAAGTACGGACTGTCTGACGTGCCTACTTGGATGCGGTCACTCATATAATCCTCCACCATTCTTTCAATGGGGAGAGAATCATATGCAGTGACAGTAGACGACATGTCCGTATTCGTTGTCAGGTCCTTCAGTCCGGACCAGATGTCAGCATCAGCAGTCACTCCAGACTGCCCTGCATCACCGCCAGCGGGTGGGCTCGGAATTCTGAGCCTTTTCCTCGCACCCCCAGTTGCGGGAGAATGTGAAGGAGGAGATGTTGACAGGTCGCGTTCCGCTTGACTTGACAATTTTGTCACCAGCAGGTCTTTGAACCCCAGCAGACTTGTGTCTGCCGGAAAGAGAGATCCAAGGTAGGTTTTAAATCTAGGATCGAGCACGGTGGCCAAAATGTAGTGCTCTGATTTCAACAGATTGACCACCCGTGAATCCTTGTTAAGCGAATTAAGGGCTCCATCCACAAGTCCCACATGCCTAGCGGAATTGCTCCCTTTTAGCTCCTCCTTCAATGCCTCCAGCTTCTTCTGCAAAAGCCTGATGAGGGGAATGACCTGACTCAGGCTGGCAGTGTCTGAACTGACTTCACGTGTGGCAAGTTCAAAAGGTTGCAGAACCTTGCACAACGTTGAAATCATTCTCCACTGCGCTTGAGACAGGTACATTCCACCTCCTATATCGTGCTCAATTGTATAGGCTTGAATGGCCTTTTGCTGCTCCTCCAACCTCTGAAGCATATATAGGGTTGAATTCCACCTCGTTACCACTTCTTGCTTCAGATGATGGCAGGGCAGGTTCAGGCGTTTTTGGTGGTGCTCCAGTCTTCTGTACGTGGTGCCTGTCCTCCGAAAGTGTCCTGCAATTCTTCTGGCCACCGACAGCATCTCTTGCACGCCCCTGTCGTTTTTTTTAAAATTCTGCACCACCAAATTCAAGGTATGTGCAAAACATGGGACGTGCTGGAATTTGCCCATATTTAATGCACACACAATATTGCTGGCATTGTCCGATGCCACAAATCCACAGGAGAGTCCAATTGGGGTAAGCCATTCCGCGATGATCTTCCTCAGTTGCCGTAAGAGGTTTTCAGCTGTGTGCGTATTCTGGAAACCGGTGATACAAAGCGTAGCCTGCTTAGGAAAGAGTTGGCGTTTGCGAGATGCTGCTACTGGTGCCGCCGCTGCTGTTCTTGCGGCGGGCGTCCATACATCTACCCAGTGGGCTGTCACAGTCATATAGTCCGGACCCTGCCCTGCTCCACTTGTCCACATGTCCGTGGTTAAGTGGACATTGGGTACAACTGCATTTTTTAGGACACTGGTGAGTCTTTTTCTGACGTCCGTGTACATTATCGGTATCGCCTGCCTAGAGAAGTGGAACCTAGATGGTATTTGGTAACGGGGGCACACTACCTCAAGAAATTGTCTAGTTCCCTGTGAACTAACGGCGGATACCGGACGCACGTCTAACACCAACATAGTTGTCAAGGCCTCAGTTATCCGCTTTGCAACAGGATGACTGCTGTGATATTTCATCTTCCTCGCAAAGGACTGTTGGACAGTCAATTGCTTGGTGGAAGTAGTAAGAGTGGGCTTACGACTTCCCCTCTGGGATGACCATCGACTCCCAGCAGCAACAACAGCAGCGCCAGCAGCAGTAGGCGTTACACGCAAGGATGCATCGGAGGAATCCCAGGCAGGAGAGGACTCGTCAGAATTGCCAGTGACATGGCCTGCAGGACTATTGGCATTCCTGGGGAAGGAGGAAATTGACACTGAGGGAGTTGGTGGGGTGGTTTGCGTGAGCTTGGTTACAAGAGGAAGGGATTTACTGGTCAGTGGACTGCTTCCGCTGTCGCCCAAAGTTTTTGAACTTGTCACTGACTTATGATGAATGCGCTGCAGGTGACGTATAAGGGAGGATGTTCCGAGGTGGTTAACGTCCTTACCCCTACTTATTACAGCTTGACAAAGGCAACACACGGCTTGACAAATGTTGTCCGCATTTCTGGTGAAATACTTCCACACCGAAGAGCTGATTTTTTTTGTATTTTGACCAGGCATGTCAATGGCCCTATTCCTCCCACGGACAACAGGTGTCTCCCCGGGTGCCTGACTTAAACAAACCACCTCACCATCAGAATCCTCCTGGTCAATTTCCTCCCCAGCGCCAGCAACACCCATATCCTCCTCATCCTGGTGTACTTCAACACTGACATCTTCAATCTGACTATCAGGAACATGACTGCGGGTGCTCCTTCCAGCACTTGCAGGGGGCGTGCAAATGGTGGAAGGCGCATGCTCTTCACGTCCAGTGTTGGGAAGGTCAGGCATCGCAACCGACACAATTGGACTCTCCTTGTGGATTTGGGATTTCGAAGAACGCACAGTTCTTTGCGGTGCTTTTGCCAGCTTGAGTCTTTTCATTTTTCTAGCGAGAGGCTGAGTGCTTCCATCCTCATGTGAAGCTGAACCACTAGCCATGAACATAGGCCAGGGCCTCAGCCGTTCCTTGCCACTCCGTGTGGTAAATGGCATATTGGCAAGTTTACGCTTCTCCTCCGACAATTTTATTTTAGATTTTGGAGTCCTTTTTTTACTGATATTTGGTGTTTTGGATTTACATGCTCTGTACTATGACATTGGGCATCGGCCTTGGCAGACGACGTTGCTGGCATTTCATCGTCTCGGCCATGACTAGTGGCAGCAGCTTCAGCACGAGGTGGAAGTGGATCTTGATCTTTCCCTAATTTTGGAACCTCAACATTTTTGTTCTCCATATTTTAATAGGCATAACTAAAAGGCACCTCAGGTAAACAATGGAGATGGATGGATACTAGTATACAATTATGGATGGACGAGCGACAGCCGACACAGAGGTAGCTACAGCCGTGGACTACCGTACTGTGTCTGCTGCTAATATAGACTGGATGATAATGAGATGAAATTTATATATATATATATATATATATATATATATAATATCACTAGTACTGCAGCCGGACAGGTATATATATTTATTATGTAATGACTGATGACGGACCTGCTAGACACTGTCAGCTCAGCAGCACCGCAGACTGCTACAGTAAGCTACTATAGTAGTATGTATAAAGAAGAAGAAAGAAAAAAAAAAAAACACGGGTAGGTGGTATACAATTATGGATGGACCAGCGACTGCCGACACAGAGGTAGCTACAGCCGTGGACTACCGTACTGTGTCTGCTGCTAATATAGACTGGATGATAATGAGATGAAATTAATTTATATATATATATAATATCACTAGTACTGCAGCCGGACAGGTATATATATTTATTATGTAATGACTGATGACGGACCTGCTGGACACTGTCAGCTCAGCAGCACCGCAGACTGCTACAGTAAGCTACTATAGTAGTATGTATAAAGAAGAAGAAAGAAAAAAAAAAACACGGGTAGGTGGTATACAATTATGGATGGACCAGCGACTGCCGACACAGAGGTAGCTACAGCCGTGGACTACCGTACTGTGTCTGCTGCTAATATAGACTGGATGATAATGAGATGAAATTAATATATATATATATATATATATATATATAATATCACTAGTACTGCAGCCGGACAGGTATATATATTTATTATGTAATGACTGATGACGGACCTGCTGGACACTGTCAGCTCAGCAGCACCGCAGACTGCTACAGTAAGCTACTATAGTAGTATGTATAAAGAAGAAGAAAGAAAAGAAAAAAAAACACGGGTAGGTGGTATACAATTATGGATGGACCAGCGACTGCCGACACAGAGGTAGCTACAGCCGTGGACTACCGTACTGTGTCTGCTGTTAATATAGACTGGATGATAATGAGATGAAATTAATATATATATATATATATATATATATAATATCACTAGTACTGCAGCCGGACAGGTATATATATTTATTATGTAATGACTGATGACGGACCTGCTGGACACTGTCAGCTCAGCAGCACCGCAGACTGCTACAGTAAGCTACTATAGTAGTATGTATAAAGAAGAAGAAAGAAAAGAAAAAAAACACGGGTAGGTGGTATACAATTATGGATGGACCAGCGACTGCCGACACAGAGGTAGCTACAGCCGTGGACTACCGTACTGTGTCTGCTGCTAATATAGACTGGATGATAATGAGATGAAATTAATATATATATATATATATATAAATATATAATATCACTAGTACTGCAGCCGGACAGGTATATATATTTATTATGTAATGACTGATGACGGACCTGCTGGACACTGTCAGCTCAGCAGCACCGCAGACTGCTACAGTAAGCTACTATAGTAGTATGTATAAAGAAGAAGAAAGAAAAAAAAAAAAAACACGGGTAGGTGGTATACAATTATGGATGGACCAGCGACTGCCGACACAGAGGTAGCTACAGCCATGGACTACCGTACTGTGTCTGCTGCTAATATAGACTGGATGATAATGAGATGAAATTAATATATATATATATATAATATCACTAGTACTGCAGCCGGACAGGTATATATATTTATTATGTAATGACTGATGACGGACCTGCTGGACACTGTCAGCTCAGCAGCACCGCAGACTGCTACAGTAAGCTACTATAGTAGTATGTATAAAGAAGAAGAAAGAAAAAAAAAAAAAACACGGGTAGGTGGTATACAATTATGGATGGACCAGCGACTGCCGACACAGAGGTAGCTACAGCCGTGGACTACCGTACTGTGTCTGCTGCTAATATAGACTGGATGATAATGAGATGAAATTAATATATATATAATATCACTAGTACTGCAGCCGGACAGGTATATATATTTATTATGTAATGACTGATGACGGACCTGCTGGACACTGTCAGCTCAGCAGCACCGCAGACTGCTACAGTAAGCTACTATAGTAGTATGTATAAAGAAGAAGAAAGAAAAAAAAAAAGAAAACACGGGTAGGTGGTATACAATTATGGATGGACCAGCGACTGCCGACACAGAGGTAGCTACAGCCGTGGACTACCGTACTGTGTCTGCTGCTAATATAGACTGGATGATAATGAGATGAAATTTATATATATATATATATATATAATATCACTAGTACTGCAGCCGGACAGGTATATATATTTATTATGTAATGACTGATGACGGACCTGCTGGACACTGTCAGCTCAGCAGCACCGCAGACTGCTACAGTAAGCTACTATAGTAGTATGTATAAAGAAGAAGAAAGAAAAGAAAAAAAACACGGGTAGGTGGTATACAATTATGGATGGACCAGCGACTGCCGACACAGAGGTAGCTACAGCCGTGGACTACCGTACTGTGTCTGCTGCTAATATAGACTGGATGATAATGAGATGAAATTAATATATATATATATATAATATCACTAGTACTGCAGCCGGACAGGTATATATATTTATTATGTAATGACTGCTGACGGACCTGCTGGACACTGTCAGCTCAGCAGCACCGCAGACTGCTACAGTAAGCTACTATAGTAGTATGTATAAAGAAGAAGAAAGAAAAAAAAAAAACACGGGTAGGTGGTATACAATTATGGATGGACCAGCGACTGCCGACACAGAGGTAGCTACAGCCGTGGACTACCGTACTGTGTCTGCTGCTAATATAGACTGGATGATAATGAGATGAAATTAATATATATATATATATATATATATAATATCACTAGTACTGCAGCCGGACAGGTATATATATTTATTATGTAATGACTGATGACGGACCTGCTGGACACTGTCAGCTCAGCAGCACCGCAGACTGCTACAGTAAGCTACTATAGTAGTATGTATAAAGAAGAAGAAAGAAAAGAAAAAAACACGGGTAGGTGGTATACAATTATGGATGGACCAGCGACTGCCGACACAGAGGTAGCTACAGCCGTGGACTACCGTACTGTGTCTGCTGCTAATATAGACTGGATGATAATGAGATGAAATTAATATATATATATATATATATATATATATATAATATCACTAGTACTGCAGCCGGACAGGTATATATATTTATTATGTAATGACTGATGACGGACCTGCTGGACACTGTCAGCTCAGCAGCACCGCAGACTGCTACAGTAAGCTACTATAGTAGTATGTATAAAGAAGAAGAAAGAAAAAAAAAAAAACACGGGTAGGTGGTATACAATTATGGATGGACCAGCGACTGCCGACACAGAGGTAGCTACAGCCGTGGACTACCATACTGTGTCTGCTGCTAATATAGACTGGATGATAATGAGATGAAATTAATATATATATATATATATATATATATAATATCACTAGTACTGCAGCCGGACAGGTATATATATTTATTATGTAATGACTGATGACGGACCAGCTGGACACTGTCAGCTCAGCAGCACCGCAGACTGCTACAGTAAGCTACTATAGTAGTATGTATAAAGAAGAAGAAAGAAAAAAAAAAAAACACGGGTAGGTGGTATACAATTATGGATGGACCAGCGACTGCCGACACAGAGGTAGCTACAGCCATGGACTACCGTACTGTGTCTGCTGCTAATATAGACTGGATGATAATGAGATGAAATTAATATATATATATATATAATATCACTAGTACTGCAGCCGGACAGGTATATATATTTATTATGTAATGACTGATGACGGACCTGCTGGACACTGTCAGCTCAGCAGCACCGCAGACTGCTACAGTAAGCTACTATAGTAGTATGTATAAAGAAGAAGAAAGAAAAAAAAAAAAAACACGGGTAGGTGGTATACAATTATGGATGGACCAGCGACTGCCGACACAGAGGTAGCTACAGCCGTGGACTACCGTACTGTGTCTGCTGCTAATATAGACTGGATGATAATGAGATGAAATTAATATATATATATATATAATATCACTAGTACTGCAGCCGGACAGGTATATATATTTATTATGTAATGACTGATGACGGACCTGCTGGACACTGTCAGCTCAGCAGCACCGCAGACTGCTACAGTAAGCTACTATAGTAGTATGTATAAAGAAGAAGAAAGAAAAAAAAAAGAAAACACGGGTAGGTGGTATACAATTATGGATGGACCAGCGACTGCCGACACAGAGGTAGCTACAGCCGTGGACTACCGTACTGTGTCTGCTGCTAATATAGACTGGATGATAATGAGATGAAATTTATTTATATATATATATATATATATATATATAATATCACTAGTACTGCAGCCGGACAGGTATATATATTTATTATGTAATGACTGATGACGGACCTGCTGGACACTGTCAGCTCAGCAGCACCGCAGACTGCTACAGTAAGCTACTATAGTAGTATGTATAAAGAAGAAGAAAGAAAAAAAAAAAAAACACGGGTAGGTGGTATACAATTATGGATGGACCAGCGACTGCCGACACAGAGGTAGCTACAGCCGTGGACTACCGTACTGTGTCTGCTGCTAATATAGACTGGATGATAATGAGATGAAATTAATATATATATATATATAATATCACTAGTACTGCAGCCGGACAGGTATATATATTTATTATGTAATGACTGCTGACGGACCTGCTGGACACTGTCAGCTCAGCAGCACCGCAGACTGCTACAGTAAGCTACTATAGTAGTATGTATAAAGAAGAAGAAAGAAAGAAAAAAAACACACGGGTAGGTGGTATACAATATTATATATATTATATACAATTTTATATATATATATATATATATATATATATTAAACTGGTGGTGATTATTAAACTGGTGGTCAGGTCACTGGTCACACTATCAGCAACTTGCAAGTAGTACTCCTAAGCAGACAATCACAATATATATTATACTGGTGGTCAGTGTGGTCACAATGTCAGTGTGGCACTCTGGCAGCAAAATTGTGCACTGTACGTTATATGTAGTACTCCTGAGTCCTGCTCTCAGACTCTAACTGCTCCCCACTGTCAGTGTCTCCCCCACAAGTCAGATATACATTATACAGTCACACTATCTATCTAACTATCACTTCAGCAAGTAGTAGTACTCCTCCTAATGCTCCCCAAAATTACTACTGTGTCTCTCTCTACTCTAGTCTCACTCTCTTCTTCTCTTCTCTATAAACGGAGAGGACGCCAGCCACGTCCTCTCCCTATGAATCTCAATGCACGTGTGAAAATGGCGGCGACGCGCGGCTCCTTATATAGAATCCGAGTCTCGCGATAGAATCCGAGCCTCGCGAGAATCCGACAGCGGGATGATGACGTTCGGGCGCGCTCGGGTTAACCGAGCAAGGCGGGAAGATCTGAGTCGCTAGGACCCGTGTAAAAAAACATGAAGTTCGGGCGGGTTCGGTTTCCGAGGAACCGAACCCGCTCATCTCTAGATGGCACTACTATCTCCTCTAGCCCCCAAGTGCGCTGTCTTGGAGTAATCCTTGACTCCTCCCTCTCCTTCAAACCACACATTCAGCACCTCTCACAAACCTGCCATTTTCATCTAAAAAATATTTCCAGGATCAGACCCTTTCTGACCCAGGATGCTACTAAGATTCTTATCCACTCACTGGTCATCTCCAGACTGGACTACTGTAATCTGCTCCTGACTGGCATTCCTGACAAATACCTCTCTCCACTCCAATCTATCCTCAATGCTGCTGCCCGGCTCATATTCCTCACCAAACGCACTTCGTCCACCTCTCCTCTCTTACTAGACCTTCACTGGCTCCCCTTCCCTTTCAGAATTTATTTCAAGCTTCTCACACTCGCTTACAAAGCCCTCTCTCACTCCTCTCCCATCTACATCGCTGACCTTATCTCCCTTTACACTCCCACCCGTCCTCTTCGCTCTGCTAATGCACGCCGACTCTCCTGCCTACGGATTACTTCCTCCCACTCCTACTAGTGATGAGCACCGGAAATTTTTCGGGTTTTGTGTTTTGGTTTTGGGTTCGGTTCCGCGGCCGTGTTTTGGGTTCGAACGCGTTTTGGCAAAACCTCACCGAATTTTTTTTGTCGGATTCGGGTGTGTTTTGGATTCGGTTTTTTTTTCTTTCAAAAAACCCTAAAAAACAGCTTAAATCATAGAATTTGGGGGTCATTTTGATCCCAAAGTATTTTTAACCTCAATAACCATTATTTCCACTCATTTTCAGTCTATTCTGAACACCTCACAATATTATTTTTAGTCCTAAAATTTGCACCGAGGTCGCTGGATGACTAAGCTCAGCGACCCAAGTGGCCGACACAAACACCTGGCCCATCTAGGAGTGGCACTGCAGTGTCACGCAGGATGGCCCTTCCAAAAAACACTCCCCAAACAGCACATGACGCAAAGAAAAAAAGAGGCGCAATGAGGTAGCTGTGTGAGTAAGATAAGCGACCCAAGTGGCCGACACAAACACCTGGCCCATCTAGGAGTGGCACTGCAGTGTCACGCAGGATGGCCCTTCCAAAAAACACTCCCCAAACAGCACATGACGCAAAGAACAAAAGAGGCGCAATTAGGTAGCTGTGTGAGTAAGATAAGCGACCCAAGTGGCCGACACAAACACCTGGCCCACCTAGGAGTGGCACTGCAGTGTCACGCAGGATGGCCCTTCCAAAAAACACTCCCCAAACAGCACATGACGCAAAGAAAAAAAGAGGAGCAATTAGGTAGCTGTGTGAGTAAGATAAGCGAACCAAGTGGCCGACACAAACACCTGGCCCATCTAGGAGTGGCACTGCAGTGTCACGCAGGATGGCCCTTCCAAAAAACACTCCCCAAACAGCACATGACGCAAAGAAGAAAAAAAAGAGGCGCAATTAGGTAGCTGTGTGAGTAAGATAAGCGACCCAAGTGGCCGACACAAACACCTGGCCCCATCTAGGAGTGGCACTGCAGTGTCACGCAGGATGTCCCTTCCAAAAAAACCCTCCCCAAACAGCACATGACGCAAAGAAAAATGAAAGAATAAAGAGGTGCAAGATGGAATTGTCTTTGGGCCCTCCCACCCACCCTTATGTTGTATAAACAGGACATGCACACTTTAACGAACCCATCATTTCAGTGACAGGGTCTGCCACACGACTGTGACTGAAATGACGGGTTGGTTTGGACCCCCACCAAAAAAGAAGCAATTAATCTCTCCTTGCACAAACTGGCTCTACAGAGGCAAGATGTCCACCTCATCATCATCCTCCGATATATCACCGTGTACATCCCCCTCCTCACAGATTATCAATTCGTCCCCACTGGAATCCACCATCTCAGCTCCCTGTGTACTTTGTGGAGGCAATTGCTGCTGGTGAATGTCTCCACGGAGGAATTGATTATAATTCATTTTAATGAACATCATCTTCTCCACATTTTCTGGATGTAACCTCGTACGCCGATTGCTGACAAGGTGAGCGGCGGCACTAAACACTCTTTCGGAGTACACACTTGTGGGAGGGCAACTTAGGTAGAATAAAGCCAGTTTGTGCAAGGGCCTCCAAATTGCCTCTTTTTCCTGCCAGTATAAGTACGGACTGTCTGACGTGCCTACTTGGATGCGGTCACTCATATAATCCTCCACCATTCTTTCAATGGGGAGAGAATCATATGCAGTGACAGTAGACGACATGTCCGTAATCGTTGTCAGGTCCGTCAGTCCGGACCAGATGTCAGCATCAGCAGTCGCTCCAGACTGCCCTGCATCTCCGCCAGCGGGTGGGCTCGGAATTCTGAGCCTTTTCCTCGCACCCCCAGTTGCGGGAGAATGTGAAGGAGGAGATGTTGACAGGTCGCGTTCCGCTTGACTTGACAATTTTGTCACCAGCAGTTCTTTGAACCCCAGCAGACTTGTGTCTGCCGGAAAGAGAGATCCAAGGTAGGTTTTAAATCTAGGATCGAGCACGGTGGCCAAAATGTAGTGCTCTGATTTCAACAGATTGACCACCCGTGAATCCTTGTTAAACGAATTAAGGGCTCCATCCACAAGTCCCACATGCCTAGCGGAATCGCTCTGTGTTAGCTCCTCCTTCAATGTCTCCAGCTTCTTCTGCAAAAGCCTGATGAGGGGAATGACCTGACTCAGGCTGGCAGTGTCTGAACTGACTTCACGTGTGGCAAGTTCAAAAGGTTGCAGAACCTTGCACAACGTTGAAATCATTCTCCACTGCGCTTGAGACAGGTGCATTCCACCTCCTATATCGTGCTCAGTTGTATAGGCTTGAATGGCCTTTTGCTGCTCCTCCAACCTCTGAAGCATATAGAGGGTTGAATTCCACCTCGTTACCACTTCTTGCTTCAGATGATGGCAGGGCAGGTTCAGGCGTTTTTGGTGGTGCTCCAGTCTTCTGTACGTGGTGCCTGTACGCCGAAAGTGTCCCGCAATTCTTCTGGCAACCGACAGCATCTCTTGCACGCCCCTCTCGTTTT
Source organism: Pseudophryne corroboree (assembly GCF_028390025.1). NCBI lineage: Eukaryota > Metazoa > Chordata > Amphibia > Anura > Myobatrachidae > Pseudophryne > Pseudophryne corroboree. Next base: position 203,551,859 of record NC_086454.1, read on the forward strand.
TTAAATAATTCTGCACCACCAAATTCAAGGTATGTGCAAAACATGGGACGTGCTGGAATTTGCCCAGATTTAATGCACACACAATATTGCTGGCGTTGTCCGATGCCACAAATCCACAGGAGAGTCCAATTGGGGTAAGCCATTCTGCGATGATCTTCCTCAGTTGCCGTAAGAGGTTTTTAGCTGTGTGCGTATTCTGGAAAGCGGTGATACAAAGCGTAGCCTGCCTAGGAAAGAGTTGGCGTTTGCGAGATGCTGCTACTGGTGCCGCCGCTGCTGTTCTTGCGGCGGGAGTCCATACATCTACCCAGTGGGCTGTCACAGTCATATAGTCCTGAGCCTGCCCTGCTCCACTTGTCCACATGTCCGTGGTTAAGTGGACATTGGGTACAACTGCATTTTTTAGGACACTGGTGAGTCTTTTTCTGAGGTCTGTGTACATTTTCGGTATCGCCTGCCTAGAGAAATGGAACCTAGATGGTATTTGGTACCGGGGACACAGTACCTCCAACAAGTCTCTAGTTGACTCTGCAGTAATGATGGATACCGGAGCCACGTTTCTCACCGCCCAGGATGCCAAGGTCTCAGTTATCCGCTTTGCAGCAGGATGACTGCTGTGATATTTCATCTTCCTCGCAAAGGACTGTTGGACAGTCAATTGCTTGGTGGAAGTAGTAAAAGTGGTCTTACGACTTCCCCTCTGGGATGACCATCGACTCCCAGCAGCAACAACAGCAGCGCCAGCAGCAGTAGGCGTTACACGCAAGGATGCATCGGAGGAATCCCAGGCAGGAGAGGACTCGTCAGAATTGCCAGTGACATGGCCTGCAGGACTATTGGTATTCCTGGGGAAGGAGGAAATTGACACTGAGGGAGTTGGTGGGGTGGTTTGCGTGAGCTTGGTTACAAGAGGAAGGGATTTACATGTCAGTGGACTGCTTCCGCTGTCGCCCAAAGTTTTTGTACTTGTCACTGACTTATGATGAATGCGCTGCAGGTGACGTATAAGGGAGGATGTTCCGAGGTGGTTAACGTCCTTACCCCTACTTATTACAGCTTGACAAAGGCAACACACGGCTTGACAAATGTTGTCCGCATTTCTGTTGAAATACTTCCACACCGAAGAGCTGATTTTTTTGGTATTTTCACCAGGCATGTCAATGGCCCTATTCCTCCCACGGACAACAGGTGTCTCCCCGGGTGCCTGACTTAAACAAACCACCTCACCATCAGAATCCTCCTGGTCAATTTCCTCCCCAGCGCCAGCAACACCCATATCCTCCTCATCCTGGTGTACTTCAACACTGACATCTTCAATCTGACTATCAGGAACTGGACTGCGGGTGCTCCTTCCAGCACTTGCAGGGGGCGTGCAAATGGTGGAAGGCGCATGCTCTTCACGTCCAGTGTTGGGAAGGTCAGGCATCGCAAACGACACAATTGGACTCTCCTTGTGGATTTGTGATTTCGAAGAACGCACAGTTCTTTGCTGTGCTTTTGCCAGCTTGAGTCTTTTCATTTTTCTAGCGAGAGGCTGAGTGCTTCCATCCTCATGTGAAGCTGAACCACTAGCCATGAACATAGGCCAGGGCCTCAGCCGTTCCTTGCCACTACGTGTGGTAAATGGCATATTGGCAAGTTTACGCTTCTCCTCCGACAATTTTATTTTAGATTTTTGAGTCCTTTTTTTACTGATATTTGGTGTTTTGGATTTTACATGCTCTGTACTATGACATTGGGCATCGGCCTTGGCAGACGACGTTGCTGGCATTTCATCGTCTCGGCCATGACTAGTGGCAGCAGCTTCAGCACGAGGTGGAAGTCAATCTTGATCTTTCCCTATTTTTGGAACCTCAACATTTTTGTTCTCCATATTTTAATAGGCACAACTAAAAGGCACCTCAGGTAAACAATGGAGATGGATGGATACTAGTATACTTATGGATGGACGAGCGACTGCCGACACAGAGGTAACTACAGCCGTGGACTACCGTACTGCGTCTGCTGCTAATATAGACTGGATGATAATGATATAAAAAATAGATATATATCACTACTGCAGCCGGACAGGTATATATTATATAATGACGGACCTGCTGGACACTGTCAGCACTGCAGACTCCTAAAGTAAGCTACTAGTATCAAGAAGATAGAAAGAAAAAAAACACCACAGGTAGGTGGTATACAATTATGGATGGACGAGCGACTGCTGACACAGAGGTAGCTACAGCCGTGGACTACCGTACTGCGTCTGCTGCTAATATAGACTGGATGATAATGATATAAAAAATATATATATATCACTACTGCAGCCGGACAGGTATATATTATATAATGACGGACCTGCTGGACACTGTCAGCACTGCAGACTCCTAAAGTAAGCTACTAGTATCAAGAAGATAGAAAAAAAAAAAACACCACAGGTAGGTGGTATACAATTATGGATGGACGAGCGACTGCCGACACAGAGGTAGCTACAGCCGTGGACTACCGTACTGCGTCTGCTGCTAATATAGACTGGATGATAATGATATAAAAAATATATATATATCACTACTGCAGCCGGACAGGTATATATTATATAATGACGGACCTGCTGGACACTGTCAGCACTGCAGACTCCTAAAGTAAGCTACTAGTATCAAGAAGATAGAAAAAAAAAAAACAGGTGGGTGGTATACAATTATAGATGGACGATCGACTGCCGAAACAGAGGTAGCTACAGCCGTGGACTACCGTACTGCGTCTGCTGCTAATATAGACTGGATGATAATGATATAAAAAATATATATATATCACTACTGCAGCCGGACAGGTATATATTATATAATGACGGACCTGCTGGACACTGTCAGCAGCACTGCAGACTCCTAAAGTAAGCTACTAGTAGTATCAAGAAGATAGAAAAAAAAAAAAAACACCACAGGTAGGTGGTATACAATTATGGATGGACGAGCGACTGCCGACACAGAGGTAGCTACAGCCGTGGACTACTGTACTGCGTCTGCTGCTAATATAGACTGGATGATAATGATATAAAAAATATATATATATCACTACTGCAGCCGGACAGGTATATATTATAATGACGAACCTGCTGGACACTGTCAGCACTGCAGACTCCTAAAGTAAGCTACTAGTATCAAGAAGATAGAAAAAAAAAAAAACACCACAGGTAGGTGGTATACAATTATGGATGGACGAGCGACTGCCGACACAGAGGTAGCTACAGCCGTGGACTACCGTACTGCGTCTGCTGCTAATATAGACTGGATGATAATGATATAAAAAATATATATATATATCACTACTGCAGCCGGACAGGTATATATTATATAATTAATGACGGACCTGCTGGACACTGTCAGCAGAATGCGTTTATAGAATAAAAACACCACACGAAGAGTGTTTAACTTTTTCAGGCAGTCAATCACAATATACTGGTGGTCAGACAGTGGTCACTGGTCAGTCACACTGGCAGTGGCACTCTGGCAGCAAAAGTGTGCACTGTTAAATAATATGTACTCCTGCTACTGCTCCCCAGTCTCCCCCACAATTAAGCTGTGTGAGCACTGAGCACTTAGCACAGTCAGATATACATAGATGATGCAGCACACTGAGGCTGAGCACAGATATGGTATACTGTTACTGTGTCACTGTGTATCGTTTTTTTTTTCAGGCAGAGAACGGATTATATTAAATAATAATATAATAAAACTGCACTGGTGGTCACTGGTCAGTCACTAGTAAACTCTGCACTCTCTGAGTACTCCTAAGCTCCAGTAAATCAAGTGTCTCACTCTCACTCTCTCTCTTCTAATCTAAATGGAGAGGACGCCAGCCACGTCCTCTCCCTATGAATCTCAATGCACGTGTGAAAATGGCGGCGACGCGCGGCTCCTTATATAGAATCCGAGTCTCGCGATAGAATCCGAGCCTCGCGAGAATCCGACAGCGGGATGATGACGTTCGGGCGCGCTCGGGTTAGCCGAGCAAGGCGGGAAGATCCGAGTCTGCCTCGGATCCGTGTAAAAAGGCTGAAGTTCGGGGGGTTCGGATTCCGAGGAACCGAACCCGCTCATCACTAACTCCTACCTCCAAGATTTTTCACGTGCTGCACCACTTCTCTGGAATTCCCTACCTCTCCCCCTCAGACTCTCCACCTCTCTACAAAACTTCAAATGGGCTCTCAAGACCCACTTCTTCACCAAACCCAGCCAAATCTCATCCTAACCCTCTGTTCTACGCTCTCTATGTACCCCATCTGTGTCACCACTGTCTGTCTACCCCTCCTCTTTAGAATGTAAGCTCTCACGAGCAGGGCCCTCTTCCCTCATGTGCTTATCCTTTCTTACTTTAATAATCTTCAACTGCACTAAATCCATCAGTCTTCTGCCACCTGATACTTATTCCAGTGTCATCTGCTGATGTAACTATCTTTATTTATCCTGTACTTGTCCTATACTGTCATCAACTGTAAGTTGCTGTTTTCTTGTTTGATTATTTGTGTATGTACTCTGTAATTTGGCGCTGCGGAACCCTTGTGGTGCCATATAAATAAAGGATAATAATAATAATAATAATAATATGATCCAGCTGACATTATTTTTAAGATATATATGTTGCCATTACTCATATCATTACAGTATCTAGTTAGGAGAGCGAGTCCACATATGTTTCTTATTACGGTCACGTGTTTTAGCACTTTCACTGGTTTTTTTCTTCATTTTACTTCACATCAATTTTTAGCACATTTTTTAGTTAGCACATTTTACACTTCTTATATATTTCCATGTAAAAACAAATTTATGCGGAGGATTACACAATGCACTTTTGATACACTCTTATTTATCAAACTAATAATTTTATTCACATTACAACGTAGTTAGGTTGTTATTCACCTCATCATCACATTTATCTTTTCACATGCACATGGCAATTTCTCTGTTATTTATCCCCATGTGACAAAAGATTAACAATCATGTTGCATCACGGTTAAGCACATTTTTTATTATTTTTATATTTTATATTTACTTTTATTTTTAGGATTTGATATTATTCACACACTAACGGTGTAGGCATATAGTATATTATTCATCAAATACTCACAATTTAATAGTAATAACCTATATATACTCTTTGAATATTGATTGCCACTCCAAAGAAACTTGTATATTTCAATAATGTAGATTATAGGTATGCATGGTATAGGAGGATTGGTATCGTGGACCCGTAGACATATAAAGATTACCTTAATATTTATGAACAATAAGATACAATTATTTTAGTGACCAGGGACACGTAAAAGGGATGTTTGGTAGTGTAAGTCTATGCCACAGCCATTCGCAATTAATGCTGGCCACGTTAACCCTAACAACTGTGATAAGGAGTATTCAAATTCATAGGTATTTGTATATATATATATTTTTATTTATCTTTTTGAGCAAAGCCCCAAGCACAAGTGGTCCGTTGAGGTATAGTAGCCTACATCTCTTAGAAAATATAATCAACCAGGACATTTTGTCACATTTCCTCTGGACATTCTATATCTGGATCTGGATATTAGTGATGGAACCAGGAGAGGTTACTTTTTAGATTTAATATAAAAAATCTTCAATGTGGGCTGCCTGATCAATGTGGGGATTTACCAAAGGAATGTTATACCTCATGTGCATGTATTGCAATGCATTACACAAATGGGATATGAAATGACAGTATACTGAAGTAACCCCATAACACACACTTTGGGGTCATTAATGCCTCACTTGGCCCTATAGTATAATGCAATCAAGGATAGCTTGAACACGGTCCGGAACATCACCTGGGAATTGTGGACTAAGATTAGATACAATGACCATGTGATCACAGAACCATATGTGATTGGTTCATTCATATGAATAAATATCTTGTCAGGAGTGACAGTCGGGTTAAGCCTCGACAAAGCTATACGCGAAATGCGCGCATCGGCATCTCTCTCCGCTCTTATACTCTTGCAATAACTACCTTATCTGTTATTTTCATGTATATTTGGGGGTTGGACTGCTGCACGGCAAACGGGAATGCCTGTTAATCGGACAAATGCTGATTCATTAGGTGCTGTTGTAGCTTGTTCACCCTCACAGTCTCTAGTGTCTGAAATATTTTCTCTCTAGTATATACATAGAAGGTCTGATATTTTGCTACACGGCAAGCACGGGAATGCCCGACAAGTGGACGTATGCTGATTGAATATGTGCCGTTGTAGCATATCTACCTTTGTGTTCCACAGCCCTAAATGTCTTTAAAAATACCTATCATACTGTGTGTTCACTATAGCAAGTAACACCAATTCACGGCTAATAGAGGAAGTACCTGATAGTTAGACCAATGCTGATTTAACATATGCCGTTACAGCACATTTATTTTGACAATATAGCTAGAAGTGCCTCCAACATTATTTGTTTAATGTGGGTTCTAACTTTTGGGGGCTGGACTGCTGCACGGCAAAACGGGAATACCCGTTAATCGGACAAATGCTGATTTATTAGGTGCCGATGCAGTTCGTTCACCCTCACAGTCTTCCATGTTTTAAGTAGAGATGAGCGCCTGAAATTTTTCGGGTTTTGTGTTTTGGTTTTGGGTTCGGTTCCGCGGCCGTGTTTTGGGTTCGAACGCGTTTTGGCAAAACCTCACCGAATTATTTTTGTCGGATTCGGGTGTGTTTTGGATTCGGGTGTTTTTTTCCAAAAACACTAAAAAACAGCTTAAATCATAGAATTTGGGGGTCATTTTGATCCCAAAGTATTATTAACCTCAAAAACCATAATTTACACTCATTTTCAGTCTATTCTGAATACCTCACACCTCACAATATTATTTTTAGTCCTAAAATTTGCACCGAGGTCGCTGTGTGAGTAAGATAAGCGACCCTAGTGGCCGACACAAACACCGGGCCCATCTAGGAGTGGCACTGCAGTGTCACGCAGGATGTCCCTTCCAAAAAACCCTCCCCAAACAGCACATGACGCAAAGAAAAAAAGAGGCGCAATGAGGTAGCTGTGTGAGTAAGATTAGCGACCCTAGTGGCCGACACAAACACCGGGCCCATCTAGGAGTGGCATTTTTGTTCTCCATATTTTAATAGGCACAACTAAAAGGCACCTCAGGTAAACAATGGAGATGGATGGATTGGATACTAGTATACAATTATGGACGGGCTGCCGAGTGCCGACACAGAGGTAGCCACAGCCGTGAACTACCGCACTGTACTGTGTCTGCTGCTAATATATAGACTGGTTGATAAAGAGATAGTATACTCGTAACTAGTATGTATGTATAAAGAAAGAAAAAAAAACCACGGTTAGGTGGTATATACAATTATGGACGGGCTGCCGAGTGCCGACACAGAGGTAGCCACAGCCGTGAACTACCGCACTGTACTGTGTCTGCTGCTAATATATAGACTGGTTGATAAAGAGATAGTATACTCGTAACTAGTATGTATGTATAAAGAAAGAAAAAAAAACCACGGTTAGGTCACTGGTATATACAATTATGGACGGGCTGCCGAGTGCCGACACAGAGGTAGCCACAGCCGTGAACTACCGCACTGTACTGTGTCTGCTGCTAATATATAGACTGGTTGATAAAGAGATAGTATACTCGTAACTAGTATGTATGTATAAAGAAAGAAAAAAAAACCACGGTTAGGTCACTGGTATATACAATTATGGACGGGCTGCCGAGTGCCGACACAGAGGTAGCCACAGCCGTGAACTACCGCACTGTACTGTGTCTGCTGCTAATATATAGACTGGTTGATAAAGAGATAGTATACTCGTAACTAGTATGTATGTATAAAGAAAGAAAAAAAAACCACGGTTAGGTGGTATATACAATTATGGACGGGCTGCCGAGTGCCGACACAGAGGTAGCCACAGCCGTGAACTACCGCACTGTACTGTGTCTGCTGCTAATATATAGACTGGTTGATAAAGAGATAGTATACTCGTAACTAGTATGTATGTATAAAGAAAGAAAAAAAAACCACGGTTAGGTCACTGGTATATACAATTATGGACGGGCTGCCGAGTGCCGACACAGAGGTAGCCACAGCCGTGAACTACCGCACTGTACACTGGTTGATAAAGAGATAGTAGTATACTCGTAACAACTAGTATGACTGACTATGACGGTATAAAGAATGAAAAAAAAACCACGGTTAGGTGGTATATATTATAATACAATTATGGATGGACGGACTGCCTGCCGAGTGCCGACACAGAGGTAGCCACAGCCGTGAACTACCGCACTGTACACTGGTTGATAAAGAGATAGTAGTATACTCGTAACAACTAGTATGACTGACTATGACGGTATAAAGAATGAAAAAAAAACCACGGTTAGGTGGTATATATTATAATACAATTATGGATGGACGGACTGCCTGCCGACTGCCGACACAGAGGTAGCCACAGCCGTGAACTACCGCACTGTACACTGGTTGATAAAGAGATAGTAGTATACTCGTAACAACTAGTATGACACTATGACGGTATAAAGAATGAAAAAAAAACCACGGTTAGGTGGTATATATTATAATACAATTATGGATGGACGGACTGCCTGCCGACTGCCGACACAGAGGTAGCCACAGCCGTGAACTACCGCACTGTACACTGGTTGATAAAGAGATAGTAGTATACTCGTAACAACTAGTATGACACTATGACGGTATAAAGAATGAAAAAAAAACCACGGTTAGGTGGTATATATTATAATAATACAATTATGGATGGACGGACTGCCTGCCGACTGCCGACACAGAGGTAGCCACAGCCGTGAACTACCGCACTGTACACTGGTTGATAAAGAGATAGTAGTATACTCGTAACAACTAGTATGACTATGACGACGGTATAAAGAAAGAAAAAAAAATACCACGGTTAGGTGGTATATAATTATACAATTATGGATGGACGGACTGCCTGCCGAGTGCCGACTGCCGACACAGAGGTAGCCACAGCCGTGAACTACCGCACTGTACTGTGTCTGCTGCTAATATAGACTGGTTGATAAAGAGATAGTATACAACAATATACTACTATACTGGTGGTCAGGCACTGGTCACCACTAGTCACACTGGCAGTGGCACTCCTGCAGCAAAAGTGTGCACTGTTTAATTTTAAATTAATATAATATTATGTACTCCTGGCTCCTGCTATAACAACCTGCAGTGCTCCCCAGTCTCCCCCACAATTATTATAAGCTTTTATACATTGATGTGCAGCACACTGGGCTGAGCTGAGTGCACACAGACTGAGTCACACTGTGTGACTGCTGTGTATCGTTTTTTTCAGGCAGAGAACGGATATAGCAGAGAACGGATATATTAAATAAAAGTTAACTTAACAACAACTGCACTGGTCACTGTGGTAAACTCTGTCTGCACAATCTCTCTCTCTCTCTCTCTCTTCTAATCTATTCTAATGGAGAGGACGCCAGCCACGTCCTCTCCCTATCAATCTCAATGCACGTGTGAAAATGGCGGCGACGCGCGGCTCCTTATATAGAATCCGAGTCTCGCGAGAATCCGACAGCGTCATGATGACGTTCGGGCGCGCTCGGGTTAACCGAGCAAGGCGGGAAGATCCGAGTCGCTCGGACCCGTGAAAAAAAAAGTGAAGTTCGTGCGGGTTCGGATTCAAAGAAACCGAACCCGCTCATCTCTAGTTTTAAGTATCATCTGCACAGTATGTACACATAGGGGCCCTCATTCCGAGTTGATCGGTCGCAAGGCGAATTTAGCAGAGTTACACACGCTAAGCCGCCGCCTACTGGGAGTGAATCTTAGCTTCTTAAAATTGCGACCGATGTATTCGCAATAATGCGATTACTAACTACTTAGCAGTTTCTGAGTAGCTCCAGACTTACTCTGCCTGTGCGATCATTTCAGTGCTTGTCGTTCCTGGTTGACGTCACAAACACACCCAGCGTTCGCCCAGGCACTCCCACCGTTTCCCCGGCCACTCCTGCGTTTTTTCCGGAAACGGTAGCGTTTTCAGCCACACGCCCCTGAAACGCCGTGTTTCCGCCCAGTAACACCCATTTCCTGTCAATCACATTACGATCGCCGGAGCGAAGAAAAAGCCGTGAGTAAAAATACTATCTTCATAGTAAAGTTACTTGGCGCAGTCGCAGTGCGAACATTGCGCATGCGTACTAAGCGGATTTTCACTGCGATGCGATGAAAAATACCGAGCGAACAACTCGGAATGAGGGCCAGGGTTCTATACTTTGCCATACGATATATTGGAAATGCCCGACAAGCATATAAATGCTGACTGAATGTATGCTGTGGCAGCATATCTATTTTTACATTCTACAGCCATCAATGCCCTCAAAATGAGTTAGTAATTTATGTATTCACGTCAGCAAGTGATATCACTATACTACTAATAGAGGGAGTACTTGATAACCTGACTAAGGCTGATTCAACATATGCTGTAATTAGTACAATTAACTTTACAATTTACAGCTACAAGTGCCTCCAGAATCATCTATTTAATTTACTGTTGTAAATCACAGCCTAAGGGGCCCTTTATTCTATCTATTAATTTGTGTTCAGGGGGGGCTGACGCACTGAGGGTATTTCATTTGATGGCAAATTAGCGGCTTTTAAAGGAGCTGCACAATAAGCCTATTTATATATATTATTCCCTCTACTGACAATTGTGCCCAGCCCTAATAACTCAGGATATTATTTTACCTAAGTTTATTAGTGAATCACAGTGGATATACTGCCTTGATATGCAGCAAGTTTGACATATGATTACACCATATTTTTAATGCTAGGCACATTAGATATCGCTTAAGAATTATGAACAATACATGTTATGGAATAGGGATTATCCCATTCATAGGTATGAATGAATGTGCCAATTCTTGCTTGCATATTTAACATCATTATATAGGCTAAACTAACCCCATCCAGACATAACCATTTTTCTGTAATGGTGGGGCAGTGGCAGCAATTGCTGTGAACAGGGCCGGCTCCAGGCCTACTAGCACCCTGTGCGAGAAAATGTAAAAGCGCCCCCTAACCCCTATGCGCGCGCCGAAGGCGCGCGCGCTTCGGGAAAAGTGGGCGTGGCCTCCTGGGAAAGTGGGTGTGGCCTCGTAACTTCATATTATTAAACTATAAATAAATATATTTTTTCACACCCCCTCTATGCACACAATTAGCAGCCTTATGCAGAACAGCCACAGTAGTGTTCCTTACACACAATGTCTCCAGTGTAGTGCCAGCTACACATGACATGCCCCGCAGCAGTGCCAGCAACACATGACATGCCCCGCAGCAGTGCCAGCTACACATGACATGCCCCGCAGCAGTGCCAGCTACACATGACATGCCCCGCAGCAGTGCCAGCTACACATGACATGCCCCTCAACAGTGCCAGCTACACACAATAGACCCCCAGCAGTGCCAGCTACACATGATAGTGTTCACGTTTTAGGGCAGGGTGCTGATCACAAGGAGGGCACATTTTTAAGTAAGGAGGGCAAAATGATGTACATACTGTAATGCTTGGTGCTCCTCCACCCACATGCTGAAGCAGGGACAGTGCGCGCCGAAGGCGCGCAGCAAAAATTTAGGGCCGTTGCTTCGTGGGGAAGGTGCATGACCACAGAGTAGTGGCAATTCGCATTACACCACATAGTAGTGCAGCTAATACACATTGCACCAGGTAGAACCTCCTATACACTTTGCGCCAGGCAGAGCACGTTAGACACTTTGCGCCAGGCAGAGCACGATAGACACTTTGCGCCAGGCAGAGCACGATAGACACTTTGCGCCAGGCAGCGCACGATAGACACTTTGCGCCAGGCAGCGCACGATAGACACATTGCCTAGCCACAGACGCCTAGTAGATACACTACATGATATGCCCCCCAGCAGTGCCAGCTACACGTGACATGCCCCCCAGCAATGCCAGCTACACGTGACATACCCCCCAGCAGTGCCAGCTACACGTGACATGCCCCCCAGTAGTGCCAGATACATAAATGGCCACACAGTGCAGATATGCCCCCAGTGCCAGATACATAAATGCCCCCACAATGCCAGATACATAAATGACCACACAATGCCAGATACATAAGTGCCCCCACAGTGCCAGATGCATCAATGACCCCACAGTGCCAGATACATAACTGCCAGATACATAAATGCCCCCAGTGCCACAAAACATAAATGCCCCCACAGTGCCAGATAAATAAATGCCCGCCGTGCCACAAAACATAAAAGCCCCCACAGTGCAGATATGCCCTCACAGTGCCAGATACATAAATGCCCCCAGTGCCAGAAACATAAATGCCCCCACAGTGCAGATATGCCCCCACAGTGCCAGAAAAATAATGCCCCCACAGTGCAGATATGCCCCCACAGTGCCAGAAAAATAATGCCCCCACAGTGCAGATATGCCCCCACAGTGCCAGAAAAATAATGCCCCCACAGTGCAGATATGCCCCCACAGTGCCAGAAAAATAATGCCCACAGTGCAGATATGCTCCCACAGTGCCAGAAAAATAATGCCCCCACAGTGCCAGAAAAATAATGCCCCCACAGTGCAGATATGCCCCCACAGTGCCAGAAAAATAATGCCCCCACAGTGCCAGAAACATAATGCCCCCACAGTGCAGATATGCCCCCACAGTGCCAGAAAAATAATGCCCCCACAGTGCAGATATGCCCCCACAGTGCCAGAAAAACAATGCCCCCACAGTGCCAGAAAAATAATGCCCCCACAGTGCAGATATGCCCCCACAGTGCCAGAAAAATAATGCCCCCACAGTGCCAGAAAAATAAACGGCCCCACACAGTGCCAGACAGATTTTAACTTACCTGTCTGTCACTGACACTGCGGTGCTGCTGGGAGCCGGGAATACTGCTGTGGGCGGGCCGCGGACGGAGGAACAAAACTGTGTGCGCGCTATGCACGCTGCGCGGCGCCGGCGTCCAACGTCAGACGCCGGCGCCGCACAGCGCGCTGCATAGCGCGCACACAAGCGGCCGGGAGTCGGACACACAGAGGCTGGCTCCAGGCAGGAAAATGGCGGCCGCAGCGTGCGGCGCCCTGTAAGAGTGGCGCCCCGCGCGGCCGCTCTAGTCGAACATGCCTGGAGCCGGCCCTGGCTGTGAATGCAGTGTTTATGAAATATAGTGACACACTTGGAATACATTTATTTTGTAACAAAGTTGGTTCTTAAATATCCTATGAATAAAGTGATATACGCCTAATGAGCTATCACACCAGTTTCATTGATTAATATGCTCTATTTGATTTCATATTGCTGTTGATACAGCTGTGTAGATACTGGGAGTGAATACCCAGGCGAAATAGAACAGTAAATTCAGGGCACACAAATTTGTATAAATACTATATTGTTTATTTCAAACTCCAAATATATTTTCTTGACACACAAGGGCTGTGGATGGTAGAATATTTGACTCATACAAAGAATTCATAACTAATACTTACACCATAGAGGACACTGGGAGCCGGAAGTTTTCAGTAGCCGCCAATTGTGGGTTTACCAAGTAGTACAGAATTGATCTATTCATATGTACACATAACAGATTTATTCGTCAATTGATTAGTATCTCAATTAATTTTCATTGGTAGTCTTTGCATTCATCGGAGTGGATACATTTTAAATCTTATCACTTTTCTATCTTAGAGCACTTGATTCTTCTGAATTCTATATGTAATTTTAACCATATATTTCGCCATGCTGACCTATTCACGGCCTTTTAATGTGATAATAAAAGTTATATTTTAATTTATTCTTTGTGCACCTTACTAGTACAACCCCATTCTCTTTCCTCTATATTATGTGCAGCATCCACACCTGCCTGTAGAAAATGGAGAAAATGTCCCAACTGAAACTCTTCTGTAGGAGCCTTCTTGGATTCACACCAAGACACATATTTCCTCCAAATACCGTGGTAATGTTTAGACGTTACTCCCTTCCTGGCCTGAATAAGAGTGGGGATGACTTCTTTGGGAATACCCTTTCGGGCTAGGATCCGGCGCTCAACAGCCATGCTGTCAAACGTATCTACGGTAAGTCTTGATACACACACGGCCCCTGCTGCAGCAGGTACTCGCGAAGAGGAAGAGGCCGAGGATCTTCTATTAGCACCTCCTGAAGATCTGGATACCAAGCCCTCCTTGGCTAGTCTGGGACAATGAGAATCGCACGAACCCTTGTACTTCTGATGATTTTGAGAACTTTTGGAATTAGTGGAAGTGGAGGGAAGACATACACCGACTGAAACACCCACTGGGTCACTAGAGCATCCACTGCTATTGCTTGAGGGTCTCTCGACCTGGAACAATATCTCCGAAGCTTCCTGTTGAGATGAGATGCCATCATGTCTACTTGAGGAATTCCCCAAAGACTTGTCACCTCTGCGGAGACTTCTTGGTGGAGGCCCCACTCTCCTGGATGGAGATCGTGTCTGCTGAGGAAGTCTGCTTCCCAGTTGTCCACTCCCGGAATGAAAATTGCTGACAGAGCACTTGCATGTCTTTCTGCCCAGAGGAGGATCTTTGTCACCTCTGCCATTGCCGCTCTGCTTTTCGTTCCGCACTGGCGGTTTATGTACGCGACTGCTGTTACATTGTCCAAATGGATCTGTACGGATTGATCTTGAAGAAGATGTCCCGCTTGTAGAAGGCCGTTGTGAATGGCTCTCAATTCCAGAACATTTATGTGAAGACAGGTTTCCAGACTTGACCATTTTCCTTGGAAGCTTTTTCCCTGCGTGACTGCTCCCCAGCCTCAGAGACTTGCATCCGTGGTTACTAGGACCCAGTTCTGAATCCCGAACCTGCGTCCCTCTAGGCGGTGAGAACTGTGTATTATCGCCTGGTGCATGTGTAGGTGGGATCCAGACCATTTTTCCAACAGGTCCCACTGGAATACTCTGGCATGGAATCGGACAAACTGTATGGCCTTGTAGGCCGCTACCATCTTTCCCAACAACCGAATGCATTAATGTATCGACACTCTTGTTGGTTTCAAAATCCTGTACTGTGAATCTCAGATAAGCTTGGTGAGGAGGATAAATGGGAACATGCAAGCAAGCATCTTTTATGTCTACCGACACCATGACGTCCCCTTCCTCCAGATTGGAAATCACTGCTCTCAGAGATTCCATCTTGAACTTGAACCTTTTTAGGTAGAGATTTAGATTCTTCAGGTTTAAAATTGGTCTGACCGAGCCGTCCGGCTTCGGAACTACGAAGAGGCTTGAATAAAAACCTTCTCCTTGCTGTGACAAGGGTACCAGGACTATGACTTGATCCTGACATAATTTTTGAATTGCAGCTGTTACTAATTCTCTGTCTGGAAGAGAAGCTGGCAAGGGTGATTTGAAAAATCGGCATGCGGGAACATCTTGAAACTCCAGTTTGTATCCCAGGGACACTATTTGTAAGACCCATGGGTCCAGACCAGATTGAAGCCAGATCTGACTGAAAAGTTTCAGACGCGCTCCCACCCGAGGGGACTCCTGTGAGGGAGCCCCAGTGTCATGCTGCAGATTTGGCAGAAGCAGAGGTTGATTTCTGCTCCTGCGATCCTGGATACGCTGCGGATTTCTTTCCTCTTCCCCTCCCTGTTCCTGCAAAGAAAGGCGAGCCCTTGGCCTTTTTGTAATTGTTGGGCCGAAAGGACTGCATCTGAGAGTGATGTGTCTTTTTCGCTGGTGCAGGAGCATAAGGCAAGAATGTCGACTTACCTGTGGTAGCCGCAGAGACCAACGCATCCAGCCCATCTCCAAACAAGGCCTCACCTTTGTACGGGAGAGCCTCCATATTTCTTTTGGAATCTGCGTCAGCATTCCACTGGCGAATCAACAACGCCCTCCGAGCTGAGACTGCCACGGTAGCGGCTTTTGAACCCAAGAGTCCAATATCTTTCATGGCTTCTAGTATGTATGTAGCAGCGTCTTTTATATGACCTAACATTAGGAGTATCTCGTCTCTATCTAACGTGTCAATTTCAGATGAGTTATCTGACCATTTTTCGATAGCCCTACTCACCCACGCGCAAGCAATGGTGGGCCTGAGCAGCGCACCATTGGCCACATAAATAGATTTTAACGTAGTCTCCATCTTGCGGTCCGCCAGCTCTTTTAGTGAATCCGTCCCAGGTGCAGGGAGAATCACATTTTTAGTTAACCGTGACAGGACACTGTCCAAAACGGGGGGTGACTCCCATCTTTTCCTGTCCTCTGCTGGGAAAGGATAAGCAACCTGAATCTTTTTGGGAATCTGAAATTTCTTTTCAGGGTTTGCCCAAACTCCCTCAGATATAGTAATTAGCTCGTGAGAAGGGGGAAAAGTCACATTTATTTTCTTTTCCTTATATAAATAAGCCTTCTCCTGAGGTACAGGAGAGGCTTCCGTAACTTCCAAGACCTCCCTTATAGCAACAATCATGTATTGAATGCTTTTCGCCAATTTAGGATCTACTCCCCTGAAATCATTATCGTCGACACAGGGATCTGAGTCCGTGTCGGTATCAGTTTGTACAATATGAGCAAAAGGTCTTTTGTGTGACGCCCGTGGATGACAAGGCAGAACTAGGAAAAATCAAATCTTCCACTGATCTTCTCCAGCTTTCTGCATGAGACTCAGACTTATCCAATCTCTTACTGATATGATTCACACTATAACGGAATTCTTTCACCCATTCAGGCTCGTGGTCTGTTGGCAGTGCCACCACATTACAACTCTGTGTCCCTAAAATGGCTCCCTCAGGGGAAGAACTCCCTGCCTCAGACATGTCACACTCGTGCACAACCACTCCACAGACACTCCGGGACTTATAGGGGACAGACCCACAGTAAAATCTGTCAGAAGGACACAGATAGGATTTGCCAATTCACAACCCAGTGCCAGCAACCAAATGTCTGTGAAACACAAAATGCCCCCAGACCTGCAGTGCTTTTATAATGATATTATCACACTATATATATATCACCAAATTTCACTATGCCCCCCTTGTTTGTCACCCTCATACTTGTACTCAGCAGTGGAGGAGGACCAGCATTGTCTCTGCAGCCTGAGGACAGAGAAAATGGTGTTGAGCAGTGTGCTGGCTGACTGAGAAGGAAGCCCCTCCCCCATAATGGCGCGTTTCTCCTCAGCTTCTTTGATACAGATATTTATACTGGTGGAGGTAGGACTGTGCCTCAGCAACTTATGTCCCTTATTCTAGCCAGTTTGGTAGGTTATATGCTGCCCAGGGTGTCCCCCCCCCCCCCCCTGCACCCTGCAGTGCCTGTGTATGTGTGGGCAGCATGGCGCGCTGTGCTCCCGCCAGCCGCGCGGTGCCTTTAGCCGTCAGTTTGATTGAAGATTCTTTCTTCTAACACTTACCTGTCTTCTGACTTCTGGCTCTGCAAGGGGGGTGACAGCGGGCTGTGGGAGTGAGCACATAGCCGCCGCTAGCGTTCAGTTCCCCTCAGGAGCTAATGGTGTCCTGTCAGCCAGAAGCAGAGCCATTAAACTATTCAGGAAGTTGGTTCCTACTTCTGCCCCCTCAGTCCCATGAAGCAGGGAGACTGTTGCCAGCAGTTCTCCCTGAAAATAAAAAACCTAACATAAGTCTTTTCAGAGAAACTCAGTAGAGCTCCCCTGGAGTGCATCCAGTCTGCCTGGGCACATTTTCTAAACAGAGGTCTGGAGGAGGGGCATAGAGGGAGGAGCCAGTTCACACCCTTGAAAAGTCTTAAAGTGCCCATGGCGCCTGCGAAACCATCTATACCCCATGGTAGTGAAGTGGACCCCAGCATCTTCTAGTACGTATGAGAAAAATAATTAGAGGCCTTACTGTTGGCAGAATTTGTAAGGGATATTATTGTGTGTAGAGCATAAAATGGTGTTAGGGGCATAATTGTATGTGGCATAATGTGTAATGGGCATTACAGTGTATGTCGTAATGTGTGGTGTGGGCATTACAGTGTGTGGAATAATGTGGAATGGGCATTACGGTGTGTGGTATAATGTGTAAAGGGCATTACAATAAGTAGCAGAAATTACAAATAATGTAAAGAGCATGAATCACTTTTTTCCCCTGTGTTGAATAGGGGGCTCTACCTGGCGTAATGTGTATAAGGGGTACTACTGTGTGGTGTAATATGACTATTGGACACCACTGTGCGATGTAATGTGAATTGGTACTATTCTGTGGTCACGCCCCTTCCCCTTGAAGCCATGCCCCTATTTTTGCGCGCACTATCCCTTTCCTTTTTCCATACCCCCACTTCAAAATGTCCACTTCAACCACTGTCATACATACATATACACACACGCAGGCATATACAAATAAACACACAGTATACACAGTCAAATACATATACATAAACACAAACATTCACACAATCCTTCTGGAACTCCTCTGACTCTCAAATTATTGTGACGCCCTCTATTGTCAAAATTATTTAGGCTCATTTGCATATCAATAAGCAAACTGACCTGATGGTTAAGTGTTCTATTGACGTCACTCATCTTGGCATCCACTGAGTATTTATGATCTTCAAGTGCAACCACCCGATTACCAATATGGTTAAGGTCAGTTTGAATGGTGTCCAGACGTCCTGTATTCTCTGTTCCAGCAGCTGCATGTCTTGTTGCAG
This sequence comes from Pseudophryne corroboree, assembly GCF_028390025.1. Taxonomy (NCBI): domain Eukaryota; kingdom Metazoa; phylum Chordata; class Amphibia; order Anura; family Myobatrachidae; genus Pseudophryne; species Pseudophryne corroboree. The sequence continues at coordinate 203,570,553 of NC_086454.1, forward strand.
TTCTTGTCTAGTATGAATAGAACACAGGTGGGTTATTATCTCTGCATGCTCCGAACCCCCCCCCCTTCCCGCCCCCCACTTGAGATTGAATTTGTGGTAAGTAGAGATGAGCGGGTTCGGTTCCTCGGGATCCGAAACCCCCCCCCCTTCCACCAGAACTTCACCTATTTTACACGGTTCCGAGGCAGCCTCGGATCTTCCCGCCTTGCTCAGTTAACCAGAACGCGCCCGACCGTCATCATCCCGCTGTCGGATTCTCGCGAGATTCGTATTCTATATAAGGAGCCGCGCATCGTCTCCATTTTCACTCGTGCTTTGGAGATTGAACGGAGAGGACGTGGCTGCGTTCTCTGCCTGAAAAGCTCTGTAATCTGTGCTCAGTGTGCTGAAAATATCTGTGCTCAGTGTGCTGCAAATAATCTGTGCTCAGTGTGCTGAAAATATCTACGTTCTCTGCCTGAAAACGCTCCATATCTGTGCTCAGTGTGCTGCAAATATCTGATCAGTGTGCTGCATTGTGGAGACTGGGGACCACCAGTATATAATATATACTTTTCTATAGCTTCTATACTGCTTGTCAAGACACATGGTCACAGTTACACCGCTCTGTACTGATATATACAATAATATATATAATTTTCTATAGCCTCTATACTGCTTGTCAGGACACATGGTCACAGTTACACTGCTCTGTACTGATATATACAGTAATATATATATACTTTTCCATAGCTTCTATACTGCTTGTCAGGACATGTGTCACAGTTACACCGCTCTGTACTGATATACAGTAATATATATACTTTTCTATAGCTTCTATACTGCTTGTCAGGACACATGGTCACAGTTACACCGCTCTGTACTGATATATACAATAATATATATACTTTTCTATAGCCTCTATACTGCTTGTCAGGACACATGGTCACAGTTACACTGCTCTGTACTGATATATACAATAATTTAAATACTTTTCTATAGCTTCTATACTGGTTGTCAGGATACACATGTGTCACAGTTACACCGCTCTGTACTGATATACCGTAATATATATACTTTTCTATAGCTTCTATACTGCTTGTCAGGACACATGGGTCACAGTTACACAGCTCTGTACTGATATATACAATAATATATATACTTTTCTATAGCTTCTATACTGCTTGTCAGGATACATGGTCGCAGTTACACTGCTCTGTACTGATATATACAGTAATATATATACTTTTCTATAGCTTCTATACCGCTTGTCAGGACACGTGTCACAGTTACACTGCTCTGTACTGATATACAGTAATATATATACTTTTCTATAGCTTCTATACTGCTTGTCAGGACACATGTGTCACAGTTACACCGCTCTGTACTGATATATACAATAATATATATACTATTCTATAGCTTCTATACTGCTTGTCAGGACACATGTGTCACAGTTACACCGCTCTGTACTGATATATATACAATAATATATATACTTTTCTATAGCTTCTATACTGCTTGTCAGGACAGATGGGTCACAGTTACACCGCTCTGTACTAATATATACAATAATATATATACTTTTCTATAGCTTCTATACTGCTTGTCAGGACACATGTGTCACAGTTACACCGCTCTGTACTGATATATGTAATATACAATAATATACAGGTTGAGTATCCCTTATCCAAAATGCTTGGGACCAGAGGTATTTTGGATATCGGATTTTTCCGTATTTTGGAATAATTGCATACCATAATGAGATATCATGGTGATGGGACCTAAATCTAAGCACAGAATGCCTTTATGTTACATATACACCTTATACACACAGCCGGGAGGTAATTTTAGCCAATATTTTTTGTAACTTTGTGCATTGAACAAAGTGTATCTACATTCACACAATTCATTTATGTATCATATACAGCTAATACACACAGCCTGAAGGTCATTTAATACAATATTTTTAATAACTTTGTGTATTAAACAAAATTTGTATACATTGAGCCATCAAAAAACAAAGGTTTCACTATCTCACTCTCACGCAAAAAAAAGTCAGTTTTTCGGAAAGATTCCTTATTTTGGAATATTTGGATATGGGATACTCAACCTGTATATACTTTTATATAGCTTCTATACTGCTTGTCAGGACACATGTGTCACAGTTACACCGCCCTATACGGATATATATACAATAATATATATACTTTTCTATAGCTTCTATACTGCTTATCAGGACACATGTGTCACAGTTACACCCCTCTGTACTGATATATATACAATAATATATATACTTTTCTATAGCTTCTATACTGCTTGTCATGACACATGTGTCACAGTTACACTGCTCTGTACTGATATATATACAATAATATATACACTTTTCTATAGCTTCTAGTATTACAGTGCAGCATTTTGGTGACCAACAGTATACATATTTAGTACAGTACAGTAGGCCATTGCTATTGATATATTACTGGCATATAATTCCACACATTAAAAAATGGAGAACAAAAATGTGGAGGGTAAAATAGGGAAAGATCAAGATCCACTTCCACCTCGTGCTGAAGCTGCTGCCACTAGTCACGGCTGAGACGATGAAATGCCATCAACGTCGTCTGCCAAGGCCGATGCCCAATGTCATAGTAGAGAGCATGTAAAATCCAAAAAACAAAAGTTCAGTAAAATGACCCAAAAATCAAAAATAAAAGCGTCTGATGAGAAGCGGAAACTTGCCAATATGCCATTTACGACACGGAGTGGCAAAGAACGGCTGAGGCCCTGTCCTATGTTCATGGCTAGTGGTTCAGCTTCACATGAGGATGGAAGCACTCATCCTCCCGCTATAAAAATGAAAAGACTTAAGCTGGCAAAAGCACAGCAAAGAACTGTACGTTCTTCTAAATCACAAATCCCCAAGGAGAGTCCAATTGTGTCGGTTGCGATGCCTGACCTTCCCAACACTGGATGGGAAGAGGTGGCGCCTTCCACCATTTGCACGCCCCCTGCAAGTGCTGGAAGGAGCACCCGCAGTCCAGTTCCTGATATTCAAATTGAAGATGTCACTGTTGAAGTACACCAGGATGAGGATATGGGTGTTGCTGGCGCTGAGGAGGAAATTGACAAGGAGGATTCTGATGGTGAGGTGGTTTGTTTAAGTCAGGCACCCGGGGAGACACCTGTTGTCCATGGGACGAATATGGCCATTGACATGCCTGGTCAAATTACAAAAAAAATCACCTCTTCGGTATGGAATTATTTCAACAGAAATGCGGACAACAGGTGTCAAGCCGTGTGTTGCCTTTGTCAAGCTGTAATAAGTAGGGGTAAGGACGTTAACCACCTAGGAACATCCTCCCTTATATGTCACCTGGAGCGCATTCATCAGAAGTCATTGACAAGTTCAAAAACTTTGGGTGACAGCAGAAGCAGTCCACTGACCACTAAATCCCTTCCTCTTGTACCCAAGCTCCTGCAAACCACACCACCAACTCCCTCAGTGTCAATTTCCTCCTTAGACAGGAACGCCAATAGTCCTGCAGGCCATGTCACTGGCAAGTCTGACGAGTCCTCTCCTAACTGGGATTCCTCCGATGGATCCTTGAGTGTAATGCCTACTGCTGCTGGCGCTGCTGTTGTTGCTGCTGGGCGTCGATCGTCATCCCAGAGGGGAAGTCGGAAGAGCACTTGTACTACTTTCAGTAAGCAATTGACTGTCCAGCAGTCCTTTGCGAGGAAGATGAAATATCACAGCAGTCATCCGGCTGCAAAGTGGATAACTCTGGTCTTGGCAGCTGCGGTGGTGTTAAACGTGTGTCCGGTATCCACTGTTGATTCACAGGGAATTAGAGAATTGCTTGAGGTACTGTGTCCCCGGTACCAAATATCATCTAGGTTCCATTTCTCTAGGCAGGCGATACCGAGAATGTACACAGACGTCAGAAACAGAGTCACCAGTGTCCTAAAAAATGCAGTTGTACCCAATGTCCACTTAACCACGGACATGTGGACAAGTGGAGCAGGGCAGACTCAGGACTATATGACTGCGACAGCCCACTGGGTAGATGTATTGCCTCCCGCAGCAAGAAAAGCAGTGGCGGCACCAGCAGCAGCATCTCGCAAATGCCAACTCGTTCCTAGGCAGGCTACGCTTTGTATCACCGCTTTCCATAAGAGGCACACAGCTGACAACCTCTTACGGAAACTGAGGAACATCATCGCAGAATGGCTTACCCCAATTGGACTCTCCTGGGGATTTGTGACTTCGGACAACGCCACCAATATTGTGAGTGCATTACATGTGGGCAAATTCCAGCACGTCCCATGTTTTGCACATACATTGAATTTGGTGGTGTAGAATTTTTTAAAAAACGACAGGGGTATGCAAGAGATGCTGTCGGTGGCCCGAAGAATTGCGGGCCACTTTCGGCATTCAGCAACCGCGTGCTGAAGACTGGAGCACCAGCAAACACTCCTGAACCTGCCCCGCCATCATCTGAAGCAAGAGGTGGTAACGAGGTGGAATTCAACCCTCTATATGCTTCAGAGGATGGAGGAGCAGCAAAAGGCCATTCAAGCCTAAACATCTGCCTATGATATAGGCAAAGGAGGGGGAATGCACCTGACTCAAGTGCAGTGGAGAATGATTTCAACGTTGTGCAAGGTTCTGCAACCCTTTGAACTTGCCACACGTGAAGTCAGTTCAGACACTACCAGCCTGAGTCAGGTCATTCCCCTCATCAGGCTTTTACAGAAGAAGTTGGAGAGATTGAAGGAGGTGCTTAAATGGAGCGATTCCGCTAGGCATGTGGGACTTGTGGATGGAGCCCTTAATTCGCTTAACCAGGATTCACGGGTGGTCAATCTGTTGAAATCAGAGCACTACATTTTGGCCACCGTGCTCGATCCTAGGTTTACAGCCTACATTGTATCTCTCTTTCCAGCAGACACAAGTGTGCAGAGGTGCAAAGACATGCTGGTGAGACACTTGTCAAGTCAAGCGGAACATGACCCGTCAACAACTCCTCCTTCACATTCTCCCGCAACTGGGGCTGCGAGGAAAAGGCTAAGAATTCCGAGCCCACCCACTGGCGGTGATGCAGGGCAGTCTGGAGCGAGTGCTGACATCTGGTCCGGACTGAAGGACCTGCCAACGATTACTGACATGTCGTCTACAGTCACTGCATATGATTCTGTCACCATTGAAAGAATGGTGGAGGATTATATGAGTGACCGCATCCAAGTAGGCACGTCAGACAGTCCGTACGTATACTGGCAGGAAAGAGGCAATTTTGAGGCCCTTGCACAAACTGGCTTTATTTTACCTAAGTTGCCCCCCCTCCAGTGTGTACTCCGAAAGAGTGTTTAGTGCAGCCGGTCACCTTGTCAGCAATCGGCGTACGAGGTTACTTCCACAAAATGTGGAGAAGATGATGTTCATCAAAATTAATTATAATCAATTCCTCCGTGGAGACATTTACCAGCAATTGCCTCCAGAAAGTACACAGGGACCTGAGATGGTGGATTCCAGTGGGGATGAATTAATAATCTGTGAGGAGGGGGATGTACACAGTGAAAGGGGTGAGGAATCGGATGATGAGAGGTGGACATCTTGCCTCTGTAGAGCCAGTTTGTGCAAGGAGAGATTGATTGCTTCTTTTTTGGTGGGGGCCCAAACCAACCAGTCATTTCAGCCACAGTCGTGTGGCAGACCCTGTCACTGAAATGACGGGTTTGTTAAAGTGTGCATGTCCTGTTTATACAACATAAGGGTGGGTGGGAGGGCCCAAGGAAAATTCCATCTTGCACCTCTTTTTTTATTTACTTATCTCTGCATCATGTGATGTTTGGGGCTAATTTTTTTAAGTGCCATCCTGTCTGACACTGCAGTGCCACTCCTAGATGGGCCAGGTGTTTGTGCCGGCCACTTGGGTCACTTAGCTTAGTCATCCAGCGACCTCGGTGCAAATTTTAGGACTAAAAATAATATTGTGAGGTGTTCAGAATAGACTGGAAATGAGTGGAAATTATGGTTATTGAGGTTAATAATACTATGGGATCAAAATGACCCCCAAATTCTATGATTTAAGCTGTTTTTGAGGGTTTTTTGAAAAAAAAAACCACCCGAATCCAAAACACACCCGAATCCGACAAAATATTTTCAGGGAGGTTTTGCCAAAACGCGTCCGAATCCAAAGCCAAAATACAAAACCCGAAAAATGTCCGGTGCACATCTCTAGTGGTAAGGGGGAGTGAGCCTCCGGAGTGTGAGAGCCGTCTGAGCTCCCAGATGCCATTATTGATGGAGCTTGCTTTGGGGAGGCAGCCTTAGAGGTGGATGAGACTCCTAAAAAGAGTATGAAAGGCAGAAGTCGAAGACTATATTGTTTCTTTTCTTAAAACCCTAGCACTACTATTAATTTTATATTTACTCTATTTTTAAGGAGCCTTACACACTCCTCAGTAGCTGCTTAGCTGTACAATCAGTCATCTCCTTTTTTTAGAAGTCAAAGAGAGCTTAGGAGTAGGTGACTGGGGTTTTGTTGTATATGTTTGTACGTCGTTTCGTCATATGGCAATCAAGATAATTGGTCTCACAGAGAGTGTAGAAAAAGGAAGTTTGTTCGAGATAAACAGGTGTCATAGATCACAGTCCCCCATTAGGATAATGTCTATTCATGATCTGGCAGTCATCTTTTCTAATCTTCCTGCATTAGCAGGAAAGTGTAAAAGTGTGACCTCACACAGGAAATTAGCATTTGGTTGAGTATGAGAGAATGTTTTAGGCAGTCTTTGAAATAATAAAAAAGGACAAATCTCCACTTCCGATACAATATATCAAAAAAGACCAGTGGAGGGAGCTCTGATAAAGGCTGTATATCTGTTAAAGAGTCAAGTACGTAATCTCTCCTTAAATAGGGTGACCTTGGTGCCCTTTTTTCCACACAAGCATCTCAAATAGCCTCTTCAGTATCCAGAAACCAGGACTGTTGAGAGATCTTTTCCAGCCCTTCTGTAATGCAATGAGGCAATATATGATTCAGAGTAAGAGGGCAGGTGGATAATAGTAATAATTGCTCACCCTTTAAAGTGACCCTTTAGAGTCCTCCGTGGCTCCCCTCTCTTCTACTGGTGTCCCATGTTTGATCCGCTGCTCTGTAGGGCGGATGGAGCTGCAGCTCCAGGCCCCCCATCAAAATAGGCCCACAGGATTGCTATGCTGCTAGAGACAGAAAAACTGTATTTTATTTCCTGTCTCCAGCAGCATAGCAATCATTCGCTCCAAGCTCTACCCACTAGAACCTTGCCTAGCCATTCTCACATACACCCCCTGGCCTACCGTTAAAGTATAACGTGCCAAGTATAGATGACGGCGCGTTGGTAGCCTCTTAAATCCTCCCTGCACCGCATAACATTTCAGCGCCTCCCACACGCCGTGTGTCCTGTATGACGAGCGGGAGGAGAGTGCAGGAGGCATGGGGGGTCATTCCGAGTTGATCGCTAGCTGCTTTCGTTTGCAGCGCAGCGATCAGGCAAAAAATCGGCACTTCTGCGCACGCGTACGGGCCGCAGTATGCATGCGCGAAGTACTTTCACACAAAACTATGCAGTGTTACATAAGGGCGAGTGACGCTTTTCTGTCGCTCTGCTGATCATGAAGTGATTGACAGGAAGTGGGTGTTTCTGGGTGGTAACTGACCGTTTTCCGGGAGTGTGCTAAAAAACGCAGGTGTGGCAGGTGAAAACGCAGGCGTGCCTGGGGAAACGGGGGAGTGGCTGGCCGAACGTAGGGCGTGTTTGTGACGTCAAAGCAGGAACTAAACTGACTGAAGTGATCGCAAGGTAGGAGTAGGTCTGGAGCTACTCTGAATCTGCTTGAAAAAATTTCAGCACTGTTCTGCTAACCTTTCGTTCGCACTTCTGCTAAGCTAAGATACACTCCCAGAGGGTGGCGGCTTAGCGTTTGCACAGCTGCTAAAAGCAGCTAGCAAGCGATCAACTTGGAATGAGGGCCATGGGCCGGTGGACTCGGTGGAGAGCTGGAGCCGGGACTCGGGAGATCTTCATCACCCTTCAGCATCAGCAGCGCTTTGGCCCACGAACCGCGGCTTCAGCTCTGCTTCACAGTGCAGCTTCAGGCTCAATCACAGTTTCAATGTTGAAGCTTGAAACAGCACATTCAATGCTGATGGAACAGTCTTAATAAAGAAAGAGAGCTGTTCCCAGGAGGAGGTAGGCGGGGACGATGCAGTGTTCTGCTGAATCCATCTGGTGAGGAGCCTGTGCTCGCTAGAATCACACAAGTCTTGGTCTGTGAGGGTACAGTATATACTATACATGTGTGTATATTAGAGATGAGCGCCTGAAATTTTTCGGGTTTTGTGTTTTGGTTTTGGGTTCGGTTCCGCGGCCGTGTTTTGGGTTCGAACGCGTTTTGGCAAAACCTCACCGAATTTTTTTTGTCGGATTCGGGTGTGTTTTGGATTCGGGTGTTTTTTTCAAAAAACACTAAAAAACAGCTTAAATCATAGAATTTGGGGGTCATTTTGATCCCAAAGTATTATTAACCTCAAAAACCATAATTTACACTCATTTTCAGTCTATTCTGAATACCTCACACCTCACAATATTATTTTTAGTCCTAAAATTTGCACCGAGGTCGCTGTGTGAGTAAGATAAGCGACCCTAGTGGCCGACACAAACACCGGGCCCATCTAGGAGTGGCACTGCAGTGTCACGCAGGATGTCCCTTCCAAAAAACCCTCCCCAAACAGCACATGACGCAAAGAAAAAAAGAGGCGCAATGAGGTAGCTGTGTGAGTAAGATTAGCGACCCTAGTGGCCGACACAAACACCGGGCCCATCTAGGAGTGGCACTGCAGTGTCACGCAGGATGGCCCTTCCAAAAAACCCTCCCCAAACAGCACATGACGCAAAGAAAAAAAGAGGCGCAATGAGGTAGCTGTGTGAGTAAGATTAGCGACCCTAGTGGCCGACACAAACACCGGGCCCATCTAGGAGTGGCACTGCAGTGTCACGCAGGATGTCCCTTCCAAAAAACCCTCCCCAAACAGCACATGACGCAAAGAAAAAAAGAGGCGCAATGAGGTAGCTGTGTGAGTAAGATTAGCGACCCTAGTGGCCGACACAAACACCGGGCCCATCTAGGAGTGGCACTGCAGTGTCACGCAGGATGTCCCTTCCAAAAAACCCTCCCCAAACAGCACATGACGCAAAGAAAAAAAGAGGCGCAATGAGGTAGCTGTGTGAGTAAGATTAGCGACCCTAGTGGCCGACACAAACACCGGGCCCATCTAGGAGTGGCACTGCAGTGTCACGCAGGATGTCCCTTCCAAAAAACCCTCCCCAAACAGCACATGACGCAAAGAAAAAAAGAGGCGCAATGAGGTAGCTGACTGTGTGAGTAAGATTAGCGACCCTAGTGGCCGACACAAACACCGGGCCCATCTAGGAGTGGCACTGCAGTGTCACGCAGGATGTCCCTTCCAAAAAAACCCTCCCCAATCAGCACATGATGCAAAGAAAAAGAAAAGAAAAAAGAGGTGCAAGATGGAATTGTCCTTGGGCCCTCCCACCCACCCTTATGTTGTATAAACAAAACAGGACATGCACACTTTAACCAACCCATCATTTCAGTGACAGGGTCTGCCACACGACTGTGACTGATATGACGGGTTGGTTTGGACCCCCCCCAAAAAAGAAGCAATTAATCTCTCCTTGCACAAACTGGCTCTACAGAGGCAAGATGTCCACCTCATCTTCACCCTCCGATATATCACCGTGTACATCCCCCTCCTCACAGATTATCAATTCGTCCCCACTGGAATCCACCATCTCAGCTCCCTGTGTACTTTGTGGAGGCAATTGCTGCTGGTCAATGTCTCCGCGGAGGAATTGATTATAATTCATTTTAATGAACATCATCTTCTCCACATTTTCTGGATGTAACCTCGTACGCCGATTGCTGACAAGGTGAGCGGCGGCACTAAACACTCTTTCGGAGTACACACTTGTGGGAGGGCAACTTAGGTAGAATAAAGCCAGTTTGTGCAAGGGCCTCCAAATTGCCTCTTTTTCCTGCCAGTATAAGTACGGACTGTGTGACGTGCCTACTTGGATGCGGTCACTCATATAATCCTCCACCATTCTATCAATGTTGAGAGAATCATATGCAGTGACAGTAGATGACATGTCCGTAATCGTTGTCAGGTCCTTCAGTCCGGACCAGATGTCAGCATCAGCAGTCGCTCCAGACTGCCCTGCATCACCGCCAGCGGGTGGGCTCGGAATTCTGAGCCTTTTCCTCGCACCCCCAGTTGCGGGAGAATGTGAAGGAGGAGATGTTGACAGGTCGCGTTCCGCTTGACTTGACAATTTTGTCACCAGCAGGTCTTTCAACCCCAGCAGACCTGTGTCTGCCGGAAAGAGAGATCCAAGGTAGGCTTTAAATCTAGGATCGAGCACGGTGGCCAAAATGTAGTGCTCTGATTTCAACAGATTGACCACCCGTGAATCCTTGTTAAGCGAATTAAGGGCTGCATCCACAAGTCCCACATGCCTAGCGGAATCGCTCCCTTTTAGCTCCTTCTTCAATGCCTCCAGCTTCTTCTGCAAAAGCCTGATGAGGGGAATGACCTGACTCAGGCTGGCAGTGTCTGAACTGACTTCACGTGTGGCAAGTTCAAAGGGCATCAGAACCTTGCACAACGTTGAAATCATTCTCCACTGCACTTGAGACAGGTGCATTCCACCTACTATATCGTGCTCAATTGTATAGGCTTGAATGGCCTTTTGCTGCTCCTCCAACCTCTGAAGCATATAGAGGGTTGAATTCCACCTCGTTACCACTTCTTGCTTCAGATGATGGCAGGGCAGGTTCAGTAGTTTTTGGTGGTGCTCCAGTTTTCTGTACGTGGTGCCTGTACGCCGAAAGTGTCCCGCAATTCTTCTGGCCACCGACAGCATCTCTTGCACGCCCCTGTCGTTTTTTAAAAAATTCTGCACCACCAAATTCAAGGTATGTGCAAAACATGGGACGTGCTGGAATTGGCCCAGATTTAATGCACACACAATATTGCTGGCGTTGTCCGATGCCACAAATCCACAGGAGAGTCCAATTGGGGTAAGCCATTCCGCGATGATCTTCCTCAGTTGCCGTAAGAGGTTTTCAGCTGTGTGCGTATTCTGGAAAGCGGTGATACAAAGCGTAGCCTGCCTAGGAAAGAGTTGGCGTTTGCGAGATGCTGCTACTGGTGCCGCCGCTGCTGTTCTTGCGGCGGGAGTCCATACATCTACCCAGTGGGCTGTCACAGTCATATAGTCCTGACCCTGCCCTGCTCCACTTGTCCACATGTCCGTGGTTAAGTGGACATTGGGTACAGCTGCATTTTTTAGGACACTGGTGACTCTTTTTCTGAGGTCTGTGTACATTTTCGGTATCGCCTGCCTAGAGAAATGGAACCTAGATGGTATTTGGTACCGGGGACACAGTACCTCCAACAAGTCTCTAGTTGGCTCTGCAGTAATGATGGATACCGGAACCACGTTTCTCACCACCCAGGATGCCAAGGCCTCAGTTATCCGCTTTGCAGTAGGATGACTGCTGTGATATTTCATCTTCCTCGCAAAGGACTGTTGAACAGTCAATTGCTTACTGGAAGTAGTACAAGTGGGCTTACGACTTCCCCTCTGGGATGACCATCGACTCCCAGCGGCAACAACAGCAGCGCCAGCAGCAGTAGGCGTTACACGCAAGGATGCATCGGAGGAATCCCAGGCAGGAGAGGACTCGTCAGAATTGCCAGTGACATGGCCTGCAGGACTATTGGCATTCCTGGGGAAGGAGGAAATTGACACTGAGGGAGTTGGTGGGGTGGTTTGCGTGAGCTTGGTTACAAGAGGAAGGGATTTACTGGTCAGTGGACTGCTTCCGCTGTCACCCAAAGTTTTTGAACTTGTCACTGACTTATTATGAATGCGCTGCAGGTGACGTATAAGGGAGGATGTTCCGAGGTGGTTAACGTCCTTACCCCTACTTATTACAGCTTGACAAAGGGAACACACGGCTTGACACCTGTTGTCCGCATTTCTGGTGAAATACCTCCACACCGAAGAGCTGATTTTTTTGGTATTTTCACCTGGCATGTCAACGGCCATATTCCTCCCACGGACAACAGGTGTCTCCCCGGGTGCCTGACTTAAACAAACCACCTCACCATCAGAATCCTCCTGGTCAATTTCCTCCCCAGCGCCAGCAACACCCATATCCTCCTCATCCTGGTGTACTTCAACACTGACATCTTCAATCTGACTATCAGGAACTGGACTGCGGGTGCTCCTTCCAGCACTTGCAGGGGGCGTGCAAATGGTGGAAGGCGCATGCTCTTCACGTCCAGTGTTGGGAAGGTCAGGCATCGCAACCGACACAATTGGACTCTCCTTGTGGATTTGGGATTTCAAAGAACGCACAGTTCTTTGCGGTGCTTTGCCTTTTGCCAGCTTGAGTCTTTTCAGTTTTCTAGCGAGAGGCTGAGTGCTTCCATCCTCATGTGAAGCTGAACCACTAGCCATGAACATAGGCCAGGGCCTCAGCCGTTCCTTGCCACTCCGTGTGGTAAATGGCATATTGCCAAGTTTACGCTTCTCCTCCGACAATTTTTTTTTCGGTTTTGGAGTCCTTTTTTTACTGATATTTGGTGTTTTGGTTTTGACATGCTCTGTACTATGCCATTGGGCATCGGCCTTGGCAGACGACGTTGCTGGCATTTCATCGTCTCGGCCATGACTAGTGGCAGCAGCTTCAGCACGAGGTGGAAGTGGATCTTGATCTTTCCCTAATTTTGGAACCTCAACATTTTTGTTCTCCATATTTTAATAGGCACAACTAAAAGGCACCTCAGGTAAACAATGGAGATGGATGGATTGGATACTAGTATACAATTATGGACGGGCTGCCGAGTGCCGACACAGAGGTAGCCACAGCCGTGAAGTACCGCACTGTACTGTGTCTGCTGCTAATATATAGACTGGTTGATAAAGAGATAGTATACTCGTAACTAGTATGTATGTATAAAGAAAGAAAAAAAAACCACGGTTAGGTGGTATATACAATTATGGACGGGCTGCCGAGTGCCGACACAGAGGTAGCCACAGCCGTGAACTACCGCACTGTACTGTGTCTGCTGCTAATATATAGACTGGTTGATAAAGAGATAGTATACTCGTAACTAGTATGTATGTATAAAGAAAGAAAAAAAAAACCACGGTTAGGTGGTATATACAATTATGGACGGGCTGCCGAGTGCCGACACAGAGGTAGCCACAGCCGTGAACTACCGCACTGTACTGTGTCTGCTGCTAATATAGACTGGTTGATAAAGAGATAGTATACTACTAATATTATATACTGGTGGTCAGGTCACTGGTCACTAGTCACACTGGCAGTGGCACTCCTGCAGCAAAAGTGTGCACTGTTTAATTTTAATATAATATTATGTACTCCTGGCTCCTGCTATAACCTATAACTGGCACTGCAGTAGTGCTCCCCAGTCTCCCCCACAATTATAAGCTGTGTGAGCTGAGCAGTCAGACAGATATATAATATATATAGATGATGCAGCACACTGGCCTGAGCCTGAGCAGTGCACACAGATATGGTATGTGACTGACTGAGTCACTGTGTGTATCGCTTTTTTCAGGCAGAGAACGGATATATTAAATAAACTGCACTGTGTGTCTGGTGGTCACTCACTATATAATATATTATGTACTCCTGGCTCCTGCTATAACCTATAACTGGCACTGCAGTAGTGCTCCCCAGTCTCCACCACAATTATAAGCTGTGTGAGCTGAGCAGTCAGACAGATATATAATATTATATATAGATAATAGATGATGCAGCACACTGGCCTGAGCCTGAGCAGTGCACACAGATATGGTATGTGACTGAGTCACTGTGTGCTGTGTATCGCTTTTTTCAGGCAGAGAACGGATTATAAATAAAAGTGGTGGTCACTGGTCACTATCAGCAAAACTCTGCACTGTACACTACTGAGTACTCCTAATGCTCCCCAAAATTAGTAAATCAAGTGTCTAAACGGAGAGGACGCCAGCCACGTCCTCTCCCTATCAATCTCAATGCACGTGTGAAAATGGCGGCGACGCGCGGCTCCTTATATAGAATCCGAGTCTCGCGATAGAATCCGAGCCTCGCGAGAATCCGACAGCGTCATGATGACGTTCGGGCGCGCTCGGGTTAACCGAGCAAGGCGGGAAGATCCGAGTCGCTCGGACCCGTGAAAAAAAACATGAAGTTCTGGCGGGTTCGGATTCAGAGAAACCGAACCCGCTCATCTCTAGTGTATATATATATATATATATATATATATAAATATATATATAGAGAGAGATATATGTATATACACACAAACTGTGTGTGTGTGTGTGTGTGTGTGTGTGTGTGTGTGTGTGTGTATATATATATATATATATATATATATATATGTATATATACAGAGGTGACGTTCTTCTAGAAAGGGGTATTTATCCACCCACTCTCAATTTGGAAAGAACAGGCGGCACTCCAAGGACTTGATATAAGTATGTATATTGTGCAAAAAAATCAAATCAGTGGCATATCTGCGCCAACGTTTCAGTGCCACGCAGGGCGCTTTTCTCAAGGCTGTATGCAAGTGACACAAAACAAACATGAACAGTGTGAAATCATACCTTTTATCTGTTAGTGAAAAAAGAAGACCACGTCTCGGAGCTGCGGGAGCTGGCGTCCGGCGGGGTTTCCGGTGGGTATGCCCATCGCGTTGCCAGGAAATGACGTCACTGGTAGCTAGGCAACCCCGGGCGTCCCAGCCGCCGCTGTCAACCCACTGTTCCTAGCGGAAGTAAACACAAGAACATAAACAAACTAAAAGTGCTGAACACCGTGAAAGTATATAAGCTTACACAAATCAGTGTGTAGCGCGGAGACTGTGTGTATATTCTACCAGATATAAATCCATAAACGGCAAGTGAACCAGGTGCTGCAAGTGGCTGAAAACTGGGCACGGTGCCCGTTAAAAATGAATTAAAAAACAGTGTTGGTATTTGTAACCAGCAGAGCTGTAGCCTGCAAAGTACCTCTGAAAGTCATTAGTAAACGATGAGGATTGTGACTCATGCGGCAGCGGCCATCCTCATATATAAGTGTGTATGACTACTGTACATACAATTTAAACAAAGGGACTATTAGTCTGCCAAATGTGCATACTCTCAAAGATATGGTTATAAATATTAATCTATTAGGGGCCATCCTGGATCCTGCCAGTTGAGAAAAGACCCTATGTGCCACCAGTGGTACCAAAGTCACCAGTAAGAGGGAAAAATGTTGTATTATTCAATACGGATAACGAGAGAGCAAGATTGTCTGCTACAGGAGAAGTCAAATTGTCCAGTGACAAGAAAATCAACCACAAAGTTGAAGAGAGATAAAGTGTGAACTGCAAATAGCTGTTAGTACACACAGATTAATATTCATTACAAGAATACACTCCAAGCTACGTGTTCATTGAGTCCATGTGGCGTCAATGTGGACAAGCGGTGTATCCATTCGATCTCTCTTTGAGCTAAAGCTTTAGCTCGGTCTCCTCCCCTCGTGTTTACCGGTATATGATCTACTATCATGTGCCTCAGATGATGTAACTGGTGCTGAGCTTGTTTAAAATGTCGAGCCACCGGCTGGTCGTTGGGCTTGCCCTCAAGGGCTGCCTTGATGGCAGATCTGTGTAGGGCCATTCTCTCCCTAAATGTGCGAATAGTTTGGCCCACATAAAGTAAGCCGCATGGACATGATATGACAAAGGTGAACATGGACACAGGTCCTATGTTCACTCATCCTAGAACCAAGAAGACGTTTAAAATTTGACATCACGTCACATGCACTTCACAGTTTGTTCTTTCCAAATTGAGAGTGGGTGGATAAATACCCCTTTCTAGAAGAACGTCACCTCTGCATATTGTACAGTAGGAAGGCACCGGGGCAGTTGCTTTAACAGAGGGAGTACCGACCATACCAGTCTTGTATCATTTGGGCTGTGTATACAGTCCCCAGCGGTACGGCACCCCAGTCCTTTCATCTCCATCACCTTTGACTATGCAATATCTCAAGCACTCACTCGATTGGACTGAGTGTTCATTCATTATTTTACCGACACGCATTACAAAGCACAACAGTGGGTTCGGTTAACCCTGAACACTCCAGCATGAATACAGCCAGCACTTCTAAGAAAGCCATGTCTACTCACAGCATGTCAATGGCTATAGATGACATGTTAGCTTTCACGGACTCTGAGGCAGCAGCCATTCTTTTCACAGAGTACACTGTAACCAACGAAGAAAACACCACCACGGATGAAGTCTACCACACATTATTGCGTTTGAAGAAAAAAGAGGTCGACTTCTTACTACACGGGACTTCATTATCCGATTACTTCCGTGCCAAACGTATCCCCAGGGGATTTAGAGTTAAGAACGTTCCGACCATCGGTAGGAATAACCCGGAGTTCTGTCACCGATGGATATCGGTACTCAATAAATGCAGCATGGACCTCATGCTGCTTGTGATAGAGGAAGTAGGAAAGGAACTTAAGAAATACAGAAACAACATCGCACAGTATTCAGTTGATCATCAAACAGTGCTAAACGATGCCCAGTATGCCAGCACATGGGAGAAGTTAAAAACCCAACTGGACAATTATAAACGTGACCTTATAGCATTTAAGAGATCCAAACTCCAGACGGTCAACATGGACTACGAGGATAACCGGGTCTATCGATGGTTATATGGCATTTCGGATTCTTCTTTTGTAGGTGGGAGAAAGCAACGTCAATCGTGGAGGGACAGAAGAGCTTGCTCTACGAGACGTACACATTCCTCTAACTCCGACAGTGACTTTCGCTGCCATGACTCTGATGGATCCAAATCACCCAAACAGGCCCCTTTAGGGGCAGCCACAAAGGCACGACACGAACCAGGAGGCCAAGGCCAACCAGACAGGGGGGGACAAAATCATAGAATCTGGAAAACCTCCGCGCAGAGCCAGGAGCAGAAAGAGGAATTAGTGTTCAATCTATCATCTAGGGTGTTGACAGACACGGAGAATCAAGTACTTAGAAAAGGACTTTCTTTTATACCCACCAATTCACATGACGATTTCCAATGGACAGTCGAACAGCATCGATTTAGCAGGACATTGCGTCTTAAAGAGTTCTTTCAACACCAGCCTATATCATCTGAATTTGATCAACGTGTCAAGCTTCCGTCTAAATCCACATTTGACCCTCAATCCAACAATGCAGCCATCAAATCATTTTCCAGGTTACTGGACACTTCTATAAAGAAATATAATCAAGCAGCTCCTGTCCTTTACCGTAATATTACCATGCAAGAACAACAAGCCATTAAAGATCTAGCTTCCTACAGGGATATCATCATACGGCCGGCGGACAAAGGGGGAGCAATTGTCATACAGGATAGAAGTACCTTAATTAAAGAGATTGATCGACAATTAACAGATTCTGCCACGTACAAAAAATTGCGAAATAACCCTACAGTACAATTCAAATTGGAAATCGACAACATTCTCAAACAGGCAGTACTCGATGGTCATTTGGATACCAAAACTGCATCCTCTTTGACACAATCTCATCCCATTGTTCCAGTGTTATATACGGTTCCCAAGGTCCACAAGGACCGGCTGCATCCTCCGGGTCGTCCAATTACATCAGCCAGGGGATCGTTGATCCAACCGATCTCTATGTATTTGGATTCGCTTATACAACCATTGGTGACCAAACAAGCTACGTATCTCAAAGACACCACTCATCTATTACTCACACTACAGGAAATATCTAGTGTACCTAAGAACACCATCATGTGCACAATGGATGTACAAAGCCTGTATACTGTCATCCCGCATACACAGGGGCTTCTGGCAATGCAACAATTCTTGGAAACTGAGGAATTTAGTGCAATACATATTCCTCTGTTCATGAAACTTCTTGAATACATTTTGACGCACAACTATTTTTTGCACAATGGCGAATATTTTGTGCAACTTACTGGGTGTGCGATGGGGTCTAATGTGTCCCCTAGCTACGCCAATGTGTACATGTTTGCGTTTGAACATAAATTCTTGGATTCGGAGACCATACAAGCAAAGATCCTGTTGTACAAACGCTATATAGATGATCTCCTACTCTTTTGGACGGGCAGTGCTTTGGAATTGGAAGACCTACACAGTAACATCAATAACAGTAATACGCCCATCAAATTAACCACAGAATGTAGTTATGAGTCAATTCACTTCTTGGATGTTCAAATCGACATCCGTGATGACACCATTGTCACATCTGTATACCACAAACCGACGGACCGGAATACTTTATTAAGAAACAACAGCTTCCATCCTCCAGCATTGAAAAAGGGCCTCCCCGGGTCTCAGATGCTACGGGTAGCCCGGATTACAAGCAACAGGGAACAACTAGACGGTGCTCTTGATCAGGTGGTCCTGAAATTCATGCAGAGGGGATATGACAGACGCCAGTTGGCACGTATCAAGCAAGAGGTTCTACTTATCCCAAGAAATCAGCTGTTTGGCTCCATGAGGCAGCAAATGACCAAAAAAGTACCGTTTATCACACAGTACACCACTGCCAGTTCAGTGACCACTAGAGCCACACGAGCATTATGGGCCATAGTAAGCACGGATCCATCGTTACCATGCTTCCACAACACAACCATCATGCCCTGCTTCAAGAGAGGGCGTAATTTACGTGATTTGCTTGAGAAAACCGATGTCACTCAGAGGAAACTCATATTGCTCAAAACAGGGTGCCAATTGCCTTTCATGCACTACCTGTAAGCACATGGACACAGGTCCTATGTTCACTCATCCTAGAACCAAGAAGACGTTTAAAATTCGACATCACGTCACATGCACTTCACAGTTTGTGATTTATGTCATATCATGTCCATGCGGCTTACTTTGTGGGCCAAACTATTAGCACATTTAGGGAGAGATTGGCCCTACACAGATCTGGCATCAAGGCAGCCCTTGAGGGCAAGCCCAACGACCAGCCGGTGGCTCGACATTTTAAACAAGCTCAGCACCAGTTACATCATCTGAGGCACATGATAGTAGATCATATACCGGTAAACACGAGGGGAGGAGACCGAGCTAAAGCTTTAGCTCAAAGAGAGATCGAATGGATACACCGCTTGTCCACATTGACGCCACATGGACTCAATGAACACGTAGCTTAGAGTGTATTCTTGTAATGAATATTAATCTGTGTGTACTAACAGCTATTTGTAGTTCACACTTTATCTCTCTTCAACTTTGTGGTTGATTTTCTTGTCACTGGACAATTTGACTTCTCCTGTAGCAGACAATCTTGCTCTCTCGTTATCCGTATTGAATAATACAACATTTTTCCCTCTTACTGGTGACTTTGGTACCACTGGTGGCACATAGGGTCTTTTCTCAACTGGCAGGATCCAGGATGGCCCCTAATAGATTAATATTTATAACCATATCTTTGAGAGTATGCACATTTGGCAGACTAATAGTCCCTTTGTTTAAATTGTATGTACAGTAGTCATACACACTTATATATGAGGATGGCCGCTGCCGCATGAGTCACAATCCTCATCGTTTACTAATGACTTTCAGAGGTACTTTGCAGGCTACAGCTCTGCTGGTTACAAATATCAACACTGTTTTTTAATTCATTTTTAACGGGCACCGTGCACAGTTTTCAGCCACTTGCAGCACCTGGTTCACTTGCCGTTTATGGATTTATATCTGGTAGAATATACACACAGTCTCCGCGCTACACACTGATTTGTGTAAGCTTATATACTTTCACGGTGTTCAGCACGTTTAGTTTGTTTATGTTCTTGTGTTTACTTCCGCTAGGAACAGTGGGTTGACAGCGGCGGCTGGGACGCCCGGGGTTGCCTAGCTACCAATGACGTCATTTCCTGGCAACGCGACGGGCATACCCACCGGAAACCCCGCCGGACGCCTTCTCCCGCAGCTCCGAGACGTGGTCTTCTTTTTTCACTAACAGATAAAAGGTATGATTTCACACTGTTCATGTTTGTTTTGTGTCACTTGCATACAGCCTTGAGAAAAGCGCCCTGCGTGGCACTGAAACGTTGGCACAGATATGCCACTGATTTGATTTTTTTTGCACAATATACTTACTTATATCAAGTCCTTGGAGTGCCGCCTGTTCTTTCCAAATTGAGAGTAGGTGGATAAATACCCCTTTCTAGAAGAACGTCACCTCTGCATATTGTACAGTATGAAGGCACTGGGGCAGTTGCTTTAACAGAGGGAGTGCCGACCATACCAGTCTTGTATATATATATATATGTATATATATATATATACTGTATATATACACACACACATATTGGAGACACAGCCCGGCACTCCTCTAAATGATAAGCCGTTCTGGTGCGCTTAGCAAGATAGATGCAAAAGGTTAAAGAAAGACTGCGGCACTCTGAGACTTGTCAATAGCTATGTTTGCGTTCAAGAAATTATTACACAATAACCACGTTTCTGCGCTATCAACCCCTTTGTCAAGGTGTCTGCTGTGAGGTGTCTGTTGTTTTATCTCTGTATGTGCACAGACCGCAGTGTCCGCGAGGAGAGCACCGGAGCAACTTTACAGGTGACCGCTATTTGTGGGAGTGCCGGACTTCATCACATATATATATATATATATATATATATATATATAGTTAAAGAAATACTGCGGCACTCTGAGACTTGTCAATAGCTGTGTTTGCGTTCAAGAAATAATTACAGGATAACCAACATTGCGGGGCTTTCAACCCCTTTGTCAAGGTGTCTGCTATGGTGTCTGTCAAGGAATTGTTATTACAGGCTCGTACTAAAGCCTTGAGTAAACCCCGACAACAACTCCTGGAGATTAAAGAGAATAAACAAGGTGACAATATTTTTCCATGGGTTAACCAATACAACACGCATAGCACATATACCAGTAAAAAAAGCTAAAGAACTCTGGCCCATCATCCAAACAGATCCTGAGCTGTGGATGTTTCAAAAGAGCAGATTAATGCCCAGCTATACCAGAAGCAGGAATATTAGGAGTCTTGTAGTAAAAACAGATATATCAAAAACAGCTAGCGCCAGTACTCACTTTTTGAAACAAAGAATGGGCAGCTATAAATGTGGATGCACCACGTGCAATTTCCTTATACCTGGAGATGCGTTTCAGCATCCATACACCGGTAAAAAAAATCAACATCCGAGTAGCGGTTAACTGCAATTCAAAATTTGTGGTGTACCTGCTGAAGTGTCCCTGCGGACAACATTATGTAGGGAAAACGGAATGCAGCTTCAAAGTGAGAATGACGCAACACAGATCAGCCATTAGAGCTGCCCTGAATACAGGCTCCAGTGATCAACCGGTAGCTAGACATTTTGTTCTAGCTAAGCATAGCCTGGCCACTCTACGTTACCGCATTATAGACCAGGATCCATTCTCATTAAGGGGTGGTGACAGGGCTAGGCGCCTATTACAGCTTGAGACCAGGTGGATTCTAACTCTTAACACACTCAGCCCCAGAGGATTGAATGAATGGCACCTTTTCAGTTTATCTTTATTTGTGTAACCTGGATGATCAGTCCAGGGTATAGCAGTGGTTGACTAATCTAGGACACCACATTATTCTAGTAGTGACTGGATACTCAGATACAGGGAATAGGGATCTTATAGCAGTTTGCTTTAGGAGACCTATCTGACAGTAAATGACGTCTTTAGGAAGATTGCTATAGAACAGCTCCATTTAGTATTTGTTAGGCTGTTAGTATTTACAGTTTATTCAGATAACTTAACCCAGATTGGGGGATACTGGTTATCATCGCACTGTGCAATTGATGCTTACTGTTTTTTAACTTTACATGATTTTTTAGCACGTAATAATCTAAGCACTTTTTCATCAGAAATGTTGTCTTCACTTTTATTCAGGCATTATTAATTAATAGCCTGTCATATTTCATGTCATTCACGTCTCATTCATATGTGTGTTGTTATTGTTTTAGGCGTTGCCTAGCAATAATCCTCCCCGCCTCTGACTGACAGCCCGGTGAGCAGGCATCCGGTCAGGTGACCACCCCTGTGAACAGAAGTCCAGATCCCGGAAGCGGAGTAGAGGCGCGGCGTGGATGGCTGGAACAAATGCCAGGTAAGGTATTTAAGTTTACACTGTTTGATGTTTCACTGTGTGTGTCCTGATGATGGGGCTATGTACCCCGAAACGTAGATAAAGCACCGCTCTGTTTCACTACTTCATCGTCTCCTGAGTGCCGCCGTTTGTTTTATCTCTGTATGTATATATATATATATATATATATATAGAGAGAGAGAGTCACATGCCAAACACTCGGGGTGAGGTTTAAGACAGAACCAGCACTCTGCGTAGTTTTCAAGACAAGTTTTACTCCAAACTGTACTTCAATCATAGAATAGTCACATCGACATCAGCATAAAACGACAAAGGCATATACTCATCGCATCAAGATGGTAATGTAACACTGGAAAACTGGGAGTTTTCCAGTGTTACATTACCATCTTGATGCGATGAGTATATGCCTTTGTCGTTTTATGCTGATGTCGATGTGACTATTTTATGATTGAAGTACAGTTTGGAGTAAAACTTGTCTTGAAAACTACGCAGAGTGCTGGTTCTGTCTTAAACCTCACCCCGAGTGTTTGGCATGTGACTCTATTATTCATTATTCAACCGGACACCTGCTTTTTATTAATGGAGAGTGTCAGTGCGGCTTCCCGGGACTTTGTTCTGTGATTTGGCTATATATATATATAAATATATATATATATATATTATTTGCAAAACAGCATAGTGCAGTACTCTGGGATCCAATAAGTAGACCCACTGATGTATGTTTCAAGATGATTACTTTATGCTGTTTTGAGTATCTACTTGTGAGGGCGCCGGGCAAAGTTTCTTATTACTGTTGAGTGCCAGACCACATATATATATATATATATATATAGTAGACACAAGGTGGTGCGGCACTCCAATGATTCGCAAAGCCAGAGGTTTAAATACAACGTTTCAATGCCCGTTTAATGAAATGGCATTTTCATTAAACGGGCATTGAAACGTTGTACTTAAACCTCTGGCTTTGCGAATCATTGGAGTGCCGCACCACCTTGTGTCTACTATCTGCTTTACTGTGAGGGCACCCAGTGTAATATTTTAACAAGTGGCTGTGCCGGACCCCCTCCGTTGTCTATATATATAATTATATATATATATATATATATATATATATATACATACATACATATAAACACCAGTCCAGGAGCGATGCTGTGTGGCTGCGATGTCCTGTGTACTTTATGGCGGTCATTTGAGTTTTCTTTATTATATGGCACTCATTACAGTACTCTTTGTATTGAATGGCCATACCTCCCAGCTGTCTCGCATTTAGCGGGACAGTACCATCCACTGAAACTGTGATTGTCTCACCCACAAGCGTCAGTGTCCCTCTGTGCAGCAGGAGATGAGAATAGATGTGCGCATGCACAAAGCATCTATTCACAGTGGAGGGGGAAGCCTGGGGACAGCCCAGTATCTGAGAGAGTGCTGGGCACCCCCCCACAGTGCTGAAACAGGGAGGGGGGGGTGATGCCGCGAGGCTCCATCCCCTTTCCCTAGGCTCTGTCCCCTTGCAAGCTTACCTGCCTTTGGCGTGTACAGCGTCCCGATTCAACAGTCTTCAAAGTTGGGAGGTATGGAATGGCGGTTACTTTGTGTATTATGTGGTGGTCACTGTAATACTCTCTGCATTACGTGGAGGTCACTGATGCTTTCTGTATTATTTGGCCATCTCTGTGATGTTTTTCGCATCACAGGCAATTGGCGGGCATCTGAAGTTGCTATAGCAACAACAGCATGACACTGCTCCATACATCATCACAGAGGGCCGCTTGGGACAGCACGCCGTTTTTCCGTTATTTCACATGCAGCAATAAGAAATTATGTACTGCCAATATGTTTCAAGAATCACATTCATGAACAGTGTTTCTCATAAAAGCACATCCCTGCAATGTGTAAAAGTATAGGGATCACATTAGAGACGGTAATCTGTGCTGCGTTTGGCACAGATTACCGTTCCCAATTGTAGTCCACGTGGATTGTTAAGTACGAAAAGGTTCAAAAAAAGGAAAAAATCATGAAAACCTCATGTTGACCTTTTGACCTGTCGACCTAGAACATGTCGACTTAGAGACCCTGGTGACCTAAAAACCCTGGTGACCTAAAAACCCTGTCGGCCTAGTTACTGTTGACCAATAGTGGTCGACCTAGTTACTGTCGACCAAGAAACCGGATCCCATGTATAAAGTACAAAAGAGGACAAGGTGCGCTTGATAGTGTGTAAGAATTGACACAAAATTTCAGTGAAACTAAGGTTCACAATTTTTTTCCTCCAATTTTATTCTATTGTCAATAAAATGACAGGTTATGAAAAGGGACAGATTGAGGTGTTTGAAGGTAGGCTGTAGATATGTCCCTGAGGTTGCTAGCCACATACCATGGCACAGGCCACACACCTTGTGTAAACCACACCCCCGCATCAATAGTCACACCCCTGTGTGTGTTGGTCACCCCCTGTGGCAGCACACAACAGGCCCTTCATATATTTCAGCTCCAGGCCCACATGGACCTTAATCTGGCACTGCCTGTCAGTATACAAGATGGCGGAGATTACTTCTCCGCCGGGTTGCTTCCCGAAGGGGATCAATAAACAGCGGTCTCCAGTGCGCCAGGCACACCACTCCAGTACAGGACCTCCTCCCCACTCCCACGTCTTGCACAGAGCCCGGAAACACAGCTGGGGCGAAGGCAGCTATCATACGCGGCAGGAAAATACGGTGGCCGTCTCCTTCATGCTCGAGGTCCCGGTTTTCTCGCTGGATCGCAAACCACATGCAGGTGCGGGCCCTCTAACAGCTCTGCACCCCGCACCAGACTACTCCAGGGACCTGCAAATGTACTGGTGGGTGTTGAGCTCTCTAAGGGCCAGCAGCAAGCACATTTGTCAAATTAAGTGGAGAGCTCTGTCCCTGTGCAACTGCTTGCTATGTTTGTCAGGCCATGCACTCCCTCTCATCTTGTGTTAACTGGAATTTGGACCTAATGATCAGTGCACTGTGAGTTACAACACATGGGAGGTCATTCCGAGTTGTTCGCTCGCAAGGCGATTTTAGCAGAGTTGCTCACGCTAAGCCGCCGCCTACTGGGAGTGAATCTTAGCATCTTAAAATTGCGAACGAAGTATTCTCAATATTGCGATTACACACCTCGTAGCAGTTTCTGAGTAGCTTCAGACTTACTCGGCATCTGCGATCAGTTCAGTGCTTGTCGTTCCTGGTTTGACGTCACAAACACTCCCAGCGTTCGCCCAGACACTCCTCCGTTTCTCCGGCCACTCCTGCGTTTTTTCCGGAAACGGTAGCGTTTTTTCTCACACGCCCATAAAACGGCCTGTTTCCGCCCAGTAACACCCATTTCCTGTCAATCACATTACAATCGCCAGACCGATGAAAAAGCCGTGAGTAAAATTACTAAGTGCATAGCAAATTTACTTGGCGCAGTCGCAGTGCGGACATTGCGCATGCGCATTAAGCGGAAAATCGCTGCGATGCGATGCGAAGATTTTTACCGAGCGAACAACTCGGAATGAGGCCATGACTCATTCTCTTATCTTCATGGTCTGTTATATGCTATCTTATATGCTATCTTAATTATGTGTACAAACTCCTTCTCAGGGCCTTATTGAGTAAACTGCAAGGCATATAGGTCTGTTTGTCATTCTGTTAAAAAAGCAAGATCTGTGTACAGATATATTAAACTACTACACTGGGCCTTACACAAGAAATCTATGTGTCATGCAGAAAACACTATAATTTTAAAATATTGGTAACAGGTGGGAGAACACTGGCTGAATACCATAAGGGCATGCACATACAGTATTGAGGCAATTCTGAAATAATTAGATAAGCACGCACAGATGCACCATAAGGACAGTACTGACGGGAGAGATGTGTGCTGAGCGATCTTAACACAGACCGCTCAGCACACATCTCTCCCCCCGCTCAGCACATCGTGTGCTGAGCGAGGGGGACGGACAGGGGGCCGCTCATTTTACAGGGTGGGTGAAATGAGCTATGTACTTTCAATGAACTCTTCGTTAGTACAGTATATCCTTATATTAAAGTTATTTCATGCTCTCGTGGTACGTCTTTTACTAACTACACCGCATTCAAGCCTCTCACTTCCGCTACCTCAAACAGTCGTGTCCCACAGCTCAGATAATACTTTTACATTAAGTATGTTATTCCTGCAGTGTCACTGTCGGTCCCTCGGGACACTGGCATGGTGAATAAGGGCACAATTGGAAACTGACATATACATTTAGCCTTAATGTGTTCTTTATAATCTGATTAGTTATGTATATCATTCACACATTACATGACCACCAGTAAATGAATAACAAAGTAACAACACATGCATTTCGAATGTTTAATGTAACAAATAAAGAGCAGTGGATATCACACGGATAAAAGGATACTGTTTATTATAACAGAAACAAATAATACTGTATTGCTGTATGATACTACTCATTGTAACAACAAAATAGTTACACTTTATTGGTCTGCAAATATTCAAAAGCTCCATTTGGTGAGAGTTATGATCTCCTGGAGAAGAATACATTTGAACCAACAAAAATACAGAACTATACAAATATAATATTAATCATTTCAGCGGGGGCTATAATGCCTGTATTGTAAGATGAAATAACAGATAAAAACATAGCAGTCTCTGTTTTATTAATTTATTTTAAAACACTTTCTTTACT
Organism: Pseudophryne corroboree; assembly: GCF_028390025.1. Taxonomy (NCBI): domain Eukaryota; kingdom Metazoa; phylum Chordata; class Amphibia; order Anura; family Myobatrachidae; genus Pseudophryne; species Pseudophryne corroboree. Next base: position 203,597,537 of record NC_086454.1, read on the forward strand.
TTCCCTCACTCACTCTATAAAAGTTTTAATATTTCATAATGGCTGAACAAAAATTACTGTATTAAAAATGATAATAATAAAAGTTATATTTGAAATTTAAATTGTGAGGTTCTCAGTGCACCCAGCTTCTTTTTCTATGTGTTTGTGTTATAGGTCTATAAGCTTTGGGTAGCACTCCCTACTAGTTATATAAATAGGTATACATTTATACCATAGAGTATTTCTTATAAACAAGAATAAGAGAACAGAGTACTGATTACATTTATACTGCTGTGGGAGAATTCCTTTTTGTTGACAAGCTAGCCAAAATTTTACCCTACCATTGATGTTCCTCCTCCATAGCAAGGAAATTGCAGGTGCATCTGGCCGCAATCGCCTACTGACAATGAAGTTGGCTGTGTGTATTTGCCGGACTGTTCCTGCAGGATCACGGCCAGACCCCCTTGCAATTTCCCAGTGGTGGAGGAGGAACATCAATGGTAGGGTAAAACAGGGACAAATTATACTGGATTGGCTCTTATGATCTACCACACCGGCTCTTTCTTAATACTCCTAAAAGGGCTGTAAACATTTAAACTTACTAGCCAACACTGTAATGATAGAGTGAACAATAAAATATTTTTTATTATACTGGAACGATTTGACAACCATTTAAGTTCCCAAAGTAAATGCCAGTAAACAGCTATAACAATTTAACACAGTATCACATTTTGCAACAATTTGTAATACTTAAAGGTTGAACTCGATGGACATTTGTCTTTTTTCAACCTCATCAACTATCTAACTATATGTACTACTGTATGTAATACAAGCATAATATATAAATACTTGAGATTGAATATATTAACTTACTTATTGTTTACCATTAAATGAGAATAAAAATTAAAATAACAGTCCTAAACTAGCATTATGTAACCAGAGTTAATTAAAGCTTTCATATATAAATATCTATCTCTTAAAATAGATACACCTACCCCCCACAGTCTATCCTGTTCATTTTCACTGGCCAGGCTTTCGTCAGTGCATTCATGAAGATTAAACATTTTAGCAGATTAATTATTGTTATCTAAAGTACATTCTTTGGTTTACTTTCATCAGCAGAATCCTGACAGTTTATTACAATTTCAATATTAGCTGTTGCTATTTTCAGAAAACACTTTTGTTAAATGGTTACAGGGAGTTAATAGATTGACAGCTCCTGATTTAACATCCTTCTCAAAAGCTGTTCCTTGTGCAAAGAATGGATCTCATAGCTCAGGGTAGTAAAGTTGCTTTCCCTCAATAAAACACAATCAGAATCTAAATCGTAATCACGAATAGCTGCTCAGTCTGTCCTTGCGTCACTGGAAAGCTGTCACCTGTAGCAATATTTTTCTGAAGTTCTGCACTAGTCATATAAGGAAGACAGCAGTTCTCAAAGCTTCACCTGTACTATGCTAATTTTGATATCTGTTTGAGGATACTGGTCACAGGGAATAAAGGATTGTCATGGGCAATGAACTTACTTACAATTAATGTCAATGTCAATTGCAAAAGAATACAATAAACAGTGCATCCAGAAAGAATTCACAGCACTTCAGTTTTTCCACATTTTGTTATGTTGCAGCATTATTCCAGAATGGAATAAATTTATTTTTCCCCTCAAAATTCTACACACAAAACCCCATAATGTCAACGTGAAAAATGTTTTTGTTTTTGAGATTTTTGCAAATTTATTACAAATAAAAAACTAAGAAATCACATGTACATAAGTATTCACAACCTTTGCTCAATACTTTGTTGATGCACCTTTGGCAGCAATTACAGCCTCAGATCTTTTTGAATATGATGCCACAAGCTTGGCACATCTATCTTTGGGCAGTTTTGCCCATTCCGCTTTGTAGCACCTCTCAAGCTTGGATGGGAAATATCGGCGCACAGCTATTTTTCAGACCTTTTCAGAGATATTCAATCGGATTCAAGTCTGGGCTCTGGCTGGGCCACTCAAGGATATTCACAGAGTTGTCCTGAAGCCACTCCTTTGATATCTTGGCTGTGTGCTTCGGGTTGTTGTCCTAAGTCTGAGGTTAAGAGCGCTCTGGAGCAGGTTTTCATCCAGGATGTCTCTGTACAGTGCTGCATTCATCTTTCCCTCTATCCTGACTTGTCTCCCAGTTCCTGCCATTGATAAGCATCCCCACAGCATGATGCTGCCACCACAATGCTTCACTGTAGGGCTGCCGTTTGCTTTTTACTAAGGAGTGGCTTCTGTCTGGCCACTCTACCATACAGGCCTGATTGGTGGATTGCAGCAGAGATGGTTGTCCTTCTGGAAGGTTCTCCTCTCTCCACAGATAAATGCTGTAGCTCTCACGGAGTGACCATCGGGTTCTTAGTCACCTCCCTGACTAGTGCCCTTCTCCCCCGATCACTCAGTTTAGATGGCCGGCCAGCTCTAAGAAGAGTCCTGGTGGTTCTGAACTTCTTCCATTTACGGATGATGGAGGCCACTGTGCTCATTGGGACCTTCAAAGTAGCAGATATTTTTCTGTACCCTTCCACAGATTTGTCCCTCGAGACAATCCTGTCTCGGAGGTCTACAGACAATTCCTTTGAATTCATGCTTGGTTTGCGCTCAGACATGCACTGTCAGGTATGGGACCTTATATAGACAGGTGTGTGCCTTTCCAAATCATGTCAAATCAACTGAATTTACCATAGGCGGACTCCAATTAAGCTGTAGGAACATTTCAAGGATGATCAGTGGAAACAGGATGCACCTGAGTTCAATTTTGAGCTTCATGGCAAAGGCTGTGAATACTTAAATACATGTGATTTCTTAGTTTTTTATTTTTAATACATTTTCAAAAATCTAGAAAAAACTTTTTTCACGTTGTCATTATGAGGTATTGTGTGTAAAATTTTGAGAGAAAAATTAAATGTATTCCATTTTGGAATAAGGCTGTACCAGAAAAAAATGTGGAAAAAGTGAAGCGCTGTGAATACTTTCCAGATGCACTGTAGTAAAATAAAATACGGTGCAATTCACAAACAGTATACCTGAGATGGAATTCATTAATAATAAATGTAATGTATAAAACAAATCTAAAAATATATCAAGAACAAAGTGGAGAAAATACACAAATAAAAAACAGATATTCTATCCTCCTTCACTCTCCCTGGGAGGAGGAGCTGTATGCTGGTGATGCTGAGAGGAGGCTGGTGACGCGAAACCCATAACCGGAAGTGCCAGGTGCCGTGATATCGTGCAAGAAAGCTCGGACAGGACGTGCGGGTGGGAAAGAGGAGCCGGGACCTGGGATCCATACTGGTGGAGAGAAGAAGAAGCAGAGAGGTGTGCCGGGTGCTGGATGGGGGTGAAGGGTGCCAGGGCAGGGAGCCAAACGGGGGCTGCCTTAGGGGGCCAGTGACTGCTGACGTTGTTGCTGCTGCTACCATCGGAGCCTGTTGCAGGGGGCTTGCCTGCAGTGGGAAAGAGGTGTCAGGAGCCTGAGTGGGGATCACTTCCTAAATAGAGTGGGGGGGATAAACAGAGGAGGAGCTGCTGAAACTCCCCACGATGAGTATCATCTTACCTACACTATTGTATAAATGACTGTTTTATTTATATATAGATTTTTTTTCTCTCTCTCTATTGTTGAATATTGTTTCTCTTCACAGATAGTCTATACCACTCTATTGTATTGCATAAATTGTATAGTTTATTCTCAAGTTAACCGGGAGTTAGAGTTTGCAAACAAAAGGGGTGGGGCCGAGATTGAGAATCTCACTCAGTGCATGGCGTGCAACACCTGGAGTAACCATCCCAAGGTGAATACATTTGTGTGAGGTGTGTGCGAACGGTTGCCCTGGAAGCCCAGGTAACAGATCGAGAGCAAAACATTACAAGACTGAGAGATATTCACAATCTCAAGCAAAGTTTAGATAGAATGGTGGAGGAGTTGCAGGGGGGACACTGGTAGACGAGGACGAACAGGTAGCCAGCTGGGTCACAGTTAGAAGGAAGAAAAAGAGGGGTAAGCACGACAACCAAACCCCAATAAATTGGCTCAATCGGACGAAGATTCAGTGGATGGTAGTGAAGGTATGATGGAGCTGGAAGAGACTGTTTCCTCTAGCAACCAGAGGAGCAGTTTCCTCTAGCAACCTCAGGCACTGATGGGATAAAAGAAAGTGAGGTGCCTAGTCAGATTGTAGTGGTAGGGGATTCTATTATCAGGAAGACAGATAGGGCAATATGCTACCGACCCCATGATCACCGTACAGTCTGTTGTATCCCAGGTGTTCGGGTATGGCACATCGTGGACCGGGTAGAAAGATTGTTGGGAGGGGCTGGTAATGACCCGGCAGTCTTGGTGCACTTTGGTACCAACAACAAAGTTAGTAAGTCCCTAAGAAAGTCCTAAGGTGGGATGATCCTAAGAAAGATTACAGGGACTTAGGCCAGAAACTAAAGGCAAGGACATCTAAGGTAATATTCTCTGAAATATTACCTGTGCCACGCGCTAGCCAAGGGAGGCAGAGGGAGATTAGGGCAGTAGATGTGTGGCTTAGAAACTGGTGTAGGAAAGAGGTTTGTGTTCCTGGAACACTGGGCAGACTTCTCAGTCAGGCGCCATCTTTTTTGTCACAATGGATTGCACCTGAATGAGGAGGGGGCAGCAGTGCTGGGGAGAAGGATGGTTGGAAGGTTGGAGATTTTAAACTAGGTACCTGGGGGGAGGGTTTAGCTAGAAACTACAAGTCATGAAGTGAGAATAGTAAAGATGGAGGTAGTGAACTAAATGGGGGTGGAGAATGGGGGGAAGGAAAGAGCAGCCAGCAAGGGTACTATTGAGGGTATTACCAAGGGTATTGCCAAAACACTAATTAACAATGATTATGGGTCATCAATACTGCATACAGAAAATGATGTCCCCAGCACAAGAGGGAATCTGTCTTAATTGTATGTATGTAAACACTAGAAGCCTTACAGGAAAAAAGGGGGGGGGACTAGAAGTTCTTGCAGCAAGCAAACAGTATGATAGTATAGGCATTACTGAAACTTGATGGGACAAATCTCATGATTGGACTGCCAATATGGAGGGTTATACGCTGTTCAGGAGAGACAGATTAAATAAATGGGGTGGAGGGGTATGTTTTATGTAAAGCTGTTTTTAAAAACTGATACACGGGGACTATAAATACTGTTGAGATATTATGGGTAGAAATTGCATGCAGGGGAAAGGGAACAAAAAAGATAGTATTAGAGCTATGCTACAAGCCACCTGGTACTAATGTGTCTGATGAGAAATTGTTACTGAAACAACTGGAAAAAGCACAGGATTAGGAGACATAATAGTGATGGGAGATTTTAACTATCCGGAGATTAATTGAACAAATGATTCAAGTGATACTGCTAGGGGTAATAGGTTTTTAAACACACTAAATGATAACAATAAGATTACGGAACTAATGGGCAAAAAGAGGCGAGCATTCAAAAAATATAAATCAGACGGGAAAGCGGGGTCATTCCAGCACTATAAGGATTGTAATAAAATATGCAAAACAGAAATCAAAGTGGCTAAAATAGAAACTGAAATGCTAGTACAGTAGCAAAGGAAAGTAAATCAAACCCCAAAAAGTTTTTTAAATACATCAACAGCAAAAGATTAAAGAAGGAGAGTATAGGCCCTTTAAAGGACTAGTTGTGCATCTTAATCAAAGATGATAATGACATAGCGGAAAAATAAATGCTAAAAACAGGTGATGACTGCGCTGAGGTTAATAAATGACCAGCTGCTCTGATGAATGAAAGTGTACAAATAACAATGGTAACAGAGCGCTTGTATGATTAAACTAGGACGCATTACCTGTAAAGCAAAAAAGTGGATTATTAACTAATGTTTACACTCTTTTGTAGATATTTAAATGACAGGACTGATGAATGAGGAAAGTACAGGGCGTCCAGGTGGTGCCAGCAGTAGATGGAATGAATCGCAGCCTTAGATGTTAGTTAGTTAGTGACATGTCTCTCCCTAACTGTTCCTACCTGCTTCTCAGCAGTACTCCGGCTGGTTGCCTCCATTCTGTGTCCTCCGTGTTGTAGACCGCTGCTTCCAGGTGCTGTGTGAGAGCACTGCCCGGTAATTGAAGCTAGCGTGTCCGTCCTGATGCCGCAGAGTAAACAGCACGCTCCAACGCGTTTCTGGCCGTAGCCCTTTGTCAAGGATGGTGCTGCGGGTCCGAATACTTGTATTTATTTAAATAAAACTTTATTGAAAACTGACACTCCTCATGTCTGCTAATTAAAAAACCACACCATTCAAACGGCTGTGGTAATCAATTGGTAATGCGTCTAAATTAACGTGTATAAATGTGTATGAAGTAAATAATAAAACCACTATAAAATTGTTGTCTTAATTAATTATATATATAAAATGTAATGGTAAAACCATTTAAATTAATTTATTAGCAAACCATATGATTATAAAATTCTAGATGAAAGCACTGAGCTCAAAATCAATGTTTAAACCCCAAGGCTCCAGTGTTTGCATACAATATATCCATTGTGTTTCCTTCTTCTTTAGATCTTGTATAATGTTGCCACTTCTCCAGTTTCTCTTCACTTTCTCTATTGCCATAAAAATAAGACCAGTAGGGTCCTAATTATGGTATTCTAAAAATTGTTCAGACACACTATGAGTCAAAAGTCCTTTTTTATGTTAAAAATATGTTCAGCAACCCGTGTTTTTAGCTTTCTTTTAGTTTGGCTGATATATTGTAAACCACACTGGCACTGCAACATATAAATAACTTCTTCGGTATTACACGTTAAAAAGTCTTTTATTTTATAATCCTTTTGTGTAGTTTTAGATTAAAAGAAATTCCCGGTTTGGTAGTATGTCTATTAGTGGTCTTGCATGCCAAACAGTTCAAACATGGATAAAAACCTTTTGATTTCATCTGTATCGATTCTTTCTCTTGCTGTACAAAACTATTCGTGATTTCTTGCTTCAAACTCCTGGCTTTTCTATAACTTATCTTTGGTCTGTCACAAACAAAAGGTTTTAATTGTTCATCCAGGCCTAATATGTGCCAGTGTTTCTGCAGAATATTTTCAAATAAGTATTTTTGACTATTGAACTGGGTTACAAAAGTAATTTGTAAATCATCTGTTATTGGTTTGGGTTTATACTGTTTATACTGTAAAAGACCTTTGATTTGTAGAGATGCGGTGTTATCAATTTGTAGCTGTAGAGTTTTTTCTTCATAACCCCTCCGGATGAATTTATTCTTCATCTGTTCGCTTTGTTGCAGAAAGGTTCCATGCGTTTTTCTCATCTGTATTCACAAAAGAGGACCAGATGGCGAGATTAACACATAACGTAAGCCACGATAATGTCCAACTGCTAAATGCTTATTTAAGTGAGGAAGTCTGTGACCAATTAAATAAAATTAAGATTAAATAATCACCTGGTTCCAACAGAATTCACCCAAGGGTTCTCATTGAACTACACTCCGAACTAGCAAGACCGCTATTTTTGATCTTCAACGACACACTTACATCAAGCATGGTTCCCAAGGACTGGCATATAGCAGAAATAGTGCCAATATTCAAAAAGGGAAGTAAATCTGAACCGTGTAACTATAGAACAGTTAGTCTTACATCTATAGTGGGGAAAGTACTGGAAGGTATTGTCGAAGTCGAAAATATTATAGGCACACTCATCACGTAGAAACACCACACAGATGGCCTCCGTGCGGGTGATTGTTCTGCCGTGCGTGCGCATACTCGCAAGCTACGTATAATCGCTCACGTGGTCTTGCGTGTTAGCACGTGGTATGAGTAAATACGGTAACATATGCATTTGCATAGAAAAGCAACAAAAGCCATATTCAATATTTTATCCATATAGTGCATAACTCACACACAGTCTGTACATTCTTCAATAGCAAGTTACTGTGCACACACAAATTAATCAAACCACTCATACGCATAGAAAGGTGATTCTTCCAGAAACTCAATCACAAACAGTGCCTTAAATGTATCAGACTGTCTTGTTTACGCAAAGCTTTGTAATCATGGAACATGGACCCTGACTCTATAAGGAAGGTAAATACCTTTGGTAGCCCCCATTGTTTTAAAGTGTACATTGAGACAACAGAAGCCAGGACAAACAAGAAGACAATATCCTACACAAAACACAAGCTGGAACCTTGCTTGTACAATAACTTGGAAAAACACTAAAATAGTTGACAAATTACAGACCAGACATTTAATGTATGATATACTGTATAACAATAATATTCTCATACACAGAGTCTAAACTCATCCAACCCATGGTAATATATGTATATTTCATAACAAATTGCAATAGCAGGAATGTATGTGTATATGTGTGTATATATATGTGTGTGTGTGTGTGTGTGTGTGTGTGTGTGTGTGTGTGTGTGTGTATATGGTGTGTGTCCTGATGACGGGGGGCAGTTCCCCGAAACGTTTAATTAAATCACCGCATTTGTTTCACCAACTTGGAAGTCTGGGAGTGCCTCTGTGTATTGCAATTTGTATCTAGGGATTGTCACGATCCGGGTATCTGGACGCCATTACCTGCCGTTTAGGTGTCTTCTGAGACTGGCCCAGCGTTCCAAATCCGGATCTCATCTGTGTCAACACTCTGCACATCCCTCCTGTCATTCTGAGACACTACCACAGCGGCGCCATGTTTGAATCCAACATGGCGTCTCCTGTCCTCCGCGGCCGGCGGCGCCATTATCACTATGTTTGCACATTTCATTACAAACCAGTTCCTCCGATCCACCATCTCTGGAATCTGCATAATTGCCTAGCCAATGCCTGCATAGCAGCAGGTATAAGTATCCTGTGTCTGGGCCAGATAGATGTCAGTGCTTTGAATGTCATACCTTGTTCCAGTCTCTCTCTCCTGTGGTTTGTTTCTCCAGGTTCCAGCTCCTGTCTCCAGCATCCACAAAGAGACCCGCACCTGCTTTCCATCCTGCGGTGCAGCCTGACTCTGCAATCCTCTGTGACTGCTCCAGCTTTCAGCTATTACTTCGTTTGCTTCCAGCTTCCAAGCTTTCAGCTATTAACCCATCTGTTTCCAGCAACCTGCTTCCAACAGAATTCAGCCTCCTTAAAGAGCCGGTGTTCTCCCAGCGGATTTCTACTTACCAGCAGTATCCACTACCACCGGTAACCATTCTTCATTTCATTTCATCTGTTTCCACGCACCCTAGCATCTTTCAGTTTTAACTCCGTATCTCCACCATCTGGCTGGTTCCGTCCAGTGACTCCTACAGTGCATTCCAGTTACCAGCATCATCTCATACATCTACTGGCGTGTTCCTCGGTTGTCTCCACTACTACAGCCTGGCCTGGTAAGGTTATTCTACCCAAGGACTATAACATCTGTTCTGCAACCTACCAGTGCCCTGTTATACCTTTTTATGGTTTAGTGATCCAGGAACTGTATTATCTGCCACTGCTAATACTGACTGTGAACGCTGTTGTGATTATACGGAGTCTGTTTAATAAACTTTCATTTGACTTTTAACCTGCTTGTCATGGTCACACCTTCGGGTTTCCTTCCACACTTACATGTCCAGGGGTCTGATTAAACCATCTAAGTTTAACTTCATTCCAGCCCCTACAACTGAGGCTTCCTCCCGTCAGCCTAAACCCTCAGTTGTGACAGTAAGCACTGACCATATGAATCCAGCCGGAGACCAGGATCAAGCGGCTAGACCTATGCAAGAACTGGCAGCCAGACTCGAACATCAGGAGGCTGCACAAGGTCACATCATCCGCTGTCTCCAGGATCTCTCTACTCGGCTGGATGGGATTCAGACGACCCTCCGTGGACCTGGCACGTCTGGTGCGTCCACCACAGTGACTCCAGCTGTAACCCCACCCACCTTGCCCATTTCCATACCACGTCTTCATCTTCCAACGCCAGCAAAATTTGACGGATCTCCAAGGTTCTGCAGGGGATTTCTCAACCAATGCGAAATCCATTTTGAGCTTCAATCTGGCAACTTCCCCAGTGACCGTACCAAAGTTGCTTATATTATTTCTCTCCTCAGTGGCTCAGCCCTTGATTGGGCATCACCGTTATGGGAGAAGTCTGATCCCCTGCTGTCCTCCTATACTGACTTTGTAGCATCATTCAGGCGCATCTTCGACGAGCCGGGCCGGGTTTCCTCTGCTTCATCTGAGATTCTCCGTCTACGCCAGGGAACACGTACTGTGGGACAGTATCTTATACAGTTCAAAATCCTGGCATCTGAACTGGCCTGGAACGACGAGGCCCTGTATGCTGCATTCTGGCATGTCTTGTCAGAACGCATTAAAGACGAGTTAGCTACCAGAGACTTGCCTTCTAAGTTGGATGAGCTAATTTCACAATGCACGAAGGTTGATCTACGGTTCAGAGAGAGAGCAACCGAGCGAGGAAGATCATCCGTTCCTAAATCTTCTGCTCCTCCTCCTCGTCAACCATCTCCATCCAAGGATGAGCCTATGCAAATTGGTCGTTCCCGTCTATCTCCCGCTGAGCGCCGAAGACGCCTCTCCGAGTCTCTATGTCTCTACTGTGCAGCTCCGTCGCACACTATCAACGCCTGTCCCAAACGTTCGGGACTCCAGATCCTAGCTCGCCAAGGAGAGGGCCGGCTAGGAGTAATGATCTCCTCTCCATCTCCTCATGATTGTAATCTCCCAGTGTCGCTCCAAATTGCTCAACGTTACAGGAACGTCATTGCCCTCCTTGATTCCGGAGCAGCTAGGAATTTCATAACCGAAGCTTATGTTAAACGGTGGTCCCTACCCACCGAGAGACTGTCCTCGTCCATCTCTTTGACTGCCGTGGATGGCAGCAAGATTTTAGACGCAGTCATTTCCTTAAGGACTCTTCCAGTTCGTCTGAGAGTGGGAGTTCTTCATTCTGAGTATATTTCTTTTCTAGTGATTCCAAGAGCCACACATCCAGTGGTTTTAGGCCTTCCATGGCTCCGTCTCCACAACCCATCGATTGACTGGACGACTACGCAAATACTGGCATGGGGTCCCTCCTGTGCTGAGACTTGTTTAGCCAAAGTTCTTCCTGTTTGTTCTTCCTTCCCCAGGTCATCTGATGTTCCGCCTCCTCCATATCAAGACTTCACGGACGTGTTCAGTAAAGCCTCTGCTGATATCCTTCCTCCTCATAGAGAATGGGACGGCCCAATCGACCTCATTCCAGGGAAGGTTCCACCGCGAGGCCGAACTTATCCGTTGTCTCTGCCTGAGACACACTCCATGGAAGAGTACATCAAAGAGAACCTGGCGAAGGGTTTCATCCGACCATCTTCTTCTCCAGCCGGCGCAGGCTTCTTCTTCGTTAAGAAGAAAGACGGTGGTCTGCGTCCGTGCATCGACTACAGAGGTCTGAACGACATTACCGTCAAGAACCGATACCCTTTACCCCTGATTACCGAGCTCTTTGATAGAGTTAGTGGTGCAACCATTTTCACAAAGCTGGACTTGAGGGGTGCCTACAATCTCATCCGAATCCGTGAGGGTGACGAGTGGAAGACCGCCTTTAACACCCGTGACGGACATTATGAGTACCTCGTCATGCCCTTCGGATTGAGCAACGCTCCAGCAGTCTTCCAGCACTTCGTGAATTAGATATTCAGGGACATCTTGTACCGCCATGTCGTGGTTTATCTAGATGACATCCTCATCTTTGCTAATAATCTCGAAGATCATCGTTTCTGGGTAAAAGAGGTTATTTCCCGTCTCCGTGTCAATCACCTCTATTGTAAATTGGAGAAGTGTGTGTTTGAAGTTAAAACCATTCCGTTTCTAGGTTACATTGTGTCCGGTTCCGGACTAGAGATGGATCCTGAGAAACTCCAAGCAATCCAGAATTGGCCTATACCCTTAACCCTCAAAGGGGTCCAGAGGTTCTTAGGGTTCGCCAATTATTATAGAAAATTTATACGAGATTTTTCCACCATTGTGGCGCCTATCACTGCATTAACCAAGAAAGGTGCTAATCCGTCCAAGTGGTCCGAGGAAGCTACACAGGCCTTTCACCTTCTGAAGCAACGGTTCATCTCTGCACCAGTTCTGAAACAGCCCGACACCGACTCTCCTTTTATCTTAGAGGTAGATGCCTCCTCCGTTGGAGTAAGAGCAGTGTTATCCCAGAGGGCCAAAGATGGACATCTACATCCTTGCAGTTTCTTCTCCCGGAAGTTCTCCCCAGCTGAGCGCAACTATGCCATTGGCGATCAGGAGTTGCTGGCCATCAAGCTCGCTCTGGAGGAGTGGAGATACCTGTTGGAGGGAGCTTCCAACTCAATCACCATACTTACCGACCACAAAAATCTTTTATATCTCAAAGGCGCACAATGTCTGAATCCTCGTCAGGCCAGATGGGCACTTTTCTTCTCTAGGTTTGACTTTAAACTCCAGTTCTGTCCGGGTTCTCAGAATCGTAAGGCCGATTCCCTTTCCCGCTCATGGGAGCAAGAAAATGAGTCCGAGTCTGCAGACAAGCATCCTATTATTAATCCGTTGGCATTCTCCACGGTAGGGATGGACTCTACGCCTCCACCAGGGAAAAGGTTTGTTAAGCCAGTTCTAAGGAAGAAGCTCATGCATTGGGCCCATGCTTCCCGTTTTGCTGGACATACAGGCATTCAGAAAACCCTTGAATTTATTTCTAGGTCCTACTGGTGGCCAACTCTGAAGAAGGACGTTATGGAATTTATTGCCTCCTGCCCAAAGTGTGCCCAACACAAAGTCTCCCGCCAGTCGCCTGCGGGGCAACTGGTTCCATTATCTGTTCCCCGTCGACCATGGACCCATTTGTCGATGGACTTTGTTTCCGATCTACCTATCTGCAACAAGTTTAATACCATCTGGGTGGTAGTTGACCGGTTCACCAAGATGGCACATTTCATCCCTCTCACCGGTCTTCCGTCAGCTTCCAAATTGGCTCAAGTATTTATACAAGAGATCTTCCGACTTCACGGTCTTCCTGAAGAGATCATCTCGGATCGTGGAGTACAATTTGTAGCCAAATTTTGGTGAAGTTTGTGTCAAGCCCTCCAAGTCAAGTTAAAGTTTTCCACGGCTTACCATCCTCAGACCAATGGTCAAACCGAGAGGGTGAATCAGGACTTGGAGGCCTTCCTCCGTATATATGTGTCTTCCTCTCAAGATGACTGGGTTCAACTTCTTCCTTGGGCCGAGTTCAGCCACAACAATCAATACCATTCCTCATCTTCTTCTACACCATTCTTCATTAATTATGGATTCCACCCTAAAGTCCCAGAATTCCAACCGCTTCCCGCAACTTCTGTTCCAGCAGTGGATGTCACCTTGCGTCAGTTTTCAAATAATTGGAGGAACGTCCGCGCAGCCCTGCTTAAAGCCTCATCCAGGTATAAGAAGTTTGCCGATAGGAAGCGTAGAGCGGTTCCTGCTCTCAAGGTGGGTGATCGTGTGTGGTTGTCCACGAAGAATTTGAGGTTGAGAGTTCCCAGCATGAAATTTGCACCTCGCTACATCGGTCCCTTCAAGATTGAACAAGTCATCAATCCTGTTGCCTACAGATTACAGTTACCACCCTTCTTGAAAATACCCAGGACATTTCATGTTTCCTTATTGAAACCGCTGATCCTGAATCGGTTTCATTCCGCACTTCCTCCAGCTCCCAAAGTTCAGACTCAACGGGGAGTCGAGTACGAGGTGGCCAAGATTTTGGACTCACGTTTCCGTTACGGTCAGTTACAGTATCTCATTGACTGGAAGGGCTATTGTCCTGAAGAACGCTCTTGGACCAATGCCTCAGACGTCCATGCTCCTGCCTTGGTCCGAAATTTCCACTCAAAGTTTCCTTTAAAGCCTAAGAAGTGTCCTGGGGCCACTCCTAAAGGGGGGGGTGCTGTCACGATCCGGGTATCTGGACGCCATTACCTGCCGTTTAGGTGTCTTCTGAGACTGGCCCAGCGTTCCAAATCCGGATCTCATCTGTGTCAACACTCTGCACATCCCTCCTGTCATTCTGAGACACTACCACAGCGGCGCCATGTTTGAATCCAACATGGCGTCTCCTGTCCTCCGCGGCCGGCGCCGCCATTATCACTATGTTTGCACATTTCATTACAAACCAGTTCCTCCAATCCACCATCTCTGGAATCTGCATAATTGCCTAGCCAATGCCTGCATAGCAGCAGGTATAAGTATCCTGTGTCTGGGCCAGATAGATGTCAGTGCTTTGAATGTCATACCTTGTTCCAGTCTCTCTCTCCTGTGGTTTGTTTCTCCAGGTTCCAGCTCCTGTCTCCAGCATCCACAAAGAGACCCGCACCTGCTTTCCATCCTGCGGTGCAGCCTGACTCTGCAATCCTCTGTGACTGCTCCAGCTTTCAGCTATTACTTCGTTTGCTTCCAGCTTCCAAGCTTTCAGCTATTAACCCATCTGTTTCCAGCAACCTGCTTCCAACAGAATTCAACCTCCTTAAAGAGCCGGTGTTCTCCCAGCGGATTTCTACTTACCAGCAGTATCCACTACCACCGGTAACCATTCTTCATTTCATTTCATCTGTTTCCACGCACCCTAGCATCTTTCAGTTTTAACTCCGTATCTCCACCATCTGGCTGGTTCCGTCCAGTGACTCCTACAGTGCATTCCAGTTACCAGCATCATCTCATACATCTACTGGCGTGTTCCTCGGTTGTCTCCACTACTACAGCCTGGCCTGGTAAGGTTATTCTACCCAAGGACTATAACATCTGTTCTGCAACCTACCAGTGCCCTGTTATACCTTTTTATGGTTTAGTGATCCAGGAACTGTATTATCTGCCACTGCTAATACTGACTGTGAACACTGTTGTGATTATACGGAGTCTGTTTAATAAACTTTCATTTGACTTTTAACCTGCTTGTCATGGTCACACCTTCGGGTTTCCTTCCACACTTACATGTCCAGGGGTCTGATTAAACCATCTAAGTTTAACTTCATTCCAGCCCCTACAACTGAGGCTTCCTCCCGTCAGCCTAAACCCTCAGTTGTGACAGGGATCTTTTGACCCAAAGGAGAGCACCCTGGCAAGGTATCAGTAAGCTATCCAAGGAGTGCCGGCTCCTCCAGGGCCCTGAGGACGGGGTTTGGTCCCCGAAACATGTTGGCCTAATAAAGTATCTTCTTGTTACGCTGTGAAGTCTGCATTGAGTGCCGCCCACATCACCCAATCTGTCTATCCGGGATTTCGTATACCCGTTCGGGAGGGCACCGCAGCTGTTGCCATACTTTGGAGTGGAGTGCCGGGCTGTCTCTATTTGGTTTATATATATATATATATATATATATATATATATATATATCTCAAGGATGGAAATGGATAAACATATCATGTGTGGGATCATATTGTTCAGGGTCACATAAGCAGTAATCCGGTGGGTATGAGGATATTGTCGCATATTGTAGCAAGAAGTTATTAGTAATACCGGATTTATGTATGATTAATGTGGTGGGTTTAACTGGTCTTGGGGGGGGGGGGTCAGATGTAAACAACAGTAATCACATCTCAGGACATAGCCATCACCCACCGCTTGAGCTGACCAATGACCCCCAGTGCACAGCATATGTCTCACCCCCGAACCAATGGAAGAAGAGCATACAGTTTCTATTGTTTCATGCTTTGAAATATTGTATAAAAGCCAAGCCTCCTGGCCGGTCAGTCACATTCTCTGAAGGTCATCTTTCCAGATTGAGAACCGGAACCGGGTGGCGCTGGTGAACAAATGTATGTATTAATTGTAGCCTGTATCTCTTATGTATTATTGTTGTAACCCCATTTTTAGTAAATAACTGTTGGTGGGTTGGATCCCAACATTTTAAATACAATTGGTGTCGTGTTCCTTTCCTGCTAGGGGTTATAAAGTGTATTCCGCCTCACGTGTAGCTACTCCGTGCTTACAGCGTGATGGCGTGCTTACGCAATGTGTACGCATCTGTTAGGGGTTTCACACACTTAGCGGTTGCAGCAGCCTGAACAAATATATATTTAAGGTATTGCTTTTCTTCCTAAAAGTTAATCAGTTTTAACAATTGGGGGCTCCTCCGCTTCATCACACACTCACAGACTTACAGGCCATAACAGACTTTGATCTATCAGCAAAGGGTGGAGACGCATGCTACATAACCTTGCATTGTGTTAAAACCAGTTTGTGCTGTTAGATCACGTCTGTTCTGTCTAGTCTAAAGAGGTGCTGGTGTAACCCAAAGGACACAGGAAAAAAGCTATTTAAAATATGTGTGTAATGTTGGTGCGAAAGCGTACACAAAGCGTACCGATACTTTGCATGCTTTCTCACATATTGTTGCCATAGGTTAACAGTCATTATAGATCTGTGTGAAATCAGATACATTTGTTTGCTATATATATATATTTGATAGTTTGTTAAGGGCATATTTGTAAAATACGAAATGCAGTTTCCGGCCTAAAACGTTTAGGTTTACACTCAAAAGGAGATTGCCCGTGTGGGTGACTTCCGGCGAGCGTACAGAACAAGTGTGTGTTGTCTTAGTGAGTAATAGTAGTTTTATTGCTCACATTTATAGAGATTGTGTGGTTTATTGAATTGCGAACGCACGGTTGTTGCGTATAGTTGCGGGCGCAAAGTATAACCACACGATAGTTCAATTTAAGGTGGGATAGTAGACATTTAATACCAGTGACGTGCGGTGGGGTGAGGCAGGTGAAGCAGAGCCTTTCCTGTCATACTAACGTTTGTGCCAGAGTTTTGACTGGATAAAGTATATAAAAATTACAAATATGTTTGAAATATCTTCTTTGCATTATTCTAATCATTTTTATAGCCAAAACTGTGGAGTAAAAAGTCTATGGCAGGTGAGGCAATGCCTCACCTGGCTAACTTTTCTGCACATCTCTGATCAAAACTCACCAAATTTAAAAAAGTATATACTGCTGCACCTGGGTATAATGTCCAGATGTACCTTTTGGCTCATGTATTGCATATAAATCTGGCTCTGGTGCTAGCCAGTGCCACCTGAGCCATTTAGATCACCGCACGTCCCTGTTTAATACTGTAACACATAACTATCCGATTTCAAAAGCAGATTACCGTTATATTTTGTTTAAACTGTGCTACCTCTGGGGTGAAGTAGCAAATCAAAGGGAGTGATATTTTCTGTACAGAAAAGAAAAACACTGTGTATTTGTGTGAGCTGAAAGTAAGAGTGACTGGAGTTGAACCCCCGGAAATTCGGGTCTCGTGGAAACACTGAGTTAGTAGCGGCTCGGTGGCTTAAGGCCCGCTACCTTATGTGAATACAGGAATAGAGAAATACGCAAGTCATGAGGAGACTTGCACAGGAGCGTGATAGGGAATTGTGAATTCTGATAGAATTGTGAATTGAAGTAAAGGTTTTTTGTTACGCTCCGGCTGAGGAGTGCAGCTTGTGAATTCGACTAACGCGATCGTATGGCATATAGATAATAAGTATCTATAGGCCATGCGATTGAACCGCATGTCCGTGTGTTCTACACAGCACAACGTGATACTATTGTGTCATCTGCGCTGTGGAAAGCATACGCAGATGTGATTGTGTAAACAAGGGGTTTTTCGCTGATTACGTCAGGAAATCTCCCTGGTGGAAGTCCATTGGAAAGGGTGAGCAATAGTTATTAAAGTTTTCTGTTTTTTACACTACAAAAATTCCAGTGGAAAGATACCAAAAAGGAATTTTTTGCTGCCTCTCTCAGGAAAATATTCGAACAGAACCTCCACCGAAAGAAATTGCGGTGCTGTAAGGTCTGATAGGAGTCCTAAGTTGGGTACATCGTGATCAACTATCAACAGTGTATCGTAGTACTGGCCAGCGTGGGCGAAAGCGTGTGAAGAGCGCTCGGAGAACTTTCACTGTCTGCTTGCATTGTGTATTTTGGTGTTTGTGGTAGGACCCACAATGGGAGCCAGTTGCTCAAGTGAGAGACATTCAGCAGCCAGGATTCAGGCTGGAGAGCTACAGCCCAGGGGGTCAGCTTGGTTTATAATGTGTGGGAAATATGGTCCACACGTTGAGGCTTTTTGCAATGAATGGGTACGTATGAATGCTGTATATAGGGCCTCCTTCCTTAGGGTGGGTAGCTTTGAACCAGAGGTATTACAGAGCATAAGGATTAGAATATGTCTGGTCAAATCTAGAAAACAGAGGATTAGACATACCGACTGTTTAAATCTGTGGCAGCAAGAGGGGGAGGTGCAAAGGGAACTGGCTCGCACAGCAAGTTCCAAACCTAGCGGGAAAGTAATTGCGAGCGCACCACCACCGCCATATGTCGATGGGGAGAAATTGGCTACAACCATTGGTGCATTGATAAAGGATAGCAAAATGATTAATCAATGTGTTAACCCTAACCCTTGCCAGTTGTATCCCGTTTTGAATTTTTCCCAAGGTTGTGAGGAGGATGACGAGCCCAGCACGATATCGGCACTCTCTTTAGCAGCTACCATACAGGATACCCAGGTGGGCACGGCCCAACCACCAAGAGTAGTAGCGATACCCCCCAGCGGAGGGATAAGTGAGGTTGTGTCCACCGGTAAGTATGGTACCATACATTATGCAGAGACAATAGCTCCCCGTATTATAGAATCAAACAAAAATTATGTGGTTGAGTTAAATCCAGTCAGGGTGATTGCAGTGCCCAATGGGAGAACTGATAGACAGGGAGTAACTCCCATCAGGAACATTGCAATGCATTGTCCTTGGTCCCGATCAGAACTGAGATCAATTATGTCAGAATTCCCCGATCCCAGAAAAGATCTAGTTGGATGCCAGGAATTCATTAAAGAATTGGGCAACGCCCATGAGCCCACCAATAAAGATTGGCGAACAGTGCTACGAGCGAGTTTACCCTCAAACATTGACATCAAAAAATTCAGAACTGATTGTAAATTAGATGTAGAAGTGCCTCTCACTGATGAGTACAACCAGGAGAATGTAAAGCAAATCAGCCTGCAATTAGGAGTGTATTTTCCTACTGTTAAATGGAACAAAATTTTCTCCATAAGACAAAAGGACAGTGAAATGGCATCCGAGTATTTCCATAGAGCACTGCAGGAAATGGCTAGATACACTTGGATAGAGGATATTAAGGAGAATGCCAACCACAGGGAGGTAGCTGTCCCTGTGCTAATGGATGGATTAAAGGAGGCACTGAGGAAGAGGGTGCAAACCTCTCTGCCAAATTGGAGAGGTATCTCGGTGGCTGCGCTAAGAGAGTCTGCTATCGAGCATGATCGTAACATCAGTAAACACAGGGAGTCGCAAGGGGATAAACTGATGACGGTAAGTATACAGGCTCTTACAGGAAAGTCCCATCAGCCTAAACCCCAGACCCCTGATAGTAAGTCACGGTCAATAATATGTTTCTATTGCAGGAAGGAAGTGCACTTTGCCAGGGATTGCAGAAGTAGCGGGACACATAACTTATATAGAACCCCTAGACCTGAATACAAACCACGCTACAATACACATAGTTGGGACTAGGGACAACATAGAAGGGATTATGAGCCGTATAGAGGGGAAACAAGGAGGTACCCACCCAGGAGGGACTGGCAGGCCCCCGGAGACTCACAGTTATCCCCCGCACATATGGTAGCTGCCAATGCACTGCGGGAGGATCCCACTACACAATAGAGGTTAGGCCACACCTGTAGTCTGCAGCCAGTGAAATTGATTGCTGGCCTTGGTCGTGAACCTGAGGTCATGGTTGATGTAGCTGGTGTATCATTACCTTTTCTTGTAGATACAGGGGCAGCCAGATCAGTGTTAAACTCCACCCCAGGTGTAACGACCACGGGAAAAATGATTTCGGCGATGGGAGTTACAGGAAAGGTGCAACAATACCCTTTGAGTAGACCTGCAGATATTACGATAGGGCCCTTGCAAACCAAACATTCATTTCTGCTGGCTGCATCGGCTCCGACTAATCTACTTGGAAGAGACCTATTGTGTAAAATGCGGTGTGTCATATACTGTACTCCTGAGGGTGTATTCTTAAATATACCTGAGAACCATGCACAGGAAGTACAAGATATATTAGACACCCCTCAAAGGCTAATGTTGCACTCTACTGTTATATACACGTGTCCATCAAAGGTAGAGGAAATTATCTTGCAAATACCGGGTATGCTTTGGACCAAAGATGGACAGGACACTGGATTGATGGTGAATGTAGCCCCAGTTGCAGTACAAGTAAAAGATGGAAGGATAGCTCCAAAAATTTCCCAGTATCCCTGAAGCCAGAGGTAGAATTAGCAGTGTACCCCGTCATAGAACGGCTGCTACAGCAGGGCATCCTAGTCAGGACATCCAGCACAGCCAATAGTCCCATCTTCTCTGTGAAAAAGAGTGGGGGGAGGGGTTACAGGCTAGTGCAGGATCTAAGGGGGATAAACAAGATAGTTGAGAGTCAATTCCCCGTAGTGCCCAATCCAGCTGTCATCCTAATGCAGATTCCATCAACCTCCAAGTTCTTCACTGTCATTGATCTCTGTTCTTCTTTCTTTTCTGTCCCTCTCCACCCTGAAAGCCAATACCTCTTTGCCTTCACTTACAGGGGAGTACAGTACACCTGGACTCGTCTCCCCCAAGGTTTCATTGACAGCCCAAGTATTTTCTCCCAGGCCTTACATGACTGTTTGCAATCTTTTCAACCTGAGAGTGGGTCAGTGCTAATACAATACGTCGATGATTTGTTGTTGCATTCTGACTCATTCGAGTCGTCATTGGCAGACACTAAACAGCTTCTGTTTCATCTCTCCCAGACAGGACACAAGGTTTCAAAGGATAAGTTGCAGTTGTGTCAGGCTAAGGTTAAATACTTGCTTGACACAGGGACTTAGGCACCTGACCACTGACCGAATACAGGCCATCAGTGACATGACTCTGCCACAAACTCAGCAACAAATCCGCACTTTCCTTGGAATGTGTGGGTACTGTCGGAACTAGATTCCAGGGTTCTCTATACTGGCACTACCGCTGCAAGAAATGGTCTACTCAAATAAACCAGAACGGGTCTCTCACACAGATGAGTCCAAACTGGCGTTTGAGAGACTAAAACAGTGCTTGTCGCAAGCACCAGCATTGGGTATGCCAGATTATGAGAAGCCCTTTGAGTTGTATGGTACTGAAAGTGCTGGGTGCACGGCAGGAGTCTGAACACAGAAACATGGTGATGCCAGCAGACCGGTAGCTTACTACAGTGCACAGTTGGACACTGTAGCATGGTCTCTCCCCACTTGCTTGCGAAGCGTTGCAGCCATAGCTCTCCTGGTAAGTAAAAGCGAGGACATAGTGTTAGGACACGACTTGACCATCCATACACCTCATGCAGTATTAGCCTTGCTAAACTCTGCCCAAACCAGACATGTTTCATCCGCTTGGTTTACAAGGTGGGAACTATCACTGATGGCCCCTGTAAACATCACCATTAAGAGGTGCAGTTCACTAAATCCTGCAACTTACTTGCCAAGTGTGCCTGGTGGTTGAGAACGATGGTGAAGGAGGATTTAGTGCAGATACTGATATGCATGATTGTATGGAATACCTAAACCAAACTTTCACTGCGAGACCTGACATCAGTGACAACCCACTGGAAGGAGTAGACTTTACCTTCTACACTGACGGTAGTTGCCACAGACAGATGGAATCGGGAGACCTGTGCACCGGATATGCAGTTGTAGATGACGAAGGTATCATAGAGGCTGAACCCCTTGGCCCACTTCACTCAGCACAAGTCGCTGAGCTGGTAGCACTGACCAGAGCATGTGAGTTGGCATAGGGTAAGTCAGCTAATATATACACGGATTCTAGGTATGACTTCGGAGTGGTGCATGATGTTGGGGCCCTGTGGCACCTAAGAAATTTCATGACGGCAGCTGGCACACCTGTAGCGCATGCGTCTTACATCAAAAGGCTTCTGACAGCAATACAGGAACCAGACAGAGTGGCTGTTATCAAGTGTAAAGCACACACTTACAACCAAGACCCAATTTTACTTGGTAACAGCCGGGATGACGAAGCTGCAAAATCAGCAGCAAGCACCACCATACAAACCAACATCACACCACTTGCTTGAGGAAGAATATTGGTAAAGCAATGCCAACAGAGCCATCCCATATCCCTCCTACAGACGGACCTTTTCAGGTAATACTAATCAACTTCATACAGTTACCACCCTGTAGGAATTTGAAATATGTGTTAGTTTGTACCGATGTCTTTTCAAACTGGGTAAAAGCATTCCCCGCTGCCACAAATACTGCTGTGTTCACTGCAAAGAAAATTGTGCAGGAGTGATAGGGGTACCCATTTTACAGGTGAAGTATTTCAGGTCATGTGCAAACTGATGGGTATTAATAGCAAGCTGCATACTCCATACCGGCCACAGACAAGTGCGAAGGTGGAGAGAATGAACAGCACTATTAAGAATAAGCTGAGCAAAGTGATGGCTGAAACTGGATTGTTGTGGCCAGAGGCCTTACCATTAGTGTTGTACAGCATCAGAACCAATCCCAGGTCACTGCTTAACTTATCACCCTTCGAAGTTCTTTTTGGTCGACAACCCCATGTAATGATAGACCCCCAGGATGATTTGAAGTGGAATAACGAAATAAATGTGCAAATTTGGTTAGGATGAGCCAGCAACTAAGAAATCAACAAAGGAATCTAAAACTGGCGATTCCAGACCTACCATCAGCTGAAGCAAGAGGTGGTAACGAGGTGGAATTCAACCCTCTATATGCTTCAGAGGATGGAGGAGCAGCAAAAGGCCATTCAAGCCTATACATCTGCCACTGCCAGCCTGAGTCAGGTTATTCCCCTCATCAGGCTTTTGCAGAAGCAGCTGGAGAGATTGAAAGAGGAGCTAAAACGGAGCGATTCAGCTAGGCATGTGGGACTTGTGTATGGAGCCCTTCATTCGCTTAACCAGGATTCACGGGTGGTCAATCTGTTGAAATCAGAGCACTACATTTTGCCCACCGTGCTCGATCCTAGGTTTAAAGCCTACGTTGTATCTCTCTTTCCAGCAGACACAAGTCTGCACATGTTAAAAGACCTGCTGGTGAGACACTTGTCAAGTCAAGCAGAACGTGACCCGCCAACAGCTCCTCCTTCATTTTCTACCACCACTGGAGCTGCCAGGAAAAGGATCAGATTTCCAAAACCACCCACTGGCAGTGATGCAGGGCAGTCAGGAGCGAAAACTGACATCTGGTCCGGACTGAAGGACCTGCCAATGATTACTGACATGTCGTCTACTGTCACTGCATATGATTCTGTCACCATTGAAAGAATAGTGGAGGATTATATGAGTGACAGCATCCAAGTAGGCATGTCAGACAGTCCGTACGTATACTGGCAGGAAAAAGAGGCAATTTGGAGGCCCTTGCACAAACTGGCTTTATTTTACCTAAGTTGCCTCCCCTCCAGTGTGTACTCCGAAAGAGAGTTTAGTGTAGGTGGTCACCTTGTCAGCGATCGGCGTACGAGGTTACTTCCACAAAATGTGGAGAAGATGATGTTCATCAAAATGAATTATAATCAATTCCTCCGTGGAGACATTCACCAGCAATTGCCTCCAGAAAGTACACAGGGACCTGAGATGGTGGATTCCAGTGGGGACGAATTAATACTCTGTGAGGAGGGGGATGTACACAGTGAAAGGGGTGAGGAATCGGAGGATGATGATGAGGTGCTTCTGTAGAGCCAGTTTTAGCAAGGAGAGATTGATCGCTTCTTTTTTTGGTGGGGGCCCAAACCAACCAGTCATTTCAGCCACAGTCGTGTGGCAGACCCTGTGGCTGAAATGATGGGTTTGTTAAAGTGTGCATGTCCTGTTTATACAACATAAGGGTGGGTGGGAGGGCCCAAGGACAATTCCATATTGCACCTCTTTTAATTTATCTTTGCATCATGTGATGCTTGGGGCCAATTTTTTTAAGTGCCATCCTGTCTGACACTGCAGTGCCACTCCTAGATGGGCCAGGTGTTTATGCCGACCCACTTGGGTCACTTAGCTTAGTTATCCAGCGACCTCTGTGCAAATTTTAGGACTAAAAATAATATTGTGAGAAGTTAGGTGTTCAGAATAGACTGGAAATGAGTGGAAATTATGGTTATTGAGGTTAATAATACTCTAGGATCAAAATGACCCCCAAATTCTGTGATTTAAGCTGTTTTTGAGGGGTTTTTGAAAAAAAAACACCCGAATCCAAAACACACCCGAATCCGACAAAAAAATTTCAGGGAGGTTTTGCCAAAACGCGTCCGAGTCCAAAATACGGCAGCGGAACTGAATCCAAAACCAAAACACAAAACACAAAAAATTTCCGGTGCACATCTCTAGAAGCAATGCAACCTGCGCTTGCGCATGTTTACCTCTCAAAATTCTTTTTACTTCTTTTCTCTTTTCTCCTTCCTTTTCCTTTCTTCATCTTTTCTCCTAATGTGTTGTCACTTCTCCCCTGTCTTTCCCTCCCAGTGGACAAATCTAACCTGCCGAAAACTCTTCTCACACTACCGAGATTTGGTGTTCCCCTTCTCGCCAAACAATTGCAAGTTACAGATACCTGGCGGACTTTACATCCTGTAGACAGGGATTATTCCTGCCTTTCAGCTGTGCACAACACCCTATCTTGATAGGACTACATTTTAGTCTCCCATTCTTTATTTCCGTTGGTCTCCAGCTCCAAAATTGGTCCCATATTCTTATCTGACCATGCCTTAGTCACAACCTCTATCCATATCCCTGACGATCCAGGTTCTTTTAAACTCTGGAAATTTCTCTCTTACATGGCCAGATCCGAGAAGTTCATAGCATGTTTGGAGACTGCTTGGAAGGATTTATCTAAAAACAATCTGCTTTATTTTGCGGAGAATCCTGTCCTTTTTTGGATGGCCGCAAAATCAGTGTTGAGAGGTACTATTATTTCTCTTACATTCATAGGGGATACTGGAGTGCAGTGTACTGTGGGGTACAGATGGGGTCTATGAGCTGGTGCACAATAAATTTTTTAGTCTCTGTGTGTGTGTGCTGGCTCCTCCACTCTATGCCCCTCCCCATCAGACCAGTTTAGAAATAAGTGCCCTCGGAGCCAGTTACACTCTGGAGGGCTCCAGAGAATTCATCATTTATTTTCACTTTTAGAAACTTCTACAACAGACAAGTAGTTGGCTACTGCCTGCCTGCTACAAGAGAGCTGCTGGGGGAGACCCGGTACCACCTTAAGTGGTCGGCCCCCTGGCTGCTGGGACACCGGTCCCGGGATATACTCACAGCCAGTCATTTTAGGGCTGAGTGTGAGCTCACCACAGCCCGCCGCCACCCAGCAGCAGCTGAAGAGGCAGCGGTGAGTATAGGTCCGGATCCCGCACAGGCGGCAGCAGCAGCTCAAAGTTACAGCCATGGCTGTTCACAAAAAGCCGGGGTCGGCCACGCTAATAACGTGCCGTCATGGCACCAGAAATAGGACACATTGACTAAAAGAGCTAGCTGAGTCTAGCTGAGGAGCCAGAACGCGCCATTATAAGTGCGCCCTAACGGAGCTGGCTGGCGTCCTCTAGCTGAGGCGCCATTGCAGACCTCAGATCCCATACTACAGTGGGACAAGTGAGAATAATAGCAGCATGTCATATATAACTGTTATAGCGCTTACATTCTGTACTAACAGTATCTAATAAGTTCACACTGCCTTGCTATTCATAGTATTAGCTATAAGGGCAGGTGTTGTGGCGTCTCTCTACAGAGCCCGCAACTATCAAAGAGCTCTGTCTGCTATTATGACTGTGTTTGGCTAATAGTTTACCATTCATACACTGTTGTTATAAGAACTGTGTCTGATATATATCTACATACCTTCTCCTATTAACTATCTGGATAAACTAGTGTTTGAGACTTGTTGTATATTCCAGTGTGGGTTTGTGTAATTTTGCTGTGAGAAAATGGCTGGAAAATACTGCATTAGCAGGATCAATATTTTGTGAGCAGTGTATAAGTCTGCATCACAATCAGTTTGGCTGTCCAGACTCACAGAGCATACACGGTTGATTAACCGTGTCTGAATTATATATTCCTTGTCATCATATACTGTTATTATAAGGACTGTGGGGGTAATTCAGACCTGATCGGTCGCTAGCTGGTTTTTGCAGTCCTGCGTTCGCATAGTCACCGCTCACCGGGGAGTTTATTTTAGCTATGCAAATGTGAGATCGCATGTGCAGCCGAGTGTACAAAAAAACTTTGTGCAGTTTCTGAGTTGTCCAGGACTTACTCAGCCGCTGCGATCACTTCAGCCTGTCCGGAGCCGGAATTGACGTCAGACACACGCCCTGCAAATGCTTGCACACGCCTGCATTTTTCCAGCCATTCCCTGAAAATGGTCAGTTGCCACCCACAAACGCCTTCTTCCTGTCAATCTCCTTGCGATCGGCTGTGAGAATGGATTCTTCGTAAAACCCATCGCACAGCAACGATCCGCTTTGTACATGTGCGACGCGCCTGCGCATTGTGGTACATACGCATGCGCAGTTCTGACCTCATCGCAGCACTGCAAAAAATGCTAGCGAGGTATGAGGTCTGAATTACGCCCTGTGTCTGATATACATATATGTGCTCTAACAGCATACACTGTTATTAACCTGTGTCTGGCCAACACTCTACCATTCTTATACTGTTGTTTTATAAACTGTGTCCGATATATATCTATATGTACTACATTATGTATGCGTCATAAGGACTGTGCCTGAAATACATATAATATGTGCTATAATAGCATACACTGTTATTGATCTGTGTCTGGCTAACACTCTACCATTCATATACTGTTGTTTTATGAACTATGTCCTATATATATACTGTACATATACTGTACTGTACAACTGTACATTGTCTATGCTAGCGCTCTCTGTGTTATCATTCACTGTTGTGGTAACTGTGCCTGCATGAAAAAAGTCTAATCCATTCTCTGTGACTGGTTTGTATGTGACATTACTGCTGATATATCATTAATATACTGTGAGCAGTGTAAGCAACAGTTTGCTTCACAGCAGCCATCATAACTCAGAAGAGCACACTGATTTGGGTGTCAGCTTTCACAAGGGTTAGGGGCGGGCTGATCTCTCCTCACAATGGGAAGCTGCCAGGAGAGACAGTGGTGTCTGTCAGTCACAAACATTACATACTAAATGGGCTCAGAATGTTGCAAAGAGTTTTTTTAACTGCAGTCATAGATACCATGCCTCTCAACCCCCCAGCAAGTAACAAGATAATGGTTACTCCCTGCAGAACTGAGATCAGGGAAAGTACTGTCTGCAAAGATGTCAAGGAAAAAACATTAAATACTCTGATTTTTCCCCATAAGGGATTAAGGGGGACATTTACTAAGCAGTGATAAGAGCGGAGAAGTGAGCCAGTGGAGAAGTTGCCCATGGCAACCAATCAGCACTAAAGTAACATCTATAAGTTGCATACTATAAAATTATACAGAGCTGCTGATTGGTTGATGGGGCAACTTCTCCACTGGCTCACTTCTCCGCTCTTATCACTGCTTAGTAAATGTTCCCCTAAATCGCTAATCGAGACTGTAAGGGACCATACACATATCTGATAAGGAAACTGGGCCGCAGCAGCCTTCCTTTTTTTGTAGACAACAGAGTCCCTCCGTAACCTTTCTGATATCACAGGAAATAGTTTGCCAAGTTCAAAGAGCTTGGTCACAACTGGGTATGAAGTTCCAAATTCCTAGGGGTATTATACTTACTGGGGATCCTTCAGTTTCACGAATATTAAGTACGGTATACATTCCTTAATGTAATCCGTATATACAACAGCAGAGGTAGATCTGCGTCCACCAACAGAAATCAGCAGTCTATATCTAGGAGGCTTCCAAAGAGGTACGACTGCTTGCTCCAGGATTTCATCACAGCCAGGCATTTTCAGCTCGTAGGCTTTGTGACTATTAGCAACTAGCGGGTGCAGACGGGAACAGGATTCCATACAGGAAATGCCCTGTTCATATCAAAATTGACTAAGTGGCTATCACAAGCCATGGCAGGTAAGTCCACTTATCTCTAGGGATGAGTGTGATGTTAGTGTATTAGAATGCTTAATATTTGTAGACACTCCCTTACTAACATGTGTAAGCCTGAATCTTCAGTGATGGTCCCTAGGACCAGGGGGATGCACAGAGACAGTGTGCAGTGTGTCTGGAGTTGGTGATGGAATAAACAGCACAGCAGTGAACTCACATGTCTCTGTGTCCTGATGACTGGATTTACAAACATATGAACAAAACATGGTGTCAGAAGAATTTTAACTTGGACTGCTAGTGCTCTCAGAGTGTGAAAGAATCTTGCAGCAGTCTGTAAGGCTGTGATACTCTGTGTCTGCAAAGCCTGCCGTGTGCTCCTCTCTTCAAACAGTGAGTAACCATGGATAAACTAGCTCCTCCAACCGGCATGCTGATGTCTGGTAACTTGCTGAAAACTGGAAAAGATTTAAGCAAAGGTTTAATATATATCTTGCTGCATGTGGAGCTGATACAGAGGCTGACAAAACGAAGGCATCCATTTTCCTCCATGTGATAGGAGAGGATGTGCTGGACATTTATAATAGTTTTCAGTTTGATGAGGGGCAGAATATGGTGCTATCTTCTATAATGCAAAAGTTTGAAGATTACTTTGTGCCAAGGAAAAATGTGACATATGACAGATATAAGTTTTTCACATGTGATCAGAAGTCTGTAGATGGATTTGATCAGTATGTTACAGAGCTGCAATCACTCAGTAAAACCTGTGAGTTTGGTGATTTAAAGGATTCACTGATTAGAGATTGTATTGTCAGTGGAATACCTGATAATGGACTCAGAGAGAGATTGCTGAGAGAGCAAGACCTAACACTAGAAAAGGCAGTGACTGTGTGCAGATCTGCAGAAATAACTAGATTTCAAGCCAAAAAGTTACACAAGGAAGTTGATGCTGCTGTCCATGTAGAATGAAGCAGTCTAAGCCACAGTCTAATAAGGAAATGTGTAGTAGATGTGGAAATGCTCACAATCCTAAAATGTGCCCTGCTTATGATAAAACCTGCATGAAATGTGGTAGATTTAATCATTTTGCAAAATGCTGTAAAATGAAAAGGGAAACAAGCAATGTGCATGCTGTTAAACAAACAGAGGAATTCTTTGTGGATTGCATTGAACTTTGCAGTGCAGATAAGAAAGAATGGATTGTCCCTTTAACTGTGAACGAGATTGTCATTCCCTTTAAGCTTGATACTGGTGCGCAGGTGAATTTAATATCATTTCAAGACTATAAGACTTTTAGAGTAAAACCTAAAATTCATCCAGCCAAAGTGAAAGTTACAGGGTACACTGGGGAGGAAATTCCTGTGAAAGGTACATGCTTAGTGACACTGAAATATAAGGGACAACAGTTTAAAACATCTCTACTGATTGTGGATAAAAATGTGCAACCGATTCTAGGATTAAGTTCCTGTGAGAAACTAAGCTTGCTAAAGAAAGTTTTTATGGTGACATCACAAGTAGAAGATGACTGCAAATCGATGTTTACAGAATACAGAGACTTGTTTGAAGGTCTAGGTTTTTTGCCTGGAGAGCATAAAATAAATATAGACACGCATGTTTCTTCAGTGATACACCCCTGTAGAAAAGTGCCGTTTGCGCTGAGAGATAAACTGAAACAAGAGTTAAATCGCATGGAAGCCTTGGGTGTGATACAGAAAGTTGATGAGCCTACTGAATGGGTAAGCTCCTTAGTAGAACAAAGAAGATAACCCAGACGCGCTGTCACAGCTGCCAGAAGGGATTGTCAGTCCCTAAAAATGTTTTTAAAAAATGAGGAAATAAGAACTGGCGCTACTGTGTTTCTCCAATAATAATGAACGACTGTGGATCAATTTGAATAAAAATAACATATAATTTATTCCCTATACATCACAAATAAAAACTAAAAAACATCCTGAACATATATAGCAAATATAAAATTGAGGCATATATGGAGCTATGATATATTTATAGGTGGCTGCTTGCAGTGTCCACAAATGGATCCCGGACTAAGTGCCTTGTGCAAAGTTCTCTGGTAAGAGGAAATAAGTACAGCTGGTATTACCCTTGTTGATGGAGACTTCCAAAGGTTTTATGGAGATTATTTCAGCAAGCAAGCTGTGGCAATGAAACAACCTGGGTCTCTCCCATCGATGCTGTACATGTGCAATTCCTCAGAGTTCCAAATGGCAGATTTAAAAGTCCATATCTGGATCCGACTTGCAGGTGGAACACTTGTGGTGGTTGTGGCAGCTGCCACAACCACCACAAGTGTTCCACCTGCAAGTCGGATCCAGATATGGACTTTTAAATCTGCCATTTGGAACTCTGAGGAATTGCACATGTACAGCATCGATGGGAGAGACCCAGGTTGTTTCATTGCCACAGCTTGCTTGCTGAAATAATCTCCATAAAACCTTTGGAAGTCTCCATCAACAAGGGTAATACCAGCTGTACTTATTTCCTCTTACCAGAGAACTTTGCACAAGGCACTTAGTCCGGGATCCATTTGTGGACACTGCAAGCAGCCACCTATAAATATATCATAGCTCCATATATGCCTCAATTTTATATTTGCTATATATGTTCAGGATGTTTTTTAGTTTTTATTTGTGATGTATAGGGAATAAATTATATGTTATTTTTATTCAAATTGATCCACAGTCGTTCATTATTATTGGAGAAACACAGTAGCGCCAGTTCTTATTTCCTCAAGCTCCTTAGTAATTGTTGAAAAGAGAAATGGACAACTCCGAATATGTCTAGACCCCAGAGATTTAAACAAAGCTATTAAACAAGAACATTTCAAACTACCAACCAGAGATGAAATCATGTTGCAATTTGCGGGAGCAAAATGGTTCAGTAAATTGGACGCATCTTCAGGATTATGGCAAATGAAGCTAGATGAGGCCAGCTCAAAGCTTTGTACATTTAATACACCAGAAGGTCGATACACATTTCTTCGACTACCATATGGAATATTGTCTGCTCCAGAAGTATATCACAAAACGATACACATGATTTTTGAACATATTCCAGGTGTTGAAACAATAATGGATGACATTATTGTCTGGGGATCTACAAAGGAAGAACATGATTCTAGATTGAGACAAGTAATGGAACTTGTCAAGAAAGTGAATCTAAAGCTAAACAAGGACAAATGTGAATTTGGCATGAATACACTTACCTTTATGGGCAACGTGGTCTCGGATCAAGGTGTAAAACCAGACCCAAGGAAAATATCAGCCATAGTGAACATGGAACGTCCTAACAACAAAGACGACGTCAGAAGATTTCTAGGAATGATTACTTACTTAGGAAAGTTTATTTCTCAACTCTCTGAACGAACAGCCTCTCTTAGATGGTTGTTGGACAAAGATAACGAGTGGATGTGGTCACATGAACAAGTAGAAAGTTGGCAAAACTTGAAACAGATCATTACAGAGCAACCAGTGCTAAAATTCTTTGATCCTGCAAAAAGAATAAGAATTTAGCAGATGCTTCGCAATTTGGCCTAGGCTCAGTGCTGTTACAAGAACATGAGGATACATGGCAACCAGTAATCTATGCATCAAGAGCACTGACAAGTGCTGAAACAAGGTATGCTCAGATAGAAAAAGAACTTCTAGCGATCACATATGCATGTGAGCGATTTCATCAGTTTGTGTATGGTCAAACATTTACAATGGAAACTGACCACAAGCCATTGGTAGCTATCATGACTAAATCATTACATGACTGTCCCATGAGAATTCAATGAATGCTTATCAGACTATAGAAATATGATGTACACTTGCTGTAGTGTCCCGGCAAATACATGTACATTGCTGATACACTTTCTCGTGCTGTGGACAAAAGTGAAGGTTCCAAAAGTCTGATGGATGAAGAGATAGAAGCCTATGTTAATTTGATCGTAGCTTCTCTACCATTGTCTCTTGCAAGACAAGAACAGATTAGGAAAGAAACTAAGACAGATGACACAATGAAAGTGTTGAAAGATATCATTCTAAAAGGTTGGCCAGCAGAAAAACATGTGTGCCCGCTGTCTATCCATGATTATTGGATGTACCGCAGTGACCTTACAGTTGTCGATGGTATTATTTACAAAGGCAATAGGTTTGTCATACCTGCACGACTAAGAAAAACTATGCTGTGCAAGATACATGAAGGCCACTTAGGAGAAGAAAAATGTAAGCGGAGACCGCGTGAAGTTATGTATTGGCCAAGAATGAACCAAGACATAGCACAGACTACAGCTACATGTGAATTATGTCTTACGTATAGACCGAAACAACAAGTCGAGCCACTGAGTCCTCACGCAGTGCCAGAGAGACCGTACCAGAAAGTTGGCGCAGATGTTTGATTGTAATGGGAATACGTACATTGTCGTGACTGATTATTACTCTAACTACCCTGAGGTGAATACACTACATACAACTACAAGTATAGCCGTAATCAATTGCATGAAGTCAATCTTTGCAAGGAATGGTGTTCCTATGGAAGTGTTCACTGACAATGGTCCGCAGTTTTCCACTGCTGAATTTAGACAATTTGCTGATGAGTGGGAATTTGTCCATACTACGTCAAGTCCCCACTATCCACGCTCAAATGGGTTGGTGGAAAGTTCAGTAAAAACTGTAAAGAATCTCATGAAAAAAAGCTCAAGAAGGTAAAGAAGATTTCTACAAAAGTCTTTTAATCTACCGTAGTACACCTTTACAGAATGGACTTTCTCCTGCACAAATGCTGATGGGAAGGAGGATTAGAGCAAATCTCCCGATACATGATGAACTGCTTAATACACAAACAACTCAACGTTGGTCAGACTGAGTAAGGAACGTCAACAGGCGAAACAGAAACTGTTCCATGACAGGCGAGCAAAAAGCTTATCTGATCTAAAATCGGGTGACCAAGTCCGTCTCAGAGATCACGAGAAAGGTATTTGGGGGCAGAAAGGTATTGTGCAAGCACAAGTAGCACCAAGATCTTATACTATACGTACAGAGCGTGGAACGGAAGTAAGAAGAAATCGGGTAGATTTAAGATCTCAACCTAACCATAATGAAGACAACATGACTGAAGAATACCCTTCATCTGACATGTATGATGATCCTGATAATGGTGAACAACCCACGATTCTAGAAAGGCCAACATGGTCGATGAAACACAGACTGTGTATGAAAGACCCAAAAGGGAAATACGCAGACCTGAGAGACTCATTGAAACGTGTTAGATGATGTTCTTAATATGACGTTGTTAATTGTTGCATTGAAGCGTATAGGGCTTATCTTTAACGAAAAGAGGATGTGATGTTAGTGTATTAGAATGTTTAATATTTGTAGACACTCCCTTACTAACATGTGTAAGCCTGAATCTTCAGTGATGGTCCCTAGGACCAGGGGGATGCTGGGAAGTGGGTGGTCCAGTGTGCAGTGTGTCTGGAGTTGGTGATGGAATAAACAGCACAGCAGTGAACTCACATGTCTCTGTGTCCTGATGACTGGATTTACAAACATATGAACAAAACAATGAGCGGGTTCAGTTCTCAGAGAACCGAACCGTACCGAACCGTACCGAACTTCACCATTCGAGTCCGGTTCCGAGCCAGGCTCGGGTTTTCCCACCTGACTCGGAAACCAGAACAAGGATAAACGTCATCATCCCGCTGTCGGATTCTCGCTGTGTTTGGAATCCATATAAAGAGCCGCGCGTCCCCGCCATTTTCACTCTGGCATTAGAGAGTGTAGAGAGAGGACGTGTCTCCGTTCTCTCAGTGTCCTCAGTGTCCGTGTCTTGTGCTGAATCTGTCCAGTCACAGTGCTTGTGTCCTCTGCTGCCATATGTCCAGTGCTGTCCAGTGGTGCTGTGTTGTGCTGCATCAGTTCAGTGGTGGTGTGTTGTGCTGCATAAGTCACAGTGGTGGTGTCCTCTGCTGCCATATTTCCAGTGCTGTATAATAAGTCCCTTACAGTGTTGCTGTGTTGTCCTGCATTAGACCAGTGGTAGTTTCCTGGGCATCAGTCAGTCCAGTGACCATTCACAGTGGTGGTGTCATCTGCTGCCATATGCCCAGTGCTGCTGTATAATTATCTGTGTTGTCCTGCATCAGACCAGTGCTAGTGTCCTGTGCATCAGGCAGTCCAGTGACCATTCACAGTGGTGGTGCCCTCTGCTACCATATGTCCAGTGTTGCTGTATAATAAATCCCTTACAGTTTTGCTGTATTGTGCTGCATCAGACCAGTGGTAGTGTCTTGGCCATCAGTCATTCCAGTGACCAGGCAGTCACAGTGGTATACGTTGCTGCTATATGTCCACTGCTGCCATTTAATAATAATAATAGCAACAAGTCCCTTACAAAGCGGATAACTGAGGCCTTGACACTTATGTTGGTGTTAGATGTGTGTCCGGTATCCGCATTAGTGCAGTGGGATTTAGACAATTGATGGAGGTATTGTGTCCCCGATACCAAATCCCATCTAGGTTCCACTTCACTAGGCAGGCGATACCGAGAATGTACAAAGACATCAGAAAAAGAGTCACCAGTGTCCTACAAAATGTGGTTGTATCCAGTGTCCACTTAACCACAGACATGTGGACAAGTGGAACTCGGCAGACTAAGGACTATATGACTGTGATAGCCCACTGGGTAGATGTACGGCCTCCCGCAGCAACAACAGCAGCGGCAACAGTAGCAGCATCTCGCAAACGCCAACTCGTTCCTAGGCAGGCTACACTATGTATCACAAAGCCACACAGCTGACAACCTCTTATGGAAACTGAGGGACATCATCCAAAGAATGGCTTACCCCAATTAGACTCTCTTGGGGATTTGTAATATAGGACAACACCACCAATATTGTGCGTGTATTACATCTGGGCAAATTCCAGCACGTCCCATGTTTTGCACATACAATTAATTTGGTGTTTTTTAAAAATGACAGGGGTGTACAGGAGATGCTGTCTGTGGCCCGAAAAATTATGGGCAACTTTCGACATTCTGCCACCGTGTGTCGAAGACTGGAGCAACAGCAAACACTCCTGAACCTGCCCTGCCATCAACTGAAGCAAGAGGTGGTAACGAGGTGGATTTCAACACTCTATATGCTTCAGAGGATGGAGGAGCAGCAAAAGGCCATTCAAGCCTATACATCCACCTACAATATAGGCAAAGAAGGGGGAATGCACCTGACTCAAGCGCAGTGGAGAATGATTTCTGTCTTGTGCAAGTTTCTCCAACCCTTCGAACTTGCCACATGTGAAGTCAGTTTAGACACTGCCAGCTTGAGTCAGGTCATTCCCCTCATCAGGCTTTTGCAGAAGCAGCTGGAGAAATTGAAGGAGGAGCTAATACGGAGCGATTTCGCAAAGTATGTGGGACTTGTGGATGGAGCCCTTTATTCGCTTTGCCAGGATTCAAGGGTGGTCAGTCTGTTGAAATCAGAGCACTACAGTTTGGCCACCATGCTCGATCCTAGGTTTAAAGCCTACGTTGTATCTCTCTTTCCAGCAGACACAAGTCTGCAGAGGTGCAAAGGCCTGCTGGTGAGTAAATTGTCAACTCAAGCGGAACTTGACCCGTCAACAGCTCCTCCTTCAATTTCTCCCGCCACTGGGGCTGCAAGGAAAAGGATAAGATTTCCTAGCCCACCAACTGGCGGTGATGCAGGGCAGTCAGGAGCGAGTGCTGACATGTGGTCCGGACTGAAGGACCTGCCAATGATTACTGACATGTCTACTGTCACTGCATATGATTGTGTCACCATTGAAAGAATGGTGGAGCATTATATGAGTGACAGCATCCAAGTAGGCATGTCAGACAGCCCGTATGTATAATGGCAGGAAAAAGAGGCAATTTGGATGCCCTTGCACAAACTGGCTTTATTTTACCTAAGTTACCCCCTCCTCCAGTGTGTACTCTGAAAGAGTGTTTAGTGCAGCCGGTAACCTTGTCAGCGAACAGCATAGGAGGTTACTTCCACTAAATGTGGAGAAGATGATGTTCATCAAAATGAATTATAAATTCCTCCGGGAAGACCTTTACCAGCAATTTCCTTCAGAAAGTACAGAGGGACCTGTGATGGTGGATTCCAGTAGGGACGAATTAATACTCTGTGAGGAGGAGGATGTACACAGTAAAAGGGGTGAGGAATCGGAGGATGAGGGTGAGGTCGACATCTTGCCCCTGTAGAGCCAGTTTGTGCAAAGAGAGATTGATTGCTTCTTTTTTTGGCGGGGGCCTAAACAAACCAGTCATTTCAGCCACAGTTGTAGGGCAGATCCTGTCACTAAAATGATTAGTTTGTTAAAGTGTGCATGTCCTGTTTATACAACATAAGGGTGGGTGGGAGGGCCCAAGGACAATTCCATCTTGCACCTCTTTTTCTTCTTATCATCATGTGCTGTTTGGGGACTATTTTTTTAAAGTGCCATCCTGTCTGACACTTCTGTATATGTCCAGTGGTACTGCCGTTTAATTCCAGTGATTTGGACGTATAATTCCAGTGATTTTGCCATTTAATTCCAGTGATTTGGACGTATAATTCCAGTGATTTGGACGTATAATTCCAGTGGAAATTGTTTGTGTTGCTTGGCTTAGTCATACAGCTACCTCATTGCACCTTTTTGACATCTTTGCACGATGTGCTGTTTGGGGCCTAGTTTTTGAAAAGTGCCATCCTGTCTGACACTGCCGTATGAGTCCAGGGGTACTGCTGTATTAGTTCTGGGGTACTAAGGGGCACATTTACTAAGCAGTGATAAGAGCGAAGAAGTGAGCCAGTGGAGAAGTGGCCCCATCAACCAATCAGCAGCTCTGTATCATTTTGTAGTATGCAAATTATAGATGTTACTTCAGTGCTGATTGTTTGCCATGGATTTTTCTCCACTGGCTCACTTCTCCGCTCTCATCACTGCTTAATAAATGTCCCCCTATGTCTACCAATTGCAGAATTTTTTTTTTTTTTTAAATGACAGGGGTATGCTGGAGGTGCTGTCAGTGGACTGAACAATTGCGGCCCACTCTCGACATTCAGCCACTGCGTGACACTACTAGATGGTCCAGGTGGTTGTGTCGCTTAGCTTAGTCATACAGCAACCTCGGTGCACCTTTTTTTCTTCTTTGCATCATGTGCTGTTTGGGGCTTTTTTTTATATCTGCCCTCCAGTCTGCCACTGCAGTGCCACTCCTAGACTGGCCAATTGTTTATGTCGCTTGGCTTTGTCATACAGCTACCTCATTGCACCTCTTCTACATCTTTGCATGAGGTGCTGTTTGGGGACTAGTTTTTGAAAAGTGCCATCCTGTTTGACACTGCAGTGCCACTCCTAGATGGGCCAGGTGTTTGTGCCGCACACTAGTGTCGCTTAGCTTGGCCATCCAGCTACCTAATTGCACCTCTTTTTCTTCTTTGCATCATGTGCTGTTTGGGGACTAGTTTTTGAATACTGCCATCTTGTTTGCAACTGCAGTGCCATTCCCAGATGGGCTAGGTGTTTGTGCCACACACTTAGCTTAGCTTAGCTCAGTCATACAGCCACCTCGGTGCAACTTTTAGGCCTAAAAACAATATTGTGAGGTGTGAGGTGTTCATAATGGACTGGAAATGAGTGGAAATTAATGTTATTGAGGTTAATAATACAGTAGGAGCAAAATTACTCCCAAATTCTGTGATTTTAGCTGTTTTTATGTTTTTTTTCCACAAATCATCCAGATCCAAAACACGAAAGGGTGGTTTTGGTAAAACCAAGCCAAAACCAAAACACGAAAATGGAATTATAACCAAAACCAAAACACAAAACATGAAAAGTGCCAGCCGCGCATCTCTATTTTATACATAAAAGAATTACGAAGTTTATTGCCGGAGAAACGGATTGTGATGAAACGAGGTGCTGTGTGATGGCATAGGAGGTCCCCATAAAGGAGAGGACTTAAAGATACCTTTTGATACACATAGGGCTTATTATAAAGGTTAGCCTTGTTTTAATGTGTTATGTATCGTGTATTTGGTGTCACATTATCCAAATTTATGAAATTATGAAGTCATGAAAGAAACCTTTATGGGAACGCAAAGGACAGTTCCAGTGATACAACTAGTGATCAACAGAGAATTGAAGATTCCTTCATGATTGTTGCTATGTTTTTTCTTTGAGGATTTTCAGGGACATACGGATTCCAGTCCTGTATAGCAGCGCTTGGAGATCGTCCATCTGTGTATTTTGTATCTAGAAAGAAGTAGTGTTCTTTTGGAAGAGTGCCAAGCTGCAGCTAGGGCGCAAGTTACTATTTTATCGTTTTAGGTTGCTCGGAATTTTGGATTGTTTATTGTATTTTCAGCCACTGCAGTGTATTCCGTTTTAAGAATTTAAACTTATTGTGTGTGGACTAACTCCACTTGGAATTTTATATAACTTTATATATTTGAAGTAGTAACCCCACCCATCTATCCATAGGTGTTTTCATTCAGATCAGGATGGTTCCTATCATTATAACTTTTATATTAGAGGCACAAAGTTTGGTAAATCCATCATTACAATTATATATTGTTGGCATAGCTTGCCATCAAAAAGAGGCCACCTTACTATTGGAAGGGGCAAGAAGAAGGGTGGTAAGTAAAGGGTGCTTTTTACCCATGCACAGGTTTGTTGGAGGGGTACAACCCCCCCATCAAAACAGCAGCAGCACATCTGGCATGGAGAGATTGGAGAGTGGTTGTTCAGCTGCAGCAGCCTGTCTCCTCATCACTATGTGCTGGGCTGCGGAAGGTCTAGGGAGAATGCTCTCACTGAGCAGCAGCACTCTCCCTACGTGTGTGTGTGTGTGTGTGTGTGTGTGTGTGTGTGTGTGTGTGTGTGTGTGTGTGTGTGTGTGTGTGTGTGTGTGTGTGTGTGTGTGTGTGTGTGTGTGTGTGTGTGTGTGTGTGTGTGTGTGTGTGTGTGTGTGTGTGTGTGTGTGTGTGTGTGTGTGTGGGAGAGATTGATCATAGTACCTGTTCCCACCCTCGCTTTCAACAGGGCTAACTAATGGTAGATTGGCAACCACAGTTTGATCAAAATGTGACTAAGAACCTCATGTTTTTTAAGAAAGTGATTTTCTAAAATCTATATTATTACAGAGTTCAATAGATATTTAATTATTGTCTTAGGGCTACATTTTTTATGCAGTACTTTTCAGAGACACAGCATCCCTGCCAGTTTTTGTCTGCTGTTTTGTATTAAATATAATTTTCCCTTTGAATCCAGTGGTGCATTTGAAAAGTTTCTAAAGTGTGCACCTGAATCTGCATTTAGAGTGTTATTCAGGTCACATTGCTAACCTATGCGATTGCAATAACCCCATTGGCGGCGCTAGTAGGCATGCTCAGGTCCTGTTTCTGTGCCTGCGCTAGCAGCCAATGCGATCTGATTGACAAGCAGTGGCGTTTGCAGGGCAGGCGAGGGGAGGCAATAGAGTGTTGCCGTGGAGGCACGGGCAAAATGGGGGCGGGGCGGCTGCATTTTTGGGACGGCTGCGTGACGTCACATGCAACCGCTCCGATCGAGAAAATGGTGGTGGACCTCCTGTATATGCAGCCTAGCTGCAGCTGCAGAGGGTCGTCCACAGTTGCTGCAAATGCAATTAAATTGCTGGGCGACCTAGACCTGCAATGGGAGTCCCCCAGCATGCGATAGAAAGGATTACAGATTCTGCTTTTTGGCAAAATCTGATTAACCCCCATAACGTAGTAAGTATATATACATTATACACATTATTACATAGAGTAGTAAGTATATATATATATATATATACCCCCCTAGAGTAGTAAGTATATATACATTATACACATTACAACATGTATTAATATACATTAAAATAAATGTTAAAACAATAAACATGGAGCTATAAATTCTAGTGTAGCCATTCAAAAGTACGAAAAGCCCAGGGAATGTACACAGTAATTAGGAACCAATCATTCCCAAAGTCTAATAATGCTTAATAAATGCCTGCATTGTCAATTATTTTTTCTGCGTATTTGTTTTCTTCTCAGAATCCAAATATAATCCCACAACAGATTCCATGCTCATACGTCTATGTTCCACTGGAGCTCCTTAGCTGCCTCGATTAGTTTGAAGTTCAAGGTCCCCAGCCATTAATTAGGAATCAAAGCTTACATTTATATTTAAGCAGGTGGAATTTTTTTTTATCACAATTGCAATTCCTAAAAAGAGATGAACTATTTTTGTATAATCTAAATATACTCTGGTGGATTTGCGATTGTATCTGCTGAAATCAGTCTTTGGATCCTAATTAGTGGTTGGGTATCATTAGAGAAACGTGAAATTAGTCATGGTGGCTAAAGAGCTCTGACGGAGCACTGACATTTG
Source organism: Pseudophryne corroboree (assembly GCF_028390025.1). NCBI lineage: Eukaryota > Metazoa > Chordata > Amphibia > Anura > Myobatrachidae > Pseudophryne > Pseudophryne corroboree. The sequence continues at coordinate 203,638,050 of NC_086454.1, forward strand.
ATCTTGGAATCTATTGTGGGATTACATTGGCATCCAAGAAGAAAACAAATCCGGAGAATAGCTAATTGACAATGCAGGTATTCATTCAGAGTCATTAGTCTCTGGACTGATTGGCGCTAATTACCGGATAAGCTATTTCTAGATGTAATAGTAGCACAGTTTTACTTCAAGTTGGTCATTTGAAATTATGCTTTACTTAAATGTATTAATAAATCTGTATTATTTTTATATATGAATTTATACACCTACAGTATTTGACTTCTTAGATTTTTCATGCATGCATTCACTTTTAGTGTGCCAATTGACTAGGTGCACGTATAACATAATTATAGTGTGTTTAGTACTCGAAGACAAAAAATGTGGCTAAACTGAATGAAAAAGTGAATGAAATAGTGACAGAAAATAAAGCAATGCACAAAACAAAATCTAACAACACAGACGAATAGATAAAGCACATATCTCCCAACTTTTAATGCCGATGAACTGGGACCTGCCGCACCTGAGGCACTCCCGAAAAAGGGGTGTTGTGTCGGGAGTAGTGGGTGTGGCCTCAGGTGGAAAGGCATGGCCTACTGTTGCGACCCCCACTATAGTAATTTTGAGCAGCTGGGCATCCCCCGGCTAACCCTCCCTGCACTGAAAAATGCAGTGCGCATGCGCACAGCATCCATTCAGTGATCACCGGCTGCTGGGCAGAGGAGCGGTGATCACTGGCTCTCCCAATCTGCCCCCCCCCCCGCCATCTGCGGGACACTGCAACCTGCAGGAGGGACAGTGGGACAGTGTCCAATTAGTGGGACTGTCCCGCTGTATTTGGGACAGTTGGGAGGTATGAAAGCAGGGCTGGACACAAACTGCTCAGCAAGGGTATGAAAAACAGGGAGGCGCCAGACTGTAGAGGCGCTCCACCTGCTCCGCATCCCTGCTGCTGCCGCTGTGCCTATATAACTGTATAATAGGCAGCGACAGCAGAAGGGCGGCTCACCGCTAGATAGCAGCTGGGTGATGGCAGGTGAGGTGGCGGTGTTGTACACTGCCCATGCGCACTCTGTGTGACCTAGACAGGCTGCAGCTAAACAGTGATGCTGCGGACAGTTTCCTGGTCAGACACACCTGGAAGTAGTCACCTGATCCACCGCAGGTGTAACAGCCCAACACCCGGCCCTGCAGGTCTGGTGGTAGTGAAAGGAAGAGAGGCCATGAGAGGGAGGGCTGGAGAGGTGACAGGAGGAGAGAGCAGTGGAAGTGACAGAAGAGGAGAGCAAGAGATGTGACAGGTGGGGAGAGCAGCAGAGTTGACAGGAGGGGAGGGCAGTGGGGGTATAGGAGAGGTGACAGGGCGGATGAGGTCAGGAGAGGGGAGAGCAGCAGAGGTGACAGGAGGCAAGAGCAGGTGAAGTGAAAGGAGGGAGGGACAGGATAAGTGACATGGGGGGCAGAAAAGGTTACAGGAGGAGGGATAAAAATGACAAGAAGGGGTAGAAGTGGTGACCAGAAGGGAGAGCAGGATAAGTGACAGGAGAGAGGGACAGAGGAGGGGAGAGCAGGAGCCAGGTGTAACAAGTATCATGGCAGAAAGGAGTATTCCAGTAATATTCTGGTTAAATGGCAACCAGGGCCAGCGCAACTCGCTCAGCAAGGGCACGCATTGCAGGTAGGCACCAGGCTGGAGAGGCGCTCTCTTCCCGCTCTGCTACCCTGCTGTTGTTGCTGGCTCCCTCCTTCTTCTTTCCTCCCAACTGCACCCATCAAGCTGTATGACAGGCAGTGGTGGCGGCAGCTTGAAGTGGTGGATCTGCAGTCTCCAATTCACCTGCTGATCTCCCATGTAAGTACAGCACTCCTCCCTCTCTATACTCCCTTCCTTTGGGCATTATGTGTACAAGCAGCACTTCTACTGGGGGCATTATGTGTGTAAATGGCGTTACTACTGTGGGCATTATGTGAGTAACCGACATTACTACTGTGAGAATTATATGTAAGGGTCACTACTACTGTGGGAATTATATGTATAAACAGAACTACTGTGGGCATTATGTGTGTAAGTGGCATTACTACTGTGTGCATTATGTATGTAAGTGGCACTACTGTGGGCATTATGTTTATAAGCAACACAACTACTGGGGGCATTAAGCTGCTTTACTACTGTGGGCATTATGTGTATAAGGGGCATTACTACTGTGGGCAATATGTGTAAATGGTATTACTACTGTGGGCATTGTGTGTATAACGGGTACTACTATTGTGAGCATTGTGTGTATAAGGGGTACTACTACTGTGGACATTGTGTATAAGGAGCACTACTATGGGCATTGTGTATAAGGGGCACTACTGCATAGTGTAACATGAATAAGGGGCACTATTGTGTGTCATAATGTGAATAATGAACACTACTATGTGGTGTATTATGAATCAGGGACACTGCTTGCTGTGTAATGTGAATAAGATTGTGCTACTGTGTGTCATAATTTGAAATGTGGGTACTATTGTGTGCCACACCTTTTCCTTGTGAGACCACACCCCTTTTTTGCAAAGCTCACCAAAGGCATGCACTGTCCCTTTGTAAATTATGGGAGGGAAGGCGCAAATTTATAGTTTGCAGAGAGGCGCCAAACACCCTAGCACCGGCCCTGCATGAAAGCATGTGAAATGGCAATTGAAGACAAACAGTGAGTATTCAAATGCAATTACAAACTACATCAAATCAGCTATAGGAATTAGGGCAAGATGTATTATTGATCACTTTTATAATGCGATCATTAAAGATTAATACAGTACACGCAGTGAGATTGCAGCACCAGAAAAACCTATGGAGACTGCTGTGCTCCAAAATCTGCTGCAGACTAAAGTGATGTGGTCAAACCTCAGTAAATAGCTTTCTCAAAATTAGCTTGATGCATCTCACCCTCAATGACAGGAATTGCTTCCTAGAGAAATGTCATATAGAAACGTAACTATTCTAATACCCAGACAGTGGGTGTGAGATGGTAGTGGTTCTCTTTGGATGATAGGCAGGGTTGGATTAACAATGGGGCTGATGCAGCTGCAGCTCCAGGCCCACTCTCCAGAATAGGTCCATACCTTCGGCAGATCTCTGTGCTGCTGTATATAGGAAACAAATGTTTCCTTTTACTGCAGCCTTCCGCGTCCTAATCCCCGCCCCATCCGGCATTAACACCTCCTCCTCAATACCCGTGCCGAGTCCTGCCCACCCTGCTGCTCACCTCTGCTGGTTTACGATGCTGTGGCTGGTCCCTCCCCCAGCCATGGGCTGTCCTGCAGCTGCTGCATTTTAAGTGAGTAGGCAGAAATGTCCAGATATCCCCTCCCACCTCTAGGACCAGGCCCGCCCTCCAGCTACTATACCCACCCAGCTGCCTCCCTCTTTTCATCTGTTTCACCCATCCCCATCCTCAGGCCCGCCCCTCCTTGCCCGCTGTCCTGTCTCAGCCTGTTCTCTTCTCCGGAGGCAGAGCTTCTGTGCCTGCAGCCAGGAACTAAAGGAAAGGGACAGAGAACTCCTCATTACAGGTAGGGTATGATCTCATGTAATGGGAGGGAAGGTTAGTGGAGTGGTATGCAGTGATGTAGTGCGGGGAGCTACAGCTGTTATGTAATGTGTGTGTGGGGAGCATTGTAGTGATGTAGTGTAGTGATAATGTGTGGGAACATAACGCAGTACTGTGGTGCGGGAAGGTAGAGCAATAATGTGGTGTGGGAAGGTAGCGCAGTAGGGTGTTGTGGGAAGGTAGCGCAGTAGGGTGTTGTTGGAAGGTAGCACAGTAGGGTGTTGTGGGAAGGTAGCGTAGTACAGTGGTGTGGGGTAGGTAGCTCAGTAATGTGGTCTGGAAAGGTAGCTCAGTATTGTGGTGTGGGATAGGTAGCGCAGTACAGTTGTGTGGGAAGGTAGTGCAGTAATGTGGTGTGGGTAGGTAGATGTAGTGCGGGAATGTAGTCTGGAGAAGTAGTGCAGTGAAATAGTGTAGAGATGTAGTGTAGGGAGGTAGCATAATGGAGAAGATAGGACGGAGCACTAGTGTGCTGACTGTGTGATAATGAACAAACACATCTATGAATCAAATATTTGAATAGATACCATCACTGACTGCAGCTACACATTTTTTGAGGCGCTGTACCTCAAAAGAATGGATCAGACAGTACAAGGAAAATGAGCGCTGTCTCATTGGCTACAGTATATTTATAATTACAAATATCCTCACAGACAGCACTCATTTTCCTTATACTGTCTGATCCATTCTTTTGAGGTAGCATAGTGATATACTGCACTACAAGGATGTAGTGCATTAATGTAGTGTGAATAATTATCTTAGTGATATAGGGGGTATGCAATTAGGTCTGTTTTTTTTTCACCTAGACATTTTGCTATTTTTAGGGCGAATGGGGATTTACCCTATTCAATAGTAGGGCTGTTTTTTTGCGTAGGCAAAAAATGCTAAAACCATGTGGATCAGTGAATCTACATGTTTTCTCCACACTGGGCTCCACAAGGATAGACATTGGGGGTGTAGAGTAGGATCTTGATCCGAGGCACCAACAGCCTGAAAAGCTTTGACCTTCTTCCCAAGATGCATAGCGCCGCCTCCTATATCACCCCGCATCCATGCACAGGAGCTCAGTTTTGTTAACAAGCCCAATGCAGTAGCAGGAAAAGAGACGACAACGGTTAGTAGCCACATACACCACACTCTCACGACAAGAGAAGTGTCAGCGGCTAATGCCATACCAACCCAAAGAAGCTAAGTGCGTCAGGGTGGGCGCCTTGTGGAGCCCAGTGTACCTCGCAGAAAGAGATTTAACAAAGGTAAGTTATTACCATAAATCTCGTTTTCTGCTGCCATGTACACTGGGCTCCACAAGGATAGACATTGGGGATGTCCTAAAGCAGTTCCTTATGGGAGGGGATGCACTGTAGCGGGCACAAGAACCGGGCGTCCAAAGGAAGCATCCTGGGAAGCGGCAGTATCGAAGGCATAGAACCTTATGAACGTGTTCACTGAGGACCACATAGCCGCTTTGCACAATTGATCAAGGGTCGCACCATGGTGGGCCGCCCAAGAAGGTCCAACAGACCGAGTAGAATGGGCCGTAATGTGAGCAGTAGCTGACAGACCAATCTTCACATAAGCATGTGTAATCACCATTCTAATCCATCTGGTCAAAGTCTGCTTGTGAGCAGGCCAGCCACGTTTGTGAAATCCAAACAGTACAAAGAGATAATCAAATTTTCTAATAAAAGCAGTTCTCTTCACATAGATACGGAGAGCCCGTACCACATCCAAAGACCTCTCTTTGGGAGACAGATCAGGAGAAACAAGTGCCGGAACCACAATCTCCTTGTTAAGGTGGAACGAAGAAACCACCTTAGGTAAATATCCGGGACGAGTCCTAAGAACCGCCCGGTCACGGTGAAATATCAGATATGGGGAACTACATGACAAGGCACCCAAATCCGACACTCTTCTAGCTGAAGCAATAGCCAGCAAATACACCACCTTAAGGGAAAGCCACTTAAGATCAGCTGAACCAAGAGGTTCAAACGGAGACTCTTGTAACGCCTCCAAAACCACCAACAAGTCCCAAGGAGCCACAGGCGGGACATAGGGAGGTTGGATACGCAACACACCCTGAGTGAAGGTATGCACATCAGGTAAGGTCACAATCTTTCTCTGAAACCACACCGACAAGGCAGATATTTGAACCTTGAGGGAGGCCAGACGCAGGCCTAAGTCCAGGCCCTGCTGAAGAAAGGCCAACAACTTGGCTATACTAAACTTGGAAGCATCATAATCGTTAGATGCGCACCAAACAAAGTAAGAATACCAGACCCTATAGTAAATCCGAGCCGAAGCCGGTTTCTGGGCCCGCAACATAGTTTGAATGACCGCCTCAGAAAACCCTTTAGCCCTTAAGACGGAAGCTTCAAGAGCAAAGCCGTCAAAGACAGCCGGGCTAGGTCCTGGTAGACAAAGGGGCCCTGAACGAGGAGGTCTGGGCATTGTGGAAGTAGAATTGGACACTCTGACGATAGGCCTTGCAGGTCTGAGAACCAGTGCCGTCTGGGCCACGCTGGAGCTATGAGAAGCAGATTTCCTTTTTGCGTGAACTTCCGAATTACCCTGGGCAGGAGTGACACCAGAGGGAACACGTACGGCAGCCGAAACCTCCACGGCACCGCCAGCGCATCCACAAATGCTGCTTGAGGATCCCTTGTCCTTGCTCCGAAGACCGGAACCTTGTGATTGTGTCGAGACGCCATCAGATCTACGTCTGGAAGGCCCCACTTTTCCACTAGGAGTTGAAACACTTCTGGATGGAGGCCCCACTCGCCGGCATGTACGTCCTGATGACTGAGAAAGTCCGCTTCCCAATTCAGGGCTCCCGGAATGAATATTGCCGATATGGCCGGTAGATGGCGTTCCGCCCATTGAAGAATCCGTGAGACTTCCTTCATTGCCAAGCGGCTTCGAGTACTGCCTTGATGATTTATGTAAGCCACTGTGGTGGCGTTATCCGACTGTACTTGAACAGGACGGTTCTGAATTAAATGCTGGGCCAGGTTCAACGCATTGAAGACCGCCCACAATTCCAGAATGTTGATCGAGAGGAGAGATTCCTCCTTGGTCCACTGACCCTGAAGGGAGTGTTGCTCCAGCACCGCGCCCCAACCTCTTAGACTGGCATCTGTCATCAACAGGACCCAGTTGGATATCCAGAATGGATGGCCCCTGCACAATTGTCAGTCCTGGAGGAGCAGCGACAGACGGACCTCCGGTGTCAATGAGATCATGTGAGACCTGATCCGGTGAGGCAGGCTGCCCCACTTGGCTAGAATCAGCTTCTGGAGGGGGCGAGAATGGAATTGAGCATACTCCACCATGTCGAATGCTGATACCATGAGGCCCAGCACCTGCATCGCCGAATGTATTGACACTTGCGGACGAGAAAGGAAGCAACGAATCCTGTCCTGAAGCTTCAGTACTTTCTCCTGAGACAAGAACAACCTCTGGTTGTGAGTGTCCAATAGCGCTCCCAGATACACCATGCTCTGAGCAGGGACCAGGGAGGATTTCTTCCAGTTGATGAGCCACCCGTGGGCTTGTAGAAACCGGATAGTCATATCCAGATGACGTAGGAGAAGTTCTGGAGAATTTGCCAGGATTAACAAATCGTCCAGATTAGAGATGTGCACTTGAAATTTTTCGGGTTTTGTGTTTTGGTTTTGGATTCGGTTCCGCGGCCGTGTTTTGGATTCGGACGCATTTTGGCAAAACCTCCCTGAAAATTTTTTGTCGGATTCGGGTGTGTTTTGGATTCGGTGTTTTTTTTTACAAAAACCCCTCAAAAACAGCTTAAATCATAGAATTTGGGGGTCATTTTGATCCCATAGTATTATTAACCTCAATAACCATAATTTCCACTCATTTCCATTCTATTCTGAACACCTCACAATATTATTTTTAGTCCTAAAATTTGCACAGAGGTCGCTGGATGACTAAGCTAAGCGACCCAAGTGGCCGACACAAACACCTGGCCCATCTAGGAGTGGCACTGCAGTGTCAGACAGGATGGCAGATTTAAAAATTAGTCCCCAAACAGCACATGATGCAAAGAAAAAAGAGGTGCAATGAGGTAGCTGTGTGACTAAGCTAAGCGACCCAAGTGGCAGACACAGACACCTGGCACATCTAGGAGTGGCACTGCAGTGTCAGACAGGATGGCAGATTTAAAAAATAGTCCCCAAACAGCACATGATGCAAAGAAAAAAGAGGTGCAATGAGGTAGCTGTGTGACTAAGCTAAGCGACCCAAGTGGCCGACACAGACACCTGGCCCATCTAGGAGTGGCACTGCAGTGTCAGACAGGATGGCAGATTTAAAAAATAGTCCCCAAACAGCACATGATGCAAAGATAAATTAAAGAAAAAAGAGGTGCAAGGTGGAATTGTCCTTAAGCCCTCCCACCCACCCTTATGTTGTATAAACAGGACATGCACACAAACCCATCATTTCAGCGACAGGGTCTGCCACACGACTGTGACTGAAATGACTGGTTGGTTTGGGCCCCCACCAAAAAAGAAGCACTCAATCTCTCCTTGCACAAACTGGCTCTACAGAGGCAAGATGTCCACCTCCTCCTCATCGTCCGATTCCTCACCCCTTTCACTGTGTACATCCTCCTCCTCACAAATTATTAATTCGTCCCCACTGGAATCCACCATCTCAGGTCCCTGTGTACTTTTTGGAGGCAATTGCTGCTGGTGAATGTCTCCACGGAGGAATTGATTATAATTCATTTTGATGAACATCATCTTCTCCACATTTTGTGGAAGTAACCTCGTACGCCGATTGCTGACAAGGTGAGCGGCTGCACTAAACACTCTTTCGGAGTACACACTGGAGGGGGGGCAACTTAGGTAAAATAAAGCCAGTTTGTGCAAGGGCCTCCAAATTGCCTCTTTTTCCTGCCAGTATACGTACGGACTGTCTGACGTGCCTACTTGGATGCGGTCACTCATATAATCCTCCACCATTCTTTCAATGGTGACAGAATCATATGCAGTGACAGTAGACAACATGTCAGTAATCGTTGGCAGGTCCTTCAGTCCGGACCAGATGTCAGCACTCGCTCCAGACTGCCCTGCATCACCGCCAGCGGGTGGGCTCGGAATTCTTAGCCTTTTCCTCGCAGCCCCAGTAGCGGGAGAATGTGAAGGAGGAGCTGTTGACGGGTCACGTTCCGCTTGACTTGACAATTTTCTCACCAGCAGGTCTTTGAACCTCCGCAGACTTGTGTCTGCCGGAAAGAGAGATACAACGTAGGTTTTAAATCTAGGATCGAGCACGGTGGGCAAAATGTAGTGCTCTGATTTCAACAGATTGACCACCCGTGAATCCTGGTTAAGCGAATTAAGGGCTCCATCCACAAGTCCCACATGCCTAGCGGAATTGCTCCGTTTTAGCTCCTCCTTCAATCTCTCAAGCTTCTTTTGCAAAAGCCTGATGAGGGGAATGACCTGACTCAGGCTGGCAGTGTCTGAACTGACTTCACGTGTGGCAAGTTCAAAGGGTTGCAGAACCTTGCACAACGTTGAAATCATTCTCCACTGCGCTTGAGTCAGGTGCATTCCCCCTCCTTTGCCTATATCGTATGTAGCTGTATAGGCTTGAATGGCCTTTTGCTGCTCCTCCAAACTCTGAAGCATATAGAGGGTTGAATTCCACCTCGTTACCACCTCTTGCTTTAGATGATGGCGGGGCAGGTTCAGGAGTGTTTGCTGGTGCTCCAGTCTTCGGCACGCTGTGGCTGAATGCCGAAAGTGGGCCGCAATTCTTCGGGCCACCGACAGCATCTCTTGCACGCCCCTGTCATTTAAAAAAAATTCTGCATGACCAAATTCAATGTATGTGCAAAACATGGGACGTTTTCTTGCAATTTGCCCACATGTAATGCACGCACAATATTGGTGGCGTTGTCCGATGTCACAAATCCCCAGGAGAGTCCAATTGGGGTAAGCCATTCTGCGATGATGTTCCTCAGTTTCCGTAAGAGGTTGTCAGCTGTGTGCCTCTTATGGAAAGCGGTGATACAAAGCGTAGCCTGCCTAGGAACGAGTTGGCGTTTGCGAGATGCTGCTACTGGTGCCGCCGCTGCTGTTCTTGCTGTGGGAGGCAATACATCTACCCAGTGGGCTGTCACAGTCATATAGTCCTGAGTCTGCCCTGCTCCACTTGTCCACATGTCCGTGGTTAAGTGGACATTGGGTACAACTGCATTTTTTAGGACACTGGTGACTCTTTTTCTGACATCTGTGTACATTCTCGGTATCGCCTGCCTAGAGAAATAGAACCTAGATGGTATTTGGTACCGGGGACACACTACCTCAAGAAATTCTCTAGTTCCCTGTGAATTAACGCTGGATACCGGACACACGTTTAACACCACCACAGCTGCCAAGACCAGAGTTATCCGCTTTGCAGCAGGATGACTGCTGTGATATTTCATCTTCCTCGCAAAGGACTGTTGGACAGTCAGTTGCTTACTGGAAGTAGTACAAGTGGTCTTCCGACTTCCCCTCTGGGATGACGATCAACTCCCAGCAGCAACAACAGCAGCGCCAGCAGCAATAGGCGTTACACTCAAGGATGCATCGGAGGAATCCCAGGCAGGAGAGGACTCGTCAGACTTGACAGTGACATGGCCTGCAGGACTATTGGCTTTCCTGTCTAAGGAGGAAATTGACACTGAGTGAGTTGGTGGTGTGGTTTGCAGGTGCTTGGTTACAAGAGGAAGGGATTTAGTTGTCAGTGGACTGCTTCTGCTGTCACCCAAAGTTTGAGAACTTGTCAATGACTTCTGATGAATGCGCTCCAGGTGACGTATAAGGGAGGATGTTTCTAGGTGGTTAACGTCCTTACCCCTACTTATTACAGCTTGACAAAGGCAACACACGGCTTGACACCTGTTGTCCGCATTTCTGTTAAAATAATTCCACACCGAAGAGGTGATTTTTTTTTGTCATTTGACCAGGCATGTCAATGGCCATATTCGTCCCACGGACAACAGGTGTCTCCCCAGGTGCCTGACTTAAACAAACTACCTCACCATCAGAATCCTCCTTGTCAATTTCCTCCTCAGCGCCAGCAACACCCATATCCTCATCCTGGTGTACCTCAACAGTGACATCTTCAATTTGACTATCAGGAACTGGACTGCGGGTGCTGCTTCCAGCACTTGCAGGGGGCGTGCAAATGGTGGAAGGCCGTCCAGTGTTGGGAAGGTCAGGCATCGCAACCGACACAATTGGACTCTCCTTGGGGATTTGTGATTTAGAAGAACGCACAGTTCTTTGCTGTGCTTTTGCCAGCTTAAGTCTTTTTTCGTTTTTCTAGCAAGAGGATGAGTGCTTCCATCCTCATGTGAAGCTGAACCACTAGCCATAAACATAGGCCAGGGCCTCAGCCGTTCCTTGCCACTCCGTGTCGTAAATGGCATATTGGCAAGTTTACGCTTCTCATCAGACACTTTTAATTTTGATTTTTGGGTCATTTTACTGAACTTTTGTTTTTTGGATTTTACATGCTCTGTACTATGACATTGGGCATCGGCCTTGGCAGACGACGTTGATGGCATTTCATCGTCTCAGCCATGACTAGTGGCAGCAGCTTCAGCACGAGGTGGAAGTGGATCTTGATCTTTCCCTATTTTAACCTCCACATTTTTGTTCTCCATTTTTTAATGTGTGGAATTATATGCCAGTAATATATCAATAGCAATGGCCTACTGTACCGTACTGCTATATATTATATACTGGTGGTTAGCAAAATTATGCACTGTCCTCCTACTATATATACTGCGCACAACTAAAATGCACCACAGGTATGGATGGATAGTATACTTGACGACAAAGAGGTAGATAGAGCAGTGGCTTACTGTACCGTACTGCTATATATTATATACTGGTGGTCAGCAAAATTATGCACTGTCCTCCTACTACTGCGCACAACAACTAAAATGCACCACAGGTATGGATGGATAGTGTACTTGATGACACAGAGGTAGGTAGAGCAGTGGACTACTGTACCGTACTGCTATATATTATATACTGGTGGTCAGCAAAATTATGCATTGTCCTCCTACTATATATACTGCGCACAACAACTAAAATGCACCACAGGTATGGATGGATAGTATACTTGATGACACAGAGGTAGGTAGAGCAGTGTACTACTGTACCGTACTGATATAATACTGGTGGTCACTGGTCAGCAAAATTCTGCACTGTCCTACTATATACTACAATGCAGCACAGATATGGAGTGTTTTTCAGGCAGAGAACGTATAATACTGGTGGTCACTGGTCAGCAAAACTCTGCACTCTCCTCCTACTATATAATACTGGTGGTCCCCAGTCCACACAATAAAGCACACTGAGCACAGATATTTGCAGCACACTGAGCATAGATATGGAGCTTTTTTCAGGCAGAGAACGTAGATATATTCAGCACACTGAGCACAGATATTTGCAAGCACACTGAGCACAGATATTTGCAGCACACTGAACACAACTGAGAGAACGCTGCACGTCCTCTCCCTATCATCTCCAATGCACGAGTGAAAATGGCGGCGACGCGTGGCTCCTTATATAGAATACGAATTTCGCGAGAATACGACAGCGGGATGATGACGTTCGGGCGCGCTTGGGTTAACCGAGCAAGGCGGGAAGAGTCGAGTCTGCCTCGGAACCGTGTAAAATGGGTGAAGTTCGGGGGGGTTCGGATTCTGAGGAACCGAACCCGCTCATCTCTAGTCCAGATATGGCAGTATCCTGACCCCTTGACGGCGGAGTACCACCGTCATCACCACCATTACTTTGGTGAAGACTCGCGGAGCCGTTGTTAAACCAAAAGGTAACGCCCGAAACTGGTAATGGAGGTAGCCAATAGCAAACCCCAGGTACTGGTGATGTGACACTGCTATAGGAATATGCAGGTAAGCATCCTGTATGTCCAGGGAGACCATGTAGTCCCCAGGTTCCAAGGCCAGAACTATAGAGCGAAGGGTTTCCATATGGAACTTGGAAACCTTCACAAACCTGTTCAATGCCTTGAGGTTGAGAATGGGCCGGGAGGACCCATTCGGTTTTGGGACTAGAAACAGCGGAGAATAGTACTCCCGGCCCCTCTGTGCAAGAGGCACCTGTACTATGACTCCTGTATCCAGGAGGGTCTGTACCACTGAATACAGAGTGTTTGCCTTTGTCTGGTCCGACGGGACGTCTGTCTGGCAAAATCGATGAGGGGGTCTGTTATTGAAGGCAATGGCGTAACCTCGAGTGACAACTTCCCGTACCCAGGCATCTGAAGCGGTGTTCAACCATTCCTGGGTATACCCTAGAAGCTGGCTCCCCACCCTGGGATCCCCCAGGGGAAGACCCGGCCCGTCATGCGGCAAGCTTATCGGCCTTGGAAGCTGGCTGACGGGCCACCCAGGCTCTTTTTGGCTTCGGCTTACCAGATTTGGAAGTGCGGGCCTGCTTGTTGTATGCCTGACCTTTTACTTTACCTGAAGGATGAAAGGGGCGAAAGGAAGTACCTTTAGCCTTCGACACAGAAGGAGCGGTACTTGGCAGACAGGCAGTTTTGGCAGTAGCCAAATCAGCCACTATCTTATTTAAGTCCTCCCCAAACAGAATATCTCCCTTGAAAGGGAGTACCTCCAGGGTTTTTCTAGAGTCCAGATCCACAGACCAGGATCTCAGCCACAATATCCGGCGAGCCAGGACTGACGTAGTAGAGGCCTTGGCTGCTAGGATGCCGGCATCAGAAGCCGCCTCTTTAATATAGCGAGAAGCTGTGACAATATATGACAAGCATTGTCTAGCATGGTCAGAGGAGATTTCAGCTTCTAACTCCAAGGCCCATGCTTCAATAGCCTCTGCAGCCCATGTTGCTGCAATAGTGGGCCTTTGTGCAGCACCCTCCACACGTTTATCCGTAGGCTCTTTTAGAGACGTGACGGTAGTGACAGGCAGAGCTGAGGAAACCACCATCCTGGCCACATGTGAGTCTACTGGAGGAGGCGTTTCCCAATTTTTAGACAGCTCTGGTGCGAGGGGATAGCGAGCCAACATCTTCTTTTGAGGCACAAACTTCTTTCCCGGGTTTCCCCAGGGTTCCTGACGTATATCCACTAGGAGATCAGAGTGAGGTAAAACTTGTTTAACCACCTTCTGACGCTTGAACCTATCAGGTTTTTTAGGAGGGACGGATGGCTCGGGATCATCCGTAATCTGTAGAATTAACTTAATAGCCTCCAAAAGATCAGGGACATCCACATGTTAACTACCCTCCCCATCAGTCGTATCTGAGTCAGAACCTGTGGGGTCAGTGTAAGTGCCGTCTTCATCAGACGAGGTGTCAGTGACAGCAGTGGATTGTGAGGAGACAAGCGCTCGCTTAGAGGACCCTGATAAAGATGGAAACCATCTTTATTCATAGACTCCATATTGCTAAGCTGTTTATAATTGTTTATCAAATCAGAGTTGATATTGGAAAGAACTGCAAGGCGTTGCGCTTTGAGTGAACTATATTGAAACCTTCTTATGATCTATTTTTATTACTTTTCTGAGTAAAATATAAATGTCAGCAGCTAAACATATAGGCTTCACAGGTGTCCAGTAGTTTGCGGTATGGAAGGTGTGAAAACATAACTAGACATAGCATGTCTCACTTTTAGCAAAATTCCCCTAACTAACCCATTTAAAAGCACATACAGTATAAAAAATATAGACGTTGGCAAATATATTACGTATAAGATAGGAGTTTTATTAGCCAATAGGATTAAGCTTCGTGTCAGGAATCAATGACACCATATGTTAATTTGTATCACTTTATAATGTACTGCTGGTAGGAAATAAAGCTCTCTCTGCTCTATTACTTTCCACTTTACACATGTGTGGCTAGTTATTACAAAGGTCACTTTGTTGACTGGTCACTGGCTGCAGCCGTGTATGAACCTGATGCTGACTGACTGAATGCGTGCTTGAACTTGGTTAAGCAAGGGGTGCCCTTTCCTGGGGTTACCTTTATCAATATGGAGGTTCCACCGAGATCCCACATCACCTGTTGAACAGCGGATGACTGGGCGGACGGTTCCTGGACTGAGACTCAAAACCCATGCATGGTACGTAGAGATATTTCTCTGTAGACTCTCATTCCGTTAACTGTTCAATCTGTTCCGCTGGGAGACAGGCATCGGGATCGTGCGCACAAAGTTCACTCAGTAAACAGGTTGATTTTCTCATTTTCCTTCTATCTCTTGCTTATATGTGCTTATATATGTTACAAAGGCGTATGAATCAATGAATGTGAGTGTGAATTTATCTTGAGTATTTAGAGTGTGTATACATAATCAACTGACGGGTTGTTAAACTGGATGTTGCTGCAGCTGCCTTAACTGGTGGTAGTGGCTCCTGGGACCCGTGTACTTGATCTGTATACCTCAAATAACAGGCGATTGGAGCGGCGTAGTTAAAACGTCTAATGAGTCTGGTCAGGTGATCTGGTGCGGTAGCGATCCTACACGCATACTCAAGTGACCCATGTGGCATTTGAGGGCTGGAACACTGTCTTGTTTGTCTTATAAAGAGAATTAGAACGTAGGTTAAGTCATTTCTACAGGAGTATAAATGTAAAATAGTGTAGGGAGACTTTAGAAAGAACTCAGAGTTATGATACAAACATGTCCCCTTGGTAAGTGTGTAGTACTCAGACATTTTATTTACATTATATTTGTAGTCCAGGAGAATCTCCCCTATTTTCTGAACCTTGGGAAGAAGGATTTGACATTTTTGCACCAATTTGTTGCCATTTCATTCCTACAGTAAGAGACATTGGAAGGAAGTGGTCAGATATACTTTCTGAATTGAAAGATTCAGAGCAGTATATTGCACACAATATAAGAGTCTAAGTTGTACTCACAGTAGAATATCATTGCATCTGACTTGCATACCTTGTTAGTACCATAAAGCACGTCCTGTCGCTTTAAAAATGATAGCGTACAGAGTTAAGAAAAAAAAATCAGGAAAGGAAGTCATTTAAAACTTTTTTTTTCTCTCTCTTCCGTGAGCTGTAACCACAGACTGGTGCGAGCAATGAATGCAAGTTAAATGTCCTGTTAGGATTGTGTCTGCATAGCAATCATACATAAGTTAGGGGAGGAACATCCATTTGTTTTAAAAGCAGTAGTGTACTCTGCAGAAGAAGGGGTTTGGGAAAATAGAGAAAACCCAGATGATGTGTTCATATTGATGGGATGTCATTTCATTCCAAAGGATAGTGACATAGGTAAAAACTGGTTACAGATCACCTCTGTTCCAGGCAATTTTCCTCACAGTTATATCTCTGAGGATCCGTTAGATCCAGGTTACTGATATTTCCCGGATTTTGAATACTTACTGGCCATAAGAATGGGAAATACAAATACTTATCCTTCGGATGAAGCACCTCGGAGTGCTATGGACATTATGAAGAATGTACATGGTGAGCAATGCTTGAAGGGTATGAGACGATTGTTTCAATGGGCAGGAGTGACTACTGATGGCACTCTGGACCCAGATAGGTTGAAACAAATTAGAGTAACCTATGGGAGATATGTGAAGGATAATAATCTGGAACAGAGTCTTTATTTGTGGATTAAAACAGGTAAATTACTTCAGTATAAGAAAAAGTTAGAAGAGTTAGGACAAACTCAAGAACAAATGGCTCTAATTAATATGGATGATTTTAAAGATGCAGACATATCTGGACAGGGAACAATTCGACGTAAAGGTCCCAAGAAAATCAAAGGGTATCGTTACTGGGCATGTCCAAATTGTGGACATTGTAACCCACCAGATGACACAATATGTCAAGTTTGTCAGACACCCTGGTCTTACAAATGTAAACCCTGTAAAGAACCAAATGTTAGGAAATCTGTTAAATCTAAAAAGTTAATCAGTAGGGGGGCGTGGCATGGACGGGCATGGAGTAGCACTTGCACTGTGCAACTCTCCAGCCATATCATCCTAAATTTACATCCTGTCTTCCCCCCCTGGGTCTGATACTGGGGCCATCGTTGAGTGAATGTCTCCTGCTCCCCCTGGACCGGGTTTGAACCTGCTGCCACCATCTGCGGAGGTTCTGGAGCCTTGTGTGCTGGTGGGCCCTGACCTATGCTGGGACTGCTGCCTCGTGCTATAACCGGAAGTCCGGCTTCTCCTCCCCGCCACCGCCTGCGGCGACTAGCTGACTACCTGGATGAAGAGGGCGCCGGGCTCTCCTCTGCTGCTCCGCTGACCTCCTGCAGTGTCCGGGGAGAGTCCTGTGTGGGGCTCCCTGCACCGCTCTGTCATCGCGGACTCGCGCTGTACGGGAAACCGGAAGTGCGGCTCCCGTTGTCCGCCGCCGCCCGCTGCAGCCGGCCGAGTCACCCGTGCACGGACCGCGGGACTGGACTGCCTCCCAGTCGTGGGTGAAATCCGGAGGGGAGCACACTGCTAGCTGCCTGCCCCCAGCGACCATCCTCTGGACCCCCTGATGCTCTGTGTCCCCATCCACGCTAGACTCAGGTACACGGGAAGCACATTACTTGGAGTGGGGGAGGACAACACCTGCAGCTGCGACTGGGCTGACTGAGATCACTAGGCGCACGCACCCTCCCTCCCTCCGCCTGCTTCTCTCCTCTGGCCTGCCAACCCGGCCTGAATCAATTGCGGGGCGAGCTTCCCTGCTGTGTCTGGAGCCTGCTGCCGGGGGACTAGTCCTATACGCCCTGGGGGTGGCGGTCCCTCCATCCCTGCTCAGGCGGTCACTTTGCGTTATATCTGGAAACTCTGGCCCTGTTGTCTATCTATACATATATATATATGCACTCTCGCACCCACTGGCTGGAGTATAGGGTGGTGGTGTGGGCGCCCCTCTTTGCCTGTATTTACTTTGATATACCCTGCTAACCGGAGGGACTGTCACCGTGCTGTCCAAAATGGTGAAGGGTCGCCAGACTGGCGCGACTGCGGGAGCAATGGATACGTTTGTTCGCGATCCTGGCCCGCAGCAGCGAAGGGGGGAGAATGTAAGACTTGAGGCATCACCCCCATCCCCTGCATACAGTTCCGCCTCTTCTGATCCTCCGGATGCCGCGCTGCAGAGAGTACTGGATGCGGTCACCGCCAGCGAGGCGCGTCTGGCTGATAAAATCGGGCAAGTACAGTCTGATCTCTCCATTATTCATCAAGACCTTCGGAGGGTGAGAGAGAGAGTGGGGGAGGCTGAGACCCGCATATCCAATATCGAAGATTCTGTCGGCCCACTGGGTCGCCGCACTGACGCTTTGGAATCTCAGATGACAGATGTGCGCAGAAAGCTGACAGACATGAAGGGACATCTGCGGCGCAATAACGTCCGTTTTATTGGTCTGCCCGAGAAGGAAGAGGGCTCAGCTCCCGAAGAGTTTCTCGTAAAATGGCTCCGGGATGCTTTTGGTTCTGAGGAGTTTTCACCTTACTTCACTGTTGAACGGGCCCATAGAGTTCCGATGCGCCCGCTGCCTCCAGGGGCTCCACCCCGCACCTTTATTGCTAAGTTCCTCCACTTCCTTGATCGGGACACAGTTCTGAGGTTGGCTCGTACCAAAGGCCCGTTAAAGTGGAATGGGTCACCTGTATCTGTATTCCCGGATTTCGCGGTGGATGTGCAAAAGGATAGGGCTCAGTTCCTGCCTGTTAAGAGGAGGCTCTGTGAACTTGACCTGCCATACGCCATGCTTTTCCCATCCAAGCTGCGGGTGGTGGCTGATGGGGAAACAAAGTTTTTCACAACTCCTCGTGAGGCCATGGTATGGCTGGACAGACGATTCCCGGCGAGGCGTGCCCTTGCAAATCCGTGAATCTCCGGCCTAGCCCTGATGCTGACTTTCTCCTGTGTTTCTTTTTTATTTTTATTACCTTTTTGGTATTTACTATAATTGGTTAGCATATGTCAGCTATTTATTGGGAAGCGATAAGATGCGGGGGTGGTTGATTGCTGTTGATGTCCACTTATCTCCGCTGTTCTGTTCCCTAGGTTTAGACAGGGTATATGATTACTCGCCAGCCTACTTTGATATCTATGGTATGCTTCCGAGCCTTCCTTACCTCCTGTTTTTATATTTTTTATTTCTGGGGGGGCGGGGGAGGGGGGTTATACGTTTGGCTTGCTATGTTTGGCCTTTTGATATTCGTGTAGGATTTATTTTGGGTACGAATAGACCTAGGGGGTGGATCCATATGATTTCCCCCCCATTTTTTTGGGGGGTGGTGGTTGGTGGCTGGAGACTACCTCTATATTTCCAGAGAGTCATTATATTCTTGGCCCCGACTACGGTGTGTTTGCACTGGTTAATGGTGCTACGAAGTTTTGTTATTTAATTTTTTTAGGTAATTGCATTTAGTTTTGGGATCCAAGTATGCTGCAGGTTCGGGGTGGTATACAGGGAGGGGGGTGGGGGAAGGTTTTGGGTTGTATTTACTGTTTGTGTGGAAGGGTATGTTGTGATTGGACATGGTATGTTGCTGTACTACTTAAATATTGGCGTCTGGTAACTGAATCTACGCATGGCGGAACAGGCTGGCCGCGAGGTGTTGCATTTGTTTTACTTTTGATGCAATATGGCTGGGATTAGAGTGTTAGCGTGGAATGTGCGAGGGCTTAACGATAAAATTAAGAGGTCCCTGGTACTCCGACAGCTCAAAAATTATGCAGCTGATGTGGTCTGCCTTATGGAAACGCACTTGGTGGGGAGTAAGACTCTTTCATTGAAAAGGCCATGGGTGGGATGGGCGTACCACTCCATGCACACTTCGGCCTCTCGTGGAGTTTCAGTCCTTATTAGGCGGACCGTCCCCTTTGTGCTGGAATCTATGCAGACGGATCCATGGGGGAGATATGTGTTCTTGAAATGTAGACTATTCTATGTCCCTGTCCTCCTTATGGCTGTTTATGTGCCCCCCCCCCCCCTACTCCCCTGATGTTCTTAAGAAGGCTGCTGAATTTATGGCCTCCTCCGCCGGGATATCTGTTATTTGCCTCGGGGATTTCAATAATGTGCTAGATGCGCCGATGGATAGACTCTCTATGTCTCCGTCTGCTGCATGTCCTGGGAAGTCCACCTTTGCAAATGTGGTGTCGGGATTGGGCCTGGTCGACCCTTGGAGATTGAGACACCCGTCTTTTAAACAATACTCCTGCTTCTCTCACTCCCATTCTTCGTTCTCCAGGATCGATCTGGCCCTCCTCTCGAGCGACATGATCCCCCGGGTTGGTAGTATTAGATACGAGACTAGGGGTATATCAGATCACTCCCCTTTGACCTTTACTTTAGACTTTAATTGCTCTAGGGGCCAGGCTGTATGGAAATTTAACCCATTTTGGCTTGTTCACATGGGTGACGGCTCCGACCTGGTGGCCGCATGGCGGGAATTCTTTGAATTAAACAGTGCCGACACGGCTATCTCTACTCTATGGGACACGTTTAAGGCCTTTCTGCGGGGGAGTTTGATTAAACGGGTATCTAGCTTGAAGTCTTTCTACAAGCGATGGGAGGCGGTGTTAGAGGCCCAGAGTGTGGCTGCAGAATTGCAATACCTACAAGATTCTTTAGAATCTTTAGAATTTAGAAACTAGGGCGGCCTGGTTATCTGCTCAGAGGGAATGGAGGGAGTACCTAATGGAGAAGACTCAGCATAGACTCCTTTTTTCATCCCATACTTTTTACGCTACTGGTGATAGGCCGGGGTCGTACCTGGCAGCTTTGGCCCGGGGTGATAGACCTAATAGTGTGGTGGTTGAGATTATGAACTCTGATGGCATATCTCTAACTCAGACTCCACAAATGGCGGCTGAATTTGTATCCTATTATAGCCGCCTGTATGAATCTAAGTTGGAGTGCACTCAGTCACATCTAAGCGATTATTTAGACAATGTTCGGTTCCCCACTCTGTCCAGTGAGGCTTGTGACTTGTTGGAGGCACCTATCTCATCAGATGAAATTATGGCTGCTATTAAGGCCTCCCCTAGTGGTAAAGCCTCGGGCTTGGATGGTATACCTTCTGAGGTCTATGGGCATCACCTGGATTTTTTTGTCCCTCGTCTACTCGAGTTGTATGGTCAAATCTTTGCGCAGGAGTCTCTCCCCCAGTCTATGGCGGAGGCAGTTATTGTAGTTATTCCTAAACCTGACAAGGATCTCAGGAGAGTTGAGTCCTATCGCCCTATATCCCTCCTACCCACTGATATAAAAATTTTGTCTAAGGTGCCGGCTGGCAGATTAAATACAGTTATTTCCCAAATCATACACCCGGATCAGACGGGATTTATGCCCAATAAATCGACATCCATTAACCTTAGACGACTGTTTACACTTCTACAAATTCCCCGTAGGGACCCCACCTCCTCCATAGTTGTTTCGCTGGATGCCGCTAAGGCTTTCGACTCTGTGGAGTGGGCTTACCTGTGGGAAGTTATGCGTAGATTCGGTATAGGCCCGAACTTCATTAAATATGTCCGATTGATGTATTCCTCTCCTTCAGCGAGAGTGGCGGTTAATGGATTCGTATCTCATTCCTTTCCCCTGTCTAGAGGTACGCGACAGGGCTGCCCATTGTCTCCTACCCTGTTTGCTATGGCTATTGAGCCCCTCGCGTGCCTCCTGAGGATGGATGCGGGGATCTCTGGCTTTAAGGTTGGTGCTTGTGAGGACAGGGTGGCCTTATATGCCGATGATGTTTTGCTGTTTGTGGATCGCTATGCTGAGTCTATGCCTAGGATTTTAGAAATTATTGTTGGGTTCGGGCGATACTCTGGGCTTCTGATCAATTGGGAGAAATCCTTTATTATCCCACTTCAGGGCGAAGTTCCTAATTCCCCGTTGGTAGCTCTCCCGTTGCGGTGGGTGGACTCCTTCAAATATCTGGGTATTTGGGTGTCTAATGATCCTCAAAAATTCCCCTCCCTAAATATTACCCCACAAATAACGTATCTCCGTAGTCGGGTGAAGGCATGGGGAAAATTACCTTTAACGGTCTCGGGGAGGGTTAATATGGTAAAAATGGTCTTCCAGCCCAAACTTCTATATGTCCTACAGCACTCTCCCGTTTATATTCCGCAGAGGACCTTTCAACAAATAAATGGGTTGCTTTCCTCTCTGGTGTGGGCTAGAAAGCGGGCACGGTTGAAACTGGATACCCTGACCAGGTCACGGGAAATGGGGGGATTGGCTCTCCCCAACTTCCGTTTTTATTATTACGCGGCACAGTTGACACATGTCTGAGAGTGGGTTACCGACCTCGATGCCCTGGCTCTGCACTCGCTGATGCTGCACCATGTTTACCCCGGGGGCTCCCCGTTACAGCTACTCCTTTGTGATAGTGTCAAAATGTCCACATTGCCACTGATTAAACAGTCCATCCTGATATGGAAACTGGTGCACTCTGTGATGCGGGGTCACGGTGTTGATCCTGATACCCCACTGGATAACGCTTACAGGCTGCCGGAACTGTGTCAACTTCAGGTCCGGGAGGTTTGGGGTAACTGGGGAGTGCACTCTTTAGGACATTTATATAGAGATGGGACCCTTACCTCATTCCAACAACTCCAGCAGACACATAATGTCCCCTCAGGGTTTTTTTTTCGATTCCTTCAGCTTTGGCTGCTCAGTTTCCAAATGGTCCTCCGGTCCTCGTTGATTCCCCGGTCAAATTAATGTTGCAGACGCTGGACTCGGGACACCTAGTTTCTAAGATATATGGTCGTATTCTCCAGATGCATCATACAGACCCTCTAACTGCTCTTCGGGGTAGGTGGGAATCAGACGTGGGTACGTTATCGGACGATGCTTGGAATACTGCTGTGGGAGCCCATCGGATCTCCACTTCCTCTGTTAGGTACCAGCAAATACAATTTCTCTGACGTCCTAGTGGATGCTGGGGACTCCGTAAGGACCATGGGGAATAGACGGCTCCGCAGGAGACTGGGCACATCTAAAGAAAGATTTAGGTCTATCTGGTGTGCACTGGCTCCTCCCCCTATGACCCTCCTCCAAGCCTCAGTTAGATTTCTGTGCCCGGCCGAGCTGGATGCACATTAGGGGCTCTCCTGAGCTCCTAGAAAGAAAGTATAGTTTAGGTTTTTTATTTTACAGTGAGACCTGCTGGCAACAGGCTCACTGCAGCGAGGGACTAAGGGGAGAAGAAGCGAACCTACCTAAGTGGTGGTAGCTTGGGCTTCTTAGGCTACTGGACACCATTAGCTCCAGAGGGATCGCACACAGGACCCGACCTCGTCGTCCGTTCCCGGAGCCGCGCCGCCGTCCTCCTTACAGAGCCAGAAGCAGGAAGGTCCGGAAAATCGGCGGCTGAAGACTTCTGTCTTCTCCAAGGTAGCGCACAGCACTGCAGCTGTGCACCATTGCTCCTCATGCACACCACACACTTCGGTCACTGATGGGTGCAGGGCGCTGGGGGGGGGCGCCCTGAGCAGCAATATTAACACCTTGGCTGGCAAAACTGACACCATATATAGCCCCAGAGGCTATATAGGTGTAAATTACCCCTGCCAGAATAACACAAAAAGCGGGAGAAAGCCCGCCAAAAAAGGGGCGGAGCCATCTCCCTCAGCACACTGGCGCCATTTTCCCTCACAGCTCCGCTGGAAGGATCGCTCCCTGGCTCTCCCCTGCAGTCCTGCACTACAGAAAGGGTAACAAAAGAGGGGGGGGGGGGGGCACAAATTTAGGCGCAGTATAATATATATATGCAGCTATAAGGAAAAACACTCTTTATAGGTGATATCCCTGTGGTATATAGCGCTCTGGTGTGTGCTGGCATACTCTCCCTCTGTCTCCCCAAAGGGCTTTGTGGGGTCCTGTCCTCTGTCAGAGCATTCCCTGTGTGTGTGCTGTGTGTCGGTACCGCTGTGTCGACATGTATGATGAGGAAAATGATGTGGAGGCAGAGCAAATGCCTGTAAATGTGTTGTCACCCCCTGAGGGGTCGACACCTGTGTGGATGGACTTATGGAAGGAATTACGTGACAGTGTCAGCTCCTTACATAAAAGGTTTGATGACATAGGACAGCCAGCTACTCAGCTTGTGACTGTTCCAGCGTCTCAAATGTCATCAGGGGCTTTAAAACGCCCGCTACCTCAGATGGCAGACACAGATGTCGACACGGATACCGACTCCAGTGTCGACGACGATGAGACTAGTGTACCCTCCAATAGGTCCACCCGTTACATGATTGAGGCAATGAAAAATGTATTACACATTTCTGATAGTACCCCAGGTACCACAAAAAAGGGTATTATGTTCGGTGAGAAAAAACTACCAGTAGTTTTTCCTGCATCTGAGGAATTAAATGAGGTGTGTGAGGAAGCCTGAACTTCCCCCGATAAGAAATTGATAATTTCTAAACGGTTATTGGCAGCGTACCCTTTCCCGCCAGAGGATAGGTCATGTTGGGAAACGTCCCCTAGGGTAGATAAAGCGCTTACACGTTTATCAAAACAGGTGGCACTACCGTCTCCGGATACGGCCGCCCTAAAGGATCCTGCTGATAGAAAGCAGGAGGCTACCCTAAAAGCTATATATACACACACGGGCATTATATTGCGACCAGCGATTGCATCAGCATGGATGTGCAGTGCTGCTGCTGCGTGGTCAGATTCCCTGTCGGATAATATTGATACCCTGGATAGGGACACTATTTTGCTGACAGTAGAGCATATAAAGGACGCTGTCTTATACATGCATGATGCAGAGAGGGATATTTGCCGGCTGGCATCAAAAATAAGCGCAATGTCCATTGCCGCCAGAAGGGGGTTATGGACTCGGCAGTGGTCAGGTGATGCCGATTCAAAAAGGCACATGGAAGTTTTGCCTTATAAGGGGGTGGAACTGTTTGGGGATGGTCTTTCAGACCTCGTTTCCACAGCTACGGCTGGGAAATCAACATTTTTGCCACAGGCTACCCCCCAGCAAAAGAAGGCACCGTATTATCAAGTACAGTCCTTTCGCCCCATAAACACAAGAGGGCTCGAGGCGCATCCTTTCTGCCGAGAGGCAAAGGTAGAGGGGAAAAGCTGCAGCATGCAGCCAGTTCCCAAGAGCAAAAATCCTCCCCCGCGTCCAGTAAGTCCACAGCATGACTCTGGGGCTTCACAGGCGGATCCGGGTACGGTGGGGGCCCGTCTCAGAAATTTCAGCACACAGTGGGCTCTCTCACAGGTGGATCCCTGGGCCCTTCAAGTAGTATCTCAGGGGTACAGGCTGGAATTCGAGATGTCCCCCCCCCCCCCCCCCCGCCGTTTTCTAAAATCTGCCTTACCAGCAACTCCCTCTGCCAGGGAGGCAGTGTTGGTGGCTATCCAAAAACTGTATTCACAGCAAGTGATTGTCAAGGTACCCCTCCTTCAGCAAGGGAAGGGTTACTATTCCACAATGTTTGTGGTACCGAAACCGGACGGTTCGGTGAGATCCATCTTAAATTTAAAATCCTTGAACACTTATATCAAAAGGTTCAAGTTCAAGATGGAATCGCTCAGGGCGGTTATTGCGAGCCTGGACGAGGGGGATTACATGGTCTCCCTGGACATCAAGGATGCGTACCTGCATGTCCCATTTACCCTCCTCACCAGGAGTACCTCAGATTTGTGGTACAGGACTGTCACTATCAGTTCCAGACGCTGCCGTTTGGGTTATCCATGGCACCGAGGGTCTTTACCAAGGTAATGGCCGAAATGATGATACTCCTTCGCAAGAAGGGAGTTTTAATTATCCCGTACCTGGACGATCTCCTGATAAAGGCGAGGTCCAAGGAACAGTTGGTAGTGGGGGTAGCACTTTCTCGGGAAGTGCTACAACAGCACGGCTGGATTCTCAATATTCCAAAGTCACAGCTGGTCCCGACGACACGTCTTCTGTTCCTGGGAATGATTCTGGACACAGACCAGAAAAAAGTGTTTCTTCCAGTGGAAAAAGCCGAGGAGTTGTCATCTCTAGTCAGAGACCTCCTAAAACCGGGACAGGTGTCGGTACATCAATGCACACGAGTCCTGGGAAAAATGGTAGCTTCGTACGAAGCGATTCCATTCGGAAGGTTCCACGCAAGGACTTTCCAGTGGGACCTGTTGGACAAATGGTCCGGGTCCCATCTCCAGATGCAACAGCGGATAACCCTGTCGGCAAGGACCAGGGTGTCGCTGCTGTGGTGGCTGCAGAGGGCTCATCTACTAGAGGGCCGCAGATTCGGAATACAGGACTGGGTCCTGGTGACCACGGATGCCAGCCTTCGGGGCTGGGGCGCAGTCACACAGGGAAGAAATTTCCAAGGACTGTGGTCAGATCAGGAGATTTCGCTTCACATAAATATTCTAGAGCTAAGGGCCATTTACAATGCCCTAAGCCAAGCAAGGCCCCTGCTTCAGAACCAGCCGGTACTGATCCAATCAGACAACATCACGGCGGTCGCCCATGTAAACAGACAGGGCGGCACAAGAAGCAGGAGGGCAATGGCAGAAGCCACAAGGATTCTCCGATGGGCGGAAAATCATGTGTTAGCACTGACAGCAGTGTTCATTCCGGGAGTGGACAACTGGGAAGCAGACTTCCTCAGCAGGCACGACCTCCACCTGGGAGAATGGGGACTTCATCCAGAAGTCTTCCAAATGCTGGTAAACCGGTGGGAAAGACCACAGGTGGACATGATGGCGTCCCGCCTCAACAAAAAGCTAAAAAGATATTGCGCCAGGTCAAGGGACCCTCAGGCGATCGCTGTGGACGCTCTAGTAACACCGTGGGTGTACCAGTCGGTTTATGTGTTTCCTCCTCTGCCTCTCATTCCCAAGGTACTGAGAAAAGGGCATTCCGGAGGAAGTCATCCCTACCCTGATCAAAGCCAGGAAGGATGTCACTGCAAAACATTATCACCGCATTTGGCGGAAATATGTTGCTTGGTGTGAGGCCAGGAAGGCCCCAACGGAGGAATTTCAACTGGGTCGATTCCTGCATTTCCTGCAAGCAGGGGTGACGTTGGGGCCTCAAATTGGGGTCCATTAAGGTCCAGATTTCGGCCCTGTCGATTTTCTTCCAGAAAGAACTGGCTTCACTGCCTGAAGTTCAGACTTTTGTCAAAGGAGTTCTGCGTATTCAGCCTCCTTTTGTGCCCCCAGTGGCACTTTGGGATCTCAATGTGGTTTTGGAGTTCCTGAAATCACATTGGTTTGAACCACTTAAGACTGTGGATTTGAAATATCTCACGTGGAAAGTGGTCCTGCTGTTTGCTCTGGCTTCGGCCAGGCGTGTGTCAGAATTGGCGGCTTTGTCCTATAAAAGCCCTTATCTGATTTTCCATATGGATAGGGCAGAGTTGAGGACTCGTCTTCAGTTTCTCCCGAAGGTGGTATCAGCGTTTTCACTTGAACCAGCCTATTGTGGTGCCTGCGGCTACTAGGAACTTGGAGGATTCCAAGTTACTGGATGTAGTCAGGGCCCTGAAAATTTATGTTTCCAGGACGGCTGGAGTCAGGAAAACTGACTCGCTGTTTATCCTGTATGCACCCAACAAACTGGGTGCTCCTGCTTCTAAGCAGACTATCGCGCGCTGGATTTGTAGCACTATTCAGCTGGCGCATTCTGCGGTGGGACTACCGCAGCCTAAATCTGTAAAAGCCCATTCCACAAGGAAGGTGGGCTCATCTTGGGCGGCTGCCCGAGGGGTCTCGGCTTTACAACTTTGCCGAGCTGCTACTTGGTCAGGGGCAAACACGTTTGCAAAATTCTACAAATTTGATACCCTGGCTGAGGAGGACCTGGAGTTCTCTCATTCGGTGTTGCAGAGTCGTCCGCACTCTCCCGCCCGTTTGGGAGCTTTGGTATAATCCCCATGGTCCTTACGGAGTCCCCAGCATCCACTAGGATGTCAGAGAAAATAAGAATTTACTCACCGGTAATTCTATTTCTCGTAGTCCGTAGTGGATGCTGGGCGCCCTCCCAAGTGCGGATTGTCTGCAATACTTGTAAATAGTTATTGTTACACAAATCGGGTTGTTATTGCGAGCCATCTGTTCAGAGGCTCCGTTGTTATCATACTGTTAACCGGGGTTCCTATCACGAGTTATACGGTGTGATTGGTGTGGCTGGTATGAGTCTTACCCGGGATTCAAAATCCTTCCTTATTGTGTCAGCTCTTCCGGGCACAGTGTCCTAACTGAGGCTTGGAGGAGGGTCATAGGGGGAGGAGCCAGTGCACACCAGATAGACCTAAATCTTTCTTTAGATGTGCCCAGACTCCTGCGGAGCCGTCTATTCCCCATGGTCCTTACGGAGTCCCCAGCATCCACTACGGACTACGAGAAATAGAATTACCGGTGAGTAAATTCTTATTTATACATTCTGCATAAAGTGTATATGACCCCTGGTGAGGTTAGCACATATTGGGGGGTCTCATAGCTCGCGATGCCCCAAGTGTGGAGCCGCGGATGCCGACTTCTGGCATCTAATTTGGTTATGCCATGGCGTGTCTCGGTTCTGGACGGCTGTTATACGCACCATGTGTGATACGGGTGTTCCCTCTTCCATATGTACGCCTGCACTGTGTACACTGCTGATTGTGGACGAGGAGGCCTTAGATCCACCTTGCAGGCGATATGTTACTAATCTATGTGCCCTAGCTAGGGTCTGTAAAGCCCGGCTGTGGCTGGCGGGCGAGGCCCCGTCAATTAAGGCTTGGATATCCCTGGTCAACGAAACTGTTGCACACGAAAAATTTGTGTTCCTGGCGAGGAAGGTGGAGTCCTGAGTTGCATCTCTCACCTTATTTCACTCTGGGTCTTTTGGGGGTGGACACCCTCGCGGCCGGCCTTGTTGGGTTGTATTGAGATGTACTGTGCTTGCTCTGCTATGCTTATGCCTATATTGGAAGGGATATGTTTGAGGTGTGTTACTCTCAGACGCTGTTACTATGTGATTGTGTGACTTACGAGACATTATCTCCGCAGGATATACTATGTGCCTTATCCATGTACAGCTGTTTCTATACATTCCGTGTATGTATGTAGTTTTATGTTTGTTTTTTGTGTGAAGTGTTGATGTAAATTTTGAAAACTCAAATAAAAACTATTGAATTTAAAAAAAAAAAAGGTTAATCAGTAAATGGTTGCCAGTGTTAAAACAATAAAAGACCTAATTATATCTGAAAATGTGTATGCCCTAAACTTATACATTGGCAAACTAAAGAGTGCACAGCATGTAATGTCAAAAGACCAGGAGTGCATCCTAAACAAACTGGATGTGTGGTCTCTAGTCTGGCATCTGCACCTCCAGCATATACTGTACCCGAGGGACCAGTCCCCTATGGATTGTATCCGGTATGTACACAAGATTCAATCACACCTGCTGTAGCAGCTGTGGATGGTAACGCAGTGCAGGCAGAGCGGCGCAGAACCACAACATGGTACAAGCCATAAACAAATTCAGAACTGTTAACATAACAACAGTTACAGAACTCCCTGATGTTAAACAACAATTTATGGAGTTCATTAGACATGTAAGAAAATTAAAAATAATTTAAACCTAGAAATAGAATCCAAAAAGGGTTATGAGTTTTCTGGATCCTGCTTAGTGATGGACAATTGGACTCAGGTGGCATGGAAATGCAAACATAAATCCAGCTGGTGGAGTAATCTATTCTTTACTCCTTTTTGCCTTCCCATGTGGGCTGGTCTGGTCCGTCATTAGGTAAAACTGGGGTCCAAAAGTCTCAGTTTCAGGCTGCTTTTGTCTCTGAAACTGCATGCTTATCAAATTGTGTAAAAAGATTATTCATAAATTGTAATCAGTGTGTTTGCACTTTTCTGTCATTTTGTGCCACAGAATAGCAAAATATATAGGGGGTCATTCCGAGTTGCTCGCTCGCAAGCTGCTTTTAGCAGCTTTGCACACGCTAAGCCGCCGCCTACTTGGAGTGAATCTTAGCTTATCAAAATTGCGAACGAAAGATTAGCAGAATTGCGAATAGACACTTCTTAGCAGTTTCTGAGTAACTCCAGACTTACTCGGCATCTGCGATCAGTTCAGTCAGTTTCGTTCCTGGTTTGACGTCACAAACACACCCAGCGTTCGCCTAGACACCCCTCCGTTTCTCCAGCCACTCCCGCGTTTTTCCCAGAAACGGTAGCGTTTTTTCGCACACACCCATAAAACGGCCAGTTTCCGCCCAGAAACACCCACTTCCTGTCAATCACATTACGATCACCAGAACGAAGAAAAAACCTTGTAATGCCGTGAGTAAAATACCTAACTGCATAGCAAATTTACTTGGCGCAGTCGCACTGCGGACATTGCGCATGCGCATTAGCGACTAATCGCTCCGTTGCGAGAAAAAAATAACGAGCGAACAACTCGGAATGACCCCCATAGTCTGTAAATTACATTGGTAAATATGTATTGAATCAGTGGCTACAAATGACTTGTAGACTTCAATAAAAGTGTGTGATATAATGTATTATGTAAGTTCTAATGGTTTATCATTAAACTCCAGCTAACCCCTGTTCAGAGCTGGGAGAGTGCTGGCTCACTCTCAGTGTTTTATTTGTGTGTGTAAAATAGTATTCTCTTAATATAAAGTTTTGGATAAGTATAATAAAATGTGTTGTGGCCAAATAAATATTGCCCCAGCCAATAGCAAAGGGCTGTCAAAAGACTACAAATATGACATGTATTTGCATTAAAAAAATCTCCACAGTAAAATTAATATCTCTGTGTCTAAAACAGTAACAGTTCATAGGTAAATAATTAGGAACATGTTACAAATGTAAGAAAATATTTTCTTTCATGTACAGTTCGTTACTGTTCCAGTTACAGTGTGTGATAAAATGTCAGAGAATCAGGAAGTGTTTGGCTAACTATTACAAGGGGTGGGGCCAAGTGATGAGGTAAACTAGGTATGAGAAGTGGGCAGAACTGTAGTCATAGTCCATACCCCTAAGATAGAAGTCTGCCCTCATGATACAATTACATTTACATGGTATAAAATCAAGATTGTAACTGTAAACTGTAACAATGCATAAATAATACCTCTGAAAGATGTTAGGTGAACATACATTAACATTGCATCACTGTTGATGCTTGGCATATAACAGTAAAGGAGGGAGGTTTATTTTAGAAATATCTCTCTGGCGCACCTTACAACAGCTTAAGTCATTTCTAAAATTAATCACCTATTGTACAAAATACATTCCAAGGGCATCACAGAAAACTAAGTTTTATATGATACCATCAAAAGAACAACAAGTGTAAGGTATTTTTAAATAGAACCCAAATGTCAAGCCTTATTGCTATTCATATATAAAAAAGAAATGTAGGGTACATAGAAATAAGTTATAATATGCACAAAACAAAGTACAATTTCTAGGACACTGCATTTCTGCTTATAGTAAGCATATCACTACAAAAAGGAGGAAAATTATTTCAGAAGTTAAACCTCCTCAAACATGTAAACAACTCATATCCTTTTAGAACTAATCACTTATTGCAGAGTGGATTGTAGATGCATCACCGAAACTACAAGTGTTATAAGATGTCCTAAAGGGACAAAATGCACAAGGTGCTTTACTCATTACACAAGAACAGCTAGATGCTTTTTGTCAGTTAAAAACAGACATAATATCAGCACCAGCATTAGGACTTCCTGATTATGCAAGGCCTTTCTGTTATGATTCCTGTACTCCAGACCGGAGGAGATCTTATGGCAGGGATCTGAGTACAGGAAAATAAGCTGGTTGTGGGAGCTGGATAGCCTAGTAACCCCTGGCGCCCTAACTCCGTTGTCTCGCCCGTGTTATCAGAAATCCCCTGCGAGACTATGGTTGCTTGAGCCCATGGCAGCCGCGTTCGAAGGGCGGATTATGTCTGCCCAACCCCGATGCCCCCGCAGGTCTTAATGGGAGACAAGGGGAAGTCCGAGAAAGGGTGATAACAAGGGGCCCTCTGACTAAGCAACCTGTCACGATCCGGGTATCTGGACGCCATTACTTACCCTTCAGATGCCTCCTAAGGCGGGCTCAGCGTTCCAGGACCGGATTCCGCTGTTCCTGAGTTTCCACATGCAGAGTGGTCTTTTCATCAGCCGCGGCCTCCGCTGTGCCCGCGTGGTTAAATGTGCATCTATCAGCCTGGCGTCTCCTGTCTCCGGTGGCCGGCGCCGCCATTACTGTTTCCCAGACCACATGGATTACAAACCAAACTTCCCTCCAAGTGTCTGCATGGGCGCAGCCATCTTGGATTCTGTCATCTGATCATTTCCACCAATCTGCTGTCTGTGTTGTTGATTTGCATAATTGCCTAGCCAACCCCTTCCTTGCTGCAGGTATAAGTAAGCTGTACCTGAGCAAGGAAGACGTCAGTGCTTTGGTTGTCAAACCTAGTTCCTGTTTGTCTCTCTTCTATGATTGTCTTCCAGGTTCCAGCTCCTGTCTCAAGACTTCCACCATAGAGACCCGCACCAGCATTCCACCTGCGGTGTAGCCTGACTCTCCAATCCATTGTGGATTCATCTGTTTCCAGCTACAACACTACCTGCTTCCAGCCTCAGCTTCCAGCAGAGTACAGCTTCCCTTAAAGGGCCGGTGTCCTTTCTACACTTTACCACTCTCCACCGGAATTATTATTTCTCCGCTCTCAAGTTCTACATTTCAGTTCACATTTCATCGCTCCCAAAGTTCATTTATTATTTAACTGGTTCCAGCCAGTATCCACTCCGTGCTAACAACAGTCTGGTTCCAGCCAGTATCCACAGCAGCTGTTTTACCTTCAGCAACCCAGCTCTTCCTGGAACACCAGCTGGTACAATCCTGGGTTATCTCCATTGCTACAGCCGGGCCTGGTAAGGACTTTCCATCTAGAAGATCATAAGAACTATCTCACACTACCAGTGCCCTGTGGCTCCTGCCATGCTGTAGTACTCAGGAACTGTATTTATTCTTTGCTGACTTTTACGTTTTCTTTTATTGCTGCTGTGATGCGGAGTTGTCATAATAAACATCATTGACTTTTATCTAAGTTGTCGTGGTCACGCCTTCGGGCAGTTATTATTCATGTTACTTACATGTCCAGGGGTCTGATACAACCTCCCAGGTTCCGGTACATCTCAGCCCCTACAACTGAGGCTGCCTCCCGTCAGCTCAGGCCCTCAGTTGTGACAGTAAGCACTGACCTAATGAATCCAGCCGGAGACCAGGATCAAGCGGCCAGGCCGATGCAAGAACTGGCAGCCCGACTAGAACATCAGGAGGCTGCACAGGGCCACATCATCCACTGTCTCCAGGATCTCTCTACTCGGCTGGATGGGATTCAGACAACTCTCCGTGGATCAGGCGCGTCTGGTGCGTCAACCACAGTGACTCCAGCTATAACCCCACCCACTTTACCCATTTCTGCTCCACGTCTTCATCTTCCAACGCCAGCAAAATTTGACGGATCTCCAAGATTCTGCAGGGGATTTCTCAACCAGTGTGAGATTCAGTTTGAGCTACAACCTGGCAATTTTCCCAGTGACCGTACAAAAATTGCCTACATTATTTCTCTTCTCAGTGGCTCAGCCCTTGATTGGGCATCACCGTTATGGGAGAGGTCCGACACCCTGCTATCTTCTTACACTGCATTTGTGTCAACATTCAGGCGCATCTTCGACGAGCCAGGCCGGGTAACTTCAGCTTCGTCTGAGATTCTCCGTTTACGCCAGGAATCACGTACTGTAGGACAATATCTTATACAGTTCCAGATCCTGGCATCCGAACTGGCATGGAACGACGAGGCCCTGTATGCTGCATTCTGGCATGGTTTATCCGAGCGTATTAAAGATGAGTTAGCTACCAGAGACTTACCCTCCAAGTTAGATGAGCTAATCTCACTTTGTACGAAAGTTGACTTACGTTTCAGAGAGAGAGCAACTGAGCGTGGAAGATCATCTGCTCCAAAATCTTCTACTCCTCCTCCTCGCCAACTGTCACCAACTACAGATGAACCCATGCAAATTGGCCGTTCCCGTTTAACTCCTGCTGAGCGCCGAAGACGTCTCTCCGAGTTTCTCTGTCTGTATTGTGCAGCTCCGTCTCACACCATTAATGCCTGTCCCAAACGTCCGGGAAACTCCAAATCCTAGCTCGCCAAGGAGAGGGCCGGCTAGGAGTAATGATCTCCTCTCCATTTCCTCAAGATTGTAACCTCCCAGTCTCGCTTCAAGTTGCTCAACGTTATCAGAACGTCATTGCCCTCCTGGATTCCGGAGCAGCTGGGAACTTTATTACTGAAGCCTATGTTAAACGGTGGTCCCTACCCACCGAGAGACTTCCTTCGTCCTTTTCCTTAACTGCTGTGGATGGCAGTAAAATTTTTGATACAGTTATTTCTCTAAGGACTCTACCAGTTCGTCTGAGAGTGGGAGTTCTTCATTCCGAACTTATTTCATTTTTAGTGATTCCAAGAGCCACACATCCTGTGGTCCTGGGCCTTCCATGGCTCCGTCTTCACAATCCTACAATTGATTGGACGACTACGCAAATCCTGGCATGGGGTTCCTCCTGTACTAAGACATGTTTGTTTAAAGTGTTGCCTGTCTGTTCTTCCTCCCCCAGGTCGTCTGATGTTCCACCTCCTCCATATCAAGATTTCACGGATGTGTTCAGTAAAGCTTCTGCTGATATCCTTCCTCCTCATAGAGAATGGGACTGC
The DNA here is from genome assembly GCF_028390025.1 of Pseudophryne corroboree. Taxonomy (NCBI): domain Eukaryota; kingdom Metazoa; phylum Chordata; class Amphibia; order Anura; family Myobatrachidae; genus Pseudophryne; species Pseudophryne corroboree. Next base: position 203,672,368 of record NC_086454.1, read on the forward strand.
CCGATTGATCTCGTTCCAGGGAAGGTTCCACCTCGAGGCCGAACTTATCCGTTGTCTCTCCCCGAGACACATTCTATGGAGGAATACATTAAAGAGAACCTAGCAAAGGGGTTCATTCGACCTTCTTCTTCTCCAGCCGGCGCCGGCTTCTTTTTTGTAAAGAAGAAAGATGGTGGTCTGCGGCCGTGCATCGACTACAGAGGTTTGAACGACATTACCATCAAGAACCGCTATCCTTTACCCCTGATTACTGAGCTCTTTGACAGAGTTAGCGGAGCTACCATCTTTACAAAGCTGGACCTGAGAGGTGCATACAATCTCATCCGGATCCGTGAGGGTGACGAGTGGAAGACCGCATTTAACACCCGTGACGGACATTATGAGTACCTCGTCATGCCCTTCGGATTGAGCAATGCTCCAGCTGTCTTCCAGCATTTCGTCAATGAGATCTTCAGAGACATTCTATACCGTCATGTCGTGGTCTATCTAGATGATATCCTCATTTTTGCCAACGATTTAGAGGAACATCGTTTCTGGGTAAAGGAGGTTCTGTCCCGTCTCCGTGTCAATCATCTCTACTGCAAATTAGAGAAATGCGTCTTTGAAGTCAAGTCCATTCCGTTTCTAGGGTACATTGTGTCCGGTTCCGGACTAGAGATGGATCCTGAGAAACTACAAGCAATCCAGAATTGGCCGGTACCCTTAACCCTCAAAGGGGTCCAGAGGTTCTTAGGGTTCGCCAATTATTACCGAAAGTTTATACGAGACTTTTCCACCATTGTGGCGCCTATTACTGCTTTCACCAAGAAGGGTGCTAACCCGTCCAGGTGGTCTGAAGAAGCCATGCAAGCTTTTCATCTTTTAAAACAGAGGTTCATCTCTGCACCTGTCCTGAAACAGCCTGACATCGACTCTCCTTTCATCTTAGAGGTGGATGCCTCCTCCGTTGGAGTAGGAGCGGTGTTATCTCAGAGGGCTAAAGATGGTCATTTACATCCTTGCAGTTTCTTCTCACGGAAGTTCTCCCCAGCGGAGCGCAACTATGCCATTGGCGACCAGGAGTTGCTAGCCATCAAGCTCGCTCTAGAGGAGTGGAGATATCTGTTGGAGGGAGCTTCTCATTCAATCACCATCCTTACAGACCACAAGAACCTTCTATATCTAAAAGGCGCACAATGTCTCAACCCTCGTCAGGCCAGATGGGCACTTTTCTTTTCCAGGTTCGACTTTAAACTCCAGTTCTGTCCGGGCTCTCAGAATCGCAAGGCCGATGCCCTTTCCCGCTCATGGGAGCAAGAAAATGAGTCAGAGTCTTCAGACAAGCATCCTATTATAAATCCGTTGGCATTCTCCACGGTAGGGATGGACTCTACGCCCCCATCAGGGAAAAGTTTTGTGAAGCCGACACTAAGGAAGAAGCTCATGCATTGGGCCCATGCTTCCCGTTTTGCCGGACATACAGGTATCCAAAAAACCCTGGAGTTTATCTCTAGGTCCTATTGGTGGCCAACTCTGAAAAAGGACGTTTTGGAGTTTATTGCATCTTGCCCAAAGTGTGCTCAACATAAAGTATCCCGCCAGTCGCCTGCGGGGCAACTGGTTCCACTATCTGTTCCCCGTCGACCATGGACCCATTTGTCGATGGATTTTATTACAGATTTGCCCATGTGCAACAAGTTCAATACCATCTGGGTGGTAGTTGACCGGTTCACCAAGATGGCACACTTCATTCCTCTCACCGGTCTTCCGTCAGCTTCCAAGTTGGCTCAAGTATTCATACAAGAGATCTTCCGACTCCACGGTCTTCCAGAAGAAATTATCTCAGATCGAGGAGTTCAATTCACAGCCAAATTCTGGCGAAGTTTATGTCAAGTCCTCCAAGTCAAGTTAAAGTTTTCCACGGCTTACCATCCTCAGACCAATGGTCAAACTGAGAGGGTGAATCAGGACTTGGAGGCCTTCCTCCGCATCTATGTGTCCTCCTCTCAAGATGACTGGGTTCAATTACTTCCCTGGGCCGAGTTCTGTCATAACAACCAGTATCATTCTTCATCTTCCTCAACACCATTCTTCACCAACTTTGGATTCCACCCTAAAGTCCCTGAGTTCCAACCGCTTCCAGCAACTTCTGTTCCCGCAGTGGATATCACCTTGCATCAGTTTGCCAATATCTGGAAGAGCGTACGATCAGCTCTGCTCAAGGCATCGTTCAGGTACAAGAAGTTTGCGGATAAGAAGCGTCGAGCAGTTCCTGCTCTCAAGGTGGGTAATCGGGTATGGTTATCCACGAAGAATTTGAGGTTAAGAGTTCCCAGTATGAAGTTTGCACCTCGCTACATCGGACCTTTTAAAATTGATCAAGTCATCAATCCTGTTGCTTACAGACTCCAGTTACCTCCCTTCTTAAAAATACCCAGGACATTCCATGTTTCCCTGTTGAAACCGCTAATCTTGAATCGGTTTCATTCCTCACTTCCACCAACTCCGAAAGTCCAAACTCAACGAGGCGTTGAGTATGAAGTGGCCAAGATCCTGGACTCACGTCACCGTTACGGTCAACTTCAGTATCTCATTGACTGGAAGGGCTATGGTCCTGAAGAACGCTCTTGGACCAATGCCTCTGACGTCCATGCTCCTGCCTTGGTCCGAAATTTCCACGCAAAGTTTCCTTTAAAGCCTAAGAAGTGTCCTGGGGCCACTCCTAAAGGGGGGGGTGCTGTCACGATCCGGGTATCTGGACGCCATTACTTACCCTTCAGATGCCTCCTAAGGCGGGCTCAGCGTTCCAGGACCGGATTCCGCTGTTCCTGAGTTTCCACATGCAGAGTGGTCTTTTCATCAGCCGCGGCCTCCGCTGTGCCCGCGTGGTTAAATGTGCATCTATCAGCCTGGCGTCTCCTGTCTCCGGTGGCCGGCGCCGCCATTACTGTTTCCCAGACCACATGGATTACAAACCAAACTTCCCTCCAAGTGTCTGCATGGGCGCAGCCATCTTGGATTCTGTCATCTGATCATTTCCACCAATCTGCTGTCTGTGTTGTTGATTTGCATAATTGCCTAGCCAACCCCTTCCTTGCTGCAGGTATAAGTAAGCTGTACCTGAGCAAGGAAGACGTCAGTGCTTTGGTTGTCAAACCTAGTTCCTGTTTGTCTCTCTTCTATGATTGTCTTCCAGGTTCCAGCTCCTGTCTCAAGACTTCCACCATAGAGACCCGCACCAGCATTCCACCTGCGGTGTAGCCTGACTCTCCAATCCATTGTGGATTCATCTGTTTCCAGCTACAACACTACCTGCTTCCAGCCTCAGCTTCCAGCAGAGTACAGCTTCCCTTAAAGGGCCGGTGTCCTTTCTACACTTTACCACTCTCCACCGGAATTATTATTTCTCCGCTCTCAAGTTCTACATTTCAGTTCACATTTCATCGCTCCCAAAGTTCATTTATTATTTAACTGGTTCCAGCCAGTATCCACTCCGTGCTAACAACAGTCTGGTTCCAGCCAGTATCCACAGCAGCTGTTTTACCTTCAGCAACCCAGCTCTTCCTGGAACACCAGCTGGTACAATCCTGGGTTATCTCCATTGCTACAGCCGGGCCTGGTAAGGACTTTCCATCTAGAAGATCATAAGAACTATCTCACACTACCAGTGCCCTGTGGCTCCTGCCATGCTGTAGTACTCAGGAACTGTATTTATTCTTTGCTGACTTTTACGTTTTCTTTTATTGCTGCTGTGATGCGGAGTTGTCATAATAAACATCATTGACTTTTATCTAAGTTGTCGTGGTCACGCCTTCGGGCAGTTATTATTCATGTTACTTACATGTCCAGGGGTCTGATACAACCTCCCAGGTTCCGGTACATCTCAGCCCCTACAACTGAGGCTGCCTCCCGTCAGCTCAGGCCCTCAGTTGTGACACAACCAGGCCAGGGATTACAAGCTAACTAACTAAATCAAAAGGTATGTGCGGACTAGCCGCCAGGAAAAAGGACAACCAAGGATCCACTGATCCGACACTCCTATCCGGCACCGCCGGACACCAGAGTGGATCTGTGGAAGCGGAATCCTCCGCAAAGCTCCAGAACACAATTAAACAAAATAATAAACAGAAGCGGACAAGCCGCAACACACGGCTGCGCCGCGACTCACGAACACCACCAGATGTTAAAGGTGCTCGGTCAGACTCCAGGAACAGATGGTAACTTCCGAGTACAGGATCTCTGAGGACAGGAACAACCGAAAAGACCGGGACTGGGAACTCTCTGCAGCAGACACAGGCAAACAGGAAGCTATCACCGGCGTCTGTAAGAAGTCCTGAGGGTGCCTTTATTCAGGCACCCTCCAATCAGGATCCAGACAGGACAATCAAATAGAAATGCCGTGCAGCTTGCATGCTGCACGGCCAGCACATAATCAGGGTAATGAGAATAGACCCAGCAACGGGGAACGCGGCTGAACGTGGCGTCCCCGTTGCTAAGGTCAGAGCGGCTCCGTGCGCCCGGCGTCTTAGCGTTGCCAGGGAGCCGGCGGCTGAACGCGCACGGCGTCCCTGGTTGCTAGGCGCCGGGCCGCACGGCCGAGCGGACCCCGGCGCCTAACAGTACCCCCCCTTGAGGAGGGGTCAAGGAACCCCTAAAGCCAGGTTTCCGAGGAAATTCACGAAAAAATGCCCTTTTGAGCTTTGGGGCATGAAGGTCTTCATCCAGGACCCACGACCTTTCCTCTGGCCCATAACCTCTCCAATGCACCAAAAAATAAAGCCGACCCCGGGACAACTTGGAATCGAGAACCTTCTCAACCAAGAACTCTTGCTGACCCTGTACATTAACTGGTGATCTCCCCTGAGATTTTTTACGAGGAAATCTGCTGGACGAAACATATGGTTTAAGCAATGAGCAATGGAAGGTATTTCCGATCCGTAAAGTTTTTGGTAAACGTAACCGGAAAGCAACTGGATTGACTTTTTTGATAATGAGAAATGGTCCAATATATCTAGGACCCAATCTGGCTGAGGTTTGTCGAAGTTTGATGTTGCGAGTCGACAACCACACCCTGTCTCCTACTTTAAAAGTGCACGGCCGCCGGAGCCTGTCAGAAAAAAAATTTTCCCGGAAAGCTGCTTTTCTGAGAGCCAGGTGCACTTTTTTCCAAATAAGTTTAAGATGAGAGGTCAGGGCCAGAGAGGAGACAGAGGAATGTTGAAAAAATGAATTAGCTCTGGGGTGGAAACCAAAAACTGCAAAAAATGGAGACACATTGGTGGAGGAATGACAGGCATTATTATAAGCAAACTCCGCCAATGGAAGAAACTCAGACCAGTCATTTTGGAGTTTGGCCGAGTACAAACGCAAATATTGTTTTAGAGATTGGTTAACTCGCTCAGTCTGTCCATTGGATTGTGGATGATAGCCGGAGGTTAATGATAATTTCATCTTTAATGAAGCACAAAAAGACTTCCAAAATTGCGCAATGAATTGTGGACCCCTGTCAGAAACAATATCAGTGGGTAACCCATGGAGTCTGAAAACATGACGGAGGAACAAGACTGCCAATCCCTGGGCAGATGGCAATCGGGGAAGAGCAATAAAATGGGCCATCTTGCTAAAACGGTCCACTACCACCCATATGACTCGGCATCCGGCTGACAGAGGGAGATCCACCACAAAATCCATGGAGATATGCGACCATGGCCTAAGAGGAACTTTCAAGGGCATAAGTTGACCAATAGGCAAAGAACGGGGAACTTTATGCTGTGCACAGACCTGACACGAAAAAACAAACTCTTTAATGTCTTTGGAAAGACCAGGCCACCATACTGAGCGGGATACTAATTCCAAAGTCTTAGCGATTCCCGGATGCCCTGCAACTTTGCTATCATGAAATTCCGCCAAAACAGTTGCTCTCAAAAACTCAGGAACAAAAAGACGACTAGCAGGAGTATTTCCCGGAGCTTGATGTTGAAGCAGCTTTAATTGGGAAAATACATCCTGTGTGAGACCTGCCTGAATGACTGAAGGCGGAAGTATGGGAGTAACAGGACTGTTGTCTTGAACCGGAAGGAAACTGTGTGACAGGGCATCTGCCTTGGTATTCTTGGAACCTGGTCTGAAGGTGATAATGAATTTGAAACGAGTAAAAAATAAAGCCCAACGAGCCTGTCGGGCATTCAGTCGTTTAGCCGATTCAATGTATTGAAGATTTTTGTGATCAGTCAAAACTGAAATGGTGTGGGTAGCTCCTTCAAGCCAATGTCTCCACTCCTCGAAAGCCCATTTAATAGCCAGCAATTCCCGGTTACCAACATCGTAGTTGGATTCTGCAGATGAGAATTTCCTGGACATAAAGGCACAAGGATGTAACTCAAGGGAATCTGGATCCTTCTGAGAAAGGATAGCCCCTACTCCAACCTCCGAGGCATCCACCTCAATAATGAAAGGTAATTCTGGGTTGGGATGTCTAAGGACAGGGGCTGAGACAAAGGCTTGTTTTAAGGCCTGAAAAGATAACTCCGCTTCACATGACCAATTGGTAGGATCTGCTCCCTTCTTAGTAAGTGCCACAATGGGAGCAACTAGGTCAGAGAAAGAGTGAATAAATCTTCTATAGTAGTTTGCAAACCCTAAAAAGCGCTGAATTGCTTTTAAATTGGTGGGTTGCGCCCAACTAAGGATGGCTTGGAGCTTTTTTGGTTCCATTCGGAATCCCCGAGGGGAAATAATGTACCCTAAAAAGGATACTTCCGTGACATGAAATTCACACTTCTCCAGCTTGGCATATAAGTGATTTTCACGTAATCTCTTTAGCACCTGACGCACCTGGGTAACATGTTGTTCCACGGAGTCAGAATATATCAAAATATCGTCTAAATAGACCACGACGAATCTTCCCAGAAACTCACGGAGCACATCATTAATGAGATCCTGGAAAACTGCCGGAGCGTTAGATAGGCCGAATGGCATGACCAGATACTCATAGTGGCCCGACTGAGTACTAAATGCCGTTTTCCACTCATCCCCTGACCTGATTCTGATGAGGTTATATGCTCCTCTAAGATCAATCTTAGAAAAAATAACAGCCGAACGTAGCTGATCAAAGAGGACAGAGATCAGCGGCAGAGGGTAAGTATTCTTTACTGAGATTTTATTCAAAGCTCTAAAGTCAATGCAGGGTCTGAGTGAACCATCCTTCTTCTCTACGAAGAAGAAACCTGCACTTAAAGGGGATTTAGATGGCCTGATAAACCCTTTCCCAAGGCTTTCTTTCACATACTCATTCATGGCCACAGTTTCAGGACCAGACAATGCATATAACCTTCCTTTAGGCAACGTGGCACCAGGAATTAACTCAATGGCACAATCATAAGGCCTATGGGGAGGCAAAATATCCGCATTGCCCTTGGAAAACACATCAACAAAATCCTGGTATTCCCCAGGAATATGTGCGGAACTGGCGGCAGCTACTCGGATAGGAAGCGTAATACATTCTTTATCACAGATGGTACCCCATTGTAGGATCTCCCCAGACTGCCAATCAATGACGGGATTATGAAAGGCCAGCCAAGGATGACCCAGAACCACAGGAACTGCTGGACAATGGGTAAGGAAAAACTCAATTTTTTCAGAATGCAGAGCTCCCACCGAGAGCAAAACAGGAGGTGTACATAGAGAAATAACCCCATTGGATAAAGGACTCCCATCTAAACCATGCATGGTGATACACCTACCTAAGGTTAGCTGAGGAATACCTAAGGCCTTGGCCCATGTTAAATCCATAAAGTTTCCTGCAGCTCCACTGTCCACAAAAGCAGAGACCGAGGAACAGAGGCTGCCATAGGAAACTTTAGCAGGAACCAACAGTGAATTATTTGAGGAGATGAGCTGCAGACCAAAGTGAACCCCCTCACAATTCACTTGGTCAAGAAGTTTCCCAACTTGTTTGGACAACTACGGGCAAAATGTCCCTTACCTCCGCAGTATAAACACAGACCATAATTTTGCCTCCTGGTTCTTTCTTCCGGAGACAATTTGGAGAGACCAATCTGCATAGGCTCCTCTATGTCTACAGGAATGGAAGGAACCCAGGGAGAGGACCCGACAGATGCCCCTTTTTCAGCCCTCCGCTCTCTGAGCCGACGATCTATTTTAATAGATAGCTCCATGAGGTTATCGAGGGTCTCAGGAGCGGGATACTGGAGGAGACTGTCTTTTATAGATTCCGATAAGCCGAGGCGAAACTGACTGCGCAGGGCTGGGTCATTCCAGCCACAGTCGTTCGACCAACGGCGAAACTCCGTACAATAATTCTCTGCGGGATTCCTACCCTGTCTAAGAGCACGCAACTGACTTTCTGCGGACGCCTCTCTATCAGGGTCGTCATACAATAGCCCTAAAGATTTTAAAAAGGCGTCTACAGACGATAAGGCCGGATCGTCTGTCTTTAAACCAAAAGCCCAGGTCTGAGGATCCCCCTGAAGTAGAGAAATAATAATCCCAACCCGCTGAGCCTCTGTACCTGAGGTAACTGGTCTTAAACGAAAATACAGTTTGCAAGATTCTTTAAAATTAAAAAACTGTTTTCTATCCCCAGAAAAACGGTCAGGCAGATGCATTTTTGGTTCAGGGATGACCCTCGGGGAAGTCCGTAACAGATCTTCCTGTGACCTCACCCGGAGGGACAGATCCTGAACCATCTGAGTAAGTTCCTGAATCTGACTAACAAGAAGCTGGCCAGGGTTTGGCCCAACACCGGTGGGATTCATAAGGCCGACAAAAATCTCCCAACTAAAAAGTGAAAAAATTTACTGTAAGTTAAATCTTTTCTTTTGTAGGCCGGTGATAATGTTATGATTCCTGTACTCCAGACCGGAGGAGATCTTATGGCAGGGATCTGAGTACAGGAAAATAAGCTGGTTGTGGGAGCTGGATAGCCTAGTAACCCCTGGCGCCCTAACTCCGTTGTCTCGCCCGTGTTATCAGAAATCCCCTGCGAGACTATGGTTGCTTGAGCCCATGGCAGCCGCGTTCGAAGGGCGGATTATGTCTGCCCAACCCCGATGCCCCCGCAGGTCTTAATGGGAGACAAGGGGAAGTCCGAGACAGGGTGATAACAAGGGGCCCTCTGACTAAGCAACCAGGCCAGGGATTACAAGCTAACTAACTAAATCAAAAGGTATGTGCGGACTAGCCGCCAGGAAAAAGGACAACCAAGGATCCACTGATCCGACACTCCTATCCGGCACCGCCGGACACCAGAGTGGATCTGTGGAAGCGGAATCCTCCGCAAAGCTCCAGAACACAATTAAACAAAATAATAAACAGAAGCGGACAAGCCGCAACACACGGCTGCGCCGCGACTCACGAACACCACCAGATGTTAAAGGTGCTCGGTCAGACTCCAGGAACAGATGGTAACTTCCGAGTACAGGATCTCTGAGGACAGGAACAACCGAAAAGACCGGGACTGGGAACTCTCTGCAGCAGACACAGGCAAACAGGAAGCTATCACCGGCGTCTGTAAGAAGTCCTGAGGGTGCCTTTATTCAGGCACCCTCCAATCAGGATCCAGACAGGACAATCAAATAGAAATGCCGTGCAGCTTGCATGCTGCACGGCCAGCACATAATCAGGGTAATGAGAATAGACCCAGCAACGGGGAACGCGGCTGAACGTGGCGTCCCCGTTGCTAAGGTCAGAGCGGCTCCGTGCGCCCGGCGTCTTAGCGTTGCCAGGGAGCCGGCGGCTGAACGCGCACGGCGTCCCTGGTTGCTAGGCGCCGGGCCGCACGGCCGAGCGGACCCCGGCGCCTAACACTTTCAATTTGTTTTGTTGTGAAATTTCAGGCCATGCGCAAGGAATATTAACGCAGGTACATTGTGACAAACAGCAACCCCTAGCGTATTACTCAGTACAGTTAGACCCAGTCATACGGGCAGCACCAACATGTGTCAAGTCAGTAGCAGCAGCAGCGTTACTGTTAGACAAGGCTGCTGATATTGTTCTGGGTCATCCCTTAACTGTACAGGTGCCTCACTCAGTGACTGAAATTCTTAACCAAGCGCAGACTAAACATTTATCTGCTGCCAAACTAACCAAATATAAAGTAGCATTTCTTACACCATCCAATGTCACTATCAAACGTTGTACTTCTTTGAACCCAGCTACATTATTGCCGCTGGTTTCAAAAGAGGGGAATGGTGCGAGTGATGATGAAATGACAGGCACAGAAAACCAATCAAATTTTTCAATTTCTATACACAATCAAGAACATGATTGTATAGAGTTAATGAATCTTGAAACCGCAAGTACACCAGAAATACAGGAACATCCTCTACTAAATGCAAATTTACATTTATTTGTGGATGGCTCCAGGTACTATGTGGATGGGGAACCGCATACAGGTTTTGCAGTTACCACAGAAACAGACATCTTAATACAGGAACCCTTGCCATCTGGTAGTTCAGCTCAGGAGGCAGAACTTAGGGCACTGATAGCAGCCTGTATTTATGCTGAAGGTCAAACAGTTAACGTTTATACAGACTCAAGGTACTGCTTTGGCTTTGGTACTTTTTGCTTTGCCCATGACTATGCAGTTATCTGGAAGAGCAGAGATTTTATAGGTTCTTCAGGAAAACCAATAAAACATGCATACTGTATTAGGGCATTATTTGCTGCCTTTCAATTGCCAAAAAAAAATTAGCAGTTATAAAGGTCAAAGGGCACACTAAAAAGGATACCGCAGAGGTCAGAGGAAACGCTCTAGCTGATCAGGCTGCAAAAGCTGCAGCAGTCCAGCCTCTGCCAGACACTCAGGTGATGTTAACTGTCACACCAGAGTCATTAGACTTACAGTTATTGTGCAAATTACAAGCACAGGCCTTAGGCAAGGAGAAAAAGGATTGGGAAAAATTAGGTGGGCGAATACACGGTGACAGATGGATGGTGGAAAATCGTATCTGTTTACCACGCTCACTTTACCCAGTCTTTGTACAAATATTGCATGGAAAAACGCACCAATCCAAAGATGCAATGGTGAGGACTTTAAACCAGCATTGGGCAGCACCAGGTTTCACACAAGCAGCACAGGCTTATGTTGCAGGGTGTGTAACTGGTGCTTTACATAACCCAGAAAAGGTTGTAAAGGTACCAGCAAAAAGTACCCCACAAACTTGCTACCTCTTTGAGAGATTACAAACAGACTTTATCCAGTTACCTAAATGTTCTGGGTATGAAAATGTACTTGTGTGCAAAGACCTATTCTCAAATTGGGTTGAAGCTTGGCCTTGTAGAGCAGCAAACGCCAAAACAGTTGCAAAGAAGTTAATGCAAGAAGTAATATGTAGATATGGAGTACCTTAAGTTATTGAAAGCAACAGAGGTACCCATTTCACAAAAAAAGTATTAGGCAAAATTCTGTCAGATTTAGGTGTTACTCAGGCCTTTTACACTCCCTATAGGCAAAGTAGTAAACATGTAGAAAAACTTAACTATTACCTTAAAACTAAAGCTATAAAAATAAGTTACAGAAACAGGCAAAACATGGCTAGAAGGTTTACCCATTGCTTTGTTCTCACAAATACTTCAAGTGAAAAGCATGGATTAATACCATATGAAATCTTATTTTGGTATTGTTGCTAGAACAGTATGTTATTGTCCACAGCAACTGCAACATGAGCACGGTGACTTAACTTATTATGTAATGCATATATAACAGCAACTAACCAAATTGCACGGCAAAGTTTTTGATACTATTCCAGACACCAACTGTTCCCAAGACTCACATAAACTAAAGCAAGGTGATTGGGTGGTCACTAAGAAAGAAAAAGTCTCTTGAACCCAAATTCAAAGGACCGTTTTAAGTTCTATTGACTACCGCCACTTCAGTCACGTTGAGTGAAAGAGACTCGTGAATAGACACATCTCATTGCAAGAAAGTAACAAAGGAAGTATTATCCAATCACTATACATAATCAAAATATACAAATACAATTTAGCATGGTTATTCTTATATTAACAGTAATAATTGACCCTTACTTATATAAGAAGTTAAGTGATAGTGCAATGATCAGTAACTATGCCAAAAATAACAGAACAAAAGGAAATACACATAGGATGTCAACAATTACCCAGGTAAAGACAAATAGGCATAAAAGATACTAGTCATTGAATGTAAAACAGGACCAATATAAACAGTTGTCACCAATTGTTTACTGTATCTGCAGGCTATTGTGTCACATTGCAAACTGTGTATGTAGTTAAATGTTGCACTTATTTAACTAATGATACTAACCCAAAGGATATTATTAATGAAAAGATAAATGAAGTAATACAGTTGAAATATCAGTTTGCTACTAATCATAATTATACCATTGTATTTCCAGATTCTTTCTTTTCTTGGTTTTATAAACACTATACAACCAATTGCTTTTCAGGAATATTATCTATTGTTGCTAAGGGACTTGTTTTGCTGTTAATTGCATATTTTATGGTATTATGTGGATACTGACAGTAAAATGTTTTTCTACCTAAGGCATTGCTGAAACTGCTAAACTGCAACCAATTTATATAAAACTTATTGGAGGAGCTATAATATACAATTCCACATTCTTCTACTGTGAAACCTGCCATACCAGATACACAGAAGCTTTCAGCTATCCCTACTGTTATGATGACGTAATCTAATGAACTTTGCTGTCACAATATTGAGTCAACAAGACTTTCAAGGACTATTGAGCAAGGACTATGGACATTATGATGATTCCATCTTCAGAAGACACCTCTGATTTATGAACTCTTATAATAATTTAGAAATTAGGGATAAAAGAATAGGGAACATTGATTCTGCATAAGTATAGGGGTGTTGAATGGATTAGCCCATGTCTCGAGTGCCTTTAAGGCACACTTGATGTGAAAGTAGGTGTCCCTATAGAATCAATGGCCAGGTAAAGGAAGGGTAGAATAGAGGTAAAAATTGTAAACAAAGAGGGGAAATTGATAAAGATGGAAACCATCTCTATTCATAGACTCCATATTGCTAAGCTGTTTATAATTGTTTATCAAATCAGAGTTGATATTGGAAAGAACTGCAAGGCGTTGCACTTTGAGTGAACTATATTGAAACCTTCTTATGATCTGTTTTTATTACTTTTCTGAGTAAAATATAAATGTCAGCAGCTAAACACATAGGCTTCACAGGTGTCCAGTAGTTTGCGGTATGGAAGGTGTGAAAACATAACTAGACATAGCATGTCTCACTTTTAGCAAAATTCCCCTAACTAACCCATTTAAAAGCACATACAGTATAAAAAATATAGACGTTGGCAAATATATTACGTATAAGATAGGAGTTTTATTAGCCAATAGGATTAAGCTTCGTGTCAGGAATCAACGACAGCATATGTTAATTTGTATCACTTTATAATGTACTGCTGGTAGGAAATAAAGCTCTCTCTGCTCTATTACTTTCCACTTTACACATGTGTGGCTAGTTATTACAAAGGTCACTTTGTTGACTGGTCACTGGCTGCAGCCGTGTATGAACCTGATGCTGACTGACTGAATGCGTGCTTGAACTTGGTTAAGCAAGGGGTGCCCTTTCCTGGGGTTACCTTTATCAACCCCTTGGACTTAGGCGAGCGATGGTCAGACTTTTTTGTAGTCAGGGACTGGTTCAACTTCTTCAATTGAGCAGATAAATCGTCCGCCCATGGCGGATTAGCTGCAGGGACCCCATATGGTTGTACCGGCATTGGGGGTCCCATAGGGGGTGTTAATTTATGAACTAGCGTATGCAGAAGCGTGGAAAAAGCGGCCCACGGTGGGTCATTATGTGCCTCCGTTGCCACAGTCCCACTGGGGGGCAAGGAGCCCCCAGAACCAGAGCCCAAAGCTGCTATCTTCCCCTCATAGGGATCTGTGGCGTCAGCAACATCGGCAGTGTGTTCAGCCCCAGAACCGTTACCCTCAGAAGCAGACATGATATAACTTGCAGTATCAGGTAACACAGTACAATTGGCAGCAGCACAATACATCTTACACAAACCCCTGCACAGTGTAGTCAGCACTAGCAGAGATAAAGGAGAGATATGGTGACTAAATCACAGAGAAAAATACGTATTAAAGCATATCTTTGTGAAAATCCTATATCAATATCAAACCTGACGCACCAAGCCCCCTCAGGTTATAGAATATAAGGATAGCAGGTTGAGTGAAAGACACGAAATGGACACCACTCAGGTATCTAATGCACACACAGATAGTCACAGTTTGTACAATGCAGAGGTTATTACTAACAATAATACTGCACTGGACTAGCTTATATATATAGCTATATAGTCAATAGATATAACGCTACACAGTAAGAACTGGATGTATATCACAGGGTAATTGTACTAGAAAACCCTGACTAAATGCACTCTTTCTTAACTAGCACTGTCTAAAAAGGCAGGTAGAATACTTAAGTGTCATGTAAAGTCACAGCACTGACAACCAGGCGGCTTTACACAGGAGGATTTGCCCAAGCAGTCCCAGGAACAGTGAAGCTGAGGGATAATGGCGCCCAGACACTGACAGGGAGTGAGGGAGAGACAGATATGCAGCTCCAGGGCGGGAACATTTGCACGCGCGGCCTGCCTCCCACTGACCACGCCGGATCGCGATAAAGACCGGGTCCCGCAAGCGGGACCCACTCACCACCTCCCGAAGCGCGGCCACGCGATCCCGGAGAGCCCCCGTCGTGTGTGCCTGACGTGAAGAAAACTGGAGCCTCCTGCTGTAGGTACCCGGCAACCAGGGCTCGGGAGTGTACAGCGCCACTGGGGAGAGCTGGAGCTGCCGCAGTGAATGTCTTCTGACATTTACTACCGCTGCTGCCCTTGAAGTCTTCACTTTTTTCTTCAAAAAAAGCTCTTCTTAGGGCTGCCTGGAGCAGCCCCTCTGTTATGTGCCTGCTTACTGCAGCACCAACTACAAAACTGAGCTCCTGTGCATGGAGGCGGGGTGATATAGGAGGTGGCACTATGCATCTTGGGAAGAAGGTCAAAGCTTTTCAGCCTGTTGTTGCCTCGGATCAAGATCCTACTCTACACCCCCCAATGTCTATCCTTGTGGAGCCCAGTGTACCCCGCAGCAGAAAATCTGATATCCAAAATACCTCTGTCCCAAGCATTTTGCATAAGGGATACTCAACCTGTAGTTAAAAAAAATGCAAAAATCCCCATTTGCACCTGTCGACCTTATGTACCTGTACCTTTTACATGTCAACTTAATGACCATGTCGACCTTTTGTCCATGTCAATCCAGTGCATGTCGACCTATTGACTGTTGACCTTATTAAGGTCAACCTATCATCCGGATACCAGTCTAGGCACACTAACTTATTTCAGCTGTGGAAAGGTAAATTGGGAACAGGGGCGTATCTACCTATTGGCCAGGATGGCACTCGCCAGGGGTGCTAGCAGAGGAGGGGTGCTGCCCAACTGTGCTACCCATGGCCAGTAGGTAGCAGCTGAATCCATTCTTCCCCCACCTCCTGCGCCGGGTAGTTTCTCACCTGCTGTAAGGGCCAGCAATGAACACAGCATGCAGCAGCGGGCGCCGGGGTCTGGCACTGCACCGCACCACAAAAAAGAAACTCTACATAAACTACACCTCCCAGCAGCCCTTGCAACCAGGAGTTCCGGGCAGCAAGGGCTGCTGGAAGGTATAGTTTCTGTAGAGTTTCTTGTTGGTAGAGCGGTGCAGTGCCACACACCGGCGCCAATTACAACGGCTGCCGCTGCTGCTTGCTGTGTTGATTGCTGGCTGTCACAGCAGGTGAAGAATGACCTGGGGGGAGGAAGGGGTTCAAGAATAATATTTATATATATATATATATATATATATATATATATATAAATCCATCTATTGCCGGCACTCACTTGTAAATCAGCATGCCCTGGTGCAGCATAATCGAATTCATAGTTCCATGTAAGAAATGGCACTCAGAGTCGGCATTAGTAAACAAGCAAACAAATCTGTATTGAAGTTGAGTACTTTCGGGGACAGCACCCCGTCCTCAGAACTATACAGCAGATAAGACAGATAATGAAATCACAAACTCACCCGCAATATAAACCCCCTGTCACCAATCACCTCCAATACAGTCTCCCGCGGTCGAGACGGCGTCCACAGCTGTGTACTGACGAGCGTGACGTACACCCGGCGGAAGTAGTCACGTCGCCATGGTAACAACCTGCCTGCGTTCCAAATAGAACGGAAGCCTGCGTTCCAGGGCGTGTGATGCTACCAAGGGCTGTCACTGCATCACCAGTCACGTAACTGTGA
Source organism: Pseudophryne corroboree (assembly GCF_028390025.1). Classification (NCBI taxonomy): domain Eukaryota; kingdom Metazoa; phylum Chordata; class Amphibia; order Anura; family Myobatrachidae; genus Pseudophryne; species Pseudophryne corroboree. The sequence goes on from NC_086454.1 coordinate 203,688,685, forward strand.
AACGGAGCCGATCGCGGGGGATCCGAACACTGGGCTGGGACCTGCACCCCAGTCCATGTGTACAATGTAGACCACAGTGCAAAATAATATATATAAAAAAATGCCCATACAGCAATATACAACAAAATGCAAAAAAATTATACATTAAAAAACATGTATGTTAGCAACAATGATGTGGAAACCAACTCCAACCGTGCAGTATGCTCCCTCAGTATACAGAGAGAACACATGCACAAAAGGAGACAGAATAAGGATAAACAGTACATATCTATTATAGGACAGAAGGGAGGGTAATCTATACACCCACCATAAGATGCCTCAAAAACCCGACAGTGAATGGTACCAATAATGCTCATAGACAGAAAATCTCCAATATATCAGGGGGCCAATCGTACAATAAGGGGCAGGAACCCAGGCGGAACTAGTTTAGACTGTTCCAATTTATCTTGTCATTAAGACCGCCTGGTTTAATGGTACCAAGCCTCACTATCCATCGGGATTCTTTAAGTAAAAGAACCTTAGCTCTATCGCCCCCTCGAGGTGATTCTGGGACATGGTCAATCAAAAAATATCTAATGTCCTCTAGTTTATGATTAAGCAGCTTAAAATGACGGGGAACAGGTTGGTCAATATCTTTACCAGCTAGTGATAAACGTATCGCTGACCTATGTGCGTTCATACGTTCCTTGAATTTACGTGTGGTCTGCCCTACGTAGAATAACCCACACGGACAGACCACCACGTATATAACAAAGGACATATTACAGGTTAGAACAAACCTCATATCATACGTTTTGTCAACGTGTGGATGTTTAAATTTGGTACATTGAATCATAAAACGACAAGTAGTACAATCGTGACATGAATAACATCCAAAGGGTTTCCTATATACATTCGGGGTCTGTGGGATATTGCGACCTGTGATATCGGTATGTACCAACAGATCTTTAAGGTTACTCCCACGCCTGAACGCAGCCACTGGTCGTTTACCCCTAAACATTGGAAGTTCACCATCAGTGCTAACAATAGGCCACAACGCTTTAGTAGCCTGTTTGATTATCGGGCTGGCCACTGTATAGTCACTGACCCAAGGCAGAATCTGATCTTGGTCCCTGTTGTGTGAACTCAATAATTCAGATCTAGACATGTTCAACACCCTAGTTTTATGGGCCATAAGGGACTTCTTATCATAACCACGAACCAAAAATTTATCAACAACTTTGTCTAGTTCCAAAGGAACCATAGCAGAATTACTACAAATGCGGGCAACCCGCATCATCTGGGAAAGTGGTAACCCTTGTTTTAAGGCTGGTGGGTGGTGACTAGCAATGTATTTCTATCAGTCGTCTTGGTGTATACTTCTGTAGTGAAACGACCATTGGACAAAATTACATGAACATCCAAAAAATTGACATCCGTATAACTTGATGTATACATAAACTTAATTGGAGTATCTAACCCATTAATATCCAACATCATATTTTCAAATTCTTGTTGACTACCTGTCCATAACAGGAACACATCGTCTATGTAGCGCTTGTAGAGTAGAATGTTCCCCCGATAGTGACTATTCTGGAAGAACATCCGACTCTCAAGCGCAAACATAAACACATTTGCATAGGAGGGTGCCACGGGAGATCCCATAGCACACCCCCTAAGTTGCAAATAAAAACAACCATCGAAAATACAATAATTCCTGCATAGTGTCAACTCAAGTAATTGCATGAACAGAGAATGATCAAACTGCTCATGTGGAACATTGGACTGTATGAATCCCCGCATCGCCTCTAGGCCTCCATCATGGGGGATACTAGTATATAAACTACTAATGTCCAAACAACACATTAGAGTTCCACGGGGGACATCTTGGAAATCATCTAGGAGCTTCAAGAAAGTAGTAGTGTCTTTGAGGAAGGTATCCTGAGCCACAAGACAAGGTTGTAAAGCACAGTCCAACAACTGAGAAACATTTGTGTACAAAGAGTCTCTAGCCGAGATTATTGGCCTTCCCGGGGGTTTCTGGCTGTCCTTGTGCAACTTAGGAATTGTGTAGAGTACTGGCACCTTAGGAAACTTCACACATAATACCTCACAAATCTTGCTAGAAATTCTGTGACTTTGAGCTGCGTCTTTGAGGATAGCACTCAGCTCACTCTGGAATTTGGACGTGGGATCCCCCTGTAATTTCTTATAGACAGACTGATCCGAGAGTTGCGCCAAAACTTCATTCTTATAGTCCTCCAGATTCTGGACGACTATGGCGCCCCCCTTATCCGCTGGTCGGATAGTAATATCTTCATAGGATTTGAGTTGTTGTAAAGCTCTAAACTCAAGTTTAGATAAATTAGGTCTAATTTGATGCGGTACCTGAGTAAATTTATTGACTGATTCATCCAACAATCGACTAAATGTCCTGATAGATGGGTTATACGAAACCGGATCAAATGTAGATCTAGAAGATTTTTTCAAAAAGGATGAAAATATTGGATTACCGCTATCAAACTGCTTCCCATGGAAATGTTCCTTCAGTCTCAGTTTGCGTGAAAATTGATGGAGATCCCGCTTCCAATTAAATTCATTGAAGAAATTAGTGGGTACAAAGCTAAGACCCCTATTAAGAACTTGTAGTTCTAACGGACTCAAAGTTCTGTCCGAAAGGTTGAAGATTAGGTTTTCTTCTTTTCTTGTACTCTTCTGGTCCCTCTGGTTCTGGCCACCCCGGCGGGTGGGAGGTCGTCTTTGGTCTTTGACATATCTTTTTTTGCCGCACCTAAAGGGGCTGCACCGGACCTGTTACCCTCATCAGATTCAGAAATCACAAAGTCACTGTCAGTACTGGATCTATTGTCAGTGTTGCGTTGATTTGCTCTATTCCTCTGCCATGGTCTTCGTTTGGTCAAGGAAAAGGAATTACCTTGATTACCACCACCACCAAGCCAATTATATACACGATTTTCATTGTAATCGGCGTCCACTGCAAATATTTTGCTCCTTTTGAACTTCAGGAGTTCCCTGCGGTATTGATCACACTGGGATTCCAGTTTCTGCAGCCAATTGCAACTGGTGTCCTCCTCCAGCGTACTTTTGTGCTCCCTCTCATATGTGGCAATCTTCTGTCTGGTAATCTGTAGTTCTCTGTTGGCTTCTTCGACTACCAAAATAATAAGGTCGAAGGCACACTTGTTAAGTATAGCAACCCATTTACGGACAAAGTCCGGGTTGTTGCGTCCAATGGTAGGGACGTTTCTCACCCTGAATCCCCTGGGGATTTTTTTGTCTCTATAATAGTCAGATAAAGAAATGCTATGTAGCAAAAAATCAATTTCACGGCGTTTTAACCTCAACAACTGACGGTATATATCATCTGCATTAAACGCCACATCCTCTACTGATAGCACTTCTTTAGATAAAATTCTTTCCACTTCAGTATTACTAAAACTAAAAGTTTCCCCCAACGGGGTTGCGGTGACTCCTGTGCCACCAACAGAATCGACAGGAGCAGGACTGACTTTATCTGGCTCCATGAGTTCAGCAATTTCACCAAACAATCACGTTAGATAAATCCAAACACACTGTAGATAGAGGAAAGCAGTCTCTAGAGGTTAACAGCAGAAACAACAGAACCGGTGCCCTGCAACATGTGCTGAATAGCACAATCACATAAATCCATATATTGCCGGCACTCACTTGTAAATCAGCATGCCCTGGTGCAGCATAATCGAATTCATAGTTCCATGTAAGAAATGGCACTCAGAGTCGGCATTAGTAAACAAGCAAACAAATCTGTATTGAAGTTGAGTACTTTCGGGGACAGCACCCCGTCCTCAGAACTATACAGCAGATAAGACAGATAATGAAATCACAAACTCACCCGCAATATAAACCCCCTGTCACCAATCACCTCCAATACAGTCTCCCGCGGTCGAGACGGCGTCCACAGCTGTGTACTGACGAGCGTGACGTACACCCGGCGGAAGTAGTCACGTCGCCATGGTAACAACCTGCCTGCGTTCCAAATAGAACGGAAGCCTGCGTTCCAGGGCGTGTGATGCTACCAAGGGCTGTCACTGCATCACCAGTCACGTAACTGTGAAACGGAGCCGATCGCGGGGGATCCGAACATTGGGCTGGGACCTGCACCCCAGTCCATGTGTACAATGTAGACCACAGTGCAAAATAATATATAAAAAAATGCCCATACAGCAATATACAACAAAATGCAAAAAATTATAATGTACTGTTTATCCTTATTCTGTCTCCTTTTGTGCATGTGTTCTCTCTGTATACTGAGGGAGCATACTGCACGGTTGGAGTTGGTTTCCACATCATTGTTGCTAACATACATGTTTTTTAATGTATAATTTTTTTGCATTTTGTTGTATATTGCTGTATGGGCATTTTTTTATATATATTATTTTGCACTGTGGTCTACATTGTACACATGGACTGGGGTGCAGGTCCCAGCCCAGTGTTCGGATCCCCCGCGATCGGCTCCGTTTCACAGTTACGTGACTGGTGATGCAGTGACAGCCCTTGGTAGCATCACACGCCCTGGAACGCAGGCTTCCGTTCTATTTGGAACGCAGGCAGGTTGTTACCATGGCGACGTGACTACTTCCGCCGGGTGTACGTCACGCTCGTCAGTACACAGCTGTGGACGCCGTCTCGACCGCGGGAGACTGTATTGGAGGTGATTGGTGACAGGGGGTTTATATTGCGGGTGAGTTTGTGATTTCATTATCTGTCTTATCTGCTGTATAGTTCTGAGGACGGGGTGCTGTCCCCGAAAGTACTCAACTTCAATACAGATTTGTTTGCTTGTTTACTAATGCCGACTCTGAGTGCCATTTCTTACATGGAACTATGAATTCGATTATGCTGCACCAGGGCATGCTGATTTACAAGTGAGTGCCGGCAATATATGGATTTATGTGATTGTGCTATTCAGCACATGTTGCAGGGCACCGGTTCTGTTGTTTCTGCTGTTACCCTCTAGAGACTGCTTTCCTCTATCTACAGTGTGTTTGGATTTATCTAACGTGATTGTTTGGTGAAATTGCTGAACTCATGGAGCCAGATAAAGTCAGTCCTGCTCCTGTCGATTCTGTTGGTGGCACAGGAGTCACCGCAACCCCGTTGGGGGAAACTTTTAGTTTTAGTAATACTGAAGTGGAAAGAATTTTATCTAAAGAAGTGCTATCAGTAGAGGATGTGGCGTTTAATGCAGATGATATATACCGTCAGTTGTTGAGGTTAAAACGCCGTGAAATTGATTTTTTGCTACATAGCATTTCTTTATCTGACTATTATAGAGACAGAAAAATCCCCAGGGGATTCAGGGTGAGAAACGTCCCTACCATTGGACGCAACAACCCGGACTTTGTCCGTAAATGGGTTGCTATACTTAACAAGTGTGCCTTCGACCTTATTATTTTGGTAGTCGAAGAAGCCAACAGAGAACTACAGATTACCAGACAGAAGATTGCCACATATGAGAGGGAGCACAAAAGTACGCTGGAGGAGGACACCAGTTGCAATTGGCTGCAGAAACTGGAATCCCAGTGTGATCAATACCGCAGGGAACTCCTGAAGTTCAAAAGGAGCAAAAGATTTGCAGTGGACGCCGATTACGATGAAAATCGTGTATATAATTGGCTTGGTGGTGGTGGTAATCAAGGTAATTCCTTTTCCTTGACCAAACGAAGACCATGGCAGAGGAATAGAGCAAATCAACGCAACACTGACAATAGATCCAGTACTGACAGTGACTTTGTGATTTCTGAATCTGATGAGGGTAACAGGTCCGGTGCAGCCCCTTAGGTGCGGCAAAAAAAGATATGTCAAAGACCAAAGACGACCTCCCACCCGCCGGGGTGGCCAGAACCAGAGGGACCAGAAGAGTACAAGAAAAGAAGAAAACCTAATCTTCAACCTTTCGGACAGAACTTTGAGTCCGTTAGAACTACAAGTTCTTAATAGGGGTCTTAGCTTTGTACCCACTAATTTCTTCAATGAATTTAATTGGAAGCGGGATCTCCATCAATTTTCACGCAAACTGAGACTGAAGGAACATTTCCATGGGAAGCAGTTTGATAGCGGTAATCCAATATTTTCATCCTTTTTGAAAAAATCTTCTAGATCTACATTTGATCCGGTTTCGTATAACCCATCTATCAGGACATTTAGTCGATTGTTGGATGAATCAGTCAATAAATTTACTCAGGTACCGCATCAAATTAGACCTAATTTATCTAAACTTGAGTTTAGAGCTTTACAACAACTCAAATCCTATGAAGATATTACTATCCGACCAGTGGATAAGGGGGGCGCCATAGTCGTCCAGAATCTGGAGGACTATAAGAATGAAGTTTTGGCGCAACTCTCGGATCAGTCTGTCTATAAGAAATTACAGGGGGTTCCCACGTCCAAATTCCACAGTGAGCTGAGTGCTATCCTCAAAGACGCAGCTCAAAGTCACAGAATTTCTAGCAAGATTTGTGAGGTATTATGTGTGAAGTTTCCTAAGGTGCCAGTACTCTACACAATTCCTAAGTTGCACAAGGACAGCCAGAAACCCCCGGGAAGGCCAATAATCTCGGCTAGAGACTCTTTGTACACAAATGTTTCTCAGTTGTTGGACTGTGCTTTACAACCTTGTCTTGTGGCTCAGGATACCTTCCTCAAAGACACTACTACTTTCTTGAAGCTCCTAGATGATTTCCAAGATGTCCCCCGTGGAACTCTAATGTGTTGTTTGGACATTAGTAGTTTATATACTAGTATCCCCCATGATGGAGGCCTAGAGGCGATGCGGGGATTCATACAGTCCAATGTTCCTCATGAGCAGTTTGATCATTCTCTGTTCATGCAATTACTTGAGTTGACACTATGCAGGAATTATTTTATTTTCGATGGTTGTTTTTATTTGCAACTTAGGGGGTGTGCTATGGGATCTCCCGTGGCACCCTCCTATGCAAATGTGTTTATGTTTGCGCTTGAGAGTCGGATGTTCTTCCAGAATAGTCGCTATCGGGGGAACATTCTACTCTACAAGTGCTACATAGACGATGTGTTCCTGTTATGGACAGGTAGTCAACAAGAATTTGAAAATATGATGTTGGATATTAATGGGTTAGATACTCCAATTAAGTTTACGTATACATCAAGTTATACGGATGTCAATTTTTTGGATGTTCATGTAATTTTGTCCAATGGTCGTTTCACTACAGAAGTATACACCAAGACGACTGATAGAAATACATTGCTAGTAGCATCTAGTCACCACCCACCAGCCTTAAAACAAGGGTTACCACTTTCCCAGATGATGCGGGTTGCCCGCATTTGTAGTAATTCTGCTATGGTTCCTTTGGAACTAGACAAAGTTGTTGATAAATTTTTGGTTCGTGGTTATGATAAGAAGTCCCTTATGGCCCATAAAACTAGGGTGTTGAACATGTCTAGATCTGAATTATTGAGTTCACACAACAGGGACCAAGATCAGATTCTGCCTTGGGTCAGTGACTATACAGTGGCCAGCCCGATAATCAAACAGGCTACTAAAACGTTGTGGCCTATTGTTAGCACTGATGGTGACCTTCCAATGTTTAGGGGTAAACGACCAGTGGCTGCGTTCAGGCGTGGGAGTAACCTTAAAGATCTGTTGGTACATACCGATATCACAGGTCGCAATATCCCACAGACCCCGAATGTATATAGGAAACCCTTTGGATGTTATTCATGTCACGATTGTACTACTTGTCATTTTATGATTCAATGTACCAAATTTAAACATCCACACGTTGACAAAACGTATGATATGAGGTTTGTTCTAACCTGTAATATGTCCTTTGTTATATACGTGGTGGTCTGTCCGTGTGGGTTATTCTACGTAGGGCAGACCACACGTAAATTCAAGGAACGTATGAACGCACATAGGTCAGCGATACGTTTATCACTAGCTGGTAAAGATATTGACCAACCTGTTCCCCGTCATTTTAAGCTGCTTAATCATAAACTAGAGGACATTAGATATTTTTTGATCGACCATGTCCCAGAATCACCTCGAGGGGGCGATAGAGCTAAGGTTCTTTTACTTAAAGAATCCCGATGGATAGTGAGGCTTGGTACCATTAAACCAGGCGGTCTCAATGACAAGATAAATTGGAACAGTCTAAACTAGTTCCGCCTGGGTTCCTGCCCCTTATTGTACGATTGGCCCCCTGATATATTGGAGATTTTCTGTCTATGAGCATTATTGGTACCATTCACTGTCGGGTTTTTGAGGCATCTTATGGTGGGTGTATAGATTACCCTCCCTTCTGTCCTATAATAGATATGTACTGTTTATCCTTATTCTGTCTCCTTTTGTGCATGTGTTCTCTCTGTATACTGAGGGAGCATACTGCACGGTTGGAGTTGGTTTCCACATCATTGTTGCTAACATACATGTTTTTTAATGTATAATTTTTTTGCATTTTGTTGTATATTGCTGTATGGGCATTTTTTTATATATATTATTTTGCACTGTGGTCTACATTGTACACATGGACTGGGGTGCAGGTCCCAGCCCAGTGTTCGGATCACCCGCGATCGGCTCCGTTTCACAGTTACGTGACTGGTGATGCAGTGACAGCCCTTGGTAGCATCACACGCCCTGGAACGCAGGCTTCCGTTCTATTTGGAACGCAGGCAGGTTGTTACCATGGCGACGTGACTACTTCCGCCGGGTGTACGTCACGCTCGTCAGTACACAGCTGTGGACGCCGTCTCGACCGCGGGAGACTGTATTGGAGGTGATTGGTGACAGGGGGTTTATATTGCGGGTGAGTTTGTGATTTCATTATCTGTCTTATCTGCTGTATAGTTCTGAGGACGGGGTGCTGTCCCCGAAAGTACTCAACTTCAATACAGATTTGTTTGCTTGTTTACTAATGCCGACTCTGAGTGCCATTTCTTACATGGAACTATGAATTCGATTATGCTGCACCAGGGCATGCTGATTTACAAGTGAGTGCCGGCAATATATGGATTTATGTGATTGTGCTATTCAGCACATGTTGCAGGGCACCGGTTCTGTTGTTTCTGCTGTTACCCTCTAGAGACTGCTTTCCTCTATCTACAGTGTGTTTGGATTTATCTAACGTGATTGTTTGGTGAAATTGCTGAACTCATGGAGCCAGATAAAGTCAGTCCTGCTCCTGTCGATTCTGTTGGTGGCACAGGAGTCACCGCAACCCCGTTGGGGGAAACTTTTAGTTTTAGTAATACTGAAGTGGAAAGAATTTTATCTAAAGAAGTGCTATCAGTAGAGGATGTGGCGTTTAATGCAGATGATATATACCGTCAGTTGTTGAGGTTAAAACGCCGTGAAATTGATTTTTTGCTACATAGCATTTCTTTATCTGACTATTATAGAGACAGAAAAATCCCCAGGGGATTCAGGGTGAGAAACGTCCCTACCATTGGACGCAACAACCCGGACTTTGTCCGTAAATGGGTTGCTATACTTAACAAGTGTGCCTTCGACCTTATTATTTTGGTAGTCGAAGAAGCCAACAGAGAACTACAGATTACCAGACAGAAGATTGCCACATATGAGAGGGAGCACAAAAGTACGCTGGAGGAGGACACCAGTTGCAATTGGCTGCAGAAACTGGAATCCCAGTGTGATCAATACCGCAGGGAACTCCTGAAGTTCAAAAGGAGCAAAAGATTTGCAGTGGACGCCGATTACGATGAAAATCGTGTATATAATTGGCTTGGTGGTGGTGGTAATCAAGGTAATTCCTTTTCCTTGACCAAACGAAGACCATGGCAGAGAAATAGAGCAAATCAACGCAACACTGACAATAGATCCAGTACTGACAGTGACTTTGTGATTTCTGAATCTGATGAGGGTAACAGGTCCGGTGCAGCCCCTTTAGGTGCGGCAAAAAAAGATATGTCAAAGACCAAAGATGACCTCCCACCCGCCGGGGTGGCCAGAACCAGAGGGACCAGAAGAGTACAAGAAAAGAAGAAAACCTAATCTTCAACCTTTCGGACAGAACTTTGAGTCCGTTAGAACTACAAGTTCTTAATAGGGGTCTTAGCTTTGTACCCACTAATTTCTTCAATGAATTTAATTGGAAGCGGGATCTCCATCAATTTTCATCCAAACTGAGACTGAAGGAACATTTCCATGGGAAGCAGTTTGATAGCGGTAATCCAATATTTTCATCCTTTTTGAAAAAATCTTCTAGATCTACATTTGATCCGGTTTCGTATAACCCATCTATCAGGACATTTAGTCGATTGTTAGATGAATCAGTCAATAAATTTACTCAGGTACCGCATCAAATTAGACCTAATTTATCTAAACTTGAGTTTAGAGCTTTACAACAACTCAAATCCTATGAAGATATTACTATCCGACCAGCGGATAAGGGGGGCGCCATAGTCATCCAGAATCTGGAGGACTATAAGAATGAAGTTTTGGCGCAACTCTCGGATCAGTCTGTCTATAAGAAATTACAGGGGGATCCCACGTCCAAATTCCAGAGTGAGCTGAGTGCTATCCTCAAAGACGCAGCTCAAAGTCACAGAATTTCTAGCAAGATTTGTGAGGTATTATGTGTGAAGTTTCCTAAGGTGCCAGTACTCTACACAATTCCTAAGTTGCACAAGGACAGCCAGAAACCCCCGGGAAGGCCAATAATCTCGGCTAGAGACTCTTTGTACACAAATGTTTCTCAGTTGTTGGACTGTGCTTTACAACCTTGTCTTGTGGCTCAGGATACCTTCCTCAAAGACACTACTACTTTCTTGAAGCTCCTAGATGATTTCCAAGATGTCCCCCGTGGAACTCTAATGTGTTGTTTGGACATTAGTAGTTTATATACTAGTATCCCCCATGATGGAGGCCTAGAGGCGATGCGGGGATTCATACAGTCCAATGTTCCTCATGAGCAGTTTGATCATTCTCTGTTCATGCAATTACTTGAGTTGACACTATGCAGGAATTATTTTATTTTCGATGGTTGTTTTTATTTGCAACTTAGGGGGTGTGCTATGGGATCTCCCGTGGCACCCTCCTATGCAAATGTGTTTATGTTTGCGCTTGAGAGTCGGATGTTCTTCCAGAATAGTCGCTATCGGGGGAACATTCTACTCTACAAGCGCTACATAGACGATGTGTTCCTGTTATGGACAGGTAGTCAACAAGAATTTGAAAATATGATGTTGGATATTAATGGGTTAGATACTCCAATTAAGTTTACGTATACATCAAGTTATACGGATGTCAATTTTTTGGATGTTCATGTAATTTTGTCCAATGGTCGTTTCACTACAGAAGTATACACCAAGACGACTGATAGAAATACATTGCTAGTAGCATCTAGTCACCACCCACCAGCCTTAAAACAAGGGTTACCACTTTCCCAGATGATGCGGGTTGCCCGCATTTGTAGTAATTCTGCTATGGTTCCTTTGGAACTAGACAAAGTTGTTGATAAATTTTTGGTTCGTGGTTATGATAAGAAGTCCCTTATGGCCCATAAAACTAGGGTGTTGAACATGTCTAGATCTGAATTATTGAGTTCACACAACAGGGACCAAGATCAGATTCTGCCTTGGGTCAGTGACTATACAGTGGCCAGCCCGATAATCAAACAGGTTACTAAAACGTTGTGGCCTATTGTTAGCACTGATGGTGAACTTCCAATGTTTAGGGGTAAACGACCAGTGGCTGCGTTCAGGCGTGGGAGTAACCTTAAAGATCTGTTGGTACATACCGATATCACAGGTCGCAATATCCCACAGACCCCGAATGTATATAGGAAACCCTTTGGATGTTATTTATGTCACGATTGTACTACTTGTCATTTTATGATTCAATGTAGCAAATTTAAACATCCACACGTTGACAAAACGTATGATATGAGGTTTGTTCTAACCTGTAATATGTCCTTTGTTATATACGTGGTGGTTTGTCCGTGTGGGTTATTCTACGTAGGGCAGACCACACGTAAATTCAAGGAACGTATGAACGCACATAGGTCAGCGATACGTTTATCACTAGCTGGTAAAGATATTGACCAACCTGTTCCCCGTCATTTTAAGCTGCTTAATCATAAACTAGAGGACATTAGATATTTTTTGATCGACCATGTCCCAGAATCACCTCGAGGGGGCGATAGAGCTAAGGTTCTTTTACTTAAAGAATCCCGATGGATAGTGAGGCTTGGTACCATTAAACCAGGCGGTCTCAATGACAAGATAAATTGGAACAGTCTAAACTAGTTCCGCCTGGGTTCCTGCCCCTTATTGTACGATTGGCCCCCTGATATATTGGAGATTTTCTGTCTATGAGCATTATTGGTACCATTCACTGTCGGATTTTTGAGGCATCTTATGGTGGGTGTATAGATTACCCTCCCTTCTGTCCTATAATAGATATGTACTGTTTATCCTTATTCTGTCTCCTTTTGTGCATGTGTTCTCTCTGTATACTGAGGGAGCATACTGCATGGTTGGAGTTGGTTTCCACATCATTGTTGCTAACATACATGTTTTTTAATGTATAATTTTTTTGCATTTTGTTGTATATTGCTGTATGGGCATTTTTTATATATATTATTTTGCACTGTGGTCTACATTGTACACATGGACTGGGGTGCAGGTCCCAGCCCAGTGTTCGGATCCCCCGCGATCGGCTCCGTTTCACAGTTACGTGACTGGTGATGCAGTGACAGCCCTTGGTAGCATCACACGCCCTGGAACGCAGGCTTCCGTTCTATTTGGAACGCAGGCAGGTTGTTACCATGGCGACGTGACTACTTCCGCCAGGTGTACGTCACGCTCGTCAGTACACAGCTGTGGACGCCGTCTCGACCGCGGGAGACTGTATTGGAGGTGATTGGTGACAGGGGGTTTATATTGCGGGTGAGTTTGTGATTTCATTATCTGTCTTATCTGCTGTATAGTTCTGAGGACGGGGTGCTGTCCCCGAAAGTACTCAACTTCAATACAGATTTGTTTGCTTGTTTACTAATGCCGACTCTGAGTGCCATTTCTTACATGGAACTATATATATATATATATATATATATATATATATATAGAAAAAAAGAGATTCTCATGGGAGCTGAACCACCTCAGATGTCACATACAGATGTATTTATTCTTAAAATTTAACAGTAAATACTGTAACATTATATAAAAGCATCAATAAAACATGCAAATGACTCTGTACCATAAATGAACAATACAGACTGATAATTATCGGACAAATTGTGTATTGATGGTAACCACAATTGGATCGAATACCAATTCTTCCACAAAAGCGTTCAGAAGTATGTTCAAATTCACAATCACGTGAATGCCCAACGCGTTTCGTCCATACAGGATTTCATCAGGGGTCGTGATATACCAATATGGTCAAAGTTTGTAAGATTCAAAATCCCATCCAGCTTTTGCCGTGGATGTGAACAATATTCTCAAAGATAGAAGATCTAAAAAATGTCACCATCAAAATTGATATTAGGTTCAAGTGACCATATGCATATATAGCAAAAATTAGAAACAAAATTAGAAACAAAATCGAAGGAGGAGGAATAAACATAGTCGGGTGATGGAGGAATAGATGTAAGAAACTCTCTACTAATGGCCATAATCATCACTTAATTAATCACCGTTGAGTTCATTTATATATTGCTTATTATCCAAAACAGAGATAATGGTCGTTAAGTGTATTCAATTACATCATAGGTAATTAAACAGAATTACTTACATTACAGTATTCGTGTCTATCATATAGAATTCACCAATGTATATAAAAAGCAAAATTTGCTGTGACAATGACCTATGGATTGAAAGTATAAAAAATATATATACATTGATAATAACTATTCTTTAACAGCATTGATTATAAACAGCAGACTCTCACCTAAAATACACATATTGTGGTCTAACCATATGCAGTATTGATTTTTCAATGGGATACATCCAGACAGTTCTTATACATACAGTACAATTGCACTATTCATAAGGGACCATGCTGAACACAATAGCTGATCAAGAAACTGTGTTTTTATATAGATTCTAATATATGGTAATTAATCATCCCAAATTACGTCATACCTCATTCTCCAATTTAGATTGCACCTACTACTGGTGTTGGTTGATAACCAAACCACATAGATTGCCACTATAAGTTAGGACAACGCCTGACATGCCTTATTGTAAAAATACTGCTTTAAATTAGTTCAAATACTTATTTCCCATTGAACTACATAATATCACTTATTAAACTCATTGAAAATCAAATTGTGTTCCTAATTTTTCATATATGTTCTAATAGGTGGAGACTACTGTTATAATTACTAGTTAGAAATCTAATACTGCAACCAAATTATTTCATTTTATAGATAATAAGGGAACATATTAGGCTCACCTTTTGGGTGTAAACTGACAGATCCAATACTGAGTAAGTATAATAAGGTAGACTCAGACTAATGGAAATTTTGGGAGAGCACTAGGGTAAGTACCTTACTTATAGACACCCTGATACTATTATGAAAGAAAACCACATTTATGAATTAATTTCTTTTTTAGGATATTGACTCAGTCTGAGTCTACCTTATTATACTTACTCAGTATTGGATCTGTCAGTTTACACCCAAAAGGTGAGCCTAATATGTTCCCTTATTATCTATAAAATGAAATAATTTGGTTGCAGTATTAGATTTCTAACTAGTAATTATAACAGTAGTCTCCACCTATTAGAACATATATGAAAAATTAGGAACACAATTTGATTTTCAATGAGTTTAATAAGTGATATTATGTAGTTCAATGGGAAATAAGTATTTGAACTAATTTAAAGCAGTATTTTTACAATAAGGCATGTCAGGCGTTGTCCTAACTTATAGTGGCAATCTATGTGGTTTGGTTATCAACCAACACCAGTAGTAGGTGCAATCTAAATTGGAGAATGAGGTATGACGTAATTTGGGATGATTAATTACCATATATTAGAATCTATATAAAAACACAGTTTCTTGATCAGCTATTGTGTTCAGCATGGTCCCTTATGAATAGTGCAATTGTACTGTATGTATAAGAACTGTCTGGATGTATCCCATTGAAAAATCAATACTGCATATGGTTAGACCACAATATGTGTATTTTAGGTGAGAGTCTGCTGTTTATAATCAATGCTGTAAAAGAATAGTTATTATCAATGTATATATATTTTTTATACTTTCAATCCATAGGTCATTGTCACAGCAAATTTTGCTTTTTATATACATTGGTGAATTCTATATGATAGACACGAATACTGTAATGTAAGTAATTCTGTTTAATTACCTATGATGTAATTGAATACACTTATCGACCATTATCTCTGTTTTGGATAATAAGCAATATATAAATGAAGTCAACGGTGATTGATTAATTAAGTGATGATTATGGCCATTAGTAGAGAGCTTCTTACATCTATTCCTCCATCACCCGACTATGTTTATTCCTCCTCCTTCGATTTTGTTTCTAATTTTGTTTCTAATTTTTGCTATATATGCATATGGTCACTTGAACCTAATATCAATTTTGATGGTGACATTTTTTAGATCTTCTATCTTTGAGAATATTGTTCACATCCACGGCAAAAGCTGGATGGGATTTTGAATCTTACAAACTTTGACCATATTGGTATATCACGACCCCTGATGAAGTCCTGTATGGACGAAACGCGTTGGGCATTCACGTGATTGTGAATTTGAACATACTTCTGAACGCTTTTGTGGAAGAATTGGTATTCGATCCAATTGTGGTTACCATCAATACACAATTTGTCCGATAATTATCAGTCTGTATTGTTCATTTATGGTACAGAGTCATTTGCATGTTTTATTGATGCTTTTATATAATGTTACAGTATTTACTGTTAAATTTTAAGAATAAATACATCTGTATGTGACATCTGAGGTGGTTCAGCTCCCATGAGAATCTCTTTTTTTCTATTCCTAATTCTGTGCCTTGTCTGACAGGAGGCATTTCTCAGTGGTACGAGCTTTATTGTGGATTAGCGCAAAAAAAGGGTTCTTTATTTTTTGGTTTATATATATATATATATATATATATATATACATACATATATGTTATATGTATATACATATATATATATATGTGTGTGTGTATATATATGTATGTATGTATATACGTGTGTATATCAAAAAACATTCAAACTGGCACTACACTCAACAAAATGCTCTGGTGCCCTCAGTGTGAGGTGTATAATGGGCACTACTGTGTAGCATAACCTGAATAACGGACATAATTGTAATGTGAGTAAGGGACACTTCTGTGTGGTGTAATTTGAATTGGGGCACTATTCAGTGGCCACATTCCTTTTTATGACACACGCACCTTCCCTATTTCAAATATGAAAGGGGGTCGCCAGTCCTTTACTTTGCCAGGGGAGCTCGGATCTCTAGATACACTCCTGGTTGGGAAGTATATACGCAACAAAGGGCCCAATTCAGACCTGATCACTGTTGTGCATTTTTGCTGGGCGGACGATTATCGATTGACTGAGCATGTATACGGATTGTAAACCACGGAAAAAAATACAGGAAAATAAAAAATGAGCAAAAATGCAGATTAAAATATAATTCAAAAGATAATGTCCTTGTTAGAAAAAGTTTGGTGGCTACTCACAGTATTTTTTTCGTGTTTTTTGACTATACTTTTCTTGAGACCTTTTCTTTGGATGTGAGGTCTGTTTTTTTATGGTGGATATTTTAAAGATCATCTGTGAACGAATAAAATATTGTTAACCTTTTGAGATCAAGAGTCCATATATATTGACCACCACTGATTGCCAAACGGGAGTACAGCAAAGAAACCATGATAGGATTCACTCAACCTACTTACCTGTGAGTTGGGGTACACCCATAAATCTTATGACCACTTAAAGAAACCTTCATAGGATTTATCCATTTGATGACTGTGTGAGTCAGGGGTATGCAATTACCTTTTGAAGACTTTGGGTTGTAGAAGTTATCCACAGGCAGGATTACTCTATAAAGAAACCTTTATAAGATTGTTATACCAAACTTTTACGTGAGTGGGGTACGTATGTACTAGCGTAAATTAGTTTTCTATGGAATAATAGTCAGAGGCAATACTGCACATTGGCTCTTTTTCTTTTTTTCGGATCAATGTATGAGACGACCAAGTGATCCAAAAGTGTATCAGGATCCAGACGAGGAACTTTGGATAACAGTAAAAGAAACCTTGATGAGAATCCACATTTCTAACATCGTGTGAGTTGGGGTACGATACCCAGTCTTTTGACCATCTTAACATTTGGTTTACTGAATCTAGACATTGTTCCTACCAAGGCTGAGTAAAGAAACTTGATGTATGCTGCCTACCCCTGAACAACGTGAGTGGGGGTACGCAGTATAGTAAAACTCCACCATTACACATCGCACCACTAAGAATTATTTAGGAAAGTAATCCACATTTTAGGATTTAAGCCTAGACCATTTAATTTTTTAGAACTGGTTGTTTTTTTTTCCTAGTGCCAAAATGATTCTACCTCCATACATTTATGCTCGAATACTGTTTTGGATAGTGGTTAATCCAATTGTATCAGTGATCCCATAGGCTGCATCCCCTTGCGCCAAGTTGTGTCTCACAAATTCCAACCTTTTCCGGTCTGTCTGACATGCCTACTTGGATGCTGTCACCCATATAATCCTCCACCATTCTTTCAATGGTGACAGCATCATATGCAGTGACAGTAGACATGTCAGTAATCGCTGGCAGGTCCTTCAGTCTGAACCAAATGTCAGCATTTGCCCATGACTGCCCTGCATCACTGTCAGCGGGTGGGCTCCGAAATTTTATCCTTTTCTTTGCAGCCCCAGTTGTGGGAGAAAATGAAGTAGAAGCTGTTGACGGGTCACGTTCCGCTTGAGTTGACAATTTTCTCACCAGCAGGTTTTGAACCTCTGCAGACTTGTGTCTACTGGAAAGAGGGATACAACATAGGTTTTAAACCTAGGATCGAGCATGGTGGCCAAAATGTAGTGCTCTGATTTCAACAGATTGACCACCCTTGAATCCTGGCAAAGCGAATGAAGGGCTCCATCCACAAGTCCCACATACTTTGCGGAATCGCTCCATCTTAGCTCCTCCTTCAATTTCTCCAGCTGCTTCTGCAAAAGCCTGACTCAAGCTGGCAGTGTCTGAACTGACTTTACGTGTGGCAAGTTCGAAGGGTTGGAGAACCTTGCACAACACGGAAAACACTCTCCACTGCACTTGAGTCATGTGCATTCCTCCTCCTTTGCCTATATCGCAGGTGGATGTATAGGCTTGAATGGCCTTTTGCTGCTACTCCATCCTCTGAAGCATATAGAGTGTTGAATTCCACCTTGTTACCACCTCTTGCTTCAGGTGATGACAGGGCAGGTTCAGGAGTGTTTGCTGGCGGTGAAATGCCAAATGCCGAAAGTAGTCCGACAGCATCTCCTGCACGCCCCTGTCATTTTTTTAAAAAAATCTGCACCACCAAATTAATTGTATGTGCAAAACATGGGACGTGCTGGAATTTGCCCAGATGTAATGCACGCACAATATTGGTGTCATTGTCCGATATCACAAATCCCCAGGAGAGTCTAAGTGGGGTAAGCCATTGTGTGATGATGTCCCTCAGTTTCCATATGACATTGTCAGTGGTGTGCCTCTTACGGAAACTGTTGATACACAGCGTAGCCTGCCTAGGAATGAGCTGGCGTTTGTGAGATGCTGCTACTGTTGCTGCCGCTGTTGTTGCTGCGGGGCACAATACATCTACCCAATGGGCTGTCACAGTCATGTAGTCCTTAGTTTGCCATGCTCCACTTGTCCACATGTCCGTGATTAAGTGGACACTGGGTACAACCGCATTTTTCAGGACACTGAGGACACTTTTCTTAATGTCCCTGTACAGTCCGGGAATCGCTTTCCTAGTGAAGTGGAATCTAGATGGGATTTGGTACCGGGGACACAATACCTCCAACAATTGTCTAAATTCCAGTGCACCAATGGCAGATAATCGGATGTACATCTAACACTAACATAGATGTCAAGGCCTCAGTTGTCTGCTTTGCAACAGAATGACTGCTGTCATATTTCATCTTCCTCGCAAAGGACTGTTGGACAGTCAATTGCTTAGTTGAAGTAGTACAAGTGGTCTTCCGACTTCCCCTCTGGGATGACAATCGACTCCCAGCAGCAAAAATAGCAGCAGCAGCAGTAGGCATACCACCCAAGGATCCTTCGGAGGAATCCCGGTTAGGAGAGGACTCGTCAGTCACGCCAGTGACGTCATGCAGGACTACTGACGTTCCTCACTGAGGAGGAAATTGACATTGAGGGAGTTGGTGCTGTGGCTTACAGGAGCTCGGGTACAAGAGGAAGAAGGGATTAAGGTGTCAGTGGACTGCTTATGCTATTACCCAAAGTTTTTGAACTTGACAATGACTTATGATGAATGCGCTGCAGGTGATGTATAAGGGAGGATGTTCCTAGGTGTTTAACGTCCTTGCCCTTACTTATTACGTATTGACAATGGCAACACACGGCTTGACACCTGTTGTCCGGATTTGAGAGAAATAATTCCACACAGAGGAGGTGGCTTTTTGGTATTTTGACCAGGCATGACAATGGGCTTATTTATCCCACAGACAACAACTGTCTCCCCTGGTACCTGATTTAAACAAACCACATCATCATCAGAATCCTCATCATCAACTTCCTCCTCAGCACCAGCAACACCCATATCCTCCTCATCCTGGTATATTTCAACAGTGACATCTTCAATTTGAATATCAGAAACTGGACTGTGGGTGCCACTTCAAGCACTTGCAGAGGGTGTGCAAATGGTGGAAGGAGCCACCTCTTCCCATCCAGTGTTAGACTCTCCTTGGGGATTTGTGATACTAACTTAGAACGCATAGTTCTTTGCTGTGCTTTTGCCAGCTTAACTCTTATCATTTTTCTCGCGGGAGGTTGAGGGAGTCCATCGTCATGTGAAGCTGAACCAATAGTCATGAACATAGGCCAGGGCCTTAGCCGTTCCTTGCCACTCCGTGTCGTAAATGGCATATTGGCAAGTTTATGTTTCTCCTCAGACCATTTAAATTTATTTTTTGGGTCATTTTACTGAACTTTGGCTTTTTGGATTTTACATGCCCTCTACTGCGACATTGGGCATCGGCCTTGGCAGACGACATTGATGGCATTTCATCGTCTATGTCATGACAAGTGGCAGGAGCTTCAGCACTAGGAGGAAGTGGTTCTTGATCTGTCCCTATTTTATCCTCCAAATTTTTGTTCTCCATTATTTTTCTGGAGTCATATTACAATATGCGGTACAGGATAGCTTACCGCTCCACCACACAGGGCAAATCCTGTGAAAACTATTTGGATTAAATATTAATAACCCCTTTATTTGGATTAAATAATATACAGCACAGGACAGCATCACTGGATTTATACGGCAGTATCACTGTACTTATACGGCAGTACCACTGGTCTGGACTTATACGGCAGTAACACTGGACATATATGGCAGTACAAAAGGACTTATAAGGCAGTACCACTGGACTGGACTTATACGGCAGTACCACTGGACTGGACTTATACGGCAGTACCACTGGACTTATACTGCAGTACCACTGGACTTATACTGGCAGTACCACTGTCCTGGACTTATATGGCAGTACCACTGGACTTATACGGCAGTACCACTGGACTGGACTTATACGGCAGTACCACTGGACTTATATGGTAGTATCACTGGACTTATA
This sequence comes from Pseudophryne corroboree, assembly GCF_028390025.1. Lineage (NCBI taxonomy): Eukaryota > Metazoa > Chordata > Amphibia > Anura > Myobatrachidae > Pseudophryne > Pseudophryne corroboree. The sequence continues at coordinate 203,709,531 of NC_086454.1, forward strand.
CGGCAGTACCACTTGACTTGACTTATACGGAAGTACCACTGGACTTAAACGGCAGTACCACTGGACTTATACGGCAGAATCACTGGACTTATATGGCAGGACCACTGGACTTATATGGCAGTACCACTGGACTGGACATATACGGCAGTACCACTGGACTTATACGGCAGTACCCCTGGACTTATATGGCAGTGCCACTGGACTTATACGGCAGTATCACTGGATGGTTATGGCAGTACCACTGGTTTACTTATATGGCAGTACAACTAGACTGGACTTATATGGCAGTACCACTGGACATATATGACAGTACCACTGGACTGGACTTACACGTCAGTTCCATTGGACTTAAACGGCAGTACCACTGGACTTATATGGCAGTACCACTGGACTTTTATGGCAGTACCACTGTACTTATACGGCAGTATAACTGGACTTATCCAGCAGTTTCATTGGACTTATATGGCAGTACCACCGGACTTATACGGCAGTATCACTGGACTTATACTGCAGTACCACTGATCTTGACTTATACGACAGTACCACTGGACTTATACGGCAGTACCACTGGACTTATATGGCAGTACCACTGGACTGGACTTATACGGCAGTACCCCTGGACTTATACGGCAGTACCCCTGGACTTATACGGCAGTGCCACTGGACATATACGGCAGTATCACTGGATGGTTATGGCAGTACCACTGGTTTAGACTTATATGGCAGTACCACTAGACTGGACTTATATGGCAGTACCAATGGACATATATGGCAGTACCACTGGACTGGACTTACACGTCAGTTCCTCTGGACTTAAACAGCAGCACCATTGGACTTATTTGGCAGTACCATTGTACTTATACGGCAGTATAACTGGACTTATCCGGCAGTTTCATTGGACTTATATGGCAGTACCACTGGACTTATACGGCAGTATCACTGGACTTATACTGCAGTACCACTGATCTTGACTTATACGACAGTACCACTGGACTTATACGGCAGTACCACTGGATTATACAGCAGGACCACTGGACTGGAATTATATGGCAGTACCACTGGACCTACCACTGGACTTATACGGCAGTACCACTGGACTGCACTTATAAGGCAGTACCACTGGGCTTATACGGCAGTACCACTGGACTGGACTTATACGACAGTACCACTGGACTTATATGGCAGTACCACTGGACTGGACTTATACGGCAGTACCACTGGACTTATATGGCAGTACCACTGGACTTATACTGCAGTACCACTGGATTTATACGGCAGTATCACTGGACTTATATGGCAGTACCACTGTACTAGACTTATACGGTAGTACATCGGGACTTATATGGCAGTAGCACTGGACTGGACTTATACGGCAGTACAACTGGACTTATATGGCAGAATCCCTGGACTTATACAGCAGGACCACTGGACTGGACTTATATAGCAGTACCCCTGGACTTATATGGCAGTACCCAGGGGCGGATTGGGAACTAAAAGTGGCCCTGGAAAAATTTTATGGAGTGGCCTCATGTGGGCGGCACCAAATCAATGATAGGCGGAACCAACACCAAAGTAGGCGGGATTAGTACACAGGGCCATAACTAGAGGGGATGTGCGCCGGACAGGCCCATACACACTAGAAGATATTTTCCATAGATATGAGCGATAACGACGATTGTGAACGATCAAATCGTTCAGATCGTTCTAGTGTGTACACAGCAAACGATGAACGATGCACGCGCCCGTGGTCATTAGAAGCAGATTGTCAGTCGTCCATGCATACAGCTCAATTTCCTCAATCCCAGCAGAGCAGATCATTCGTTGATCAAATCGTTTGTATAAAAAGCTCAGTGTGTACATCAATCTCGTTTGTCAGGGAGTTCAAGGGAAATTGCTCTTCTTCCACATTGTTCATCTTTCACATCTTTCAAGTCTTCTAGTGTGTATGGGCTTTAAGTGACAGAGCAGCGGCACAAATTCACTGCACATTACTTCGCACAGTAGTGTCCATTATTCACATTACACCACACAGTAGTACTCCTTAATCCTTATACATGTTACATCAGACATCAGAGCCCTTATACACATTACGCAAGACAGCAGAGCCCTTATACACGTTACGCCAGACAGCAGAGCCCTAGTACACATTACGCCAGACAGCAGAGCCCTAGTATATGTAACACCAGATAGCAGAGCCCTTATACATGTTACACCAGACAGCAGAGCCCTTATACACGTTACGCCAGACAGCAGAGCCCTTATACACGTTACGCCACACAGCAGAGCCCTTATACACATTACGCCACACAGCAGAGCCCTTATACACATTTCACTAGACAGCAAAGCCCTTATACACATTTCACTAGACAGCAGAGCCCTTATACACATTAGACCACATAAAAGAGCCCTTATACATATTATGCCAATCAGCAGTAACCACACTATAACACATAAATGACACTCAGTTTAAATGTATATAGCTCCTTTTGGAAGAAGTAACTGGAGCCGTGCTGTCCCTGTATAAAAAAGAAGGTGCTGCAGCTGTCCCTACCTTTACCTATTAGCGGTGCCAGAATCCGAATGGTGTGGTCAATGTGATTTCTCCCTTAGGGCTGCAGAGTGCGAAAAGCCCCAAGCAGACAGCGATGTCCGGCTGTGTTGGTCATGGCTCTCCTGTAGCCCAGTCTCCTGTACAGTCTTCTCCCCCGACAGGTACTAGGAGTGTGTGGAGCCTACACTGCAGTGTTAACTTGCTTAGTCAACAGTATACAGAGACTTCACTGGTAGCACTTCAAATGTGGTGCGGGCCTTCAGCCAATTGGAGGCTAGCTTGCGGAGCAGCAGCCAATCAGGAGTGGCTGCTCCTGATTGGTTGCCGGTCCACGAGCTCTAATTAGCTGGCGGATGGTGGCACTTTTGAAGTGCCACTGGTGATGTCTCTATCTCTATGGCTACCCGCCAAATAAATGGGCAGCGCCATGCATATCACTGTCACCCGCCCCGCCCCCCTGCCACCTCCCATTAATCCAACCCTGAAATGGAAGGCATTAGGGTGTGCCTGTGCACACAATGCACACCCCATGTGCACTCCTAGGGTCGCGGGTGCAGCTAGTGGGGAGTGGGTTGTGAGGGGTGAGAATACAGAAGAGGGTAGCCTGTGTATACAGGGCTGCCATCAAAAATTATGGGGCCCAGAGACTGAAAAAATAGACAGGGCCCCCTGTTGTCAGCCCAGGTAGTAAAACATACCCCACCGTACTGATGCACCATCCCAGTATTCCCTATGGATATTAGAGAAAGAGCAAATCACGCTGTGATATCAAACACTGGGCTCAATTTCAGAACATGGGTGCCCTAGCAGTTTTGCTATCCACGTGGACATCTATGGGGAATAATAACCTGTGGTGAGAAGAGCGAGCCCGCGAGGGTACACGTTTTAATGTTCTGAACAGGCTTAATGATGTTTTGAAGCAGTTTAGTTATGCTAATCTAGGCGGTCCCATGTTCTGTACATGAACCCAAACACTGTCCTACCACACATCATATTCAGTGACTACTGCGATGTCAACCAGTGCCAAGCAGAGCCCAGAGTGAAAATTTCCTTTGTACCCCCTCTACAAAATATGTAACATATCTCCATGTAAGCATAAAATGATACGTGGCGCAACTCATGGCACATATCGAATCTCTAACCTTTTGCCTTTTTTACCCAGATTGTGTACCTTTTCCTGCATTTTGAATCTTAATGCAATAACAGTGTGCTAAGTACTTGGGATTAGTATTTTTACTGACCCCCCCCCCCCACTACATAAGGGACCCTTCTATACCCTCCACCACTACATTACTGACCCCTATACACCCTACGCTACATTACTGACCCTTCTACACCCTACACTACTATACTGACTCCACTACGCTACATCACTGACCCCTCTACACCCTACACTACTGACCCCGCTACACCCTACACTACATTACTGACCCTTCTACACCCTACACTATATTACTGACCCCTCTACACTGCATCACTGACCCCTCTACATCCTACACTACATTACTGAACCTTCTACACCCAACACTACATTACTGACTCCTCTACTCTACATCACTAACCCCTCTACATTACATTACTAACCCTTCTACACACTACACTACAGTACTGACTCCACTACATCACTGTCCCCTCTATACCCTACACTATGTTACAGACCCCCCTACACCTTACACTACTGACCCCTCAATGCCGTACACTATTGACCCTTCTATACCCTACGCTACTGACCCCTGTATACCCTACATTACAGCTGCCACTAGTACTGCCCATTAAAAACATTGATAAATTATTGCCATAGTGCGCTCCAAAGCAGGTATTATAGTAAAGTACCACCTCTGTTGGGGATCACTGCATCCACCATGTAACCCCACCACCAACACCTATCCCCATTATATCCCAGACCACTTGCAACCATTCAGGCATGGTGGAATTTGTTGTAGAAGCACAACAAGCTCCAGCATTCCTGGACTTGTGTGATGCCACTAATGTTAATATCACAATGCTTACATAAGACAAAGGCTCATTGCAACAGTACATCACAAAATGTCACCTGCAATAGGGATGTCACTATGGCCCTTATTCCGAGTTGATCGCTCGCTAGCTAGTTTTAGCAGCCGTGCAAACGCTATGCCACCACCCACTGGGGAGTGTATTTTAGCTTAGCAGAAGTGCGAACGCATGTGCAGCCGAGCTCTGCAAAAACAGTTTGCGCAGTTTCTGAGTAGATCTGAACCTACTCAGCGCTTGCGATCACTTCAGCCTATTCATGTCCGGATTTGACATCATACACCCGCCCAGTGAACGCCCAGCCACGCCTGCGTTTTTCAGACACGCCTGCATTTTTGCAAACACTCCCTGAAAACGGTAAGTTGACACCCAGAAACGCCCCCTTCCTGTCAATCTTCTTGTGGCTGTCAGTGCGAAGAAAAACTTCGCTAGAACCTGTGCTAAACAACAATGCCTTTGTACCCGTACGTCGCGCGTACGCATTGCGGAGCATACGCATGTGCATAAATGCCGTTTTTTCACCTGATTGCTGCGCTGTGAAAATCGGCAGCGTGCGATCAACTCAGAATGACCCCCTATATGCACCCAATACTACAGAAATAAAAAAAATGCCCCCATTGTGTCTGTACCCCCATACATAGGAGCTGCTGCTGCTGTCCAGATGATGAAACTTGTAGGTAAGCATCGCTGCCTGTTGCATGTAGCAGCAGTGAGTTCCTCCTATACAGCGTTCTCTCGGTGCTGCTCCAATTCAGTGTGGAAGCAGCCAGGAGGAATGAGGATCTCCCGCCGAACCGCTTTCAACTTTCCCTGAAGTCAGAACGCGGCGGCGGTTGATGGAAACACACTAGATGCCGAGGTGTGGGGCTCCTCTCCCTCCCTGTACTCTGCTCCTCCCAGAGTACTGGGAGTCACGGTTGCTGCGAATGGGGGGAGGGGTGTTTGGGGCTCTGAGGGGAGAGATACAGGAGAGGATAGCCTGTCTGGGGAGGAGGGGGTTAGTGGGTGCCACGAATGGGGGGAGGGGTGGTTTGGTGCTCTGAAGGGAGAGATAGAGTAAAGAATAGCCTGTGGGGGGAGGGGGGGAGGGTCGTGGGTGCCGTGAATGCTGGCAGGGGTGGTCTGGGGCTCTGAAGGAAATAACACCGGAAAGGGTAGCCTGTGCGGGGGAGAGGTGGGGGGTGCTGCGAAAAGGGGGTCTCTGAAGGAAGAGATACAGGAGAGGGTAGCCTGTGGGGGGAGGGGGAGTTGTGGGTGCCACGAATGGGGGGAGGGGTGGGTTTGGAACTCTGAGGGGAGAGATACAGGAGAGGGTAGTCTGTGGGGGGAGTCGTGGGTGCCGCGAATGGGAGGAGGAGTGGTTTGGGGCTCTGAATGGAGATACAGGAGAGTGTAACCTGTGGGGGGAGGGGAGGTCGCACATGTAACCTGTGGGGGGAGGGGGGGTATGGAGCTCTGAGGGAAGAGATACTGGAGAGGGAATCCTGGGGGGGGGGGGGGCGGGTGCCGCGAATGGAGGGAGGGGTGGTTTTGGGCTCTGAAGGGAGAGCTACAGGAGAGGGTCACCTGTGGGGGGAGGGGGGTCTCGGGTGCCGCGAATGGGTAGAAGGGGTGGTTTTGGGCTCTGAAGGGAGAGCTATAGGAGAGGGTCACCTGTGGGGGGAGTGGGGGATGTCGCGGGTGCCGTGAATGGGGGGGAGGGGTGGTTTTGGGCTTTGCAGGGAGAGCTACAGGAGAGGGTCACCTGTGGGGGGAGGGGGGGAGCGGCTGCTGCGAATGGGGGGGGGGTGGTTTTGGCCTCTACATGGAGAGCCACAGCAGAAAGTCTCCTGTGGGGGAAGGGGGGGGGGTCGCGGGTGCCGCAAATGGGGGAGAGGGGTGGTTTTGGGCTCTGAAGGGAGAGCTACAGGAGAGGATCACGTGTGGGGGGAGGGGGGTTCGCGAATGGGGGGAGGGGTGGTTTTGGGCTCAGAAGGGAGAGCTACAGGAGAGGGTCACCTGTGGGGGAAGGGGGGGTCGCGGGTGCCGCAAATGGGGGTGGTGGTTTTGGGCTCTGAAGGGAGTGCTACAGAAGCGGGTCACCTGTGGGGGGAGGGGGGGGCGCGGGTGCCGCAAATGGGGATGAGGGGTGGTTTGCGGCTCCGAGGGGAGAGATAACGTTGAGGGTAGCCTGTGGATGGAGGGGAGGTTGCGGATGCCATGAATGGGGAGGGGGTTTGGACTTTGGAGCAGTGTGAAGGGAACCTGTGGGATGTGGGGTGTCGCGGAGCTTTTAGTGCAGTGGGAGGGAGGGAAGAGAACAGAGCAGGAGAATTGAGGGTGGAGAGGGGAGGAGACAAGCAGGCCTGGACTAGAGTGACAGGAAGGAGAGAGAGCAGCCACTCAGTACAGTGCATGGCCATGTCTCAGTCTCTGCTGTACTGTTCTGCCTGGGCAGGTGCGGGAGGAGCTCTGTCTCATAGCTGCAGAAGCACTGAGCTCCTCCAAGCTGCTGTCTGTCTCTGATATGTTCTGACGGGCTGCCTATGCCTGTCAGGGATTATACAAATGTCACTCACGTGCCACTGGGGGTGTGGTCACAGGCTGCATTCGGCCCCGCGATCCAGCTAGCCTCCAGGGGAAATCCTCGGTGACTTTAATGGCCAATCCTTCTCTGGCAGTACCCCTTGACTTATACGGCAGTACCCCTGGACTTATATGGCAGTACCACTGGACTTATATGGCAGTACCCCTGGATTTATACGGCAGTGCCACTGGATTTATATGGAAATATCACTGGATTGGATTTACACGTCAGTTCCACTGGACTTATACAGCAGTACCACTGGACTTATACGACAGTATCACTGTACTTATATGGCAGTAACACTGAGCTGGACTTATACAGCAGTACCACTGGACTAGACTTAAATGGCAGTACCACTGGTCTGGACTTATACGACAGTACGACTGGACTTATACAGCAGTACCACTGAACTTATACGGCATTATCACTGTACTTATACAGCAGTACCACTGAGCTGGACTTATATGGCTGTACCCCTGGACTTATACAGCAGTACCTCATGACTTATATGGCAGTACGCCTGGACTTATACGGAAGCACCACTGGACTTATACAGCAGTACCACTGGACTTATGCGGCAGTACCACCGATCTGGACTTATACGGCAGTACCCCTGGACTTATACAGCTATACCCCTGGACTTATACGGCAGTACCCCATGACTTATACAACAGTACCCCTGGACTTATACAGACATACCACTGGACTTATACGGCAGTACCAGTGGACTTAAATCGCAGTACCACTGGACTGGACTTACACAGCAGTATCCCTGGACTTACAGTATCTGGCAGTAACACTGGGCTGTACTTATACGGCAGTAACACTGGGCTGGACTTATATGGCAGGATCACGGACTTATATGGCAGTACCACTTGACTGGACTTATACGACAGTACCACTGGGCTTATACAGCAGTACCACTGCACTGAACTTATATGGCAGTACCACTAGACTTATACGACAGTACCACTGGACTGGACTTATACGGCAGTACCACTGGACTTATACGGAAGTACCAATGGACTTATACTGCAGTACTACTGGATTTATAAGGCTTTATCACTGGACTTATATGGCAGTACCACTGTACTCGACTTATACGGCAGTACCTCTGGACTTATATGGTAGTACCAATGGACTGGACTTATACGACAGTACCACTGGACTTATACGGCAGTATCATTGGACTTATACGGCAGTACCACTGGACTTGACTTATACGGCAGTACCACTGGACTTATACGGCAGTACCACTAGACTTATATGGCACAATCACTAAACTTATACGGCAGGACCACTGGACTGGACTTATACGGCAGTACCCATGGACTTATATGGCAGTACCCCTAGACTTATACTGCTGTACCCCTGGATTTACACGGCAGTACCTCTGGACTTATATGGCAGTACCCCTGGACTTATACGGCAGTGCCACTGGACTTATACGGCAGTATCACTGGACTGGACTTATAGGGCATTACCACTGGACTTATACGGCAGTACCACTGGACTGGACTTACACGTCAGTTCCAATGGACTTATACAGCAGTACCATTGGACTTATACGTCAGTATCACTGTACTTATACGGCAATACCACTGAGCTGGACTTATATGGCAGTACCACTGGACTGGACTTATATGGCAGTACCATTGGACTGGACTTATACGCCAGTATGACTGGATATATACGGCAGTACCACTAGACTGGACTTACACATCAGTTCCACTGGACTTATACAGCAGTACCACTGGACTTATATGGCGTTATCACTGTACTTATATGGCAGTACTACTGAGCTGGACTTATACGGCAGTACCCTTGGACTTATACGGCAGTAACCCTGGACTTATATGGCAGTAACCCTGGACTTATACGGCAGTACCCCTGGATTTATACGGCAGTGCCATTGGACTTCTACGGCAATATCACTGGACTGTACTTATAAGGCAGTAACCCTGGATTTTTACGGCAGTACCACTAGACTTATCTGGCAGTAGCACTGGGCAGTACTTATACGGCAGTACCACTGGGCTGGACATATACGGCAGGATCACTGGACTTATATGGCAGTACCACTGGACTTCTACGGCAGTATCACTGGACTTATACAGCAGTACCACTGGACTTATATGGCAGTACCACTGGACTGGACTTATACGGCAGAACCACTGGACATATATGGCAGTATCACTGGACTTATACAGCAGTACCTCTGGACTTATATGGCAGTATCACTGGACTTACACGGCAGTACCACTGGACTTATATGGTAGAATCACTGGACTTTTACAGCAGGACCACTGGACTGGACTTATACGACAGTACCACTGGACTTATACGGCAGTACCACTGGACTGGACTTATACAGCAGTACCACTGGACTTATACATCAGTATTACTGGACTGGACTTATACTGCAGTACCACTGGACTTATATGGCAGTAACACTGGACTTGACTTATACGGCAGTACCCCTGGACTGGACTTATACGGCAGTATAACTGGACATATACAGCAGTACCACTGGATTGGACTTACATGTCGATTCCACTGTACTTATATGGCAGTATCACTGGGCTTATATGTCAGTGTTACTGAGCTGGACTTATACGGCAGTACCGCTGGACTTATACGGCTATACCCCTGGACTTATACGGCAGTACCCCTGGACTTAAATGCCAGTACCCCTGGACTTATACAGCAGCACCAGTGGACTTATACGGCAGTACCAGTGGATTTATACAGCAGTACCACTGAGCTGGACTTATATGGCATTACCACTAGACTTATACGGCTGTACCCCTGGACTTATATGGCAGTACCACTGGACTAGACTTATACGGCAGGACTTATATGGCAGAATCACTGGACTTATACAGCAGGACCACTGGACTGGACTTATACGGCAGTACCCCTGGACTTATATGGCAGTACCCCTGGACTGGACTTACCACTCGACTTATACGTCAGTACCATTGGACTGGACTTATACGGCAGTACCACTGGACTTATATGGCAGTATCACTGGACTTATATGGCAGTACCTCTGGACTTGTATGGCAGTACCAATGGACTGGACTTATACGGCAGAACCACTGGACTTATACGGCAGTACCTCTGGACTTATAAGGCAGTATCACTGGACTTATACGGCAGTACCACTGGACTTATATGGCAGAATCACTGGACTTATAGAGCAGATCCACTGGACTGGACTTATACTGCAGTACCACTGGACTTATATGGCAGTAACACTGGACTGGACTTATACGGCAGTGCCACTTGACTTATACGGCAGTATCACTGGACGTATACAGCAGTACCACTTGACTGGACTTATATGGCAGTGCTACTGGACTGGACTTATCGGCAGTACCACTGAACTTATACAGCAGTATCACTGGGATTATATGGCAATACCACTGAGCTGGACTTATACGGCAGCACCACTGGATTTAATACGGCAGTACCACTGAGCTGGACTTTTATGGCAGTACCGCTGGACTGGACTCACACATCAGTTCCACTGGACTTATACAGCAGTACCACTGGACTTTTACGGCAGTATCACTGTACTTACACGGCTGTACCACTGAGCTGGACTTATACGGCAGTACCCCTGGACTTATATGGCTGTATCCCTGGACTTATATGGCAGTACAACTGGACTTATATGGTAGTACCAATGGACTGGACCTATACGGCAGAACCACTGGACTTATACGGCAATATCGCTGGACTTATATGGCAGTACCTATGGACTTATATGGCAGTGTCACTGGACTTATACAGCAGTACCACTGGACTTATACGGCAGTACCACTGGACTGGACTTATACGGCAGTACCACTGGACTTATGCGTCAGTATTACTGGACTGGATTTATACTGCAGTACCACTGGACTTATATGGCAGTAACACTGGACTGGACTTATACGGCAGTACCCCTGGACTGATACGGCAGTGCCATTGAACTAATACGGCAGTATCACTGCCACTTGACAGAACTTATACGGCAGTGCCACTGGACTGGACTTATACGGCAGTACCACTGAACTTATACAGCAGTACCACTGGACTGGAGTTATACGGCAGTACCACTGGACTTATACAGCATTACCACTGTGTCACTGACCTTGGTTGGGGATGTTGTGGACTCGGGGTTCTTCCGATGGTCGGGAAAAGGAACCACAGGTGGGTCGGAGCAGGGATGGTCGGATATAGGATTTCCTCATACAAGACTCTGATAGTTAGGTTTGGTGAAAGAATGCTGAGGAACTTTATTAAGGGAAGGGAGCAATACAGCGGCACATGAAAGAAAGTGAACTTGTGGGCAATGTCAAAGAGTTACAGGAGAATTCGTGAGCAATGTTCAACTGATGAATGAAGAATTCGTGAGCGATGTTCAAAGACACAGATGAATGAAGAACTTGTGAGCGATGGTGAAAGACACTGAAGAATTTGTGAGCAATGTTTAAAGACACTGATGAATGAGGAACTTGTGAACGATGGTGAATGACACTGAAGAATTGGTGAGCGATGTATAAGGACACTGATGAATGAGGAACTTGTGAGCGATGGTGAATGACACTGAAGAATTGGTGAGCGATGTATAAGGACACTGATGAATGAGGAACTTGTGAGCGATGGTGAATGACACTGAACGCTGGAAACACTAAAGTTGGTTCGGCCCGCAAGCCTTGCTGAATCCAGGGAGCGCTGGCAACTGCACTGCAGAGGAACACACTAGTTGCTCGGATCACTGGAGACTGTGCTGCAGGAAGGCACCCTGAATGCTAGATGCACTGGAGTATAGCTGCTGGGAAACACACTGCGTACGGGAGCTCTGGCATCCACTTCAGAAAAGAGACGATACTCAGGCGCCGAGGCTCTGCTCGGCGTCCGGTTTTGAATCTCCCACCTCTATTGGATTTTTGTAGCGGGTTCGTGACATCACCTGCTCCCCGCCCACATGACGCCGGCTGTCATGGCGGCGCCCACGCTCCGGGGAACCGCCGGGAGCCGAGCCAGCCAGACGCCGGGACCCGAGGACCGCCGGAGACGAGGACCGCCAAACGGACCAGCAGCCACACAGGTGTAAGCGCGGCGGCCGCTGCCCCTGGCGTGTGACACACTGGACTGGTCTTATACGGCAGTACCACTGGACTTATACGGCAGCACAGGACACCACCACTGGACTTATGGCAGCACAACACAGCACGACTGCACTGGACTTATACAGCAGCAGCACTGTACTTATGGCATCACAGGACACAACCACTGGACTTTTGGCAGCACAGGACACCACTACTGGACTTATGGCAGCACAACACAGCACAACTGCACTGGACTTATACAGCAGCAGCACTGGACTTATGGCATCAAAGGACACCACCACTGGACTTATGGCAGCACAGGACACCACCACTGGACTTATGGCAGCACAGGACACACCACTGTGACTGGACTGATGCAGCACAAGACACCACCACTGGGCTGATGCAGCACAAGACACAGCTGGAATGACACATAAGAGCAGGCCGCCACCCCTCGTACCACACCACTTTCCTGCACAGACACCCGCTCATCTCTAATAGTAATATAGTTAATGAGGTTGAAAAGAGGCAAAATGGCCATCGGGTTCAACCTGTATTTTGTATTAAACTGTGCACATCATAATGCACCAGCTGAAGTAATAGTTTCGTACCAATTGACAACTATATTTCGTACCACTCCCAGATATTTAATGTCAGTATATTAAATGCTGTAGCCTTGGATACTTTTTTCAGCTAGATAATCCGTTTTTAAATACATTTACAGAGTCTGCCATTACTACCTTCTCCATCAGGGAGTTCCAAATCCTTATTGCCCTTACGGTGAAGAACCCTTTCCTACATTTTGTACGGGATTTTCTCTTCTCTAAACCTCAGTGAGTACCCCTGTGTCCTATACAGAGATCTATTAATAAACAAATCCCCTGCTAACTCTTTGTAATGACCCTTTACATATTTGAAGATATTATTAATGTCTCTTCTTAGTCACCTCTTTTCTACTGTATACATATTTAAACTACTGTAGTAAGCCTTTCCTCGTACTCCAGTGTCTCTAACCCTTTAATTAGTTTAGTAGCTCGCCTTTGAACTCAATTTTGAGTTCCCCAAATCTTTTTATAATATGGTGGCCAAATTGAACACAATATTCCAGGTGCGGACGTACCAATGATTTATACAGCGGCAGGATTACATCCTCGTCCCTTGTCTCAATACCCTGTTTATGCACGCAAGGACTTTACTTGCCATCTTTGCTGCATTTTGACATTGTGTACTGTTATTAAGCCTATTATCTATGAGCACCCCTAAATTTTTCCACTATTGTTACCCCTATATTTTCCCCATTAAGTGTGTAGGATGCAAGTTTGTTTTTTATCCCAAAATGCGTAACTTTGCATTTTTCAATATTGAACCTCATTTCCCATTTAGACGCCCAGGTTTCAAGTTTAAATAAGTCATTCTGTAGAGACTCAACATCGATTTCTGAATTAATTACCTTACACAGTTTAGTATCATCTGCAAAGATTAACACTATGCTTCCGAGGCCTATTCCTAGATCATTAATAAATATATTGAACAGTAGCGGTCCAAGTACAGACCCTTGTGGTATTCTGCTGACTACTGGTGCCCAGCTGGAGAACATCCCATTGACCACTACTCATTGTACCCTGTTATCCAGCCAATTAACTATCCATGTACAAATAGTATTTCCTAGGCCAAGTTTCCTTAATTTGATGATCAGATTCCTGTGAGGCACTGTATCGAAGGCTTTTGCAAAAGCTAAATAGACCACATCAACTGCTTTTCCCTGGTCAAGATTATCGCTCACTTCCTCGTAGAAGCTAATTAAATTAGTTTGACATGATCTGTCCCTCACAAATCCATGCTGACTCTTGCTAATAAATGTAGTACAGGTTGAGTATCCCTTATCCAAAATGCTTGGGACCAGAGGTATTTTGGATATCGGATTTTTCCGTATTTTGGAATAACTGCATACCATAATGAGATATCATGGTGATGGGACCTAAGTCTAAGCACAGAATGCATTTATGTTTCATATACACCTTATACACACAGCCTGACGGTAATTTTAGCCAATATTTTTTATAATTTTGTGCATTAAACAAAGTGTGTGTACATTCACACAATTAATTTATGTTTCATATACACCTTATACACACAGCCTGAAGGTCATTTAATACAACATTTTTAATAACTTGTGTTGTAAAATAAGTTTGTGTACATTGAGTCATCAAAAAACAAAGGTTTCACTACCTCACTCTCACTCAAAAAAAGTCCGTATTTCGGAATATTCCGTATTTCGGAATATTTGGATATGGGATACTCAACCTGTATTCCGCAGATAATCCTCTATGCTATCCCTCAAAATTTCTTTCAATATTTTACCCACTATAGAGGTTAAACTAACTGGTCTATAGTTCCCAGGATGATTTTTAGATCCCTTTTTAAATAATGGTACTACCTCAGCTATACGCCAATCCTTCGGTACCATACCTGATATAATTGAACTATAGAAAATCAAGTATAAGGGTCTTGCTAGCTGTGCCCTAAGCTCCATAATAACCCTTGGGTGAGAACCATATGGGCCTGGTAATTTATTAATCTTTATGTTGCTTAGTCTCTCCAGGACTACTTCCTCACTTAAACAAGCATCTAGCCAAGAATCTTTACCTTCAATGTCGTTATGCATTACTATCACCGTCTGATCCTCCCCGGTGAATACTGATGAAAAAAAAATGTTCAATATATCCGCTTTTATTTTGTCATCGTTTATCAAGGCTCCCAGTTCATCTTTTAACGGGCCTACGTTCTCCTTTTTTAACACTTTACTGTTTATGTATTTATAAAACTTTTTAGGATTGGCTTTACTCTCTATAGTGATTTGCTTTTCGCTTACAATTTTAGCTGCTCTTATTACTTTTTTACATCTTTTATTGCATTCCTTGTAATACTGGAATGACTCCTCCCCTCAATAGATTTAAATGTTTTGAAAACACGGCTATTTTTAGCCATTTCTTTTTTGACCTCCTTACTAAACCACATTGGTTTGTGTTTATTACTCCTGCGTTTACTGTCCATTGTGAATATTGCTATCAAGCAACCCTTTTAAAGCATCCCACATTTCCGATGTGTCCTTACCATGAAACAAAACTTCCCAGTCAATGTCGTTTAGTGCCTGTCTCAGCATATAAATTAGCTTTTCTAAAGTTTTATGTTTTTGGTTAATCCCTGATAGCTATGTTTCTTGAAACTGATGTCGAATGTGATCATATAGTGATCATTGTTTTCCAAGGTCTCCACAACTGTAATGTTTGATATAATGTCCACATTATTGGTAATAACTAGGTCCAGAATATTATTACCTCTGGTTGGGTCCTCGACTAATTGAGATAAGTATTGATCCTTTAATGTATTTAGGAACCTAGCTTTTACACATGAATCATTACTCCAATTTATAACAGGATAACTGAAATCCCCTATCAGTAGGATGTCCCCCATTCCTGCAGCTTTTTCAATTTGCTGCAAGAGTTGTTCCTCCTCATGTATGTTAATGTCAGGAACTGGTGCAGAATCCGGAATTCGGGATCAGGTACCAAGTGGTTGACGTTACCCAGAACAGAGGCGCGGAGTCTAACACGCCGGAAGGTTTTCACCAGGGAACCCCGCAAGGGGATATGGGCTTCGCGGCTTCCGACGTGCAGGTCGCGGCCCCCTGTCTGGGTCACTTGATACCTGAACTGGACTGGAGTTATGGCAGAGGTGTTGTATATGACCAACCGCAGGGATACACAAGAACAAACAGGAACTGGAGAAGGTGGCAGGGTGCACACGGCCAGATGGTACGCTGGGGCCGTGGAGATGGAACAGCAGCAGGCACTCCAGGGGTGACACAGGAGGTAGCGGCAGTCGGCAGACTAAAGTCGTCAGCAAGATGTTGAAGCTGGAATTCAATACTGGAACAAGGCAATACCCACTGGACAGATGAACTGAGACCAGAGAGGAACCAGGAAGCAGAAAACCACATGGAGTAGTTATAACTGGCAAAGCCTCTTGGGATTGAGAGGCTTAAAAGAACAGGCTGGACCAATCAGTTGTGAGCACCAGACAGGCCCCCAGTAATTGATATAACATGCAGCTGCAGTGCAGACTGAGCAGGCTGACAAGCTGAATAGTAGTTTCCAGGTAACGAGCTGTAATTACAGAATCCAGACACCTGTGAAGTCAGTTGCTGAGTGCAGGAGCAAAGGCACTGGGAGACAACTATGCAGGAGCTAGCTGTGACCTGTAGTTCCACAAACTGAAGCAAAGGTAATTTATAACAAAAACAAAACATGAGTGCTCAGGATTGTAACAGTACCCCCCCTTGAAGAGGGGTTAAGAACCCCTAGAACCAGGCTTATCCGGAAATTCACAGAAGAAAGACCTCTTAAGTCTGGGTGCATGAAGAAACCGCTCTGGTACCCAGGTTCTCTCTTCTGGACCGTAACCCTTCCAATGCACGAGGAAATGAACTTGACCCCTCCTGAACTTGGAATCCAGAATCTTCTCCACAACAAACTCCTTGTGACCTTGAACTAACACAGCGGCAGGCCTTCTGGAAGGAGATCTTCTAAATCTCTGGGACACAAATGCTGGTTTCAACAAGGAACAGTGGAAAGTGTTATTGATCTTAAGTGATTTTGGTAAAAGGAGTCGAAAGGCTACTGGATTAATCTGTCTTATAATCCGGAATGGACCAATGAACCTAGGCCCAAATTTTTGAGAGGGCTGGCGTAACTTGATATTTCGAGTGGACAGCCACACCATGTCACCCACTTTAAGAGTACAAGGTCTTCGTCGTCTGTCAGCAAATTGTTTGGAACGAACAGAGACTTGGTTGAGTGCCAGACGTACTCTCCTCCAAATTTTCCTCAGACGAGCTACAGGATCAAGGGAAGAAGTCTGTTGCCTCGGGATGTCAAAAGCGTTAGACCTAGGATGGAACCCAGAGAGACAAAAGAAGGGTGACATGGATGAAGAAGAGTGACTGGAATTATTATATGCAAATTCAGCAAATGCCAGATGGTCCACCCAATCGTTATGGTACTTGGAAACATAACAACAGAGATACTGTTCAAGAGACTGGTTCACTCGCTCAGTCTGTCCATTGGATTGCGGATGATAACCAGAGGACAGACTAAGATTAATATCCAAGGCTGAACAGAAAGCTCGCCAGAATTGAGCAATAAACTGAGTTCCTCTGTCGGAGACGATGTCCTGTGGTAATCCATGTAATTTAAAGATATGTTGGATAAACAAGGTTGCCAATTCCCTGGCACTGGGGAGCTTGCGAAGAGGAACAAAGTGAGCCATCTTACTGAACCGGTCTACCACAACCCAAATGGGATTGTACCCCGATGACTTGGGAAGATCAACCACAAAGTCCATAGAAATATGGGACCAAGGTCTTGAGGGAACCGTAAGAGGCGTAAGATGTCCCATGGGAGCTTTACGAGGAGTTTTATGTTGAGCACAGATCTCACAAGCAAGAATGAACTCTCTAACATCTTGATACATAGAAGGCCACCAAACTGAGCGAGACAATAAATCCAGAGTCTTAGAAATCCCTGGATGCCCAGAGACTCTTTTTACATGAAATTCAGATAAAACTGCTTTCCTGTACTCTTTAGGGACAAAGAGGAGTCTTGAGGGAGTCCCCATGGGTGCAAGAGACTGTTTGGCTTGAATCTGGGAGACTAAATCTTGAACAAGACCAGCATGGATATTGGAAACAGGAATAATTGGTTCAGAAGAGCAGGATGAATTTTGAATTGGAAGGAAGCTTCGTGACAAGGCATCTGCTTTAAGATTCTTCGATCCTGGCCGATAGGAGATCACATAGTTAAATCTAGTGAAGAATAATGCCCATCGTGCCTGTCTTGGATTCAGTCTCTTGGCTGACTCAATATAGGATAAGTTTTTATGGTCAGTGAGGATTGTAATCACGTGTCTCGCCCCTTCCAACCAATGCCTCCATTCTTCTAGAGCCCACTTGATAGCAAGCAGTTCACGATTTCCAACATCATAGTTGGCTTCGGCAGGAGAGAACTTTCTGGACAGAAAAGAGCACGGGTGAAGTTTAGAATCCACTGGATCTTTCTGTGATAGGACTGCTCCCACTCCCACTTCAGAAGCATCCACTTCCATAACAAAAGGCAGGTCAGGATTTGGATGACTAAGAACAGGTGCAGATATAAAGGCTTTTTTTAACTTGAGAAAAGCTTGTAGAGCTGAAGGTGACCAATGTGATGGATCCGCACCTTTCTTGGTCAAAGCAACAATAGGTGCAACAATGTCTGAAAATGAACGAATAAATCTCCTGTAATAATTAGCGAACCCAAGAAAGCGTTGTATAGCTTTAAGGTTAGTAGGTTGTGCCCAATCTTGAATTGCTTGAAGCTTACTGGGATCCATGGAGAACCCCTTGGGAGAGATGACGTATCCTAAGAAAGCGACTTCCTTCACTTCGAATTCACATTTTTCTAACTTGGCGTATAGATGGTGCTCCCGGAGCTTTTGCAACACCATCTGGACATGGACTCGATGCTGCTCAAGTGACCGTGAATATATCAGCATGTCGTCCAAGTAGACCACAACAAATTTTCCCAGGAATTCTCGGAGCACATCATTGATAAAATCTTGGAAGACGGCAGGAGCATTTGACAATCCAAATGGCATAACAAGGTATTCATAATGCCCAGAATGAGTGTTGAAGGCCGTCTTCCACTCGTCACCGGCCTTAATTCGTATGAGGTTATATGCCCCCCGAAGATCAATTTTAGAGAAGATTTCCGCCATCCGGAGTTGATCAAACAACACGGAAATCAAAGGCAAAGGATAAGAATTCTTAACCGTGATTTTGTTGAGTCCTCTATAATCAATGCATGGACGTAAGGAGCCGTCCTTTTTTGCCACAAAGAAGAATCCTGCTCCTACTGGTGATTTTGAGGGATGAATAAACCCTTTGCTTAGGTTCTCCTGAATATAGTCTTCCATGGCTTTAGTTTCTGGCAAAGAAAGAGCATATAATCTACCCTTAGGTAATTTATCTTCGGATACCAGACTGATGGCACAGTCGTAAGGTCGATGGGGGGGAAGAGTATCCGCCTCTTTCTTGGAGAAGACATGCGCAAATGAATGATATGGAGTCGGTAGCCCCTCTGGTATAACTTGAGAGCATCGCACTGGCAAGGACAGACATCTTCCTGTACATTCTGTTCCCCACTGTAAGAGTTCTCCTGTCTTCCAGCAGATGGATGGATTATGGGATTTCAACCATGGAAGCCCTAGGACTATGGAGGCCATGGGGCAATTGACAAGGAGGAAAATAATCTTCTCCGAATGCAGAAGACCAGTAGTTAAATGAACAGGAGGAGTTTGCTGAGACACTTGCCCACTGAGGAGGGGGTTACCGTCAAGGCCACAAATAGTCACAGAAGGCTTCATCTTTAGTATAGGAATGTTCCAGGACCGGGCGAAAGATATATCCATAAAGTTGGCAGCTGCACCACAATCAACAAAAGCCTTGACTGCAACTTGCTGAGTAGGTAGACTAATTTGAACTGGAAGCAAGACTGAATTTTTTGGAGAGATTCCAGCCAGACCCAGGAGTTACTCCCCTTTTACCCCTGGGTCTTGTCTTTTCCCGACTTCAGGGTGCAAACATTAGCAAAATGACCCTTTGCTCCACAATATAAGCATAGGCCCATCGATCGTCTACGAGATTTTTCCTGAGCAGAAAGACGAAAGGCCCCAATCTGCATGGGTTCACTGGAATCTTCGGCTTCTTCCAAGGCTACTGCTGAGGGAGATGGTGACCCTCCACCTTTCTCCATCCTCCGTTCCCTGATCCGACGATCTACTCGAATTGCTAACTGCATGAGCTTGTCCAGGGTTTCAGGAGTAGGATACTGGACAAGGTAATCTTTAATTTGCTCAGTGAGGCCTGAGCGGAACTGACTTCGGAGGGCTGGGTCATTCCAACCACTATCACCTGCCCATCTGCGAAACTCAGTGCAGTATACCTCGGCCGTGTTTTTCCCTTGTCTCAGGGCTCGTAAGTGAGCCTCTGCAGAAGCTGCTCGGTCCGGGTCATCATAAAGAATTCCTAGGGCGCTAAAAAAGGCATCCACTGTGTGCAAGGCGGGATTCTCCGTTTTTAATCCGAACGCCAAGGACTGGGGCTCCCCCTGCAGGAGGGAGATGATGATACCTACTCGCTGAGCCTCAGAACCAGACGATAATGGCTGGAGCATGAAATATAGCTTGCAGCTATCACGGAAATTCTGGAACTGTTTCCGGTCACCTGTAAACCGATCTGGAAGATGCAGCTTTGGTTCAGGCCCAGGAGCTCTGGTTACAACCATGGACCTGCTAGTTTCTTCCTGGGTGGAAACTCGGAGCTTTAGATCTTGCAGTTGCTGCGTCAAATTTTGTATTTGACCAGCCAAGATTTGAGCCGGATTTTGCTGTGACGGGTCCATGCCCAGGAAGTGGTGGGCCAGTTATAATGTCAGGAACTGGTGCAGAATCCGGAATTCGGGATCAGGTACCAAGTGGTTGACGTTACCCAGAACAGAGGCGCGGAGTCTAACACGCCGGAAGGTTTTCACCAGGGAACCCCGCAAGGGGATATGGGCTTCGCGGCTTCCGACGTGCAGGTCGCGGCCCCCTGTCTGGGTCACTTGATACCTGAACTGGACTGGAGTTATGGTAGAGGTGTTGTATATGACCAACCGCAGGGATACACAAGAACAAACAGGAACTGGAGAAGGTGGCAGGGTGCACACGGCCAGATGGTACGCTGGGGCCGTGGAGATGGAACAGCAGCAGGCACTCCAGGGGTGACACAGGAGGTAGCGGCAGTCGGCAGACTAAAGTCGTCAGCAAGATGTTGAAGCTGGAATTCAATACTGGAACAAGGCAATACCCACTGGACAGATGAACTGAGACCAGAGAGAAATTAGGAAGCAGAACACCACATGGAGTAGTTATAACTGGCAAAGCCTCTTGGGATTGAGAGGCTTAAAAGAACAGGCTGGACCAATCAGTTGTGAGCACCAGACAGGCCCCCAGTAATTGATATAACATGCAGCTGCAGTGCAGACTGAGCAGGCTGACAAGCTGAATAGTAGTTTCCAGGTAACGAGCTGTAATTACAGAATCCAGACACCTGTGAAGTCAGTTGCTGAGTGCAGGAGCAAAGGCACTGGGAGACAACTATGCAGGAGCTAGCTGTGACCTGTAGTTCCACAAACTGAAGCAAAGGTAATTTATAACAAAAACAAAACATGAGTGCTCAGGATTGTAACAGTTAATATCCAATTGTTTGTAGCACATTCCAATAAGTCTCAAGCTTATAGAACATTTTGCTAATCATATTAGTAAACCCAGTGTGACTGGTATTCCTCCCCAATTGTAAGATCTACAACAGAAATCGACATTTGATCCTCCTAGTTACAATGCTTCCATTAAACCTTTACCAGATTACTTAATTCCATCAGCAATGATCCGCAAGATTGAAACCACAGTATTGTAATTTAGCACCTGCGTAGAAAAAAGCCTTGAAAGATCTTGCTTCTTATGATGACATCCTTATTGTCCAGGTGGACAAAGGGGGTTCCATTTAGGGGCGGAACTCCCTGAGGCAATATAGTCAGTTGCCGCCGGGCTTCGGACCTGTAGGGGGCACCTCATCCACTGTGGAGCACAGCAGCCTCCTCCCCCTCTCTATAACAACAGTACAGCCCCCTCCTCACCGCACAGTCCGGCCACAGAGCCCCCCCCCCCACTCCCACTGCCTATGACAGGGCAGATAGGGGTCTGGGCAGCGTGCATGTAGCAGCTGACACAGGGTAACACTGGCAGAGCACCGCTGCTCTCTCCCTTCTTCCCTGCTGCCCCAGGGAGGGGGAAAATTACCTTCTAGCTGTCTCCGCAGCAGGAGAGCAGACTGCGGCTCCGTCATGCTGTTCCAATGCGGGTCAGTGACACGGGAGAGGGGGAAGCACAGCTGCTCCGAACTGTCACCTCTGTCTCCCTTCTCAGCTCCTCTCACTCTCTGTCCCCCTCCGCGCTCTGGCCTCGGTGGTGCAAGTATGTGCACCAGGTACTGGGTACCGGCCGCCGCGCACTTATCACTCTGTACCCTGCTGCCTAGTGCCTTACCACCATGGCCAGGACTGCCGAGATCCAGGAGCAAGTTGACAACTTGAGAGTTCATCATGGCCACGCATGCTGTCAGGGAAGAAGCGGCACCTTCCCACACTGTCTGACCGCCGGCTCATTGGCTTAAAGGTGAGGGCTGCTACCAGTGAAGCGGAGGAGGGGGGTACTGAGAGACAAGGGAGATGCAGCTGAAAAACAGAGAGAAAGTGGAAGCTGAGAGGCAGAGAGTGAGATGGGGGGCAGGCTGAGAGGCAGAGATTGAAGGGGAGCAGGCTGAGAAGCACAGAGTGAAAGGGGGCAGGCTAAGAGGCACAGGGTGAAGGGGGAGCAGGCTGAGAGACACAGGGTGAAGGGGCACTGGCTGAGAGGCACAGGGTGAAGAGGGAGCAGGCTGAGAGACACAGGGTGAAGGAGCACTGGCTGAGAGGCACAGCATGAAGGGGGAGCAGGTGGAGAGACATAGAGTGAAAGGATAGCAGGATGAGAGGCACAGAGCAATGGGGTGGGGCAGGCTGAGAGGCACAGAGTGAAGGGGGAGCAGGCTTAGAGGCACAGACTGAAGGAGGAGCAGGCTGAGAGGCACAGACTGAAGTTGGAGGCTGAGAGGCACAGAGGGAAGGGGGGCAGGCTGAGAGGCACAGGGTGAAGAGGGGCAGGCTGAAAGACACAAAGTGAGGGCTGCAAGGCAGAGTGAAGGGGTGAAGCTGAGAGGCACAAAGTAAAGGGGTGAGGGTTAGAGGCAGAGTGATGGTGGGGCAGACTGAGAGGCACAGAGTGAAGGGGTGGCAGACTGAGAAGCACAGAGTAAAGGGGGCAGACTGAGAAGCACAGAGTAAAGGGGGCAGACTGAGAGAAACAGAGTGAAGGGTGGTAGGTTGAGATACACTGAGTGAATGGTGGTAGGCTGAGAGGCATAGGGTGGAGAGGGCAGGCTGAGAGACATAGAGTGAAGGCTGCAAGGCACAGAGTGAAGGGGTGAGGCTACGAGGCAGAGTGATGGGGCAGACTGAGAGACACAGTGAAGGGGGCAGGCTGAGAGACACGGTGAAGGGTGGGAGGCTACGAGGCACAGAGTGAAGGGGGAAGCTGAGGGCCACAAGTGGTGGGATGGGTAGATGATGGTGTGGCAAAGAGATGACTCAGGGAGGAGATGATGGTGTGAATGAGAGACAACGCAGGTGGTAGATGATGGTTTGGCTGAGAGTCGACTCAGGGAGGAGATGATGGTGTGGCTGAGAGACGTGAGGGGGAGATGATGGTGTGCCTGAGAGACGCAGGGGGAATGATTGTCTGGCGGAGAGATGCAAAGGGCAGGAAGTGACACGAGTCTGGTTGAACTGCTATTGTATGTTGATAACCAGGGTAATATTCCTACACAAATAGGCATCTTCTGTACCATGTGATATCCTACATGAATAGTGAATACTGACTGAAGATGCCGTCTGCCCAGGAAGGATACATTTCTTCAGAGGTTCCCCATTGTGAGAAACCACCAAATAGGTAAGGTGCATATGGAATGGAAAGCCAATAGGCGGTGCTAGACATGCTCGACAGGTGGTGCTAGACACAACCAGTAGGTGGTGCTAGACATGCCCATCTGGCAGTGCACCCCCTAATAAAATGCGCTGTGCATGTCTGGGCCAGACTGCTTTAATAAAAGAGCCACTGAGCAGAGGCGGAGTGCCAATCAGCATATGCGCGGCGCTCCCCCTCTGTGACCGAAACTCAGTGATCTGCTCAGTGGACTGACTGAGAAGCCGGAAGGGAGACAGAGTGCAGCGAGGAGGGTGACACGCTGTCAGTGCCTGCTGATGAGAGAGTTATATCAATGTGTGTACAATGGGGTTAGTAATGCAGTGTAGGGCATAGAGGGGTCTATAATGTAGTGTTGGGTACAGTGGGGTCAGATATGTAGTGTAGGGTACAGAGGGGTCAGTAATTTAGTATAGGGTATAAATGGGTCAATAGTTTAGTGTAGGGTATAGAGGTGTCAGTGATTTAGTGTAGGGTATAGAGGGATCAGTGATTTAGTGTAGGTTATAGAGGGGTCAGTAATTTAGTAGCAGGTACAGAGGGGTCAGTGATGAAGTGGTGGGTATAGAGGAGTGAGTGATTTAGTGTAGGGTATAGAGGTGTGAGTGATTTAGTGTAGGGTATAGAGGTGTGAGTGATTTAGTGTAGGGTATAGAGGGGTCAGTGATTTAGTGTAGGGTATAGAGGTGTGAGTGATTTAGTGTAGGGTATAGAGGGGTCAGTGATTTAGTGTAGGGTATAGAGGTGTGAGTGATTTAGTGTAGGGTATAGAGGTGTGAGTGATTTAGTGTAGGGTATAGAGGTGTGAGTGATTTAGTGTAGGGTATAGAGGTGTGAGTGATTTAGTGTAGGGTATAGAGGGGTCAGTGATTTAGTGTAGGGAATAGAGGTGTCAGTGATTTAGTGCAGGGTACAGAGGTGTGAGTAATTTAGTGTAGGGTATAGAGGTGTGAGTGATTTAGTGTAGGGTATAGAGGGGTCAGTGATTTAGTGTAGGGTATAGAGGGGTCAGTGATTTAGTGTAGGGTATAGAGGGGTCAGTGATTTAGTGTAGGGTATAGAGGTGTGAGTGATTTAGTGTAGGGTATAGAGGTGTGAGTGATTTAGTGTAGGGTACAGAGGGGTCAGTGATTTAGTGTAGGGTATAGAGGTGTGAGTGATTTAGTGTAGGGTCAGTGATTTAGTATAGGATATATAGGTGTCAGTGATTTAGTATAGGGTATATAGGTGTCAGTGATTTAGTGTAGGGTATAGAGGTGTCAGTGATTTAGTGTAGGGTATAGAGGGGTCAGTGATTTAGTGTAGGGTATAGAGGTGTCAGTGATTTAGTGTAGGGTATAGAGGGGTCAGTGATTTAGTGTAGGGTATAGAGGTGTGAGTGATTTAGTGTAGGGTATAGAGGTGTGAGTTAATTAGTGCAGGGTACAGAGGTGTGAGTGATTTAGTGTAGGGTATAGAGGGGTCAGTGATTTAGTGTAGGGTATAGAGGTGTGAGTGATTTAGTGTAGGGTATAGAGTTGTGAGTGATTTAGTGTAGGGTATAGAGGTGTGAGTGATTTAGTGTAGGGTATAGAGGGGTCAGTGATTTAGTGTAGGGTATAGAGGGGTCAGTGATTTAGTGTAGGGTATAGAGGTGTGAGTGATTTATTGTAGGGTATAGAGGGATCAGTGATTTAGTGTAGGGTATAGAGGGGTCAGTTGTGTAGTGGCGGGTATAGAGGGGTCAGTAATTTAGTAGCAGGTACAGAGGGGTCAGTGATGAAGTGGTGGGTATAGAGGAGTCAGTTAAAATACTAATCATTTTTTGTAAGGGGGGGGGGGGCACAACTTTATTCTTGCCTCCGAGCAACTGGGATGAACTTACGCCACTGGTTCCATTGTCATATTAAATCTGATTATCGCACAGAGATGGACCGCCAATTGTGTGACTGTGATGTATACAGGAAACTCCCCAATGATCCTACTTGTGCGAAGTAGGTGTGTGTGCTACTAGGATCCTTTTAACAAACAATGTACCCTATAGTGGCCCTGAACTTACCTTTTTGGAGCTTATTATAGTTGGTTCTGACTCGTAATTATTTTTACTATGATGGTAATTTGTTTAATCAGCTGTCTGGAGTTGCAATGGGGTCGAATGTATTTATGTTTGGCGTTGAACAAAGTGTGTTATTTTCATGTTCAAGTACAGCCAACAACATTATAGCCTTTTCTATCTATACAGATGATTTGTTCTCTGCTTATTCTTCGTGACCTCTCTACTGCTTTTGACACTGTGGACCACGCTCTCCTTCTGGAAATATTTCACTCACTTGGTCTGCATAATACTGCCCTCTCCTGGCTGTCTTTCTTCTGCTTTGACAGTTCCTGTCTCCTCTCATGACTCCACATCCCCCTCACTTACACTAACAGTGGGTGTCCCCCAAAGCTCTGTTCTTGGTCATCTCCTTTTCTCTCTCTATATGTCCTCTTTAGGTGAGCTCATTAGCTCTTTGACTTACAATATCATCTCTATGATGATAATACTCAAATTTACCTTTCCTCCCCTGACTTCTCCGCTGCTCTGCTCACTTGTATCTTCAACTGTCTCTCTGTTATCTGTTCTTGGATATCCCAGCACTTTCTTAAAATTAACATGAGTTAATCATCTTCCTACCTGCCCTCAAAATGTTACCTCCCACAATTTCATTATCTATTGCTGGCACTATTATCTTCTCTAGCCCCCAAGTGCACTGTCTTGGAGTAATCCTTGACTCCTCCCTTTCCTTCAATCCCCACATGCAGCACCTCTTGCAAACCGTCTGTTTTAATCTTAAAAATATTTCCAGGATCAGACCCTTTCTCACCCAGGATGCTACTAAGACCCACATCCAGTCACTGGTCATCTCAATACTGGACTACTGTAATCTTCACTTATCTGGCATCCCTGACAAATGCCTCTGTCCACTCCAAGTTATCTATCCTCAATGCTGCTGCACAGCTCATCTTACTCACCAAACGTACTATGTCCACCTATCATCTCTTGAAAGCTCTTTACTGGTTCTCCTTCCCGAATCTAATTCAACCTTCTCACATTCACTTACAAAGCCCTCATCCACTCCTCTCCCATTTACATCTCTGACTCTATCTCCCTTTACACTCCCACCCGTCCTCTTTGCTCCCCTAATGCATGCTGCTTCTCCTGCCTACTGTTTACTTACTCCCACTCCTACCTCCAAGATTTTTCACGTGCTGTTCCCTTGTCTGAAATTCTCTACCTCTCCCCCTCAGACTCTCCACCTCTCTACAAAACTTCAAACGGGTTCTCAAGACCCACTTCTTCCCCAAACCCAGCCAACACTTATCATAACTGTCTTTTCCACGCTCACTGTCTACCCTTTCTGTGTTACCTTGTCTGCCCCCTCCCCTTTAGAATGTAAGCAGTCATGAGTAGGGCCCTCTCCCCTCATGTGCTTTTCCTTCTCTTATTTAAGCCATCTTATACTCCATACTCCCTTCAATGACACCAAATCTCTCTGTTTTTTGCCACCCTTATACTTATTTCAGTATTGTCTGCTGATGCAGCTATGTTTATGTACCCTGTACTTGTCCTATATCGTCTTGAACTGTAAGTCACTATTTTCCTGTATTGCTTATTTGTTTAAGTACTCTGTAATTGCAGATCCTTTGTGGCACCATATAAATAAAGGATAATAATAATAATAATAATATTTGGGTGTAAATCATATAGGTCAGAAACCTGGGACAAACATACTGTATCTCCTATTTAAAACCTTCCCAGTGCTTTTATCACACTAGGTAATAGCATCCCCTCTTAAGTCTAAACTCTTAAGTCTAAAGGTAGGACCCACCATAGCTCTAAACACATATACAGTACATGGCTGGACCTGTGGACCCTAGATTTTTAAACACATTGGGGACAATTCAATTGTTTTGGGTGTCTAAAAATCCCATCTAAATGGGACTTTTTAGATGCCCAAACAATTGTCACAATTCCCATTTGGACACCCAATGT
This sequence comes from Pseudophryne corroboree, assembly GCF_028390025.1. Lineage (NCBI taxonomy): Eukaryota > Metazoa > Chordata > Amphibia > Anura > Myobatrachidae > Pseudophryne > Pseudophryne corroboree. The sequence goes on from NC_086454.1 coordinate 203,737,487, forward strand.
GCCAATTTTCCAAACATTTCTTGTCGCACTTCAGGAGGCTGCGAGAATAAATGTCAGCCCCGCTGCTACTGGGTGCCTAAACAAAGCAACAATTGACTTGCTCTATTGTGGCTACCACCATGGGGGTGGTAGCCACAGGGTAAAACAATTGAAATGGCTCTGTTGTGTTTAAAATAAAATAGAGATGTGCGGCAGGCACTCTTCATGTTTTGTGTTTTGGTTCTAGTTCCATGTTCGTGTTTTGGATCTGGATTGGTTTTGCCAAAACCACCCTTTCGTGTTTTGGTTTTGGTTTTGGATCTGGATGATTTTAAAAAAAAACATAAAAACAGCTAAAATTACAGAATTTGTGGGTAATTTTGATCCTACGGTATTATTAACCTTAATAATATTAATTTCCACTCACTTCCAGTCTCACCTCACACCTCACAATATTGTTTTTAGGCCAAAAGCTGCACCAAGGTGGCTGGATGACTAAGCTAAGCGACACAAGTGAGCGGCAAAAACATCTGGCCCATCTAGGAGTGGCACTGCAGTGGCAGACAGGATGGCAGATTTAAAAAATAGGCCCCAAACAGCACATGATGCAAAGATGAAAAAGAGGTGCAATGAGGTAGCTGGATGACTAAGCTAAGCGACACAAGTGTGCGGCACAAACATCCGGCCCATCTAGGAATGGCACTACAGTGGCAGACAAGATGGCACTTAAAAAAAAAATAGTCCTCAAACAGTACATCATGCAAAGAAGTAAAAGAGGTGCAATGAGGTAGCTGTATGGCTAAGCTTAACGACACAAGTGTGCGGCACAAACACCTGGCTCATCTAGGCTTGGCACTGCAGTCCCACTGCACTAATGGCAGATACCAGATGCACGTCTAACACCAACATAGCTGTCAAGGCCTCAGTTATCCACTTTGCAAAAAGGTTGATTGCTGTGATATTTCATCTTCCTCTCAAAGGACTGTTGGACAGTCATTTGCTTAGTTGAAGTAGTGCAAGTGGTATTCCGACCTTCCCACTGGGATGATGATCGACTCCCAGCAGCAACAACAACAGCAGCGGCAGCAGCAGTAGGCAAAAGTGGTTCTTGATCTTTCCAAATTTTATCCTCCAAATTTTTGTTCTCCATTATTTTTCTGGAGTTATATAACAAAATGCAGCAAAGGAGATCATACCTCTACACCACAAGGTCAAACCCTGTAAAATTTATTTGGATTAAATATTAATAACCCCTTTATTTGGAGTAAATAATATACAGCACAGGACAGCACCACTGAACTTACATGGCAGCACTACTGGACTGGACTTATACGGCAGTACCACTGGACTGGATTTATACGCCAGTACCACTGTATTTATACAGCAGTACCCTTAGATATATACGGCAGTATCACTGGACTTATATAGCAGTATCACTGGACTTATACGGCAGTATCACTGGACTTATACAGCAGTATCACTGGACTGGATTTAAACAGCAGTACCACTGGACATATATATGGCAGTATCACTGGATTTATACAGCAGTATCACTGGATTTATATGGCAGTATCACTGGACTGGATTTATACGGCAGTACCACTGGACATATACGGCAGTATCACTGGAGTTATATGGCAGTACCATTGGACATATACGGCAGTATCACTGGACTGGATTTATATGCCAGTACCACTGGATTTACATGGCAGTACCACTGGACATATACGGCAGTATAACTGGAATTATATGGCAGTACCACTGGACATATACGGCAGTATCACTGGAATTATACGCAGTATCACTGGAATTATACGGCAGTACCACTGGACTGGAATTATACGGCAGTATCACTGTACTTATACAGCAGTACCACTGGACTGGATTTATACAGCAGTATCACTTGACTTATACGCCAGTACCACTGGAATTATATAGCAGTATCACTGGAATTATACGGCACTATCACTGGATTTAAATGGCAGTACCACTGGACATATACAGCAGTAACACTGGATTTATATGGCAGCACCACTGGAATTATATGGCAGTACCACTGGACATATACAACAGTATCACTGGAGCATGAAGGGCCCACTGGGGATATGCAGTGGTAGGGGCCCATGATTAGAGGTGTGGCCAGCCACCAAAGAGGTTTGGCTAACCATTATAGAGTACCTGATCTGGACTCCTTGATAATGTATATAGTAATTAATGCTAGTGCATGCATGATAATGTGCCAGATTAATGAAAGCAATGTACTGTAGAGAATACATCATAATCCTGTGCAGTAAAAGGTAACATATGTATAATATATAATTCAAGTGCACAGTGTAGAACCTGATCCCTAGAGGAGGAGGGGCCCCCAGACAGTGGGGCCTATCGGTGGTTTTCCCTCTACCCCTGTGGGCCAGTCCGAGCCTGACTGGAATTATATGGCAGTACCACTGGACATATACGGCAGTATCACTGGATTTATACGGCAGTACCGCTGGACATATACAGCTGTATTACTGGACATATACGGCAGTACCACTGGACATATACAGCAGCACAGGGACACCACCACTGGACTGGTGCAGGACAACACAGCACCACTGCAATGGACTGGACTTATACAGCAGCACTGGACATATGGCAGCAGAGGACACAACCACTGTGACTGGACTGATGCAGCACAAGACACTACCACTGGACTGATGCAGAACACTGAAGGACACTGAGGACAAAGACACATCCTCTTGCTACACTCTCCAATGCTGGAGTGAAAATGGCGGCGATGCGAGGCTCCTTATATGGAATCCAAACCCCGCGAGAATCCGACAGCGGGTTGATGATGTTTTGCCTCTTTCTGGTTTCCGATTTGGTCAACCAAAACACTACAGTGGAGCAACTCACAGCCAAAACAAACCTGGAGCTACCAGACGTGTGTCTAAAATGACAGTTCAGTGAATCCAGGGGTGAAGGGTGCTCAATGGTGGAATGAACCTTAGACTGTGGTCTTTGGAGCCAGTTGGAGCCTGCACATGGTACTCCTCCTTCTAGATTTGCCCTTGGACTTGATAATAGTATGGTCCAATGTTATCCATGTGGTGGTGTGAGCCATACTGCTGCCAATCGTTCGTTAAACTCTAAACTTATTTTATTGTGATACTGCTTATGTCTTTCTTTGCTCAGTTAGCCTGCACTGCAGACCGACAAGCGGATTCAGATAAATGTGTATAGTCTCCATAGAAGGCAAGCAGGTAGAGGCACTGTTAGATTCTGGAAGCCTTATTACTCTTATCAAGGCTGAATTGATGATCCCCTTAAACCATAAGAGGAAAACTGTTGGTGTGACTTACATACCTAGGTATTACATAGGTATTACTCTATGTTACTGTGAAAGTGAAGATAGTAATGAAGTGTGGTTACCCTGTAGTCCCTGGTTCATGGTTTGATGTATAATGCATATTGGGGGGAGACTTTGCCCACTTCTGTAAGCTGTGGGAAAGACAATTTGTTACAGAAGTAAATAACCAAGACCCATTTGAGATACTGTGATACAGTGGCAATAGAAGTGCCTGCAATAGAAGTGTCTTCCAAGTCTAAAATGCTTCCTTTTTCAATAATGATCGGTGAGCCAGAGAATGATGAGAGCAGTAGTGGGGTTCAGAATGATATATCTCCTACTGAAATAGAAAATGTTGTTGAACGAGTTGATGGTCTATAGTATCACAGGGAAATAGATTGCACTGAGAAATCCGGATGTGATCAAGCTTTTTTGTGAAACGTACGTCATCTATTGAATTGCGGGACACGGACACACATGTTTTACGGTGGTACGGGAATCACCCGACCCGGCGTCTCTTTCCCCGCTGAGGCTCCGAAGTATAGAGACATTACTTGTAATAGCACCAGGACACAGGGGATTCACCCCTGGTGAACATTGCGCATAGATACACTTGATACATCGGGCAAGGGAAGCCCCTGCTCTGGCGTCCGGCTTCTACAGCACCAGGACACAGGGGATTCACCCCTGGTGAACATTGCGCATAGATACACTTGATACATCGGGCAAGGGAAGCCCCTGCTCTGGCGTCCGGCTTCTATAGCATGTACTGAACAAACGGGATATTTACATGCAATTACTCGATCCAGCGTCCATCTCTTGCTGAGGCTGCTAAATGAAGGGAATCTACCTGCAGTGGTATTAGAACACAGAGAATTGGCACGGTCATTTACCACACAACGGGCGCACGTTGATCAGGTACTCAGGGCTGCCCTCTCATCCATTGCGGGGTATCTGGGGGCCCCCTGCAATGCTCGAATGTAACAGGGGAGGAAGATACTAAGCATGGACAGCAGAAGCAGCCCGCACTTTTCTCTCCCTTCAGCCCCAGGTGGACGGCTTTTCCCTGCTCTCATTGCTCGCATTCACTGCCCAAAAGGGTACATGGAGCAAAAGCAGAAAGGGAATCTGTTTCCATACACCTGGGGCTCCTTTTTGCATCTCTGGTGTCTGTGCCTTATTTATGAAAGGATGTCAATACACTCATCATAAATGTAATGCTTATAGATTTACCTGTGAATATTCAGCAAATGACATCAAATTGTGGTGTGTCTGGGGAATACATTGATTTCCTAAGAGCGTAACTATAATAAGCTTACTGCTTATAATTGACAGTGCCTAGACAACATGAAGTATATTACCACTTTGAGTGGGAATTAATTGGTCCATGTGCCGACGACTAGCCTAATTGTGATCCAGAAAAAGACTTCACTTAAATTACAATCTTGTTTAAGTTCTTATACCAGGGATATATTGTTCATAGTTAATTGAAGAATGGTAATGGTAACCTTTTTCCTTTTTTCCTTTTGAAGAAAAGGGATTAAAAATGCATTACTAGAATAGAATGCGACATGAACATGCACATCTTACTCATACATTATTGAAATCAGATTATTTTTTCATTTACACCTATATCAGTCAGCAATAAGTAATCTTTGTTTTTTGGTATGTCTGTTTCTTCTGACAAGTATACTTGAGACAGTGTATCTATTATCTGGTCTCCAGTATGGATTGTTTATCATATATACACTGTTGCAGAATAGTGGATACAAAATTGTATTAAATTACATTAACACTATTACTGCAGTCTTGAACAGTGGACTGATGTAAAGAGTGCATATATGTTACAAAATTTCCATATAATTCATAGTATTCTCTTTTCATGTTGCTTACATCTATTCCCAAACCTTACTCCTTGGTACATGTACTAGTGACATTTTTCTTGTAAAAATATTATAGGCTATCGTTTATTCAGTGTATGGTATTACTTACATGATATAGTCTCTCAAGAGAGCCTACCAGTAGCCTAATTAGCACTGAACAAATTAACTAATATTTCATATTGCTTATTTAATCACATTCCTTTTTTCTTTCCTTTTTTTGCCTAAAACAATAAATCCAAAGATAATTAACATCAGTGTGATGATCCTATCTCATAGGCAAAAAATAGGCAAAAAAATATATGAATTTTATATTCATATTTTAGATATATAAAATAAAGCAAAATAAAAAAACTTATTTTTCTGCATTTTCTTTAGGCTGTCAAATAGGATAGGATACCTGTCCTTCCTGTAATATTCTTTTAGATATGGAAATAAAAGTTTGAAATATTTTTAATATAAAATAATCATTTCAAAAGAGTGCGCCACACACTAAGCTCTCTTAGTGGCAGGTCCACTAGTGGCCTACACTAACAACTTCCCCCCAAAAAATACTTTAATTTTGCTTAGTGGCGCACCTCCAACCCTCATTGATTTTTAGAAGGACCCCCTAATGGCCCTTATTTGAATTTCTTCCTCAAATGGTTGGTTTATACACTTTATATCCTATAATTTTCTTAGTTACCAGTGCAGTATCTATTGGACTTTTGTGTCCTCCCCCTTAGAAAACATATAAAGAATGGTGTTAGACCTGGCTCATGGTTACATAACTACAGGCCACGTAGGGGTAGACAAAAACCATTGAGAGAATTTTGCAGAGGGTTTTTTGGCTCGGGTCCATAAAGAGGTATCTGAATATTGTGCATCCTGTCCTGAATGTCATGACCATGCTCCAAGCCCACATTTTAAAAGTCTGCCTGTCCCATTGCCCATTATTGAGGTTCTGTTTGAGAGAAGAGCTATGGATTTGGTTGGACCTCTAATAAAATCTGCCCCGGGTCATCAATATATTTTGATATTAATGGATTATGCTACCAATTACCCGGAAGCAATACCATTGCGCAATACCTCAACAAAGACCATTGCTACACAACTAGTACATGTCTTTAGCAGATTGAGAATACGTAAGGATATCCTGTCTGATCATGGTACCAACATCTATTTTGAAACTCATGAAAGAATTTTGCCATCTGTTTAAAACTACTTGGTTAAGTATCTCCATGTATCACCCCCAGACTGATGGGTAAGTGGAAAGGTTTAACAAAACGTTAAAAAAAAATGCTAACAAAGTGGTGGATAATGATGGAAGAAATTGGGATTATTTGCTACCTTATTTATTGCTGTCCATTAGAAAGGTTCCTCAGTCCTCCACAGGGTTTTCACTTTATTTGTTGTACGGTAGATGCCCAAGGGATTGCTGGACATTGCAATGGAGATATGGGATGGACAATCCAGTCCTTATAAAACTGTTATTGAGCATGTTTCTCAGATGCAGGTAAGAATGGCTGCAGTGGTTCAGATAGTGAGAGATCACTTGCAACAAGCCCAACAGGCACAGCAGAGGGTGTATAATCACAATGCCCAGTTGCTCATCTTTGCTCCTGGGGACAGAATGATTGTTTGGTTTCCCACTGCAGAAAGTAAACTTTTGGCTAAGTGGCAAGAACCCTTTGAAATCCTAGAAAAAGGGGGGGGGGGGGTTAATTAAAAAGTGTACAAGCCCGGGAAAAGAAAACCAGAACAAATCTACCATGTAAATCTTATAAAACCATGGAAGTATAGAGTAGCTATGTTAGCCACTCAGTTCATCCAGTAAACCCAGTACCTTTGGTTCCTGAAGTAAGAATAGCTAAAACTCTCTCAGCTGTTCAACAGCAGGAAGCTAAAAAAGTCCTTGTAAGAGATTTGTTTTCAGACAAACTGTACTGGGTAAAACAACAGTCATTAAACATAACATAATCATTGAACCACGGGTTAAGGTTAACCTAAAGCCCTATAGAATACCAGAAGCACAATGGGAATCAGTGTCTAAAGAAATTTTAAAAAGTTGGAATTGGATGTCATTTAAGAGTCACATAGTAATCGGTCAAGTCCCATTGTGCTAATTCCAAAACCTTATGGGAGATTGCGCTTTGATGATGATTTCTGTAAATTTAATAATGTGTCTAAGGGCCTAATTTAGACCTGATCGCTCCTCTGCATTTTTGCAGAAGTCTGCGATCAGTTAGCCACCACCCATAGAGAGTAAAAACCTGCCCCTTGTAAGTGTACAAATGCATGCATGCGCCATGTGAAAACTTTGCCAGACAGCAGCAACTCACTCACTATCTAATGACTTTTCCAGTCTGTGCATAGTCCAGGACTTACTCCTACAGTGCGATACAAACCGGCTGATCGGGGACGGAGCTAACGTTACACACCACCCTGAAAAAGCTTGAGAACGCCTGCGTTTTTCCTGACACTCCCAGAAAAGGGCAGTTACCATCTCCAAACGCCCACTTCCTGTCAATTAGCCTGTGTTCGCCTAGTGATAAATAAAAAGCAGAATTTTTTCGCTGTTTGGCGTCGCGCCTGTGCATTACGATCCATACGCATGCGCAGTCATCCGATAATAAGCCACTGTGCGAATTCACACAACAGCAATCAGGTCTGAATTAGGCCCGAAGTTCAATGCCTACCCAATGCCTAGGGTGGATGAACTTATTGAAAAATTAGGAACAGCAAGGTGCTGAACCACTCTAAATTTAAGGTACTGGCAAGTTCTATCAAACAGAGACTGCCAGAGAAAAGACAACTTTTTCTGCCCCAGAAGGGTTGTGCCAAAAAGTTGCCATTTGTATTACATGAAGGCACCCGCTGCATTTCGTAGGATGATAGATAGAATTCTTAGGCCTCATAAACAGTATGCTGCTGTTCATCTAGATGATGAAGTCATCCATAGTCATAGTTGGCAGTTTCACTTACCCAGGGTACAAGCAGTGTTGGATTCCATCCATAAGGCAGTATTGACAGCCAAACCAAAAAAAAATTGTTAAGGCATAGAACTAAAGTATTTTGGATATACTATCAGCAGAGGTTTGATAAAGCCACAACTTAATAAAATTGAAGCAATGCAAAATTGGCCACGACCCCTGAATAAGAGTGAGAGATTTCTTAGAAATCATGTGGTATTAAAGACTGTTTACACCCAATTTTGCCTCCATTGCTTTCCCACTGACAGAACTTATCAAAGGCAAACAGAAAGTTATTGTTAAATGGAATCCTGTAGCAGAAAAGGCTTATCAGGAGCCAGGGGCGGATTGGGATGGAAAACCAGCCCAGGAAATTTCTGGAAGCAGCCCTAATAGAGGCATGGTCTGTAGAGAGGGTGGGAGTTGTTAAGGGGGGGCCGGATCACACCTCATTGGGCCTGATTTTGAGGTGGACCGAGTTGTGGCCTTCCTTGCGCCTTTTGCCGCAGTTGCATCTGCAATATTATTGCAGTGCTGCACTGCCACAAAGCCTTTCCCTGGTGTATGTCAGGAATCGGCTTTTAATGGCATCTCACTTACCGGCGCGCTAGTGTGCAGGCCTCCAGAGGTTACGGCCCCAGTTTGCGGCTGCATGAATGCTCTGTCCGTGCCCATTGCCATTGTGTACTCCTGAAGTCCATCTAGTGTGTACCCACCATCTGTGCAGTATGGGCGCTGCCATGACACTTGCAGTCAGCTGACCTGTAACACCCAATCCTGCGCTGTTTCTGCACACATGATTCAAGCATCCAACGACTGCTGACCAGGTGGTATAAATCCAGAACATCAGCTCAGTCTCACTGCCTTGAACAACGCGTCACATCCAGTGTACAGCGTCTCCTGGCTCCAGTCTTCTGTCTCCAGTGATTTCCTTGTTCCAGTGTTTCCATGTGTAACCCTTCTTTGGCTACTATAGTATGACGCTACAATGTCGCTTTACGTGCCTCCACCCAAGTTACAGTACTATACTTTATTGGCTCGCTTGGGACAAGCCATTACCAATTAACCTTAATATATTTTCCTAGGGTTAACAATGTTAACAATATTTACATAACACCCCTCATCAACTGTTATTTACCTTTCTCTTTCTCCAGGGTGCCAAAGTCCGGATTTAGACAAGACCACAACAGGTAAGTTTTATTTTTTTATATATACGTTAGAATTATAACTCGTATCAGTTCTTACATTTAATAATTTCCTATATTTCAACTTTACGACCCAAACCTCCCTTCCCGGTCAATATCTAATAATAATAATAATAATTTTATTTATATAGCGCTCTTTCTCCAACAGGACTCAAGGCGCTTTACAGACATCAAAGACAATACACATAATACAGAAGATTTAAGTAATACAGCAATAGATAAGCCACACAGACATAAAAGAAAACCTTAAGCACACAGAAAGCATAATGCAGGATTGGTGTAGGCATTTTGGGTAATAACTTCCAAGGGTTGTGTATTCCACCCTCACAAGGTACCAAGTGCGGCAGCCATCTTGGGCGCTCAGCGTAGGATTACCCAAGGTGGAATAGTCCACCCCTAGAAGAGATGACACAAAATGGGGGTGATATCAGAGTCCTACAGTTTAGAGTAGGGTTCCAACAAAACCACAAGGTCCATGTATTTTTCATCCCATCCACAAGTGTACCATATGGGGCCGCCATGTTGGGTGCACTTTGAAGGTTACACTGTGGTAGGTGAGCCATACAAGGGCCAAGTTCATGTATGGGAAAACTGATGCTTATGTAGTAGTATGATGTACCCTGCGTGTAGGGCACAATGGCAGGGTATGCAATCAGTGGAGGTAAACATTACAGGAAAAACACATGGTGGGGTGAAGCGAGCAATGGAAAAAAAACACAATAGCAGGCAACTAGTGGCAGAAGTAAAATTGGGATAACATTATTTTGATCAGATCTTAGTACTGGTGGGTATGAGAATGTGGGTGACATACTCAGAAGCAATGGGGATGTCCCTGCTGAGCCTGGTCCTGGTGCTCTTCCCCCACAGTTCCCTGTTCATCTTGATGGTTAGGCCCAGGGGCAGACTTGAAGTTCTCAGCCAGAGAGGTGGTAAGCCTGGTCTTGGTGTTCTCATGTTTGAGGCGAGGAGAGGCCACATAATGATCCTGAGTTTTGTGGTTGTAATGCAGTCCTTCTGTTATTTTGTTTGTTTGCCTTCTGTTTTCCTTCGGTTTAACACAGGTATAACACTGCTATTGATTTTAGCTGCCACTTAATAATTAGCCACTTCATATACTAGGCACTGCAGCATCCTAATAGGCCAGGCGTCCTATGCTATACTGACTAAATAAGTCTACAAACACATGTCCTTTCTGATTACAACCCCCTCCCCCACACAGCAACCCTCCACCAAAAGGTGTTAACCAACTACCAAATGTGAAGTCAGTAAACCCCAGTCAATCACTATAAGTTTTTGCAGACTACAGATATTAATCCACTTAAAACAATTTTCAAAACATGCAATGTAATGTGCAATGGTCTGCCGTAATTACCAAATATATCTTTAGCAAGAAAGAAACAATGGGCTGCTCTCTGCAGTAATTACCAAATATATCTTTAGCAAGAAAGAAACAATGGGCTGCTCTCTGCAGTAATTACCAAATATATCTTTAGCAAGAAAGAAACAATGGACTGCTCTCTGCAGTAATTACCAAATATATTTATACAATTTTCCTTGCATGCAATACAAAAAAAATCTCGTCCGAGAAAATAATTTCTTGTAACAACCTTATAGAGTAACCCAGGTTCTCATATAGTTCATAGTTCTCATATAGTTTATACGTGCACAGTTGGGGCCCTTGATGACGTGACAACTAGCAGTTATTTGGGAGACTGTAGTGTTGGCAATCTCCCGATGTCGCTATTAAGACTATTGCAGCAGTTATGAATATACGCTATCTCTAGCGTCACTCCTTTAAACTATAGACAGTATCCTATATCCTTGTAAATAAGCTCTCCTTCTGGTCTGATAGGATTTTAAAAGTTATAAGTCTCCACTTTATATTCCCTCTCTGCGCTGCTTCTTAATATGTGGTTAATCCTCTTTCATGAGCTGATATTTGTCTTTGTCACATATTATTAGCTCGGCATAACTGTATGACCTGTATGCCTTTACAGATCACCTGGTCGTCTAAGCGGTTGGGGTTTTAGCATAAGCTACAAACACAATTTGGCATAAACACTGAGCGTAGCAGTCATCATGGCATATAACACTATCATACTGATGAGTATCGGCTATTCCTGTGGTTTGTTTGTGAGATTAGCTTACTTTATACAGACTAATCACTTTAATCGCTTGAAATAAATGAACAGATGCAGGATGCAGTCTCTCTCTCTCTCTCTCTCTCTCTCTCTCTCTCTCTCTCTAATAGCTTGCCTGCTCTACTTTACTTGCTGGGTAGTATCGCTGCAGATTGATCTATGCATGAAAGAATATATCACTCTCTTAAGCTTACTTTCATCTATGTTTCATATTCAGTCTATTAGAAATAAGTAGGGTGCCTGAGATCAATGCAATGGTCTGTATGAATGATGGCTTTGTCACGCCTCCTCCTCTGACCTCGCCCCTATAGCACGTAACGACAGGTTTACACTCCCTCGACTCCTCCTTACTGTAGTTTTAATTGGTCAGGCTGCTGTGTCCCTGGCTCTCCACCACACCTCTTCAGTACAGAAAGAGTGGCTCCCAGACGCACACACTGCAGGTTATTTTACTTGCCCCTTAGTGCTGCTAGCGGGATCCAGTCGCCTCCTGAGTCCAGCACCGTTAGGACGACAGGTGAGGCGCCGCTCCAGCCCCTCTTCACTGCAGCACAGCCTCGGGCCTCTCCAGTCGTCTCTCTCGCCGTCTTCTTTACTGGCGGTAGGCAGCTTCCACCACTAGCCGCACCTCTCTCTCTGGTGGGCACTTTAGACTGCGGCTCTGCTCACCGGTCTCAGGCTGTACCCCTTGTCGAAGTCGAAAAATATTGAAGTACACACATCACGTACAAACTACACACAGAAGACCTCCGTGCGTGTACTTGTACTGCGATGCGTGCGCATATTCGCAATTTGCGTATAGTCGCTCCCGCGGTCTTGCGCATTAGCGCGTGGTATGAGTATTTACGGTAGGGTTTGTGGATACATGGAAAAGCTACCAAAACACATTACATATTTAATCCAAATAGTGCACAACGTACACATAGTCTCCCTGCATCACACCAGCAAGTTACAACAGTTTAAATGGTATCAGAACAAAGGGATTCACCTTTACAGGATAGGAGGGGACAGAACAAGGTTATAAGGTGGTGTTTGGTATCCAGCTGTAGGGTATTTTAAGGGTAATATTCCGGTGTTGGTTTGCAGAAGATCGCACGTTCCTGCAAATAATTATGTGTAGGAGCAGAATATAGATATAAACTGTATTTACTGTACATTAGGTATGCGGCGGGAACCCAGAGGAGACCACCCACAAGTGCATCTTGAACAGACATCGCCCACCTATTCAAACCAACCTATGACCTCTCCTGTACTGTAAATGACAATCCCTGTGTCCAATGGACAAAGAGATTACAGTATCCATTGTGTTAAGTTTTGGAAGATTGTATAAAAGGAGCCAGCTGCAGGCCTGGTCTCTCTCTCTCTCTCAAGACTCACAAAGTTATCTATCTAGATGACCGAGGACCAGACTGGGTAGCGTGGCGAAATTCAAACAAGTATGTACCATTGACTGTAGCCATTATTCTTTTGTATTGTATTGCTTTGTGATTGTAACCCCCTTTCAGTAATAATATGCTGTGAGGTCGGAACCCAGCAGTTTAAATACAAATCTGGTGTCGTGTTTTCCTTTCCCTGCTAAGGTTTAAAGTGTATTACTATCGCATGCATATCTGTTAAGGGTTCACTGTGTAACTTTGGGTGTGTACACGCTGTGTGTACTTTGTGCAGCCAGCGCGGAGTGTGTACGCAAAGTCCATACACTGTACGGGACTCTATACGCTAATGGTGTAATAAGTACGTAGGTTGTGGATTAAGTATAGCGGCCGCAGCGGCTTCATTTAAAGTGTATGAAATGTCTTTTTAAAGTGTTGCTTTTAGTCCTGTATGTAAATCAGCGTTTACAATTGGGGGCTCATCCGATTTTCCACATACTCACAGCCTAACAGGCCATAGCAGACTTAATCTATCAGCAAAGGGTGGACAGTAAGTATCTTACGTAACCTTTTCATGGTTGATGGATACACTGAAAACCCTACTTGTGTGCTGATTAGATTACGTCTGCTCTGTATGGTTTGCAGAGGTGCTGGTATAACCCGTAATACAACAGGAAAAAAGCTATTTAAAAATCTGTTAAGTTTTTTTTGGCGCCAAAAAGCGTACACAAAAGACACCCATACTTTGCATACCCTCTCACATTGTTACCATAAAGACTCAGAGTGCTAGATTCATTTAGATCTGTGTGAAACCGGATACATTTGTTGCTATATAGTTAAAACTAAAGTAAGTGTTTAAGGAAGTAAGTGTAAAGACACAAACGCAGTCTGGCCTGGTTTTAAAGGTTTATACAGAAAAAACTGGGTGTTGTGTTAAGTGAGCGATTATAGTTAGCATTGCTCACATTTATAGAAGTTGTGGGATTTGTTTTACTGCAGACGCACGGTTTTGTACACGTATCTCGGACAAAGTACAGGACTGCGCACGCAGCGTAAGATACACGCACAGTTGCGTGTTTACGTAAAGTGCGTAAGAGTACGGGCGCTAAGTACAAATTAAACAATAGTGGCCCTCATTCCGAGTTGTTCGCTCGTTAGCTGCTTTTAGCAGCATTGCACACGCTAAGCCGCCGCCTACTGGGAGTGAATCTTAGCATAGCAGAATTGCGTACAAAAGATTAGCAGAACTGCGAATAGAAATTTCTTTGCAGTTTCTGAGTAGCTCGAGACTTACTCTGCCACTGCGATCAGTTCAATCAGTTTCGTTCCTGGTTTGACGTCACAAACACACCCAGCGTTCACTCAGACACTCCCCCGTTTCTTCAGACACTCCCGCATTTTTCCTATAAACGGCAGCGTTTTTTCGCACATACCCATAAAACGGACAGTTTCTGCCCCGAAACACCCACTTCCTGTCAATCACACTCCGATCACCAGAACGATGACATTTCTTCGTTAGGCCGTGAGTAAAATACCAAACTCTTTTGCAAATTTACTTGGCGCAGTCGCACTGCGAATGTTGCGCATGCGCAGTTTGCGACTAATCGCTCCGTTGCGAAAAAATCTTACGAGCGAACAACTCAGAATGAGGGCCAGTGTCGTTTAGTTCAAAGGTGGGACAGTAGCTATGCTACAATAGCACAAAACTATTCGGTTTTTAAAGCAGATTAGTATAAAACTGTTTTTTAAACTGTAGTGCCTCTGGGGGGGTAAAGCTGCCTATCTGAATGAATTAAAATTTTCTGTACAGAAAAACCAAAGTGTATTCGAGTGAGCGAACGTAGGAGTGAGTGGATTTGAACCCCGGAAATCGGGTCCCGTGGTACACCAAGTAAGTGGAGGCTTGGTGGCGTGAGGCGGCTGACTCACGTTAATATAGATTGAAATACGCAAATCGTGAGGAGATTTGCAGAGGAGCATAATAGGGAATTGTGCATTGTGTAGTATTGAAGTAAATTGGTTTTTTGTTACGCTCCGAACTGAGGGTCGCAGTTTGTACATCGACCCGTGGTTGTACGGCAGATAGGTAACAAGTACCTATACGCTGTGCGATTGGACCGCGCGTTTGTGGGTGCAATATATAGCTCAACTTGATACCCCTTTTACGAGCTTTTTGGGTAGAATCGCTGTATCATTAGCGCTGTATAGAGCATACGCAAGCGTGATTTGTGTATAAGTGTACAGGGAGTTTTCGCTGGTCTCTCTCAGGAAAATTTCCAGCGGCAAATATTTACTGGAAAAGGTAAGTCACTCCTCACACTTCCAGTAAATACAAACTAGATAGGGCCTCACTGGGTACGCAGTGTTCACTATTGGAGTGAGTCGTGGTACTCAGCGGAGAAGGAGCGAGTGAAAGTGCTAGGTGTCTTTCACCGTCTATCTGCGGTGTGCATTGGGGATTACGTTTATTGGCAAAAAGTCCGTGATGGGATCCAATTGCACAAGCAGTGGGCGTTTAGTAGCTAGGGTTCAGGCTGAAGAAGTGGGATCAAAAAGGTCAGAATTGCGACCGAGAGGGTCAGCAAGGTTTATTATGTATGAAAAGTATGGTTCACACACGGAGGCTTTTTGCAATGAATGGTTATGTATGACTGACAAAGATAGAGTACCATTCCCTAAGGTGGGCAGCTTTGAACCGGAGGTATTGCAGAACTTAAGGATAAGGATATGTCTGATAAAATCCAGAAAACAAAGGATTAGACATACACATTGTTTAAATTTATGGCAGCAAGAGGGGGATGTGCAAAGGGAATTAGCTCGCGCAGCAGGTTCCAAACCTAGCGGGAAAACAATGGCGACCACACCACCACCACCATATGTTGTTGGGGAGAAAGTGGCTACAAGCAATGGTGCATTGGTACAGGATAGAAATGTGATCGATAAATGTACTAACGTTAACCCTTGCCAGCTGTATCCCATTTTAAATTCTCCACAGGATTATGAGCAAGAAGATGATCCCAGCACGATATAGGCACTCTCTCTAGCAGCCACCATACAAGATACTCAGGTGGGCACGGCCCAACCATCATGAGTTGTAGCAAGGCCCCCTAGCAGAGGGATAAGTGAGGTCACTATGCTGAAACAATAGCTCCCCACATTGTAGAATCAAACCAGAAGGACATAATTGAATTAAATCCTGTCAGGGTGATTGCAGTTCCCAACGGGAGAACTGACGCTCAGGGAGTAACTCCCATCAGGAACATTGCCATGCATTGTCCCTGGTCCCGGGCAGAGTTAAGGTCAATTATGTCTGAATTTCCCGATCCCAGGAAATATCTAGTCGGATGCCAGAGATTAATTAAAGAGTTAGGTAACGCCCATGAGCCTACAAATAAAGATTGGCGAACAGTGCTACGAGTGTGTTTACCCTCAAATATTGACATCACAAAATTTATAGCAGACAGTAAGTTAGATGCAGAAGTACCTCTCACTGATGAATACAATCAGGAGAACGTAAAACAAATCAATCTGCAACTAGGAGTGTATTTCCCTACTGTTGTCAAATGGAATAAAATTTTCTCCATAAGACAAAAGGAAGGTGAAATGGCATCCTAATATTTCCATCGAGCACTGCAGGAAATGGCTAGATAGACTGGGATCGAGGACATAAAAGATAATGCACATCACAGGGAGGTAGCTGTTACTGTATTAATGGACGGGTTAAAGGAGGCATTAAGAACAAGAGTGCAAACCTCTCTACCTAACTGGAGAGGTATCTCGGTGGCTGCATTGAGAGAGTCCGCTATTGAGCACGACCGGAATATCAGTAAGCACAGGGAGTCTCAGGGGGATAAGCTGATGACAGTAAGTATAAATGCTCTTACAACAAAACCACATCAGCTAAAACTCCAGACCCCTGATGGTAAGTCACAGTCAATAATATGCTTCTATTGTAAAAAGGAAGGACATTTTGCAAGGGACTGTAGGAATAAAGGTACACATAACGATTACCGACCCCCTAGACCAGAATACGAACCACACTACAATTTACATAATTGGGATCAGGGGCCATATAGAAGAGATTATGAGCCACATAGAGGGGAAACAAGGAGGTACCCACCAGGGAGAGATTGGCAGACCTCCAGTAGTAGTAGTACAAGTAAAAGATGGTATGATAGCTCCAAAAATCCCTCAGTATCCTCTGAAGCCAGAGGTAGAATTAGGAGTGTACCCCGTCATAGAGCGGCTGCTACAGCAGGGCATCCTAGTCAGGACGTCCAGCACCGCCAATAGTCCCATCTTCCCTGTGAAAAAGAGTGGGGGGAGGGGTTACAGGCTAGTGCAGGATCTAAGGGTGATAAACAAGATAGTTGAGAGCCAATTCCCCGAAGTGCCCAATCCAGCTGTCATCCTCATGCAAATTCCCTCTACTGCAAAATTATTCACTGTCATTGACCTCTGTTCTGCTTTCTTTTCTGTCCCTCGTCACCCTGACAGCCAATACCTTTTTGCTTTTACATACAGGGGAGTACAGTACACCTGGACTCATCTCCCCCAAGGTTTCATTGACAGCCCAAGTATTTTCTCCCAGGCTTTGCATGACTGTTTACAATCCTTTCAACCTGAGAGTGGATCAATACTAATACAGTATGTTGATGACTTATTGTTGTGTTCTGACTCACTCAAATCGTCCTTGAAAGACACGAAACAGCTTCTGTTTCATCTTTCCCAAACAGGACACAAGGGGGTAAATTTACTAAAATTCGTATTAGTACCGATTTGGAGGGAGATTCATCACGAATGACATCAAATGTGTGAATTTGCAACTTTTTGAAAATTTTACGCCTCATTTACTAAGCTGTCGTATTTGTATTTTTCGTGTTTTCCGATGTTGATGTCATTCGTGGTTTTGTAAGGTAGAATGCGGCCGATTTAGTGGTTTTGCGGCCGTGTTATGAGGTTTTTTACGACTGCGTCACATTTCTGTTACGGCAGTGTTTAACCGTTCCCTGACACGTTTTTTTTCTAAGTTTCGTTTTTGTCACTCGTCCGTGATTGGTTTGATTCGTGATGGAGGAGTGTCTGTGCACATTACTATAAAAACGCCCCAAACCGTCCGAACCTCGTGGGTTTAGCTAGTGGAGAGTTGAGAGGAAGGTGTGTTAGGAGTTGGTGAGTTTTTTGGCGTTTGTGGAGGATTTGCGGAGGTTATATTCGATTGTTGAGTGCTGTACTGTGTGTGTAAGTAGTCTTGTCATACTTGTTGTGTAGTTATTTAAAAGTCTGTCTAGTTTTTTGTCATTGGTTTTTTTTAACGTCTATTGTCATTGTTTGTGAGTGAGTGTGTGTGTGTGTGTGTGTGTGTGTGTGTGTGTGTGTGTGTGTGTGTGTGTGTGTGTGTGTTTGGTGTGTGGTGTGTAGTGGTAGTGGAGGAGTGTGTTTACTGTTTTTTTCTCTCAGTGTTATTTGTTGTTTGTCCTGATTATGTCCCAGTCAGAGGTGAGTGTGGTGGAGGAGGTGAGTGAGAGGGAGGAGGTGAGTGAGAGGGAGGAGGTGAGTGAGGTGGAGGAGGTGAGTGAGGTGGAGGAGGTTAGTGAGGTGGAGGAGGCTAGTGAGGAGGAGGGGGAGGTTGCTGCTGCGGCCTCCAGTAATAGTGATAGTGATGGTGCTGTGGCTCCGCAGCCACGCACCACTACAAAGACGGGCCGCAATGTTAAATTCAGCTACGCTGAGAATATGGCTTTGGTGCGGGAGCTGATAAGGGATCATCAGCAGTTGTTTGGCCATGATGCTGCAAAGGTGTCATCACGCAGGAAGACTGTTCTGTGGGGGAAGGTCGTTGCGGCTGCTAATAGTGAGGGTGTGGTGAGGCGGACCGAGGACACGTGTCGTAAGCGTTTCTACGACATAAAGCGCCATGTCAAGGCGAAGATGGCCAAGGAGGCTAAATCAGCCCGCCAAACCGGGGGTGGACACCCCTTCCGAGCGTCTTATCGGGATTGGGAGGAGCCTGTGCGTACTCTGATTCCGCCAGAAGTGGTTGGTGCGACTCATGTCCGGGATTCGGATCGGCCAAGGCAGGATGGTGAGTTATTTGTCTTGTTGTTTAAAATGTATACATCTGTGCTTTGTCCTTAGTTGTCTGAAATGTCTTCTAGCTAATTGTGATTGTAAGTTGGTTCATTCTTCTAATATGTTGGTGATGTAGTGCAGGCCTGGCCAACCTGTGGCTCTCCAGCTGTTGTAAAACTACAAGTCCCATCATGCCTTGCCACAGTTTTGCTATTAGGTAATGCTAAAACTGTGGCAGGGCATGCTGGGATGTGTAGTTTCACTACATCTGGAGAGCCACAGGTTGGGCAGGCCTGATGTAGTGTTATTCTCAATTATGTATGTTTTTATCCTTTGTATAGTTTTTTTTCTGGTTGCCTTGGCCTTTTTCTGGTGTTTTATGTCAAAAGTAAATGTTTGTTGGTGTATTTTAAAGAAGTGTGATGAATCTGTTTTATGCAAAAACATTTTTTTTTTACAATTTCATAGGATTTTATGTTTATTGTGTGTTATTCTGGGTTGTCCTTTGTGTGCTTGATGTGATTTTTCATGTATCTTTGGTTTTGATGTTTACATTTTTTTGCAGATATTTGTGGCTAGTGTTTTCTTGTTAGCATCAAAAATTGGTACCTTAGCGTGCAGTATTGTGGTTTTGTCAAGCTACAACGTTTGGGTTTTAAGTAGTATAATATTGTGCATTATGCGCCTTTGTGTATGGATTATTTTGGGAAATTGTTTCTTATTTAAAGTATACACACCCAATGAATTCAGGCAGAAAAGCATAAGCATCGTTTAGTTTACTTCTCATCAGGTTCCACATATGTTTACATCACAATAAGGATTTTGCATAAACATATCAACAAAATAGTATGTTCATAAGGACATTCTTCATATTTATACAGTACGAAAGAGAAGCAGCACAGCCAGGCCACATCCCACACTGCCAAGAGATGCAGATGGTGGCAATGAAGGTAAGATTTTACTGTAAACACATATTCTGCAAACACATAGAAATACAAAATGTTAATGTTTATCTTATCACATAGGTTCTTCTTCAGCAAACCCCCCTCCACTAAGGCGCCCATCACAGGGCTCGGTTACTGTGGCTAGTAGGCCAACCAAGAGACGCCGGCTTGAGGCTGAATCTCCAGCACCAGCCTCACCACCCCAACGGCGCATCTCTGCAGTGTCGGCCCTGCCACCACTAGCTCTTTTGGCCAGCCCACAAAGTGAGGATCCACAATCACCTCTTTGGTGAGTAAACATAACAATTACCTGTAAATAAGTTAAAAAACAGTGCGGTAGATTTATTAACCTGGAGAAGGCATAAGGAAGTGAAAAAGCAGTGATATGTGCAAGGTGATAAAGGCAGCAGCACAAAATAAACACAACTGTTAATTTACATATTGGAGCTGTTTGCCTTGTGCCTTTATCACCTAGCACATATCACTGGTTTTTCACTTCCTTATGCCTTCTCCAGGTTTATACATCTGCACCACTGTTTGTGCACAGCATAAAAAAACAAAACAAATGACCAGTCATCCTTGTAATAATCACCAACAACAAGCACATGGTGGTAAGGTTTTTTTAGATGGTTAATTGACAGATGTGATGTTGGCCATATCAACAAATATTTATATTTTTAATTTTTGCTAAAAACACCTACATAAATGTTCAGTCTCATCCAATTGTTTTGCATGGCCAACATCACATGTTCGAAACATAGGGCACCTTAATACTTTTTCACCCATTGTTAATGTGTACATTTTAGACCACTATATTTGTTAACATTTGGGAAGACCACTGACTACCTTGAACAATGTATGAGTGTATTGGTCAACACATTTATTGTATTGTGTGTGTTATTCCAAAGGAAGCTTCATACCCAATATGTAAATGTAGTAATTTGTATTTGTTAGAGTTCTTCGTGTTCACACATTAATTATGGCTCAGAGTCCAAAAATTCTCTCAAACTTATTACAACTGAGTAGTGAACGTTAGAAGCCACATACTTATACAATAAGGTGAACAACATAGTTAAGTTTAGGCCACAATCTATTTATCAATTCCAACATGAATATTAAGAAGTAATGCATGTTGACGTAAAGCTATAGTAAAACCAATGCTAAATAATTACTAAATAGTGGCTGTCTTCAACCCCATACAGAACTAGCCATCATGACCGAGGATGCCCAGCAGGAAAGTGACCAGCAGGAAACCTACACACTACACCTGCAGCCCATCGGTCCTACCCAGCCAACCACGCCGCAGGACATACCCCAACCACCCCAAACATCCCACAGCCCCCAATTGAGCACAACACCACCCCAGACACAAATGGGCCCTGAGTTTTGGAGCCGTTGGGCCTCACAACAGGACCAAAACTATGCGTGCCTCAACACCCACAGCCAATACCTGGCAAGTCTGCCCCATCATCTGCCTAGACTGAGTCGAAACTCAGGCAGACTTATAGTTCAGGTGGGCAGAATTGCCAATTCAATGGAGCAGATGAGGGCAGACAACTCCCAAATGCAAGCCAATCTCCAACGCATCATGGATGAACAACAGCGGCAGCACCAATCCCTAATTCAGCTAATCCAACACAACCAAATTGTAAACGACAACCTGTCCAGAATAATAGCAAGCAACACTGCCGCTAATACGCAACTGACTGCAAGCCTCAATATACTAAGTCAAAGCCTTAATGTGTTGGCATCACACCAAGTCAGCTCTAGCTCGGGAACAACTACACCAAGCCAGACCCCAGTTCAATCCCCAGTTAGTTGCTCCAGTAGATCCCGGACCAACGAGCCAGCCCAATCCTCGGCACCCAGCACACACAAAAAAGTAAAATAATCATGCCTGCTGATAATAGTTTGTACATTAAAAAATTATGTTTATTTGTTTGAACAAAAATGCCTGTCTCAACTTAATAAATTGTTAACACGGAATATGTATATTGTTTAATTAGCTACATAAACCACCTGCACATTAGTGTCTTGGGCCAGATGTCTATTGGTATAAATATATTGCCTGCCCCTAGGTGGCCTCAGCTCAACGTGTGTGTAATCTATGGCACCCAGCACATTGGGCATGGCCGCAAAATCAGATAAAGCTACCCTGACTGCATGCCACTGCGACTCCTGGGTAGGGAAGCAGAGAGAGGCATCTATGTGGCCATCCAAGACATCCAAAACCTGAGTGGACATTCCTAAATTAAAGGTGAGTGTCATGACCTGTAATCAATACAATACTGTGTTATATTACATTACAGAAGCAACACTTAGACATAGACGTGTATGTATGTTTTAACTCACCTGAATTAAATATTTAGAAAAGGTGGCCTGTGAGATACTAATGACATCGCCAGTCACAGGCTGGAAGCTGCCAGTAGACATAAAGTGCAACACAGCCAGGAGTTTGTGCAGGCCTGAGACAGAGCGAGAGCGTGCTGTCTCAGGGTCTAGGTTCAGTTTGTCAAGGTCATATAGACGGAAAATGTTATTTACATTTAGTCAGACCATCTGTATAACATGGTCATCAGCCAATTTGTTATCATTTAAACGCCCACTAAAAAAACAAGCCATGTCCAGCCTACGCGGAACCTGTACAACCTGCTGACCATGTTGATTTTCCTGGCCTGGGTTTATTGTAGCCTCATGGAGCAGTGTCAGGTATCCCCCAGCAAACAAGACAGCAGTAATACACACAGTAGCAGCCATTTCAGAGTGAGAGAGGAGAAAAATGTGTTTGGGCCCCTTTTAAAGGTCCAAAAAGTCAGGTGTGAGTAATGTAGAATTGGCAACACATGTAAACACGCTTCTCAAAAGCAGGTCTATTTTTTTTTAGGCTTTTTGTACGATTAGTATTTTTTCATGGCCGCACATGCATTTTCACGGTAGAGATTTCAAATACGAATGGTTAGTAAATGACCGTGTTCAATACCTAAACAGCCGCGTTTGACCGATGGTGTATTCATTCGTATTTTTACTACACAGCCGTAATAAAAATACAAATGCCCTCATCACTGCCGTGATTTGAGTTTAGTAAATTCCCGAAATGACACTTTGAAGAAAAAACACCATCTCGGTCAAAATCGGGAGCTTAGAAAATATACCCCAAGGTTTCAAAGGATAAGTTGCAGTTGTGCCGGACCAGGGTCAAATATTTGGGACATTGCTTGACTCAAGGATTTAGACACCTCACTGCTGATAGAATACAGGCGATTCGCGACATGACTCTGCCACAAACGAAACAACAGATCCGTACTTTCCTTGGAATGTGTGGTTACTGTCGGAACTGGATTCCAGGGTTCTCTATACTGGCTTTACCCTTGCAAGAAATGGTCTCTTCGAACAAACCAGAACGGATCTCACACACAGATGAGTCCGAACTGGCATTTGAGAGACTCAAACAGTGCCAATCACAGGCACCTGCATTAGTTATGCCAGATTATGAGAAGCCCTCTGAATTGTACGGTACAGAAAGTGCAGGGTGCGCGGCAGGGGTTTTAACTCAGAGACATGGTGATGCCAGCAGACCGGTAGCTTACTACAGTGCACAGTTGGACACTGTAGCACGGTCTCTCCCCACTTGCTTGCGAAGTGTTGCAGCGATAGCTTTGCTAGTAAGTAAAAGTGAGGACATAGTGTTAGGACATGACCTGACCATTCATACACCTCATGCAGTATCAGCCTTACTAAACTCAGCCCAAACCAGACATGTCTCATCTGCTCGGTTTACAAAGTGGGAATTATCACTGATGGCCCCAGTAAACATCACCATTAAGAGATGCAGCTCACTAAATCCTGCAACTTACTTGCCAAGTGTGCCTGGACAGGCACAAAGGGTGGAGGATGAGAATGTTGGTGAAGGAGGATTTAGCGCAGATACTGATACGCATGATTGTATGGAATACCTGAATCAGACTTTCACAGCGAGACCTGACATCAGTAACAACCCACTGGAAGGAGTAGACTTCACCTTCTACACTGACGGTAGTTGCCACAGACAGACAGAATCGGGAGACTTGTGCACTGGATATGCAGTTGTAGATAATGAAGGTATCATAGAAGCTGAACCCCTGGGCCCACCGCACTCAGCACAAGTTGCTGAGCTGGTCGCCCTAACCAGAGCATGTGAATTGGCCAAGGGTAAGTCAGCTAATATATACACAGATTCTAGGTATGCCTTTGGAGTGGTGCATGATTTCGGGGCCCTATGGCGCCTCAGAAATTTCATGACGGCAGCTGGCACACCTGTAGCGCATGCTTCCCACATCAAAAGGCTTTTGACAGCAATACAGGAACCAGACAGAGTGGCTGTTATCAAGTGCAAAGCACACACTTACAACCAAGACCCAATTTCACTTGGTAACAGCCGGGCAGATGAAGCTGCTAAATCAGCAGCAAGCACCCCCATACAAACGAACATCACATCACTGATGACATTTAACACGATCAACACACAACAATTAATTGAAATGCAAAATTTGTGTTCCCTACAGGAAAAGGCAGTCTGGAGGGCAAAGGGGTATGGCCAGGAGTCCTCAGGACTGTGGACAGGTGGACATGGTAAGCCAGTGGCCCCCAGAGCATATCTTCCAAGCCTAGCTGAGGCGGCACACGGTCTGACTCATCTGGGCAAAGAGGGTTTGTGCAAGTTGGTAAAAGCCTACTGGTGTGCGCCAGGATTCTCTTCTCATGCAGGTAAGAGAGCAATGACATGCTTTACTTGCTTGAGGAAGATTATTGGAAAGACAATACCAACAGAGCCATCCCATATCCCTCCTACAGACGGACCTTTCCAGGTAATACAAATCGACTTCATACAGTTACCACCCTGTAGGAATTTGAAATATGTGTTAGTTTGTATTGATGTATTTTCCAACTGGGTAGAAGCGTTCCCTGCTGCCACAAATACTGCTACGTTCACTGCAAAGAAAATTGTGCAGGAATTTGTGTGTAGTTATGGTATCCCTAGAATAATTGAAAGTGACAGGGGTACCCATTTTACAGGTGAAGTCTTTCAGGTCATGTGCAAACTGATGGGAATTAATAGCAAGCTGCATACTACGTACCGTCCACAGGCAAGTGCAAAGGTAGAAAGAGTGAACAGCACTATTAAGAACAAGCTGAGCAAATTAATGGCTGAGACTGGATTGCTGTGGCCAGAAGCTTTACCACTAGTGTTGTACAGCATCAGAACCACTCCCAGGTCTCTACTTAACTTATCACCCTTTGAAATTATTTTTGGCCGACAACCGCATGTAATGATAGATCCCCAGGATGATTTTAAATGCAATAATGAAGTGACTGTGAAATATTTGGTTGGGATGAGCCAGCAGCTGAAAAATCAACAAAGAAATTTAAAGCTGGTGATCCCTGACCTACCGAACAGTAATTGTCATGACATTGAGCCTGGGGATTATGTGATGATTTGAAATTTCTTACAGTCAGGTTGCCTCATAGGCAGGTGGGAAGGACCATACCAAGTCTTGTTAACCAGTACGACAGCATTAAAGGTCGCCGAAAGAGAGACTTGGGTCCACTCATCCCACTGCAAGAAGGTCGCTGACCCGGAGAGAACTCGTGACAAAAAGCAGAGTACAGAGAATCTCGTATCACTGGAGTGTTTGTTCCGGGAAAGTTGAGAGGCAGGACTATTGAAGGGCATCTGAGCACAGAGAGTAACAAGATCTAGAACGGTTGTCGCACCATTTTTCTTTTTTCACCTCCCCCTGCATTTTCCTTTCTTTTCTCCTTCTTATTTTCCTCCTTTCCCTTAACGAAATGGATCGATCACAAGAGACTGCGTTTCGGGTTCTGTTACTAATTGTGGTTTTGATCAGGACAGGTTGTTTTGGTGAGGGTCCCAGAGAGGTCGAGCAGGGATCTGGAATGGGTTCTGATGGCGAGTATGAATTTGTAGGATCTCAGGAGCAGCACATCACTTTAGTAAAGGCTGGCATCAGTAAGCGCTCTGGTAGTCAGGGAGCTCGGAAGCACTGTGAGGGGTTATTGTCTGATGAATATTGTATTTGTAGGAATTGTGAGAATATAGTACAGAGTTGTCAGTCCAACCTTAATATCAACATGGACCGGCATCCGTTGAGTGATTACCACTCACTAGTGGGTAAGGTCTTAAACCAGACAGAATGTTGGGTGTGCTCACAAGTACCTCAAGGTCAGAGAAAGTCAGGATTAGTACCATACCCTTTATCAATAGATGAGGTACTCGAATTGCGGGGTGGGAGACCGGTGGACAAGATATTCAATATCTCTAGGCCCCCTAGTTTGAGGCTCCACCAGTATCATGTAGACAGGTCCTTATTGTGTTTTAATATTTCCAATTACCGAAAACCGGGAAATTGGGAAGTGACGTGGAATAACCAGACAATGACCTTTTCATACAGAGCTGATAGGATACCCATAGACTCTGAACTTGTACGCCAAATAGCCAACAGTGGGAGGTATTTCCGGTATAGGTATACTTGTGGAAGCAAGACCATGTGGGTTAGAAAAGTATTGTCAGGGTATTGTGCTCATATCATCCAGTCCGATACTTGTACTGAGCAGATGGGAGAACTAGGGATTGGTTTCTTTACTTGGAAAATTTGTAATATGGTGATGTTATATTTTGTCCCCTATGTTCTCCCAGATGATGGCGATTTCATATGTGGGAGGAAGGCGTACAAGTGGCTTGCCCCGAGCTCAGAGGGATTGTGTTATATTGGGAGAGTACTACCAGAGGTCATGATCATAACCCGTGATAAAATGAAAGACGTTCACCGCAGTGCTCAGGCTCCTTATACTCATACTCACTATGAACACATCATCAAGAGACACCTCATAGATAGGGCAGAGCACGCAGCCTCTGATTTGATCCACGAATCCATCGGGATTCAGTTCCTTCTCGCATTAGACATTACCCGTACTGCCAGAGGAACTATAAATTATAGGTATATCCATGCGCTAGCGAACTTGATAGATAATATCACTGAGATGTATGACGACACCTTCAGGTATACAGGAAGGGAGTTACAAGCTTACAAGGAACTGATTCAGCACAGGATGGTCCTTAATTATGTCACAGCCGTGACAGGTGGGTACTCTGGCAACTCAATATGGTGACGACCCAACGGAGATTATCGATCAAAAGATGGACGATATCTTGCAGTTGAAGTGGGAGTTCAGGAGGAAGCACAACCTTACCTTAGCGACTGTGAGTAATGAACTGACCGGCTGGGTCTCATGGTTGAACCCACGCAAATGGTTCTCAGGTTTAGGAGAGTGGGCTCAGAATGTCATTATGAGTGTGGGGAAGTTTCTCCTTTGTATCCTGGGAGTCGTCATAATTATTGGTTCGATATTTAGGTGTGTTCAAATTCTAACGTGTCACAAACACGTCACAAATTTGATGAGTCTAAGGAGCGAGGGCGCTGTTATAGCAGCATATTTAATTTATGACCGATCCATAGACACAGTGTAATGATAAGGATTGCAAATGAATTTCATGGCCTGTTTCTTTCACCCGTTTTTCTTTTGTCTCCCCCTCTGCCCAGATACATCCATCCGGAAAAGACGTCAGCCCTACCCAAAATGTTTATGTGAATGTATTTTTATATATGTGTCTTATCTTCATCTCTGCAACCTCCAGCTAATGGCACACATAGTCGACAGGTGATATCCACATATACTAGCACTAGCATATGTTTCCCCCTCCATGTATCATCAACTAAATGTGCACCCCATTTGTTGGAACAAGAAGCCGAAAAGAGCTCGGTAGTGTTTGTTGGCCCATTTACAGACCCTTAATACGGGATGAGAAGGATTTAATGTATACTTCGCAATACCTCGAAGCTTATGTAGAACATATACGGCACGATGATACATGCCCCTCAGACATGGATTCATACATACATGCTTTTACTATACCACTAGGTCATATATTTCCCTCCTACAACTCTCCCCCGACCATCCAAGCTTCTGTAGATATTGTATAGATATTTTTCTGTTTATTGATTTAGGTAGTGACAGTTATTGGTGACTGCCAAAGAGTGGACTGTCGAAGTTGAAAAATATTGCAGTACACACATCACGTACAAACTACACACAGATGGCCTCCGTGCATGTACTTGTTCTGCCGTGTGTGCGCATATTCGCAATTTGCGTATGGTTGCTCCAGCGGTCCTGCGCATTAGCACGTGGTATGAGTATTTACGGTAGGGTTTGTGGACGCATGGAAAAGCTACCAAAACACATTACATATTTAATCCAAATAATGCACAACGTACACATAGTCTCCCTGCATCACACCAGCAAGTTACAACAGTTTAAATGGTATCAGAACAAAGGGATTCACCTTTAAAGGATAGGAGGGGACAGAACAAGGTTATAAGGTGGTGTTTGGTATCCAGCTGTAGGGTATTTTAAGGGTAATATTCCGGTGTTGGTTTGCAGAAGATCGCACGTTCCTGCGAATAGTTATGTGCAGGAGCAGAATATAGATATAAACTGTATTTACTGTACATTAGGTATGCGGTGGGAACCCAGAGGAGACCACCCACAAGTGCATCTTGAACAGACATCGCCCACCTATTCAAACCAACCTATGACCTCTCCTGTACTGTAAATGACACTCCCTGTGTCTAATGGACAAAGAGATTACAGTATCCACTGTGTTAAGTTTTGGAAGATTGTATAAAAGGAGCCAGCTGCAGGCCTGGTCTCTCTCTCTCTCTCTCTCAAGACTCACAAAGTTATCTATCTAGATGACCGAGGACCAGACTGGGTAGCGCGGCAAAATTCAAACAAGTATGTACCATTGACTGTAGCAATTATTCTTTTGTATTGTATTGCTTTGTGATTGTAACCCCCTTTCAGTAATAATATGCTGTGGTGTCGGAACCCAGCAGTTTAAATACAAATCTGGTGTCGTGTTTTCCTTTCCCTGCTAAGGTTTAAAGTGTATTACTATCGCATGCATATCTGTTAAGGGTTCACTGTGTAACTTTGGGTGTGTACGTGCTGTGTGTACTGTGTACAGCCAGCGCGGCATGTGTACGCAAAGTCCGTACACGGTACGGGACTCTATACGCTAATGGTGTAATAAGTACGTAGGTTCTGGATTAAGTATAGCGGCCGCAGCGGCTTCATTTAAAGTGTATGAAATGTCTTTTTAAAGTGTTGCTTTTAGTCCTGTATGTAAATCAGCATTTACACCCTGCTCTCCAGCTTCAGGCTGCCTCTGCCCGTTTGCTCAGCCGCTCATCCGCTCATCTGCTCAAAACAGCTGCGCTCGCTGAGGGTCCACCGTTTTGTCTGTTTAACTGCCAGTGGAGCTGCTTCTTATATCCCCCCCTCCTGTGCCTCGCGGTCTCCTGCTCTCTCCACTCACCACGCGTGGTGGCTCTTTTCCATCACACGGGGACTCTCTCAAAATTTCTGTGGTCCCCCTCTGGTGCCTTGTTACCTCTATGCCACCACACAAATTACATTATATACTAAATACAAATATTACATCTATATTATATATATATTTAAATATCCATCTATACATCTGATAAAGACTAAGCAGGGATACACTCTCCCCCTGGTGATCAGAGCAAATTAATTTGAGCCGATCACCAAAAATAAATGCAATCTCTATATCTCTACCTAGCATCATTGACCCAATAACTTTCAAAGTAGGGCCAGGTGAGTATAGCATTGGGGTGCACAGTCCTAGGGACTGTCTGTGGTGATCCCAAATGGTCATATGTAAGTATTAAAGGGGGACGACCCTGTCTCTGAGGTCTACCCACAGATTCCCCCCGTATACTTTCTTCCCAACAGGGAAGGTAGAGACCAGAATCCTCCTGCAGACTACTGTTCCCATTACTCAAAATACTACTATCACTGCCCGCAGGATCCATATAGGTACAGTAGCTCCTTGAAAAGACTCGAACTCTGACTGAAACCCCGGGGGCTCCCCGGTATCCCCAGTATCTCTCATTCCATTTCCTCTAAGCTCTGTATCTTGATCTTTATAATAATATCCCCAACTTTCATCTTCCTCAGCATATCTTTCTGCGCAGTCAGACACCAACTGTCTAGTTGTTTCATCAGCTAGTCCTCTTTCGACTGTCCTGACCCCTCCTTCCTCTACAGGACTCTCCAAATGTACCTCTCTATCTATTGGGAGCAAGTTCTGTCTATGATGCATTAAAATGTCCATTTTCTAATTTTATCCTATACACAGGCAAATTTTTCAATTATCACATACGGTTCTTCTCTCCGAGTAGCAAGCTTGAATTAATTAGGTGTTCCCAATCGCTTTAGTAGCACTCTATCTCTGGGAGATAACACTCGATCACGTACTTTCTGATCATAATAAACTTTGTTCTTTATTCCTGATTTAAAATCGGCCTGCTCAGCTAGAGTATAAGCCTCTTCCAGCTCCTTCCTCAATCTTTCTACATATTTTATATGCGTACTAAAAGGACATCCATCAGAAGAGGTTCCCATGCATACATATATAGGGAGTTTAGCCTCTCTCCCGAACATCAGATAGTAGGGTGAAAATCTCGTTGACTCATTACGGGTGCAATTGTAAGCATGTACCAGGCGGTTAATGTGCCTCTTCCAGTGTTGCTTGTCCAATGGGTTTAGAGTTCCCAACATGTCCAACAAGGTCCGGTTAAATCTTTCAGGTTGTGGGTCACCCTGTGGGTGGTAGGGAGTAGTCCTGGATTTAGTCATTCCACAACTCCGACATAGCTCTTTTATCAACCGGCTTTTAAAGTCTCTCCCTTGATCTGTATGTAACCTATTAGGTAAGCCGTAGTGGATAAAAAATGTATCCCACAGGGTGTTCGCAACAGTGGATGATTTCTGGTTCGGGGTGACATACGCTTGTGCGTATCTCGTAAAGTGGTCAGTTACTATTAATATATTGCATTTTCTCCCTGGTTCTACTTCCATCATGAGATAATCCATGCAAACTAAATCCATGGGTCCGTCACGTTTAAACATCTCTAAAGGGGCAGTTCTGGTGGATAATGTCTTCCGTACAACGCAACTCCCACATGTTTGACAATATTTCTGTATCTCTCTCCTCATACTGGGCAAGTAAAATCTATCAACTATCAAATTCAGAGTCTTCTCAAACCCCAAATGACCATGTTCGCCGTGTAACGCATGCATCACAGAGGAGCGATATTTCCTTGGCAACACCAATTGGTATCATTGTTGTCCATTCCTCTGCTTTGTACAGCGGTACAAGATTCCCTTTTTGAAGATCAAATTTCTCTCTTGCCTTTTCAATAGTGTAACTTCCTACTGCAACTCAGGCGCAATGGTTTGCTTCACGTTTCCCTGAATCACATATTTTATCTCAGGGTCATGTTGTTGCTCTTGCCAAAGTTGGCTCCATTTTACCTT
Source organism: Pseudophryne corroboree (assembly GCF_028390025.1). Classification (NCBI taxonomy): domain Eukaryota; kingdom Metazoa; phylum Chordata; class Amphibia; order Anura; family Myobatrachidae; genus Pseudophryne; species Pseudophryne corroboree. Next base: position 203,768,820 of record NC_086454.1, read on the forward strand.
GGGAAGACCTTCCAATTCCACGTGGCTGATCCAACAGTAGGACAAAGGTAATGCAGTGGATGTCATTCCCAATGCACCAACCTGTTTACTCCCAGTAATAACATCTGCAAATACGTTATGACACATACTCTTAACTTCTCCAGCCGGCACTTCGATCCATGCATCTTCATCTTCACCTTCTCCTGTTCGTTGTTGACTAGAAATCCTGGAGAGTGAGTCGGCATCTATGTTATTAACACCCGGTCGATACTTTAAGAAGAAATTGTACAATGCTAGAGCGGCTAACCAGCGATGTCCAGTTGCGTCTAGCTTGGCCGTTGTTTGTACATATGTTATCGGATTGTTATCCGTATGTACTTCGAAAGTCGTCCCATACAGGTAGTCGTGGAATTTATCAACTACACTCCATTTTAGAGCGAGAAATTCCAATTTATGAGTTGGATATCGTCTCTCGCTACTAGTGAATCCTCGGCTGATAAATGATACTGGCTTCAACTCTGGTGCATTTGGTATAAAACTCCACAGAGCCCATCTAGTGAAGCATCTATGTGTAGGAAGTAAGGCAATTCCGGATTGATGTAAGCTAAAACAGGAGCAGTAGTCAGTTTCTGCTTCAATGCCACAAAAGCGGTCTCACACTCAGGGGTCCATCACTCTCCAAAGGGTTCACTAGGTTTATATTTCGGCCCTTCTTGCCTCTGTTCTGTACTTCTCTTCCTGTTTGTAAGAGGATATCCTTTCATTAGGTCTGTCAAAGGTTTGGCAATATTAGAATAATTTGGGGCAAATCGGCGGTAATACCCACAAAATCCCAAGAAAGATCTCAAATCCTTGAGTTTAACCGGACGAGGCCAATTCTTAACTGCCTCCACTTTATCAGGATCAGTAGCCACTCCTTAGCTACTAACTATATGACCAAGATACTTCACCGTAGACTGGCATAAATGACACTTTTCCAGAGACAGTTTCAACCCTGCTTCCATCAACCTCTCCAGGACTTTGAGGAGTCGATCATTGTGTTCTTGTAACGTGGCCCCGAAAACAATGATATCGTCTAAGTACATGATGACCTCACGATAATTCATGTCCCCTACGGTTTTTTCAATTGCCCTCTGGAAAGTAGCAGAGGCTCCTTTTACCCACTGTGGCATCTGCATGAACTCGAAAAATCCAAGATAAAAGCAGTTTTTTCTCGATCCACTGGTCTCATAGGTATCTGATAAAATCCACTTCTTAGGTCCAGCACTGAGAACCACGAGCTCCCTTGCAAACAATCCAGCGCTTCGTCCACTTTTGGCACCGTGTACTGGTCCGACACAGTCCTCTGGTTTAATGTCCGATAGTCTACACACATTCTTCTAGTTCCATTTTTCTTTCGAGCAACCACTATAGGGGAGGCATAAGGGCTTCTAGATTCTATAGTTACTTGGTTCTCGAGCAGACCCTTAAGGTGTTGCCTCACATCCTCAAAGTCAGCTGGAGCAATTCTTCGGGATCGCTCGCGGAAAGGCGTCTCATCTGTCAATCTAATGCTATGCTCTACCCCCTTTGCCATTCCAAGGTCCCACTCTCCACTGGATAAAGCCCGGCTTCTAGATTCCAACTCTGCAATGAGTATAGACCTCTCCTCTCAGGCGATATCACTCCCTTGGAAACACGAATCAAATTTGCTAGTCGACCCAACTGAACTCCTTTCTGTTCCTTCAGATGATACGTGGTAAGTCGCAGCTGAATGTCCATCTTCTTCCTTGTGCCATTCAGTGAGGATGTGATAAATCCTGGTGTTTGTCCCAATTATCACAGGGGGTTCATCTCTCCCTTCAGGAATCTCGGGACACACTAAAGCAAGGATGTGATAAATCCTGGTGTTTGTCCCAATTATCACAGGGGGTTCATCTCTCCCTTCAGGAATCTCGGGACACACTAAAGCAAGGAGAGGCACTTGTAATCTTGCTCCATCATGGGCATATTTATTAACCTCAAGGGTAACCTGTACATATCCTAAATATGGGTATTTTTCCACACTTAAACCCCATATTACTAGACCGCTCAACGGTTAAATGGGTACATCAGAGATGTTTTCATTGTACCAATTCTCGAATATGATAGAGACTTGAGAACCGCTGTCTACTAAAATTTTGCAGTGACACCCATTTATATTTGCTATTAATAACGGAGCAGGTCCTATCAATCCTTCAGGTAATCTACCATTCCACCAGAATTCCCCATGGCACAACAACTGACTTCTAGGGGGCCTGTGCGGGGTCCACAGACCGCCCCCAACTGTTTCCTGGCCCTTGACTCTCTCTGTCTTGACTGTCATTCGGGGTTCTGGGATTACTCCGGTTCGTATTCCTTGCTGCGTTACACTCAAAAGCCCGGTGTCCGGTTCTTCTGCATCTAAAACATCCTCGTCCATAGTTACTATTCCTTCGACCTAAACCCCTCACTAGGGTGCTATCACTAGACATTTGTGAGGAAGCAGTAGCACTGGCATTTTGTGCTGCGATAAACTGTTCGATTTTTTTATTCTGTTCATCCATCATCTTCAGTATTTAATCTTCAAAAGTGTTACTTTCTGCCACCGGTTGGACCACTTTGACCTTTCTCACGACTTTCTCTCTCATGTCTATTAACACTTCATCCTGTTTTATCTCTTTCAGTAATTCATTAAAAGTGGGAGGGGTCTCTCTAGCTCCTGAACATCTCAATTTCTGGGCAACCGAATCCATGGTGGAAGCACCCCACAGTAGTTGTTTCATCCTGCTTTTATCGACATCTTCCTTGGTTATACCCCCTTTATCTACTGTTTTATATAGTAATTTATCCAGCCTAAATAAAAATGTACTTAATCTCTCCCCTGGTTCTTGAAATGTATGATGTAGTCTAGAGGTAAGATCTCCTACATCTTCAAGCGTCCCATAAGCATAGTCTAATGACTCAAAGTAGGTCTCCAAGGTGGCATTGGGATTACTACGCCTAGCTGCCTGTATGATTCCCATAGCAGGTCCTCTCAGGCTTTCCACTACCCTTTGCCTTTTAATGCAATCTGGGCACTGCCATTCTTCTGTTTGCTGAACCATGGCTTCCTTCCAAGCCTCATACGTCTCTTCTCCCAATGGTACGGGGGTAATTCCAGAGAATATCCGCAACCGTCGGTAACTTCCCTCGAAATGCCACCTTTCTAGTTGGGTGAACACCCTATCCATGACGGCTTCAAACTGGTTGTCGCTTGTATTGGTACTACTATTATGAGTATCACCTTCTTCACCACCCCCCTTTGCCTCTATCAGGGTTGCTTGAAGCAGAGACTGATATAGGTGCACTAGTCACTTCCTTATCCTGCGTATTGGGCCACATAATACTCCATCTTCTTCCCATCTCCTCATTAGCTACTACTACTGAAGGTATCACCTCGACATCCAATTCTCTGTCTGTTTCTATTAATACCGCTGCTATCCTTCCTAGCCCCCCTATCCACTTGTCTACAGTCCGGGGTCTAATTATATACCATACAATCTTGCCAATTTCTCTATTATCTCATCAGAAAAATCTGTAAAATTTCCTCCTACACTCAAACATTTTTTGGGATCTCTCCCTTTCCTACGACACCAAGCACTTATATCTACCTCAGTAAATCTCTCCATGTTATTTCCCGAGTAGTGAGATCTCAGGATCTCAGCAGTGCCTCCAAATGTAACCCTTCTTTGGCTACTATAGTATGATGCTACAATGTCGCTTTACATGCCTCCACCCAAGTTACAGTACTTTACTTTATTGGCTTGCTTGGGACAAGCCGTTACCAATTAACTAGAGATGAGCGGGTTCGGTTCCTCGAGATCCGAACCCCCCCGAACTTCATGTGGTTTACACGGGTCCGAGCCAGCCTCGGATCTTCCCGCCTTGCTCGGTTAACACGAACGCGCCCGAAAGTCATCATCCCGCTGTCGTATTCTTGCGAGATTTGTATTGCATATAAAGAGCCACGCGTCGCTGCCATTTTCACTCGTGCATTGGAGATGATAGCGAGAGGAAGTGGCTGCGTTCTCTCAGTTTCTGTGTTCAGTGTGCTGCAAATATCTGTGCTCAGTGTGCTGCAAATATCTACGTTCTCTGCCTGAAAACGCTCCATATCTGTGCTGCATTGTAGTTGTGCGCAGTATATAGTAGGAGGACAGTGCAGAATTTTGCTGACCACCAGTATATATATAGCAGTACGGTACAGTAGTCCATTGCTCTACCTCTGTGTCGTCAAGTATACTATCCATATCTGTGCTGCATTGTAGTTGTGCGCAGTATATAGTAGGGGGACAGTGTAGAATTTTGCTGACCACCAGTATATATATATATATATAGCAGTACGGTACAGTAGTCCATTGCTCTACCTCTGTGTCGTCAAGTATACTATCCATATCTGTGCTGCATTGTAGTTGTGCGCAGTATATAGGAGGACAGTGCAGAATTTTGCTGACCACCAGTATATATATATATATATATATATATATATAGCAGTACGGTAAAGTAGTCCATTGCTCTACCTCTGTGTTGTCAAGTATACTATCCATATCTGTGCTGCATTGTAGTTGTGCGCAGTATATAGTAGGAGGACAGTGCAGAATTTTGCTGACCACCAGTATATATATAGCAGTACGGTACAGTAGTCCATTGCTCTACCTCTGTGTCGTCAAGTATACTATCCATATCTGTGCTGCATTGTAGTTGTGCGCAGTATATAGTAGGAGGACAGTGCAGAATTTTGCTGCACACCAGTATATATATATATATATATATATATATATAGGTATTGTTTGCAGGCGGCACTCACGGACTTAACTCAAATGAATGACCCGGACACTCCTGGGTATGATACAACGTTTCGGTTTTTATAAACCTTCGTCATACCTGACGAAGGTTTAAAAAACCGAAACGTTGTATCATACCCAGGAGTGTCCGGGTCATACATTTGAGTTAAGTCCGTGAGTGCCGCCTGCAAACAATACCTATACTTCACACAGAAGGAGGGCACCGGGCAAGATGCTGCAATTGTAATAGCGGAGTGCCGAGTATATCTGCTACTTTATATATATATATATATATATATATATAGCAGTACGGTACAGTAGGCCATTGCTATTGATATATTACTGGCATATAATTCCACACATTAAAGGATGGAGAACAAAAATGTGGAGGGTAAAATAGGGAAAGATCAAGATCCACTTCCACCTCGTGCTGAAGCTGCTGCCACTAGTCATGGCCGAGACGATGAAATGCCATCAACGTCGTCTGCCAAGGCCGATGCCCAATGTCATAGTAGAGAGCATGTAAAATCCAAAAAACAAAAGTTCAGTAAAATGACCCAAAAATCTAAATTAAAAGCGTCTGAGGAGAAGCGTAAACTTGCCAATATGCCATTTACGACACGGAGTGGCAAGAAACGGCTGAGGCCCTGGCCTATGTTCATGGCTAGTGGTTCAGCTTCACATGAGGATGGAAGCACTCATCCTCACGCTAGAAAAATGAAAAGACTTAAGCTGGCAAAAGCACAGCAAAGAACTGTGCGTTCTTCTAAATCACAAATCCCCAAGGAGAGTCCAATTGTGTCGGTTGCGATGCCTGACCTTTCCAACACTGGACGGGGAGAGGTGGCGCCTTCCACCACTTGCATGCCCCCTGCAAGTGCTGGAAGGAGCACCCACAGTCCAGTTCCTGATATTGAAATTGAAGATGTCACTGTTGAAGTACATCAGGATGAGGATATGGGTGTTGCTGGCGCTGAGGAGGAAACTGACAAGGAGGAATCTGATGGTGAGGTGGTTTGTTTAAGTCAGGCACCCGGGGAGACACCTGTTATCCATGGGATGAATATGGCCATTGACATGCCTGGTCAAATTACAAAAAAAATCACCTCTTCGGTGTGGAATTATTTTAACAGAAATGCGGACAACAGGTGTCAAGCCATGTGTTGCCTTTGTCACGCTGTAATAAGTAGGGGTAAGGACGTTAACTACCTAGGAACATCCTCCCTTAAACGTCACCTGGAGCGCATTCATCAGAAGTCATTGACAGGTTTAAAAACTTTGGTTGACAGCGGAAGCAGTCCACTGACAACTAAATCCCTTCTTCCTCTTGTACCCAAGCTCCTGCAAACCACACCACCAACTCCCTCAATGTCAATTTCCCCCTTAGACAGGAACGCCAATAGTCCTGCAGGCCATGTCACTGGCAAGTCTGACGAGTCCTCTCCTGACTGGGATTCCTCTGATGGATCCTTGAGTGTAACGCCTACTGCTGCTGGCGCTGCTGTTGTTGCTGCTGGGAGTCGATCGTCATCCCAGAGGGGAAGTCGGAAGACCACTTGTACTACTTCCAGTAAGCAATTGACTGTCCAACAGTCCTTTGCGAGGAAGATGAAATATCACAGCAGTCATCCTGTTGCAAAGCGGATAACTCAGGCCTTGGCAGCTGTGTTGGTGTTAGACGTGCGTCCGGTATCTGCCGTTAGTTCACAGGCAATTAGAGAATTTCTTAAAGTAGTGTGTCCCCGGTACCAAATACCATCTAGGTTCCACTTCTCTAGGCAGGCGATACCGAGAATGTACACAGACGTCAGAAAAAGACTCACCAGTGTCCTAAAACATGCAGTTGTACCCACTGTCCACTTAACCACGGACATGTGGACAAGTGGAGCAGGGCAGACTCAGGACTATATGACTGTGACAGCCCACTTGGTAGATGTATTGCCTCCCGCAGCAAGAACAGCAGCAGCGGCACCAGTAGCAGCATCTTGCAAACGCCAACTCGTTCCTAGGCAGGCTACGCTTTGTATCACCGCTTTCCATAAGAGGCACACAGCTGACAACCTCTTACCGAAACTGATGAACATCATCGCAGATTGGCTTACCCCAATTGGACTCTCCTGGGGATTTGTGACATCGGACAACGCCACTAATATTGTGCGTGCATTACAATTGGTCAAATTCCAGCACGTCCCATGTTTAGCACATACATTGAATTTGGTGGTGCAGAATTATTTAAAAAACGACAGGGGTTATGCAAGAGATGCTATCGGTGGCCAGGAGAATTGTGGGCCACTTTCGGTATTCAGCCACTGCGTGCCGAAGACTGGAGCAGCAGTAAAAACTCCTGAACCTGCCCCGCCATCAGCAGAAGCAAGAGGTGGTAACGAGGTGGAATTCAACCCTCTATATGCTTCAGAGGATGGAGGAGCAGCAAAAGGCCTTTCAAGCCTATACATCTGACTCAAGCGCAGTGGAGAATGATTTCAACGTTGTGCAAGGTTCTGCAACCCTTTGAACTTGCCATACGTGAAGTCAGTTCAGACACTGCCAGCCTGAGTCAGGTCATTCCCCTCATCAGGCTTTTGCAGAAGCAGCTGGAGAGATTGAAGGAGGAGCTAAAACGGAGCGATTCCGCTAGGCATGTGGGACTTGTGGATGGAGCCCTTCATTCGCTTAACCAGGATTCATAGGTGGTCAATCTGTTGAAATCAGAGCACTACATTTTGGCCACCGTGCTCGATCCTAGGTTTAAAGCCTACATTGTATCTCTCTTTCCTGCAGACACAAGTCTGCAGATGTTCAAAGACCTGCTGGTGAGACACTTGTTAAGTCAAGCGGAACGTGACCCGCCAACAGCTCCTCCTTCATTTTCTCCCGCCACTGGAGCTGCCAGGAAAAGGATCAGATTTCCAAAATCACCCGCTGGCGGTGATGCAGGGCAGTCAGGAGCAAGTGCTGACATCTGGTCCGGACTGAAAGACCTGCCAACGATTACTGACATGTCGTCTGCTGTCACTGCATATGATTCTGTCACCATTGAAAGAATGGTGGAGGATTATGTGAGTGACAGCATCCAAGTAGGCACGTCAGACAGTCCGTACGTATACTGGCAGGAAAAAGAGGCAATTTGGAGGCCCTTGCACATACTGGCTTTATTTTACCTAAGTTGCCGCCCCCCCCCCCCCTCCAGTGTGTACTCCGAAAGAGTGTTTAGTGCAGCCGGTAACCTTGTCAGCGATCGGTATACGAGTTTACTTCCACAAAATGTGGAGAAGTTGATGTTCATCAAAATGAATTATAATCAATTCCTCCGTGGATACATTCACCAGCAATTGCCTCCAGAAAGTACACAGGGACCTGAGATGGTGGATTCCAGTGGGGACGAATTAATACTCTGTGAGGAGGGGGATGTACACAGTGAAAAGGGTGATGAATCGGAGGATGAGGAGGAGATGGACATCTTGCCTCTGTAGAGCCAGTTTGTGCAAGGAGAGATTGATTGCTTCTTTTTTGGTGGGGGCCCAAACCAACCAGTCATTTCAGCCACAGTCGTGTGGCAGACCCTGTCGCTGAAATGATGGGTTTGTTAAAGTGTGCATGTCCTGTTTATACAACATAAGGGTGGGTGGGAGGGCCCAAGGACAATTCCATCTTGCACCTCTTTTTTTTATTTATTTATCTTTGCATCATGTGATGTTTGGGGCTAATGTTTTTAAGTGCCATCCTGTCTGACACTGCAGTGCCACTCCTAGATGGGCCAGGTGTTTGTGCCGGCCACTTGGGTCGCTTAGCTTAGTCATCCAGCGTCCTTGGTGCAAATTTTAGGACTAAAAATAATATTGTGAGGTGTGAGGTGTTCAGAATAGACTGGAAATGAGTGGAAATTGTGGTTATTGAGGTTAATAATACTATGGGATCAAAATTACCCCCAAATTTTATGATTTAAGCTGTTTTTGAGGGTGTTTTGTAAAAAAAACACCTGAATCCAAAACACACCCGAATCCGACAAAAAATTTTTAGGGAGGTTTTGCCAAAACGTGTCCGAATCCAAAACACGGCCGCGTAACCGAATCCAAAACCAAAACACAAAACCAGAAAAATTTCCAGTGCACAGCTATACAATTAACCTTAATATATTTTCCTAGGGTTAACAATGTTATCAATATTTACATAACACCCCTCATCAACTGTTATTTACCTTTCTCTTTCTCCAGGGTGCCAAAGTCCAGATTAAGACAAGACCACAACAGGTAAGTTATATTTTTTTATATATACGTTAGAATTATAACTCTTATCAGTTCTTACATTTAATAATTTCCTATATTTCAACTTTAAGACCCAAACCTCCCTTCCCGGTCAATATCTATACAATTTCCCTTGCATGCAATACAAAAAAGCTCTTGTCCGAGAAAATAATTTCTTGTAACAACCTTATAGAATAACCCGGGTTCTCATATAGTTCATAGTTCTCATATATTTTATACGTGCACAGTTGGGGCCCTTGATGACGTGACAACTAGCAGTTATTTGGCAATCTCCCGATGTCGCTATTAAGACTATTGCAGCAGTTATGAATATACGCTATCTCTACCGTCACTCCTTTAAACTATAGACAGTATCCTGTATCCTTGTAAATAAGCTCTCCTTTTGGTCTGATAGGATTTTAAAAGTTATAAGTCTCCACTTTATATTCCCTGTCTGCGCTGCTTCTTAATATGAGCTGATATTTGTCTTTGTCACATATTATTAGCTCGGCATAACTGTATGAACTGTATGCCTTTACAGATCACCTGGTCATCTAACCGGTTGGGGTTTTAGCATAAGCTACAAACCCAATTTGCCATAAATACTGAGCGTAGCAGTCATCATGGCATAAAACACTATCAGATACCTCCCAACTGTCCCGATTTTCGCGGGACAGTCACGGTTTTTGAGGACTGTCCCGCTGTCCCACCCGTGGGCCGCGGTGGGGGGGGGGGGGGGGGGCAGTCGGGAGGCTCCTGTCATCGCTGCCCTGCTTAGCAGAGCAGCGGTGAATAGACGCTGTGCGAGTGCGGCGCGCACAGCGTCTATTCACTGGAGACAGGAGGAGAGGAGGCATGCCAGCAGCTCACGGAGCGCTGGGCATGCCCCCTCAGTGACCAAAACGGGCGCGTGTCTCACGATCGCAGGTCCTCCCGCGAAGCCACGCCCTATTTCCAATAAGCCACGCCCCTTTTCGGGAGCGCCAACTTCCTGATTTTCGCGGGACAGTCCCGGTTTTTGAGGACTGTCCCGCTGTCCCACCCGCGGGCCGCAGTGTCCCGCTATGGGGGGGCAGTCGGGAGGCTCCTGTCATCGCTGCCCTGCTTAGCAGAGCAGCGGGGAATAGACGCTGTGCGTGTGCGCATAGCGTCTATTCACTGGAGACAGGAGGAAAGGGGGCATGCCAGCAGCTCACGGAGCGCTGGGCATGCCCCCTCAGTGACCAAAACGGGCGCGTGGCTCGCGATCGCGGGTCCTCCGCGAAGCCACACCCCCTTTTCAATAAACCACGCCCCTTTCCGGGAGCGCCAACTGTCCTGATTTTCGCGGGACAGTCCCGGTTTTTGAGGACTGTCCCGCTGTCCCACCCGCGGGCCGCAGTGTTCCGCTATGGGGGGGGGCAGTCGGGAGGCTCCTGTCATCGCTGCCCTGCTGCTGCACAGCGTCTATTCACTGGAGACAGGAGGAGAGGGGGCATGCCAGCAGCTCACGGAGCGCTGGGCATGCCCCCTCAGTGACCAAAACGGGCGCATGGCTCGCGGGTCCCCTGTGAAGCCACGCCCCCTTTTCAATAAGCCATGCCCCTTTTCGGGAGCGCGTGCCGCTTTGCCGCGCATGCGTCACTCTTTCAATATTTAGAAAGTTGGGAGGTATGCTATCATACTGATGAGTATCGGCTATTCCTGTGGTTTGTTTGTGAGATTAGCTTACTTTATACAGACTCAGTGGCGGATTTAGGGGGGGGCACAAAGGCACGTGCCCCCCCCCCCCTGTCATTTTTAATAGATTTTTGCTTCTTTTTTTTTTTCGTGTGGCGCGGCCACTCACCCGACATGATGAGGTTGCTCCTGCTCAAGGTCCAGGATTGGCTGGCTCCCTTGAGAAACGTGACATGCATTCAGTCAGTGCGTGCATGTCACGTTTCTGTCTGTGCAGAGGAGCCGAGCAGGAGGAGGAACCAGCTTCAGCCCGCCGCCGCAGCCGCTGACCCAGCCAGAGCCAGTCACACAGCGCTGTGCACCGGACAGCAGCCAGCTCACCGTTCGAGGGGAAGACACCTGCCCAGTGCCTGGCCCTGTTTTCTTGTAAGTAATTTTTCTGAATGGATGCGGGGTGGGGGTGGGGAGGTGGGGGGGCAGCGTGAGCTTCCCAGTGCCTGGCCCTGCTTATTTATTTCTTTGTCCTGGGGGTGCGGGGGGGGGGGGGAGGTTAGAGAGGGCTGCCCAGTGCCTGGCCCTGCTTCTTTGTTTCTTTGTCCTGGGGTGCGGGGGGGGGGGGAGAGAGAGCTGCCCAGTGCCTGCCTGGCCCTGCTTCTTTATTTCTTTGACCTGGGAGTGCGGGGGTAGGGGGGGAGAGAGAGCTGCCCAGTGCCTGGCCCTGCTTTTTTATTTCCTTGTCCCTGGGGGGGGGGGGGGAGCTGCCCAGTGCCTGGCCCTACTTTATTTTTTCCTTTGTCCTGAAGTAGATGCTAGAATCAAGTGGGCTAAGGGACCTTTTCCGTCTGGGGGAGGAGCCACGACACAAGGGGGAGGAGCTAGGCCAGCGGGATAGTTCCTCTACTATCCACGCCACCAACTATTACCTTTACTAGTCAGGTGGCAAGCGGAGCGGAGCGAGCCACCGAGCCCAAAGCGTGGCGAGCGAAGCGAGCCCGCGAGGGTATTTTCGGGTACCCTGTTCGCCCGTAGCTCCTCCCCCTGGTGACGTGTCTCCTCCCCTAGATACGTCAGAAGGTCCCTTCTCCCACTCCGATATAGAATCAACCTTTGTCCTGAGGGGGGGGGGAGGGGGAGAGCTGTCCAGTGCCTGGCCCTGCTTTCTGCTGGTGAGTCTTTTCTTGGTGCTGAGGGGGGAGTGGACAGAGCAGAGGCCTGGGGGTCACATGTGGTGCAGTGGACAGAGCGGAGGCATGGGTGGGTCACATGTGGTGGAGTGGACAGAGCAGAGGCCTGGGTGGGGGGTTGCATGTGGTGGAGTGGACAGAGCGGAGGCCTGGGGGGGTCGCATGTGGTGGAGTGGACAGAGCAGAGGCCTGGGTGGGGGGTTGCATGTGGTGGAGTGGACAGAGCGGAGGCCTGGGGGGGGTCGCATGTGGTGGAGTGGACAGAGCAGAGGCATGGGGGGGTCGCATGTGGTGGAGTGGACAGAGCGGAGGCCTGGGGGGGTCGCATGTGGTGGAGTGGACAGAGCAGAGGCCTGGGTGGGGGGTTGCATGTGATGGAGTGGACAGAGCGGAGGCCTGGGGGGGGGTCGCATGTGGTGGAGTGGACAGAGCAGAGGCATGGGGGGTCGCATGTGGTGGAGTGGACAGAGCGGAGGCCTGGGGGGTCGCATGTGGTGGAGTGGACAGAGCAGAGGCATGGGGGGGGGGTCGCAGAGAGAGAGGGGTGAGCAGAGACCACTGGATTGTTTCTAAGTATAACTTATATATATATATTTTTTTTACAGGTACTATTGGATTCTACATGGACAAGTGGACGATCGTCGTGGAATGTAGGTAAGTAATCTCTCTCTCTTGTTTTTTCCCCCTTTGTAAGTATTTATTTTAATTTTTGCAGGTGCCGGGTGCCCCTATTGGATTCTACTGGACAAGTGGACGTGATCGGCATGGGATGTAGGTAAGTAATCTCTCTCTCATTTTTACAGGTGCCCCTATTGGATTCTACTGGACAAGTGGACGTGATTCTCAGCGTGGGATGTAGGTAAGTATGTGTGAGTGTGTAAGTGTGTTTTAATAAAGTTTTACTTTCACGGTGTGTGTGTTGTGTTTTTATTTGGGTATTTTTGTTGTTGTAGAACTACAGGTACCAGCGGGCCCGTTATTTCCCTACATGCTGGTACTTGAGGTTCACCAAGTACCAGCAAGTGGGGGAGGCTTGCTGAGCCTTGTAGTTCCACAACAAAAAACAATATTCTTTTTTTACACACTTATGGCTATCAGCCCGGCACCCACCGCCCAGGGGTGCTGGGGACAGCCTCGGGCTTAACCTCTGGCCCTTGGGTGCCTGGAGGGGGGACCCCTTGATTTAAGGGTCCCCACTCCTCCAGGGAACCCCGGCCAGTGGTGACTAGTTGGGGGGGTAATGCCACGGCCACAGGGACCTCCATAAATGTGTCCCCCGGCTGTGGCATAATGTCCCTGGCTAGTGGAGCCCGGTGCTGGTTTTAAAAATACGTGGGACCCCTACATTGTCCCCCGTAATTATGGAACCAGGACTGGACTAAGAGCCCGATGCTGGTTGTCTAAATACGGGGAACCCCTGTCCAATTTTTTTCCCAGTATTTAAACAACCAGGACCGGCTCAAAGAGCCCAAGGCTGGTTACACTTAGGAGGGGGGACCTCACGCATTTTTTTTTTAACCCATTCAGACCCTTTTCCATTAAGTTAATGGAAGCCCTGGACAACAAAATTGCATTCATGTCCTCCTCCCACTCCCTTCCCAGTCCCAAACACTATTTTTTTTTTCTATACAAATGTACAATATATCACAAGTATGATGAGCAGGCAGCGGGCATTGGCGGCATCGGACTGAGATGCAAATTAGTGATGGAGGGCTGGGTCAGTTGATGGTGGGCGAGTTTGTAAGCCAGTGGCAGCGGACATCGGCTCAGGGGCAGTAGCGGGCATTGGCTCAGGGTTTGGATCATCGCCAGGATTCGGTGGACATTATGGCTATAGTGCTTCACCAGCCACTGACCTCACCACACGCCACTGGTGTACATCAGAGCCGTAACTACATGTGTGCCAGGTGTGCCTGGCACACAGCGCAGTCGCCCTGAGGGCGCAACGGCCAGCATTCTATGTCAGCAGCTTGTAATGAGTCAAATTGACTCATTACAAGCCGCCTGTGTTGTGTGCGCCGCCGGAGGAGAAGAGCAGCATCAGGGGAGGACCCAGAGGAGGAGGAGGGAGGGGGACTGGAGCCGCAGCAGTGCTATGTAATTGGTAGCGGCGCCACTGCAGCAGTCCCTCTCCTTCCGCATTGGCTGGCCAGCACTGCTGTGAATGCTGGGATGCGCTTCCCTCATCCCAGCATTCACAGCGGCGGCGGGCAGCCAATGTGGAAGCAGAGGGACAGCTGCAGCGGCGCCTCTACCAATTACATAGCGCTGCTGCGGCTCCAGTCCCCCTCCCTCCTCCTCCTTCTCCCCTGCCCGGGATCTGCCAGCACAGAGGAGCCTGACTGCCTGAGCCAGCGGGGAGAGATGGTAAGTATCTATCTATTTGTCTGTCTATCTATTCTGTCTGCCGTAATGTGTAAAAAGGGGGACGCTGTCTGCCATAATGTGTAAAACGGCCTCTACCTGGTGTAGTGGCGCTACTGTGTGGCGTAATTTGAATAATGAATACTGTGCACCGTAGTATGAATTGGTATTATTTTGTGGCCACACCACTTCCCATGAAGCCACGCCCCTAAATAAATTGCGCTCGCCTATGGCGCGCACTGCCCATATTTTACATAAGGGGGGGGCGCCAATGCCATTTCTTGCACACAGCGCTAAAATGCCTAATTACGGCACTGGTGTACATGTTCTTGTATGTTTTTCCTTTATTTTTTTCCACAGTGGATGTTAATTTGTTATCTCTTTTCCAGACACATCTGCCAGTTTCCTGCACTTACATATCCGCCAGCTTCCTGCGTTTAGGCAAGCACTGATGGTACATAGAAAAAAAGCTGCAGCAAGTTAGAAAGACACCAAAATCAGATAGGACATAATGGGATTTCACCATGTTTATTTGATGTACCTGTTCTTGTATCTTTTATGTTTTTCTTTTTTTTTTTCCTTTTTTTTTTTTTTTTCCTCGCTGCTGTATGGATTTGTGGGAAGGAGAAACTAGTATGTACACTTCTCCACGTGGGTGCCGTACGGTATGCCGGCGCTCGGGCTCCCGGCGACCAGCATACCGGCGCCGGGAGCCCGACTGCCGGCATACCGACAGTGTGGCGAGCGCAAAGGAGCCCCTTGCGGGCACGGTGGCCCGCTGCGCGCGCCACACTATTTTATTCTCCCTCCAGGGGGGTCGTGGACCCCCACGAGGGAGAATAGCTGTTGGTATGCCGGGTGTCGGGATTCCGGCGACGGTATACTGTGCGCCGGGATCCCAACATTCGGCATACTGAAGACCACCCCTCCACGTATTGCTTATCAAACCCACTGTAGTCTATGTAATGCACCCATGATGGCTGCCATGTCTGTTCATTGTTCAGTGGGTTTGATTGACAATACGTGGACATGCTGCTGGGTATCTTGTTGACCAGGCCATGTATTTAGAATTGTGTATGTGTCAAAAATGTCTGCCTCCCTTTCAAATATGCTGTTTTGCAATCGGAAAGATTTTTTTTTTTAATCTTTTGTGTGCATTGTTTACTTGCAAGTAAATTAGAGGGATGCCCAACTGCTATATTTTAGAGTAAGGTAAAAAAAAATATTTTTAACATTGCAGATAGGCAGTTATGGACAAAAGGCGACCAGACAAACAGCCTACTCTCATGAAGTTTTTTAAGAAACTTAAAAGTAATGAGAGCACCGCCAAAAGCACTGAAAACGAAAGCACGTGTGATGATCTGGAAAATACAGCATGTGCTTCGACACCAAACCCTATAGAAGAAAGTTCACCTTCAAATGTTTTTCAGTATTCTAGAGACATTGGCTGCTATGTTAGTTGTACGCAGACAATAGTTGATGAAGAACGTTATAAAGTATTGCGTGATTCTTAGTGTCCAGAAGAAAATTACCAATTTCCTTCTGTTGCACAGGGTAAAAAAAATAGATCTTTTAAATTGCACTGGATAAAGGAGTTTCCTTGGTTGTCTTACAGTCATAAATTTAATGGATGTTTTTGCAGAATATGTGTCTTATTTGAAGGAGAGGAAGGAGGTCGTAGTCATGTAAAGCTAGGAAAGCTGGTATTAGAACCTTTATGTTCGTATAAAGATGCCAAGAATGATTTTAGAGTTCATGAGAAAAATGAATATCATAAGAACAACTTGTTGAGGTCTCAGAATTTTATTGACATCATGGATGGTAAAATATCAAGTATTGAGGCTTTAGCTGACAGTGCGATTAGACGTAGAATCGAAAGCAATAGACAAAAATTAATTCCAATCATTAAAACTATACTATTTTGTGGCATGAACAATATCCCTTTAAGGGGTCACAGAGATGATGGATCTATCTTCACAGAAGACAGTGACGATAAATCGGTAACAAAAGGTAATTTTAAAGCATTGTTAAGATTTCGGATTGATGCTGGTGACAAGATCCTTGAAAGCCATTTGCAGACTGCTGGAAAAAATTCAACTTTTATTAGCAAAACTACGCAGAATGATTTAATCACATGCTGTGGTGAAATTTTGCAAACTAAAATTGTTGACAAAATGAAGATGTCAAAATTTTACAGTATATTAGCTGATGAAACAACATATATTAGCATTTCAGAACAGCTTCCATTCTGTGTTCGGTACCTTGACACAGGTAACTGCTGTGTAGAAGAAAGATTTCTTGGTTTTACCAAAGTAGTAAATATGACTGGTGAAGCTTTGAGTGACTCTATCATTGAGTCTTTGAAAAGTGCAAATCTGGATATTGCATACCTCCGTGGACAAGGCTACGATGGTGGTGCAAACATGAGTGGATTGCTGAAAGGAGTACAAGCACAAATTTTGAGAATGCAGCCTCTTGCTATTTACACTAATTGTGCTAATCACAGGTTAAATTTAGCTTTAAATAAGGCAAGTACTGTTACAAGTATTCGCATTACGGTTGGCATAATAGCAAACATTAACAATTTTCTACGAGATTCTGCATTTAGAATGCATTTGTTGAGTGACAAAATTAATGAAATGTTGCCTTCTCAGAAAGCTGTAAAGGCCAAGAAGCTTTGTGAAACTCGCTGGGTTGAGAGGCATGATGGTATTTTACATTTTTTAGAAATACTACCTGCAGTTGTTGGTGTACTAGAAGATATTGGTAACAGTACAAGTACAAATGCAGCAAGCAATGCCCAGTCACTGTTGGCAGTAATTTGCAAATTTGAGTTTTTGGTAAGCTTAAAAATTTTGAGTAAAATTTTAGCCATAACTCTACCACTTTCTGTCCAACTGCAAACTGTGAACGTAGACTTTGGAAAGTCTGTTGAAATGGTAGAATTTGTGAAATCTGCATTACGTAGAATCAGACAACATTCAGAGGATGAATTTAAAATTCTATTTGGGCAGACAAAGGTTGTTGCAGACAATCTAGATGTGGAAGTAAAACTTCCAAAAGTCAGAAATGTGCACCAACACCGAGCTAATTTGACAGAAATGGAAGACTATTTTCGTGTTAACACATTCTTGCCTTATCTGGACTATCTGATTTCTGAGTTAGAATCCAGATTTTCACAAGATAACACCTCACATATGGCAAAACTCCAAAAAATAATTGCAAAATATTATTTTGAGTCAGACACATCAGATGCAGACATACTGGAGGCAGCCAAAAAATATGAGTCAGATTTACCATCCACTGTACAGGTACTTGAAGGAGAACTGAAATTATGGAGGGAGTTTTGGGCAATGAAGTCTGAAAAAGTTGATACAGCAATGGAAGCTTATAAATTAGCATCTATGTTTCCTAACATCAGGACCCTATTGATAATTCTGTGTGTGATACCTGTTACCACTGCAACAGCTGAACGATCTTTTAGCTCATTGAAAAGAATTAAAACATACTTAATATCAACAATGGGTCAGGAAAGACTCAATGGTTTGGCCATGCTAAATATACATAACGATATTGAATTAGCCCCAGAAGAGGTTCTAGATGTATTTGCTGTAAAACATTCACGAAAACTTCAATTGCAGTTCATTTAAGAAAAATAAACCAGCGACTGTGAACCTAGGAAAAATCCTAAAAACGAAAGAGACCACTTAAGTTTCCCTGAACTGCATTGAACATAAGCACGCTGTGTCTATAAATACTTTGCATCATTAATAAAAGTTGCATTTTTTTCAGTCAGTCTGCACCACATGGTAGTATATGTTATTTTATTACTATACAACAACAAAAGGTTGTCTTTGGTTATATCAAAGCTGGTTACTGGCTTGTTACATGTATGTATATTGTTCATCAGTGAATTCAGTGATACGGTTATCACTTTCCTAGATTCACGTGAACACTGTAATCTGTTTTTTTTTAATTGTATGTTCTGCTGCTGTGTTTATAAATACTGTTCTTGAAGTAGCATTTTTTATATACAATCAGCATATGTTGGAATTTTCTGTTTTTTTTGTCATAATGTATAAAACTATTGTTCTTTTGCAAAAAAAATTATATATATTTTTTTTTATAAACTGTTTAAAAGCAAATGTTTCTCATTTGTATTCATTATAAATCCAAAATATATTATTGGGTAAACATAAAAAACATTCATTTTCATGTTCTTTGAAATGTAAACTTAGAGTAAGTCTTACAATTTCCTTTTTATAAGCTAGAGCTTATACTTTTTTTTTTTCAATTAGTTTTTTTAGATTTGTTCATAGGCCCATATAGAAATAAACAAATGTTAACAGATATACGGGGGTCATTCCGAGTTGATCGCATGTACAACGTTTTGCTGCCCGTGCGATCAACTAGACACCGCCTATGGGGGAGTGTATTTTTGCATAGCAAGGCTGCGAACGCTTGTGCAGCCATGCTATGCAAAAACATTTTGTGTAGTTTCTAAGTAGGTCTGCCGGTATTCACCCGCTGCGATGTCTTCAGCGTGTCTTGTCCCGGAATTGATGTCAGACACCCGCCCTGCAAACGCCTGGACACGCCTGCGTTGGACTCACCGAAAACGGTGAGTTGCCGCCCCAGAACGCCATCCTGCTGTCAATCTTCATGCGATCGCTGCTGCGATCGCTTTCTTTGGTGTTCTTGTCGTTGCCCAGCAACGGCCGTCGCTGGGCAATAACGCGCCTGCACATTGCGTCCGCCGCATATGCGCAGTTCTGACCCATTCGCATGGCTGCGAAAACCAGCAGCGTGCGAACGGGTTGGGATGACCTCCATAAGGTATAAGAACTAACTGTGGACCTGTACCCCCTCCAGCAGTGCATTTCGACCACAGACACACTCGATACTCACATTGAGCACTTGACCACACCCCTCACACAATTGGTCACACCCACTGAAACTTGATCACGCCCACTCCACTTCTAACTCCACCCCTCCTTGATAGCGCAACCACTTATGGTGCCCCCCCTGTAATTTTTTTCTGGATCCGCCCCTGTACTGACTAATCACTTTAATCGCTTGAAATAAATGAACAGATGTAGGATGCAGTCTCTCTCTCACTCTCTCTCTCTCTCTAATAGTTTGCCTGCTCTACTTTACTTTCTGGGTAGTATCAGGGAAGATTGATCTATGCATGAAAGAATATATCACTCTCTTAAGCTTACTTTCATCTATGTTTCATACTCAGTCTAGTAGAAATAAGTAGGGTGCCTGAGATCAATGCAATGGTCTGTATGAATGATGGCTTTGTCACGCCTCCTCCTCTGACCTCGCCCCTATAGCGCGTAACGACAGGTTTCCACTCCCCTGACTCCTCCTTACTGTAGTTTTAATTGGTCAGGCTGCTGTGTCCCTGCCTCTCCACCACACCACTTCAGTACAGAAAGAGTGACTCCCAGATGCGCACACTGCAGGTTATTTTACTTGCCCCTTAGCGCTGCTAGCGGGATCCAGTCGCCTCCTGAATCCAGCACCGTTAGGACGACAGGTGAGGCGCCGCTCCAGCCCCTCTTCACTGCAGCACAGCCTCGGGCCTCTCCGGTCGTCTCTCTCGCCGTCCTCTTTACTGGCGGTAGGAAGCTTCCGCCACTAGCCGCACCTCTCTCTCCGGCGGGCGCTTCAGACTGCGGCTCTGCTCGCCGGTCTCAGGCTGTACCCCTGCTCTCCGGCTTCAGGCTGCCTCTGCCCGTTCGCTCAGCCGCACATCTGCTCAAAACAGCTGCGCTTGCTGAGGGTCCACCGTTTTGTCTGTTTAACTGCCGGTGGAGCTGCTTCTTATATCTCCCCCTCCTGTGCCTCGCGGTCTCCTGCTCTCTCCACTCACCACACGCGGCGGCTCTTTTCCATCACACGGGGACTCCCTCGAAATTTCTGTGGTCCCCCTCTGGTGCCTTGTTACCTCTATGCCACCACACAATTGACATTATATACTAAATACAAATATTACATTTATATTATATATATATTTAAATATACATCTGATAAAGACTAAGCAGAGCTACACATGGAACTACAGGCTCCAGCCATCCAGCTCTGTTACAACTATTTCCACAGTCAGCTTCCACCTCTGCATGTAATAAAAGACTCTCTCCAGGTGCTACTTACCATTCTCACCTGTGTGTTGTTTATCTGCGTTCAGCACTGTGCTATTCCATCTTGCTCTTAAAACAACCAGCTTGCAATTTACAAACAGTATCCTGCACTTTGGCCTTGCTTGGCTTTGTGGACTTGTGCTTATATACACACTGGGGTATATTTACTAAGCTCCCGATTTTGACCGAGATGGTGTTTTTTCTTCAAAGTGTCATCTCGGGAATTTACTAAACTCAAATCACGGCAGTGATGAGGGCATTCGTATTTTTATTACGGCTGTGTAGTAAAAATACGAATGAATACACCATCGGTCAAACGCGGCTGTTTAGGTATTGAACTCGTCATTTACTAAGCATTCGTATTTGAAATCTCTACCGTGAAAATGCATGTGCGGCCGTGATAAAATACTAATCGTACAAAAAGCCTAAAAAAAAATAGACCTGCTTTTGAGAAGCGTGTTTACATGTGTTGCCAATTCTACATTACTCACACCTGACTTTTTGGACCTTTAAAAGGGGCCCAAACACATTTTTCTCCTCTCTCACTCTGAAATGGCTGCTACCGTGTGTATTACTGCTTTCTTGTTTGCTGGGGGATACCTGACACTGCTCCATGAGGCTACAATAAACCAAGGCCAGGAAAATGAACGGTCCGACTAAATGTAAATAACATTTTCCGTCTGTATGACCTTGACAAACTGAACCTAGACCCTGAGACAGCACGCTCTCGCTTTGTCTCAGGCCTGCACAAACTCCTGGCTGTGTTGCACTTTATGTCTACTGGCAGCTTCCAGCCTGTGACTGGCGATGTCATTAGTATCTCACAGGTCACCTTTTCTAAATATTTAATTCAGGTGAGTTAAAACATACATACACATCTATGTCTAATTGGTGCTTCTGTAATGTAATATAACACAGTATTGTATTGATTACAGGTCATGACACTCACCTTAAATTTAGGAATGTCCACTCAGGTTTTGGATGTCTTGGATGACCACATAGATGCCTCTCTCTGCTTCACTACCCAGGAGTCGCAGTGGCATGCAGTCAGGGTAGCTTTCTCTGAGCTTGCGGCCATGCCCAATGTGCTGGGTGCCATAGATTACACACACGTTGAGCTGAGGCCACCTAGGGGCAGGCAAAATATTTATACCAATAGACATCTGGGCCAAGACACTAATGTGCTGGTGGTTTCTGTAGCTAATGAAACAATACACATATTCCGTGTGAACAATTTATTACCTTGAACACAGGCATTTTTGCTGTAACATATCAACATAATTTTTAAATTAACAAACTATTAGCTGCAGGCCTGATTATTTTATTTTTTTGGTGTGTTCTGGGTGCCGAGGATTGGGATGGCTCGTTGGTCCGGGTTCTACTGGAGCGTCTAACTGGGGATTGAACTGGGGTCTGGCTTGGTGTAGTTGTCCCCGAGCTAGAGCTGACTTGGTGTGATGCCAACACATTAAGGCTTTGACTTAGTATATTGAGGCTTGCAGTCAGTTGCGTATTAGCGGCAGTGTTGCTTGCTATTATTCTGGACAGGTTGTCGTTTACAATTTGGTTGTGTTGGATTAGCTGAATTAGGGATTGGTGCTGCCGCTGTTGTTCATTCATGATGCGTTGGAGATTGGCTTGCATTTGGGAGTTGTCTGCCCTCATCTGCTCCATTGAACTGACAATTCTGCCCACCTGAACTATAAGTCTGCCTGAGTTTTGACTCAGTCTCGGCAGATGATGGGGCAGACTTGCCAGGTATTGGCTGTGGGTGTTGAGGCACGCATAGTTTTGATCCTGTTGTGTGGCCCAATGGCTCCAAAACTCAGGGCCCATTTGTGTCTGGGGTGGTGTTGTGCTCAATTGGGGGCTGTGGGATGTTTGGGGTGGTTGGGGTATGTCCTGCGGCGTGGTTGTCTGGGTAGGATCGATGGGCTGCAGGTGTAGTGTGTAGGTATCCTGCTGGTCACTTTCCTGCTGGGCATCCTCGGTCATGATGGCTGGTTCTGTATGGGGTTGAAGACAGCCACTATTTAGTAAATATTTAGCATTGGTCTTACTATAGCTTTACGTCAACATGCATTACTTCTTAATATTCATGTTGGAATTGATAAATAGATTGTGGCCTAAACTTAACTATGTTGTTCACCTTTTTGTATAAATATGTGGCTTCTAACGTTCACTACTCAGTTGTAATAAGTTTGAGGGAATTGTTGGACTCTGAGCCATAATTAATGTGCGAACACGAAGAACTCTAACAAATACAAATTACTACATTTACATATTGTGTATGAAGCTTCCTTTGGAACAACACACACAATACAATAAATGTGTTGACCAATACACTCATACATTGTTCAAGGCAGTCAGTGGTCTTCCCAAACGTTAACAAATATAGTGGTCAAAAATGTAAACATTTACAATGGGTGAAAAAGTCTTAAGGTGCCCTATGTTTAGAACTGGTGATGTTGGCCATGCAAAACAATTGGATGGACTTAACATTTATGTAGGTGTTTTTAGCAAAGATTAAAAGTATAAATATTTGTTGATATGGCCAACATCACATCTGACAATTAACCATCTAAAAAAACCTTACCACCATGTGCTTGCTGTTGGTGATTATTACAAGGATGACTGTTCATGTGTTTTTATTTTTATGCTGTGCACAAACAGTGGTGCAGATGTATAAACCTGGAGAAGGCATAAGGAAGTGATAAACCAGTGATATGTGCAAGGTGATAAAGGCACAAGGCAAACAGCTCGAATATGTAAATTAACAGGGGTTTTTTTGTGCTGCTGCCTTTATCACCTTGCACATATCACTGGTTTTTCACTTCCTTATGCCTTCTCCAGGTTAATACATCTAACCCACTGTTATTTTACCTGCTTTACAGGTAATTATGTTTACTCACCAGACAACTGCGGGGATTGTGGATCCTCACTTTGTGGGCTAGCCAAAATAGCTTGTGGTGGCAGGGCCGACACTGCGGAGATGCGCCGTTGGGGTGGTGATGATGGTGCTGGTGATTCAGCCTCAAGACGGCGTCTCTTGGTTGGCCTACTAGCCACAGTAACCGAGCCCTGTTATGGGTGCCTTAGTGGAGGGGGGTTTGCTGAAGAAGAACCTATGTGATAAGATAAACATTAACATTTTGTTTTTTTATGTGTTTGCAGAATACGTGTTTACAATAAAATCTTACCTGCATTGCCACCATCTGCATCTCTTGGCAGTGTTGGATGTGGCCTGGCTGTGCTGCTTCTCTTTCGTACTGTAGAAATATGAAGAATTTCCTCATGAACATACTATTTTGTTGATATGTTTATGCAAAATCCTTATTGTGATGTAAACATATGTGGTACCTGATGAGAAGTAAACTATACGATGCTTATGCTTTTCTGCCTGACTTCATTGGGTGTGTATACTTTAAATAAGAAACAATTTCACCAAACAATACATACACAAAGGCGCATAATGAACAATATTATACTACTTAAAACCCAAACGTCGTAGCTTGACACAACCACAATATTGCACGCTAAGTTACCAATTTTTGATGCTAACAAGAAAACACTACACACAAATATCTGCACAAAATTGAAAACATCAAAACCAAATATGCATGAAAAATCACATCAAGCACACAAAGGACAACCCAGAATAAAACACAATAAACATAAATCCTATGAAATTGTAAAAAAAAAAAATTTGCATAAAACAGATTCATCACACTTCTTTAAAATACACCTACAAACATTTACTTTTGAAATAAAACACCAGAAAAAGGCCAAGGCAACCAGAAAAATTGACAATACAAAGGATAAAAACATACATAATTGATATTAACACTACATCAGGCCTGGCCAACCTGTGGCTCTCCAGATGTAGTGAAACTACACATCCCAGCATGCCCTGCGACAGTTTTAGCATTCCCTAATAGCAAAACTGTGGCAAGGCATGATGGGACTTGTAGTTTTACAACAGCTGGAGAGCCACAGGTTGGCCAGGCCTGCACTACATCACCAACACATTAGAAGAATGAACCAACTTACAATCACAATTAGCTAGAAGACATTTCAGACAACTAAGGACAAAGCACAGATGTTTAAATAAAAAAAAAATAAAAAAACTCACCATCCTGCCTTGGCCGATCCGAATCCCGGACATGAGTCGCACCAACCACTTCTGGCGGAATCAGAGTACGCACAGGCTCCTCCCAATCCCGATAAGATGCTCGGAAGGGGTATCCACCCCCGGTTTGGCGGGCTGATTTAGCCTCATTCGACATCTTAGCCTTGACACGGCGCTTGATGTCGTAGAATCGCTTACGACACATGTCCTCGGTCCGCCTCACCACACCCTCACTATTAACAGCCGCAACGACCTTCCCTCACAGAACAGTCTTCCTGCGTGACGACACCTTTGCAGCATTATGGCCAAACAACTGTCGATGATGCCTCATCAGCTCCCGCACCAATGCCATATTCTCAGCGTAGCTGAATTTAACATTGCGGCCCGTCTTTGTAGTGGTGCGTGGCTGCGGAGCCACAACACCATCACGATCACTATTACTGGAGGCCGCAGCAGCAACCTCCCCCTCCTCCTCACTAACCTCCTCCACCTCACTCACCTCCTCGATCTCACTCACCTCCTCCACCACACTCACCTCTGACTGGGACATAATCAGGACAAACCACAAATAACACTGAGAAAAAAAACAGTAAACACACTCCTCCACTACCACTACACACCACACACCAAACACACACACACTCACTCACTCACTCACTCACTCACAAACAATGACAAGAGATGTTAAAGAAAAAAACAATGACAAAAAACTCGACAGACTTTTAAATAACTACACAACAAGTATGACAAGACTACTTACACACACAGTACAGCACTCAACAATCGAAAATAACCTCCGCAAATCCTCCACAAACTCCAAAAAACTCACCAACTCCTAACACACCTTCCTCTCACCTCTCCACTAGCTAAACCCACGAGGTGCGGCCGATTTGGGGCGTTTTTATAGTAATGAGCACAGACACTCCTCCATCACGAATCAAACCAATCACGGACGAGTGACAAAAACGAAACTTAGAAAAAAAACGCGGCCGGGAACGGATAAACACTGTCGTAACAGAAATGTGACGCAGTCGTAAAAAAATAATCAAAACACGGCCGCAAAACCACTAAATCGGCCGCATTCTACCTTACAAAGCCACGAATAACATTGACATCGGAAAACACGAAAAATACAAATACGACAGCTTAGTAAATGAGGCGTAACATTTTCAAAAAGTTGCAAATACACACATTCTATGTCATTCGTGATGAATCTCCCTCCAAATCGGTACAAATACGAATTTTAGTAAATTTACCCCACTGTGTGAATTTATTGCTGTTGGTTTCCAGACCAATCACCGGAGTTACTATTGCCTATGTTTACTGTCATTAGTTACATTACCATCATCTGCATATTTGATCCAGTTACCATCGACTTCCAAGTCGACCATCGATGTTTGCCATCGGCTTCCAGGCCGGTCATCACTTTTGTTTATCCCACTAGTTTACAGATCATCACCTGTGACTGTTGATATACCCCTGTCAGCTTCCTTGCTTAAACCATCAGTATTGTTATTGTGCTTCAGTGACTGTCATAAGTGTCGGACTGGGGCATGTAGGGCCCACCGGGGAAATGCAGTGTTAGGGGCTCATGTTTAGGGGTGTGGCTAGTCCACAGAGGGGGTGTGGCCTGCCACATCATTGGTTTGACTAACCATTAGAGAGTGCAACATCTGGGCCCCTTCATAAATATATACTGAAAATTCAGCTGCTGCATGCATGATAATGTACCAGATTAATAACAGATTAATAACAGCAAAGCACTGTAGAAAATACACCATAGTCCAGTATAAGGTAACATATGTATGATGTATAATTCAAGTGCACAGTCTGGAACCTGATCCTTAGAGCAGGAGGTGGGCCCCCAGGCAGGGCAGCCATCAGATATTGTGGGGCCCAGGACTGACAAAATAGACAGGACCCCTCCTTCCCCCCAAAAAAATTCTGCTGCTCTGCTCCACCCCTATGTGATGTCATACATTGTGATGTTACATATAGGTGGAGTGTCTTGTGGACCTACAGGAACGGATCACAGAGAGCTGATGCGCAAATAAGGCTTGTTTTAAGAAGTCCTCCCTGTGCATCAGCCTGCTGCTGATTCACAGACTGGTGCAGCTGTACAGGTATTGGCGGTAGGAGCCAGGGGTGTGCCTCCTCTCTGTATGGGCCAGGGACACCAGTCCCCTGATGGCTGCCCTGACCCCAGGCAGTGGGGCCTACCGGTGGTTTCCCCTGTACCCCTGTGGGCCAGTCCAAGCCTGTGTATATCTGCAGATATAGGGTTAAGCCCCCAGGCCGAACGGCAAGGTGTCACTGGGGTCCCTAATACTAGGTGTCGGTCCAGGGTGCGGGGCCCCATCATGTCGGCACAGGTCGGCTACCCCAAGGCAGCACACAGGTGAAAATTAGTAAGGGTTAATAAGAAGCACATAAGTGCTATGTAAGTGAGGTGTGATTAAAATAATACAATGTGACAGGGAAAAACATAAGTGTTAATAAAGTGTTAGGGTGTACCAACCTGAAGCAGCCTAGCCATACCGACACAGGGGCCACCGTACCCCATACCCACCCCATAAATAATTACACATGTCTGGGTCTAATAGCCCAGTGTAAGGCCACATGATAATGGCTCCTACAGCATCTGAGAGCCAGCTTACCTGGAGACACCCCTAGCTTCTCCAATGGCAGTCTGGAGTCAGCAATCCCTCCTAATGCTGACCCATCCATGCCTCTCTAAAATACAATGCACATTTATTGGCAAGCTGCTCAATCAGATTGTGATGTCACTCAGGTGCTAAAAGGGAGGGGTAATACTAGGTAAGAGAAAAACATTGGTGCTAAAAGGGAGGGGTAATACTAGGTAAGAGAAAAACATTTTGCTATCCTTAATGCACACTTAGTGAGAAATAACACCCCCAGTGACAGAGACGCCTTGCCGTTCGGCCTGGGGGCTTAACCCTATATCTGCAGATATACGCAACTAAGATCTCTGTATTATCTGATTATTATGTAGTGTTATTTCTCACTCAGTGTGCTTTAGGGAAAGCAAAATGTTTTTCTCTTACCCAGTATTACCCCTCCCTTTTAGCCATGCCGTAACTAGACATTTTAGCGCTGCCCCCCGCCCCTTCCCATATACAAAACAGGGTTAGTGCGCACCCTCAAAAATATCGGAGAGTGGCACAGTAGCGCCCAATAGTCGCATTACACCGCACTGTAGCACCCGATAGTCACATTACACAGCACAGTAGCGTCTGCTAGTCACATTACACTGCACAGTAGCACCCGATAGTCACATTACACAGCACAGTAGCGTCTGCTAGTCACATTACACTGCACAGTAGCACCCGATAGTCACATTACACAGCACAGTAGCACCCGATAGTCACATTACACAGCACAGTAGCGACCATCAGTTACATTACACCGCATAGTAGCGCCCGATAGTCACATTACACCGCACAGTAGCGCCCGATAGTCAAATTACACTGCACAGTAGCGACCATCAGTCACATTACACAGCATAGTAGCGCCCGATAGTCACATTACACAGCACAGTAGCATCTGCTAGTCACATTACACAGCATAGTAGCGCCCGATAGTCACATTACACAGCATAGTAGCGACCATCAGTCACATTACACAGCATAGTAGCGACCATCAGTCACATTACACAGCATAGTAGCGCCCGATAGTCACATTACACCGCACAGTAGCGCCCGATAGTCACATTACACTGCACAGTAGCCTCCGCTAGTGACATTACACTGCACAGTAGCGCCCGATAGTCACATTACACCGCACAGTAGTAATATATATATATACATATATATATATATATGTACACGCACACACAGAATATTTACAAACAATAATAAATAAGTATTACGTTTTCAATCTCAGTGGATATTGGGTTAAGGTGCAGGTTGATGGGTTTTTTTTCTTAACAAACTCTCTACACACAGTAAGTTATCTAAAATGTTACTGAGAGAGACAGTTTAAAATTACCAACCACAAGGCTAGTCAAATTATTCACAGCCTGGTACTACATACCACCATAAGCAGCCTTTTCATGTGAGTATGGATGAGGGAGGGGAGGGAGGGAGAAACTTCACTCGTGCTGAGAGCAGCAGCCGTCTCCTCTCCAGGACCCGGAAGGTACAGTGCAGAGAGAGCAGGAGGAGGGGGGGCAGATCAGAGCACGGGGAAGAGATAGAGACTTGTCTCACAGTCCCAGACTGTACAGCCACAGCGCTGCCTGCGGTGCATGTAATGTATATTAGCAGCGCTGCCTCCGGCAGAGAAGGAGCCGGGTGCGGCGCTACTAATATATATTAGATGCACAGCAGGCAGCACTGCAGCTTAAGTGGCCAATCAGTGTGGATGCGGATGGGGCGACCACATAGACACTGCGCTGTGTGCAATGCCCCATCCGCCTACACCTAGTTACGGCTCTGCCTTTTAGCATCTGAGTGTCATCACAATCTGATTGAGCAGCTTACCAATAAATGTGCATTGTATTTCAGAGAGGCATGGATGGGTCAGCATTAGGAGGGATTGCTAACTCCAGAGTGCCATTGGAGAAGTTAGGGGTATCTCCAGGTAAGCTGGCTCTCAGATGCTGTAGGAGCCATTATCATGTGGCCTTACACTGGGCTATTACACCCAGACATATTTGTCATTATTTATGGGGTGGGTGTGGGGTGCGATTTTCCCTGTGTTGGTATGGCTAGGCTGCTTCAGGTTGGTACACCCTTACCCTTTATTAACACTTATGTTTCTCTTACGTCCTAGATGATGCTGGGGTCCACATTAGTACCATGGGGTATAGACGGGTCACCCCTCCCTTTTGTCACTCAGGTGCTAAAAGGGAGGGATAATACTGGCTAAGAGAAAAAAAATTTGCTATCCCTATTGCACACTGAGTGAGAAATAACACTACATAATAATCAGATAATACAGAGATCTTCGTTACGTATATCTGCAGATATAGGGTTAAACCCCCTGGCCGAACGGCAAGGCGTCTCTGTCACAGGGGGTCCCTAATACTAGGTGTGGGTCCGGTGTGCGGTACCCCATCGTGTCGGCACAGGTCGGCTACCCCAGGGCAGCACATAGGTGAAAATTAGTAAGGGTTAATAAGAAGCACATAAGTGCTATGTAAGTGAGGTGTGATTAAAATAATACAATATACACAATATGACAGGGGAAAAAATAGGATTTTGGTTACCTACCGGTAAATCCTTTTCTCGTAGTCCGTACAGGATGCTGGGGTCCACATTAGTACCATGGGGTATAGACGGGTCCACCAGGAGCCATTGGCACTTTAAGAGTTTGAGAGTGTGGGCTGGCTCCTCCCTCTATGCCCCTCCTACCAGACTCAGTTTAGAAAATGTGCCCGGAGGAGCCGGTCACAGCTAGGGGAGCTCTACAGAGCTTCTTTAGTAAAGTTTTTATTTTTAGCGTTTATTATTTTACAGGGAGGCTGCTGGCAACAGCCTCCCTGCTTCGTGTGACTAAGGGGGGGAGTAGTGTCCACCCTGCGGGGTCTGAGCCACTATCTCCGCTGACAGGACACTGAGCTCCTGAGGGGATAGATCGTTCCCCGCCACAGGGGATCGCTCATCCCAGCAGCATGCCACCACCCCCTTACCCCCTTACAGAGCTGAAGATCAGTGGTGAGTGAGTCACCGACCCCCCTAGCAAGCCGTGTGAAGATGGCGGCAACAGGGTAGGAGTGCAGTACTAACTGCGCTCCGCAGGCTCAGCGGTACTTAGTGCGGCGCCGTGAGAGGCGTCCTGAGCCAGCGCCTGAACCCTGCACTGGTCAGCAAGCCTGTTGGGGTCCATGGATCTCAGCCAGCATTTTATCTCAGGCCAGTATAATCCTTGTGAAGAGCGGGAAGACAGCGCCATTTTGGGGGCGGAGCTTCTCCTCAGAGCAGACCCAGCAGCGTTCAGCGACATTTTCCTGCCTGCACAGTGCTGTCCAGGAAGAGCAAGTCCCTCCACAGCAACTCCAGGGGCTTGCGAAGGGGGAGAGGCTGCATTAAGACTGTGTAACCTATTAAGGTGCACAGTCAGGGCTAGTAGGGGCCTCCCTTTACATTAAAAGCGCTGTGTGTGGGTTGGCTCCAATCTCTGTGTCTCTCTTGCCATTCTTGGGGGTGAAACTCTGTGTGTGTGTGTGTGTGTGTGTGTGTGTGTGTGTGTGTGTGTGTGTGTGTGTGTGTGTGTGTGTGTGTGTGTGTGTGTGTCCAGGGACTCTTTGTCATATGCTGCAGAGGATATGTCCTCTCAGGATGATCCCATTCCATGTAATCAGGATTGCGCTGGTTTAGCACAGATACCAGCAAGGGAGCCTGAGTGGTTATCCTCTATCAAATCTAGGATTTCTCAGATTTCAAATAGGGTTGCACAAAATGAATCTGCACCTCAGGCTTCACAGAACTCTATGGCAATCTGGCCCAGTTCCGGTACTTCAGGGCTCCCCGCTGTATATTCACATAAACGTGCTCTTGCGCAGATCATGCAGGATGATATGGATACTGATTCTGACACTGCAGACAGTGACAGGGATGTGTTGCGGGGGGCAGCATCTCTTGCTAAAGGGGTGCAGTTGAGGCTATTAGAGATGTGTTGAATATTGCTGATACAACACCTGAGCAGGTTGAGGAGGCTTACTTCACTGAAAATAAGAAAGCCTCGCTAATCTTCCCTGCGTCAAAGGAATTAAATGCTATTTTTGAAAAGGCTTGGGAAAACCCGGATAAAAAATTCCAGATACCTAAAAGGGTTCTGGTAGAGGATAGGAAAAAATGGGAAAACCTGCCTATTGTTGACGTGTCAGTATCCAGACTCTCAAAAAAGGTGGTTTTACCTGTTCCAGGATCTACGCTCAAATCCATGTACACGGCTTCTGGGGCAATACTACATCCAACTATTGCCAGTGCTTGGATTGCCAAAGCTATAGTAAAGTGGTTAGGCACATTACTTGAAGACTTGGATACTATGGAGAAATGTTACGTTGAAATGTTTTAACGTAACATTCAGGATTTGGCAGGATTTCTGGTAGAATCCATTAAAGACCTGGGTTCCATGGCTGTGGGAATTTCTTCCATGTCTGTATCAGCTCGTCGAGGACTGTGGTTGCGCCAATGGTCTGCCGACGCGGAATCCAGGAGAAGTGTGGAGACCCTACCCTACACAGGTCAGGCTCTCTTTGGGGAAGCGTTAGATGCAGGAATTTCCACGGCTACGGCTGGTAAGTCACCTTTTCTTCCCTCGGCTACACCTGCTCCGAAGAAACCCTTTTCTTCAGCTACATCACAGCCCTTTCGGTCTACCAAGCCCAGAAAAGCCAAGCCGTCCAACACCTTCTTTCGGGGAGGTCGGCCCAAGTCCAAGAAACCTGCGGCTGCAGGTTCCCAGGAACAGTAACCTGCTTCAGTTACACCAAAGTCCTCCGCATGGCGGAGGACTGCACACCTTGGAGGTGGGGTCGGTGGGAGCGAGACTCAGGCATTTCAGTCACGTCTGGGTGTCATCTGGCGTGGACCCCTGGGTGCAAGATATTGTGTCTCAGGGGTACAGGCTGGAGTTTCAAAATCTCCCTCACCGATTTTTCAAATCAGGCTTGCCAGCTCTGCTGGCAGACAAGACTGTCCTGCAAGAAGCTGTCCAAAAGTTGGTGGAGGCACAGGTCATTGTGCCAGTACCACCTCATATGCAAAACAAAGGTTACTATTCAAACCTTTTCGTGGTACCGAAACCGGATGGTTCGGTCAGGCCCATTCTGAACTTAAGTTCACTAAACCCCTTTCTGAGGGAGTTCAAGTTCAAAATGGAGTCTCTAAGGGCAGTGATATCAGGTCTGGAGGAGGGGGAATTCCTGGTATCCCTGGATATCAAGGATGCGTATCTCCACATTCCGATTTGGCTGCCGCCTCAAGCTTATCTTCGATTCGCACTGTTGGACTGTCATTTTCAGTTCCAGGCCCTGCCATTCGGCCTCTCCACAGCACCAAGGGTATTCACCAAGGTGATGGCAGAAATGATGATTCTCCTCCACAGACAGGGGGTGAACATAATTCCATATCTGGACGATCTGCTGATAAAAGCATCATCCAAGGAGAAGCTGTTACGGTCCATAACTCTCACGACCCAGCTTCTCAGGGAACATGGCTGGATACTGAATCTTCCAAAATCACATTTGGAACCAACCAAGAGGTTGTCATTTCTGGGAATGATCCTCGACAGGGAAGTGCAGAGGGTGTTTCTTCCAGAGGGAAAAGCATTGGTGCTACAAACAATGGTCCGGGATGTCCTGAAACCAACCCGGGTGTCGGTTCATCAGTGCATTCATCTTCTGGGAAAGATGGTGGCCTCTGACGAGGCCCTGCAGTACGGGAGGTTTCACGCTTGGTCCTTCCAACTGTATCTCCTAGACAAGTGGTCGGGATCTCATCTACACATGCACCAGACCATCTCTCACCAAAGGCCAGGATTTCACTCCCCTGATGGCTGCAACTACCTCATCTTCTAGATGGCCGCAGGTTCAGGATTCAGGACTGGATCCTTCTAACCACGGATGCAAGTATCCGGGGCTGGGGCACAGTCACTCAAAGGGAAACCTTCCAAGGAAGGTGGTCAAGTCTGGACGCTGGCCTGCCGATAAACATTCTGGAACTAAGAGCCGTCTACAACGGTCTTCTTCAAGCGGCCTATCTTCTGAGAAATCGGGCCGTTCAAGTGCAGTCAGACAATGTGACAACAGCGGCTTACATAAACCAACAGGGCGGAACGAAGAGCAGAGCTGCAATGTCAGAGGTAACAAGAATCATCCTCTGGGCAGAAAAACACGCGTTGGCGCTGTCGGAAATCTTCATTCCAGGAGTAGACAACTGGGAAGCAGACTTCCTCAGCAGACACAATCTCCATCCAGGGGAGTGGGGTCTCCATCCGGAGGTGTTCAAGGAGGTAACAGATCTTTGGGGCATACCCCAGATCGACATGATGGCCTCTCGTCTCAACAAGAAGCTTTGGCTGTATTGTTCCAGGTCAAGGGACCCGCAAGCAGTGGCGGTGGATGCCCTAATAACTCCATGGGTGTTCCAGTTGGTGTACATGTTTCCTTCACTTCCACTCATCCCAAGAGTTCTAAAGCTCATAAGGAGAACAAGGGTTCAAGCGATCCTCATTGCTCCAGACTGGCCAAGAAGGGCTTGGTACTTGGATCTTCTGGATTTACTGCAAGAAGAGCCGAGGACTCTACCTCTTCGGGAGGACCTGCTGCAACAGGGGGCGTTCGCTTATCAAGACTTACAGCGGGTACGTTAGACGGCATGGAGGTTGAACGCCTGACACTAGCTCGGAAGAGCATTCCGAACAAGGTTATTCCTACCCTGATACAGGCTAGGAAAGGAGTAACGTCTAAACATTACCATCGAATTTGGACAAAATATGTATCTTGGTGTGAGTCCAAGAAATTTCCTGCAGTGGAGTTTCAACTGGGATGGTTTCTCCTCTTCCTACAAGCCGGTGTAGATATGGGCATGAGGTTGGGATCTGTGAAGGTCCAGATTTCGGCCCTATCCATTTTCTTCCCGAAACAATTGGCTGACCTCCCTGAGGTTCAGACCTTTTTGAAGGGAGTTCTGCACATCCAACCTCCCTTTGTACCGCCTACGGCGCCTTGGGACCTTAATGTGGTGTTGCAGTTCCTCCAATCGGACTGGTTCGAGCCTCTACAGGAGATTGAGGTCAAATTTCTTACATGGAAGGCTGTCACGTTGTTGGCCTTAGCTTCTGTTAGATGTGTATCGGAGTTGGCGGCTTTGTCCTGTAAAAGCCCATACTTGATCTTCCATGAAAATAGAGCTGCGCTCCGGATATGTCAGCAGTTTCTTCCGAAGGTTGTGTCGGCATTTCATATCAACCAACCTATTGTGGTGCCAGCGGCTACTGACTCCTCAATTTCCTCAAAGTCCTTGGCTGTTGTAAGGGCTCTGAAAATCTATGTGACGAGGACAGCTCATCACAGAAAATCTGACTCTCTGTTTGTCCTGTATGATCCCAAGAAAATTATGTGTCCTGCTTCTAAGCAGACGATCTCTCACTGGTTCAGGTTTCACTATCCAGCATGCGTATTCTACGGCAGGATTTCCGTGTCCTACGACTGTCAAGGCCCACTCTACTCGTAAGGTGGGATCTTCCTGGGCGGCTGCCTGGGGTGTCTCGGCTTTACAACTTTGCCGAGCTGCAACTTGGTCTGGATTGAACACGTTTGTAAAGTTCTACAAGTTCAATACTTTGGTATTTGATGATCTGAAGTTCAGTCAATCAGTTCTGCAGGAGCCTCCGTGCTCTCCCTCCCATTCTGGGAGCTTTGGTACATCCCCATGGTACTAATGTGGACCCTCTAGGACGTAAGAGAAAAAAGGATTTTGGTTACCTACCGGTAAATCCTTTTCTTGTAGTCCGTAGAGGATGCTGGGCGCCCGCCCAGCGCTTCGTTTTCCTGCTATCGCTATTTGGTTCAGTACAACTTCATTTTAGTTAAGTACTGCATTGTTACTTGGTAAGCAATGTTTGCTGAGTTTTCAAGCTAAGCTAGCTTGATGTGCCTTGTATGTGTGAGCTGGTATGAATCTCGCCACTGTGTTAAATCCTTCTGTCGAAGATGTTCGTCTCCTCGGGCACAGTTTCTAGACTGAGTCTGGTAGGAGGGGCATAGAGGGAGGAGCCAGCCCACGCTCTCAAACTCTTAAAGTGCCAATGGCTCCTGGTGGACCCGTCTATACCCCATGGTACTAATGTGGACCCCAGCATCCTCTACGGACTACGAGA
The DNA here is from genome assembly GCF_028390025.1 of Pseudophryne corroboree. Classification (NCBI taxonomy): domain Eukaryota; kingdom Metazoa; phylum Chordata; class Amphibia; order Anura; family Myobatrachidae; genus Pseudophryne; species Pseudophryne corroboree. The sequence continues at coordinate 203,804,199 of NC_086454.1, forward strand.
AAAGGATTTACCGGTAGGTAACCAAAATCCTATTTTTTTCCCCTGTCACATTGTGTATATATTGTATTATTTTAATCACACCTCACTTACATAGCACTTATGTGCTTCTTATTAACCCTTACTAATTTTCACCTGTGTGCTGCCCTGGGGTAGCCGTCCTGTGCTGACATGATGGGGTACCGCACCTCGGACCCACACCTAGTATTAGGGACCCCCAGTGACAGAGACGCCTTGCCGTTCGGCCAGGGGGTTTAACCCTATATCTGCAGATATACGTAACGAAGATCTCTGTATTATCTGATTATTATATGGTGTTATTTCTCACTCAGTGTGCATTAGGGATAGCAAAATGATTTTCTCTTAGCCAGTATTACCCCTCCCTTTTAGCACCTGAGTGACATCACAATCTGATTGAGCAACTTACCAATAAATGTGCATAATATGAGCTGCAGAGAGAAAATGAGCTGCTGGATCCCTGCATAGTGAAGCCCCGCCCCTTGTAATGGCGCGTGGCTTTCTGCATTTTTTATACTGGTCCTGAGGTAAAAAGTGTGCCTAACCAGGTGAACAAACTCCTGTTAGGTTGTGCACATACTTGCCTACTTTTGAAAACTAGTTTGAGGGAGATTTTAGCTAGTAGTAGAATGCACCGCACGGATGAGAGGGTGTGGAATGCTCCGCCCAAAGGGCGTATATAGCTCCACCCATGGGCGTATCTAGTGCCACTAAGGGGTGTGTCCTGCAGTGGCAGGTGAAATCTAAAGTACTAAATGCAGTGCAGCATGCTGCCCGAGGGGGTTTGTGTATGGGTGTCTCTCCAGACATGAGATTCAGACATCAGACAAATTGATGTAGCTGAGGTCCGGAACACTCTGGGCCTGATTTGAAGGTGGACCTTCCCAGTGCAATCCTTTTTGTTTAGGACCCCACACACTGTATGCAAATTAAGCATTCATTTTATTTTAACAATGTATTTCTTAGCAGGAGGTCCAGAGCCCAACATTTACCTTTCTTCCTGTAGCACTAAACGTTTCAAAGATAATTCTTCTGCCTCTCATGCTGCCCATTCTCCTGTGACCAGTGGTGGAAGTGGACATTTTTAAGTGAGGGTGCGGAAAAGTAAAGGCCGCATTGGAAAAGGGGATGTGGCCTCTCAAACGGGAGCATGTCCTTAAGTGTACCGTACCACGCCGTATACCCATACTAGTAGGACCCCTTATACTATCTAGTACTGGTGCCACTTTCACATTACGTAACACAGTATGAGCTAAACTTCACATTACGCCACACAGAATGAGCCAAAATTCAAATTACGCCACACATGAGCCAAAATTCACATTACGCCACACAGTATGAGCCAAAAATAAGATTTTAAACCTACCGGTAAATCTTTTTCTCCTAGTCCGTAGAGGATGCTGGGGACTCCATAAGGACCATGGGGTATAGACGGGCTCCGCAGGAGACATGGGCACTATAAAGAACTTTTAGTATGGGTGTGCACTGGCTCCTCCCTCTATGCCCCTCCTCCAGACCTCAGTTAGAGAACTGTGCCCAGAGAAGATGGACAATGGCCCTCATTCCGAGTTGTTCGCTCGCAAGCTGCTTTTAGCAGCTTTGCACACGCTAAGCCGCCGCCTACTGGGAGTGAATCTTAGCTTATCAAAATTGCGAACGAAAGATTAGCAGAATTGCGAATAGACACTTCTTAGCAGTTTCTGAGTAGCTCCACACTTACTCGGCATCTGCGATCAGTTCAGGGCTTGTCGTTCCTGGTTTGACGTCACAAACACACCCAGCGTTCACCCAGACACTCCTCCGTTTCTTCAGCCACTACCGCGTTTTTCCCAGAAACGGTAGCGTTTTTTCGCACACACCCATAAAACGGCCTGTTTCCGACCAGAAACACCCACTTCCTGTCAATCACATTACGATCACCAGAACGAAGAAAAAACCTTGTAATGCCGTGAGTAAAATACCTAACTGCATAGCAAATTTACTTGGCGCAGTCGCACTGCGGACATTGCGCACGCGCATTAGCGACTAATCGCTCCGTTGCGAGAAAAAAATACAGAGCGAACAACTCGGAATGACCACCAATATGAGGAAAGGATTTTGTTAATCTAAGGGCAAGATTCATACCAGCCCTCACCAATCATACCATATAACCTGGAATATACACAACCAGTCAACAGTATGAACAAAAAAAAACAGCATCAGTCAAAGACCGATTCCAACTGCAACATAACCCTTATGAAAGCAACAACTATATACAAGTCTTGCAAATTTAGTCCGCACTGGGACGGGCGCCCAGCATCCTCTACGGACTAGGAGAAAAAGATTTACCGGTAGGTTTAAAATCTTTTTTTCTCTTACGTCCTAGAGGATGCTGGGGACTCCGTAAGGACCTAGGGGATCATACCAAAGCTCCAGACCGGGCGGGAGAGTGCGGATGACTCTGCAGCACCAACTGAGCAAACGCAAGGTCCTCCTCAGCCAGGGTATCAAACTTGTAGAATTTAGCAAAAGTGTTTGAACCCGACCAAGTTGCTGCTCGGCAAAGCTGTAATGCCGAGATGCCTTGGCCCGCCGCCCAAGAAAAGCCAACCTTCCTAGTGGAATGGGCCTTTACCGAATTTGGTAATGGCAATCCAGCGGTAGAATGAGCCTGCTGAATCGTGTTACAGATCCAGCGAGCAATAGTCTGCTTAGAAGCAGGAGCGCCAACCTTGTTGGCCGCATACAGGACAAACAGAGCCTCTGTTTTCCTAATCATAGCCGTCCTGGCTACATAAATCTTTAAGGCTCTGACCACATCCAGGGACTTGGAGTCCTCCCAGTCCCCCGTAGCCACAGGCACCACAATAGGTTGGTTCATGTGAAAAGAAGAAACCACCTTAGGCAAAAATTGAGGACGTGTCCTCAACTCAGCTCTATCCACATGGAAAATCAAATAGGGGCTCTTGTGGGACAAAGCCGCCAATTCAGGCACCCGCCTTGCAGATTCCAAGGCCAATAACATGACCACCTTCCACATGAGAAATTTTAATTCAACTGTTTGAAGAGGTTCAAACCAGTGAGACTTCAGAAAGTTTAAGACCACGTTAAGGTCCCACGGTGCCACTGGGGGCACAAAGGGGGGCTGGATGTGCAGCACTCCCTTCACAAACGTTTGGACTTCTGGGAGAGAAGCTAATTCCCTCTGAAAGAAGATAGATAAGGCCGAAATCTGTACCTTAATGGAGCCTAACTTCAGGCCCATATCCACTCCTGTCTGTAAAAAGTGGAGAAATTGGCCCAGATGGAAATCTTCCGTAGGAGCATTCTTGGCTTCACACCAAGAAACATATTTCCTCCAAATACGGTGATAATGCTTTGCCGTCACCTCTTTTCTTGCCTTTAGTAGAGTAGGGATGACTTCCTCCGGAATAACTTTTTCAGCTAGGATTCGGTGCTCAACCGCCATGTCGTCAAACGTAACCGCGGTAAGTCTTGGAACACACATGGCCCCTGCTGTAACAGGTCCTCTCTGAGAGGAAGAGGCCACGGATCTTCTGTGAGCATTTCTTGAAGATCTGAGTACAAGGCCCTTCGAGGCCAATCTGGAACAATGAATATTGCCTGCACTCTCCTTTGCCTTATGAGTCTCAACATTTTTTAGATGAGAGGAAGAGGAGGAAACACATAGACCGACCAAAACACCCATGGTGTCACTAGGGCGTCTACTGCTACTGCCTGAGGGTCCTGTGACCTGGCGCAATACCGTTGAAGTTTCTTGTTGAGGCGTGATGCCATCATGTCTATTTGAGGAATTCCCCAAAAACTTGTTATCTCTGCAAAAACTTCTTGATGAAGTCCCCACTCTCCTGGATGGAGATCGTGTCTGCTGAGGAAATCTGCTTCCCAGTTGTCCACTCCCGGAATGAAGACAGCTGACAGAGCGCTTACGTGATTTTCCGCCCAGCGAAGAATCCTGGTGGCTTCCGCCATTGCCACTCTGCTCCTTGTCCCGCCTTGGTGGTTTACATGAGCCACGGCTGTGACGTTGTCTGATTGAATCAGAAACGGGAGGCCCCGAAGAAGATTCTCCGCTTGTCGTAGGCCGTTGTATATGGCCCTCAACTCCAGAATGTTGATGTGTAGACAAGCCTCCTGGTTTGACCATAGTCCCTGAAAATGTCTTCCTTGTGTGACTGCTCCCCATCCTCGGAGGCTCGCGTCCGTGGTCACCAGGACCCAGTCTTCAATTCCGAACCTGTGGCCCTCTAGGAGGTGAGCACTCTGCAGCCACCACAGAAGAGACACCCTGGCCCTGGGGGACAGGCTTATTTTCTGATGAATTTGAAGATGGGACCCGGACCACTTGTCCAGAAGGTCCCACTGAAATGTCCTCGCATGAAACCTGCCGAAGGGGATGGCCTCGTAGGTTGCCACCATTTTTCCCAGTACTCGAGTGCATTGATGGACTGACACTCTTTTCGGTTTTAACAGGTCTCTGACCATGTTCTGGAGTTCCTGGGCTTTTGCCATTGGGAGAAAAACCCTCTTTTGTTCCGTGTCCAGAATCATGCCTAGGAACGATAGCCGAGTCGTTGGAACCAATTGTGACTTTGGCAGATTGAGAATCCAACCGTGCTGTTGGAGCACTTTCAAGGAGAGCGACACACTCTCCAGCAGTTTGTCTCTCAATCTCGCCTTTATCAGGAGATCGTCCAAGTATGGGATAATTGTGACTCCCTGCCTGCGCAGGAGCACCATCATCTCTGCCATTACCTTGGTGAAAATCCTCGGGGCCGTGGAAAGCCCAAACGGCAACGTCTGAAACTGGTAATGACAGTCCTGTACAGCGAATCTCAGGTACTCCTGATGAGGAGGGTATATGGGGACATGAAGGTATGCATCCTTTATGTCTAGTGACACCATAAAATCCCCCCCTTCCAGGCTGGATATGACCGCTCGGAGCGATTCCATCTTGAATTTGAACTTTTTTAAGAACAGGTTTAGGGATTTTAGATTTAAAATGGGTCTGACCGAACCATCCGGCTTTGGGACCACAAACAGGGTTGAATAATACCCTCTTCCCTGTTGAACCAGGGGAACCTTGACCACCACTTGCTGTTGACACAGCTTTTGAATTGCAGCTAACACTACCTCCCTTTCCGGTGGCGAAGCTGGCAAGGCAGACTTGAAAAATCGGCGGGGGGGGGGGCACCTCTTCGAATTCTAGCTTGTAGCCCTGGGAAACAATTTCAATTGCCCAAGGATCCACTTCTGAAAGAACCCAGATTCGGCTGAAAAGTCGAAGACGTGCCCCCGCCGGTGCGGACTCCCTTAGGGGAGCCCCAGTGTCATGCGGTGGATTTTGTAGAAGCCGAGGAGGACTTTTGCTCCTGGGAGCAAGCCAACGCAGGTGTTCTTTTTCCTTTACCCTTACCTCTGGCAAGGAAAGAGGATCCCCGACCTCTTCTGGCCTTATGCGACCGAAAGGAATGCTTCTGATACTGTGGAGTTTTCTTTTGCTGTTGGGGAACAAAAGGTAAAAAGGTAGATTTACCCGCGGTAGCTGTGGCTACCAGGTCTGCGAGCCGCTCCCCAAACAACACTTCACCCTTGTAAGGTAAAACCTCCATATGTTTCTTGGAGTCTGCGTCACCCGTCCATTGGCGGGTCCATAGAGCTCATCTCGCAGAAATAGCCATGGCATTGGCTCTGGAACCCAGCAGCCCAACGTCTCTTTGAGCGTCCCTCATAAATAAGACTGCGCATTTAATGTGAGCTAATGTTAATAAAATGGTATCCCTGTCTAGGGTATCAAGGCCATCTGACAAGGTATCCGTCCATGCTACAACTGCGCTACATACCCATGCCGATGCTATTGCCGGTCTGAGCAAAACACCTGTATGCGCATAAATAGACTTTAAAGTAGTTTCCTGTCTGCGATCAGCAGGATCCTTGAGGGCTGCCGTGTCCGGAGACTGTAGCGCCACCTTCTTGGACAGGCGCGTCAACGCCTTGTCCACCCTGGGAGAGGATTCCCAACGCACCCTGTCCTGAGCAGGGAAAGGATACACCATAAGAATCCTTTTGAGAATCTGCAGTTTTTAATCTGGAGTTTCCCAAGCTTTTTCTAACAACTCGTTCAGCTCATGAGAAGTGGGAAAGGTGACCTCAGGTTTCTTCTCCTTATACATGCGCACCCTCGTGTCAGGGACAGAGGGGTCATCTGTGATATGCAAAACCTCTTTCATTGCAATAATCATACACTGAATACCTTTAGCCACCCTTGGGTGCAATCTTGCATCATCGTAGTCGACACTGGAATCAGAATCCGTGTCGGTATCAGTGTCAGCTATTTGGGATAGGGGACGTTTTTGAGACCCAGACGGGCTCTGTGATCTAGACCAATCCGTGTATTGACTCCCAGCTTTTTCCCTGGACTCTGCCAGGTCCAGTCTCTTATGTAATGAGGCCACACTTGCATTTAACATATTTCACATGTCCATCCATTCATGTGTCGGCGTTGCCGACGGAGACACACCACTCATTCGCTCCACCTCCTCCTTGGACGAGCCTTCCGCCTCAGACATGCCGACACGCACGCACCGACACCCCCACACACACAGGGATATATCTTTAAGGGGACAATTCCCCAACGCGGCCCTTTGGAGAGACAGAGAGAGAGTATGCCAGCACACACCCAGCGCCTAGTAAATACTGGAAAATCACCCAGATAGCGCTTTTTATTCACCAACAATGTGTAAAACAATCACTGCACCTAGAAAATGCCCCTCCCCTCTTTTTAAGCCCTCTGTCACCGAGTTCAGCAGGGGAGAGTCCGGGGAGCCAGCTTCTCTGCAGCGTTCTGTGTAGAAAATGGTGCTGTTAGTGCTGAGGGATCAAGCTCCGCCCCCTCCAGCGGCGGGCTTCGGTCCCGCTTCAATATGTAAAAAATGGCAGGGGATCTTTACATTTACTGACTCCGCAGCCTAATGTACCCAGAAAAGCCATACCCAAGGTTTATTGCTGCCCAGGGCGCCCCCCCTGCGCCCTGCACCCATCAGTGCCTGTTCCGTGTGTGTCTTGTGTGGGAGCAATGGCACGCAGCATTACCGCTGCGCGCTTACCTCAGTGAAGATCTGAAGTCTTCTGCCGCCTTGAAGTCTTCTTTTCTTCTTATACTCACCCGGCTTCTATCTTCTGGCTCTGCGAGGAGGACGGCGGCGCGGCTCTGGGACGAACTGCGGGGTGAGACCAGCGTTCCGACTCCCTCTGGAGCTAATGGTGTCCAGTAGCCTAAGAAGCAGAGCCTATCATCTAAGTAGGTCTGCTTCTCTCTCCTCAGTCCCACGATGCAGGGAGCCTGTTGCCAGCAGTGCTCCCTGAAAATAAAAAACCTAACAAAATTCTTTATTTAGAGAAACTCTGGAGAGCTCCTCTGTGATGCACCCTATCTCCTCTGGGCACAAAATCTGAGGTCTGGAGGAGGGGCATAGAGGGAGGAGCCAGTGCACACCCATACTAAAAGTTCTTTATAGTGCCCATGTCTCCTGCGGAGCCCGTCTATACCCCATGTTCCTTACGGAGTCCCCAGCATCCTCAGGGACGTAAGAGAAATTCACATTACCCCACACAGTATGATCCAAAATTCATATTAGGCCACACAGAATGAGCCACAATTCACATTACGCCACATGGAATGAGCCAAAATTCACATTAGGCCACACGGAATGAGCCAAAATTCACATTACGCCACACAGTATGAGCCAAAATTGAGTGAGAGCAGGGACAGGGAGAGTGACAGCAGGAACAGTGAGAGTGACAGAGAGAGGGACAGGAAGGACATACAGTAGGGAGAGAGAAAGGCAGCAGGTTAAGATGACCTAATGGGCAGTGGTGTGGAGAAGAAGGAGGCTGTGATCGTCGGTGGCGGAACCAAGGAGGAGGCTGTGGTCAGCTGCAGTGGCGGTGTGGAGGAGGAGGCGGTTGTGGTTGTCGTCGGTGGCAGCGGTACAGAGGAGGAGGCTGTGGTCGGCGGCGACGGCTGCTGTGGCCTTTAGTGTGACTCTGGTGCCTCCCTCTGCGTCCAGTCCGCCTATTATTTCAAATCAGTTGCTGACCAGCAGCCAATCAGGAGCTCCTCATTGGCTGCCGGTTCGAGAGTTCCAACTGGCTCTTGAATAGCGCTAAATTTGAAATGATAGCGGCGGCAGGGGTCTTCAGCGGTCAGTGCTCGAAGTGTCGGTATGCCTTACCAGTGTATACCGGCCCACTTCAAGCATTGCCTGTGACTGTGTGTGCTGCTGTCATGGGGTGGGGACACAGAGTCACAGAGAGGGGCACCCAGGAATGGAGACAGCTGCTGCACAGACCAATAACCAGGGCAGTGCATATGGGGATTCTGTCTATGATCTGTTTTTTTAGAACTAAGTAAAGAAACTGCCAGCAGAAAGTAGCAGCAATAGGAGGAGGGAAAGCACCTCTCAAAGAGGGGGCACCACAGAACATGCCCATGAGCTCCCCTCCTCAAGCCAGCTCAGCCTTACAAGTGTTATTCAGTGAGCTTCAGACTCACATTGCAGACTGACAGCTGTGCAGTGAAAGGAGGTGGGGCTTCAGGTGGGCACATGAAAACACAGAGGACTCAGTTACAGGAGTTTAAAGTGAAAGACAGCAGCAGCAGCATGAAGTAAGAGGAGGGGGGGGGAGGAGGGAGGTCCACAGCTCTGCTGGGTCCCGACTCCCTAGACCGAGTCCCTGCACCTAGTTACCCATGCCACCACATAAATCAGGTGCCCATAGCTGTCCTCACTCCTCAGCTTCCTGTGCACATCTGGGCAACCACACACACACACATACCTCTAACCGTTTTCCCTGTAAGAGTTTCTCTGCTCCTCCACCAGTCACGGCTGGGCTCCATCGCTGCTGTGCCTGATCCACCTAAGGTACCGCACCCCCCAGCCTCAGCTCTCTCATCCCAAGACCAGCTGCTGCCGGCGTCAGCTCCAGCCCGCCTCCTCTCGTTGTACAGAATACAGGGAGGAGCTTGAAGTACAGGCACAGCGTTAAAGCAGGGGAGTACGACTTCCAGCAAAGCCACAGCAAACCTTAACTCCGCGGTGGCTAGACCCGACCGACGTCAGGAGAATGCGGACTGCACATGTGTAAGTCCGGAATGACTGGGGCGGGACCTGCACGGGCGGCGTCTGATGTGGGCGTCATGTTATTTAAATGAGAGCCACCGCATGGTTGTGGGTATGGGCGGCCGGCATTTAAATAATGACTTCCACTTCATGATGTTGCCGCGCAGGTCCGCCCCCTGGCAATCCGGACTCGCGCATGCGCAGTCCGCACTTACAGCGAGTAGGATGAAAAACCGGGAGGAGCCGGAGCTTTTGCGGGGCAGCGGGAGGCTCATGTTAAAAACGGGAGCCTCCCGCTGAATGCGGGAGGGTAGGCAACCCTGGTTGTGCAGCCAGTGTGGGTATCATAGGTGGCTCAGCGCGCGCCCCTCACAGCGTGACCCGCCGCTGCGTGTGTCCATCTGAGCCTCCCCAGAGCGCAGCCCGCACTCAGAGCTGTGCTCCTATCCTAGTGCTGCCATTTCCGCCGGTGACCTGCTATCCGGGATGCCAGCGCCATGCTCACCACTCTTCTGTCTTCAGGCTCTGTTAGGGGGCGGCGGCTTGCTGCTGGTGGGTACACTGCAACATGGTGTGGCTTGCGAATGGCTCCATCAGGAGCTCAGTGTCCTGTCAGCAGAGAAATGGGACCATTAACTCTAAGGAAGTTGGGCCGTTCTCCCCCCTAAGTCCCACGAAGCAGTCAGGCTGTTGCCTAAACAGTCCTGACTGAAAATAAACATTTAAAATAAAAATAGAAAACTCTTCAGGAGCTCTCCAAAGCGTGACCGGCTCCTCCAGGCACATTTTCTAAACTGAGTCTGGTAGGAGGGGCACAGAGGGAGGAGCCAACCCACACTATTGATTTCTTAAAGTGCCGATGACTCCTAGTGGACCCATCTATACCCCATGGTACTAATGTGGACCCGAGTATCCTCTAGGATAGGGGTGGGCAAAATACGGCCCGCGGGCCGGATGCGGGCCGCAAACCGATCCTGCCTCCCACCAGCGAGCAATGACAAGCGGCCCGACTGGCTGAACTGCTTGTCATTGCTCTGCACTGCAGTACCTCCAAGCTGCCGATGGCGCCTCTTTCCCCTGCTGCTGCTGCTGCGTTGTAGCAGCCTCCTTCTCCCGCCTCCAGAGTCCCCAGTGACAACGGCTGTGTTCAGCCAAAAGGGGGGCGGGGCTACATGACGGTGAGGGGCGTGGCTACACTGGACCTCAGGGGGTGGAGCTACACGGGACAAGAGCCAGACTGCTACAGATCCATCCTTCCTGCCACTGCCAGCCAGATCAGTAAATAAATGGGAAAAGTGAGAGAAAGAAAGTGTGTGTGTGAGAGAGTGTGTGTGATAGTGTCCGTATATTTGTGTGTGCGGGCAGTGGCGTCAGACTGTCTTTAGGTTTGGGGGAGAGATCTTTAGCTCTCGCTGTACCAACCGCTCCCGTGTTATGTCACCATATCACCCCCGTGTTCTGTCACGTGTAACCCCCCCCCCCCCGTGTTCTGTCACTGTCACCCCCCCGTGTTCTGTCACTGTCACCCCCCCCGTGTTGTCACTATGTCACCCCCCCCCCCCCCGTGTTCTGTCACTGTGTCACCCCCACGTGTTCTGTCACCGTGTCACTCACCCGTGTTCTGTCACCGTGTCATCCCCACCGTGTTCTGTCACTGTGTCACACACCCCGTGTTCTGTCACGTGTAACCCCCCGTGTTCTGTCACCATGTCACCCCCACCGTGTTCTGTCACTGTGTCACACCCACCGTGTTCTGTCACTGTGTCACACACCCCGTGTTCTGTCATGTGTAACCCCCCGTGTTCTGTCACCATGTCACCCCCACCGTGTTCTGTCACTGTGTCACACCCCCGTGTTCTGTCACCGTGTCACCCCCACCGTGTTCTGTCACTGTGTCACCCCCCCGTGTTCTGTCACTGTCACCCCCCTGTGTTGTCACTATGTCACACCCCCCGTGCTCTGTCACCGCCGTGTCACACCCCCCGTGTTCTGTCACTGTGTCACACACCCCGTGTTCTGTCATGTGTAACCCCCCGTGTTCTGTCACCATGTCACCCCCACCGTGTTCTGTCACTGTGTCACACCCCCGTGTTCTGTCACCGTGTCACCCCCACCGTGTTCTGTCACTGTGTCACCCCCCCGTGTTCTGTCACTGTCACCCCCCTGTGTTGTCACTATGTCACACCCCCCGTGCTCTGTCACCGCCGTGTCACACCCCCCGTGTTCTGTCACTGTGTCACCCCCACCGTGTTCTGTCACTGTGTCACACACCCAGTGTTCTGTCACTGTGTCACACACCCCGTGTTCTGTCACGTGTAACCCCCCGTGTTCTGTCACCGTGTCACCCCCACCGTGTTCTGTCACCGTGTCACCCCCACCGCGTTCTGTCACCGTGTCACACCCCCCGTGTACTGTTACCGTGTCACCCCCCCCCGTGTTCTGTCACCGTGTCACCCCCACCGTGTTCTGTCACCATGTCACCCCCACCGTGTTCTGTCACTGTGTCACACCCACCGTGTTCTGTCACTGTGTCACACACCCTGTGTTCTGTCACGTGTAACTCCCCATGTTCTGTCACCATGTCACCCCCACCGTGTTCTGTCACTGTGTCACACCCCCGTGTTCTGTCACTGTGTCACACCCCCGTGTTCTGTCACTGTGTCACACCCCCGTGTTCTGTCACCGTGTCACCCCCACCGTGTTCTGTCACTGTGTCACACCCCCCGTGTTCTGTCACTGTCACCCCCCTGTGTTGTGACTATGTCACACCCCCCGTGTTCTGTCACCGTGTCACCCCCCCATGTTCTGTCACTGTGTCACCCTCAATGTGTTCTGTCTAGTGATGAGCGGGTTCGGTTTCGCGGAAACCGAACCCCCCGAACTTCACCCATTTTACACGGGTCCGAGGCATACTCGGATTCTCCCGTATGGCTCGGCTAACCCGAGCGCGCCCGAACGTCATCATCCCGCTGTCGGATTCTCGCGAGATTCGGATTCTATATAAGCAGCCGCGCGTCGCCGCCATTTTCACTCGTGCATTGGAGATGATAGGGAGAGGACGTGGCTGGCGTCCTCTCCGTTTATATATAGAAGACACTGACAGTTGATTTGATTGGTTGTTTATTGCTAATTGTGGGGAGGATTTGGGAGCAGCTGTTAGGAGTACAGTGCAGAGTTTTGCTGATAATATAATAAGTGACCACCAGTTTATCCGTTCTCTGCCTGAAAAAAACGCTCCATACCATATCTGTGCTCAGTGTGCTGCATGATATATCTGTTTCTGAGTGCTCACACTGCTTAATTGTGGGGACTGGGGAGCAGCTATAGCAGGAGTACAGTGCAGAGTTTTGCTGACAGTGACCACCAGTATACGTTTGTCTGCCTGAAAAACACTCCATATCTGTGCTCACACTGCCTCACAGTGTGCTGCTTTATTGTGGGGACTGGGGACCACCAGTATAATTAATATTATATAGGAGGAGTACAGTGCAGAGTGCACTGCTGTACCTACCTCTGTGTCATCATCCATTAAGTATACTATCCATCTACATTCCTATACCTGTGGTGCATTTTAGTTTAGCAGTTTGCTGACAGTGTCCACCAGGTCCAGTATACTATATATAGCAGTACGGTAGGCCACTGCTGTACCTACCTCTGTGTCGTCACTCGTCATCCATTAAGTATACTATCCATCCATCTACATTGTATACCTGTGGTGCCTTTTTTTAGACTAGTTTAGCAGTTTGCTGACAGTGTCCACCAGGTCCAATATACTATATATAGCAGTACGGTAGGCCACTGCTGTACCTACCTCTGTGTCGTCACTCGTCATCCATTAAGTATACTATCCATCCATCTACATTGTATACCTGTGGTGCCTTTTTTTTAGACTAGTTTAGCAGTTTGCTGACAGTGTCCACCAGGTCCAGTATACTATATATAGCAGTACGGTAGGCCACTGCTGTACCTACCTCTGTGTCGTCACTCGTCATCCATTAAGTATACTATCCATCCATCTACATTGTATACCTGTGGTGCCTTTTTTTTTTAGACTAGTTTAGCAGTTTGCTGACAGTGTCCACCAAGGTCCAGTATAATATATATAGCAGTACGGTAGGCCATTGCTGTACCTACCTCTGTGTCGTCACTCGTCATCCATTAAGTATACTATCCATCCATCTACATTGTATACCTGTGGTGCCTTTTTTTAGACTAGTTTAGCAGTTTGCTGACAGTGTCCACCAGGTCCAGTATACTATATATAGCAGAACGGTAGGCCACTGCTGTACCTACCTCTGTGTCGTCACTCGTCATCCATTAAGTATACTATCCATCCATCTACATTGTATACCTGTGGTGCCTTTTTTTTAGACTAGTTTAGCAGTTTGCTGACAGTGTCCACCAGGTCCAGTATACTATATATAGCAGTACGGTAGGCCACTGCTGTACCTACCTCTGTGTCGTCACTCGTCATCCATTAAGTATACTATCCATCCATCTACATTGTATACCTGTGGTGCCTTTTTTTAGACTAGTTTAGCAGTTTGCTGACAGTGTCCGCCAGGTCCAATATACTATATATAGCAGTACGGTAGGCCACTGCTGTACCTACCTCTGTGTCGTCACTCGTCATCCATTAAGTATACTATCCATCCATCTACATTGTATACCTGTGGTGCCTTTTTTTTAGACTAGTTTAGCAGTTTGCTGACAGTGTCCACCAGGTCCAGTATACTATATATAGCAGTACGGTAGGCCACTGCTGTACCTACCTCTGTGTCGTCACTCGTCATCCATTAAGTATACTATCCATCCATCTACATTGTATACCTGTGGTGCCTTTTTTTTTTAGACTAGTTTAGCAGTTTGCTGACAGTGTCCACCAAGGTCCAGTATAATATATATAGCAGTACGGTAGGCCATTGCTGTACCTACCTCTGTGTCGTCACTCGTCATCCATTAAGTATACTATCCATCCATCTACATTGTATACCTGTGGTGCCTTTTTTTTAGACTAGTTTAGCAGTTTGCTGACAGTGTCCACCAGGTCCAGTATACTATATATAGCAGTACGGTAGGCCACTGCTGTACCTACCTCTGTGTCGTCACTCGTCATCCATTAAGTATACTATCCATCCATCTACATTGTATACCTGTGGTGCCTTTTTTTTAGACTAGTTTAGCAGTTTGCTGACAGTGTCCACCAGGTCCAGTATACTATATATAGCAGTACGGTAGGCCACTGCTGTACCTACCTCTGTGTCGTCACTTGTCATCCATTAAGTATACTATCCATCCATCTACATTGTATACCTGTGGTGCCTTTTTTTAGACTAGTTTAGCAGTTTGCTGACAGTGTCCACCAGGTCCAGTATACTATATATAGCAGTACGGTAGGCCACTGCTGTACCTACCTCTGTGTCGTCACTCGTCATCCATTAAGTATACTATCCATCCATCTACATTGTATACCTGTGGTGCATTTTAGTTGTGCGCAGTATATATAGTAGTAGGCCATTGCTATTGATACTGGCATATAATTCCACACATTAAAATATGGAGAACAAAAATGTGGAGGTTAAAAAAATAGGGAAAGATCAAGATCCAATTCCACCTCGTGCTGAAGCTGCTGCCACTAGTCATGGCCGAGACGATAAAATGCCATCAACGTCGTCTGCCAAGGCCGATGCCCAATGTCATAGTAGAGAGCATGTAAAATCCAAAACACAAAAGTTCAGTAAAATGACCCAAAAATCAAAATTAAAAGCGTCTGAGGAGAAGCGTAAACTTGCCAATATGCCATTTACGACACGGAGTGGCAAGGAACGGCTGAGGCCCTGGCCTATGTTCATGGCTAGTGGTTCAGCTTCACATGAGGATGGAAGCACTCATCCTCTCGCTAGAAAAAAGAAAAGACTTAAGCTTGCAAAAGCACAGCAAAGAACTGTGCATTCTTCGAAATCACAAATCCCCAAGGAGAGTCCAATTGTGTCGGTTGCGATGCCTGACCTTCCCAACACTGGACGGGAAGAGCTTGCGCCTTCCACCATTTGCACGCCCCCTGCAAGTGCTGGAAGGAGCACCCGCAGTCCAGTTCCTGATAGTCAAATTGAAGATGTCAGTGTTGAAGTACACCAGGATGAGGATATGGGTGTTGCTGGCGCTGGGGAGGAAATTGACAAGGAGGATTCTGATGGTGAGGTGGTTTGTTTAAGTCAGGCACCCGGGGAGACACCTGTTGTCCGTGGGAGGAATATGGCCATTGACATGCCTGGTCAAAATACAAAAAAAAATCAGCTCTTCGGTGTGGAATTATTTCAACACAAATGCGGACAACAGGTGTCAAGCCGTGTGTTGCCTTTGTCAAGCTGTAATAAGTAGGGGTAAGGACGTTAACCACCTTGGAACATCCTCCCTTATACGTCACCTGCAGCGCATTCATCATAAGTCAGTGACAAGTTCAAAAACTTTGGGTGACAGCGGAAGCAGTACACTGACCACTAAATCCCTTCCTCTTGTAAAAGCTCCTGCAAACCACACCACCAACTCCCTCAGTGTCAATTTCCTCCTTACCCAGGAAAGCCAATAGTCCTGCAGGCCATGTCACTGGCAAGTCTGACGAGTCCTCTCCTGCCTGGGATTCCTCCGATGCATCCTTGAGTGTAACACCTACTGCTGCTGGCGCTGCTGTTGTTGCTGCTGGGAGTCGATCGTCATCCCAGAGGGGAAGTCGGAAGACCACTTGTACTACTTCCAGTAAGCAATTGACTGTCCAACAGTCCTTTGCGAGGAAGATGAAATATCACAGCAGTCATCCTGCTGCAAAGCGGATAACTGAGGCCTTGGCAGCCTGGGCGGTAAGAAACGTGGTTCCGGTATCCATCGTTAATTCAGAGCCAACTATAGACTTGATTGAGGTACTGTGTCCCCGGTACCAAATACCATCTAGGTTCCATTTCTCTAGGCAGGCGATACCGAAAATGTACACAGACCTCAGAAAAAGAGTCACCAGTGTCCTAAAAAATGCAGTTGTACCCAATGTCCACTTAACCACGGACATGTGGACAAGTGGAGCAGGGCAGACTCAGGACTATATGACTGTGACAGCCCACTGGGTAGATGTATTGCCTCCCGCTGCAAGAAAAGCAGCGGCGGCACCAGTAGCAGCATCTCGCAAACGCCAACTCGTTCCTAGGCAGGCTACGCTTTGTATCACCGCTTTCCAGAATAGGCACACAGCTGAAAACCTCTTACGGCAACTGAGGAAGATCATCGCAGAATGGCTTACCCCAATTGGGCTCTTCTGGGGATTTGTGACATCGGACAACGCCAGCAATATTGTGCGTGCATTATTCCAGCACGTCCCATGTTTTGCACATACCTTGAATTTGGTGGTGCAGAATTATTTAAAAAACGACAGGGGCGTGCAAGAGATGCTGTCGGTGGCCCGAAGAATTGCGGCCCACTTTCGGCGTTCAGGCACCGCGTACAGAAGACTGGAGCACCACCAAACATCCCTGAACCTGCCCTGCCATCATCTGAAGCAAGAGGTGGTAACGAGGTGGAATTCAACCCTCTATATGCTTCAGAGGATGGAGGAGCAGCAAAAGGCCATTCAAGCCTATACATCTGGCCACGATATAGGCAAAGGAGGTGGAATGCACCTGACTCAAGCGCAGTGGAGAATGATTTCAACGTTGTGCAAGGTTCTTCAACCCTTTGAACTTGCCACACGTGAAGTCAGTTCAGACACTGCCAGCCTGAGTCAGGTCATTCCCCTCATCAGGCTTTTGCAGAAGAAGCTGGAGACATTGAAGGAGGAGCTAAAATAGAGCGATTCCGCTAGGCATGTGGGACTTGTGGATGGAGCCCTTAATTCGCTTAACCAGGATTCACGGGTGGTCAATCTGTTGAAATCAGAGCACTACATTTTGGCCACCGTGCTCGATCCTAGATTTAAAACCTACGTTGGATCTCTCTTTCCGGCAGACACAAGTCTGCAGAGGTTCAAAGACCTGCTGGTGAGAAAATTGTCAAGTCAAGCGGAACGTGACCTGTCAACAGCTCCTCCTTCACATTCTCCCGCAACTGGAGGTGCGAGGAAAAGGCTAAGAATTCCGAGCCCACCCGCTGGCGGTGATGCAGGGCAGTCTGGAGCGAGTGCTGACATCTGGTCCGGACTGAAGGACCTGCCAACGATTACTGACATGTCGTCTACTGTCACTGCATATGATTCTCTCACCATTGAAAGAATGGTGGAGGATTATATGAGTGACCGTATCCAAGTAGGCACGTCAGACAGTCCGTACGTATACTGGCAGGAAAAAGAGGCAATTTGGAGGCCCTTGCACAAACTGGCTTTATTCTACCTAAGTTGCCCTCCCTCCTTGTCAGCAATCGGCGTACGAGGTTACTTCCAGAAAATGTGGAGAAGATGATGTTCATTAAAATTAATTATAATCAATTCCTCCGTGGAGACATTCACCAGCAGCAATTGCCTCCAGAAAGTACACGGGGACCTGAGATGGTGGATTCCAGTGGGGACGAATTAATAATCTGTGAGGAGGGGGATGTACACAGTGAAAGGGGTGAGGAATCGGACGATGAGGAGGAGGTGGACATCTTGCCTCTGTAGAGCCAGTTTGTGCAAGGAGAGATTGATTGCTTCTTTTTTGGTGGGGGCCCAAACCAACCAGTCATTTCAGTCACAGTCGTGTGGCAGACCCTGTCACTGAAATGATGGGTTCGTTAAAGTGTGCATGTCCTGTTTATACAACATAAGGGTGGGTGGGAGGGCCCAAGGACAATTCCATCTTGCACCTCTTTTTTCTTTCATTTTTCTTTGCATCATGTGCTGTTTGGGGACTATTTTTTTCAAGTGCCATCCTGTCTGACACTGCAGTGCCACTCCTAGATGGGCCAGGTGTTTGTGTCGGCCACTTGGGTCGCTTAGCTTAGTCACACAGCTACCTCATTGCGCCTCTTTTTTTCTTTGCATCATGTGCTGTTTGGGGACTATTTTTTTGAAGTGCCATCCTGCCTGACACTGCAGTGCCACTCCTAGATGGGCCAGGTGTTTGTGTCGGCCACTTGGGTCGCTTAGCTTAGTCACACAGCTACCTCATTGCGCTTTTTTTTTTTCTTTGCATCATGTGCTGTTTGGGGACTATTTTTTTGAAGTGCCATCCTGCCTGACACTGCAGTGCCACTCCTAGCTGGGCCAGGTGTTTGTGTCGGCCACTTGGGTCGCTTAGCTTAGTCACACAGCTACCTCATTGCGCCTCTTTTTTTCTTTGCATCATGTGCTGTTTGGGGACTATTTTTTTGAAGTGCCATCCTGCCTGACACTGCAGTGCCACTCCTAAATGGGCCAGGTGTTTGTGTCGGCCACATGGGTCGCTTAGCTTAGTCACACAGCTACCTCATTGCGCCTCTTTTTTTCTTTGCATCATGTGCTGTTTGGGGACTATTATTTTGAAGTGCCATCCTGCCTGACACTGCAGTGCCACTCCTAGATGGGCCAGGTGTTTGTGTCGGCAACTTGGGTCGCTTAGCTTAGTCACACAGCTACCTCATTGCGCCTCTTTTTTTCTTTGCATCATGTGCTGTTTGGGGACTATTTTTTTGAAGTGCCATCCTGCCTGACACTGCAGTGCCACTCCTAGATGGGCCAGGTGTTTGTGTCGGCCACTTGTGTCGCTTAGCTTAGCCATCCAGCGACCTCGGTGCAAATTTTAGGACTAAAAATAATATTGTGAGGTGTGAGGTGTTCAGAATAGACTGAAAATAAGTGGAAATTATGGTTATTGAGGTTAATAATACTTTGGGATCAAAATGACCCCCAAATTCTATGATTTAAGCTGTTTTTTAGGGTTTTTTGAAAAAAAACACCCGAATCCAAAACACACCCGAATCCGACAAAAATTTTTCGGTGAGGTTTTGCCAAAACGCGTCCGAATCCAAAACACGGCCGCGGAACCGAACCCAAAACCAAAACACAAAACCCGAAAAATTTCCGGTGCACATCACTAGTTCTGTCACTGTGTCACACACCCCGTGTTCTGTCACTGTGTCACCCCCCCGTGTTCTGTCACCGTGTCACATCCCCCGTGTTCTGTCACCGTGTCACCCCCACCGTGTTCTGTCACCGTGTCACCCCCCACCAAGTTCTGTCACTGTGTCACACGCTCCCCGTGTTCTGTCACTGTCACCCCCACTCCCCATGTTCTGTCACTGTGTCACACCCCCCGTGTTCTGTCACTGTGTCACCCCCCCCCCCCGTGTTCTGTCACTGTCACCCCCCCTACCCGTGTTCTGTCGCTGTGTCACACCTTTCCCCAGGGGCCATAAGACACTGGATAATTTGCTTGCTGCACAATAATTATTCTAAATAAAATGTGAATGTGTAAAAGTGGACTCTACCTGCCGTAAGGTGTAAAAGGGGGCTCTACCTTCCATACTGTGTAAAAGGGGGCTCTACCTGCCGTAATGTGTGTAAAAGAGGCTCTACCTGGTGTAATGTGTGTAAGTGGCGCTGTGTGGCGCAATTTGAATAATGGAGACTATTGTGCAGCCTAATATGAATTATGTATTATTTTTTGCCCACACTACTTCCACATGAAGCCACGTCCCTATATTTTTGGCAAGTGGGTGGGAGCTGCTATTTTGTATGTGGCCCTCGGATACTGACAGGAAATGTCAAGAGGCCCCTCAGCTGAAATAATTGCCCTCTCCTGCTCTAGGACGTAAGAGAAAAATATATGTACATCATTCATTCTCATAGAACATTTAGCATTGAACAAGGGGCGGTCATTCCGAGTTGATCGCACACTGCAATTTTTTGCTGCCCGTGCAATCAGATAGTCACCGCCTATAGGGGAGTGTATTTTAGCTTATCAAGTGCGCGAATGCATGTGCAGGGGAGCTGTCTCAAAAAGTTTTGTGCAGTTTCTGAGTAGCTCTGAAATTACTCAGCCAATGCGATCACGATCTTTGTTAGTTTCATCGCTGCCCGGCCTCCCCTGTCGCCGGGCAGCGACGCACCTGTGCATTGCGGCCGCAGCGCATGTGCAGTTCGGACCCGATTGCACAGCTGCGAAAGACTGCAGTATGCGATCGGATCGGAATGACCCGCAATATGCAATATATTCACAGGGACATGGCAGGCTACTTGAAGTAGAGGAGAGGGGGTGAAGGGGACCTATCCCCTATTATGACCTTTTCCACCCTTGTAACATCTGGGAGAGCCTACCTCCTCTACTGCTGTGTTCTGGACTGCAGTGTGGCCAGGGAGGCACTTAAATATTCTGTTCTGTATTTTATTCTAAGAGGGAAAACCACGCCTCCTGAAAAGTACCTGGGCCCAGCCAGGCACTCTACTGCCCTGGATCTATAAATCCAGGGGCCCACTAAGGATTTTCCTGACACCCCAGCATCCCAGCCTGAGCCTGACCTCAGGGCGGAACCACACATTACTCAGTCTAATGCTGTAGCAGTTATAGCCATAATATAGATACTGACAAATGGGGAGATGTACTTAGCCTTGGAGAGAGATAACACATCAGCCATTCAGCTGGATCCTTATTTTTGTATTCTCATTCTAGGGCGGGATGTAGTAATGTACATCGCTGCCCATCGCCGCCCTGCGCCACGATGCTGATCGCATATGTACTAACATATGCGATCAGCATTGCGGAGGACAGCTCTTCCGATAAGAGCTGCCCTCCGCGATGCACAGCGGCAGCCTGACTTCCGGGATTCAGCCCCAGAAGTCAGTCTGCGCATGCGCGGGGCGACGGGGGCGGCCGCAGGGCATGCTGGGAGGGATTTGATCGGATCCCTCACACAGCGCCGCGGAGAGAAGCCCATAGGCTTCTATGGACTATCGCCAGCTAAAGCTGGCGAACCCCGCCGCGGCGCTGACCTGGCGGCCGGGGGATAGTACATCAGGAAAATGCGGTAAACAGGGGGTTTACCGCATTTTCCGCTTAGTACATCTCGCCCTCTAGTACCCTATTATCTGTGTCCCCATAAAGTCCTCTATGCTGTTTTTAACATAAATGTGTGTGTATAGGGATGGACTGGGGCCACAAATTAATCCTGCCATGTGACTGTGTTCACACATGTAACAAAGGGGGCATAGCTCTCAGCGACATGCCACAAGTCAGGGGGGCTTGGCACACCCCCATCTATCTATATCCAGACAAAGGTGGGCGAGATAGAGTGATAGGTTGATCCAGCTGCCCCAGGGGTATCGACACGCAGCGATTTAGGGACACCAAAATAAAATGTAATTTGCCCCCCCACAAGCCCAGGTGTGTGTGTGTATGTGTGTGTGTGTGTGTATGTATGTATTAGTGATGAGCGCCGGAAATTTTTCGGGTTTTGTGTTTTGGTTTTGGGTTCGGTTCCGCGGCCGTGTTTTGGGTTCGACCGCGTTTTGGCAAAACCTCACCGGGTTTTTTTTGTCGGATTCGGGTGTGTTTTGGATTCGGGTGTTTTTTTCAAAAAACACTAAAAAACAGCTTAAATCATAGAATTTGGGGGTAATTTTAATCCCAAAGTATTATTAACCTCAAAAAACATAATTTCCACTCATTTTCAGCCTATTCTGAACACCTCACACCTCACAATATTATTTTTAGTCCTAAAATTTGCACCGAGGTCGCTGTGTGAGTAAGATAAGCGACCCTAGTGGCCGACACAAACACCGTGCCCATCTAGGAGTGGCACTGCAGTGTCACGCAGGATGTCCCTTCCAAAAAACCCTCCCCAAACAGCACATGACGCAAAGAAAAAAAGAGGCACAATGAGGTAGCTGACTGTGTGTGTGAGAAAGATAAGCGACCCTAGTGGCCGACACAAACACCGTGCCCATCTAGGAGTGGCACTGCAGTGTCACGCAGGATGTCCCTTCCAAAAAACCCTCCCCAAACAGCACATGACGCAAAGAAAAAAAGAGGCGCAATGAGGTAGCTGACTGTGTGAGAAAGATAAGCGACCCTAGTGGCCGACACAAACACCGGGCCCATCTAGGAGTGGCACTGCAGTGTCACGCAGGATGTCCCTTCCAAAAAACCCTCCCCAAACAGCACATGACGCAAAGAAAAAAAGAGGCACAATGAGGTAGCTGACTGTGTGTGTGAGAAAGATAAGCGACCCTAGTGGCCGACACAAACACCGGGCCCATCTAGGAGTGGCACTGCAGTGTCACGCAGGATGTCCCTTCCAAAAAACCCTCCCCAAACAGCACATGACGCAAAGAAAAAAAGAGGCGCAATGAGGTAGCTGACTGTGTGAGAAAGATAAGCGACCCTAGTGGCCGACACAAACACCGGGCCCATCTAGGAGTGGCACTGCAGTGTCACGCAGGATGTCCCTTCCAAAAAACCCTCCCCAAACAGCACATGACGCAAAGAAAAAAAGAGGCACAATGAGGTAGCTGACTGTGTGTGTGAGAAAGATAAGCGACCCTAGTGGCCGACACAAACACCGGGCCCATCTAGGAGTGGCACTGCAGTGTCACGCAGGATGTCCCTTCCAAAAAACCCTCCCCAAACAGCACATGACGCAAAGAAAAAAAGAGGCACAATGAGGTAGCTGACTGTGTGTGTGAGAAAGATAAGCGACCCTAGTGGCCGACACAAACACCGGGCCCATCTAGGAGTGGCACTGCAGTGTCACGCAGGATGTCCCTTCCAAAAAACCCTCCCCAAACAGCACATGACGCAAAGAAAAAAAGAGGCGCAATGAGGTAGCTGACTGTGTGAGAAAGATAAGCGACCCTAGTGGCCGACACAAACACCGGGCCCATCTAGGAGTGGCACTGCAGTGTCACGCAGGATGTCCCTTCCAAAAAACCCTCCCCAAACAGCACATGACGCAAAGAAAAAAAGAGGCACAATGAGGTAGCTGACTGTGTGTGTGAGAAAGATAAGCGACCCTAGTGGCCGACACAAACACCGGGCCCATCTAGGAGTGGCACTGCAGTGTCACGCAGGATGTCCCTTCCAAAAAACCCTCCCCAAACAGCACATGACGCAAAGAAAAAAAGAGGCGCAATGAGGTAGCTGACTGTGTGAGAAAGATAAGCGACCCTAGTGGCCGACACAAACACCGGGCCCATCTAGGAGTGGCACTGCAGTGTCACGCAGGATGTCCCTTCCAAAAAACCCTCCCCAAACAGCACATGACGCAAAGAAAAAAAGAGGCACAATGAGGTAGCTGACTGTGTGTGTGAGAAAGATAAGCGACCCTAGTGGCCGACACAAACACCGGGCCCATCTAGGAGTGGCACTGCAGTGTCACGCAGGATGTCCCTTCCAAAAAACCCTCCCCAAACAGCACATGACGCAAAGAAAAAAAGAGGCACAATGAGGTAGCTGACTGTGTGTGTGAGAAAGATAAGCGACCCTAGTGGCCGACACAAACACCGTGCCCATCTAGGAGTGGCACTGCAGTGTCACGCAGGATGTCCCTTCCAAAAAACCCTCCCCAAACAGCACATGACGCAAAGAAAAAAAGAGGCACAATGAGGTAGCTGACTGTGTGTGTGAGAAAGATAAGCGACCCTAGTGGCCGACACAAACACCGGGCCCATCTAGGAGTGGCACTGCAGTGTCACGCAGGATGTCCCTTCCAAAAAACCCTCCCCAAACAGCACATGACGCAAAGAAAAAAAGAGGCGCAATGAGGTAGCTGACTGTGTGAGAAAGATAAGCGACCCTAGTGGCCGACACAAACACCGGGCCCATCTAGGAGTGGCACTGCAGTGTCACGCAGGATGTCCCTTCCAAAAAACCCTCCCCAAACAGCACATGACGCAAAGAAAAATAAAAGAAAAAAGAGGTGCAAGATGGAATTGTCCTTGGGCCCTTCCCACCCACCCTTATGTTGTAACTATAAACAAAACAGGACATGCACACTTTAACCAACCCATCATTTCAGTGACAGGGTCTGCCACACGACTGTGACTGAAATGACGGGTTGGTTTGGACCCCCACCCAAAAAGAAGCAATTAATCTCTCCTTGCACAAACTGGCTCTACAGAGGCAAGATGTCCACCTCATCATCATCCTCCGATATATCACCGTGTACATCCCCCTCCTCACAGATTATCAATTCGTCCCCACTGGAATCCACCATGTCAGCTCCCTGTGTACTTTGTGGAGGCAATTGCTGCTGGTCAATGTCTCCGCGGAGGAATTGATTATAATTCATTTTAATGAACATCATCTTCTCCACATTTTCTGGATGTAACCTCGTACGCCGATTGCTGACAAGGTGAGCGGCGGCACTAAACACTCTTTCGGAGTACACACTTGTGGGAGGGCAACTTAGGTAGAATAAAGCCAGTTTGTGCAAGGGCCTCCAAATTGCCTCTTTTTCCTGCCAGTATAAGTACGGACTGTGTGACGTGCCTACTTGGATGCGGTCACTCATATAATCCTCCACCATTCTATCAATGGTGATAGAATCATATGCAGTGACAGTAGACGACATGTCCGTAATGGTTGTCAGGTCCTTCAGTCCGGACCAGATGTCAGCATCAGCAGTCGCTCCAGACTGCCCTGCATCACCGCCAGCGGGTGGGCTCGGAATTCTGAGCCTTTTCCTCGCACCCCCAGTTGCGGGAGAATGTGAAGGAGGAGATGTTGACAGGTCGCGTTCCGCTTGACTTGACAATTTTCTCACCAGCAGGTCTTTTAAACCCAGCAGACTTGTGTGCGCCGGAAAGAGAGATCCAAGGTAGGTTTTAAATCTAGGATCGAGCACGGTGGCCAAAATGTAGTGCTCTGATTTCAACAGATTGACCACCCGTGAATCCTTGTTAAGCGAATTAAGGGCTCCATCCACAAGTCCCACATGCCTAGCGGAATCGCTCTGTCTTAGCTCCTCCTTCAATGTCTCCAGCTTCTTCTGCAAAAGCCTGATGAGGGGAATGACCTGACTCAGGCTGGCAGTGTCTGAACTGACTTCACGTGTGGCAAGTTCAAAGGGCATCAGAACTTTGCACAACGTTGAAATCATTCTCCACTGCGCTTGAGACAGGTGCATTCCACCTCCTATATCGTGGTCAGTTGTATAGGCTTGAATGGCCTTTTGCTGCTCCTCCAACCTCTGAAGCATATAGAGGGTTGAATTCCACCTCGTTACCACCTCCTGCTTCAGATGATGGCAGGGCAGGTTCAGGCGTTTTTGGTGGTGCTCCAGTCTTCTGTACGTGCTGCCTGTACGCCGAAAGTGTCCCGCAATTTTTCTGGCCACCGCCAGCATCTCTTGCACGCCCCTGTCGTTTTTTAAAAAATTCTGCACCACCAAATTCAAGGTATGTGCAAAACATGGGACGTGCTGGAATTTGCCCAGATGTAATGCACGCACAATATTGCTGGCGTTGTCCGATGCCACAAATCCACAGGAGAGTCCAATTGGGGTAAGCCATTCCGCGATGATCTTCCTCAGTTGCCGTAAGAGGTTTTCAGCTGTGTGCGTATTCTGGAAACCGGTGATACAAAGCGTAGCCTGCCTAGGAACGAGTTGGCGTTTGCGAGATGCTGCTACTGGTGCCGCCGCTGCTGTTCTTGCGGCGGGAGTCCATACATCTACCCAGTGGGCTGTCACAGTCATATAGTCCTGACCCTGCCCTGCTCCACTTGTCCACATGTCCGTGGTTAAGTGGACATTGGGTACAGCTGCATTTTTTAGGACACTGGTGACTCTTTTTCTGAGGTCTGTGTACATTTTCGGTATCGCAACCCTAGAGAAATGGAACCTAGATGGTATTTGGTACCGGGGACACAGTACCTCCAACAAGTCTCTAGTTGGCTCTGCAGTAATGATGGATACCGGAACCACGTTTCTCACCACCCAGGATGTCAAGGCCTCAGTTATCCGCTTTGCAGTAGGATGACTGCTGTGATATTTAATCTTCCTCGCAAATGACTGTTGGACAGTCAATTGCTTGGTGGAAGTAGTAAAAGTGGTCTTACGACTTCCCCTCTGGGATGACCATCGACTCCCAGCAGCAACAACAGCAGCGCCAGCAGCAGTAGGCGTTACACGCAAGGATGCATCGGAGGAATCCCAGGCAGGAGAGGACTCGTCAGAATTGCCAGTGACATGGCCTGCAGGACTATTGGCATTCCTGGGGAAGGAGGAAATTGACACTGAGGGAGTTGGTGGGGTGGTTTGCGTGAGCTTGGTTACAAGAGGAAGGGATTTACTGGTCAGTGGAGTGCTTCCGCTGTCACCCAAAGTTTTTGAACTTGTCACTGACTTATTATGAATGCGCTGCAGGTGACGTATAAGGGAGGATGTTCCGAGGTGGTTAACGTCCTTACCCCTACTTATTACAGCTTGACAAAGGGAGCACACGGCTTGACACCTGTTGTCCGCATTTCTGGTGAAATACCTCCACACCGAAGAGCTGATTTTTTTGGTATTTTCTCCTGGCATGTCAACGGCCATATTCCTCCCACGGACAACAGGTGTCTCCCCGGGTGCCTGACTTAAACAAACCACCTCACCATCAGAATCCTCCTGGTCAATTTCCTCCCCAGCGCCAGCAACACCCATATCCTCCGCATCCTGGTGGACTTCAACACTGACATCTTCAATCTCACTATCAGGAACTGGACTGCGGGTGCTCCTTCCAGCACTTGCAGGGGGCGTGCAAATGGTGGAAGGCGCATGCTCTTCACATCCAGTGTTGGGAAGGTCAGGCATCGCAACCGACACAATTGGACTCTCCTTGTGGATTTGGGATTTCGAAGAACGCACAGTTCTTTGCTGTGCTTTTGCCAGCTTGAGTCGTTTCATTTTTCTAGCGAGAGGCTGAGTGCTTCCATCCTCATGTGAAGCTGAACCACTAGCCATGAACATAGGCCAGGGCCTCAGCCGTTCCTTGCCACTCCGTGTGGTAAATGGCATATTGGCAAGTTTACGCTTCTCCTCCGACAATTTTATTTTAGGTTTTGGAGTCTTTTTTTTTCTGATATTTGGTGTTTTGGATTTGACATGCTCTGTACTATGACATTGGGCATCGGCCTTGGCAGACGACGTTGCTGGCATTTCATCGTCTCGGCCATGACTAGTGGCAGCAGCTTCAGCACGAGGTGGAAGTGGATCTTGATCTTTCCCTAATTTTGGAACCTCAACTTTTTTGTTCTCCATATTTTATAGGCAGAACTAAAAGGCACCTCAGGTAAACAATGGAGATGGATGGATTGGATACTAGTATACTATATATACAATTATGGACGGACTGCCACGGTTAGGTGGTATAAAAAAACCACGGTATAAAAAAACCACGGCATAAAAAAACCACGGTATAAAAACCACGGTATAAAAAAACCACGGTATAAAAAAACCACGGTATAAAAAAACCACGGTATAAAAAAACCACGGTATAAAAAAACCGCACTGTACACTGGTTGATAAAGAGATAGTAGTATACTCGTAACAATTAGGATGACACTATGACGGTATAAAGAATGAAAAAAAAACCACGGTTAGGTGGTAGGTATATAATAATAAATAATACAATTCTGGTCGGACGGACTGCCTGCCGTGTGCCGACACAGAGGTAGCCACAGCCGTGAACTACCGCACTGTACACTGGTTGATAAAGAGATAGTAGTATACTCGTAACAATTAGGATGACACTATGACGGTATAAAGAATGAAAAAAAAACCACGGTTAGGTGGTAGGTATATAATAATAAATAATACAATTCTGGTCGGACGGACTGCCTGCCGTGTGCCGACACAGAGGTAGCCACAGCCGTGAACTACCGCACTGTACACTGGTTGATAAAGAGATAGTAGTATACTCGTAACAATTAGGATGACACTATGACGGTATAAAGAATGAAAAAAAAACCACGGTTAGGTGGTAGGTATATAATAATAAATAATACAATTCTGGTCGGACGGACTGCCTGCCGTGTGCCGACACAGAGGTAGCCACAGCCGTGAACTACCGCACTGTACTGTGTCTGCTGCTAATATAGACTGGTTGATATTTAAAGAGATATTAGTAGTATACAACAATACTATACTGGTGGTCAGGCACTGGTCACCACTCCTGCAGCAAAAGTGTGCACTGTTAATTAATATAATTGTACTCCTGGCTCCTGCTAACAACCTGCAGTGCTCCCCAGTCTCCCCCACAATTAATTATAAGCTTTTAATTTATACATTGATGACTGTGCAGCACACTGGGCTGAGCTGAGTGCACACAGACTGAGTCACACTGTGTGACTGACTGTGCTGTGTATCGTTTTTTTTTTCAGGCAGAGAACGGATATAGCAGAGAGAAGTGAACGGATATATTATATTAAATAAAAGTTAACTAGCAACTGCACTGGTCACTGACTGTGGTAAACTAACTCTGTCTGCGACTCTGCACAATCTCTCTCTATCTAATCTATCTATCTCTATTCTAATGGAGAGGACGCCAGACACGTCCTCTCCCTATCAATCTCAATGCACGAGTGAAAATGGCGGCGACGCGCGGCTCCTTATATAGAATCCGAGTCTCGCGAGAATCCGACAGCGTCATGATGACGTTCGGGCGCGCTCGGGTTAACCGAGCAAGGCGGGAAGATCCGAGTCGCTCGGACCCGTGGAAAAAAAAGTGAAGTTCGTGCGGGTTCGGATTCAAAGAAACCGAACCCGCTCATCTCTAGTATGTATATATATATATATATATATATATATATATATATACAGAACACAGTCATCTGAAATTTTGAGGCCCTTTGCAAGACAGAGGCGTAAAAATTTCCCCCTAGACCCCTCTCTAGTAGGGCCAGCCTGTCATCCCCCCCCCTTCCCAAACTAAAAACATTGTGGTGCCCCCGACAAGTACACAACAAAAAACACATGCAGGAAAGGTGGAGCAGGCAGGTACCTCCAGGGGCGGATTGACCATAGGGCTCACCAGGAAGATTGCTGGCAGGGTGACGTGTTTGTGGGGCCTGTTTTGTGTGTTGTCCTGTGGCCCCACCCCCCATATGACAGGGAGCCCACTGCACGCAGGGGGTGATTCAGAGGTGATTGTAGATGTGCTAAAAATAGCACATCTACAATCACAATCTCTGACATGCGTGGGGACGCCTAGCAGAGGCGGAGGCAGGCGGCTACCCATCATGTTTTGGGTCGCAGCAGCTGCATGTGACATGACGCAGCCATCGCGGCCTGCCCCAGCAACAATGTCCAGACCACCCCCTCCCCCAACGGCATTCACATGCCGCTGGCAAGCCCCCACCCGCCCCGCCACCGCCTCTGCCTGTCAATCAGGCAGAGGCGATCGCACCAGTGAGATGCTCTTGCATCTCACAGTGTGCGCATGTGCAGTGCGGCCGCTGCATGTGTGCACACCACATAAGGTTTCAGGCTGCAATTGCTGCCGTTGCAGCGATCAGGTCTGAATTAGGCCCTCAGTACACTGCATTGTCCCCATTCATTCTATTATTCCATTTCTGCAGTACAGCAACTCTGGCATCCAGTGATCCTGCCAAGGCTACACAGAATGTTATACCTCAGAGCCACTCTTAGATCCCAATCCGTCCTTGGTCTCAAATACAACAGCAGCAAAATATACAAGGAAGGCTGCAATTGTGAACAATCAGGCCTTATGAGGAGGGATCCCACCCCCTGAACAAACTCCACCCCCTCAATAGAACACCCCCCCCATTAGGGCTGCATTCATACTAGTGATGAGCGGGTTCGGTTCGTCGGAATCCGAACCCCCCCGAACTTCACCCATTTTACACGGGTCCGAGGCAGACTCGGATCCTCCCGCCTTGCTCGGTTAACCCGAGCGCGCCCGAACATCATCATCCCGCGGTCGGATTCTCACGAGATTTGGATTCTATATAAGGAGCCGCGCGTCGCCGCCATTTTTCACTCGTGCATTGGAAATGATAGTGAGAGGACGTGGCTGGCGTCCTCTCAGTTTTGTTCAGGGGGCTGCAAATATCTGTGCTCACACTGCTTTATTGTGGGGACTGGGGACCAGCAGTATTATATAGGAGGAGTACAGTGCAGAGTTTTGCTGACCAGTGACCACCAGTATTATACGTTCTCTGCCTGAAAAACGCTCCATATCTGTGCTCAGTGTGCTGCATATATCTGTGCTCACACTGCTTTATTGTGGGGACTGGGGACCAGCAGTATTATATAGGAGGAGTACAGTGCAGAGTTTTGCTGACCAGTGACCACCAGTATTATACGTTCTCTGCCTGAAAAACGCTCCATATCTGTGCTCAGTGTGCTGCATATATCTGTGCTCACACTGCTTTATTGTGGGGATGGGGGACCAGCAGTATTATATAGGAGGAGTACAGTGCAGAGTTTTGCTGACCAGTGACCACCAGTATTATACGTTCTCTGCCTGAAAAACGCTCCATATCTATGCTGCATTGTAGTATATAGTAGGAGTACAGTGCATAATTTTGCTGACCACCAGTATATAATATATAGCAGTACGGTACAGAAGGCCACTGCTCTACCTACCTCTGTGTCATCAATTATACTATCCATCCATACCTGTGGTGCATTTCAGTTTTGCACAGTTTGCTGACCACCAGTATATAATATATAGCAGTATGGTACAGAAGGCCACTGCTCTACCTACCTCTGTGTCATCAATTATACTATCCATCCATACCTGTGGTGCATTTCAGTTTTGCACAGTTTGCTGACCACCAGTATATAATATATAGCAGTACGGTACAGAAGGCCACTGCTCTACCTACCTCTGTGTCATCAATTATACTATCCATCCATACCTGTGGTGCATTTCAGTTTTGCACAGTTTGCTGACCACCAGTATATAATATATAGCAGTACGGTACAGTAGGCCACTGCTCTACCTACCTCTGCGTTGTCAATTATACTATCCATCCATACCTGTGGTGCATTTCAGTTTTGCATAGTTTGCTGACCACCAGTATATAATATATAGCAGTACGGTACAGAAGGCCACTGCTCTACCTACCTCTGTGTAGTCAAGTATACTATCCATCCATACCTGTAGTGCATTTAAGTTGTGCGCAGTATATATATAGTAGGAGGACAGTGCATAATTTTGCTGACCACCAGTATATAATATATAGCAGTAAGGTACAGTAGTCCACTGCTCTACCTACCTCTGTGTCGTCAAGTATACTATTCATCCATACCTGTGGTGCATTTAAGTTGTGCGCAGTATATATAGTAGTAGGTCATTGCTATTGATATATTACTGGCATATAATTCCACACATTAAAATATGGAGAACAAAAATGTGGAGGGTAAAATAGGGAAAGATCAAGATCCACTTCCACCTCGTGCTGAAGCTGCTGCCACTAGTCATGGCCGAGACGATGAAATGCCATCAACGTCGTCTGCCAAGGCCGATGCCCAATGTCATAGTAGAGAGCATGTAAAATCCAAAAAACAAAAGTTAAGTAAAATGACCCAAAAATCAAAATGGAAAGCGTCTGATGAGAAGCGTAAACTTGCCAATATGCCATTTACGACACGGAGTGACAAGGAACGGCTGAGGCCCTGGCCTATGTTCATGGCTAGTGGTTCAGATTCACATGAGAATGGAAGCACTCATCCTCTCGCTAGAAAAGTGCAGTGCCACTCGGAGGCGTATCTAGGGTAGGGCGGTTGGGGCACGTGCCCTGGGTGCCCTGGCAGGCCCAGGAGAGGGGGGCGCCGCCGGCGTCCAGGGCATCATGCCCCACTCGCCCCCGTTAACCCTAAATGTGAGGGGAGGAGAGAGCACAGCGTCTCTCCCTCCCCTTACCGCCGCTGCGAGCACTAGCAGCGCTGCCAGCAGCGCTGCCTTGTCCGGTCTCCGGCGCTAGCCAATCAGAGCTTGCGGACCGGCTCCTGATTGGCTGCTGGTCCGCGAGCTCTGATTGGCTAGCGAACCGGCGCCAGACAGCCGCCGGAGACCTGGAGCGGTGAGGGGAAGGAGAGGAGAGGCGCTGCGCTGCGCTCTCCTCCCCTCACAACAAGAAGCCAGCGGCCGGTGAGTGACGGGGGGGAGGGGGTCCGGCGGCACAGTGGGGCATGTAACTGGCACTGTGGGGCATGTAACTGGCACTGTGGGGCAATGTAACTGGCACTGTGGGGCAATGTAACTGGCACTGTGGGGCAATGTATCTGGCACTGTGGGGCAATGTATCTGGCACTGTGGGGCATTGTATCCGGCACTGTGGGGCATTGTATCCGGCACTGTGGGGCAATGTAACTGGCACTGTGGGTGGCATGTATCTGGCACTGTGGGGCAATGTATCTGGCACTGTGGGGCATGTATCCGGCACTGTGGGGCATGTATCCGGCACTGTGGGGCATGTATCCGGCACTGTGGGGCATGTATCTGGCACTGTGGGGCATGGACACGGCACTGTGGGGCAATGTAACTGGCACTGTGGGGCAATGTAACTGGCACTGTGGGGCAATGTATCTGGCACTGAGTGGGGCATGTATCTGGCACTGTGGGGCAATGTATCCGGCACTGTGGGGCAATGTAACTGGCACTGTGGGGAATGTAACGGGCACTGTGGGGCAATGTATCTGGCACTGAGTGGGGCAATGTATCTGGCACTGAGTGGGGCAATGTATCTGGCACTGAGTGGGGCAATGTATCTGGCACTGAGTGGGGCATGTATCTGGCACCGTGGGGCATGTATCTGGCACTGTGGGGCAATGTATCCGGCACCGTGGGGCATGTATCCGGCACTGTGGGGCATGTATCCGGCACTGTGGGGCAATGTAACTGGCACTGTGGGCCATTTTCCGTGGCCACACCCATTCTGGAGCGTAGCCACACCCCTTCTGGTGTGTGGCCACGCCCATTTTTCGGAGGCGCGCGCACATGCTTCTTTTGGTGTGTTTTTTTTTTGTTGGGGGGCGCCATTTTCCATCTTGCCCTGGGCTCCGAAAACCGTAGTTACACCTCTGGTGCCACTCCTGGATGGGCCAGGTGTTTGTGTCAGCCATTTACAGTAGGTCGCTTAGCTTAGCAATCCAGCGACCTTGGTGCACCTATTTTTTTTTTCTTTGCATCATGTGCTGTTAGGGGACTATTTTTTAAATCTGCCATCCTGTCTGACACTGCAGTGCCACTCCTAGATGGGCCAGGTGTTGGGTGTCGGCCACTTGGGTCGCTTAGCTTAGTCACACAGCGACCTGCAAATTTTAGGACTAAAAATAATATTGTGAGGTGTGAGGTATTCAGAATAGACTGGAAATGAGTGGAAATTATGGTTATTGAGGTTAATAATACTATGGGATCAAAATGACCCCCAAATTCTATGATTTAAGCTGTTTTTGAGGGTTTTTTATAAAAAACACCCGAATCCAAAACGCACCCGAATCCGACAAAAAAATTTCAAGGAGGTTTTGCCAAAACGCGTCCGAACCCAAAACACGTCCGCGGAACCGAATCCAAAACCAAAACACAAAACCCGAAAAATGTCCGGTGCACATCACTAATTCATACATTTCCTGGGCTGGTTTTCCATCCCAATCCACCCCTGGATATCTCTACTGTACAGGATGGACATCAATAGTCAATGGTATACTGTACATCTGGGATCAGTACGAGATCCCGGCGGTCAGAAGACTGACGCCTGGAGCCCGACAGCCAGGATTCCAGCGGCAGCGCAGCTGTGCTCTCCATGCTTCGGGCCCAGTGGTGATCTTTGCCACAGGTTCTATTACTCTCCGGGTGGTGGCGTGGACCACCACCCAAGAGGGGTAACTAGCAGGCGGTGGGGACTCAGCTAGTGTCAGGATTGTGGCGTTGGTATCCTGACCGCCGGGGGACTGAGAGGCGGTAAATTGACTGCCTCCCATACATCTACAGTACTGTGTGTTTTATTTATGATGTTAGTGTTTTTCCTACCATGATTTATATATTTATCTGATATTTTCAAGTTTTAATTTACTTGCTAATATTTCCATAAAAATATTAATAAAGTAGCATTTTTACGGTTAAACATTTTCAAGATTTCAATGTATACTTATTTACAAGTAACCTTTCAAATCTTTTAAAATGCATATGCTGCTCTGTCCCTTTAATAGGGGAGGAGGAAAGGAGAGGAGACTGTAACCAGTATAACCATAGGTGTACCTTTACCCTACTGTAGCTCTGCAGAGACTGCAGTCTGTGTGGTGATCACATTGTAACGCTCACCATGGCAGACATGAAGATTTGCAGTGTCCTTGTAACTGGATCTAACCGTGGCATCGGGCTGGAGCTGATTAAGAAATTCACAAGCCAGTCAAAACCTCCAGAGAAAATCTTTGCAACATGCAGAGACCCAGATAGTTCCCGGGCAGAGGTAAAGAGAGTTGTCAGTGTATTAGATTCAGCGTGTGTAAAACTGTGAGCACATCATCATCTTGGCAAGCAGTGAATTGTATAATAAATGTGGCTTTTATTTTCCACCTTATCGTGTTATAGTTCGTTACCAGGTAGAGTGACTGATTCCCAGATCTAGAACTTTAAACTTTGGGTCATATATTATAGAAGAGACAGTTTTATAACATTAGTTATGGGAGGGGTTTAACTGAGAGCTTGCTTGACTGCTGCTTGCTGGAACTCTGTAGGATTTCTCTCAGCCAGGTGCATGCTTGCCGACTTTTCAAAATGCATTTCAGGGAGATTGTGAAAGTAACACCTATCAGTGCGGACGTGTACTGCTACATCTGAGAGGCGTGTCATGAAAATGACTTACATCCAAATGTAAATGAGCCCCAAAGTTAGTAAGATCTACTTGTTGAAGAAAAGACACTGATATTTTGCAGAATTTGTTTGTGTATTGTGTTTTACAAGAGCTTCCATATACTGTAAATGGCCACGAGAAACTTTATTTAAAATCCATGTAGCCATAGGGATCATTGTGTCTTATACCCAGTACAGGGAAATGGCACTGATGTTTAGAGATGGCTACTGACTCACTGTCTCAACACAGTGACTCGAATCATCAGGAAGTGTGAATGATTCGAGTCACTCACTGTTTAATGAGTTGAGACAGCTGCAGCAGTAGCCTCTCTCAGCCAGAGGGAGGAAACTCAGTGTGTCCTTCAGTCAGTGTCTTCTGCTGTGTGTCTTTAGCTGTGATTGGCCAGAGGCAGCCTGGAGGGTGTTATACCAAGTGACACCCAGTAGGAGGGGGGAGGGAGCAGTCACGACTCACCAGTCAGTGAGTGCTGTGCTGCTGTGCCTGAGTCATGTCATGAATCATGATTCATCCTGAGTCTGCCAGTGAGTTGAGACAGTTGTACACTGTGTAGACTCAGTGACTCAGTGGATGGATCTGATTCATGCAGCATAAGCCTGCAGGAGGTGGAGCCCCTGTGGTACAGTGTTCTCAGCTCAGTGTTGTCAACTCACTATTCCTGCTCAATGTGATTGTGGGGGGCAAACTCCCTGGAGGCTAGATAGTGGATAATATAATAAATCCAAGCCCACCTAAAAAAAAGCCCACCTAAAATCATCCAATTAGCAAAGTATGCAAAGTTAAAAAAAAATGTTTTTATTTGGTTTAGTGACAGACGGAATGATGTGTTTCATGGCTGTTAAGCTTTCTCTCCTCAGCCAGAAGTAATGTGCATATTCTGTAACTAGTATGCAATAAGTGCTTATTAATAATATATCAACATAACAGTGAATCTATGTTAATATATTATTAACAATTAGTGCATAAGCAGCTGCCTCCCCCAGATACACTGCACAATCACTGCAGCTGAATAACTCCGAGTCCAGCACTGATCTGCCAGCACTGGCAACTCACTGATTCATGTGCAGTCTCTGCAATACATTCCAATACAAATGAGTCATGACTCATGTGCCGAGACACTG
Organism: Pseudophryne corroboree; assembly: GCF_028390025.1. Taxonomy (NCBI): domain Eukaryota; kingdom Metazoa; phylum Chordata; class Amphibia; order Anura; family Myobatrachidae; genus Pseudophryne; species Pseudophryne corroboree. The sequence goes on from NC_086454.1 coordinate 203,840,208, forward strand.
ACTCGAGACACTTTACTGAACTGAGTCATGTGTCTCAGCTCAGTTCAGTGAATCACTTTGCCCATGACTACTGATGTTCCCATTTGAATGTATGTATCTGTGATTTATTTCCCCCCAAGAATGTAACAACTGCACAATGGGGTTAAGGTGCAATCAAGATAGATTGCTGGACTATTCAGGGAGTCAGGGAGATTTGTTTCTATTTCAGGGAGTCTCCTGCAGAATGAGAGAGCGTAGGCAAGTATGCTGGGCCAGGTGTGATGATCTATACTTGCAGGTGTAAGCACACTGTGGCACCTCAGTTGCTTGTAGAACTATGCATCTCAGCATGCCCTGCAACAGTTTTTCTGTGAGGGCATGTTATAAAACTGTGGCAGAGCATGGTGGATGTTTTATTCAACAGCAGTTGGAGTGCCACCAGGGCCGCAACTAGGATTTTCGGCACCCAGGGCAAGGCAATAATTTAGCCCCCCCCCCCCCACACACACACACCAAAAAGAAATAAAAATAAAATAGATAATAAAATAAATAAAAAATAACAATAATCAAAAAAATTCAAACTACGCCACACAGTGGTGCAAGTTTATTCTCATTACGCTGCACAGTAGTCATACTTGCCTACCTGACCCTCTCCATGAGGAAGAAAATGCTCTGTTCCTGGACTTTTCTGGTAATTTATGATTGCCATCACCTGTGGTGAGCTAGTTAATTGATAAGAAAGGTGTTTCACCACAGGTGATGGCAATCATACATTACCAGGAAAGTCCAGGAACAGAGCATTTTCTCCCTCATGGAGAGGGTCAGGTAGGCAAGTATGACAGTAGTACCCCCCACAGGGGAGAGAGGGGGAGGGGTGACAGAAATGGGAGAGAGGAAAGAAATGGATGAGGGCAAAGAGACAGAAAATATTACAAACATCCTTCAGACTGCCAGTAATATACACACAGTATATATATATATATATATATATATAACACATATTGCCCACTTGCCTCAGCCCCACAGTGAGAGATAAGATGATTTTGTTGCCGGCTGTCTTCTCCCTCTTCTCTACAGATGCTGCATGCCACTGGCTGTCTGCTGTACAGGAAGGCGCTGGAAAGGCAGCCAGGCAGGTGGATTGACAGTAGAGGTTGCCGGACTGTCAGGCAGGGGGAGGCTTTGCCGGGTGGACAGGGAGAGAGAGGCTCAGGCGGGCAGTCAGGGAAAGGGAGGCTCTGGCGGGCGGTCAGGGAGAGAGAAGCTTTGCCACGTGGACAGTGAGATGGAGGCTCTGGTGGGAGGTCAAACAGATGGAGGCGCTGGAGGTGACAGGTGCTGATGTGCAGCGGCGCGGGACTGTGACGGCGCTGTTAACATGACTGCCCAACGCGCGGCTCCATAACTATTTAATAGGCCAGTTGCCTTGACTACGAGAGATCGCGGCGGGAGTAGTAGAGTAGCAGCTGGTCGAGGGAGCTGGACACGGTTCTCGGCGCCCCCTCAAACCCAGCGCCTGGGGCACGTGACCCCTTAGCGCCCCCCCCCCTAGTTACGGCCATGGTGCCACATGGTTGACACTCCCGGCCCCCCGGAAGAGCAGGCAAGTCTCCCGATTTCAGGGGTCCCCCCTGCCCGTCCCCCCACTTAGTGTGTAAAGTGGGCGGCCCGGGCAGTCGATGACGCAATTCTTGCTGAATCGCGTAATCATAGCCACTCCCCCTGCAGTGTAATGCCGGTGATCGTGGCATTACAGAGCGGGGGGCATGGCTTAAAGTATGTGACACTATAACCCTGTCCCGCCCCCATCCCGCCTCCGGTCCACCCCCTCCTCACGTCACAGCCCTCCCCTGCCCCCCTGCTGAGTCGACCTGGCTGCTCTCTCCCGCAGAGAGCAGCCAGAATGTCGGTAAGTATGCTCTATCATAGCATGGAGGTTGTAATATTTGCTCATGTAATTATGAAAACAGCATATCTCCCAACATGACCCTCTCCAGGAGGGACAAAATGCTCTGCTCCTGGACTTTTCTCTTAATCTGTGATTGCCGGCACCTGTGTTGAACAGGTTAATGGATAAGAAAGGTGTTTCAGCACAGGTGATGGCAATCATAAATTAAGAGGGAAGTCCGGGAGCAGAGCATTCTGGCCATCCTGGAGAGGGTCATGTTGAGAGATACTGTATGAAAAAGCTGTTTTTAACAATTAAATGTATATAGATGTAAGTGCAATAGTAATGACTAAACCTCAACCTGTGGAATAGCTGGTTGCTTCCAAATTAAGCACTGACTCTTTGTTGAGAGTTCAAATAATGAATCTGAAACATGCCTTGTTGTGTTCTGGAGCAAATTATTAACTTTATAGGTGACAACCTAATGGGTTGCCTATGGAACAAACCGCATTTTTTTTCTCTCTACTACTTTTTTTCTCTGTTTGTGCAATTGCAGTGGCTTAACTCTAGGTAAGCACTACCTGCAAAATAATACGCTCTTAAACTACTAGGAATCTTGAAATTCCAAAATATGAATTCAAGAACATACATGTTTTTTTTCAGGGCTGAGTGGGTTTGATTCCCAAGGAAACTACCCCCCCCAGCTCAGGATTTCCCGCTTACTGGGATCCCAAAACAAGGCAAAGTCCTCATCCCACTGTCGGATTCTCGTGGATTTTGGATTCTATATAAGTCCCCGATCAGCGCCATCTTCGTGTGCATCTCCAGTACTGTGTCTGGCATGGCGTGGGGCGGGTGCTCTGTCTGCTATATCTGAAAGGGATGCTTCTGTATCTGAAAGGTGTGCTCTCTCTGTGCTGTATCTGAAAAAGGGGTGTGCTGTCTGCCTGCTGTATCTGAAAGGGGTGATCTGTCTGTCCATCCAGGGGCTCTGCCCCAGTGTAAAATTAAAATAAAAGCTAAAAAGAAAAAGCCTATAATTATAAGAAGAAAAAAAAAATCTGTTTGTACTGTACCCCAGTGTACTATACAATTTTTATTTTATTTTAATAAGTACTGTGACACTGCCAGGCAGACCACAGTATATTATTTCCTGTTCATAAACATATTGTGCAATGCTGTCTGTGAAGTCACCCGCAGTGTGTAATTATTAGAGATGTGCGGTGGGCACTTTTCGTGTTATTGTTTTGGTTCTGGTTCTATGCTTGTGTTTTGGATCTGGATTGGTTTTGCCAAAACCACCCTTTCGTGTTTTGTTTTTGGATTTGGATATGGATGATTTTTGAAAAAAACATAAAAACAGCTAAAATCACGGATTTGGGGGTAATTTTGATCCTACGGTATTATCAGAGGCGTCGCCGGGTGTGGGGTGACACCCGGTGCGCACCCCTGATCTCCTGCCAAGATCGCAGCAACAAGGGGGCGTGGTCCTACACTTAGGGAGCGTGGCTTCACGGGGATCCTGAAATCGTCACTCTGGGGGCGTGCCCAGCATTTCCGGAGACGCTGGGCTTCCCTCAAAGACAGTCTCCGTGCGCTGTCGGCTCCTCTTCTATGACAGGAGCCGGGTGCTGTAGGAGACTTTCTCACTGCAGCACCTGGTTCCTGTCACTGCGGAGGAGCTGACATTTGGTGTCACCACCTCCAGGTGTCACGACCGGGTGCGGGCCGCACCCGCCTTGTGATGCCACTGAGTATTATTAACCTCAATAACATTCATTTCCAGTCTATTCTGGACACCTCACAATATTGTTTTTAGGCCAAAAGGTTGCACTGAGGTGGCTGGATGATTAAGCTAAGCAACACAAGTGTTCGGCACAAACACCTGGCCCGGCACAAACACCTGGCCCATCTAGGAGTGGAACTGCAGTGGCAGATAGGGGGGCAGATTTAAAAGATAGGCCCCAGGCAGCACATCATGCAAAGAAGATAAAGAGGTGCAATGAGGTAGCTGTATGACTAAGCTAAGCGACACAAGTGTGCGGCACAAACAACAAGGGGCGTGCTGGAATTTGCCCAGATGTAATACACGTACAATATTGGTGGCACAGGAGAGCATACCACTAAACCACACACACACACGGCAAAGCCTGTAAAGTTAACTTGGATAATAATAACTCTTTTATTTGGCGCTATTATAATAATATGCAGCACAGGCGAGCGTACCCCAAATTACAGTATTTGCAGCTGCGTTTAGCCCTTATTCCAGTGGTTTAAACCTTTGTACAGCACGTGGTGCATATTTAACCACCATTGTCTCCACAAGTAGCACCATGGTATCTTAATCTGGTCCTATCATGTCATCCCCATATTTTTTAAACCAAGGGGTATATTTACTAAAGGTTGATTTTGGTCAATGTTGGTAGATTTCAGATCAATTTTAAGATCGATTTTAATCGATGTTAAAACACACATATACTAGAAGATGATTTTTGACATTAATTTTGAAATGGTAGTAAATTTGTGTTTTAACACTGGAGGTCTACAATTGATTAAGATCGATCATAAAATGATCTAAAATCCATCAAAATTAATCAAAATCAATGTTTAGTAAATTTACCCCAGGGCCAGTCCAAGAGCCCAGAGCTGGTTCTTAGAATACAGGGGGACCTCAAACATGTTTTTTCCCGTGTACATTTTTAACCAGGACTGGCTTAAAGAGCACAGGACTGGTTATGCTTGTGGGTGGAGGGGACCCCATGCCTCTTTTTTTTTTTTTTTCTATTTTCTTTTATACTTTAAACACATTTTAACAGAGAAACACTGCACTGATCTCACTGATCTGTGCATGCTTCTCTGAATTTGCTACTGAGGGGGATGTTTATTTGAAAAGTGCATTTTGATCCAAATTTTAACAATTTTCAGGTACAGTATGTTTGCAGAAATGAGTATAGGTAAATTCCCATGTTTCATTGTTGCCTATGGAAATTTACATCCAAATTTGGCTGATGGTGTATTTGATGGTAGTTCCATTTCCACCTGTGTTTTAGATTTCTATTTGAACTACTCCCATGTTTGTTCTTTAGTAAATTTCTGTGATTGAATAAATTCCCAAACACTCCTGCGTTTGCCAACTCGGCAGACACGGACTTTAGTAAATGTTCCCCCTACACAGCATTTATTAATAAAATAAAGACAACTTGAAGCAAAATATATTTTAAAAATGTATTAAGTTTCTATCAAGTAAAATTTAGCTCTGCATAACCCAGTCACCCTTTTTGTCACCCTAAATCTGGGAAATTACATTTTTCCCAGCCGGTGAAGAACGTACTTGTACTTTGATGCTGTGTGTACATTCATGATAAGAGACAGAAAAAACGGAAGACAGAAAAAGAGTGGGCGTTAGCAACAGGAAGACAGGGAGAGAATAGAGTGAAACAAAAGGAAAGGAGGGTTAAAGACAAATGGAACAATATATAACAACAAGCAGCAGCGCTGCACACCAAGCCAAAGGATATCAAAAAATCAATGATTAAAACATCCAGTGACCAATGTCAGTATAAAATTATATGTTTTAATCATAGTTGCCGTCATTCTGGCTGCTCTCCCTGGGAGAGAGCGTCAAGGTCGGATCAGCGCGCGGGGGTGGGGGGGTGGGGGTGGACGACTGCAGAGCTATGACGTGTCAAGGGGGTGGAGTGGAGGTGGAATGGGGGCATGGTTACCACAAACGCATCATTATAGCAACGCCCTCCATTCTGTAATGCAGATATTACCTCAGATTTTCGGGAGCCTCCCTGCAATTCCGGGAGAGTAGGCAAGTATGATTTTAATTATCCCTGTAGGCCGAGTTATTCAGTAAAAACAATTGTACAAAATATAAAGTAATAAGCAAAAAAATATTCATGCATATAAAATCTGTGAAACTGCACAATAGTAATTACAAAAAGAAATGTTATCATTTCACACTAACCATAAATTGTAATAAAAAGTCCCACACTTGGGCAACAATAATATGATGTAGGTAAGCCAACAAATCTGCTAGTCACTAATGAAGACCAAATAATTAGAGTTGATGAATTTGCCGTATAGAAAGTGCCCATACTGCAACAGTTCCAATTAGTGATGAGCGGGTTCGGTTCCTCGGAAACCGAACTCCCCCGAACTTCACACTTTTTACACGGGTCCGAGGCATACTCGGATTCTCCCGTATGGCTCGGTTAACCCGAGCGCGCACGAACTTCATCATCCCGCTGTCGGATTCTCGCGAGATTCGGATTCTATATAAGCAGCCGCGCGTCGCCGCCATTTTCACTCGTGCATTGGAAATGTTAGGGAGAGGACGTGGCTGGCGTCCTCTCCGTTTATTCATTGTTGATGCAAATATTTGTGCTTGCTTAAGTTATATCTTAATTGTGGGGACTGGGGAGCAGCTGTATATTAATATAGGAGGAGTACAGTGCAGAGTTTTGCTGACAGTGACCACCAGTTTTATCCGTTCTCTGCCTGAAAAAAATGCTCCTTATCTGTGCTCAGTGTGCTGCATATATCTTTGCTCACACTGCTTAATTGTGGGGACTGGGGAGCAGCTGTATTATATAGCAGGAGTACAGTGCAGAGTTTTGCTGACAGTGACCACCAGTATACGTTGTCTGCCTGAAAAACACTCCATATCTGTGCTCAGTGTGCTGCTTTATTGTGGGGACTGGGGACCACCAGTATAATATTGTATAGGAGGAGTACAGTGCAGAGTTATGCTGACCAGTGACCACCAGTATACGTTGTCTGCCTGAAAAACACTCCATATCTGTGCTGCATTGTAGACAGTATATAGTAGGAGTACAGTGCATAATTTTGCTGACCACCAGTATATAATATATAGGAGTACGGTACAGAAGGCCACTGCTGTACCTACCTCTGTGTCGTCAAGTATACTATCCATCCATACCTGTGGTGCATTTAAGTTTTGCCCAGTTTGCTGACCACCAGTATATAATATATAGCAGTACGGTACAGTAGGCCACTGCTGTACCTACCTCTGTGTCGTCAAGTATACTATCCATCCATACCTGTGGTGCATTTAAGTTTTGCACAGTTTGCTGACCACCAGTATATAATATATAGCAGTACGGTACAGTAGGCCACTGCTGTACCTACTTCTGTGTCGTCAAGTATACTATCCATCCATACCTGCGGTGCATTTAAGTTTTGCCCAGTTTGCTGACCACCAGTATATAATATATAGCAGTACGGTACAGTAGGCCACTGCTGTACCTACCTCTGTGTCGTCAAGTATACTATCCATCCATACCTGTGGTGCATTTAAGTTTTGCACAGTTTGCTGACCACCAGTATATAATATATAGCAGTACGGTACAGTAGGCCACTGCTGTACCTACCTCTGTGTCGTCAAGTATACTATCCATCCATACCTGTGGTGCATTTAAGTTTTGCACAGTTTGCTGACCACCAGTATATAATATATAGCAGTACGGTACAGTAGGCCACTGCTGTACCTACCTCTGTGTCATCAAGTATACTATCCATCCATACCTGTGGTGCATTTCAGTTTTGCACAGTTTGCTGACCACCAGTATATAATATATAGCATTACGGTACAGTAGGCCACTGCTGTACCTACCTCTGTGTCTTCAAGTATACTATCCATCCATACCTGTGGTGCATTTCAGTTTTGCATAGTTTGCTGACCACCAGTATATAATATATAGCATTACGGTACAGTAGGCCACTGCTGTACCTACCTCTGTGTCGTCAAGTATACTATCCATCCATACCTGTGGTGCATTTCAGTTTTGCACAGTTTGCTGACCACCAGTATATAATATATAGCATTACGGTACAGTAGGCCACTGCTGTACCTCCCTCTGTGTCGTCAAGTATACTATCCATCCATACCTGTGGTGCATTTCAGTTGTGCGCAGTATATATAGTAGTAGGCCATTGCTATTGATACTGGCATATAATTCCACACATTAAGAAATGGGAAAGATCAAGATCCACTTCCACCTCGTGCTGAAGCTGCTGCCACTAGTCATGGCCGAGACTATGAAATGCCATCAACGTCGTCTGCCAAGGCCGATGCCCAATGTCATAGTAGAGAGCATGTAAAATCCAAAAAACAAAAGTTCAGTAAAATGACCCAAAAATCAAAATTGAAAGCGTCTGATGAGAAGCGTAAACTTGCCAATATGCCATTTACGACACGGAGTGGCAAGGAACGACTGAGGCCCTGGCCTATGTTCATGGCTAGTGGTTCAGATTCACATGAGGATGGAAGCACTCATCCTCTCGCTAAAAAAAATGAAAAGACTTAAGCTGGCAAAAGCACAGCAAAGAACTGTGCGTTCTTCTAAATCACAAATCCCCAAGGAGAGTCCAATTGTGTCGGTTGCGATGCCTGACCTTCCCAACACTGGATGGGAAGAGCTTGCGCCTTCCACCATTTGCACGCCCCCTGCAAGTGCTGGAAGGAGCACCCGCAGTCCAGTTCCTGGTAGTCAAATTGAAGATGTCACTGTTGAAGTACACCAGGTTGAGGATATGGGTGTTGCTGGCGCTGAGGAGGAAATTGACAAGGAGGATTCTGATGGTGAGGTGGTTTGTTTAAGTCAGGCACCCGGGGAGACACCTGTTGTCCGTGGGAGGAATATGGCCATTGACATGCCTGGTCAAAATACAAAAAAAAATCAGCTCTTCGGTGTGGAATTATTTCAACACAAATGCGGACAACAGGTGTCATCTCCAGAGAAGAACGTAAATTCCTACTCCCCACATTCCCAGTCACACCCACTTTTTACTTTCTTCCCAAGATTCACAAATCCCTCACTTCACCCCCAGGGAGACCTATTATTTCAGGAATTAATTCACTTACCTCTAATCTTTCATACTACATAGATCATTTTTTGCAACCACGGGTTTCCACACTGAGGTCGCATCTGAGGGACACGACGGATTTTCTTAATAAAATCCAAAAGATACCTTGGAAACAAAGCTATGCTTTCCTGACACTGGATGTCAAAGCACTTTATACACACATCCCACATTGCAAGGGTGTTGAAACCATTTGTCGATCTTTATCCTTGGATGAAGACCTCAGTGTGGAACATAAACAATTTTTACTGGATTGTATCTCCTTCATTCTTCATCACAATTATTTTTTATTTATGGACACTTATTATTTACAGACCATGGGGACGGCCATGGGGACCAGGTTCGCGCCCAGTTACGCAAATCTCTACATGGGCGATTTTGAGGATCGCCACTTGTGGAGTGGCGGATGGGGCGGGAGCCTGGTCTTCTATGGCCGTTATATAGACGACCTTTTTATTATTTGGGATGGGGATTTATCTTCAGCACAAGATTTAGTATCATCACTAAATTCTAATTCTTATAATTTATCATTCACTTTCACATATAGTCAGGAACACGTTGATTTTCTGGACGTGACCCTCAGAGCAGTGGAGGACAAAATAATTACCTCAAATTATGTCAAATTGGTCAATACCAATTCTTATCTACATTACAAAAGTGCCCATTATGCACCCTGGAAAAGGAACATACCCAAGGGGCAGCTAATGAGGCTACGACGTAACTGCACGGAGATAGAGACTTTCCGTGCACAAGCAACTGATATGATGGATTCCTTTAGATCAAGAGAGTACCCTGATAATATTTTAGAACAAGCTTTAGAAGAAGTATTAAATATGGATAGAAGAGACCTTTTAGAAAAAAATGTTCATCTTAAAGCCTCTAAAGATTCTGCTCAAAAAATAGAAGAAAGACAGTGTGCCTTTATCAGTAAATTCAATAGATGCTCGGGTCAAATTAAAACAATTATTTCTCGTAATTATAAAGTATTGAAACAAGATACAATCCTTGGAAAACTACTACCTAATAAAATTCAAGTAATCTACAAGAAAAATAGGACTCTTAAAACTATTTTAGCACCAAGCCACCTTAAAGCGAATAAAATGAATACCAAACCTACTGGCCAAGGGTGGTTAGTACAAAAACCATGTGGCTTCTTTAGATGTGGCAAGACAAGATGCACTATGTGTTCCTATATACCTAGAAAAATAACATCAATACAATTACCCCAGAATAATGAAGAGTTCATTTTAAAATCCTTTATGAACTGCGACTCCAAATTTGTTGTATATCTCTTGAGCTGTGGGTGTGGTTTACGTTACGTAGGAAGGACTACGAGATCTCTCCATACCCGATTTATGGAACATCGACGAAATATTATAAAAAATTGTACCACACACAGCGTATCACGTCATTTCAATGAAATACATTCTAATGATCCAAGTAGTCTAACCATAGTCTCATTAGAATCAATTGCCCCCACAGCCAGAGGTGGTGATCGTTACAACAAACTGTGCACAAGAGAGGTATATTGGATGTTAAAATGCAATTCACTATACCCTGATGGCCTAAATGAGGCGATTGAATTGAACTCAGTAATTTAGATGAAACTACCTCTGTCTAACTAAATGCGATGTATTCCTTCTCAATTCCTCTTCCCTCCCCCTTCCTCTACATTATACCTTTATCTATGTGGTATTTCATAAATATTATTATTCCAAGATATTTATCCTGTTTTTATTGCTTATTATTATTTTTTATTACTTATACTTTTTATTATATTCTATTTATTCTCTAATATAAAATTTCTCCTTTTAATATAGACTATACTATTCTCAACATATAAAGGAGGAAATATGTCTGTATTAATTTGTTTTTTAATACCTTCCTTTAGTGTATTAACCTGATTGAATGTACCTCTGTGAAAATACACTATGTAGATGGGACCACTTAGATGATCTCTTCTATCGTGGGCTCTGGGGCTGAGGCGCATGCGCCGACCGGAGCTCAACCGCGCCGTTGCTATGCCACAAGCCGCGTTGCCATGGTGTGACGTCCACGGGCCGATCACGTGATATACACATATCGGCGCCGCAGGTGGAGTGCACGTCACATCAGGACGCCGGTCATGCGTCAAATGACGCGGATCGACGCCACACACCACGTGTCAAGGGGCGCGGCTGTGGGTGTATGCATATGACGCTGTCTTTGCCTGGTGCTGGCGCCGGCGCTTCCGCCCTACCTACCCAGACTCCAAATCGAATGGTCATCTGACCTATCTATCCCAATGAGCTGTAGGAACACGGTCATGTGATAAATAGAAATCACATGATCGGATATATGCGGTTTATATCAGAATAAATATAGTAGATTATTACATCTCTCAGTTCTCGTTTTTGACTAAATATGTAAGCATCCACATGTGAGACCAAACCATAGGCTAATGTGCTATAGATTTTTATATTTCTTTTGGACGGTTAGGTAGTTGGATTAATTAATTCACAGATGTCTGTAATTTTACTAATTGTCTAAGGTATATAAAGAGCCTTGGGTCAGGCTCTATCATTCACTCCTGAGGAAGCTGGCAGTTAACACCAGCGAAACGCGTTGAGACGACATTATTGACATTTTCACTAAACTTCCCCTTTCCAAAAATTGGTGAACTTTTCTTTACAACTTACCCGGACGGCACTAATTGGACTCTCCACCTTGGACCCTAACATCTATGGTGAGACTGGAAAAATCCCTATCTGCACGAGAAAGCTTGCACGGTGTGCTTAAAAAAGGGACTTAGCAAAGCTGCTACTCACCTACAACTATATCTGTGGACCATAATTGGAGAGAATCCTAGCCTGGGGTATGATATACTTCTCCTAAGGGGACTAGTGAATGTCTTGTGACCCATAAATTAAGATGATGATTTTTTATACCAGACAACTTATATGTTTTTAGATAAAAATTCTATTAAATTTGTATATTAATTCAACCTAAAACCTACCGTCCTTTTATATTTATTTATTTATTAATATTTTCTAACTCTTAGATTATTACTGGAGGGATATACCCTTGTTTACAACAGAGCGCAGGTGTTTTTCTGTTTTTTTCTGTGACCCGGGGAGACACCTGTTGTCCGTGGGACGAATATGGCCATTGACATGCCTGGTCAAAATACAAAAAAAATCAGCTCTTCGGTGTGGAATGATTTCAACACAAATGCGGACAACAGGTGTCAATCCGTGTGTTGCCTTTGTCAAGCAGTAATAAGTAGGGGTAAGGACGTTAACCACCTAGGAACATCCTCCCTTGTACGTCACCTGGACCGCATTCATCAGAAGTCAGTGACAAGTTCAAAAACTTTGGGTGACAGTGGAAGGAGTACATTGACAACTAAATCCCTTCCTCTTGTAACCAAGCTCCTGCAAACCACACCTCCAACTTCCTCAGTGTCAATTTCCTCCTTACCCAGGAAAGCCAATAGTCCTGCAGGCCATGTCACTGGCAAGTCTGACGAGTCCTCTCCTGCCTGGGATTCCTCCGATGCATCCTTGAGTGTAACGCCTACTGCTGCTGGCGCTGCTGTTGTTGCTGCTGGGAGTCGATCGGCATCCGAGAGGGGAAGTCGGAAGACCACTTGTACTACTTCCAGTAAGCAATTGACTGTCCAACAGTCCTTTGTGAGGAAGATGAAATATCACAGCAGTCATCCTGCTGCAAAGCGGATAACTCAGGCCTTGACAGCCTGGGCGGTGAGAAACGTGGTTCCGGTATCCACCGTTAATTCAGAGGCAACTAGAGACTGGATTGAGGTACTGTGTCCCCGGTACCAAATACCATCTAGGTTCCTTTTCTCTAGGCAGGCGATACCGAAAATGTACACAGACCTCAGAAAAAGAGTCACCAGTGTCCTAAAAAATGCAGTTGTACCCAATGTCCACTTAACCACGGACATGTGGACAAGTGGAGCAGGGCAGACTCAGGACTATATGACTGTGACAGCCCACTGGGTAGATGTATTGCCTCCTGCAGCAAGAACAGCAGCGGCAGCACCAGTAGCAGCATCTCGCAAACGCCAACTCGTTCCTAGGCAGGCTACGCTTTGTATCACCGCTTTCCAGAAGAGGCACACAGCTGACAACCTCTTACGGAAACTGAGGAACATCATCGCAGAATGGCTTACCCCAATTGGACTCTCCTGGGGATTTGTGACATCGGACAATGCCACCAATATTGTGCGTGCATTACATCTGGGCAAATTCCAGCACGTCCCATGTTTTGCACATACATTGAATTTGGTGGTGCAGAATTATTTAAAAAACGACAGGAGCGTGCAAGAGATGCTGTTGGTGGCCCGAAGAATTGCGGGCCACTTTCGGCATTCAGCCACCGCGTGCCGAAGACTGGAGCACCACCAAACATTCCTGAACCTGCCCTGCCATCATCTGAAGCAAGAGGTGGTAACGAGGTGGAATTCAACCCTCTATATGCTTCAGAGGATGGAGGAGCAGCAAAAGGCCATTCAAGCCTATACATCTGCCCACGATATAGGCAAAGGAGGGGGAATGCACCTGACTCAAGCGCAGTGGAGAATGATTTCAACGTTGTGCAAGGTTCTGCAACCCTTTGAACTTGCCACACGTGAAGTCAGTTCAGACACAGCAAACCTGAGTCAGGTCATTCCCCTCATCAGGCTTTTGCAGAAGAAGCTGGATACATTGAAGGAGGAGCTAAAACAGCGATTCCGCTAGGCGTGTGGGACTTGTGGATGGAACCCTTAATTCGCTTAACCAGGATTCACGGGTGGTCAATCTGTTGAAATCAGAGCACTACATTTTGGCCACCGTGCTCGATCCTAGATTTAAAACCGCTGGCGGTGATGCAGGGCAGTCTGGAGCGAGTGCTGACATCTGTTCTGGACTGAAGGACCTGCCAACGATTACTGACATGTCGTCTACTGTCACTGCATATGATTCTCTCACCATTGAAAGAATGGTGGAAGATTATAGGAGTGACCGCATCCAAGTAGGCACGTCAGACAGTCCGTACGTATACTGGCAGGAAAAAGAGGCAATTTGGAGGCCCTTGCACAAACTGGCTTTATTCTACCTAAGTTGCCCTCCCTCAAGTGTGTACTCCGAAAGAGTGTTTAGTGCAGCCGCTCACCTTGTCAGCAATCGGCGTACGAGGTTACTTCCAGAAAATGGGGAGAAGATGATGTTCATCAAAATGAATTATAATCAATTCCTCCGTGGAGACATTTACCAGCAGCAATTTCCTCCAGAAAGTACACAGGGACCTGAGATGGTGGATTTCAGTGGGGACGAATTAATAATCTGTGAGGAGGGGGATGTACACAGTGAAAGGGGTGAGGAATCGGAGGATGATGATGAGGTGGACATCTTGCCTCTAGAGCCAGTTTGTGCAAGGAGAGATTGATTGCTTTTTTTGGTGGGGGCCCAAACCAACCAGTCATTTCAGTCACAGTCGTGTGGCAGACCCTGTCGCTGAAATGATGGGTTCGTTAAAGTGTGCATGTCCTGTTTACACAACATAAGGGTGGGTGGGAGGGCCCAAGGACAATTCCATCTTGCACCTCTTTTTTCTTTCATTTTTCTTTGCATCATGTGCTGTTTGGGGACAATTTTTTTGAAGTGCCATCCTGCCTGACACTACAGTGCCACTCCTAGATGGGCCAGGTGTTTGTGTCGGCCACTTGTGTCGCTTAGCTTAGTCACACAGCGACCTTGGTGCGCCTCTTTTTTTCTGTGCATCATGTGCTGTTTGGGGACTATTTTTTTGAAGTGCCATCCTGCCAGACACTGCAGTGCCACTCCTAGATGGGCCAGGTGTTTGTGTCGGCCACTTGTGTCGCTTAGCTTAGTCACACAGCGACCTTGGTGCGCCTCTTTTTTTCTTTGCATCATGTGCTGTTTGGGGACTTTTTTTGAAGTGCCATCCTGCCTGACACTGCAGTGCCACTCCTAGATGGGCCAGGTGTTTGTGTCGGCCACTTGTGTCGCTTAGCTCAGCCATCCAGCGACCTCTGTGCAAATTTTAGGACTAAAAATAATATTGTGAGGTGTTCAGAATAGACTGAAAATGAGTGTAAATTATGGTTATTGAGGTTAATAATACTATGGGATCAAAATTACCCCCAAATTCTTTGATTTAAGCTGTTTTTGAGGGTTTTTTGTAAAAAAAAACACCCGAATCCAAAACACACCCGAATCCGACAAAAAAATTTCAGGGAGGTTTTGCCAAAACGCGTCCGAATCCAAAACACGTCCGCGGAACCGAATCCAAAACCAAAACACAAAACCCGAAAAATGTCCGGTACACATCACTAGTTCCAATCAATTGTGCATAAGGGTGAGTACTCACATCTCCAGATCGGTAGTGCATAGGAGTGTTCCTATAAGTGGTAATTTTGAGGATGCTGTTAGTTATACAATAAAGGATATGTCTTAATATCATGCTTGCCTGCACTAGATATAGACTCCGAAAACAGCCTTGAAATAAACCCCTTCAGCTACTTGGTGGAACACACCCCTGATGAAATTTGAATGTGTGAAGAAACATGTTAGGAGTCCCCCCTACCTGAGTGCTGGGGATCCATTAACTGCGAATCACCATACCATTCATTTATTTACACTGCCAGCCCGGTGAATTCTGTTATCTAGTCCTTAAGCACTCCTTAGCCACAACTATCGACCCTCACCTGAGTTGTCCACTGTGTGGTCTACTTTCAGAAGTGTGAATGTGGATCTGCTGTCCAATGGCTAACCTACACTGTATAATTTAACTGTTTCGAGGAGCAGCTTCTTCGGGGATGGTAGCAGGTCTGTCGTATACAGAAGAAATTTGCATTTGAACAGCTTGACCTGGAACAAGATGTGGAAGATGACATGCTGATCGGTCATTACGTCATTTGTTAGACAGCTGTTTTGAGGTAAGTACAGTACTGTTTGTACTTGTGTATGTACTTGCTATTGCAGTTGTTGCTTTGTGACAAGAATGAAAGTCTTGGTGTGGTGAGACTATACCGCTGGACAGGTAAATCATCATATGGTGTGTTTCCTAAGTTAAGCAATGTTACAAAGATCTGTGATTTCATTAGTGATGTGCACCGGAAATCTTTCGGGTTTTGGTTTTGGATTCGGTTCCGCAGCCGTGTTTTGGATTCGGACGCGTTTTGTCAAAACCTCCCTGAAATTTTTTTGTCGGATTCGGGTGTGTTTTGGATTCAGGTGTTTTTTTTTACAAAAAACCCTCAAAAACAGCTTAAATCATAGAATTTGGGGGTCATTTTGATCCCATAGTATTATTAACCTCAATAACCATAATTTACACTCATTTTCAGTCTATTCTGAACACCTCACAATATTATTTTTAGTCCTAAAATTTGCACCGAGGTCGCTGGATGGCTAAGCTAAGCGACACAAGTGTCCGACACAAACACCTGGCCCATCTAGGAGTGGGAAAAGCTTTTTTTGGGACCGCACTAGTCTGCAGTAAATTATTAATGCCCTCTGAAAAACTGATTTATGACGCTAAATTGCTTATGGATACAGCAACCTTGTGCATGTGGATGGATAATCCTTTTGCAAATATACGTTGCTATCAGTGGTGCTCCCAAGAGTCAGAGAGGTATCAACTAAGAAAAACCAACAATAGAAAGTTGGAAAGTAGACTATTGTGTGGGAGCACTCTAGTTCAGAGGAATAGGTGTATATTAATCAATTCTGATAAAATATAACTTTATTTATTCAAAAAAGTGATTATAGGAGTGAATTGTACGTGAATAGTATAGCTACGCGAAAATATAACACTATGTTAAGAATAATTCATGTGGTTTTCAATACCACAATAAGAACTGGAAATCCAAATCTTAGGGCTAGTGGATTTACTATAATCACAGTAACGCCTTTGTGTAATATATGACCATTATTTATTCTACAGCAATCCTATTCAGGATTATTTTGACGTAGAGGATTAAATCATAGGTCATACAGAACCGAATGCCAATTGGTATTATTGGGGATCACTCTAGATCGGGCAGAAGAATTTTATGCAGTACCAGGGTGTTCCAAGGTGCTCTCCCATCCGAGTACTGACCCGGCCCTCCACTGCTTGGCTTCCAAGATCAGACGAGATTGGGCATCGCCAGCGGGGTATGTCCGCAATTATTTAATCTGCCCGTTCAGTCAATCCCAATACCCGTATCGCCCAAATTATATATCCAAAGCGATCTGGATCAATTGTGTGTTCAGTATCTATATTTATCTTATGCCCATGAAAAAGGAGTGAAATTATAGAAAAATCCAAATAATGATAATGGGACAATTATCATGTGCAATAATTATATGCAGGGATGTCCACTGTGCAATTTAACAAAATTACGATAAGGACAATTATCATATGCAAAAAATCCTATGCAAGGGCGTCCACTTGCATAGCCAGGATAAAGTGGTGATATATAGTGAGGCAACAATTATAGCAATCCCGTTGCTGTCATAATTGTGGTGTACTGGTTTATGTGTTCAGCATCAGTAATGCAGTACATATAGCCTCTAATAATTTATATCACACACACCGATCCAAATTCTCACTATATATGAGCCTCTAAAGCCTGAACATACATTTGCAAGAAAATTCTTACAATGTGTCAGAGAGGCTATAATGAGAGAGAGAGCAGATAAACAGCTGAGAGTGTTATTCAATAACCATAGCAGACAGTAATGTACATAAGGATAATCAAATAGCAATCTGCTGCAAAAATGAAAGCTATACCACAGCTTGAGAATTCTTTGTACAATAATCTGCCATTGGGCCTTTGATGCCACTTATGAATATACCAATTTACTCCCAAAACCTGTTGGGTACCACACAGCTCTAGCACCTCTTGGAGCAACCAGAATATGCACATGCACTATACTATTCAGATAGTTATAGGACTTAACCTATCCGTGATAAGCACATAGAGGCATTGTGTGAAAAAAATTACTCACATAATATCAATTTCTCCAGCGAAAAACTGTTAGATGTCTATGTATATATCCCCACACACAGGCAACATCTCAGTGCATTAAATTTAAAGCGGATTAATACCCTAGTATGGCTGTAATAAATATGCTGAGAAGTTTTTAGATGTAAGGTATGTGTTCATACGATACCAATACCAATCCTGCTGTAGGAGCTGTCTGTAGCCGATTACCGCTGGTAAATCCTACTGGTAAATGGCTCCGGAGGTGCAATGGAAATGAAGCCGTATACTGACTTCAGTGTGGAGGGTGTGGAGAAGTTGTCAGCTGTTTCCTTAACGCTGCTGACTCTGATCCGCGTGCAGCCGCTGCTCTCCAAGATAGTGCAGCGTGTAGTCACGGTGTGTCTCCCGGCTCTCGACGGCTTACCGCCGTTGCCTGGGTAACCGTCCCTGAGTTCCGGTTGTTGTGATCACGTGTGCGCACCACGTGACCGCAGGGTAGAGTGACGTACGTTTCGCAGTGTAGCTTGATCACAGAACGTAGTGTGAGCAGTAGGAGTTTCTTATTTATGGACGGTACTGAATGCTCATTGGATGTTGAGTTGTGATGGACACTTTACTGTGCCTATCATTGGATCTATTGAAACATTGGTTGACGTAAAGGGAAAACATAATAATCTGCACGCTAATATGTATCCATTTGATGGCGCATTATTAATACAATGATATTGTTCTTGTATAAGCCTGTTAGATAGTTAATAGGGATTTGAGATTGTTGTAATATTAATTGTAGTAATAAAACCTGGTACACAAATCTCAGTATCCAAAATGAATAAATAAATAAGTAAATAAGTAAATAAATCAGGCCTGGCCAACCTGTGGCTCTCCAGCTGTTGTAAAACTACAAGTGCCATCATGCTTTGCCACAGTTTTGCTATTAAGGAATGCTAAAACCATGGCAGGGCATGCTGGGATGTGTAGTTTTACAACATCTGGAGAGCCACAGGTTGGCCAGGCCTGAAATAAATAAATGGTAGGATTACATTTTAATTAGCATAAGGGTGATATAGAAATAACTATGTGCGTGTCAGTGTGCATATCTATATAATAAAGTGAATGGCAGCGTGGTATATCCTCAACGTGCTTAAATACGAATTAAATAGTTTTTATGGTAATTCTATTAATGGGGAGTGTGATAATGAGATATGAGATTTATGTATTTTTAATAGAACAGTGAGAGGGAAGAAACAATAATAGAAAAGGTGCCTATAGGAATATATGTTTTTTTAGGAAAAAGAGAAAGGAAAAAACATATTATGATGGGGGGGGGGGGGGGGGGTTTGGGGGAGGGGGGGAAAGGAAAGGGGTTATTTTGTTGTTGTTTTTTTTGTGTTTTTTGGAGGGAAAATGGAAAGATAAAAAGAGGGGGGGGGGAAGCGGGAAAAGAAAGGGGGATGGGGTTTGGGGGGGGGGAAAGGAGGATAATAAAAAAAGGGGGTGGGGGGGGGGGTTTGGGGGGGGGAGTGGCACTGCAGTGTCAGACAGGGTGGCACTTCAAAAAAATTGTCCCCAAACAGCACATGATGCAAAGAAAAAAAGAGGCGCACCAAGGTCGCTGTGTGACTAAGCTAAGCGACACAAGTGGCCGACACAAACACCTGGCCCATCTAGGAGTGGCACTGCAGTGTCAGGCAGGATGGTACTTCAAAAAAATAGTCCCCAAACAGCACATGATGCAAAGAAAAAAAGAGGCGCACCAAGGTCGCTGTGTGACTAAGCTAAGCGACACAAGTGGCCGACACAAACACCTGGCCCATCTAGGAGTGGCACTGCAGTTTTCTAGTGAGAGGATGAGTGCTTCCATCCTCATGTGAATCTGAACCACTAGCCATGAACATAGGCCAGGGCCTCAGCCGTTCCTTGCCACTCCGTGTCGTAAATGGCATATTGGCAAGTTTACGCTTCTCATCAGACGCTTTCAATTTTGATTTTTGGGTCATTTTACTGAACTTTTGTTTTTTGGATTTTACATGCTCTCTACTATGACATTGGGCATCGGCCTTGGCAGACGACGTTGATGGCATTTCATCGTCTCGGCCATGACTAGTGGCAGCAGCTTCAGCACGAGGTGGAAGTGGATCTTGATCTTTCCCTATTTTAACCTCCACATTTCTCTGACGTCCTAGTGGATGCTGGGACTCCGTAAGGACCATGGGGATATAGCGGCTCCGCAGGAGACAGGGCACAAAATAAAAGCTTAAGGATCAGGTGGTGTGCACTGGCTCCTCCCCCTATGACCCTCCTCCAAGCCTCAGTTAGATTTTTGTGCCCGGCCGAGAAGGGTGCAATCTAGGTGGCTCTCCTGAGCTGCTTAGAATAAAAGTTTAGTTAGGTTTTTTTATTTTCAGTGAGTCCTGCTGGCAACAGGCTCACTGCATCGTGGGACTAAGGGGAGAAGAAACGGACTCACCTGAGTGCAGAGTGGATCGGGTTTCTTAGGCTACTGGACACTAGCTCCAGAGGGACGATCACAGGTTCAGCCTGGATGGGTCACCGGAGCCGCGCCGCCGTCCCCCTTACAGAGCCAGAAGAGACGAAGAGGTCCGGTGAAATCGGCGGCAGAAGACATCCTGTCTTCAGACTAAGGTAGCGCACAGCACCGCAGCTGTGCGCCATTGCTCTCAGCACACTTCACACTCCGGTCACTGAGGGTGCAGGGCGCTGGGGGGGAGCGCCCTGAGACGCAATATAACAGAATACCTTAGGTGGCAAAACAGAATACATCACATATAGCTCCTGGGCTATATGGATGTATTTTAATCCCCTGCCATTTTACACAAAAAAGCGGGAGATAAGGACGTCGTGAAGGGGCGGAGCCTATCTCCTCAGCACACAAGCGCCATTTTCCCTCACAGCTCCGCTGGAAGGACGGCTCCCTGACTCTCCCTTGCAGTCCTGCTTCAGAATCAGGGTAAAAAAGAGAAGGGGGGGCATTGTTGGCAGCAAATAACAATAATTAACAGCAGCTATAAGGGAATAACACTTATATAAGGTTATCCCTGTATATATATATAGCGCTGGGTGTGTGCTGGCAGACTCTCCCTCTGTCTCTCCAAAGGGCTAAGTGGGGTCCTGTCCTCTATCAGAGCATTCCCGGTGTGTGTGTGCTGTGTGTCGGTACGCGTGTGTCGACATGTATGAGGAGGAAAATTATGTGGAGGCGGAGCAGTTGCCTGCGTTGGTGATGTCACCCCCTAGGGAGTCGACACCTGACTGGATGATTGTATTTAAACAATTAAGTGATAATGTCAGCAATTTGCAAAAAACTGTTGACGACATGAGACAGCCGGCAAATCAGTTAGTGCCTGTCCAGGCGTCTCAGACACCGTCAGGGGCGCTAAAACGCCCGTTACCTCAGTGGGTCGACACAGACCCTGACACAGATACTGAGTCTAGTGTCGACGGTGACGAGACAAACGTAATGTCCAGTAGGGCCACACGTTACATGATCACGGCAATGAAAGAGGCATTGAACCTTTCTGACACTACAAGTACCACAAAGAAGGGTATTATGTGGGGTGAGAAAAAACTACCAATATTTTTTCCTGAGTCAGAGGAAATAAATGAGGTGTGTGAAAAAGCGTGGGTTTCTCCCGATAAAAAACAGCTAATTTCTAAAAAATTATTAGCATTATATCCTTTCCCGCCAGAGGTTAGGGCGCGTTGGGAAACACCCCCTAGGGTAGATAAGGCGCTCACACGTTTATCTAAACAAGTAGCGTTACCGTCTCCTGATACGGCTACCCTCAAAGAACCAGCTGATAGAAGGCTGGAAAATATCCTAAAAAGTATATACACACATACTGGTGTTATACTGCGACCAGCAATCGCCTCAGCCTGGATGTGCAGTGCTGGAGTCGCATGGTCGGATTCCCTGACTGAGAATATTGATACCCTGGATAGGGACAATATTTTGTTAACTATAGAACATTTAAAGGATGCATTATTATATATGCGTGATGCACAGAGGGATATTTCCACCCTGGCATCAAGAGTAAGTGCTATGTCCATCTCTGCCAGAAGAGCGTTGTGGACGCGACAGTGGTCAGGGGATGCGGATTCCAAACGGCACATGGAAGTATTGCCGTATAAAGGGGAGGAGTTATTTGGGGCTGGTCTATCGGACCTGGTGGCCACGGCAACGGCTGGAAAATCCACCTTTTTACCCCAGGTCACTCCACATCAGCAGAAAAAGACACCGTCTTTTCAATCTCAGTCCTTTCGTTCCCATAAGTACAAGCGAGCAAAAGGCCACTCCTTTCTGCCCCGGGGCAGAGGAAGAGGAAAAAGACTGCACCATGCAGCCGCTTCCCAAGAGCAGAAGCCCTCCCCTGCTTCTGCCAAGTCTTCAGCATGACGCTGGGGCTTTACAAGCAGACTCAGATATGGTGGGGGCCCGTCTCAAAAATTTCAACGCGCAGTGGGCTCACTCGCAAGTGGATCCCTGGATTCTACAGGTAGTATCGCAGGGGTACAAACAGGAATTCGAGGCGTTTCCCCCTCATCGTTTCCAGAAGTCTGCTTTACCAAAGTCTCCCTCCGACAGGGAGGCAGTTCTAGAAGCCATTCACAAGCTGTATTCCCAGCAGGTGATAATCAAGGTACCCCTCCTGCAACAAGGAAAGGGGTATTATTCCACGCTGTTTGTGGTACCGAAGCCGGACGGCTCGGTGAGACCAATTTTAAATCTGAAATCCTTGAACACTTACATAAAAAGGTTCAAATTCAAGATGGAGTCACTCAGAGCAGTGATAGCGAACCTGGAAGAAGGGGACTATATGGTGTCTCTGGACATCAAAGATGCTTATCTCCACGTCCCGATATACCCTTCTCACCAAGGGTACCTCAGGTTTGTAGTACTAAACTGTCATTATCAGTTTCAGACGCTGCCGTTTGGATTGTCCACGGCACCTCGGGTCTTTACCAAGGTAATGGCCGAAATGATGATTCTTCTACGAAGAAAAGGCATTTCAATTATCCCTTACTTAGACGATCTCCTGATAAGGGCAAGATCCAGGGAACAGTAAGAAGTCGGAGTAGCACTATCTCAGGTAGTGTTACGTCAGCACGGGTGGATTCTAAATATTCCAAAATCGCAGCTGATTCCAACGACACGTCTACTGTTCCTAGGAATGATTCTGGACACAGTCCAGAAGAAGGTGTTTCTCCCGGAGGAGAAGGCCAGGGAGTTATCCGAGCTAGTCAGGAACCTCCTAAAACCAGGACAGGTCTCAGTGCATCAGTGCACGAGGGTCCTGGGGAAAATGGTGGCTTCTTACGAAGCGATTCCATTCGGAAGATTCCATGCAAGAACATTTCAGTGGGATCTACTGGACAAATGGTCCGGATCGCATCTGCAGATGCATCAGCGGATAACCCTGTCGCCAAGGACAAGGGTGTCTCTCCTGTGGTGGCTGCAGAGTGCTCATCTACTAGAGGGCCGCAGATTTGGCATTCAGGATTGGATCCTGGTAACCACGGATGCCAGCCTGAGAGGCTGGGGAGCAGTCACACAGGGAAGGAATTTCCAGGGCCTGTGGTCAAGCTTGGAAACGTCTCTTCATATAAACATTCTGGAACTAAGGGCCATTTACAATGCCCTAAGTCAAGCAAAACCTCTGCTTCAGGGTCAGGCGGTGTTGATCCAATCGGACAACATCACGTCAGTCGCCCACGTAAACAGACAGGGCGGCACGAGAAGCAGGAGGGCAATGGCAGAAGCTGCAAGGATTCTTCGCTGGGCGGAAAATCATGTGATAGCACTGTCAGCAGTATTCATTCCGGGAGTGGACAACTGGGAAGCAGACTTCCTCAGCAGACACGACCTTCACCCGGGAGAGTGGGGACTTCACCCAGAAGTCTTCCACCTGATTGTAAACCGTTGGGAAAAACCAAAGGTGGACATGATGGCGTCACGTCTAAACAAAAAACTGGACAGATATTGCGCCAGGTCAAGGGACCCTCAGGCAATAGCAGTGGACGCTCTGGTAACGCCGTGGGTGTACCAGTCAGTGTATGTGTTCCCTCCTCTGCCTCTCATACCAAAAGTACTGAGAATCATAAGAAGGAGAGGAGTAAGAACTATACTCGTGGTTCCGGATTGGCCAAGACGGACTTGGTACCCGGAACTTCAAGAGATGCTCACGGACGAACCGTGGCCTCTACCTCTAAGAAAGGACCTGCTACTGCAGGGGCCTTGTCTGTTCCAAGACTTACCGCGGCTGCGTTTGACGGCATGGCGGTTGAACGCCGGATCCTGAGGGAAAAAGGCATTCCAGAAGAAGTCATCCCTACTCTGGTCAAAGCCAGGAAGGACGTAACCGCAAAACATTATCACCGCATTTGGCGTAAATATGTTGCGTGGTGTGAGGCCAAGAAGGCCCCTACAGAGGAATTTCAACTGGGTCGTTTCCTTCATTTCCTGCAAACAGGACTGTCTATGGGCCTAAAATTAGGGTCCATTAAGGTTCAAATTTCGGCCCTGTCGATTTTCTTCCAGAAAGAACTGGCTTCAGTACCTGAAGTTCAGACATTTGTAAAAGGGGTGCTGCACATACAGCCTCCTTTTGTGCCTCCAGTGGCACCTTGGGATCTCAATGTGGTGTTGAGTTTTTCTAAAGTCACATTGGTTTGAACCACTTTCCACTGTGGACTTAAAATATCTCACATGGAAGGTGTCGATGCTGTTAGCCTTGGCTTCAGCCAGGCGTGTGTCAGAATTGGCGGCTTTATCATATAAAAGCCCTTACTTGATATTTCATTCTGACAGGGCGGAATTGAGGACTCGTCCTCAATTTCTACCTAAGGTGGTTTCTGCATTTCACATGAACCAACCTATTGTGGTACCTGCGGCTACCAGGGACTTAGAGGACTCTAAGTTGCTTGACGTTGTCAGGGCCTTGAAAATATATGTTTCCAGGACGGCTGGAGTCAGAAAATCTGACTCGCTGTTTATCCTGTATGCACCCAACAAGCTGGGTGCTCCTGCTTCTAAGCAGACGATTGCTCGTTGGATTTGTAGTACAATTCAGCTTGCACATTCTGTGGCAGGATTGCCACAGCCAAAATCAGTAAAAGCCCATTCCACAAGGAAGGTGGGCTCATCTTGGGCGGCTGCCCGAGGGGTCTCGGCTTTACAACTTTGCCGAGCAGCTACTTGGTCAGGGGCAAACACGTTTGCTAAATTCTACAAATTTGATACCCTGGCTGAGGAGGACCTGGAGTTCTCTCATTCGGTGCTGCAGAGTCATCCGCACTCTCCCGCCCGTTTGGGAGCTTTGGTATAATCCCCATGGTCCTTACGGAGTCCCAGCATCCACTAGGACGTCAGAGAAAATAAGATTTTACTTACCGATAAATCTATTTCTCGTAGTCCGTAGTGGATGCTGGGCGCCCATCCCTAGTGCGGATTGTCTGCAATACTTGTATATAGTTATTGTTACAAAAATTCGGGTTATTATTGTTGTGAGCCATCTTTTCAGAGGCTCCTTTGCGTTTATCATACTGTTAACTGGGTTCAGATCACAAGTTGTACGGTGTGATTGGTGTGGCTGGTATGAGTCTTACCCGGGATTCAATATCCTTCCTTGTTGTGTACGCTCGTCCGGGCACAGTGTCCTAACTGAGGCTTGGAGGAGGGTCATAGGGGGAGGAGCCAGTGCACACCACCTGATCCTTAAGCTTTTATTTTGTGCCCTGTCTCCTGCGGAGCCGCTATATCCCCATGGTCCTTACGGAGTCCCAGCATCCACTACGGACTACGAGAAATAGATTTATCGGTAAGTAAAATCTTATTTTTTGTTCTCCATTTTTTAATATGTGGAATTATATGCCAGTATCAATAGCAATGGCCTACTACTATATATACTGCGCACAACTGAAATGCACCACAGGTATGGATGGATAGTATACTTGATGACCCAGAGGTAGGTAGAGCAGTGGCATTCCGTACCGTACTGCTATATATACTGGTGGTCACTGTCAGCAAACTGCAAAACTAAAATGCACCACAGGTATAGAATCTAGATGGATAGTATACTTGACGACACAGAGGTAGGTAGAGCAGTGGCCTTCCGTACCGTACTGCTATATATACTGGTGGTCACTGTCAGCAAAACTCTGCACTGTACTCCTCCTATATAATACTGCTGGTCCCCAGTCCACACAATAAAGCAGTGTGAGCACAGATATATGCAGCACACTGAGCACAGATATGGAGCGTTTTTCAGGCAGAGAACGGATAAACTGGTGGTCACTGGTCAGCAAAACTCTGCACTATACTCCTCCTATATAATACAGCTGCTCCCCAGTCCCCACAATTAAGCAATAAGCACAAATATTTGCATCAACATTAATAAACGGAGAGGACGCCAGCCACGTCCTCTCCCTAACATTTCCAATGCACGAGTGAAAATGGCGGCGACGCGCGGCTCCTTATATAGAATCCGAATCTCGCGAGAATCCGACAGCGTGATGATGACGTTCGGGCGCGCTCGGGTTAACCGAGCCATACGGGAGAATCCGAGTATGCCTCGGACCCGTGTAAAATGGGTGAAGTTCGGGGAGGTTCGGTTTCCGAGGAACCGAACCCGCTCATCACTAGTTTTCATGTGTGCATTTTTGCAACAGGTGTTTGGTTGAGCAGATAGCTCTTTCTGCTAGCCCATTGGATTGCATATTGCTGGTGGTGTGTGTGAAGTACCATGTCCCAAACTCTTTGAACTCTCTACTTTGAGTTGCATGGCATTGTCCATGATGATTTGTTGTGGGATGCCATGTGAAGAAAAGTGTCTCTCGAGTTTGGCGACAACAGTAGCACTAGTGAGATTAGGCATTTAATCAATCTCAAACCACCCTAAATAGTTGTCCACCAAGATAAAATGTTCCTTTCCTCTCCATGTACTTCATGGTTCCCTGATACCCAGAACAAAGATGTGGAGTCTAAGCAGGGACTTCTGCTAGGATGTTTGGGCTTTGTGGTGCCCAACATGCATTTCATGGCCGTCTGTCTGGGTTCCTATGCACTGGGCTGTTATGCACTGTAGTTGGAACTGATAAGTTGCCAGGAGGTGTATAAACATGGAATCATTAGAATTAATTGGGACTCGAACTGAACAGAGAGGTGGCAAGAACTGGAAACAATACACAGGAGTAACAGGAACCAGGAACAGCACATAGGGTTGACTGGAACTTGGAACAGAACACAGGAGAGTGGCAGGAATCAGGAACAATACACAGGAATGGCAGGAATTGGCAACAGAACAAGAATATAATTAGCACGGGAAAGCACAAGGCTTTAACACTGGAGTTACTTTACAGTAGGCGCAAGAGACTGTACTCTGGCAATGATCAGTGCTCAGGGACTCCCTCTTATATGGAGAAGCTTCAAATTCCTCATCAAATGTGATGTAACTTTTGGCGTACATACCCCTTTAAATTTTAAACAGGACCGCACACACGTCCCTAAAGGAGCAGCAACCACCTGACACACAAAGGAGAAGACAGCCAGAAGGAACATCATCCACCACCGAGTCACCATGGCAGGCACTGACAGATCCCTGACATCAGCAGCCCCAGGAAACCAGTACCGCTGGACTTGGTAAGGGAGCTCTGGATTCTGGCATGCTGTGTCAGGGCATCAGCCACAAACAGTTCTTTGCCACACTTGTGGACAACATTTAGGTGTTATCTCTGCAACTTGAGCCTTATTTTTTGTATGCTGGCAGAAGCATTATGCAGAGGTTTTTCCAAATAGTGATGAGTGGACGTTGGTCAATCTCAACCATAATGTGATGCTTATATTATATATAATGTAATGGAACTTGTAATAGGCAAAAACCAATGCTAAAAGTCCTTTTTCAATCTGTGCATATCGTGATTTAGTCTCGGTCAGTGCCCTACAGTGGAAAGCAATGGGCCTATTCTTCTGGAGGCATACTGCAGCCAGATAATGTTGTGAGTAATCTGCAGAGATCACCACTGATAAATGCACATTAGACTATGAGGGGTGTGCAATAAGTTTCCAGATGGGCAGAGTGCATAGGTATGAGTAGACACAATCTGAATGTCAGAGGATCTGCGCACTAGTAGCGGCTATAGTGCAGTAGGTGCGCGACCCTTCACCACACAATCACATCTCGGAAGGATGTGATCGCATGGTGATTGACAGGCGATGAGCATCCAGTGGCAACGATGCGGCGTTGGGGGGGAGGAGAGCAGGAAATGCAGATGCGTCATGGCAATTTTTACAGGGTCTCGCTTGACCCCCTGATCAGTGAGGTGACCCACGTATGGAACTTCCGACACCTGGAACCTGCATTTGTCTGGGTTGAGCCTTATCTTAAAGCAGGGTTAGGGAACCTTTTTTCTACCAAGGGCCATTTGGATATTTATAATATCCTTCGGGGGCCATACAAAAATTCTCAACTTAAAAATTACCCTGCCCCCCAGTAGGTCTGCCCCTTAGAGGTACTGAGTGCGCGCACAGGAGGCGCGCACGCCAAAAAATGGGTGTGGCCAATTAAAATGGGACGTGATACACATATGCCCCCAATAGTGCAGTGCCAGATCCACAATTTCCCCACAGTGCCAGATCCACAATTGCCCCCACAGTGCCAAATCCACAATTGCCCCCACAGTGCCAGGTATACAAATGCCCCACAGTGCCAGGTATACAAATGCCCTCACAGTGCCAGGTATACAAATGCCCTCACAGTGCCAGGTATACAAATGTCCCCATAGTGTCAGGTATACAAATGCCCCCACAGCGCCAGGTATACAAATGCCCCCACAGTGCCAGGTATACAAATGCCCCTACAGCGCCAGGTATACAAATGCCCCCACAGTGCCAGGTATGCAAATGCCCCCACAGTGCCAGGTATACAAATGCCCCCACAGTGCCCCCCCACCCCACTGTGCCTTAACTCTGTGCCTCCGCAGCTTGTTCTGTGCATCTCCAGTTAATTGGTCCTCTCCGAGTCCTCTGCTGACTCTTGCTGTACGACGCCTGCCAGCGCTTCCGTGTGCAGTCACAGTCGCCCACTCTCCCACCGGTGCCTTCGGATTCCGCAGGATCCTCGTGGTGATTCGCCAGCCTCCAGTTTTCACAGTTCTTCATCCACGTCTTCAAATCATCTAGCACCCAGTTTTCACAGTTCTTTATCCACGTCTTCAAATCATCCAGCATCCAGTTTTCACAGTTCTTCATCCACAGCTTCAAATCATCCAGCATCCAGTTTTCACAGTTCTTCATCCATGTCTTCAAATCATCCAGCATACAGTTTTCACAGTTCTTCATCCACGTCTTCAAATCATCCAGCATCAAGTTTTCACAGTTCTTCATCCACGTCTTCAAATCTTCCAGCATCCATTTTCCACAGTTGTTCATCCACGTCTCAAATCATCCAGCATCCAATTTTCACAGTTCTTCATCCACATCTTCATATCATCCAGCATCCAGTGTTCATCATTCTTCATCCTCGTCTTCATACCCTCCAGCAACCAGTCTTCACAGTTCTTCAGCCTTGCCACCGCATCATTCTACAAACTCGACTTCACAATTCTTCAGTCTCGTCCTTATTTCAACCTACGAACATTCTTCACAGTTATCCAACCTCGGCCTCATATCATTCAGTGACTTGCTTCCCAGCAGTTTTCCAGTCCTGAACTAATTAGCCCCAGCTCCCTGCAGTCTCATTCATATCTGCTGTCCTCAATAAATATATGAAAAGGAATTTCCTTCGTCCTCCTTGTTTCCAGCACTCGGGGGCATCTGCTCCTTCAGTGGGACAGATCCACAAACACCACCTGTCCTGACACAGTGGTATTACAGTCTAACAGATCTTTGAATTTCTTGAGCTCTGGAGTTTCTTGCTGTACCATATGGACTTCAACTCCCAGGAGTATCAAGTATCATGTGTGTCATCTTTACCAGAGTTGAAGGATGAAGAAGACACGGCAACTGCAGCACATGGATGATATTTATCTTTTGGTGAAGGTGGGAGCTATCTCAAGTTGCGCAGTTTTTCTGCCACAATTCCCTTATCCTCCCCATCTCCAAAAGAGTTCATTGGTTGATATTTCTCTAACGTCCTATTGGATACTGGGGAATAGTAGACCATGGGTTATAGATCAGGTTTACTGGAGCCTGGCACTTTAAGAAATTAATAGTTTGTGCTGGCTCCTCCCCTCTGTACTCCTCCTAGCAGACTCAGTTTAGAAAATGTGTCCTAGGAGCCAGGTGCATCATGTTGCTCTCCAGAGTTTTTTTCAGAAATTTCTTTCAGTTTATTTTCAGGCAGTACTGGTTGGCAACATGTCTGCCTGCATCATGGGACTTAGGAGGGGAACCAAACCAACTTCCTTAGAGTTAATGCTTTGTATCCCCGCTGACAGGACACTGAGCTCCTGAGGTGATGTTTCTCATACCCCTCGGGTGTGAGCCCAAGCTGGCAGCATGCCACCAACCCTGACAGATGCCGAAGAGACGCGGTGCGGTGAGTGATACATCGGAGTCCCAGTTAGTGGGTCCCCGGTGTAAATAGCGGCATGAAGGGACAGTGATCACTCGGCTATGGCACGCGGTGCCCACTGAGTACCCACACTGGCATTATGGAAAAAGGGGGTTGCGCACTCTCTTTTTACACAAAAAAATGGAGTAAGCCATTATAAATAAACTGTTGGGACCGAGTGCCATTATGGAGGCAGGGCTTCCCGGAGAGCGGGACCAGAGGCTGCTGCTGATCTGACTAGGCTTCATGCGGTGACTGCTCCTCCACGGGACCCACTGAATCACCACTGTAACTGGTACCAGGGGGTTATAGTGAAGGGGGAGCACATAGTCCAGCGGTTGTACCGCTGAGTGGAAATGTACACATAAGAGACACCCAGTGGGGCACTGCTTGGTCTGTGGTGTAGCATGCTGGTCCCAATCCTCTCTGTGTCACTCCATTCAGGGTAGTCTGGAATAAGTGTGCTATCTCACTAATGCTGCACGATATGTGTGTTTTCTGCTCAAGCATGTCTGCAAATAAGTCTGTGTACTTTATGCAAGCCTAGGTTTATACCTTCCTCACAGGGGTTCCTAATGTGTACCCAATGCTCACTACTTTCACAGGGCAGTAATGTGCAAGAACCTGAGTGGATGGAATCATTTAAAACTATGATTACCAGTATTAATTCAGAGTTAGCTACAACTAAACAAGAAAGACAGACCCTGAAACAAACTATGGACACGTTCATGTTAGCTGCTGCCGACCACAGGCAGGCTCCTCAGCCCCCCCCCCCCCCCCCCTGTTGGTCTCTCATAAATGCTCTCTACCACAATTATTGCAATTTGACTCTGATTCTGAACTACCAGAGTTTGATAAATGAGGTGCTGAGATGGACGAGGATAATTCCCTGTTCCCAGGACTTGAGGCCATCATTTATGCTATTAGAGAGGTACTCAATATCCCAGATAAGGAGGAAGAACAGACAGAGGAGTTGTTTTTTAATGTGAAACCAAAGTCCTCTGCAACCTTCCTGGTTTCTAAAGAATTAGGTTCCCTGGCTAAGGCAGCTTGGATAAATCCTGACAAGAAATTTATTACCCCTAAACGGGTGCTAAATTCATTTCTTTTTCCCTACGGAGTATAGAAAAATCTGGGAAATCCCACTGACAGAGGATACATCTGTGTCCAGTGGATACATTCTTTTCCACGTAAGATTGTTTTACCTGTACCTGGGGCTGTTTCTCTTAAAGACCCAGCTGATCGCAAGATTGAAACCAGTCTTAAATCAATTTACACTGCAGCAGGTGTAGCCCAACGCCCTACCATAGTATGCGGCTGGATTTTTAGAGCCATGGTAAAATGGTCTGATGAGATTCTGAAGAGGCTGCTTACATGTGGTCTTCAGTATGCCGACTGTCGGGATCCCAGCGCACAGTATACCGGCGCCGGAATCCCGACAGCTGACATACCGACACTTTTTCCCCCTCGTAGGGGTCCACAACCCCTCTGGAGGGAGAATAAAATAGCGTGGCGAGCGCAGCAAGCCCACAAGGGGCTCATTTGTGCTCGCCATGCTGTCGGTATGCCGGAGATCAGTCTCCCGGCGCCGGTATGCTGGTCGCCGGGAGCCCGGCCGCCAGCATACCATACTACACTCCTGCTTACACTACCTCAGGAAGAGATAGTTACATTACTACAACATATCCCAGATGCTGCAAACTTTGAGCAAGGCATTTAAGGAACTTAGTATCATTAACGGCCGTACCACTGCTATGGCAGTATCGGCTTGTAGAGCCCTGTGGCTGCAACAATGGTCAGCAGATGCTGATTCTAAAAAAAGTGGTTGAGAACCTTCCTTTTAAAGGTGATGCCTTGTTTGGAGAAGAACTGAAAAAGTGGATATCGCAGGCAACTGCAGGTAAATCTACATATCTGCCGTCTGCCCCGCCGCCTGCTAGACGTCCCTATCCTGGGCCCTCCCTGCAGTCCTTTCGGGTGGCCAGATTCAGAGACAAAAAGCCAAAGGTGCCTTTAATGCTGCTAGAGAAACACGCGGTAAGTCCTGTAAACCAGCGGCTGCTGGACCTGTGGACCACACCTCAGGATCCTTTTCCACGAAGCCCTTCGCAGGATGGTTGGCCCCAGCAGCAAGGCAACTTTCAGGTAGGTGCTCGCCTTCAACACTTTGCCCACATATGGGCAGAGTTTTGCCGGGATCCTTGGGTGAGGACTCCCAAGGATACTGGCTGGAATTCCAGGAACTCCCTCCTCTCAGATTCTTCAGGTCAGTCTTACCAACTTCACCAGTAGCAAGATTTTCCATACAGGAGGCAGTGCAAAAGCTGCTTTCTACAGGAGTTACTGTTCCAGTACTTCCTTAGCTGCACCCAAAGGGGTTTTACTCAAGTTTCTTTGTTGTTCCGAAGCCAGATGGCTCTGTATGACCTATCTTGAACTTCAAATTCCTGAACCCTTATCTTCGAGTGTTCAAATTCAAGATGGGATCTCTAAGAGCAGTGATAGCAAATCTGGAGGAGGGGGAGTTTCTGGTGTCCCTGGATATCAAGGACGCATACCTGCATATCCCAATTTGGCCCCCTCATCAAGCATTCCTCAGGTTCACGGTACTTGACCAGCATTTCCAGTTTCAGGACTTGCCCTTTGGTCTCTCCACAGTCCCAAGGGTATTCACAAAGGTCATGGTGGAAATTATGGCCCTCATTCCGAGTTGATCGGTCGCAAGGCGAATTTAGCAGAGTTACACACGCTAAGCCGCCGCCTACTGGGAGTGTATCTTAGCATCTTAAAATTGCGACCGATGTATTCGCAATATTGCGCTCACAAACTACTTAGCAGTTTTAGAGTAGCTCCAGACTTACTCTGCCTGTGCGATCAGTTCAGTGCTTGTCGTTCCTGGTTTGACGTCACAAACACACCCAGCGTTCGCCCAACCACTCCCCCGTTTCTCCGGCCACTCCTGCGTTTTTTCCGGAAACGGTAGCGTTTTCAGCCACACTCCCATAAAACGGCCTGTTTCCGCCCAGTAACACCCATTTCCTGTCAATCACATTACGATCGCCGGAGCGATGAAAAAGCCGTGAGTAAAAATACTATCTTCATAGCAAAGATACTTGGCGCAGTCGCAGTGCGAATATTGCGCATGCGCACTAAGCGGAATTTCACTGCGATGCGATGAAAAATACCGAGCGAACGACTCGGAATGAGGGCCTATGCTACAATCGCGCATGATGGGTGTCAATATAATCCCGTACCTGGATGATCTCCTGGTAAAGGTGGTGTCCAGGAAACAGCTGCTGCACAGTATCGACTTGACTACTTGTCTGCTTACGGATAACGGATGGATACTGCATTTCCAGAAATCTCACTTGGAACCGTCTCAGAGAATTAATTTCCTGGGGATGATCCTGGATACGGTGTCTCAGAAGGTTTACCTTCCAATGGACAAGGCTTTGGCAGTCTATGGTCCATTTGATGCTGAAACCTTGCGTGGTCTCAATTAATCTTTGCATTTGCTTGCTAGGCAAGATGGTGGCCTCTTACGAGGCGATCCAGTATGGCAGGTTCCATGCATGACCATTTCAACTGGATTTGCTGGACAAATGGTCAGGATCTCACTTACACATGCATCAGCAGATAACCCTGTCACCGAAAGCACGGATATCCCTGCTATGGTGGCTACAAGTCTCCCATCTGGTGGAGGGTCGGTATTTCAACACCCAGTCGTGGACGATGTTGACAACGGATACCAGCCTCCGTGGTTGGGGGCTGGGACTCAGGGGGCACAGTTCCAGGGGACATGGTAGATTCCGGAATCTGCTCTTCCAATCAACATCCTGGAACTCAGAGCAATTTACAATGCTCTAGTACGGCCTTATACCTCCTTCGGAATCAGGCCATTCAAGTGCAGTCGGACAACGCCAAGGCAGTAGCATACATCAATGACAGGGAGGAACAAGAAGCAGGGCTGCAAAGCTAGAAGTGTCAAGAATACTCCTCTGGGCGGATGCCAACACAAGGGCCATCTCAGCCGTTTACATTCCAGGAGTGGACAACTGGGAAGCGGACTTCCTAAGCAGGCATGACCTCCATCTGGGGGAATGGGGCCTCCACCCACAGATGTTTCAACAACTTGTTCACCGGTGGGGTTGTCCACAGATACAGTAGACCTGATGGCTTCTCGTCTCAACAAGAAGCTCCGTTGTTACTGTTCCAGAACGAGGGACCCGCAGGCAGTTGCGGTAGACGCTCTGATGATTCCATGGACTTACCAGTTTGTTTACCTTTTTCCCCCATTTCCTCTCATCTCAAGAGTTCTCAAATAACTCCAAAAAGGAAAGAGTTCAGGCAGTTCTCATTGCCCCGGATTGGCCTCGACGGGCCTGGTATGCAGACTCCTGACCTTGTTGCTGGAGGAACCCTGGCCTCTGCCACTTCTCAAGGACCTTCTTCAACAAGGACCATTCGTCTATCCAGTTTGATGGCCTGGAAGTTGAGAGGGAGATTTTAACCAGAAAGGGTCTTCCATCCAAGGTGGTTTCCACTATGATCTAGGCCCGTCAGATGGTTACTTCCAAACATTACCACCGTATTTGGAAGAAATATGTTTCTTGGTGTGGGGGTAGAAAACGTTCCCCTGTGGAATTTCATCTGCGCCATTTTCTACTGTTCCTGCAAGCAGGCGTGGAGAAGGGCCTACATTTAGGCTCCATCAAGGTTCAGATTTCGGGTCTCTCTATCTTCTTCCAGAAACAACTGGCGATACTTTCTGAAGTACAGACCTTTCTATAGGGGGTTTTACACATTCAATCACCCTTTGTTACTCCCATGGCTCCGTGGGACCTCAATGTTGTCTTTACCTTTCTGCAGTTCGATTGGTTTGAACCCTTACTTAGGGTAGACTTAAAATACCTAACGTGGAAGACTGTTATGTCACTGGCTTTGGCTTCTGCTCGACGGGTGTCAGAATTGGAGGCCTTGTCCTGTAAGAGCCCATACTTGGTATTTCATGAGGTGTTGGCCTTTCATGTAAATCAAACAATTGTGGTTCCAGTTTTATCCAATACTTCCGTTTCTCCAAAGTCCCTGGATGTAGTGAGGGCTTTGAGAATATACATCAAAAGGACTGCTCGACACAAGGAGTCTGACTCGTTTTTCGTCCGTTATGATGCTATAAAAATTGGTTGCCCTGCCTCCAAGCAGTCCATTGCTCATTGGCTCAAATTGACTATTCAACAAGCCTATACTACAACAGCTCTACCACTGCCGAGTTCTGTTTAGGCCTACTCCACAAGGTCGTGGGTTTTTCCTAGGTGGCTGCACTGGGTTTCTCGGCCTTAAAGTTGTGCCAGGCAGCTACATGGTCTGGTTCGAACACGTTCATTAAGTTCTATAGGTTTGACACCTTGGCCAAAAATAACCTTCAGTTTG
The DNA here is from genome assembly GCF_028390025.1 of Pseudophryne corroboree. NCBI lineage: Eukaryota > Metazoa > Chordata > Amphibia > Anura > Myobatrachidae > Pseudophryne > Pseudophryne corroboree. The sequence continues at coordinate 203,875,942 of NC_086454.1, forward strand.
GTCAGGTGGTTTTGCAGGGGTCTCGGCACTCTTCCACCCATTCTGGGAGCTTTGGGACGTCCCCATGGTAATCTACTTATTCCCCAGTATCCACTAGGATGTTAGAGAAAATAGGAATTTAATACCTACTGGTAATTCCTTTTTTAATAGGTACAGTACCTTTTTTTTTTTTTATGGTCTGTACTAATTGTTGTCTCTCCCAAACTTCCACTGAAAGTATAGGAAAATGTTTACCCATGGCCACACCCCCTTTTCTAATTTGTACCGATTTTTATGTGTAAAATGTTGGAGGGTATGTTATCTCCGTCCACTTTATCTCCATCCAAGGCTTAGTAAATAGACCCCTTAGACCTGATTGCAGCAGCAAATTTGTTCTCTAATGGGCATATCCATGTGCACTGCAGGGGAAGCAGATATAACATGTGCAGAGAGAGTTAGATTTGGGATATTTTGTTTCTGTGCAGGGTAAATACTGGCTGCTTTATTTTTACACTGCAATTTAGATTTCAGTTTGAACACACCCCACCCAAATCTAACTCTCTCTACACATATTATACCTGCCCCCCCAGCAGTGCACATGGTTTTGCACAATGGAGAACAAATTTGCTGCTGCGATCAGGTCTGGATTAGGCCCACAGGCAGAGGTCATACTTGCCTACTTTTGAATACTAGTATACACACACACACACACACACACACACACACACACACACACACACACACGGTCAGTGCAAGACTATATATATATATAGGTATATATATATATATATATATATATTTGTATATATAATATACATGGGTCAGTGCCAGGCTACACACACACACATATACAGGGGTCAGTACCACCCTACACCCACACACACACACAGCAGTCAGTGCCACCCTACACACACACCGGGGTCAGTACCAGCCTACATACACGCAGGGGTGAGTGCCAACCTACAAACACACAAACATAGTGCCCTCCTACTCACACACAGGGAACAGCGGGGGTGGAATTAGGGTGCAGAACACCACATACCTAGATGAGCATCACGTGTCGGGCATCACATCAGCAGTGCAGATTTCAGAGGCCAGTGGGAGAAACATTGATGCACGCATATGTACACAACTCACTGTGCCCTGCTCCATAAATAGTACAGAGCATTGCTGTAGTAGCAATGCTGCCTCATCTCAGTTTACAGTAATAGGCAGCAGAAAAGAGTGACTGCTACTGAGAACCGCTATCATACAGCATGCAGCAGCAGCTCCCATGTGGTACACAAAGGATGAGCTCAGCTCGGCTGCATGTTACATATTTTATGGGCACAGACCAGAACTACATGAGCCCTGGACCAGCGTCACTGAGAGCAGTACAGCCCACTGAAATGATAGGCAGCACAACAGTGTTCTCAGTGTGTGCGGTAATGCAGCAGGAGGCATCTATTACAAGCAGACACCTATGTGTCCTATGATATACTGTAGCATGGAATCACTCACTAACCATTGGGTGGTTTGCGGCACCCATGGTGGCACGCAAGACACCCGTCACAGAGGTCAGGAAATCTCTGTGCAACAACAAACCATTTTTTTTCATGTTGACTTTTTGTATCAGCCTAATCTACAGTATGTTGACCATATGGTGTTGATGGTTTCAGTATGATATGCCAGCTGTCGGGATCCAGGCAGTCAGGAGACCAACACTGGAATACCAACAGCAGGAAATCCGACGGAGAGCGCAGCGTGTCCCCACGCAGGCTTAGTGCCGACCAAAGGGTTATATTCCCCCTAGAGTGGTGGCGTGGACCACCACCCGAGTGGGTATTCCAGCCGGCGGTCAAGATTCAGTCCGCCAATATGTCACCGGGTTCCGGGATTCCAGCATCGGTATCCTGACAGCCTGCAAACTGAATGCCTCCTGGAGTTGATCTATACACTGTCTATCATCCAGATATCATTAGAAATTATTTTATAAAGCAACTAGGAAAGTTTCATAGTTCCCACTACCTCAAAATGACTGCCCTACCCTATAGCCCTTTTGAATTAAGGCTCTGATTCAGCATGGAACGCTGCTGCGGAGGCGTTCGCATGCTGATGCAGTGTGCGCACGTGCAGAAGCCACACTATGTGTGCACAGCTGTGTTGGGGGGGGGGGGGGCGCGGTCCGGACAACGCAGATGTCACACGCAGCCACTGCAAAACAAAAGATAACGGGTTGCTGTCTGCCTTGGCAGCTAGGTCTTTCTGCAATCCGCTCGCATGTTTGCGGAAGGACGGGGGCAGGACCCAGCATGCTTTGCCCTCTGCTGGGCGTCCACCTGCATGTCGGTGTAATAGGTTGTAGGTGTGCGATTTAATGGGTTGTAGATGTGCGAATGTAGGGGACAGAAGGGCTCCATGGGAATGTAGGTAAGTATATGTAAGTGTGAGTGTGCATGTATGTTTTATTAAAGTTATACAGGTTGAGTCTCCCTTATCCAAAATGCTTGGGACCAGAAGTATTTTGGATATCGGATTTTTCCGTATTTTGGAATAATTGCATACCATAATGAGATATCATGGCAATGGGACCCAAGTATAAGCACAGAATGCATTTATGTTTCATATACACCTTATACACACAGCCTGAAGATAATTTTAGCAAATATTTTTAATAACTTTGTGCATTAGACAAAGTGTGTGTACATTCACACAATTTATGTTTAATATACACCTTATACCAGGGACGGCTCCAGGCATGTTCGACTCGAGCGCCCATGCAGGGCGCCACCCTTAAAGGGCGCCGCACACTGGCGCCGCATGTCGGAGCTTGGAGCCGGCCATGTCCTGTAGCTTGCAGCTGCTGTCCGTCCCGTGCCGCCTCCTGTCTGTAAAGTGAACTGTGCGCGCTATGCGGCGCCGGCGTCTGATGTCAAACACCGGCGCCGCACAGCGCGCACAGTTCACTTTCAGGTACTGGCGTGCACAGATCTACAGCAGCACTCCCCCTCCCTCATAGTCGGGACAGCAGGTACTCTGGGGGCATATTTGGCACTGTGGGGGGCATTAATGCATCTGGCACTGTGGGGGCATTTATGCATCTGGCACTGTGGGGGCATTTATGTATCTGGCACTGTGGTGGCATTTATGTATCTGGCACTGTGGGGGCATTTATGTATCTGGCACTGTAGGGGGCATTAATGTATTTGTCACTGTGGGGGCATTAATGTATCTGGCACTGTGGGGGCATTAATGTATCTGGCTCTGGGGGCAGATCTGTCACTGTGGGGTCATTTATCTATCTGGGACTGTGGGGGCATATCTGGCACTGTGGGGGGCATTAATGTATCTGGCACTGTGGGGGCATATCTGGCACTGTGGGGGCATTATTGTATCTGACACTGTGGGTGCATATCTGGCACTGTGGGGGGGCATTTATCTATCTGGCACTATGGGGGGCATTTTTCTATCTGGCACTGTGGGGGGCACTTATCTATCTGGCACTGTGGTTGCATATCTGGCACTGTGGGGGCATATCTGGCATTGTGGGGTCATTTATCTATCTGCGACTGTGGGGGCATATCTGGCACTGTGGGGTGCATTAATGTATCTGGCATTGTGGGGGGCATTATTGTATCTGGCACTGTGGGGGCATATCTGGCACTGTGGGGGGCATTTATCTATCTGGCACTATGGGGGCATTTATCTATCTGGCACTATGGGGGCATTTATCTATCTGGCACTGTAGGGGCATATCTGGCACTGTTGGGGCATATCTGGCACTGTTGGGGCATATCTGGCACTGTTGGGGCATATCTGGCACTGTGGGGACATATCTGGCACTGTGGGGACATATCTGTATCTGGCACTATGGGGGCATTTATGTATCTGGCACTGTGGGGGCATTTATGTATCTGGCACTGTGGAGGGCATTTATGTATCTGGCACTGTGTGGGGCATTTATGTATCTGGCACTGTGGGGGCATGTATCTGGCACTGTGGGGGCATGTATCTGGCACTGTGGGGGCATGTATCTGGCACTGTGGGGGCATGTATCTGGCACTGTGGGGGCATTTATGTATCTGGCACTGTGGGGGCATTTATGTATCTGGCACTGTGGGGGCATGTATCTGGCACTGTGGGGGCATGTATCTGGCACTGTGGGGGCATGTATCTGGCACTGTGGGGGCATGTATCTGGCACTGTGGGGGCATGTATCTGGCACTGTGGGGGCATTTATGTATCTGGCACTGTGGGGGCATTTATGTATCTGGCACTGTGGGGGCATTTATCTGGCACTGTGGGGGCATTTATCTGGCACTGTGGGGGCATTTATGTATCTGGCACTGTGGGGGCATTTATGTATCTGGCACTGTGGGGGCATTTATGTATCTGGCACTGTGGGGGCATTTATGTATCTGGCACTGTGGGGGGCATTTATGTATCTGGCACTGTGGGGGGCATTTATGTATCTGGCACTGTGGGGGCATGTATCTGGCACTGTGGGGGCATTTATCTGGCACTGTGGGGGCATTTATGTATCTGGCACTGTGGGGGCATTTATGTATCTGGCACTGTGGGGGCATTTATGTATCTGGCACTGTGGGGGCATTTATGTATCTGGCACTGTGGGGGCATTTATGTATCTGGCACTGTGGGGGCATTTATGTATCTGGCACTGTGGGGGCATTTATGTATCTGGCACTGTGGGGGCATTTATGTATCTGGCACTGTGGGGGCATTTATGTATCTGGCACTGTGGGGGCATTTATGTATCTGGCACTGTATCTGGCACTGTGGGGGGCATTTATGTATCTGGCACTGTGGGGGGCATTAATGTATCTGGCACTGTGAGGGCATATCTGGCACTGTGGGGGCATTAATGTATCTGGCACTGTGGTGGCATATCTGGCACTGTGGGGGGCATTTATCTATCTGGCACTGTGTGGGCATATCTGGCACTGTGGGGGGCATTAATGTATCTGTCACTGTGGGGGGCATTAATGTATCTGGCACTGTGGGGGCATTTATCTGGCACTGTGGGGGGGCACTAATGTATCTGGCACTGTGGGGGCATATCTGGAACTGTGGGGCGGCATTAATGTATCTGGCACTGTGGGGTCATTTATCTGGCACTGTGGGGGCATTTATCTGGCACTGTGGGGGCATTTATGTATCTGGCACTGTGGGGGCATATCTAGCACTGTGGGGGGCATTAATGTATCTGGCACTGTAGGGGCATTTATCTGGAACTGTGGGGGCATATCTGGCACTGTGGGGGGCATTAATGTATCTGGCACTGTGGTGGCATATCTGGCACTGCGGGGGGCATTTATCTATCTGGCACTGTGGGGGCATATCTGGTACTGTGGGGGCATTAATGTATCTGGCACTGTGGGGGCATATTTGGCACTGTGGGGGGCATTAATGTATCTGGCACTGTGGGGGGCATTAATGTATCTGGCACTGTGGGGGCATTAATGTATCTGGCACTGTGGGGTCATTTATCTATCTGGGACTGTGGGGGCATATCTAGCACTGTGGGGGGCATTAATGTATCTGGCACTGTGGGGGAATATCTGGCACTGTGGGGGCATTAATGTATCTGGCACTGTGGGGGCATATCTGGCACTGTGGGGGGCATTTATCTATCTGGCACTATGGGGGGGCATTTTTCTATCTGGCACTGTGGGGGCATATCTGGCACTGTGGGGCATATCTGGCACTATGTGGGCATATCTGGCACTGTGGGGGCATTTATGTGTCTGGCACTGCTGGGGGGCATGTCATGTGCATCTGGCACTGCTGGGGGGCATGTCATGTGCATCTGGCACTTCTGGGGGGCTTGTCATGTGCATCTGGCACTGCTGGGGGGCATGTCATGTAGTGTTCCCGTGTCTCAGTGCAATACCTGGTGCAATGTGTCGCAGTGCTCTACCTGGCGCAAAGTGTATAATGTGCTCTACCTGGTGCAATGTGTATTAGCTGCACTACTGTGTGGTATAATGCGAATTGCCACTATTATGTGGCCACGCCCCTTCCCCACGAAGCAACGCCCCTAAATTTTTGATGCGCACCTTCGGCGCACATTGTCCATGATTTCGCCTGCGGAGCTCCAAGCATTACGGTATGTACATAATTTTGCCCTTCTAACTTAAAAATGTGCCCTCGCGAATGCAAAATGTGCCCTCCCTGTGATCAGCACCCTGCCCTAAAAAAATCCTACAGTGTACACTATCATGTGTAGCTGGCACTGCTGGGTGGCATGACATGTGTAGCTGGCACTGCTGGGGGGCATGTCATGTCTAGCTGGCACTGCTGGGGGGCATGTCATGTGTAGCTGGCACTACTGCGGGGCATGTCATGTCTATCTGGCACTGCTGGGGGGCATATCATGTCTATCTGACACTGCACTACTGTAGACATTATGTGTATCTGACACTATACTCGAGACATTGTGTATAAGGAACACTACTGTGGCTGTTATGTGTAAGGCTGCTAATTGTGTGCATAGAGGGGGTGTGAAAATATGTTTATTTACAGTTTGATAATATGAAGTTGTAAGGCCCTGCCCACTTTGCCAGAGGCCACGCCCACTTTGCCAGGAGCGTATGGGAGGGGGCGCTTTGAAATTTTCTCGCTTAGGGTGCTAGTAGGCCTGGAGCCGGCCCTGCCTTATATACACAGCCTGAAGGTCATTTAATACAATATTTTTAATAACTTTGTGTATTAAACAAAGTTTGATTACATTGAGCCATCAGAAAACAAAGGTTTCACTATCTCACTCTCACTCAAAAAATTCTGTATTTCGGAATATTCCGTATTTCGGAATATTTGGATATGGGATACTCAACCTGTACAATGTGCAATGTGTATTTCTCTAACGTCCTAGTGGATGCTGGGGACTCCGTAAGGACCATGGGGAATAGACTGGCTCCGCAGGAGACTGGGCACTCTAAAGAAAGATTAGGTACTATCTGGTGTGCACTGGCTCCTCCCTCTATGCCCCTCCTCCAGACCTCAGTTAGAATCTGTGCCCGGCCAGAGCTGGGTGCTCCTAGTAGTTAAAGAAAGTATTTGTTAGGTTTTTTATTTTCAGTGAGCTTCTGCTGGCAACAGACTCACTGCTACGAGGGACCGAGGGGAGAGAAGCAAACGTACCTGTTCACAGCTAGGTTGCGCTTCTTAGGCTACTGGACACCATTAGCTCCAGAGGGTTCGAACACAGGCAGCTGTCCTCGATCGTCCGTTCCCGGAGCCGCGCCGCCGTCCCCCTCGCAGAGCCAGAAGAACAGAAGCTTGAAGACGGCGAAATCGGCGGCTGAAGACTCCTGTCTTCATTTAAGGTAGCGCACAGCACCGCAGCTGTGCGCCATTGCTCCCACAGCACACCACACACTCCGGTCACTGTAGGGTGCAGGGCGCTGGGGGGGGGGGGGGGGGGCGCCCTGGGCAGCAATTGAAGTACCTTTTGGCATAAACTACATATATACAGTCAGGCACCCCGCCATTTTTTCTCACACAGAAGCGGGACAGAAGCCCGCCGCTGAGGGGGCGGGGGCCTTCTTCCTCAGCACACCAGCGCCATTTTCTCTTCACAGCTCAGCTGGAAGGACGCTCCCCAGGCTCTCCCCTGCAGTATCCTGATACAAGAAGGGTAAAAAGAGAGGGGGGGCACATAAATTTAGGCGCAAAAGTCATATAATCGGCAGCTATTGGGTAATCACTTTTTATAGTGTGTATCCCTGGGTTATATAGCGCTGTGGTGTGTGCTGGCATACTCTCTCTCTGTCTCCCCAAAAGCCTTTGTGGGGTCCTGTCCTCAGTCAGAGCATTCCCTGTGTGTGTGCTGTGTGTCGGTACGGCTGTGTCGACATGTTTGATGAGGAGAGTTACGTGGAGGCGGAGCAAGTGCAGATAAATGTGGTGTCGCCGCCGTCGGGGCCGACACCTGATTGGGTGGATATGTGGAAGGTCTTAAATGATAATGTAAACTCATTACATAAAAGGTTTGATGATGTTGCAGCCGGGGGACAGCCGGGCTCTCAACCCGGGCCTGCCCAGGCAGCTTAGAGGCCGTCAGGGTCTCATAAACGCCCACTGTCTCAGATGGTTGACACGGATGCCGACATGGAGTCCGACTCCAGTGTCGACGATGATGAGGCACAATTGCTGCCTAAAATGACCAAGGCCATCCGCTATATGATTATTGCAATGAAAGATGTTTTACACATTTCAGAGGTTAACCCTGTCCCTGACAAGAGGGTACATATGTTTGGGGAGAAAAAGCAGGCAGTGACTTTTCCCCCGTCACATGAATTAAATGAGTTATGTGAAGAAGCGTGGATCTCCCCTGATAAGACACGGTCTTGCTAACCCTGGGCCATATAAAAGACGCCGTCTTATATATGCGGGATGCCCAGAGGGACATTTGCCTGCTAGGTTCTAGAATTAATGCAATTTCCGTTTCTGCCAGGAGGGTCTTATGGACTCGGCAATGGACAGGGGATGCCGACTCTAAAAAACACATGGAGGTGTTGCCTTATAAGGGTGAGGATTTGTTTGGGGACGGTCTCTCGGACCTCGTATCCACAGCGACAACTGGAAAGTCGACTTTCCTGCCTCAGGTTTCCTCACAGACCAAGAAAGCACCGTATTATCAAATGCAGTCCTTTCGTTCTCAGAAAAGCAAGAAGGTCAGAGGTGCTTCCTTTCTTGCCAGAGGCAGGGGGAGAGGAAAGAAGCTGCACCATGCAGCCAGTTCCCAGGAACAAAAGTCCTCCCAGGCTTCCACTAAGTCCACCGCATGACGCTGGGGCTCCACAGGCGGAGCCAGGAGCGGTGGGGGCGCGTCTCCGACATTTCGGCAACCAGTGGGTTCGCTCACGGGTGGATCCTTGGGTTATACAAATTGTATCTAAGGGATACAAGCTGAAATTCGAGGTGACGCCCCCTCACCGTTACCTAAAATTGGCCTTGCCAGCTTCCCCCATGGAAAGGGAGGTGGTACTGGCGGCAATTCACAAGCTATTCCTCCAGCAGGTGATAGTAAAGGTTCCCCTCCTTCAACAAGGAAAGGGTTACTATTCCACTATGTTTGTGGTACCGAAACCGGACGGTTCGGTAAGACCCATTCTGAATTTAAAATCCCTGAACATTTATCTCAAGAGATTCAAGTTCAAAATGGAATCGCTCAGGGCGGTCATTGCAAGCCTGGAAGAGGGGGATTTTATGGTATCTCTGGACATCAAGGATGCGTACTTGCATGTCCCCATTTATCCACCTCACCAGGAGTACCTCAGGTTTGTGGTACAGGACTGTCATTACCAATTCCAGACGTTGCCGTTTGGTCTGTCCACGGCACCGAGAGTATTTACCAAGGTAATGGCGGAAATGATGGTACTCCTTCGGAAGCGAGGAGTTACAGTTATCCCGTACTTGGACGATCTCCTTATAAAGGCGAGGTCCAGGGAGCATTTGTTGATCAGCGTAGCACACTCTCAGGAAGTGTTGCAACAGCACGGCTGGATTCTGAATATTCCAAAGTGGCAGCTGATTCCTACGACGCGTCTGCCCTTCCTGGACACAGACCAGAAGAAGGACACAGACCAGAAGAAGGTGTTTCTCCCGGAGGAGAAGGCTCAGGAGCTCGTGACTCTGGTCAGAGACCTCCTCAAACCAAAACAGGTGTCGGTGCATCACTGCACGCGAGTCCTGGGAAAGATGGTGGCCTCATACGAAGCCATTCCCTTCGGCAGGTTCCATGCAAGGATCTTTCAGTGGGATCTGTTGGACAAGTGGTCCGGATTGCATCTTCAGATGCATCGGCTGATCACCCTTTCCCCGAGGGCCAGGGTGTCTCTTATGTGGTGGCTGCAGAGTGCTCACCTTCTCGAGGGCCGCAGGTTCGGCATACAGGACTGGGTCCTGGTGACCACGGATGCAAGCCTCCGCGGATGGGGGGTAGTCACTCAGGGAAGAAACTTCCAAGGGCTGTGGTCAAGTCAGGAGACTTGTCTGCACATAAATATACTGGAACTAAGGGCCATATACAATGCCCTGAGTCAAGCGGAGCCCCTGCTTCGAGACCAACCAGTGCTGATTCAGTCAGACAACATCACGGCGGTCGCCCATGTAAACCGCCAGGGCGGCACAAGAAGTAGGGTGGCAATGGCGGAAGCCACAAAGATTCTTCGTTGGGCGGAGAATCACGTGCAAGCACTGTCAGCAGTGTTCATTCCGGGAGTGGACAACTGGGAAGCAGACTTCCTCAGCAGACACGACCTCCACCCGGGAGAGTGGGGACTTCATCAAGAAGTCTTCACACAGATAGCAAATCGATGGGAACGGCCACAGGTGGACATGATGGCATCCTGCCTCAACAAAAAGCTAAAAAAAATATTGCGCCAGGTCAAGGGACCCTCAGGCGATAGCTGTGGACGCACTAGTGACACCGTGGGTGTTCCAGTCGGTTTATGTGTTTCCTCCTCTTCCTCTCATACCCAAGGTACTGAGAATAGTAAGAAAGAGAGGAGTGAGAACAATACTCATCGTTTCGGATTGGCCAAGAAGGACTTGGTACCCAGAACTACAAGAGATGATCACAGAGGACCCATGGCCTCTGCCTCTCAGACAGGACCTGTTGCAACAGGGGCCCTGTCTGTTCCAAGACTTACCGCGGCTGCGTTTGACGGCATGGCGGTTGAACTCCGGATCCTAATGGAAAAGGGCATTCCGGATGAAGTGATTCCTACGCTGATAGGAGCTAGGAAGGATGTGACAGCAAAGCATTATCACCGTATATGGCGAAAATATGTTGCTTGGTGTGAGGCCAGGAAGGCCCCTACAGAGGAATTCCAGCTGGGTCGATTTCTGCACTTCCTACGGTCAGGTGTGACTATGGGCCTAAAATTAGGGTACATAAAGGTCCAGATTTCATCCCTATCTATTTTCTTTCAAAAAGAACTTGCTTCACTGCCTGAGGTTCAGACGTTTGTAAAGGGAGTGCTGCATATTCATCCCCCTTTTGTGTCACCAGTGGCACCTTGGGATCTTAACGTTGTGTTGGATTTCCCGAAATCCCACTGGTTTGAGCCACTTAAAACCGTGGAACTAAAGTATCTCACATGGAAAGTGGTCATGCTGTTGGCCTTAGCATCGGCTAGGCGTGTGTCAGAATTGGCGGCTTTGTCATGTAAAAGCTCCTATCTGATCTTCCATATGGACAGGGCAGAATTGCGGACTCGTCCCCAATTTCTCCCAAAGGTGGTATCATCGTTTCATTTGAACCAACCTATTGTGGTGCCTGCGGCTACTCGGGACTTGGAGGACTCCAAGTTGCTGGACGTAGTCCGGGCTTTGAAAATATATGTTTCCAGAATGGCTGGAGTCAGGAAGACTGACTCGCTGTTTATTCTGTATGCACCCAATAAGCTGTGTGCTCCGGCTTCAAAGCAAACTATTGCTCGCTGGATCTGTAGCACGATTCAGCTGGCTCATTCTGCGGCTGGATTGCCGCATCCTAAATCAGTGAAAGCCCATTCCACAAGGAAGGTGGGCTCTTCTTGGGCGGCTGCCCGAGGGGTCTCGGCTTTACAGCTTTGCCGAGCAGCTACTTGGTCGGGGTCAAACACTTTCGCAAAGTTCTACAGGTTTGATACCCTGCCTGAGGAGGACCTTGTGTTTGCTCATTCGGTGCTGCAGAGTCATCCGCACTCTCCCGCCCGTTTGGGAGCTTTGGTATAATCCCCATGGTCCTTACGGAGTCCCCAGCATCCACTAGGACGTTAGAGAAAATAAGAATTTACTCACCGGTAATTCTATTTCTCGTAGTCCGTAGTGGATGCTGGGCGCCCGTCCCTAGTGCGGACTTTCTGCAATACGTGTATATAGTTATTGCTTAATAAGGGTTATTGTTATGAGCCATCCGTTGAGTGAGGCTCAGTTGTTGTTCATACTGTTAACTGGGTAAGGTTATCACAAGTTGTACGGTGTGATTGGTGTGGCTGGTATGAGTCTTACCCTGGATTCCAAAATCCTTTCCTTGTAATGTCCGCTCTTCCGGGCACAGTTTCCTTAACTGAGGTCTGGAGGAGGGGCATAGAGGGAGGAGCCAGTGTACACCAGATAGTACCTAATCTTTCTTTAGAGTGCCCAGTCTCCTGCGGAGCCCGTCTATTCCCCATGGTCCTTACGGAGTCCCCAGCATCCACTACGGACTACGAGAAATAGAATTACCGGTGAGTAAATTCTTATTTTTATTGCAATATTTAGTTTACTGTGGAAACTACAGGTACCAGTGGGACATAGAGAATACAAATCCTTAGTAAATTCTCGTGTTCTATGAGGTGTAGGTGAAAATCCAAGTGTTTGACGGACGGACTATTGATTCGTATTTGTGTGGATGGCTATATATCTCAGTATGAATTGGTTAAAGTCTGGCGTGATTTATGTTTAGTAAATTATGAAAATGCCATCTCGAATTAAATCGGGAGCTTAGTAAATTTCCTTTAATGTGTGTACATGCATCAATTATTATGAATATGGAAACATGGTGGTGAATGTCTATAGTATGCTGTGCAGGTACATCTGCTGTAACACTACACTTGCCAAAGTAACATGACCAGGGTAAATACTGGCTGCTTTATTTTTACACTGCAATTTAGATTTCAATTTGAACACACCCCACCCATATCTCTCCCTGCACATGTTATATCTGCCACCTCTGCAGTGCACATGGTTTTACCCAACTGCTAACAAATGTGCTGCTGCGATCAACTCTGAATTACCCCCCCCCCCCCCCCCCCCCATGTGCACTGCAGGTGTGGCAGATATAGCATTTGCAGAGAGGGTTAGATTTGGGTGGGTTATTTTGTTAGGGTGCAGAGTAAATACTGGCTGCTTTATTTTTACATTGCAATTTAGTTTCAGTTTGAACTAGTGATGAGCGGGTTCGGTTCCTCGGAAACCGAACCCCCCCCGAACTTCACCCATTTTGCACGGGTCCGAGGCATACTCGGATTCTCCCGTATGGCTCGGTTAACCCGAGTGCGCCGATCGTCATCATCCCGCTGTCGGATTCTCGCGAGATTCGGATTCTATATAAGGAGCCGCGCGTCGCCGCTATTTTCACTCGTGCATTGGAAATGTTAGGAGAGGACGTGGCTGGCGTCCTCTCTGTTTATTAATGTTGATGCAAATATTTGTGCTTATTGCTTAATTGTGGGGACTGGGGAGCAGCTGTATTATATAGGAGGAGTACAGTGCAGAGTTTTGCTGATCAGTGACCACCAGTTTTATCCGTTCTCTGCCTGAAAAACGCTCCTTATCTGTGCTCAGTGTGCTGCATATATCTGTGCTCACACTGCTTTATTGTGGGGACTGGGGACCAGCAGTATTATATAGGAGGAGTACAGTGCAGAGTTTTGCTGACAGTGACCACCAGTATATATAACAGTACGGTACGGAAGGCCACTGCTCTACCTACCTCTGTGTCGTCAAGTATACTATCCATCTAGATTCTATACCTGTGGTGCATTTTAGTTTTGCAGTTTGCTGACAGTGACCACCAGTATATATAGCAGTATGGTACGGAAGGCCACTGCTCTACCTACCTCTGTATTGTCAAGTATACTATCCATCTAGATTCTATACCTGTGGTGCATTTTAGTTTTGCAGTTTGCTGACAGTGACCACCAGTTTATATAGCAGTACGGTACGGAAGGCCACTGCCCTACCTACTTCTGTGTCGTCAAGTATACTATCCATCTAGATTCTATACCTGTGGTGCATTTTAGTTTTGCAGTTTGCTGACAGTGACCACCAGTATATATAGCAGTACGGTACGGAAGGCCACTGCTCTACTTACCTCTGTGTCGTCAAGTATACTATCCATCTAGATTCTATACCTGTGGTGCATTTTAGTTTCTCTAACGTCCTAGTGGATGCTGGGGACTCCATAAGGACCATGGGGAATAGACGGGCTCCGCAGGAGACATGGGCACTTTAAGAAAGAATTTAGATTCTGGTGTGCTCTGGCTCCTCCCTCTATGTCCCTCCTCCAGACCCCAGTTTGAATCTGTGCCCGGACAAGCTGGGTGCTGTTCAGTGAGCTCTCCTGAGCTTGCTGTAAGAAAGTATTTTGTTAGGTTTTTTATTTTCAGGGAGCTCTGCTGGCAACAGACTCCCTGCATCGTGGGACAGAGGGGAGAGAAGCAGCCCTACTCTCTGAAGCTAGGTCCTGCTTCTTAGGCTACTGGACACCATTAGCTCCAGAGGGATCGTACACTGGATCTCACCCTCGTCGTCCGATCCCCAGAGTCGCGCCGCCGTCCCCCTCGCAGAGCCGGAAGACAGAAGCCGGGTGAGCATAAGAAGCAAGAAGACTTCGTAATCGGCGGCAGAAGACTCCAGTCTTCACTGAGGTAGCGCACAGCACTGCAGCTGTGCGCCATTGCTCCCACACACACTTCACATACTCCAGTCACTGTAAGGGTGCAGGGCGCAGGGGGAGGGGGGGGCGCCCTAGGCAGCAATTGGAACCTCTTTGGCAAAAGTTTAGCATATATACAGTTGGGCACTGTATATATGTATGAGCCCCCGCCAAGAAAATGTATATTTAAGCGGGACAGAAGCCCGCCGTCGAGGGGGCGGGGCTTCTTTCTCAGCACTCACCAGCGCCATGTTTTTTCTCCACAGCACCGCTGAGAGGAAGCTCCCCAGCCTCTCCCCTGCAGATACACGGTAGAAGAGGGTAAACAGGTGAGGGGGGGGGGGGGCACATAATTAGGCGCAAAATCATTATAAACAGCAGCTACTGGGTGAACATTAAGTTACTGTGTTATTCCTGGGTTAATAGCGCTGGGGTGTGTGCTGGCATACTCTCTCTCTGTCTCTCCAAAGGGCCTTGTGGGGGTATTGTCTTCAGATGAGCATTCCCTGAGTGTGTGGTGTGTCGGTACGTGTGTGTCGACATGTTTGTGGTAAAAGGCTCCCCTAAGGAGGAGATGGAGCAAATATGTGTGTGAGGGGTGTCTCCGTCGACAACGCCGACACCTGTTTGGATATGTGTAATTAAGTGCTAAGGTGAATTTATTGCACAAAAGATTAGAGAACAGACAGGGAATCTACCCATGTCTGTCCCTATGTCGCAGAGACCTTCAGAGTCTCTCAATGCTCACTATCCAAAATAATAGACACTGATATCGACACGGAGTCTGACTCCAGTGTCGACTACGATAATGCAAAGTTACAGCCAAAATGGCAGGAAAGTATTCAATATATGATTATTGTAATAAAAGATGATTTGCATATCACTGATGACTCATCTGTCCCTGACACAAGGGTACACATATTTAAGGGGAAGAAAGCTGAGGTAAATTTCCCTCCTCTCATGATGAAAAAGAGCGGGAATCTCCAGACAAGAGACTGCAGTTTCCCACAAAGAATTCTCAGGGAATATCCTTCCCCTACTAGGGCCAGGATACGATGGGAATCTTCCCCTAGGGTGTCACGTTTGCCCAAAAGGTAGCCCTGACTTAACAGCTATCCTCAGGGATCCTGCGGATAGAGTACAGCTTCTGGTACACTACTCAGACCTGCGATTGTGTCGGCATGGGTTTATAGCGCTGTAGCAGCGTGGACAGGTACCTTATCAGCAGAGATTGAGACCCTAGTATGCATGTGTGTATATATATATATATATATATATATATACAGGATTTGGTAGCGGCACTCAGGACACAGGCACGGTGACAACGAAGTGTAAATCAACGTTTCAAACCTTTATTGGTTTGTCATCAGGATACAGAGATAGATATATATATATATATATATATATATATATATATATTAAAGATGCTGTCTTAAGATATATATATATAAAACATGCCCAAAGAGGCATTAGTCTACTGGGTTCTAGAGTCAATGCTATGTCGATTTCTGCTTGACGTGTCCTGTAGATATGCAATGGACAGGTGATGCCGACTTAAGAGGCATATAGAAGGCTGAGGATTTTGTGGAGAAGGGATCTCGGACCTGGTCTCCACAGCTATGGCTGGTAATTCTGATCTTTTGCCTTATATTCCTGCACAGCCTAGGAAAGCACGACATTATCAAATGCAGCCTTTCGATCACAAAGAAACAAGAAAGTCCGAGGTACGTCCTTTCTTGCCAGAGGCAGGGGCAGAGGAAAGAAGCTGCACAACACAGCTAGTTCCCAGGAACAGAAGTCCTCCCCGGCCTCTACAAAATCCACCGCACGTCGCTGGGGTTTCACAGGCAGAGCTAGGCCCGGTGGGGGCACGTCTTCGTAATTTCAGTCACAAGTGGGTTCACTCCCTGTTGGATCCCTGGGCAATAGATATTGTGTCTCAGGGATACTAGCTGGAATTTGAGGAGATGCCCCCTCACCGACGGCCCTGCCGGCTTCCCCCCACGAGAGGAAAATAGTGTTAACTGCAATTCACAAATTGTATTTTCAACAGGTGGTGGTCAAGGTTCCCCTCCTTCAACAAGTTTACCAATTTCAGACATTGCCGTTTGGTCTCTCCACGGCCCCGAGAATCTTCACCAAGGTAATGGCGGAAATGATGGTGCTCCTGCAGAAGCAAGGTGTCACAATTATCCCGTACTGGGACGATCTCCTCATAAAAGCGAGATCAAAAGAGCAGTTGCTGAACAGTGTATCACTTTCTCTTGAAATGTAACGGTAACACGGCTGGATTCTAAATAATATTCCAAAGTCGCAGTTGGTTCCTACGGCTCATCTGCCTTTCCTAGGCAAGTTTCTAGACACAGACCAGAAATGGGTTTATCTCCCGATAGAGAGAGCTCAGGAGCTCATGACACTGGTCAGGAACCTGTTAAAACCAAAACAGGTGTCAGTGCATCACTGCACTCGAGTCCTGGGAAGGATGGGGGCATCATACGAGGCCATTCCCTTCGGCAGGTTCCATGCGAGGAACTTTTCAATGGGACTTACTGGACAAGTGGTCCGGATCACATCTTCAGATGCATCGGTTAATCACCCTATCCCCCAGGGCCAGGGTGTCTCTCCTGTGGTGGCTGCAGAGTACTCACCTTCTCGAGGGCCGCAGATTCGGCATTCAGGACTGGATCCTGGTGACCACGGATGCAAGTCTCCGAGGGTGGGGAGCATCACACAGGGAAAAAAAGTTCCAAGGTCTGTGGGCAAGTCAGGAGACTTGCCTTCACATCAACATCCTGGAACTAAGGGCCGTATACAACGCCCTACGTCAAGCGGAGACCCTGCTTCGCGACTAACCGGTTCTGATTCAGTCAGAAGCCACCAGAATTCATCGCTGGGCGGAGAATCACGTAAGCGCACTGTCAGCAGTGTTCATCCCGGGAGTGGACAACTGGGAAACAGACTTCCTCAGCACGCACGACCTCCACCCGGGAGAGTGGGGACTTCATCAAGAAGTCTTCACGCAGATTGCAAGTCGGTGGGAACTGCCACAGGTGGACATGATGGCATCCTGCCTCAACAAAAAGCTACATAGGTATTGCGCCAGGTCATGAGACCCTCAGGCGATAGCTGTGGACGCACTGGTGACACCGTGGGTGTTCCAGTCGGTCTATGTATTTCCTCCTCTTCCTCTTGATAATGCTGATATTATCTTAGATCGCAAAGCTATACCCCTTTGTACACTATTACCGTTGAGCCGCTATGGCCGCTAGATTACGTGCACGTGCTACGCACTTTGTACGCTATTTGCGTACAGAGTCCTGCACGTGGTACGCACTTGGCGTACGCACGCTGCGCTGAGTGTGCGGAGTACACACAGCGAGCGAACACACAATTGATAACCTTTAAACCTTGTTGATGATACAATGTAATGATATACTTATACTTTAAACCTTTAACAGCAAAAATACTGTAACGATGTTATACCTTTAAACCTTAAGTAGCACTAGCGATACGAAGTATCCGCAGTGCATACACCTTAACAATGCTTATACACCTTAAACAGGTTAAACCACTTTAAAAGCCCAGGCAGGAAAGTGAAAACACAACACTGATTTGTATTTGAAACCACAGGGTTCTAAGGCCTCCGTGGATTGATTCCAATAAAAGGTAAAAATAGTACACTTTATACACTACAGGCTAACAAGTAAATCTAAACGGAATAATGGCTACAGAGAATGTACGTACGTGAGAATGTTCGCAAGTGCAACCTGGATCCAGTTCTCCGCTCGTCAAGTAGATAGCGTTCAGAGTCTGAGAGCTGGCCAGGCATGACGGTCTTTTTATACACAACATGCATACACAATACAATGGTCACTGTAACCTCATTGTTCATTGGACACAGAGATGTGTCTCTACATTACAGTAAAGGTCATAGGTGGATTTGAAAAGGTGGGCTGTGTCTTTCCCCAACTGCTCTTGTGGGTGGTATCCTCTGGATTCCCGCCGCATACTTAATTTACAGTAAATACAATAAATATCTATATTATACTTTTGTACATAACTATACGCAGGAACATGCGATCCTTCTCTAACCAACACCGGAATGTTACCCTCAAAATACCCTACAGCTGGATACTAGACATCACCTTTCAACCTTTATCTGACCCTTCCTATCATGCAAAGAGGAATCTCTCTGTCCAGGAACTGTTTAAACTAATAATACTCGCTGACATGGTCTAGGGGGAACTATATCTACAGTATACGCTATTTGGGTTAAATATGCTATGTTCTATTAACACACTACACGCTTACAAACTCTACCGTAAATGCTCATACCACGCACGTGATCGCCGGAGCGATCTTACGCAAATTGCGGATATGTGCATGCACGGCAGACTGAGTGCACGAGCAGCGGGCATGTGCATGGGGTTAGTACAAGGCATATGTATTACGATATTTTTCGACTTTGACAGTCCACCCTTTGGCAGTCAACAATAACTGCCACTATCTAAACATTAAACAGAAAAAATAAGAATTTACTTACCGATAATTCTATTTCTCGGAGTCCGTAGTGGATGCTGGGGTTCCTGAAAGGACCATGGGGAATAGCGGCTCCGCAGGAGACAGGGCACAAAAAGTAAAGCTTTAGGATCAGGTGGTGTGCACTGGCTCCTCCCCCTATGACCCTCCTCCAAGCCTCAGTTAGGATACTGTGCCCGGACGAGCGTACACAATAAGGAAGGATTTATGAATCCCGGGTAAGACTCATACCAGCCACACCAATCACACTGTACAACCTGTGATCTGAACCCAGTTAACAGTATGATAACAGCGGAGCCTCTGAAAGATGGCTCACAACAATAATAACCCGATTTTTGTAACTAAGTACAAGTATTGCAGATAATCCGCACTTGGGATGGGCGCCCAGCATCCACTACGGACTCCGAGAAATAGAATTATCGGTAAGTAAATTCTTATTTTCTCTATCGTCCTAGTGGATGCTGGGGTTCCTGAAAGGACCATGGGGATTATACCAAAGCTCCCAAACGGGCGGGAGAGTGCGGATGACTCTGCAGCACCGAATGAGAGAACTCCAGGTCCTCCTTAGCCAGGTTTTCAAATTTGTAGGATTTTACAAACGTGTTTGCCCCTGACTAAATAGCCGCTCTGCAAAGTTGTAAAGCCGAGACCCCTCGGGCAGCCGCCCAAGATGAGCCCACCTTCCTTGTGGAATGGGCATTTACATATTTTGGCTGTGGCAGGCCTGCCACAGAATGTGCAAGCTGAATTGTATTACACATCCAACTAGCAAAAGTCTGCTTAGAAGCAAGAGCACCCAGTTTGTTGGGTGCATACAGGATAACAGCAAGTCAGTTTTCCTGACTCCAGCCGTCCTGGAACCTATATTTTCAGGGCCCTGACCACATCTAGCAACTTGGAGTCCTCCAAGTCCCTAGTAGGCGCAAGACACCACAATAAGCTGGTTCAGGTGAAACACTGACACCACCTTAGGGAGAGAACTGGGGACGAGTCCGCAGCTCTGCCCTGTCCGAATGGACAAACAGATATGGGCTTTTTTGAGAAAAAAAAAACCACCAATTTGACACTCGCCTGGTCCAGGCCAGGTCCAAGAGCATGTTCACTTTTCATGTGAGATGCTTCAAATCCACAGATTTGACTGGTTTTAAACCAATGTGTTTTGAGGAATCCCAGAACTACGTTGAGATCCCACAGTGCCACTGGAGGCACAAAAGGGGGTTGTATATGCAATACTCCCTTGACAAACTTCTGGACTTCAGGAACTGAAGCCAATTCTTTCTGGAAGAAAAATCGACAGGGCCGAAATTTGAACCTTAATGGACCCCAATTTGAGGCCCATAGACACTCCTGTTTGCAGGAAATGCAGGAATCGACCGAGTTGAAATTTCTTCGTGGGGCCTTCCTGGCCTCACACCACGCAACATATTTTCGCCACATGTGGTGATAATGTTGTGCGGTCACCTCCTTTCTGGCTTTGACCAGGGTAGGAATGACCTCTTCCTGAATGCCTTTTCCCTTAGGATCCGGCGTTCCACCGCCATGCCGTCAAACGCAGCTGCGGTAAGTCTTGGAACAGACATGGTACTTGCTGAAACAAGTCCCTTCTTAGCGGCAGAGGCCATAAGTCCTCTGTGAGCATCTCTTGAAGTTCCGGGTACCAAGTCCTTCTTGGCCAATCCGGAGCCATGAGTATAGTTCTTACTCCTCTACGTCTTATAATTCTCAGTACCTTAGGTATGAAAAGCAGAGGATGGAACACATACACCGACTGGTACACCCACGGTGTTACCAGAACGTCCACAGCTATTGCCTGAGGGTCTCTTAACCTGGCGCAATACCTGTCCCGTTTTTTGTTCAGACGGGACGCCATCATGTCCACCTTTGGTAATTCCCAACGGTTTACAATCATGTGGAAAACTTCCCCATGAAGTTCCCACTCTGCCGGGTGGAGGTCGTGCCTACTGAGGAAGTCTGCTTCCCAGTTTCCATTCCCGGAATGAAACACTGCTGACAGTGCTATCACATGATTTTCCGCCCAGAAAGTCCTTGCAGTTTTTGCCACTGCCCTCCTGCTTCTTGTGCCGCCCTGTCTATTTACGTGGGCGACTGCCGTGATGTTTTACTCCCACTGGATCAATACCGGCTGACCTTGAAGCAGAGGTCTTGCTAAGCTTAGAGCATTATAAATTTACCTTAGCTATATTTATGTGGAGAAAAGTCTCCAGACTTGATCACACTCCCTGGAAATTTTTTCCTTGTGTGACTGCTCCCCAGCCTCTCGGGCTGGCCTCCGTGGTCACCAACATCCAAAACTGAATGTCGAATCTGCGGCCCTCTAGAAGATGAGCACTCTGTAACCACCACAGGAGAGACACCCTTGTCCTTGGATATAGGGTTATCCGCTGATGCATCTGAAGATGCGATCCGGACCATTTGTCCAGCAGATCCCACTGAAAAGTTCTTGCATGAAATCTGCCGACTGGAATTGCTTCGAAGGAAGTCACCATTTTTTTTACCATGGCCCTTGTGCAATGATGCACTGATTTTAGGAGGTTCCTGAACTCCCTGGCTTTCTCTCCCGGGAGAAACACATTTTTCTGGACTGTGTCCAGAATCATCCCTAAGCACAGGAGACTTGTTGTCGGGATCAGCTGCGATTTTGGAATATTTAGAATCCACCCCTGCTGTTGTAACAGTATCCGAGATAGTGCTACTCCGACCTCCAACTGTTCCCTGGACTTTGCCCTTATCAGGAGATCGTCCAAGTAAGGGATAATTAAGACGCCTTTTCTTCGAAGAAGAACCATCATTTCGGCCATTACCTTGGTAAAGACCCGGGGTGCCGTGGACAATCCAAACGGCAGCGTCTGAAACTGATAGTGACAGTTCTGTACCACGAACCTGAGGTACCTTAGTGATAAGGGCAAATTTGGGACATGGAGGTAAGCATCCCTGATGTCTCGGGACACCATATAGTCCCCTTCTTCCCGGTTCGTTATCACTGCTCTGAGTGACTCCATCTTGATTTGAACCTTTGTAAGTGTTCAAAATTTTTTTAGATTTAGAATAGGTCTCACCTAGCCTTCTGGCTTCAGTACCACAATATAGTGTGGAATAATACCCCTTTTCTTGTTGTAGGAGGGGTAATTTAATTATCACCTGCTGGGAATACAGCTCGTGGAATTTTTTTTTTTTCCATACTGCCTCCTTGTCGGAGGGAGACCTTGGTAAAGCAGACTTCAGGAGCCTGCGCAGGGGAAACGTCTCGACATTCCAATCTGTACCCCTGGGATCCTACTTGTAGGATCCAGGGTCCTGTACGGTCTCAGCGTCATGCTGAGAGCTTGTCAGAAGCGGTGAGGAACGCTTCTGTTCCTGGAATGGGCTGCCTGCTGCAGTCTTCTTCCCTTTCCTCTATCCCTGGGCAGATATGACTCTTATAGGGACGAAAGGACTGAAGCTGAAAAGACGGTGTCTTTTTCTGCAGAGATGTGACTTAGGGTAAAAAACGGTGGATTTTCCAGCAGTTGCCGTGGCCACCAGGTCCGATGGACCGACCCCAAATAACTCCTATTCCTTTATACGGCAATACACCTTTGTGCCGTTTGGAATCTGCATCACCTGACCACTGTCGTGTCCATAAACATCTTCTGGCAGATATGGACATCGCACTTACTCTTGATGCCAGAGTGCAAATATCCCTCTGTGCATCTCGCATATATAGAAATGCATCCTTTAAATGCTCTATAGTCAATAAAATACTGTCCCTGTCAAGGGTATCAATATTTTTAGTCAGGGAATCCGACCAAGCCACCCCAGCTCTGCACATCCAGGCTGAGGCGATCGCTGGTCGCAGTATAACACCAGTATGTGTGTATATACTTTTTATGATATTTTTCCAGCCTCCTGTCAGCTGGCTCCTTGAGGACGGCCCTATCTATAGACGGTACCGCCACTTGTTCTGATAAGCGTGTGAGCGCCTTATCCACCCTAAGGGGTGTTTCCCAACGCGCCCTAACTTCTGGCGGGAAAGGGTATACCGCCCATGTTTTCTATCGGGGGGAACCCACGCATCATCACACACTTCATTTAATTTATCTGATTCAGGAAAAACTACGGTAGTTTTTTCACATCCCACATAATACCCTCTTTTGTGGTACTTGTAGTATCAGAAATATGTAACACCTCCTTCATTGCCCTTAACGTGTGGCCCTAATAAGGAATAGGTTTGTTTATTCACCGTCGACACTGGATTCAGTGTCCCTGTCTGTGTCTGTGTCGACCGACTAAAGTAAACGGGCGTTTTAAAACCCCTGACGGTGTTCTTGAGACGTCTGGACCGGTACTAATTGTTTGTCGGCCGTCTCATGTCGTCAACCGACCTTGCCGCGTGTTGACATTATCACGTAATTCCCTAAATGAGCCATCCATTCCGGTGTCGACTCCCTAGAGAGTGACATCACCATTACAGGCAATTGCTCCGCCTCCTCACCAACATCGTCCTCATACATGTCGACACACACGTACCGACACACAGCACACACACAGGGAATGCTCTGATAGAGGACAGGACCTACTAGCCCTTTGGAGAGACAGAGGGAGAGTTTGCCAGCACACACCAAAAACGCTATAATTATATAGGGACAACCTTATATAAGTGTTTTCCCTTATAGCATCTTTTTTATATATTTCTAACGCCAAATTAGTGCCCCCCCTCTCTGTTTTAACCCTGTTTCTGTAGTGCAGTGCAGGGGAGAGCCTGGGAGCCTTCCCTCCAGCCTTTCTGTGAGGGAAAATGGCGCTGTGTGCTGAGGAGATAGGCCCCGCCCCTTTTTCGGCGGCCTCGTCTCCCGCTCTTAACGGATTCTGGCAGGGGTTAAATATCTCCATATAGCCCCCGGAGGCTATATGTGAGGTATTTTTAGCCAAATTAGGTTTTCATTTGCCTCCCAGGGCGCCCCCCTCCCAGCGCCCTGCACCCTCAGTGACTGCCGTGTGAAGTGTGCTGAGAGGAAAATGGCGCACAGCTGCAGTGCTGTGCGCTACCTTTAGAAGACTGAGGAGTCTTCTGCCGCCGATTCTGGACCTCTTCTCGTTTCAGCATCTGCAAGGGGGCCGGCGGCGAGGCTCCGGTGACCATCCAGGCTGTACCTGTGATCGTCCCTCTGGAGCTAATGTCCAGTAGCCAAGAAGCCAATCCATCCTGCACGCAGGTGAGTTCACTTCTTCTCCCCTAAGTCCCTCGTTGCAGTGATCCTGTTGCCAGCAGGACTCACTGTAAAATAAAAAACCTAAGCTAAACTTTTCTAAGCAGCTCTTTAGGAGAGCCACCTAGATTGCACCCTTCTCGGCCGGGCACAAAAATCTAACTGAGGCTTGGAGGAGGGTCATAGGGGGAGGAGCCAGTGCACACCACCTGATCCTAAAGCTTTACTTTTTGTGCCCTGTCTCCTGCGGAGCCGCTATTCCCCATGGTCCTTTCAGGAACCCCAGCATCCACTAGGACGATAGAGAAATATACAATACAATACCTAAAAATTATTGGGTGATGGGAGGAGAGGAGTAGGCAGGAAATGTATAACCTAGTGGGATAGTAACAGCATGTATGTATGAACTTCATGTCTGAGGGGCATGTATCATCGTGCCGTACATGTTCTAGATAAGCTTCGAGGTATTGCGAAGTATACATTAAATCCTTCTTATCCCGTATTAAGGGTCTGTAAGTGGGCCAACAAACACTACCGAGCTCTTTTCGGCTTCTTGTTCCAACAAATGGGGTGCACATTTAGTTGATGATACATGGAGGGGGAAAAACATGTGAATGCTAATAAGTGGATATATCATCTGTCGACTATGTGTGTCACTACCTAAAGGTTGTAGAGATGAAGATAAGAAACATATCACAAAAACATTCTCATAATAATGTGTGCAATCGTCCTTGGGTGTTGAATGAAGTCTTGTCCGGATGGGTGTATCCTTGCTGTGGGTGGTAATCAAAGTCTTTCAAGTGTCCATAAAAAGTCTTTAAAAGTCTTTAAAGTGTCTATCAAAGTCTTTAGAATGTCCATCAAAGTCTGTAGAAATGTCCATCAAAGTCTTCTTCCGAATGGATGTATTTTTGCTTGGGTGAAAGAAACGGACCGTGGAATCACGTCTTATCACAACATTATCTCAATTGATGGGTCATAAATTAAACCAGTTTGTGTAACAATGCCCCCCACTCCTCAAACTCATCACTTTAGTACTGCGCTTGCACTGCATTAAAACTGCATTAAAACTCGAACACACCTAAATATCAAACCAATCATTATGACAACTCCCAGGATACAATTTCGGGGATTGGAAATGTTGAAACATACTAAGGATCTATCCACATGATATTGGTGGAGCTTCAAACTAGGGGGCCTAGAAATATTAAATTTCTTGTCCACCGGTCTCCCACCCCTTAATTCAAGTACCTCATCTATTGTTAAGGGATACGGTACTAGTCCTGACTTGCTCTGACCTTGAGGTACTTGTGAGCACACCCAGCATTCTGTTTGGTTTAAAACCTTACCCACTAATGAGTGATAGTCACTCAATGGATGACGGTCCATGTTGATATTAAGGCTGGACTGACATCTCTGGATGCACCCGTCCTCAACTATGTTTTCACAATTTCTACAGATACAATTTTCTTCAGCCAATAACCCTTCACAGTGTCTCCTAGTTTCATGACTACCAGATCGTTTTCTGATACTCGCCTTTGCTCGGTGAATGTGTTGCTCTTGGAATTCTACAAATCCGTCCTTGTCATCAGAACCCGTTCCAGATCCTTTCTCCACCTCTCTGGTACTCTCACCGAAATAGACTGCTCTGGTCAACAACAGGGTCAACAGGAAAACCCGGAATGCAGTCTCTTGGGGTAAGTCCATTTTGCTTGGGGGAGAGAAAAAGGAGCAAGGAAGGGGGGGAAGGAGGGTAATGGGAGATGGAGAAAATAATAAAAAGGAAAAAGAAATTTGGTGCGACAACCGCCTCTGGTCTTGTCGTTCTCTGTGCTCAGGTGCCGTGACAACAGTCCTGCCTCTCAACCTTCCCGGAACAAGCACTCCAGTGATACGATTTCCTCCACACTCTGCTCTTTGTCACGGGCTTTCTCTGGGTCAGCGACCTTCTTACAGTGGGATAAGTGGACCCAAGTCTCTCTCTCGGCAACCTTCAATGCTGTCGTGCTGGTTAGTAAGACTTGGTACGGTCCTTCCCACCGGTCAATAAGGCAACCTGAGCATAGAAAATTTCGAATCATTACATAATCCCCAGGTTCAATGTCATGACAATTACTGTCTGGCAGGTCAGGAATCATCAGCTTTAGATTGCTGTTTTGATTCCTCAACTGCTTGCTCATCTTAACCAAGTACTTTACAGTCACTTCATTATTGCATTTCAAATCATCCTGGGGGTCAATCATTACATGGGGTTGTCGACCAAAGAGAATCTCAAAGGGTGATAGGTTCAGGGGGGACCTGGGAGTGGTTCTGATGCTGTACAATACAAGTGGCAAAGCTTCTGGCCACAACAATCCAGTTTCAGCCATCACTTTGCTCAGCTTGTTCTTAATAGTGCTGTTTACTCTTTCCACTTTCGCACTCGCCTGTGGGCGGTACGGAGTATGCAGCTTACTATTAATTCCCATCAATTTGCACATTACCTGAAAGACTTCACCTGTAAAATGGGTACCCCTATCACTTTCAATTATCATAGGGATACCATATCTGCACACAAATTCCTGCACGATCTTCTTTGCAGTGAACGTAGCAGTATTTGTGGCAGTGGGGAACGCTTCTACCCAATTTTAAAACACATCAATACAAACCAACACATACTTTAAATTTCTGCAGGGTGGCAACTGTATGAAATTAATTTGTATTACCTGAAAAGGGCCGTCTGTTGGCGGGATATGGGATGGTTCTGTTGGTATTGACTTTCCAATGTTCTTCCTCAAGCAGGTAAGGCATGTCATTGCCCTTTTTCCCGCATGAGAAGAGAATCCTGGCGCACACCAGTAGGCTCTTACCAACTTACACATTCCCTCTTTGCCCAGATAAGTCAGACCATGTGCCGCCTCAGCTAAACTTGAAAGATATGCTCTGGGGGCTACTGGCTTACCCTGTCCATCTGTCCAGAGTCATGAGGACTCCTGGCCATACCCTTTTGACCTCCAGACTGCCTTTTCCTGTGGGGAACACAAATTTTGCATTTCACTTAATTTTTGTGTGTTGATGGTATTGAATACCATCAGTTGTGTGATGTTTGTCTGTCTGTCTGGGGGTGCTGGCTGCTGATTTAGCAGCTTCGTCTGCCCGGCTGTTACCAAGTGACACTGGGTCTTGGCTGTAAGTGTGGGCTTTGCACTTGACAACAGCCACTCTGTCAGGTTCCTGTATCGCTGCTAGAAGTCTTTTGATGTGGGTCGCATGCGCCACGGGTGTGCCAGCTGCCGTCATGAAATTTCTGAGGCGCCATAGGGCCCCGAAATCATGCACTACTCCAAAGGCATACCTAGAATCCGTGTAGATATTGGCTGACTTACCCTTGGCCAATTCACACGCTCTGGTTAGGGCTACCAGCTCAGCAACTTGTGCTGAGTGAGGTGGGCCCAGGGGTTCCGCTTCTATGGTACCTTTGTCATCTACGACTGCGTATCCAGTACACAAGTCTCCCGAGTCCGTCTGTCTGTGGCAACTACCGTCAGTGTAAAAAGTAAAATCTACACCTTCCAGTGGGTTGTCACTGATGTCGGGCCTTGCAGTGAAATTTTGGTTCAAATATTCCATACAATCACGTGTGTCAGTGTCTGTACTAAATCCTCCTTCACCATCACTCTCATCCCCCACCCTTTGTGCCTGTCCAGGCACACCTGGGAGATACGTTGCAGGATTTAGTGCGCTGCATCTCCTTATGGTGATGTTTAAGGGGGCCATTAGTGCTAATTCCCACCTTGTAAACCGTGCTGATGAGACGTGTCTGGTTTGGGCAGAATTCAGTAAGGCTGACACTGCATGAGGTGTATGGATGGTCAGGTTGTGTCCTAACACTACATCTTCGCTTTTACTCACTAGCAATGCTATCGCTGCAACACTGCGCAAGCATGTGGGGAGAGATCGTGCTAGGATGTCTAGCTGAGCGCTGTAGTAGGCTACCGTCCTGCTGGCATCACCATGTCTCTGGGTTAAGACACCTGCCGCACACCCAGCACTCTCCGTACCGTATAATTCAAAGGGTTTCCCATAATCTGGCATACCTAATGCAGGTGCCTGTGATAGGCACTGTTTAAGTCTCTCAAATGCCAGTTCGGACTCATCTGTGTACGAGATCCGGTCTGGTTTGTTTGACGAGACCATCTCTTGCAAAGGTAAAGCTAGTATGGAGAACCCTGGGATCCAGTTTCGGCAGTACCCACACATTCCTAGGAAAGTGCTGTTGCTGGGTTTGTGGCAGAGTCATGTCGCGAATCGCCTGTATTCTATCAGCGGTGAGGTGTCTCAGCAATGTCCCAAATATTTTACCTTGGTCTGGCACAACTGTAACTTATCCTTTGAAACCTTGTGTCCCGTATTGGAAAGATTAATCAGAAGCTGTTTCGTGTTTTTCAAGGACGATTCGAGTGAATCAGAACACAGCAGTAAGTCATCTACATACTGTATTAATACCGATCCGCTCTCAGGTTGAAAGGATTGTAAACAGTCATGCAAAGCCTGGGAGAAAATACTTGGGCTGTCAATGAAACCTTGGGGTAAGCGAGTCCAGGTGTACTGTACTCCTCTGTATGTAAATGCAAACAAGTATTGGCTGTCAGGGTGCAAAGGGACCGAAAAGAAAGCGGAGCAGAGGTCAATGACAGTGAAAAACTTTGCAGTAGGAGGAATTTGCATGAGGATGACAGCTGGATTTGGCACTACGGGGAATTGGCTCTCAACTATCTTGTTTATCCCCCTTAGATCCTGCACTAGCCTGTAACCCCTCCCCCCACTCTTTTTCACAGGGAAGATGGGACTATTGGCAGTGCTGGACATCCTAACCAGGATGCCCTGTTGTAGCAAGCGCTCTATGACTGGGAACACTCCTAATTCCACCTCTGGCTTCAGAGGATACTGTGGGATTTTTGGAGCTATCCTACCATCTTTTACTTGAACTACTACAGGAGCTACATTTGCCATCAATCCAGTGTCTTGTCCATCTTTGGTCCAGAGGGATTCCGGTATCTGGGAGATCACCTCCTCTACCTTGGATGGACACCTGTCTATAACAGCAGAGTGTGACATTAACCTTTTGTGGGGTGTCTAATATATCCTGAACTTCCTGAACTTGATTCTCGGGTATATTTAAGAAGACACCCTCAGGAGTACAATATAAGACACACCTCATCTTGCACAATAAATCTCTCCCAAGTAGATTAGTCGGAGCCGATGCAGCTAGCAAAAAGGAATGCTTGGTTTGCAAAGGCCCTATCGTAATCTCTGCTGGTTTACTTAAAGGATAGTGTTGCACTACTCCTGTTACCCCCATTGCTGAAATTGTTTTACCCGTGGTCTTCATACCTACGGTTGAGTTTAACACTGACCTGGCCGCCCCTGTATCTACAAGGAAAGGTAGTGATCTACCAGCTACATCAACTGTAACCTCGGGTTCATTTCCAAGGCTAGCAATTAACTTCACTGGCTGCAAACTACAGGTGTGGCCTGACCCCTATTGTAAGTTGTGACCCTCCCGCAGCACGCTGGCAGCTACAATATGTGAGGGGGCAGCTGAGAATTTCCAGAGGTCTGCCAGTCCTTCTTTGGTGGGTACCTCCTGGTTTCCCCTGCATGTGGCTCATAACTCCTCCTATGTGGTCCCTGATCCCAATTACGTGTGTCATACTGTGAGTCATGTTCTGGTCTAGGGGGTCGATATACCTTATGTGGGTCTCTAAAATTACAGTTTCGTGCGTAATGTCCTTCCCTCTGACATTTAAAACATTTTACCACATACGACTTACCATCAGGGGTCTGGGGTTTAGGCTGATGTGGCTTCGTTGTCAGGGCTTTTATACTTACTGTCATCAGCTTATCCCCCTGTGACTCCCTGTGTCTAATGATGTTCCGATCATGCTCAATAGCGGACTCTCTTAATGCAGCCACCGAGATACCTCTCCAGCTAGGTTGAGTGGTCTGTACCCTTGTTCTCAACGTTTCTTTTAAACCGTCCATTAATACGGACACCGCTACCTCCCTATGATGTACACTTTCCTTAATGTCTTCGACCCCAGTGTATCTAGCCATTTCCTGCAGTGCTCGATGGAAATAGTCAGAAGCAGTTTCACCTTCTTTTTGTCTAATGGAGAAGATTTTATTCCATTTGACAACAGTTGGGAAATATACTCCTAACTGCAGATTGATCTGTTTAACATTCTCCTGATTGTATTCATCAGTGAGAGCCACCTCTGCATCCAATTTACAGTCAGCAATGAATTTCACAGGGTCAATATTAGAGGGCAAACACGCCCGTAGCACTGTCCGCCAATCTTTGTTATTGGGTTCGGCGGCGTTACCTAGTTCTCTAATAAACTTCTGACATGCGGCTAGATCTTTCCTGGGATCGGGAAATTCAGACATAATTGTCCTCAATTCTGTCCGGGACCAGGGGCAATGCATAGCAATGTTCCTGACGGGAGTGACTCCCAGAGCGTCAGTCTTCCCATTGGGGACTGCGATCACCCTGACAGGATTAAGTTCAATTACATCACTCTGGGTTGACTCTACAATGTGAGGTGCAATTGTCTCTGCATAATGTACTGTACCGTACTTACCTGTGGACACGACCTCACCTGTCCCTCCGCTAGGGGCCTTTGCTACTGCTCTTGCTGGTTGGGCCGTGCCCACTTGTGTATCTTGTATGGTGGCTGCTAGAGAGAGTGCCGATATCGTGGTGGGCTCATCTTCTTGGTCGCAGTCCTGAGGGAAGTTTAAGATGGGATACAACTTGCACGGGTTAGTATTAATACATTTATTAAGTGCACTATTATCATATATTAGTACGCCATTCTCTATAGCCACTTTCTCTCCTGTAATGTACGGTGGTGGTGGTGCAGTTGCTATCAGTTTCCTGCTAGGGTTGGAACCAGCTATTTGAGCTAATCCCATCTGCATATCACCCTCATGTTGCCATAAATGTAAACAATCATAATGTCTAATCCTTTGTTTTCTGGATTTTATTAGACATATCCTTCTCCTTAAATTTTGCAACACCTCAGGACTAAAACTGCCTACCTTAGGGAACGGTTCCCTATCTTCCACAGTCATACGTTCCCATTCATTGCATAAAACCTCTGCGTGTGATCCATATTTCTCACACATTATGTACCTCGCCGACCCTTTGGGCCGCGGAATATCAACCTGAACCCTGGTTGATCGTCCCTTACTTGAGCAACTGGCCCCCATTCTTTACAGGTATTGCCTTCTCAGCTAATTCCTACAAAAACCAAATTACTCAGAGGTTAAGGCGACGGTGAAAGTTCTCCGAGCGCTCTCACCCACTCATGCCCACGTCGGCCAATACACCTACACACTGTTCCCAATGCTGGTCGTACCCAACCTAGGGCCCTGCGTAACCTCTATTTACTGAGAGTGTGTGGGAGTGATTTACCCTTCCCAGTAAATATTGGTCGTTGGAGACTTCCTGAGTGACCAGCGAAACTCCCTTAAAATAAAAAAAACTGTTACACAAATCACGTTGCGTGTACAATTAGCGTCTATGATCCCGCGATTTTACGCAAATGGCGTAATGGGTATCAAGTTGAACTAACTATTGCACACACTAACGCGCGGTACAATCGCACGGCGTATAAGTAACTATTACTTATCCGCTATACGACCAATGGAATTGTTTTTCAGGCTGTGAAACCTCAGCCGGAGCTTATCTGAATGGGCCTATATGGGTACTACGCAAACCCCCGGGGCTGCACACTCACCGCTGACCTTTTTTAGGCCACTGTATTCAGAGTTTCGCTTGACTTAGTCAGCGGATTTCTGACTTCGCTGACCTCTTGGTCTGCTGTTATACTAATTGCTCCTTTATACCTTAATCAATGTTAACGTGAGAAAGCCACTCCCACGCCACCAAGTGTCCACTCACCTGATGTGGTCTCCTACGGGATCCCGAATTCTGGGTTCACAAAACCTTTATTTGCACACTCACGCTCGTTCACTCATATACACTTTGATTTTTCTGTACAGAAAATTAACTTTCATTCAGGTAAAACAGCCTAGTCCCAGAGGTGATACAGTAAGAGAAGGTTTCTTTTAAACTAAATATTGGAAACTGAACAAATTTGTGCTATTATCGCGTGGATACCGTATCGCCTAAACTGAAACAATACTATTGTGTGATTTGTATTTAGTGGGCGTATCTGTATGCACGTTGCGTAAACACGCCACGTGTGTAGGTCTTTACGTTGCGTACGCAGTCCCGAACGATGTCTGAGACACGTGTACAAAGGCCGTACGACCACAGTACTACAAATCCCACACTTCTATAAATGTAAGCGATATTTAACTATAATCACTTACTTAACACACACACAGTTTCTACTGTATAAACCTTTACAACTAGGCCAGGCTGCGCGTGTGTCTTACACTTACTCCCTTAAATATCAACTCTATATGTTAACTAAATAGCAACAAATTTTCCAGTACAGGTCAAAATAAACCTAGTAATTATGGCAATGGTGTGAGCAGATATGCAGAGTACAAAATACAGATGTGTGCGAGTGATATGTGCGCAATTGGCGCCAAAACAGAAATTTCACAGATTTTAAAAGAAAAAAATAGATTTTGCGTTCTTACCTTACGGATCCCTCCAGCATCCCTTCAAACCATGCAGGGCAGACGCTTATCTGATCAGCACTTATATCCCCGACCAAGAAAAGGCTACAGGGGATACTCCGCCCTTTGCTGATAGATAAAGTCTGCAAAAACTTTGCTAGGCTGCGGGTATGAGGAAGAACCGGACGATGCCCCCAATTGATAATGTTGATATTATCTTAGACCGCAAAGCTATACCCCTTTGTACACTATTACCGTTGAGCCGCTATGGCGCTAGATTACGTGCACGTGCTACGCACTTTGTACGCTATTTGCGTACAGAGTCCTGCACGTGGTACGCACTTGGCGTACGCACGCTGCGCTGAGTGTACGGAGTACACACAGCGAGCGCACACACAATTGATAACCTTTAAACCTTGTTGATGATGCAATGTAATGATATACTTATACTTTAAACCTTTAACAGCAAAAATACTGTAACGATGTTATACCTTTAAACCTTAAGTAGCACTAGCGATATGAAGTATCCGCAGTACATACACCTTAACAATGCTTATACACCTTAAACAGGTTAAACCACTTTAAAAGCCCAGGCAGGAAAGTGAAAACACAACACTGATTTGTATTTGAAACCACAGGGTTCTAAGGCCTCTGTGGATTGATTCCAATAAAAGGTAAAAACAGTACACTTTATACACTACAGGCTAACAAGTAAATCTAAACAGAATAATGGCTACAGAGAATGTACGTACGTGAGAATGTTCGCAAGCGCAACCTGGATCCAGTTCTCCGCTCGTCAAGTAGATAGCGTTCAAAGTCTGAGAGCTGGCCAGGCCATGACTGTCTTTTTATACACAACATGCATACACAATACAATGGTCACTGTAACCTCATTGTTCATTGGACACAGAGATGTGTCTCTACATTACAGTAAAGGTCATAGGTGGATTTGAAAAGGTGGGCTGTCTTTCCCCAACTGCTCTTGTGGGTGGTATCCTCTGGATTCCCGCCGCATACTTAATTTACAGTAAATACAATAAATATCTATATTATACTTTTGTACATAACTATACGCAGGAACATGCGATCCTTCTCTAACCAACACCGGAATGTTACCCTCAAAATACCATACAGCTGGATACTAGACATCACCTTTCAACCTTTATCTGACCCTTCCTATCATGCAAAGAGGAATCTCTCTGTCCAGGAACTGTTTAAACTAATAATACTCGCTGACATGGTCTAGGGGAACTATATCTACAATATACGCTATTTGGGTTAAATATGCTATGTTCTAATAACACGCTACACGCTCACAAACTCTACCATAAATGCTCATACCACGCACGTGATCGCCGGAGCGATCTTACGCAAATTGCGGATATGTGCACGCACGGCAGACTGAGTGCACGAGCAGCGGGCATGTGCATGGGATTAGTACAAGGCATATGTATTACGATATTTTTTTACTTTGACACTCTCATACCCAAGGTGCTGAGGATAATAAGAAAAAGAGGAGTGAGAACAATCCTCATTGTTCCAGATTTGCCACGAAGGACATGGTATCCAGATCTGCAAGAAATGCTCACAGAGGACCCGTGGCCTCTTCCTCTAAGACAGGACCTGTTGCAACAGTGGCCCTGTCTGTTCCAAGACTTACCGTGGCTGCGTTTGACGGCATGGCGGTTGAACGCCGGATCCTAGCAGAAAAGGGCATTCCGGATGAGGTCATTCCTACGCGGATAAAGGCTAAGAAGGACGTGACCGCTAAACATTATCACCGTATATGGCGAAAATAAGTTTCTTGGTGTGAGGCCAGGAATGCTCCTACAGAGGAATTCCAGCTAGGCCGTTTCCTTCACTTCCTACAGTCAGGAGTGAATTTGGGCCTAAAATTGGGTTCCATTAAGGTCCAGATTTCGGTCCTATCCATTTTCTTTCAAAAAGAGTTGGCTTCTCTACCAGAAGTTCAGACGTTGGTAAAGGGGAGTGCTGCATATTCAACCTCCTTTTGTGCCTCCAGTGGCACCTTGGGATCTTAACGTGATGTTAAGTTTCCTGAAATCACACTGGTTTGAACCACTTAAAGCGGTGGAGTTAAAATATCTCACGTTGAAAGTGGTCGTGCTATTAGCCTTGGCTTCGGCTAGGCGTGTGTCAGAATTAGCGGCTTTGTCACATAAAAGCCCCTATCTGGTTTTCCACATGTATAGAGCAGAATTGCGGACCCGTCTACAAGTTCTGTCAAAAGTGGTGTCATCTTTTCATATGAACCAACCTATTGTGGTGCCTGTGGCTACTCGTGACTTGGAGGATTCCGAGTTACTGGATGTGGTCAGGGCTTTGAAGGTTTATGTAGCCAGAACGGCTAGAGTCAGGAAAACGGAGTCACTGTTTATCCTGTATGCAACCAACAAGCTGGGTGCTCCTGTTTCAAAGCAAACTATTGCTCGCTGGATCTGTAACACGATTCAGCAGGCTCATTCTGCGGCTGGTTTGCCGCTGCCAAAATCAGTTAAAGCCCATTCCACAAGGAAGGTGGGCTCTTCTTGGGCGGCTGCCCGAGGGGTCTCTGCATTACAACTATGCCGAGCTGCTACTTGGTCAGGTTCAAACACTTTTGCAAAGTTCTACAAGTTTGATACCCTGGCTGAGGAGGACCTATTGTTTACTCAATCGGTGCTGCAGAGTCATCCGCACTCTCCCGACCGTTTGAGAGCTTTGGTATAATCCCCATGGTCCTTACGGAGTCCCCAGCATCCACTAGGACGTTAGAGAAAATAAGATGTCATGACTGTGGTTTTTTTGTGAACCCGGCGTGTTAGTGAAGTCTGTGCGGGCGACTGGAGGACTATGTGTATATTAGGCTGGTCTGTATGAATCAGTGAGGAGAAGGAGCAATCCCTGACCGGGGATCAAACCCAGGCCTCGGCAGAGGGAGCCGTATCCTGACCACTGGATCACCAGGGACTTGGTGTTGATAGCAGGATGGTGAGTGTATTGGTGAGATAGAATTGGATCTAATGTCACAGGAGTAGGTGCTTGTGTACTCAAGGTTACTATGAAATAGGTTCTCTGGAGTTGCACAGAACTGGGTGGAGAGCTGAAGATGTTAAACCGGACTGGTTACCGGTGAGACTGGGAAGCTCACTGTGAATTGGGCTGTGTACCGGTATCCTGGAATGCATCTGTAATCCGGGCTGGTACCAGATATAACTTGTAACGCATCTGTAAGTAGAACAATGACTGTGGCTGTGGCTTTAAGATGAGGCTGAAGAATAATGCGGCTGTGGCTTTAAGACGAGACTGTAGAATACTGCAGCTGTGCCTTTAAGACGAGACTGTAGAATACTGCAGCTGTGGCTTTAAGATGAGACTGTAGAATACTGCAGCTGTGGCTTTAAGACGAGACTGTAGAATACTGCAGCTGTGCCTTTAAGACGAGACTGTAGAATACTGCAGCTGTGGCTTTAAGATGAGACTGTAGAATACTGCAGCTGTGGTTTTAAGATGAGACTGTAGAATACTGCAGCTGTGTCTTTAAGACAAGACTTTGAAATACTGCGGCTATGGCTTTAAGAGGAGACAAATACTGGATGTCAATGGTAACACAACTGTGGGGGTAATTCCAAGTTGATCGCAGCAGGATTTTTTATAGCAATTGGGCAAAACCATGTGCACTGCAGGGGAGGCAGATATAACATGTGCAGAGAGAGTTAGATTTGGTTGTGGTGTGTTCAGTCTGCAATCTAAATTGCAGTGTAAAAATAAAGCAGCCAGTATTTACCCTGCACAGAAATAAAATAAACCACCCAAATCTAACTCTCTCTGCAAATGTTATTTCTGCCCCCCCCCCCCTGCAGTGCACATGGTTTTGCCCAATTGCTATCAAAAATCCTGCTGCAATCAACTTGGAATTACCCCCTGTAATCCAGACTGGGTAGCAAAAGAGCAAAGTTTTACAGGAACCAACGTACAAGTGTTACCTTTAGGGAGCTCAGCTTCTAAGCTCACACATTGCAGAGTGTGTGACACAAGGAACTGGCTGAGTCTGCTACTCAAGTCTCCTGACTTATACTTCCTGGTCCTTGGTGATTGGTGAGCAGAGCCAGGTGATTCAGGCTGGCACAGGATTGGACAGCTCCGGGTCAGGTGATCAGACACTGTCATGTGAGTACTCCAGATTAGGCTCTGATGAGGCCTAGCAGGCTGAAAGAACACTGAAGCATGAACTTCTACAAATGAACAGAGGATGCTGGCTTTTAGGCCTAAACTTCAGATTGCTGAATTCAGATTCACACAGAAGGTTAATCACCACAGGAGGAGCTCGGTAACTCTTACCTTCCTGGCAAAGAAACTAGAACTTGGGAAACTCATGGTATTGGCAAGCTGTTTATCCCAGTGAGCAGAAAGACGCAGTATCCAGGACAGAGATGGCAGAGGTAAGTCACCAAATATGAGAACTACAGTGAGGATCGTGACAATATGATTCTGTCACCATTGAAAGAATGGTGGAGGATTATATCGGTGACAGCATCCAAGTAGGCATGTCAGACAGTCCGTATGTATACTGGCAGGATAAAGAGGCAATTTGGAGGCCCTTGCACAAACTGGCTTTATTTTACCTAAGTTGCCCCCTCCTCCAGTGTGTACTCCGAAACAGTGTTTAGTGCAGCCGGTAACCTTGTCAGCGATTGGCGTAGGAGGTTACTTCCACAAAATGTGTAGCAGATGATGTTCATCAAAATGAATAATAAATTCCTCCAGGAAGACCTTTACCAGCAAATGCCTCCAGAAAGTACACAGGGACCTGTGATGGTGGATTCCAGTGAGAACAAATGAATACTCTGTGAGGAGGAGGATGTAGGGATGTTTCTTGCGGCGGGCGAGCCGTGCAACCGCATGGGGCGGCCGCTGCGGCACTTCTTGTGCTCTTTGATTCCCTCCTCCCGAGTACCCAGCTCGGGGGTGGAGTTTTGCGGAATGGAGAGGGTGCGTCGTGACATCATGACGCAATTGCATCATTCCGCGAAACTCAGCCCTCCGAGCTGGGTACTCGGGAGGAGGGGGAGCCAAGCTGCATTAAGGGCCAGCGCCATAAAGACGAGGGAGAGGCGGCCGAAGAGCGGGGAAAAACGCTTCAAACATAAGTCAGCCTCTCTCTCTCCCCCACCCCTCTCTGCCACCTGCCAGAATATGTAAAATGGGGACTTTTGCCTGCCATCATGTGTAAAATGAGGACTCTTGCCTGCCATCATGTGTAAAATGGGGACTCTTGCCTGCCATCATGTGTAAAATGGGGACTCTTGCCTGCCATCATGTGTAAAATAGGAGCTCTTGCCTGCCGTATTGTGTAAAATGGGGACTCTTGCCTGCCGTAATGTGTAAAATAGGGACACTTGCCTGCCGTATTGTGGAAAATGGGGACTCTTGCCTGCCGTAATGTGGAAAATGGGGACACTTGCCTGCCGTAATGTGGAAAATGGGGACACTTGCCTGCCGTGATGTGGAAAATGGGGACACTTGCCTGCCGTAATGTGGAAAGTGGGGACACTTGCCTGCCGTAATGTGGAAAGTGGGGACACTTGTCTGCCTTGATGTGGAAAATGGGGACACTTGCCTGCCGTGATGTGGAAAATGGGGACTCTTGCCTGCCGTATTGTGGAAAATGGGGACACTTGTCTGCCGTGATGTGGAAAATGGGGACACTTGCCTGCCGTGATGTGGAAAATGGAGACTCTTGCCTGCCGTATTGTGGAAAATGGGGACACTTGCCTGCCGTATTGTGGGAAATGGGGACACTTGCCTGCCGTATTGTGGAAAATGGGGACACTTGCCTGCCGTAATGTGGAAAATGGGGACACTTGCCTGCCGTATTGTGGAAAATGGGATTTAATGTATCAAGGACATTGCGGTGTATGGCATAATATATATATTTTAATTTTTTTCCTGCGCTCGCCTTCGGCGCGCGCATAGCCTTTACATTTTTATATCTATGGGGGGGAGCATGTTTTTGTTATGGGGGGAGGGGGGTGCATTTTTAAATCTTGCACTGGGAGCCAAATTGGCTAGAAACAGCACTGGGTGGATGTACACATTGAAAGGGGTGAGGAATCGAAGGATGAGGATGACATCTTTCCTCTGTGGAGTCAGTTTGTGCAAGGAGAGATGAATTGCTTCTTTTTTGGTGGGGGGATTAATTGCTTCTTTTTTTGTGGGGGCCCAAACAAACCAATAATTTTAGCCACACTCATGTGGCAGATCCTGTCACTGAAATGATTGGTTTCTTAAAGTGTGCATGTCCTGTTTATACAACATAAGGGTGGGTGGAGGGCCCAAGGACAATTCCATCTTGCACCTCTATTTCTTCTTTTCATTATGTGCTCTTTGGGGCCTAGTTTTTAAAACTGCCATCCTGTCTGCCACTGCAGTGCCACTCCTAGATGCGCCAGGTGTTTGTGCCTCCCACTTGTGTCGCTTAGCTTAGTCATCCAGCGACCGCGGTGCAACCGTTTCGCCTAAAAACAATATTGTGAGGTGTTCAGAATAGACTGGAAATTACTTTTATTGAGGTTAATAATACCGTAGGATCAAAATTATCTCCAAATTCTGTGATTTTAGCTGTTTTTGTGTTTTTTTTTTTTCAAAAATCCAGATCCAAAACCCGCAAGGGTGGTTTTGGCAAAACCAATCCAAATCCAAAACACGAGTGAGGATCCTGATCCAAGATTAAAACACAAAACACGAAAAAAAAGTGCCCGCCGCACATCTCTAGTTTAAAGGTAGTACATATGTGTTACTGGCGAGATGCCGGCTGTCAGTATCCCAGTAGCGGCATCCTGCCTGCCAGAATGCCGTCAGCATGGCGAGCGCAAAGATTCCCCTTGCATGCTCGCTGTGCTCGCCACAAGTTCTATTCTTACTCTATGGTTGTCATGGACGGAGTGGGAATAGCTCCTGTGAGCCTGGATTCCAGCTGTCTGTATTGTTGGCTCTCGGGATTCCAGCGTCGGTATCCTGAACACCAGGATCCTGACAGCCAGCAAACTGATTGCCTCCAGTTGAAAGGCATATTTCACTATTTACCTCTGGTATTTTCCCCATGCAAGGTTCAATAGACTTTCAGAAAATGTATGGTCGCTAGCACCACCACACAATCTGACTCCCATGTTAGTACAGTAACAACATTTTTACATTATGCCACATACTTGAGCGCATCACACATGCATTCACCTCATCCGCTCTGGCACCCCTTGTGATCACTGGCAGCGTCTGTCGCCTGAAAAAACGAATTGTGACTCAAACTTGAGGAAGTAGCAAACTCAATGGCACTCAATCTCTGCATGCTTCTGACTGTAAAAGTAAAGAAAGAGTTCAATTAAAAAAAAGACTTGAAGGTCCCCCCAAAAGCATAACTAGCCCCGGGCTCTTTGAGCCGGTCCTGGTTGCAAAAATACGGGGGGAAATTGGCTAGGGTTCCCCCATATTTTAACAATCAGCACCGGACTCTCGGACCATTCCTGGTTCCAAAAATTTTTGGGGAAAAAGAAGTAGGAGTTCCCCATATTTTTAAAACCAGCACTGGGCTCCATTAGCCAGGGAGGTACCAAAGAAGACCGATCTACACCGAATATTAGGTGAGTATTTTTTTTCCCACAGGTACCCTGATGGATTCTACTGGAGAAGGGGACGTGAATGGCAGCGTGGGATGCAGGTAAGTATGTGTAAGTGTGTGTTAATAAAATGTTACGGTCACTGTGTGTGTCTGTTTGTTTATTTGAATATTTCTTTTGTTCTGGAACTACAGGTACCAGCAGGCCCTTAAATGCCCCGCATGCTAGTACTTGTGGTTCTCCAAGTACCAGCATGCAGGGAGGCTTGCTGGGACCGGTGGTTCAACAGCAAAAGACAATATATATATATTTTTCAACACATTTTATGCCTATCAGCCTGGCACACACCGCCCATGGGTGCCAGGGACAGCTTTGTGCACCATCCCTAGCCTGTGGGTGCCTGGAGGGGGAGACCTCTTTATTGTAGGGGCCCCCACTCCCCCAGGGGTGACTAGTTGTGGGGGGTGATGCTGCGACCACAGGGACCTATATAAAAGTGCCCTCCCGCTGCGGCATTACCTCCCCAGCTAGTGGAGCGCGGTACTGGTTTCAACAATGCGGGGACCCCTATTTCTTTTCCCCCCTTGTGTTTTTGGAACCAGGACCAGTCCAAGAGCCCGGTGCTGATTGTTAAAATACGGGGTAACCCTAGCCAATTTTTTCCCTGTATCTTTGAAACCAGGACCGGCTCAAAGAGCCCGGGCTGGTTATGCCTTTGGGGGGGGCATTTTTTTTTAAGTCTTTCTTTACTTTTACAGTCAGAAGCATACACAGATCTCTCTAATCTGTGCATGCTTCTGTCAAAATTTGCACCTTGTAATGCAACTCGAATTAAAAGGTGCAAATTTAACCACTAGGTTTCAGGTCTGTGTTTTCGCCAGACCTCGCATGCAGGGTAGAGTTTTTTTTTACTAAAAACTAGCACAGCATTACATTTGCGAGTTGTGCCGCGAACTTGCACCTTCTCAAAGTGCGAGAAGGCGCGAGTTGGAATGTGTCTACAAACTTGCACTGCTTTACATCCTGCCCCATGAGTGAATTCAAGTTTGGAATAAGGAACATTCTAGTTTGACTCTGTTGTAAATAAATCTGCATTTACGTGTTTTGAAGGAATTTGGGAGTATCGTTGATTGTTGGTTGCAAAGATGGAATATTTACCCCTTGATTTTATAGGTAGGCAAAAAGTTCCCTCAGATACAGATATGTCCACAGTCATCTGACTCCCAATTATTCACAATCACAGATCATTTCCACAACCAGTTTCCGTACGCATCCACTTCCTTAGGGAATACATTAGTGCGTACGCACCCATGACCAGGGCTGTTTCTAGCCAATTTGGCTCCCAGTGCGAGATTTCAAAATGCCCCCCCCCCCCCAGCTATAAAAAAAAACAAAAAGCATGAGTGTGCGCTCCCGGCAAGGGGGCATGGCCTCATTAAAATGGGTGTGGTTTCATTAAAGTGGGCGTGGCCTCATCTGATTTCATCACGGACACCACAAGGAAAAATTAAAAAATCAAAAGTCCCCATTTTACACAGTACATCAGGCAGGTGTCCCCATCTTACACATCACAGCAGGCAGGTGTCCCCATTTTACACATTACGGCAGGCAAGTGTCCCCATTTTACACATTACGGCAGGCACATGTCCCCATTTTACACAGTACGGCAGGCAAGTGTCCCCATTTTACACATTACGTCAGGCAGGTGTACCCATTTTGCACAGTACGCCAGGCAAGTGTCCAAATCACACAGTACGCAGGCAGGTGTCCCCTTTTTACACAGTACGCAGGCAGGTGTCCCCGTTTTACACAGTACGCAGGCAGGTGTCCCCATTTTACACAGTACACAGGCAGGTGTCCCCATTTTACACATTACGGCAGGCAAGTGTCCCCATTTTACACATTACGGCAGGCACATGTCCCCATTTTACACATTACGGCAGGCAAGTGTCCCCATTTTACACATTACGGCAGGCAAGTGTCCCCATTTTACACAGTACGGCAGGCAAGTGTCCCCATTTTACACATTACGGCAGGCAGGTGTCCCCATTTTACACAGTACGGCAGGCAGGTGTCCCCATTTTACACAGTACACAGGCAGGTGTCCCCATTTTATACAGTGCGGCAGGCAGGTGTCCCCATTTTACACAGTACACAGGCAGGTGTCCCCATTTTATACAGTGCGGCAGGCAGGTGTCCCCATTTTACACAGTACACAGGCAGGTGTCCCCATTTTATACAGTGCGGCAGGCAGGTGTCAAGTGGGGGGGAAGGAAGGGAGAGGGAGGGGGGAGAGAGAAAGAGAGACTACTCATATATAGAGAACCTTCCCCCTCTTCGGGTCGGGCCGCCTCACCTCCCTCGCGCCGGCCGCCTCTTCCTTCCAGCTTGTCTGCTCCTCCTCCATCATCCCGAATACTCCTGCTCGGGGGGCGTGGTTTCGCGGAATGACTCGATTGCGTCGTGACGTCACGACGCAATCGCGTCATTCCGCAAAACTC
Organism: Pseudophryne corroboree; assembly: GCF_028390025.1. Taxonomy (NCBI): domain Eukaryota; kingdom Metazoa; phylum Chordata; class Amphibia; order Anura; family Myobatrachidae; genus Pseudophryne; species Pseudophryne corroboree. The sequence continues at coordinate 203,918,828 of NC_086454.1, forward strand.
CGCCCCCGAGCAGGAGTGCTCAGGAAGAGCTAGGAGCAGCAGACAAGGACACGCAAAGTGCAGCGGCGGGCGCCCCGTGCGGTTGCACAGCTCACCCGCCGCAAGAAACGGCACTGCCCATGACTGTACTTGAATAAGTGTGAATAGCCGCTACCACGATGAGTGCACATTTGCAAATGCATCACAGCAAGAAGGGACCCACCTGTATCTCGTTTGCACCAAATTATGTAAACTGAAACCCAGACTGTATGCTCGTATCGCACAAAGAAAATCTTTAGCTAGTGGATGCTCCCCATTCAACAGTGATTGTAAGGGTTCCCCCGGTGGTGAGTTTGTGGGATGTAGCCAGACTATCTGAGAAACAGTATATTCCCTGTGACTCTCCTTTCCACTGCAGAACATTACAGAATATGCAGACATCATTCATTTCTCCAGTATCTGACTGGCATAATCACTGAGTGGGTTGTAGTTGAAAACACAATCCCTTTTTAGGTTCCAACAATTTTTTTTTATCTGGGATGTTCTGTATCTAAAAGCCCATATAGACGGGCCGATGCAGGAGAGATGTGTGCTGAGCGAACCGCTCAGCACACATCTCTCTCGCCGCTCATGCAGGCCAATCTAGCAGCAGCGATAGCGAATGTCGCTCGGTGAGTACCCCCCTTAAGGCAAATTGTTCCTTTTGCACAGTCTCTAATTCTGAAGATCTTATCAAAACGTGATACTCATTGTCTGGAAGTGGACACATTTCTCGCTTTTCTTCAATTTCTGTAGCTCTTACATTACTCTGCCGAAGACGCAGAATTTCTTCTCTTTTGTTGCTGCCTTTTGGATTATCTGGCTAGTCTTGCTTTTTTCGCCTTCACTGATGTTTTTCCCAAGCTAGTACGTTTATGGGAGGATTGGGGGGGTCATTTCCTATCTCTTGCATTGATGTTGTTAATACATTTTGTAGTTGTTATTGCTCAGCTTCAACTTGACGGATCGATATAAAACAAAGTACAGGTTATTTCTAGGGTTTTCCACTACAAATGCAATTTTCATGAAAATCAGTTCATTAATTTTTGCACCACCTTGGAAAAAACAGACAAAAACATAATTTCTCTGACGTCCTAGTGGATGCTGGGTACTCCGTAAGGACCATGGGGAAGAGACGGGCTCCGCAGGAGACTGGGCACTCTTAAAAGAAAGATTAGGTACTATATCTGGTATGCACTGGCTCCTCCCTCCATGCCCCTCCTCCAGACCTCAGTTAGAATCTGTGCCCGGCCAGAGCTGGATGCACCCTAGGGGCTCTCCTGAGCTTCCTAGAAAAGAAAGTATTTGTTAGGTTTTTTATTTTCAGTGAGATCTGCTGGCAACAGACTCACTACTACGTGGGACTGAGGGGAGAGAAGCGAACCTACCTGCTTGCAGCTAGCTTGGGCTTCTAAGGCTACTGGACACCATTAGCTCCAGAGGGATCGAACACAGGCCCAGTCCTCGGTCGTCCGGTCCTGGAGCCGCGCCGCCGTCCCCCTTGCAGAGCCAGAAGAACCGAAGAGAAGTTGAAAATCGGCGGCTGAAGACTCCGGTCTTCATTAAGGTAGCGCACAGCACTGCAGCTGTGCGCCATTGCTCCCTTAGCACACCACACACTCCGGTCACTGATGGGTGCAGGGCGCTGGGGGGGGGGGCGCCCTGGGCAGCAAATAGATTACCTTACTTGGCGAAAAGCACATAATACAGTCTGATAAACTGTATATATGCATTAACCCCCGCCATTAAAGTACATAAAAGGACAGAAGCCCGCCGCTGAGGGGGCCGGGCCTTCTTCCTCAGCACACCGGCGCCATTTTCTCTTCACAGCTCAGCTGGAAGGAAACTCCCCAGGCTCTCCCCTGCAGTATCCTGGTACACAAAGGGTAAAAAAGAGAGGGGGGGGGCACATAAATTTAGGCGCAAAACTGTGTATATAAGCTGCTATAGGGGAAAAATCACTGAGTATAGTGTACATCCCTGTATTATATAGCGCTGTGGTGTGTGCTGGCATACTCTCTCTCTGTCTCTCCAAAGGGCCTGGTGGGGGAACTGTCTTCAAATAGAGCATCCCCTGTGTGTGTGGTGTGTCGGCACGCGTTTGTCGACATGTCTGAGGTAAAAGGCTCCTCTAAGGAGGTGATAGAGCGGATATGTGTGTGGGAGGGTGTCTCCGTCGACAACGCCGACACCTGTTTGGATATGTGTAAGTGCTGAGGTAAAATTATTGCACAAAAGGTTAGGGAACAGAAAGAAATCTACCCTGGTCTGTCCCTATGTCACAGAGTCCTTCAGAGTCTCTCTATGCTCACTATCCAAAATAACAAACACTGGTATCGACACGGAGTTTAACTCCACTGTCGACTACGATAATGCAAAGTTACAGCCAAGAGGGCTAAAAGATATTCAATATATGATTATTGGAATAAAAGATGATTTGCATATCACTGATGACTCATCTGTCCCTGACACAAGAGTACACATGTTAAGGGGAAGAATGCTGAGATAAATTTCCCTCCTCTCATGAGGAAAAAGAGCGGGAATCTCCAGACAAGAGACGGCAGCTTCCCACAAGAGAATTCTCAGGCTGTATCCTTTCCCCACTAGGGCCAGGATGTGTTGAGAATCTTCCCCTAGGGTGTCCTGTTTGCACTAGCTATTCTCAGGGATCCTGCAGATAGTGTGCACATTCTAGTATACTACCCAGACCGGCGATTGGTGCGGCATGGGTTTATAGCGCTGTGGCAGCGTGGACAGGTTCCTTATCAGCAGAAATTGAGACCCTAGTATGCATATAAATATTTTAAGATGCTGTCTTAAGTGATAGATATATAATTATAAAGCATGCCCAAAGGGACATGAGTATACTGGGTCCTAGAGTCAAAGCTATGTCGATTTCTGCTTGACGTGTCCTGTAGAATATACATTGGACAGATGATGCCGACTTAAGAGGCATATGGAAGGCTGAGGATTGTGTGGAGAAAGGTTCTCGGACCTGGTCTCCACAGCTATAGTTGGTAATTCTGCTAGTTTGCCCTATATTCCTGCACAGCCTAGGAAAGCACGACATTATTAAATGCAGCTTTTCGAATAAAGAAACAAGAAAGTCTGAGGTGCGTCCTTTCTTGTCAGAGCCGGGGGCAGAGGAAAGAAGCTGTACAACACAGCTAGTCCCCAGGAACAGAAGTCCTCCCCGGCCTCTACAAAAATCCACCGCTTGTCGCTGGGGCTCCACAGGCGGAGCTAGGCCCGGTGGGGACATGCCTTCGTAGGTTCAGCCACAAGTGGGTTCACTCCCTGTTAGATCCCTGGGCAATAGAAATTGTGTCACAGGTATACAGGCTGGACTGTGAGAAGATGCCCCATCACCGAGGACCCGGCGGGCTTCCCCCCAAGAGAGGGAGCCAGTGTTAACTGCAATTCGTAAATTGTATCTTCAACAGGTGGTGGTCAAGGGTCTCCTCCTTCAACAAGAGGGTGTTATTATTCGACCATGTTATAATCCCGAAACCAGACGGTTCGGTTAGACCCATATTGAATTAAAATCCCTGAACATATACCTGAAAAGGTTCAGGTTCAAGATGGAATCGCTAAGAGCGGTCATTGCAAGCCTGAAATGAATCGGGACATAAGGGATGCATACCTTCATGTCCCCATTTATCCACCTCATCAGGCGTACCTCAGAATTGCGGTACGGGATTGTCATTACCAATTTCACCAAGGTAATGGCGGATATGATGGTGCTCCTGCGGAAGCAAGGTGTCACTATTATCACATACTTGGATGATCTCCTCATAAAAGCGAGATCAAGAGAGCAGTTGCTGGACAGCGTATCACCTTCTCTGGAAGTGAAACGGCAACACGACTGGATTCTATATATTCCGAAGTCGCAGTTGGTTCCTACAGCTCATCTGCCTCGCCTAGGCATGATCCTAGACACAGACCAGAAAAGGGTTTATGTCCCGATAGAGAGAGCTCAGGAGCTCATGACACTGGTCAGGATTCTATTGAAAACCAAAACAGGTGTCAGTGCATCACTGCACTCGAGTCCTGGGAAGGATGGTGGCATCATACGAGGCCATCCCCTTCGGCTGGTTCCATGCAAGGACAATGGAACTTACTGGACAAGTGGTCCGGATCACATCTTCAGATGCATCGGTTAATCACCCTATCCCCCAGGGCCAGGGTGTCTCTCCTGTGGTGGCTGCGGAGTGCTCACCTTCTCGAGGGCCGCAGATTCGGCATTCAGGACTGGGTCCTGGTGACCACGGATGCAAGCCTCCGAGGGTGGGGGGCAGTTACACAGGGAAGAAAATTCCAAGGTTTATAGTCAAGCCAACAGACTTGCCTTCACATCAATATCCTGGAACTAAGGGCCATATACAACGCCCTAAGTCAAGCGGAGTTCCTGCTTCGCGACCAACCGGTTCTGATCCAGTCAGACCGCAGGGGCTCATGTAAACCGCCAGGGCGGCACAAGGAGCAGGGTGGCGAGATTAGAAGCCACCAGAATTCTTCGCTGGGCGGAGAATCAAGTAAGCGCACTATCAGCAGTGTTCATTCCGGGAGTGGACAACTGGGAAGCAGACTTCCTCAGCAGGCACGACCTCCACCCGGGAAAGTGGTGACTTCATCAGGAAGTCTTCACGCAGTTTTGCAAATTGATGGGAACTGCCTCAGGTGGACTACATGGCGTCCCACCTCAATAAAAAGATAAAAAAGGTTTTACACTGGGTCAAGGGACTCTCAGGCGATAGGTGTGGTCGCACTAGTAACACCGTGGGTGTTCCAGTCGGTCTATATATTCCCTCCTCTTCCTCTCAGACCCAAGGGCTGAGAATTGTAATAAAAGGAGGAGTGTGAACAATATTCTTTGCTCCGGATTGGCCAAGAAGGACTCGGTACCCGGAACTGCAAGAAATGCTCTGAGGACCCATGGCCTCTGCCTCTCAGTCAGGACATGTTGCAACAGGGGCCCTGTCTGTTCCAAGACTTACCGCGGCTGCGTTGGACGGCATGGCGGTTGAACGCCGAATCCTAGCGGAAAAGGGCATTCCGGATGCAGTTATTCCTACGCTGATAAAGGCTAGGAAAGACGTGACAGCAATACTTTTTCACTGTATATGGCGAAAATAGGTTGCTTGGTGTGTGGCCGGGAAGGCCCTACAGAGGAATTCCAGCGGGGTCGATTCCTGCACTTCCTACAGTCAGGAGTGACTATGGGCCTAAAATTAGGATCCATAAAGGCCAAGATTTCGGCCCTATCCCTTTTTCTCTCAAAAAGAACTGGCTTCACTGCCTGAAGTTCGGACGTTGTTACAGGGGTGCTGCATATTCAGCCCCTTTTGTGCCTCCAGTGGCACCTTGGGATCTTAACGTTGTGTTGGATTCCTAAAATCCCACTGGTTTGAGCCACTTAAGACCGTGGAGCTAAAATATCTCACGTGGAAAGTGGTCATGCTTTTGGCCTTAGCTTGGACTAGGCGTGTGTCAGAATTGGCGGCTTTGTCATGTAAAAGCCCATATCTGATCTTCCATATGGAAAGGGCAGAATTGAGGACTCGTCCCCAATTTCTCCCTAAGGTGGTATCATCGTTTCATTTGAACCAACCTATTGTGGTGCCTGCGGCTACTAGGGACTTGGAGGATTCCAAGTTGCTGGACGTAGTCCGGGCCCTGAAACTCTATGTTTCCAGGACGGCTAGAGTCAGAAAAACTGACTCGCTGTTTATCCTGCATGCACCCAACAAGCTGGGTGCTCCTGCTTCAAAGCAGACTATTGCTCGCTGGATCTGTAGCACGATTCAGCTTGCGCATTCTGCAGCTGGACTGCCGCATCCTAAATCAGTGAAAGCCCATTCCACAAGGAAGGTGGGCTCTTCTTGGGCGGCTGCCCGAGGGGTCTCGGCTTTACAACTTTGCCGAGCTGCTACTTGGTCGGGTTCAAACACTTTTGCAAAATTCTACAAGTTTGATACCCTGGCTGAGGAGGACCTTGAGTTTGCTCATTCGGTGCTGCAGAGTCATCCGCACTCTTCCGCCCGTTTGGGAGCTTTGGTATAATCCCCATGGTCCTTACGGAGTACCCAGCATCCACTAGGACGTCAGAGAAAATAAGAATTTACTCACCGGTAATTCTGTTTCTCGTAGTCCGTAGTGGATGCTGGGAGCCCGTCCCAAGTGCGGACTTTCTGCAATACGTGTATATAGTTATTGCTTAACTAAAGGGTTATTGTTATGAGCCATCTATTACATGAGGCTCAGTTGTTATTCATACTGTTAACTGGGTATAGTTATCACAAGTTGTACGGTGTGATTGGTGTGGCTGGTATGAGTCTTACCCTGGATTCCAAATCCTTTCCTAGTAATGTCAGCTCTTCTGGGCACAGTTTCCTTAACTGAGGTCTGGAGGAGGGGCACAGAGGGAGGAGCCAGTGCACACCAGATATAGTACCTAATCTTTCTTTTAAGAGTGCCCAGTCTCCTGTGGAGCCCGTCTATTCCCCATGGCCCTTACGGAGTACCCAGCATCCACTACGGACTACGAGAAATAAAATTACCGGTGAGTAAATTCTTATTTTTTTAGTTTATTAGTGTAAATTAAGTGCAATAATTAACTATTGCTGTTTAGACGAAAAACTATCCAGCATCCTCAATACAAATGCGTATAAGGCCTAATTCAGACCCAATCGCTGCAATGGTAGCGATCGCAGCCTGAAGCCCTTTTGATTGTGTGCTCGTGCAGCGGGCGCAATACGCGTGTGCATCCATTGACAGGCAGACACGGTCACAGGGCGGGAGGAGGCATGCCAATGGCGGTAGAACGAAGTTGGGGGGGGCGCAGTCCGGACAATGCAGGCGTGCCCGGACCATTGCTGATGTCACACGCAGCCACTGCGGCCCAGAATGTGGCGGGTAACTGCCTGCCAGCGCAACTAAGCTGCACAAGCAGGGAGCTACTTGGCGGGTGCGACAGCATCGCCGCCGTGCAATGCATTTGTACATGTGCGGAGGAGGAAGGGTGATAGGGCCTGACATGCGGGGTGGACTAGCCCTGTACTGGGCATCCCCCCGCATGTCGGAGAAACTGATTGCAGATGTGCTAATTGTAGCATATCTAAGATCTGGTCTGAATCACCCCTCATAGGTCTATAGGTAAATGCATTGACTTGCAGGTTTTTTCAAACCATTTAAGCAGTTTTATTAAAGGGAACATTCTCCAGGTGTTGCCTTTTATGCCGTTGCCATATTAAAAACAGATGGCAACATTGCCAAAAATCTGTGATTTTGAAAACCTCCAGCTGAAAATATTTAGCCCTTATTATTGCCACTATATTATATGCCAAGGTACTGCTCATTTAGGTGCATATATAGAAATATATTTGTGGGATGAAAACAGGTGATTTCCAGTGGGGACTAGCAAATATTAAAGATCCCCTGGATGTAAGCAGGAGGGATTGTAGCAATGATCTCCGATAACTGCCATGGTCCCTTCATTTCCAACTGCAACAACAGCTTCCAAAGGTTACTATAGTGGGCTACTTAGTTGTCGGATTAACCTAGCTCCAGAGTGCGAAGCATTCCTGAGGTTGGCACTGGCAGCTAACGCCATCTAAAGATGACGTTAGCTGCCAGTAGCCTATGGACTATTCTATCAGCGATATGATATAGTTATCACTGTTTGCACATGCGCCAATGGACATCGCCTCATACACAGTTCCATAACTCAGGTCCGAAGCACATGTGTGATCACGTTACTTCATGCTGTCACCGGGACCGGCTCTTATTGGAACCCCTGTCTCAGCAACTCAATGGTACATTTAAGCAATTAAAGATTTCTTATTGCCATGAATTGCATTAATAAGGAATCTTTAACTTCACGGGCACACCAAACATATTAATAAATATGCCCTTTTAGCCTTTTTTGTTTGCACAAAACAGGCATTCCGGTTACTGGAACTCCTTTTATAGTATATTAGAGGCACACCACTGGTCGCTTTTTATTGAAAGTTCATATTTATAATCAGGTTTTAGACCTGGTAATTACATTTTCTTATTGCGGTTGAATGTAACAAAATACGCAATCAGGGACAGGGGCTCCAAAATGTTAGAACCCTTCACTTCTTGTACTACTCATGCCGGAAGTGGTTTGTCTAAAACGGTATCTGCTGCAGTTCTTCCATGAAACATTGTGGAGTTATTTAATATTTACATTACTCCCTGAAAATAGGCCATTTAATGAGTGAAAATTACATTTTAAATTGTCTGCTAACAATACCTAGGTACAGATGTAGCCGCGCTCATTGTGGCTACATCTAGGCGTGAATATGCCTTGTCTGCCGCAACCACGTGCATGTCTAGCGTTCCGCATGTGTCTTAGTCACGCGCTTGCCCCATTGAGAATGTATTGAGCAGCTATTGCCGCAGCTAGGCTCGGGTGCGACAAGGTGTTCCCAGTGTGCACTTATTGCCACAGTGAAGCCATGATGAGCGCGGCTGCATCTGTACCTTCTCTAGAAAACAAATAAATGTGTGTATCTGTAAATACAGAAATATATTGTAAATGCAGTCGGAACGATCTGGATTTCAAGAAAAGGATATATTATAAAAAGAAGACACCAAGCATTTTATATTATATCCTTTCATGCAATCCAGACAGTGCCAATCATGACTAAAGTTACATGCGCCAGTTTATTACACATTTACATGTAATAAATGTTGCCCCCCCCCCCAGCGCACGTGGGAGGGGTTCTGAGTACCCAGAAATCCCCCTTGACAGACCAAATGTATTTTTCAGAGACAGCCTTGTCTCCATCTCTGCACCAGCCGCAGCACCCCGCCGGCACGGTCGGAGCTCCTGCAGCCAGACTCAGAGCTCCTCTGATCGACAAAGCTCTCTTCAATACACACAGATGTTCGAGGGAGATGCTGTGCATGTACAGCAGCAGCTCCGCTCACATGGACTCCGGTTCGGCGCCACACTCATCAACAGTAAGTAAATGCCATTTCCATAACAGGCTGCCCATCACGCCCGACCGTCAGTCCAAGCCTCTGCTGTGTGTGAGTGCCCTGCTTTCTGCTCTGCCAGGCTCCTCGTCTTGTTCTGGGACGCAGCAGCCCGCACAGTGTAGTATGTGGTTGGGGATGGGTGTTGCTGGTGGTGCTATTGCATGCGTCTCCTCTCCTCTAGCTATGGGGGTAATTCCAAGTTGATCGCAGCAGGATTTTTGTTAGCAATTGGGCAAAACCATGTGCACTGCAGGGGAGGCAGATATAACATGTGCAGAGAGAGTTAGATTTGGGTGGGGTGTGTTCAATCTGCAATCTAATTTGCAGTGTAAAAATAAAGCAGCCAGTATTTACCCTGCACAGAAATAAAATAACCCACCCAAATCTAACTCTTTCTGCACATGTTATATCTGCCTCCCCTGCTGTGCACGTGGCTTTGCCCAATTGCTATCAAAAATCCTGCTGCGATCAACTTGGAATTACCCCCTATGTGCGGGCTTCTGGGCACTATATATCACTCCATCAGCAGCAGCACCGGGTACACTACCCCAACCCCCAGCCCCTGTGTGTCTGCATCCATTCCAAATACTTGTTGTTTATCTATACTAGCAAGAATCCAGTATATCTACTACAGGTTCTCTGTATGATCTTGAAACTCTCACTGTGTAGCAACTGTAAATGAAAATAACCCAATTTGTCTGGAAATGTGGATTTTAACATACAGATTCATTTTGTAGAAAACACAAGTGATGTTAATATACAGTATGTTTAATTGTCTATCCAGTATCTGTTTAATTAGTATTCTGAGGAATAACGCAACCCCTGCTGTAAAATATTATGACGATTTAGAAGATCTGTGACATGTACAAAACTAATATTTCTACTATCCATATATTTTGGTGGATGGATAGTGTAATGGTTAGCATTACTGTCTCAGTGCTGAGATCATTGATTTGATTTCATGAAATGGCCCCAACTGTGTGTAGTTTGTATAGTCTCCCCGTGCTTGCGCGAGTTTCCTCCCACAATCCAAAAATATAGTGGTAGGTTAATTGGCTCGCAACAAAAAATGATCCCTAGTGTGTATGTGTGTGCATGTATATGTGTTTAGGGCAGACTAGGTGGAACAAGTGGTTATTATCTCCCATCACATTCTATATAAATATATGCTTGATGGCCAGAGCCATGTAAGGGGCATGAGGGACATCTGATGAGCTTATAATGAGGAATGTGGGGGACGGCTTATGGGCATATAAAGGGCATTCCGGTTATATAATGACCATATAAAGAGCATAGTGGGGATATATAATTGGCATATAAGTGGCATATGGTGGACCTCTCATGGTATAATAGAGGTAGGGTGGAAATCTGTGACGTGCATAGATAGATGTAAAACATGTATGGATACCCCCCTCTAAAAATCCTGCGTTTGCCCCGGCCCCCACTCCTTCCCTTATATATCTTATTAACGATTTTGTGTCCCCTCCCTTACCTCTTCCATGATAAATATTTTGTTTTTTGTGCTCAAAGATCCTCCCACCCATTCCTGTGTAGCCATTCACTGTATATTTAGGGACTTGTGCCCCGTTTACTCCATCACTAGTATATTATTTTTAGAATTTTTTTGTATCCCCCCATATAGTTGACATTTATCACCCCACCCTTCTATATTTCACGCTCTTTATCCCCATCATTTACATATTTAATATCCATCACTCCCTCACCTATTATATATTTTATGCCCTTTACCACCCACCCTATCATTTATGCCACCACACTTAAGTTACCTTTATCTTGCTGGGTACAGGTCCCCCAGGATGGCAGTTTTCTTACTTCAGGCAATCCTGGGCAGGAACCACTATGATATCCAGTATATTATCAGTGGTTGTCCAGCAATTCAGCTTTCCGGCGGTGGTGGCAGCTGACCATGGTTGGCGGTCTGACTCTGGGGCATCGGCCACACTGCCCTCCAGTCACTACGGCCCTCCCCATCTGTCCCTACAACCTGAGCAGCTAGTGTTAGACACTCTGCCTGTGTTGGCATTCATGCACTTCTTATAAAAAATATCAGTGTACTTGAATGAAATACCCAATATCAACTATTTATTTTCACACTAGAAACTTTCTCTTATGGTGTGTGGGCAGCAAAGCAGTTGGCCAAACAAATGCAGTGACCACACATGCTGAATTGCATTGTTTCAGTATTCTTATCAAATGGCAGCATCTATGAACAAGTTGGTCACACATGCTTCCATCAAAATTTTCACAGATCAGCTGTTTGGTGGGAGAGTTGAATGATCATTAGCAGTAAACTGAATTCTCACAAATGAAGTGTTATCTTTGATTATACTTAGGCCCTTAAAACTGGATACAGTTATGTGACCGCCGACCCTTGGATTCCACCCGCTCACGATCCCGCCGGTAGGCATGCCGACCAACAGGGACTATTCCCACTCATGGGTGTCCACGACACCGAGCCTGCAGGGTGGCAAGCGCAGTGAGCCCTCAAGGGGCTTGCATTCACCCCCCCCCATCGGCATTCCGCCATCAGGATGTTGACCGGCGGACTCCTGACCACCGGTCACGCAATCCCAAACCCTTTAAACTGGGACACTCATAAATGACAAAGATTCTGTGGCTGAATAAACCAGGTGAAATGCAGGCTTGAAGTCAGCCACCCACAGAACTCGTGTAATCCATGAGTATCCCAGTTTAAAGGGATAGTATGGTAAGCCTAATTATATTTTGTATGTATTGAGTGGTTAAAGGATGTCATGTCATTCTTAAAAAAACATTTTTTTTTCTGTGTTTCCAGGAGCTAAGGAATTTGGCTTTGAAACACAGCAATGTTGTGCTGCTCCAGCTAGGTAAGTACATAGACACCAACCATGCCTTGTACTTGTACCAGTCTTAAAAATATTATAGATTACTTAGTCATGTCCTAAAGTGGTTCACCAGACTATAACGACAACAGTCTAACTACAGTATTTCATATACAACATTCACAATGCTACCACAACCTAATTCTAACATAAACTGTCAACATTGTTCCTGCCGACATTTGAAATATGCAGGTAAAGAGTCTTTACAGAGAGGTAAAGGGCAATAAACTATAGGTCTGTTGTGGGGCACACTTTATAAATTTGCTAAAAAAAAAAAACTTTTAATAGATCATATTAAAATATTAGGCATTATGCAACACACATAGGTTATTACTGATCAATATTGAAAATACAGCAAATATTGATTGCTTCCAGAAGTAGCGAAAATATAAGGTATCCAAAACCTCTCAAAATGTATATTTCTTAATAGATTAGGATAGAGAGCGATGGCTAATCCACTCCGCACCCCATGGTAGGAGTAAGTGTATAGGTTATCACCAGTATATTGTATCAGAATCCATTTGGCACATGCACACAAAACATTAGTTACCTTAGTGTGTGGAGTTTGTATGTTCTCCCCTGTGCAATTATATATACTGTATTAGCACTCAAATTGGCATTTGAGAAAGGCAATGTATATAGAGTAGAGTTCTCATAGGTGTGTCATCCTTTGGTTGTTGACCTAGACTTAAAATAAATTTAGTCTCATGAATAACCATCATATCTGTAGAGACCAGGTTAGGATTGTATGTCTCCACTTTCAATTGGCAACCGAGAAGTAATACAAACTGGTCCTAAATACCAGTTTATCAGAGGCCTCTCTGATAGTATTGTATGATGGATTGGACTTTGGGTCATTAACCCGAAAGTCCTATCATCTCAAAGGACAGCTCTTACCACAAGAGCTGTCCTTTGTGATTTTCTTCAAGCATACACCGTTAGTAAACGCTGTTATGCTTGCGAAGAGTGGCTGGATGCATCGCAAGCAAATAATTTGACACTTGATGCATCCCACTTAAAGCGATATAAAATCTAATAAAACAAAATTTTGGTGGAAAGGTTTATCAGCTAGAAGCGTCAGATTCATTTACGCTGAACTGTAAAGGATCCAATTTAGACAGTTTGAAAAGAAATGCAGCACCTTCCCCATTACTCACGTACAGGTATTCACACAGCCATCCACTTGATTATTGGAGAGGAGGCTGAGGCAGAATGGGGCATTGGGTATATCTCCAGTAAGAAAATAAAGTGAACCTTATGGAATACCTTAAGTAAGGGAGGAGGGAGATGTTGTTTCCAGCATTGAGCCAAAGCAGCTCAAGCTGTGACACAAATATGCTCAAACACATATCTCTGGTGAGGTTGAACTGAAGCTGGAAAAATATGTAGCAAAGCCAGAGAAGGGGACAAAGATGCACCAAACACTTTATAAATTAAAGATAACACTTCAAACCAATAAGTATAGTAAAAGAGGGCAAGACCAAAAAATATGAAGAATATGGCCCACCTCACCACAATTCCTCCAGTAAATTCTAGAGCATGAAGGCCAATAGGTGTGTAATCTATCAGGTGTAAGCATAATCTATTTATTAATTTGACCTGCATTTCTAAATGGTTAAACAGCGGTACATATAAAAACACACAGAATAAAACATCTCCCTTTGGGAGATAGAAATGGGGTGACCCAAGTCCAACTCAGCTGAGCAGCTCATTTAATATAAGGGCAGAACCCAAAAATAAATATATACAAGTAATAAATACTACCTCTGGTCCCATCCGCCGTTACATGAAACAGAAGATCAGTTGAAGTAATCTGCAAGGGTCTACTGACCCGAGTCACACTCTGAGACCAATGGCGTACCTGAATGTAATTAAATATTTCTTTAGAAGGTAGCGAATATCGAACTTCTAAGACTGTATGAAGGTGAAGCAGTGAAGTCAGAGGTTTCGTAACAAAAAGAACATGGTCTGTGAAGAGACATGTTTATGAGTAGTGTTCCCAACCACAGCCCAAGAAAAGTTATCATCTGCTCGCAGTTTAGCAGCCTGGGGCTCAATAGCCAAAACAAATATTAAAGGAGATAGGGGGCACCCCTTGCGTGTATTATTATTCATAGGAAGTGCATCCAACAAAAAGCCATTAATAAACACTTTTGCAGAAGGAGTACTATATATAGCTAAAATTGAGGACAGTATGCAGTCACTAAAATCAAGGGCAGGATGTAATGCCGCCTGAGTTCAGCGGCTGTGCGGTATGCCTGCTGAACCTGGATGTTTTTATAAAAGGGAAATCACATACAAGTCAAAACCATGCCTTGTAAGTGATTGCCCCTTTAAAAAATGTCCGAGTTTGGCCGGCATCCCACACGGCCGCTGAACTCGAGCAGCATTACAGTTCGCCCCTTATCTGGAAAGAACCATTTTGCAGCTGTGCAAACGTGTAGTCGCCGTCCACGGGGGAGTGTATTTTCGCTTTGCAAGTGTGCGATATCATGTGCAGCTGAGCAGTACAAAAACATTTTGTTGAAAACATGACCAGCCCTGTAGTTACTTATCGTGTGTGATAATCCTCGGACAGGGGACCCAGAATTAACGTCAGATATCCACCCTGGAAACGCCTGGACACGCCTGCATTTGCCCTACCACTCCCAGTAAACGGTCAGTTGACAACCATAAACGCCCTCATCCTGTCAATCTCCTTGCGATCGGCTGTGCAAATGGAATCGTCACTAGAAGCATTGCATAGTTACGATGCACTATGTACCCGTACGATGAGCATGCGCATTGCAGTTCATACGCATGCACAGTTTTGCCGTTTATTTACCTGATCGCTGTGCTGCGACAATCTGCAGCGAGCGATCAACTCGGAATGACTCCCCATGTGCATATACAACCAATTCAGCCGGTCGAGAAATCAGAAGCAGCCTAGAATTGGAGGAAGTAACAGAATCAATGAGATCAAACACCCTGCGAGTATTATCTGATGCCTGTCTGATGGACATGAATTTCACCTGATCAGGATGGACTAGAGAAGGAAATAGATGGGAAAGACGAGTCGCAATTAACTTAGCATATAATTTAACAGCTCCAGTCAGCAGTACAATAGGCTGGTCATTTTGATAATAGGCAGGATCTTGCCCTGGTTTATTGAGGGTCATAACTTTTGGCCTCTAGCATCCCTGTAGAAAATAACCCCAAGTCGGCCACCCCATTAAACAGAGATGCCAACGTAGGAACCAAGTGACAAATAAAAAGAGATTGCATAGCACCTCTGCCTCTCGTGTGGTCCACATAGCATTCAGGTCCATCATTTAAGCTACAGTCAGTGAAGGTAAACCAGTATCCAATAGAAAAGATTCAATAGAAGGAATAGAAGGTTGAGGAGTAGAAGAGTTTGAAGACAAATTATTGTTGAGATTAATAATAATAATTTATTACTTTCTTTCAAGTTCTTTAAGCTTAGCATCTAAAATCACCTGCACCTGAATATTCTGTTATTTCAGACTAGTACACGCTTGAATAGCAAAATCCCGAACAACAGCCTTCAGAGCACACCAAAAGTTAAAATAGATGTGAGTAGATATAGTACAACTTTTTATCAAGTTAATTGATTTTGACAGGACCACACGCCCCCCTTTGATAACATTTTGATGGGGTCAAGGGGTCAGTTTCCTGGGTTAGGACTTGAGGCTTTAAGAGCATTTTAAAATATAGACGGACAGCTACTGTAATTAGCAAAGTAATCTATTTGTCTTTGTGAGTGTAGAGGTCAAGATATGAAATTGATACCATAAAGCTCTCATTGTGTGAAACCACATGTAGATTTTTTTTTTAGAAGTATGTGCTATATTGCAAGATTTTGATAAAATGTGTAATTTGATTTAAACATGGGGGTAAATTTACTATGGTGGGAGATTTTTAGAACTGGTGATGTTGCCCATGGCAACCAATCAGATTCTACTTACCATTTATCTAGCTGCTTCTAGCAGATAATAGATATAATCTGATTGGTTGCCATGGGCAACATCACCAGTTCTAAAAATCTCCCACCTTAGTAAATTTACCCCATGGTTCCTATATTTTTTTTTTTTAGTTCATACAAATACATGCGGTGCAATACAAAACTGTTTTTTTACATTTTCATGTCTAATATGTGTTTGTTTTTTGCTATTATTCTGTGTGTACAATTAATTTATTAACAGTTTTTTTTTATATAGCGCAGTAAATTCCATTGCGCCTTACAACTGGACACAATTAGATAACAAAACTGAGTAAAAACAAACAGTCATAGAGCTAGGAGGGCCCTGCTCACAAGCTTGCAATCTATGGGAAAATAGGCATTGATACACAAGGATAGGTGATATTTATTGTATAGTTGTCCACCAGATTATAAAGGTTCTTGGTGGGCTGAGTGATATCACATCACAGCAGTGATAAACCAGGGTCTGGAGGGAGGGAGAGTGAAAAAAGAAAATATGTGGGGGATGTGTTGACTGTAATGTTGGGATATTATTGGATAGGAAAACTATGAAGGTAATGTGAGCGGTTCTGGAATTTGATAAGCTTGTCTGTATAGGTGGGTTTTCAGTGAACGCTTAAAGGTTTGAAGACTATAGGAGAGTCTTATTGTACATGGTAGGGCATTCCACAGAGTGGGTGCAGCCCGAAAAAGTTCTGTAATCGTGCATGGGAGCGAGTAATGAGTGTGAATGAGAGACGTAGATCTTGTGAAGAGCGAAGGGGTCGGGTTGGGAGATATTTTGAGATAAGCAAAGAGATGTATGTTGGTGTAGTATGGTTAATAGCATTGTGTGTAAGTAACAGTATTTTAGATTTAATACGGTAGAATACAGGTAGCCAGTGGAGGGACTGACATAGCGGGTCTGCAGATGATGAACATCTAGCGAGGAATATTAGCCTTGCAGCTGCATTCAGAATAGATTGTAAAGGTGAGAATCTCTTCTTAGTAAGACCAGTAAGAAGACTATTGCAATAATCAATGCGGGAGATAATGAGAGCATGTATTAGGGTTTTAGCAGTGTCTTGTGTAAGATATGATCGTATTTTGGATATGTTTCTTAGATGCATGTAACATGATTTTGAGACAGATTGAATGTGTGGAGCAAAGGACAGTTCTGAGTCAAGTATGACACCTAGGCAGCGAGCTTGTGGTGTAGGGTTGATTGTAGAGTTCTCAACAGTGATAAAAATATCAGGTTGGTAACTGCTATTGGCCAGCAGAAATATAATTAACGCTATTTTGGAAATATTAAGTTTCAGATGGCGATATGACATCCAAGATGAAATGGCAGAGAGGCATTCAGCGACCGGCCCAATAAAGATAGAGACAAATCAGGAGAGGATAGGTAGATTTGAGTATCATCTGCGTACAGGTGATACTGGAATCCAAGAGGGCTGATTAGTTTTCCAAGAGATGAGGTATAGATTGAGAAAAGCAGAGGACCTAGGACTGAGCCCTGCGGTACTCCAACTGAAAGAGGTAGCGAAGAGGAGGTGGATTCACAGAAATGGAATACTGAGAGAGTCATTAGATAGGATAGTAACCAAGAGAGTGCCGTGTCCTGAAGACCTAGGGATTGCAGTGTTTGTATGAGAAGAGAGTGGTCAACAGTGTTAAAAGCAGCAGAAAGATCTAAAAGAATAAGTAGTGAGTAATGGCCTTTAGACTTCACAGTGATCAGATCATTCACTACTTTAGTCAGTGCTGTCTCTGTGGAGTGTTGGGAGCAAAAGCCTGTTTGATGTGGGTCCAATAAGTTGCATGAGGTGAGTGTAGGCAAGTTTCTTAAGTAGATTGGAGAGACATGGGAGCCGAGTTATGGGACAGTAGTTTGAGAGAGAGTTAGGGTCAGAATTTTGTTTTTTCAGAATGGGAGTAATCACTGCTTGCTTGTACATGGAAAGAAAGATACCAGTAGAGAGAGAGAGAGATTACAGATGTTAGTTAAGGTTGGGATGAGCACAGGAGACAAAACTTTACTTATTTGTGAGGGTAAATGATCAAGAGGAGATGTAGTAGAGTAGCAGGATGAGAAGAGTGTTGATACTTCATCTTCATTTCTGGGATCAAATGAAGAGAAAGTGCCAGAGGGTTCAGGTAGGGAATTGAGTAGGTCACTGGTTGAGGAAGAACATAGCATTTCATCTTGGATCTTGACAATCTTGTCCTTGAAGTAGGAAGCAAGATCTTGAGTCTTGATAGTGGCTGATGGGTTGGGTGAAGGAGGGTTAAGAAGTGATTTAAATGTATTAAAAAGTCGTTTGGGGTTAGAGGCTTGAGCAGAAATGAGAGTTTGGAAATATGTTTGTTTGGCAGTGTCCAGAGCATTAATATAAGAGTGGTAGACAGTCTTATATGTGAGAAAGTCACTTGGAATACAAGATTTACGCCACTAGTGTTCAACTTTACGTGACAGTCTTTGTAGGTGTCTTGTAACTTTAGAGTGCCACGGTTGACATCTAGGCCTATGTGGAGTGTGATTGGGGCTGGAGCCACTTCATCAAGGGCTATCTCTAGAGTCTGGTTCAGGTGTAATACAGCCATCTCAGCAGAAGTGAATGCAGAAATAGGTGAAAACAATTGATGCAGTGAGGTGGAAAGTTCTTGAAGATTAATTGCATTAATATTTCTTTGGGTTTGAGGAGGATTGGATGCTGTCAGTGACACTGAGTTTAAAATATTAGAGGAGAGAATGCAGGTGATAAGGTTGTGATCTGAGAGAGGGAAAGGCATGTTAGTGAATTCAGAAACTGAGCATAATCTGGTGAATACTAGACAAAGGCAGTGGCCCTCCTGATGAGTAGAGGAGTCAGTCCATTGTGAGAGGCCAAGAGAGGAGGTTAGAGAGGGTAGATTGGAGGCATGAGCAGCAGATTTTGGACTATCAATAGCAATATTGAAATCTCCCATGATAATAGTGGAGATGTCAGAGGATAAGAAGTGAGGGAGCCAGGCAGAAAAATCATCTAGAATTTGTTTGGGTTGCTCAGGTGGGCAATAGATAGCTGCAACACTCAGAGAAAAAGGATTGTAAATTCTGATAGAATGCACTTCAAATTATGGAAATGTGAGTGATGGAACCTGTTGTAGAACTGTGTACAGTATGTGAAGAATTGGGATAGAAATAATCCAACCCCACTCCCTTTACAGTTACTTTGCCTGGGGGGGGGGGGGGGGGGGGGGGGTGAAATGTAGACCACCACCACCATGTGACAGTGAAAAATTAAAAATATAATGTATATATTATGAAAATGACAAAATTTTTGTTTGACTACTCTACCAAAGTTTACCCAACAGATACAAATGATGTCTTCAACAGCCATGAGGCACTACATACCTCTGTGGCATATCTAGTTAACAAATTGATGGGGTTAATATTAGTTACTGTTTATTACGATTAAAATATATCATTTAGAAGGTTTCTCTGCTGTAACCCTTTTGGTAAATTGGTTTGAACTGGGTTATTCCAGCACAGGGTTATCCCACCTTAATGAATATACATCAAAATGCTTACAGCACTGCACAACCCTCTCAGGATTTCAGTAAGTGTAGAAAAACCTTTAAAACATGCTACATTTTAGAATAAAGCATTATTTAATACATTGATTGTTTCAATTAAATGTTATTTATTCTTGATTTTAATTTTCTTTCCCACTAAACAGAAATGTTGGCTTTTAGCTCCACTGTCAATGCAAGTGGCTAGTATCACTGCGCTGCTTTGGCAAAATGTTTTGGTTAAATTGCATCTCCCCCCATGATTGGGGCAATTTTTTTACAAGTTTTAAAGACCGCAGTTCAGAGTCTTGTCAAGATATTTTCTTGCAAACTTGGTGTTTTATAAAATCTTATTACATTTTCTTTATTATTAAATTGTACCTTTTGGCTGCTTGCAGTATCGGCCATTATCTCTGCTTTGCTAATATTGATAAGAATTCTGCCTTTCTGTTATCTAGGAACTAATGACCTCAATGAGCCATGAGGCACTGCATGCCTCAGTGGCATAACTAGTTAACAAATTGATGGGCCAAATATTAATTTTTATTTATAACAATTAAAACATCATTTAGAGGGTTTCTTAACTTTGGTAAATTGGGTTGAATAGGGGTATTCCTGCTTAGTAAATATATAGCAAAATGCTTACACCAACAATGAAGCAAAACTGTTGCAGGGTATGCTGGTATGTGTAGTTCAATAAGAGGTGGAGGTCTGAAGGTTCCCCACCCCATGTTTTAAAGTTATTTCAATGTATATTGGCAGACACACTGTGTATACACATACATAATATCACTCTCAATATGACAGTTGCTCCGCCCACTTTATATAAACTTTATATTAAGTTTGTATAACGTTAATATAAAGTTTATATAAATGTAATACATTTAATATAAACTTTATATAAACTTAATATAAAGTTTAGATTTTTTTCATTTTGCCTGTTTTTTAATTAGCCAATATAAATGTAATACATTTAATTTAAACTTTATATATACTTAATTTACAGTTTATATATATTTTTTGTGTTTTGTTTTGTTTTTAATTAGCCATGTATGATCTAACAAAAACTGCTTACAAGACATTTGTTGCTTCAGATAAGGACTTTCAGCACCATGGGGGTAATTCCAAGTTGATTGCAGCAGGATTTTTTTTAGCAGTTGGGCAAAACCATGTGCACTGCAGGGGAGGCAGATATAACATGTGCAGAGAGAGTTAGATTTGGGTGGGTTATTTTGTTTCTGTGCAGGGTAAATACTGGCTGCTTTATTTTTACACTGCAATTTAGATTGCAGATTGAACACACCCCACCCAAATCTAAGGGGCCCTACTCATTTGACGATGCGCTGCCGAGGTGCCCGACGGCCGAAACGGCCGACGAGCGACCCGGCGGCGGGGGGCAGGGGGGGCAGTGACGAGATCGTCCATATTGGCCTGCATGCACAGCCGACGGGAGACCAGCGATGAACGAGCGCGGGGCCGCGCATCGTTCATCGCTGGAGTCTCCACACTGAAAGATATGAACGAGTTCTCGTTCATTTATGAACGAGATCGTTCATATCTTTCAGAAAATCGGCCAGTGTGTAGGGCCTATAACTCTCTCTGCACATGTTTAATCTGCCTCCCCTGCAGTGCACATGGTTTTGCCCAACTGCTAAAAAATTTCCTGCTGCGATCAACTTGGAATTACCCCCTATGTTTGATATCAAAATTAATACTAAAACAGTCCAGGAGTCCTTGTGTATATTGTTTTCAAGTTCTGTCACAGGTTTTTAAAAGTACATTGACTGCTAACACAAAAGAATCTTACAAGACAAAGAAGGCATATCTTTTTCAGTTACTTCAACCATTGTGATTAGCAACATTCTTTGAACTTCAAAAGGTAAATTGTCAGAATAAAGTATTCCCACTATATTAGGGATTGGAGTAAAGCTGATTTCAGCAACTATATGATTCTCAAGAATACAATGTACTGCAAAGTCCTATGACAACTTTCCCAGTTACTAAAACACATTTAGTTTAAATAGAAGAACTGGAGTATAGAATGAAATAATCTCATTAGCTAAAGTTTGTATTTAACATATGTTATCTGCAAGCAATAAACATACCTGTCAGCACTTGAAAACCAGATTGTCTTTTCCCTTATATCAATCCTCTAAAATATTGTTTGTGTAAACCACAAGGGAATGTAATATTAACAATGAAACAATGTAAATAGTAGTACAAAAGTAGCCAGCTGCAGCAGAAACTTTTCTGTGTACCAGCAATTCATATACTTGGTTTGAAAAGTCCCAGTATGTTTCAGAGCGCAGTATGAATGAAAGTGGTTTCACAGGGGATGGGGGTGGGGGAGCAAATATAATGTAAATAGCTATTATCATAGTAGGGTACTCAGAAATAGGACTCTTGCACATTCCCAGTTGGTAAAGTACACGGTAGGCTATTAGAATGAATAGATGTATTCACATGCGAGGCAACACAAGTAATGCAATGGTGAAAATTTCACAATAGCCACATGTTATTTGTCTAAAAACAGATGTTAGCTATTCTCTTGCAAACGTTTATAAGTTTTTCAAGCCCATGCAGAATATTTGACAGCAATACTACATAGCCTTTTCTTTTTTTATTACAAATTCAACAGCATTTAGAAAATTCTAATTTATATTATACAACAGTGCATAGTGAATATGTTTAGAAATGGCTCTGGATTTTTTATTGTCTTTGCATTGGCTTAATTTAAACTTCGTCACTGTAAAAGCCAAAACAAATTTCATGTTTAAAATAAGGGCACATTTTTGATTTGTATATGCATACATATACAGTTTGTGCAAAACAAGCTGTACTTTTACATTCTTGCGTGTTTTTTCTTTTGCAAACATGTAGAAACATAGCGTATCTGGTTTTATATTGAACTAAAAAATTTACTGTTGCTGATGGCACTAAAAATAATAATAAAAGAACATGCATCAGAAAAGTATTCATAGTTTCAGAAATAAAGCAAAATTCTGCACAGAGAAAAAAAGAATGTTTTTGTTTTTTTCCCTTACACATCCACAGTTGTTAAAACACATGGCAGTGCTACGTAAAAAAAAATTCACTTTTTCTTGCAAACTTGGTGTTTTTTAATGCTCACTGCAGCAGCTATTTTCTCTGATCTGCCAATATTGATAAGAATTCAGCCTTTCCATTATCTAGGAACTAATTACCTCAATGAGCCATGTGGTATAACTAGTTAACAAATTGATGGGCCGAATATTAGTTCACACACTATAGCTACCACCACGGTGCAAGTGACCAGTGTACATAATGTTTGCTTTGATTATATTTATAGTTTGTCTTGTACTTTTGGGAGACACCTAAATGACCATGTTATTAGGTCTTAAAAAATAAACAGAAGGACCAAATTATGGTAATTAAATAACTTGTTATGCAGTGGTGCAAGTAGAAATATTTTCTTATGGGTACTGAGTGATGGAAAGTGGGCGTGGTCATGTGTTGTGATGGGGCGTGGTCACATGCTGCTAGTGGGGGTGGCTACATGACACTAGCAACATGGCTACATGACACAGACCCTTTTTGGAGGGATTCTGGAGGCACGGCTAAAAATATATAGTAATGTCTCCAGTATAATAGAAATATATAGTAATGCTCCCAACTAAATATATAGTAATGCCTCCATTATAACAGGAAAATACAGCCACTGTCGCACTTCAAGTAGCCCTGACAAAGTGGGAGGAGCAGTCATGCTGCCAAGCACCATGGTCTTGTTGCTTTGTGGCACATTATAATTGTGGCAATGGCAAAGTGTGTGGCAGGTGGTACTGCGTACACACTGCCAAATTCTTATGGGTGCGCCATACCCGCATACTTGCACCACTGTTGTTATTTGAATATTTATACTTTGGCTTGGCCATACTTTCAGTGGCATGTAAAAGTGGAAGGTGGGAGTGATGGGGAACCTGTCAGGGAAATATCAACAGTTGTATTGTTTTGTGAAGCTGATTGCTCCCAGGATATTTAAAGGATTAATAAATGAAGCTTTATGTGCATGTGCAGTATTTCACATGTTATACAGCTATATTAAGTATGTCTGAGGTTTACATTATACCAATATGATATATTAATATCCAATTCCAATGCTCCCCAGCTTGCCTTTATTATTGAATAGATGTTGCCATAATTAAAGACTTTCTGCCATGTTTGTACATCTTCATGTTTGTTTCCCGTAGCAATAGAACATGTGATGTTATGGGCAGGAGCCCATACTATTCCCGAGAAGGGGGGTAGGGCAGGTTGGATAAAGAGGGGTAATGGCTTTGGTCTGCATGCTGGTGCTAATAATAATAATAATAATTTCTCTAACGTCCTAAGTGGATGCTGGGGACTCCGTAAGGACCATGGGGAATAGCGGCTCCGCAGGAGACTGGGCACAAAAGTAAAAGCTTTAGGACTACCTGGTGTGCACTGGCTCCTCCCCCCATGACCCTCCTCCAAGCCTCAGTTAGATTTTTGTGCCCGAACGAGAAGGGTGCACACTAGGTGGCTCTCCTGAGCTGCTTAGTGAAAAGTTTAGTTTTAGGTTTTTTATTTTCAGTGAGACCTGCTGGCAACAGGCTCACTGCACGAGGGACTAAGGGGAGAAGAAGCGAACTCACCTGCGTGCAGAGTGGATTGGGCTTCTTAGGCTACTGGACATTAGCTCCAGAGGGACGATCACAGGCCCAGCCATGGATGGGTCCCAGAGCCGCGCCGCCGGCCCCCTTACAGAGCCAGAAGACTGAAGAGGTCCGGGAAATCGGCGGCAGAAGACGTCCTGTCTTCAATAAGGTAGCGCACAGCACCGCAGCTGTGCGCCATTGCTCTCAGCACACTTCACACTCCGGTCACTGAGGGTGCAGGGCGCTGGGGGGGGGCGCCCTGAGACGCAATAAAAACACCTTAGATGGCTAAAAATACATCACATATAGCTCCTGGGCTATATGGATGCATTTAACCCCTGCCAGTTTTTTCCTTAAAAAAGCGGGAGAAAGGCCGCCGAGAAGGGGGCGGAGCCTATCTCCTCAGCACACAAGCGCCATTTTCCCTCACAGCTCCGTTGGAGGGAAGCTCCCTGGCTCTCCCCTGCAGTCCTGCACTACAGAAACAGGGTAAAACAAGAGAGGGGGGGCACTAAATTTGGCAGATTAATAATACAGCAGCTATATAAGGGAAAAACACTTATATAAGGTTATCCCTGTATATATATAGCGCTCTGGTGTGTGCTGGCAAACTCTCCCTCTGTCTCCCCAAAGGGCTAGTGGGGTCCTGTCCTCTATCAGAGCATTCCCTGTGTGTGTGCTGTGTGTCGGTACGTTGTGTCGACATGTATGAGGAGGAAAATGGTATGGAGGCGGAGCAATTGCCTGTAATAGTGATGTCACCCCCTAGGGAGTCGACACCTGACTGGATGGTCGTATGGAAAGAATTACGTGATAGCGTCAGCACTTTACAAAAGACTGTTGACGACATGAGACAGCCGGAAAAACAGTTAATACCTGTCCAGGCGTCTCAAACACCGTCAGGGGCTCTAAAGCGCCCGTTACCTCAGATGGTCGACACAGACCCAGACACGGACACTGACTCCAGTGTCGACGGTGAGGAAACAAACGTATTTTCCAGTAGGGCCACACGTTACATGATCACGGCAATGAAGAAGGTTTTGAACATTTCTGATACTACAAGTACCACAAAAAAGGGTATTATGTGGGGTGTGAAAAAACTACCCGTAGTTTTTCCTGAATCAGATGAATTAAATGAGGTGTGTGATGAAGCGTGGGTTTCCCCCGATAAAAAACTGCTAATTTCTAAAAAATTATTGGCATTATACCCTTTCCCGCCAGAGGTTAGGGCGCGTTGGGAAACACCCCCTAGGGTAGATAAGGCGCTCACACGCTTATCAAAACAAGTGGCGTTACCGTCTCCGGATACGGCCGCCCTCAAGGAGCCAGCTGATAGGAAGCTGGAAAATATCCTAAAAAGTATATACACACATACTGGTGTTATACTGAGACCAGCAATCGCCTCAGCCTGGATGTGCAGTGCTGGGGTAGCTTGGTCGGATTCCCTGACTGAAAATATTGATACCCTGGACAGGGACAGTATATTATTGACTATAGAGCATTTAAAGGATGCATTTCTATATATGCGAGATGCACAGAGGGATATTTGCACTCTGGCATCAAGAGTAAGTGCGCTGTCCATTTCTGCCAGAAGAGGGTTATGGACGCGACAGTGGTCAGGTGATGCGGATTCCAAACGGCATATGGAAGTATTGCCGTATAAAGGGGAGGAGTTATTTGGGGTCGGTCTATCGGACCTGGTGGCCACGGCAACGGCTGGGAAATCCACCTTTTTACCCCAGGTCACCTCTCAGCAGAAAAAGACACCGTCTTTTCAGGCTCAATCCTTTCGTCCCCATAAGGGCAAGCGGGCAAAAGGCCACTCATATCTGCCCCGGGGCAGAGGAAGGGGAAAAAGACTGCAGCAGGCAGCCTCTTCCCAGGAACAGAAGCCCTCCCCCGCTTCTGCCAAGTCCTCAGCATGACGCTGGGGCCTTACAAGCGGACTCGGGTACGGTGGGGGGTCGTCTCAAGAATTTCAGCGCGCAGTGGGCTCACTCGCAAGTGGACCCCTGGATCCTGCAGGTAGTATCTCAGGGGTACAAATTGGAATTCGAGACGTCTCCCCCTCGCCGGTTCCTGAAGTCTGCTTTACCAACGTCTCCCTCCGACAGGGAGGCGGTATTGGAAGCCATTCACAAGCTGTATTCCCAGCAGGTGATAATCAAGGTACCCCTCCTACAACAGGGAAACGGGTATTATTCCACGCTGTTTGTGGTACCGAAGCCGGACGGCTCGGTGAGACCTATTTTAAATCTGAAATCCTTGAACACTTACATACAAAGGTTCAAATTCAAGATGGAGTCACTCAGAGCAGTGATAGCGAACCTGGAAGAAGGGGACTATATGGTGTCTCTGGACATCAAGGATGCTTACCTCCATGTCCCAATTTGCCCTTCTCACCAAGGGTACCTCAGGTTTGTGGTACAGAACTGTCACTATCAGTTTCAGACGCTGCCGTTTGGATTGTCCACGGCACCCCGGGTCTTTACCAAGGTAATGGCCGAAATGATGATTCTTCTTCGAAGAAAAGGCGTCTTAATTATCCCTTACTTGGACGATCTCCTGATAAGGGCAAGGTCCAGGGAACAGTTAGAGGCCGGAGTAGCACTATCTCAAGTAGTGCTACGACAGCACGGGTGGATTCTAAATATTCCAAAATCGCAGCTGATTCCGACGACACGTCTGCTGTTCCTAGGGATGATTCTGGACACAGTCCAGAAAAAGGTGTTTCTCCCGGAGGAGAAAGCCAGGGAGTTATCCGAGCTAGTCAGGAACCTCCTAAAACCAGGCCAAGTGTCAGTGCATCAATGCACAAGGGTCCTGGGAAAAATGGTGGCTTCTTACGAAGCGATTCCATTCGGCAGATTCCACGCAAGAACTTTTCAGTGGGATCTGCTGGACAAATGGTCCGGATCGCATCTTCAGATGCATCAGCGGATAACCCTGTCTCCAAGGACAAGGGTGTCTCTCCTGTGGTGGTTGCAGAGTGCTCATCTTCTAGAGGGCCGCAGATTCGGCATTCAGGACTGGGTCCTGGTGACCACGGATGCCAGCCTGAGAGGCTGGGGAGCAGTCACACAGGGAAGAAATTTCCAGGGCTTGTGGTCAAGCCTGGAGACATCACTTCACATAAATATCCTGGAGCTAAGAGCCATCTACAATGCTCTGAGCCTAGCAAGACCTCTGCTTCAAGGTCAGCCGGTGCTGATCCAGTCGGACAACATCACGGCAGTCGCCCACGTAAACAGACAGGGCGGCACAAGAAGCAGGAGGGCAATGACAGAAGTTGCAAGGATTCTTCGCTGGGCAGAAAATCATGTGATAGCACTGTCAGCAGTGTTCATTCCGGGTGTGGACAACTGGGAAGCAGACTTCCTCAGCAGACACGACCTCCACCCGGGGGAGTGGGGACTTCACCCAGAAGTCTTCCACATGATTGTGAACCGTTGGGAAAAACCAAAGGTGGACATGATGGCGTCCCGCCTCAACAAAAAACTAGACAGATATTGCGCCAGGTCAAGGGACCCTCAGGCAATAGCTGTGGACGCTCTGGTAACACCATGGGTGTACCAGTCAGTGTATGTGTTCCCTCCTCTGCCTCTCATACCCAAGGTACTGAGGATCATAAGAAGGAGAGGAGTAAGGACTATACTCGTGGCTCCGGATTGGCCAAGAAGGACTTGGTACCCGGAACTTCAAGAGATGCTCACAGAGGACCCGTGGCCTCTACCTCTAAGAAAGGACCTGCTCCAGCAGGGACCCTGTCTCTTCCAAGACTTACCGCGGCTGCGTTTGCCGGCATGGGGGTTGAACGCCGGATCCTGAAGGAAAAAGGCATTCCGGATGAAGTCATCCCTACCCTGATCAAAGCCAGGAAGGATGTAACCGTACAACATTATCACCGTATTTGGCGTAAATATGTTGCGTGGTGCGAGGCCAGTAAGGCCCCTACAGAGGAATTTCAACTGGGTCGTTTCCTGCATTTCCTACAAACAGGACTGTCTATGGGCCTAAAATTAGGGTCCATTAAGGTTCAGATTTCGTCCCTGTCGATTTTCTTCCAAAAAGAACTGGCTTCAGTTCCTGAAGTACAGACGTTTGTCAAGGGGGTACTGCATATACAACCTCCTTTTGTGCCTCCAGTGGCACCTGGGGATCTAAATGTAGTTTTGGGATTCCTAAAATCACATTGGTTTGAACCACTTTCCACTGTGGACTTAAAATATCTCACATGGAAGGTGGTAATGCTGTTAGCCCTGGCTTCAGCCAGGCGTGTCTCAGAATTGGCGGCTTTATCCTATAAAAGCCCTTACCTAATTTTTCATACGGACAGGGCAGAATTGAGGACTCGTCCTCAATTTCTCCCTAAGGTGGTTTCAGCATTTCACTTGAACCAGCCTATTGTGGTGCCTGCGGCTACTAGGGACTTGGAGGACTCCAAGTTGCTGGACGTAGTCAGGGCCCTGAAAATATATGTTTCCAGGACGGCTGGAGTCAGAAAATCTGACTCGCTATTTATCCTGTATGCACCCAACAAGCTGGGTGCTCCTGCTTCTAAGCAGACTATTGCTCGCTGGATTTGTAGTACAATTCAGCTTGCACATTCTGTGGCAGGCCTGCCACAGCCAAAATCTGTAAATGCCCATTCCACAAGGAAGGTGGGCTCATCTTGGGCGGCTGCCCGAGGGGTCTCGGCTTTACAACTTTGCCGAGCAGCTACTTGGTCAGGGGCAAACACGTTTGCTAAATTCTACAAATTTGATACCCTGGCTGAGGAGGACCTTGAGTTCTCTCATTCGGTGCTGCCGAGTCATCCGCACTCTCCCGCCCGTTTGGGAGCTTTAATATAATCCCCATGGTCCTTACGGAGTCCCCAGCATCCACTTAGGACGTTAGAGAAAATAAGAATTTACTTACCGATAATTCTATTTCTCATAGTCCGTAGTGGATGCTGGGCGCCCATCCCAAGTGCGGATTGTCTGCAATACTTGTACATAGTTATTGTTACAAAAATCGGGTTATTATTGTTGTGAGCCATCTTTTCAGAGGCTCCTCTGTTATCATGCTGTTAACTGGGTTCAGATCACAGGTTGTACGGTGTGATTGGTGTGGCTGGTATGAGTCTTACCCGGGATTCAATATCCTTCCTTATTGTGTACGCTCGTCCGGGCACAGTATCCTAACTGAGGCTTGGAGGAGGGTCATGGGGGGAGGAGCCAGTGCACACCAGGTAGTCCTAAAGCTTTTACTTTTGTGCCCAGTCTCCTGCGGAGCCGCTATTCCCCATGGTCCTTACGGAGTCCCCAGCATCCACTACGGACTATGAGAAATAGAATTATCGGTAAGTAAATTCTTATTATTCCATTTCATGCATTGATAAATGCACCACTCTGCATTTGTCAGGAAGGATAAACTGTTCCCTTACCCAGAGGTTTGGTGTCCCCGTCCTACTCTAGGCTGGAGAATAGGCTGCTGGTAGAACATGCCTATTATTGAGTGTCTCAATGCAGGGGAATGGCACAGTCTAGGTATTATTCATGCATCTTAGCATTCCTCTATATACTTTCAAAACACTTAATAAAAATAATAAAGAATTAGGTGTAAAATGAAATATTTGTTGTCTACACAGGGCCGTGGTTTAGCTTTCTGGGATATCAACCAGACATCAACAATTACAATGGATAACATGCAGATATAATTCACAGGAGTTTATAGGTTAACTTAACTTGTGTATTATAATAGTGATAAAAACTCATCTATTTCTCTTTGTATATTTATCTATATTCCCAGAAAGGACCATTGTAGAATAACTTAATTATATGCTGACAAGGCTGACAGATTACACTATTTCATTAAAAGCATTTGTTAATAATAAAAATGTAAAAAAGAAAAATTCCTCAGCAAAGCTCTGCATAACTGAACGCCTGAAATAAAAAAGGAAAAACATTTACACTCTTTAGAAAGTAAAAACTGAACTTTCAGCATCTGCTATAACATTTTCATGAGGCATTGTGTATTCAGGAGGCAATTGCAAAGCTTGTCCCTGCAAAACTCTTCCCCTTTCCCAGCAACCTCATCAGGGAGGTATTATATCATTAAACAGTCCCACTGCATTGTATAACAAGAAGTAATTTTCTGCCCATTCAGATAAACCACTAATGCCGTATGAATTCTGAAAAGGTAGGATTAGAATACAACCCCTATGAACTACATGTCACCAGCTATACCTTTCCAATGCCAGATTTATAGGTAAGCCCGTTACTGCGACAACTGTTATTTTTTTCAATATGGGGTTAGGTGCGCCAGGTGGACAAACTTATAATATTTGAAGGGATGATGTTTGAAATGATACTCAGACTAGTTGTTAAATCTCTCAATGGTGTTTTTTATTTTGATCAGAAAATAGAGGGGAAGGGGTGGTTTTGAATATGGAGGAAAGGGGAGTGAAAGAGCTGGGGGGGGGGGGAAGGAAAAATACAATAAATATGTTGTATATATAGCGATATCCGTATTAGCGGATATGTTGATGTTTTAGTTACTATAGTGTATTGGGGGCACTCAGGTCAGTGGCGTCCCACTTCTGCAGTGCCTAGAGTCTTGTAATGCTGTCCAGAGCCTGTATGTAGTAATTATGTTTGGTCAGAAAAAAGTGGAAGAATTGCAACAAAAATGGTGGGGGTCCCCCCGGAGGGTCGGTGCGGCAAGGGGTCCTGGTGATCGCTAAGGGTTAGGTAGTGAGGGCTCCGGACATACCGTCCGCTCCTGGGCTCTGTCAATACACAGTGTCGCTCTTTTGAGAACACTGTGACTAACTGTGCCAATTGGGGAAGCGGTCACCGTCTTGGAGAGGGAGAAGGACAGCTGCTTCTAGCCCTGCTGGGCTGTCTGCCGTGTCCTTTCCTCTCCTTCAGAGTCCCTTACCTTGTCCTCGTAGCTCCGTCTCGTTCCCTCTTGCCGGCGGCCTTCTCCGTTCTTCTTCGTCGGCGTTGTCCTCTTCCTTCCGGGTTGCTCCGATCACGTGATCAGGGTGCGAGGTCGCAATGTGTTCGGTCCGTGAAGCGGCGGCTCTCTCTCTTCCGTTTTCGTTGTTCTTTTATCTTACGGCTCTGTCTGTCTGGAGGTTAGATTGAATATTTAAGTCGTGGATAAAAGCAAGGTGCTATGTTTCCAACGCGTATCGGCCCTTTCTGGCCTTCGTCAGGGAGTCTTGTTCGGCCATGTTTGTTGTGGGCTATTTAGCCTATCTTGGAAAAAAGTCTCTCTTTTTCATTGGTCCTGATTTGGGGGCGGTCTGGGGAGCAGGTTCAATTAGTTTGAGGACATGTGAATGAAAATATAGGCTGCAGGGGAAGGGTAATTGGGGATACCGGTGTGCATAGGAGTTTGGCAGGAGCATGGAGATAAAAATAAAAATAAAAATAGATATAAGGATAAAAATAAATATAAAAAATGCAAGTGGTCTTATTGGTAAAAGTTTATGATAATTATAGACAATAATATTGAGGGATGAGGAAAGGATTAATAGGATATATTCAATTTGTACATAAATATACATACTATTAGTCATATGTATTGTGGATTACGGAGAACAAATCACTTTGATCTGCAGTTTAAGGGGATTGGGTGCCTAACATGCTCTCTCATTGGTTAGATATTGTTGGTGTTTGTTTACCATCTTATGAGTGGATTGGTTGGATAGATCAAAGATGAAATGGCGATTAATGTGAACATAGATAAAAAACTATAATTGAATCACCTAGTACGTTTGAAGTAAAAATTCAAAATGTTCCAAAAAGTGTTAGTTTATTTCACGGTCAAACCCCCATGATCACAGATCTTACTTCATTATCTATGTTGAGCCCATGTGGTTTCAGTGTTCTCAGTGTGAATATCCATTTAATTTCTTCTTTGTTTATTTTCTTAATGAAGTCTCCTCCCCGCCAGTTCTTTGTTAATGTTTTTATTCCTAGTATTCTCATCCCAGCGGGGTCTTGTTTGTGTTTCTCCCGAAAATGATCCGAGAGACTGTGTGTCTCTACCCCCTTTCTTATATTTCTTATATGTTCAGATATTCTGGTCTTTAGGGGTCTTATTGTTCTTCCTATATACTGTAAACGGCAGGGGCATTCTATTAGATAGATTACACCCTTAGTATGGCATGTAATATGATCCTGAATGGTAAGTGATTCCTGTGTGTTGTTTGATTGGAATTTATATGTGCCTTTTGTCGTGGTATGTATGGACTTGCAGTATTTGCAGCAGTTGCAGTGGAAAAAGCCTTTGTTTAGTTTGTTTCCTGTTAAGGTGGTTTGTGTTATTCCTTTTCTTTCTAGATGGCTATGGGTCACCTTGGATTTTATGTCTGGTGCCTTCCTATATATCATTTTAGGTTGTCTGGGTAATAGGGTCCCTAGTATGTCATCTTCTAGGAGGATGTGCCAATGGTCGCGTATGATCTTCTCTATTTTTCGGTTTTTGCAACTGTACTGAGTTTGGAATGTGATCTTCCAGTCTTTTGGGTCTTTTGTCTGTTCTTTTTTGTTCTTATATGTCAGGAGTGTTTTCCTTTCTATCTCTGCAATCTCTTGTAAATCTTTATCTAAACTCTCCTCTTTATATCCCCTATCCATGAATAATTTTTTCATTACGTTTGCTTGTGAGTGATAGTCTTCTATTCTCGTGCAGTTTCTTCTGACTCTTTTGAATTGGCCTGCTGGTACGTTTTTCAACCAGTTAGGGTGGTGTCCACTATTCGATAGGATATAGCTATTGACATCCACACTTTTCTGGTATATTTTTGTGCAGATTTTGGTCTCCTCTGTAAAGATGGTAATGTCCAAAAAATTGACTGTGGTTCTACTGTAATTTGTGGTAAACACTAAATTATTTTTGTTCAAATTAATGTGTTCAAGGAAACTAAGGAGCTGATCCTCAGTTCCTTTCCATATGAAAATTACGTCATCTATGTAACGCCGCCAGAGGACTAGGTTCTCCCCAAAATGATGTCCATCCCAAATATGGGTGTCCTCCCATCTACTCATGAATAAATTAGCATAACTTGGGGCGAACCTAGTCCCCATGGCGGTGCCGGTGGTTTGTCTGTAATATGCGTCCTGAAACCAGAAATAGTTGTGCTGTAAGATGAAGTTTACACAGTCTAGAATGAAGTCGGTTTGTGTATTTGTCATTGTCAAGTCCTGTTCCAAAAAATATCGTAATGAGTCTAGCCCTTGGGATTGGTCTATGATTGTGTATAATGAGGTCACATCGCTAGTGCCTATCCAGTATTCATCTAGCCATGTGATGTCATCCAGTGTCTTTATGATGTCGGTTGTGTCCTTAATGTAAGATTTCTGTATCTGTACATAGGGTTGTAGAAAGCTGTCGATATACTGGGATAAGTTCGCTGTGAGTGATCCTATCCCAGATATTATGGGGCGTCCTGGTGGGTTGGTTTGGCTTTTGTGTATCTTTGGCAGATAATAAAAGACTGGTGTGATGGGATGTGTATTGTCTAGGTAGGAGTGTTCTTTCTTGGTTAGGATTCCTTGTCCTAAGCCTTGTTTGAGTAAATTTTCTAACTTCTT
Source organism: Pseudophryne corroboree (assembly GCF_028390025.1). NCBI lineage: Eukaryota > Metazoa > Chordata > Amphibia > Anura > Myobatrachidae > Pseudophryne > Pseudophryne corroboree. The sequence goes on from NC_086454.1 coordinate 203,952,498, forward strand.
TTTGTACTTTGTAGTGGGGTCTTCTTTTATAATTTCGTATGTGTTGGTATCGCCTAATATTCTCAGTGATTCTTTTACATAGTCACTTTTGTCTAAGATTACTATCCCCCCTCCCTTATCTGCTGGTTTTACCACTAGGTCCTTGTTCTCTATTAGGTCCTTGAGTGCCTCCTTTTCTTTAAGGCTCAGGTTGAATTTGGTGGTTTTGTTGTCTAGTTTTTCAAGATCTCGTGTCACTAGTTGTTCAAATGTGCCTATTAATGGTCCTCTCATGTGTTGGGGATAGAATGTGGACATCGGTCTTAGGTCTGAATGTTTGAAGCGGTCTCCCGTCTGGTTCTGTACTATTTCCCTCCCGGTGTTGCTGTAATATTTAGCGAGTATGAGTTTGCGAGTGAATTTGTGTAGATTCAGATAGGTTTCGAATTTGTTTAGTTTTTTAGTGGGGGCAAACTTCATACCCTTGTTCAGTAATGCCTCATGTTCTGGTTTTAGAATTGTATGGCTAAGGTTGAAAATCCCTGTCTGACTTACTTCTGTGGGTGGTGCCGTTTTTGTCTGCCTGCCTCCTCTTCCTCTTCCTCCTCGTCTAGTTTTCGTTTGTTGGGTGTTTTTGAGGTCTGGTTGCAGGTTCTCAGTCCTGCTCCCTCTTCTAAAAAAACCCCTGCACATGGTGTTTGTCTTTCTCCTAAATCAAGAGATGGTGTGGCTTCCTCTAGGTTAGTGGAGACCTGAAAACCTTTCTCAAGGGAAACACGAGCTAGGTTTTCATATATGAAATCTTCATCAATACTATAAGTTGAGAAACTGGTTTCTTGTGTCGTGTAGCTGTCACCTACAGATGCTATGTTCCTAGATTCTGTTCCCTCTTCAGACTTTCTTACTTCTTTCTTCTTCTTCCCTTTGTTATGTAATTGTGTCATGTATTGCTGATACGTTAGGTTCAATTTCTTGTATATGGGTATGTTGCTATTTTCTGTACGGTGTGGGGTGTTTTTTAGCAGTGTTTTCTTGTTTGTTCTGGGTTTATTTATGGCCGTTAGTGTCTTTTTCCTATCTTTCCTGTATTTTCCCTCCTTTCCTATCTTGTCTCTCAGTATTTTTGATTTTTTGGTTGCTACAATTTCCTCTTCGATCTTCTGTAGTCTATTTTGTGATATGTTCTCTAGTTGTTGGAATTCTTTATCACCTTTGTATGTCTCCAGTGATGTGTATGCTGTCCTTATCTCTGTCTCTAAGGATTCTAGTTCCTGTTCATGAGTTTCCAGAATTACCTTTATTAGGTTTCTGGAACAGTCATGTAGAACGGAGTCCCATTTTGTCATGAAATTTGTGTTTTCCCTGTTCTGTGTGGGTATTTTCTTGATCTTTAGTCCTCTTGGTACTAAGTTATGTTCTAAATACCACTCCAAAGCTTTCTTGTCCCACCATACTTTTGATTCCCTCGTTATCAATTTTTCTAAATTTAGAAATAAGTCACAAAAACGGTTGATTGTTTCATGTGTTTCTGTAGTGTGAGTGAGTTGTGAAAATATTGCATTGGCCCTCAGGTCCCTATCTGTCCTGTGATCTAAAATACCCATATACAGAGCAAACTGAATGCTAATACTGGTAGCAAATTCAAATGGCTCTATTAACATGGAAGATCCCAGAAGGCTAAACCACAGCGGTGTGTGGGAGCTGCAGATACCACGGCCCTGTGTAGACAACAAATATTTCATTTTACACCTAATTCTTTATTATTTTTATTAAGTGTTTTGAAAATAAATAGGGGAATGCTAAGATGCATGAATAATACCTAGACTGTGCCATTCCCCTGCATTGAGACACTCAATAATAGGCATGTTCTACCAGCAGCCTATTCTCCAGCCTAGAGGAGGACGGGGACACCAACCCTCTGGGAATGAAACAGTTTATCCTTCCTGACAAATGCAGAGTGGTGCATTTATCAATGTATGAAATGGAATATTATTATTATTATTATTATTAGCACCTGCATGCAGAACAAAGCCATTACCCCTCCTTATCCAACCTGCCCTACCCCCCTTCCCGGGAATAGTATGGGCTCCTGCCCATTACATCACATGTTCTATTGCTACAGGAAACAAAAATAAAGATGTACAAACATGGCAGGAAGTCTTTAATTATGGCAACATCTATTCAGTAATAAAGGCAAGCTGGGGAGTATTGGAATTGGATATTACTATATCATATTGGTATAATGTAAGCCTCAGACATACTTAATATAGCTGTATAACATGTGAAATACTGCACATGCAAATAAAGCTTCATTTATTAATCCTTTAAATATCCTGGGAGCAATCAGCTTCACAAAACAATACAACTGTTGATATTTCACTGACAGGTTCCCCATCACTCCCACCTTCCACTTTTACATGCCACTGAATGTATGGCCAAGCCAAAGTCTAAATATTCACATAACAACAGTGGTGCAAGTATGCGAGTACGCTCGGGTACGGAGCACCCTTAAGAATTTGGCAGTGTGTACGCAGTACCACCTGCCACACACTTTGCCATTACCACAATTATAATGTGCCACAAAGCAACAAGACCATGGTGCTTGGCAGCATGACTGCTCCTCCCACTTTGTCAGGGCTACTGGGAGTGTGACAGTGGCTGTATTTTCCTGTTATAATGGAGGCATTACTATATATTGTTATTAAGTTGGGGGCATTACTATATATTTCTATTATACTGGAGGTATCACTATATTTTTCTATTATACTGGAGGCATTACTATATATTTTTAGCCGTGCCTCCAGAATCCCCCCAAAAAGGGGCTGTGTCATATGGCCACGCTGCTAGTGTCATGTAGCCACTCCCAATAGCAGCATGTGGCCACGCCCCATCACAACACATGACCACGCTTACTTTTCATCACTCAGTACCCATAAGAAAATATTTCTACTTGCACCACTGCATAACAAGTTATTTAATTACCATAATTTGGTCCTTCAGTTCATTTTTTAAGGACTAATAACATGGCCCTTTAGGTGTCTCAAAGTACAAGACAAACTCTAAATATAATTAGAGCAAACATTATGTACACTTGGCACTTGCACCATGGTGGTAGCTACAGTGTGTGTTGAACAAATATTCGGCACATCAATTTGTTCACTAGTTATACCATATATGCCTGTAGTGCCTCATGGCTCATTGAGGTCATTAGTTCCTAGATAATGGAAAGGCTGAATTCTTATCAATATTGGCAGATCAGAGAAAATAGCTGCTGCAGTGAGCATTAAAAAACACCAAGTTTGCAAGAAAAAGTGAATTTTTTTTACGTAGCACTGCCATGTCTTTTAACAACTGTGGATGTGTAAGGGAAAAAAACAAAAACATTCTTTTTTTCTCTGTGCAGAATTTTGCTTTATTTCTGAAACTATGAATACTTTTCTGATGCATGTTCTTTTATTATTATTTTTATTGCTATCAGCAACAGCAATTTTTTTTACTTCAATTTAATACCAGATACGCTATGTTTCTACATATGTTTGGAAAAAAAAAAAAAAAAACACAAGCAGACAAACAATTTGGAAGCTGCTCAATCATACCTGGAGATAATTATATATCAGGTGCTGGAGGGGGGAGGGGTCACAGACAAACAACAGACAAAGAGGAAGGGGGGGTGCAAATCCCCACCCCTAAATTCCCTTCCGCACACTGAAAATTACCTGTAACCATCCCTGAACCTATCTGGTAATAAAATTCAGAGAAAGCACGCAAGAATGTAAAAGTACAGCTTGTTTTGCACATACTGTATACTGTATATGTATGTATATTCGAATCATGTCTGAACATGTCCCAATTTGTTTTTACAGCAACAAAGCAAGAATGTGCCCTTATTTTAAACATGTAATTTGTTTTGGCTTTTACAGTGACAAAGTTTAAATTAAGCCAATGCAAAGACATTAAAAAATCCAGAGCCATTTCTAAACATATTCACTATGCACTGTTGTATAATATAAGTAGAATTTTCTAAATGCTGTTTAATTTGTAATAAAAAAAGAAAAGGCTATGTAGTATTGCTGTCAAATATTCTGCATGGGCTTGAAAAACTTATGAACTTTTGCAAGATAATAGTTAACATCTGTTTTTAGACAAATAACATGTGGCTATTGTGAAATTTTCACCATTGCATTACTTGTATTGCCTCACATGTGAAGACATCCATTCATTCTAAAAGCCTACCATGTACTTTACCAACTGGGAATGTGCAAGAGTCCTATTTCTGAGTACCCTACTATGATAATAGTTATTTACATTATATTTGCTCCCCCACCCCCATCCCCTGTGAAACCACTTTCATTCATACTGCGCTCTGAAACATACTGTACTGGGACTTTTCAAACCAAGTATGAATTGCTGGTACACAGAAAAGTTTATGCATGCAGCTGGCTACTTTTGTACTACTATTTACATTGTTTCATTGTTAATATTACATTCCCTTGTGGTTTACACAAACAATATTTTAGAGGATTGATATAAGGGAAAAGACAATCTGGTTTTCAAGTGCTGACAGGTATGTTTATTGCTTGCAGATAACATATGTTAAATACAAACTTTAGCTAATGAGATTATTTCATTCTATACTCCAGTTCTTCTATTTAAACTAAATGTGTTTTAGTAACTGGGAAAGCTGTCAAAGGACTTTGCAGTACATTGTATTCTTGAGAATCACATAGTGGCTGAAATCAGCTTTACTCCAATCCCTAATATAGTGGGAATACTTTATTCTGACAATTTACCTTTTGAAGTTCAAAGAATGTTGCTAATCAGAATGGTTGAAGCAACAGAAAAAGAGATGCCATCTTTGTCTTGTAAGATTCTTTTGTGTCAGCAGTCAATGTACTTTTAAAAACCTGTGACATAACTTGAAAACAATATACACAAGGACTCCTGGACTGTCTAAGGATTAATTTTAATATCAAACTTGGTGCTGAAAGTCCTTATCTGAAGCAACACATGTCTTGTAAGCAGTTTTTGTTTGTTAGATCATACATGGCTAATTAAAAACAAAACAAAACACAAAAAATATATATATAAACTGTAGATTAAGTATATATAAAGTTTAAATTAAATGTATTACATTTATATTGGCTAATTACAAAACAGGCAAAATGAAAAAAATCTAAACTTTATATTAAGTTTAAATAAAGTTTATATTAAATATATTACATTTATATAAACTTTATATTAACTTTATGTAAACTTAGTATAAAGTTTATTTAAAGTGGGCGGAGCAACTGTCATATTGAGAATGATATATATGTGTATACATAGGGGTATATGCAATTGCGGTCGAATTCCCGAAATTGTCGAAAAACTGGCCTTTTTTGCCAAAAATAAATAAATCGACAATGCAATTCAGTACTTTCCGTCAAAAAAACGGACTTTCAAAATTCGACTTTTTGAAATTCGACTTTTGTCAAATTCGACTTTTCTGCAATGGTACAAATGCTGCAATTCGACAAAAGTATATTCAATTGAAGTTTGGAAATTCGACAACAGTGCTTTTAGACAGTAAATTCGTCATTTTCAATCCGCCACACTTTGGTGGGTGAAACTAATAAAAAAAATTAAAACATGTTTTTTTTGGTGTTTTTTTTTTTGGTAATAGCATATCTATTTATATTAGAAGGGATTAGGTACTTGGTTTGTCTGTTTTGGAGGCACAAGTATTATTTATATATTTTTTTAAAATACATTTTTTTTTTTTTTTTTTAGATGGAATGGTAAAATCCCGGAAAAAAATGGCGTGGGGTCCCCCCTCCAAAGCATAACCAGCCTCGGGCTCTTCGAGCTGGTCCTGGTTCTAAAAATCCGGGGGGAAAATGGACAGGGGATCCCCCATATTTTTAAAACCAGCACCGGGCTCTGCGCCTGGTGCAAAAAGCCACCCAAGGGCCAGGGGTGAAGCCCGAGGATGGCCCCCCCATCCAAGGGCTGCGGATGGGGGGCTGATAGCCTTGAGAAAAATGACAGAATATTGTTTTTTCCAGTAGTACTACAAGTCCCAGCAAGCCTCCCCCGCAAGCTGGTACTTGGAGATCCACAAGTACCAGCATGCGGGAGAAAAACGGGCCCGCTGGTACCTGTAGTACTACTGGAAAAAAATACCCCAATAAAAACAGGAGACACACACCTTGATAGTAAAACTTTATTACACAACTGCCGACACACACATACTTACCTATGTTGACCCGCCGACTGCCACAGTCTCCGTCGATCCGGGGTACCTGTGAAAAAAATTAGACTCACCTGATCCAGTGTCCAGAGATAAATCCACGTACTTGGCAAAAAAATAAAACAACAAACCCGGACCAGCGCTGAAAGGGGTCCCATGTTTACACATGGGACCCCTTTCCCCGAATGCAGAGAGACCCCTTCGTGACTGCTGTCACTGAAAGGTCTCTTAAGCCAATCAGCGAGTGCAACATCCTTGCACTCTGCTGATTGGCTGCGCTTCTGAGCTGTCAGACAGCGCATCGCAAAGCCTCTCCATTATATTCAATGGTGGGAACTTTGCGGTTAGCGGTGAGGTCACCCGCGGTCAGCGGCTGACCGCGGGTAACCCCACCGCTGACGGCAAAGTTCCCACCATTGAAAGTAATGGAGGGAGCTGTGCGATGCGCTGTCTGAGCTCAGACGCGCACAGCCAATCAGGTGAGCGCCACGAAGTAGCGCTTCCTGATTGGCTGAAGGGACCTCAGTGACAGGAGTCACGTGGGGTCCCGGCACATTCGGGGAAAGGGATCCCATGTGTAAACATGGGACCCCTTTCAGTCCGGCTTGGTCGGGTGTTCGTGTTATTTTTTTGCCAAGTACGTGGATTTATCTCTGGACACTGGATCAGGTGAGTCTAATTTTTTCACAGGTACCCCGGATCGACGGAGACTGTGGCAGTCGGCGGATCAACATAGGTAAAGTATGTGTGTGTCGGCAGTTGTGTAATAAAGTTTTACTATCAAGGTGTGTGTCTCCTGTTTTTATTTGGGTATTTTTTTCCAGTAGTACTACAGGTACCAGCGGGCCCGTTTATCTCCCGCATGCTGGTACTTGTGGTTCTCCAAGTACCAGCTTGCGGGGGAGGCTTGCTGGGACTTGTAGTACTACTGGAAAAAACAATATTCCGTCATTTTTCTCAAGGCTATCAGCCCCCCATCCGCAGCCCTTGGATGGGGGGGGACAGCCTCTGGCTTCACCCCTGGCCCTTGGGAGGCTGGGGGGGGACCCCTTGATTGAAGGGGTCCCCACTCCCCCAGGGTACCCCGGCCAGGGGTGACTAGTTGGATATTTAATGCCACGGCCGCAGGGCACTGTATAAAAGTGACCCCCGGCTGTGGCATTATCTGTCCAGCTAGTGGAGCCCGATGCTGGTGTAAAAAATACGGGGGACCCCTACTCTTTTTGTCCCCCGTATTTTTTGCACCAGGCGCAGAGCCCGGTGCTGGTTTTAAAAATATGGGGGATCCCCTGTCCATTTTCCCCCCGGATTTTTAGAACCAGGACCAGCTCGAAGAGCCCGAGGCTGGTTATGCTTTGGAGGGGGGACCCCACGCCATTTTTTTCCGGGTTTTTCCCGTTTTTAAAAAAACGGATCAAAATCCGTCAAATCGGCCGTTTTTCGGCCGCGGGACTGTCGAATCCGTTTTTTATTGAATATGGTCCATTTCGGCACCCACTTGCCGAAATTGGACGGTCGAATTGTGTCGAATTTAAAAACGGACGATAATTTGCCGCGATTCGCCGCTAATTGCATATACCCCATAGTGTGTCTGTCAATATACATTGAAATAACTTTAAAATATGGGGTGGGGAAACTTCAGACCTCCACCTCTTGTTGAACTACACATACCAGCATGCCCTGCAAGAGTTTTGCTTCATTGTTGGTGTAAGCATGTTGCTATACATTCACTAAGCAGGAATAACCCTATTCAACCCAATTTACCAAAAGGTAAGAAACCCTCTAAATTATATGTTTTATTCATTATAAACAGAAATTAATATTCGGCCCATCAATTTGTTAACTAGTTATGCCACAAAGGCACGTAGTGCCTCATGGCTCATTGAGGTCATTAGTTCCTAGATAACAGAAAGGCAGAATTGTTATCAATATTGGCAATGCAGAGATAATGGCCGATACAGTGAGCAGCCAAAAGATTCAATTTAATAATAAAGAAAATTTAATAAGCTTTTATAAAACACCAAGTTTACAAGAAAATATCTTAACAAGACTCTAAACTGCAGTCTTTAAAACTTATAACAAAATGGCCCCAATCATGGGGGGAAGATGCAATTTAACCAAAACATTTTGCCAAAGCGGCACAGCGACTCTAGCCTCCTGCATTGAGAGTGGAGCTAAAAGCCAACGTTTATGTTTAGTGGGGAAAAAATTTAAAATAAAGAATAAATAACATTTAATTGAAACAATCAATGAGTTAAACAATGCTTTATTCTAAAATGTTGCATGTTTTTAAGGTTTTTCTACACTTTCTGAAATCCTGAGAGGGTTGCGCGGTGCTACAATCATTTTGATGTATATTCGCTAAGGTGGGATAACCCTGTGCCGGGTTAACACAGTTCAAACCAATTTACCAAAAGGGTTACAGCAGAGAAACCTTCTAAATGATATGTTTTAATCGTAATAAACAGTAACTAATAATCTCCCCATCAATTTGTTATAAACAGTAACTAATATTATCAATTTGTTGTTGTTTTTCAAACATTTCTTTTATTAAAGCAGAAAGATAACATTTGACATATTTTCTCATTTCATACCACAAAGTATTGCGGAAACATTGTATACTGTAATCGCTTCTTTGGTAGGAATGGGTAAAGTGTCAATAAAACTTTCCCAAGTGCCAAAGAACTTTTCCGTATCGGAGTCTTTTTGAAGAGAGGCTTCCAGTCAAACCATGGGGCAGATGAAAAATAATTTTTCCCTAAACATTTCTAGAGTTGGGGTTGTGCTTTGTATCCATAGTTGTAGGATTGATTTCCGGGCTGCCGAGGAAATAGCTAATAAAAGTTTTTTAACTGCTTTGGGGGCTCTAATACCCATGGGCAGTATGCTCAAAATTGCCCATTCAGGTGTAAGAAGAGCATAATTGACTAAATGTTCTATAGAAAACCTCCAGATTTGTAACCAAAACCTCCTGAGCAGTTGACAAGCACATAGACAATGATATAAGTCAACGGAGGGATGACCTAATTTAGGGCAAGAGGAATCTGCTAATATACCAATTGTGTACCCTCTATGAGGAGATATGTATGATCGATGGAATATATTATAATACATTTCGGTATATTTTGCTGCAGGAAATGTAGTGACCAAGATAAGTATTTTCAAGAGGTCTTCTATTGTTAAAGAGGGGAAGTATTCCAACCGATTTTATCAAAGAATAGTCAATGTTTTGGTGCAGAAATTTATAATAGGCAGAGATAGCTCTCTTAGACAAAGGAGGTTTTAATAAGAAATTATCCAGGGTATTATCCCAGTTTGTTATTGGAATCGATTTTTTCTCTATCGTCCTAGTGGATGCTGGGGTTCCTGAAAGGACCATGGGGAATAGCGGCTCCGCAGGAGACAGGGCACAAAAGTAAAGCTTTCCGATCAGGTGGTGTGCACTGGCTCCTCCCCCTATGACCCTCCTCCAAGCCAGTTAGATTTTTGTGCCCGGCCGAGAAGGGTGCAATCTAGGTGGCTCTCCTAAAGAGCTGCTTAGAAAAGTTTAGCTTAGGTTTTTTATTTTACAGTGAGTCCTGCTGGCAACAGGATCACTGCAACGAGGGACTTAGGGGAGAAGAAGTGAACTCACCTGCGTGCAGGATGGATTGGCTTCTTGGCTACTGGACATTAGCTCCAGAGGGACGATCACAGGTACAGCCTGGATGGTCACCGGAGCCTTGCCGCCGGCCCCCTTGCAGATGCTGAAGTAAGAAGAGGTCCAGAATCGGCGGCAGAAGACTCCTCAGTCTTCTAAAGGTAGCGCACAGCACTGCAGCTGTGCGCCATTTTCCTCTCAGCACACTTCACACGGCAGTCACTGAGGGTGCAGGGCGCTGGGAGGGGGGCGCCCTGGGAGGCAAATGAATACCTATTTTGGCTAAAAATACCTCACATATAGCCTCCGGAGGCTATATGGAGATATTTAACCCCTGCCAGAATCCGTTAAGAGCGGGAGACGAGGCCGCCGAAAAAGGGGCGGGGCCTATCTCCTCAGCACACAGCGCCATTTTCCCTCACAGAAAGGCTGGAGGGAAGGCTCCCAGGCTCTCCCCTGCACTGCAGTACAGAAACAGGGTTAAAACAGAGAGGGGGGGCACTAATTTGGCGATATGCTTATATATTAAGATGCTATAAGGGAAAACACTTATATAAGGTTGTCCCTATATAATTATAGCGTTTTTGGTGTGTGCTGGCAAACTCTCCCTCTGTCTCTCCAAAGGGCTAGTGGGTCCTGTCCTCTATCAGAGCATTCCCTGTGTGTGTGCTGTGTGTCGGTACGTGTGTGTCGACATGTAGGAGGACGATGTTGGTGAGGAGGCGGAGCAATTGCCTGTAATGGTGATGTCACTCTCTAGGGAGTCGACACCGGAATGGATGGCTTATTTAGGAAATTACGTGATAATGTCAACACGCTGCAAGGTCGGTTGACGACATGAGACGGCCGACAAACAATTAGTACCGGTCCAGACGTCTCAAAAACACCGTCAGGGGTTTTAAAACGCCCGTTTACTTTAGTCGGTCGACACAGACACAGACAGGGACACTGAATCCAGTGTCGACGGTGAATAAACAAACGTATTCCTTATTAGGGCCACACGTTAAAGGCAATGAAGGAGGTGTTACATATTTCTGATACTACAAGTACCACAAAAGAGGGTATTATGTGGGATGTGAAAAAACTACCATAGTTTTTCCTGAATCAGATAAATTAAATAAAGTGTGTGATGATGCGTGGGTTCCCCCCGATAGAAAATTATGGGCGGTATACCCTTTCCCGCCAGAAGTTAGGGCGCGTTGGGAAACACCCCTTAAGGTGGATAAGGCGCTCACACGCTTATCAAAACAAGTGGCGGTACCGTCTATAGATAGGGCCGTCCTCAAGGACCAGCTGACAGGAGGCTGGAAAATATCATAAAAAGTATATACACACATACTGGTGTTATACTGCGACCAGCGATCGCCTCAGCCTGGATGTGCAGAGCTGGGTTGGCTTGGTCAGATTCCCTGACTAAAAATATTGATACCCTTGACAGGGACAGTGTTTTATTGACTATAGAGCATTTAAAGGATGCATTTCTATATATGCGAGATGCACAGAGGGATATTTGCACTCTGGCATCATGAGTAAATGCGATGTCCATAACTGCCAGAAGATGTTATGGACACGACAGTGGTCAGGTGATGCAGATTCCAAACGGCACAAAGGTGTATTGCCGTATAAAGGAAGAGGAGTTATTTGGGGTCGGTCCATCGGACCTGGTGGCCACGGCAACTGCTGGAAAATCCACCGTTTTTTACCCTAAGTCACATCTCTGCAGAAAAAGACACCGTCTTTTCAGCCTCAGTCCTCTCGTCCCTATAAGATCATATCTGCCCAGGGATAGAGGAAAGGGAAGAAGACTGCAGCAGGCAGCCCATTCCCAGGAACAGAAGCGTTCCACCGCTTCTGACAAGTTCTCAGCATGGCGCTGAGACCGTACAGGACCCCTGGATCCTACAAGTCGTATCCCGGGGGTACAGATTGGAATGTCGAGACGTTTCCCCTTCGCAGGCTCCTGAAGTCTGCTTTACCAAGGTCTCCCTCCGACAAGGAGGCAGTATGGGAAAAAATTCACAAGCTGTATTCCCAGCAGGTGATAATTAAATTACCCCTCCTACTACAAGAAAAGGGGTATTATTCCACACTATATTGTGGTACTGAAGCCAGAAGGCTAGGTGAGACTTATTCTAAAAAAAAAAAAAAATTTTTTTTGAACACTTACAAAGGTTCAAATCAAGATGGAGTCACTCAGAGCAGTGATAACGAACCAGGAAGAAGGGGACTATATAGTGTCCCGGGACATCAGGGATGCTTACCTCTATGTCCCAAATTTGCCCTTCTCACTAAGGGTACCTCAGGTTCGTGGTGCAGAACTGTCACTATCAGTTTCAGACGCTGCCGTTTGGATTGTCCACGGCACCCCGGGTCTTTACCAAGGTAATGGCCGAAATGATGATTCTTCTTCGAAGAAAAGGCGTCTTAATTATCCCTTACTTGGACGATCTCCTGATAAGGGCATAGTCCAGGGAACAGTTGGAGGTCGGAGTAGCACTATCTCGGATACTGCTACAACAGCACGGGTGGATTCTAAATATTCCAAAATCGCAGCTGATCCCGACGACACGTCTGCTGTGCCTAGGGATGATTCTGGACACAGTCCAGAAAAAGGTGTTTCTCCCGGAAGAGAAAGCCAGGGAGTTATCCGAGCTAGTCAGGAACCTCCTAAAAACAGTGCATCATTGCACAAGGGTCCTGGTAAAAATGGTGGCTTCCTACGAAGCAATTCCATTCGGCAGATTTCACGCAAGAACTTTTCAGTGGGATCTGCTGGACAAATGGTCCGGATCGCATCTTCAGATGCATCAGCGGATAACCCTATATCCAAGGACAAGGGTGTCTCTCCTGTGGTGGTTATAGAGTGCTCATCTTCTAGAGGGCCGCAGATTCGGCATTCAGGATTGGATGCTGGTGACCACGGAGCCCAGCCCGAGAGGCTGGGGAGCAGTCACACAAGGAAAAAATTTCCAGGGAGTGTGATCAAGTCTGGAGACATTTCTCCACATAAATATACTGGAGCTAAGGGTAAATTTATAATGCTCTAAGCTTAACAAGACCTCTGCTTCAAGGTCAGCCGGTATTGATCCAGTGGGAAAAACATCACGGCAGTCGCCCACGTAAACAGACAGGGCGACATAAGAAGCAGGAGGGCAATGGCAAAAACTGCAAGGACTTTTCGCTGGGCGGAAAATCATGTGATAGCACTGTCAGCAGTGTTTCATCCCGGGAATGGAAACTGGGAAGCAGACTTCCTCAGCAGGCACGACCTCCACCCGGGAGAGTGGAAACTTCATCGGGAAGTTTTTTCCACATGATTGTAAACCGTTGGGAAATACCAAAGGTGGACATGATGGCGTCCCGTCTGAACAAAAAAACGGGACAGGTATTGCGCCAGGTCAAGAGACCCTCAGGCAATAGCTGTGGACGTTATGGTAACACCGTGGGTGTACCAGTCGGTGTATGTGTTCCCTCCTCTGCTTCTCATACCTAAGGTGCTGAGAATTATAAGACGTAGAGGAGTAAGAACTATACTCATGGCTCCGGATTGGCCAAGAAGGACTTGGTACCCGGAACTTCAAGAGATGCTTACAGAGGTCTTATGGCCTCTGCCGCTAAGAAGGAACTTGCTTCAGCAAGTACCATGTCTGTTCCAAGACTTACCGCAGCTGCGTTTGTCGGCATGGCGGTGGAAAGCCGGATCCTAAGGGAAAAAGGCATTCCGGAAGAGGTCATTCCTACCCTGGTCAAAGCCAGAAAGGAGGTGACCGCACAACATTATCACCAAATGTGGCGAAAATATGTTGCGTGGTGTGAGGCCAGGAAGGCCCCACAAAGAAATTTCAACTCGGTCGTTTCCTGCATTTCCTGCAAACAGGAGTGTCTATGGGCCTCAAATTGGGGTCCATTAAGGTTCAAATTTCGGCCCTGTCGATTTTCTTCCAGAAAGAATTGGCTTCAGTTCCTGAAGTCCAGAAGTTTGTCAAGGGAGTATTGCATATACAACCCTCTTTTGTGCCTCCAGTGGCACTGTGGGATCTCAACGTAGTTCTGGGATTCCTCAAATCACATTGGTTTACAACCAGTCAAATCTGTGGATTTGAAGCATCTCACATGAAAAGTGACCATGCTCTTGGCCCTGGCCTGGACCAGGCGAGTGTCAAATTGGTGTTTTTTTCTCAAAAAAGCCCATATCTGTTTGTCCATTCGGACAGGGCAGAGCTGCGGACTCGTCCCCAGTTCTCTCCCTAAGGTGGTGTCAGTGTTTCACCTGAACCAGCTTATTGTGGTGCCTTGCACCTACTAGGGACTTGGAGGACTCCAAGTTGCTAGATGTTGTCAGGGCCCTGAAAATATGTTCCAGGACGGCTGGAGTCAGGAAAACTGACTTGCTGTTATCCTGTATGCACCCAACAAACTGGGTGCTCTTGCTTCTAAGCAGACTATTGCTAGTTGGATGTGTAATACAATTCAGCTTGCACATTCTGTGGCAGGCCTGCCACAGCCAAAATATGTAAAGGCCCATTCCACAAGGAAGGTGGGCTCATCTTGGGCGGCTGCCCGAGGGGTCTCGGCTTTACAACTTTGCCGAGCAGCTACTTGGTCAGGGGCAAACACGTTTGCTAAATTCTACAAATTTGATACCCTGGCTAAGGAGGACCTGGAGTTCTCTCATTCGGTGCTGCAGAGTCATCCGCACTCTCCCGCCCGTTTGGGAGCTTTGGTATAATCCCCATGGTTCTTTCAGGAACCCCAGCATCCACTAGGACGATAGAGAAAATAAGAATTTACTTACCGATAATTCTATTTCTCGGAGTCCGTAGTGGATGCTGGGCGCCCATCCCAAGTGCGGATTATCTGCAATACTTGTACATAGTTACAAAAATCGGGTTATTATTGTTGTGAGCCATCTTTTCAGAGGCTCCGCTGTTATCATACTGTTAACTGGGTTTAGATCACAAGTTGTACGGTGTGATTGGTGTGGCTGGTATGAGTCTTACCCGGGATTCAAAATTCCTCCCTTATTGTGTACGCTCGTCCGGGCACAGTACCTAACTGGCTTGGAGGAGGGTCATAGGGGGAGGAGCCAGTGCACACCACCTGATCGGAAAGCTTTACTTTTGTGCCCTGTCTCCTGCGGAGCCGCTATTCCCCATGGTCCTTTCAGGAACCCCAGCATCCACTACGGACTCCGAGAAATAGAATTATCGGTAAGTAAATTCTTATTATTACCGTGTTCACAAAATGTTGCGCTTGTAAAAACGCCATCCTGTGGGGAACTATACTCTTAAACTTTGAGGAAGCTTCCGAGTATAAGAGAGGTTTATCGGAATCTGGATTGATCAATTGACCAATATAAAATAGCCCTTTCGAGACCCATCAAGTAAACGGTTGGGCAGCCTTACCAGTGTGGAATTGTGGATTTTTCAAAAGAGGTAGATGGATGGTGTAATGTTGGTGAACCCTATATTTATGTCTAAGTATCAGCCATACTTTGCGTGTGGCCGTTAAAAGAGGGTTGTTTAACAGTTCTGTAGGAACATCAGTGTCTGCTAAGTGTAGAAATGCCACAAGGGATATTGTCGGCGTAAAACCTTGTTCTAAAAATGAGTTGGCATAAATTTGGCTGTTGGTTAACCAATCTTTAAGATACCGAATATGTGCAGCATGGATATATAATAAGACATCTGGAAAGCCAATTCCACCATTAAGTTTTCTTTGGCAAAGTTTAAACAATCCAATTCTAGCGCGTCCATTATTCTAGATAAATTTACGAAAGGTTGATGTGATTTCTTTAAGATCTTTTTGAGACAGTAATACTGGGAGAACTTGTAGGGGATATAAAAGTTTGGGGAAGTGTAACATGTGTAACAGATTCGCCCTACCCAAGTAGGATAAGTGGAGACAGCTTATTCTCTCCACATTGATGTCATATAAATTATTGATATATTTAGGGAGAAGTATGCCTAAATAAGAGATTTGTTTTTTGGCCCATTTCACAGCTAAATGTACTGCCCATGTAGGGTGATAAAATTCTTTTTTTTTAAATAGAATGTCTGTGTTTTATCAAGATTGACCGTGAAGCCAGACACAGAACCCATTTTTGTCGATCAACTCCAAAAGAGGAATCAACGATGATCTTGGGTTGGACAGGTATATTAAAACGTCATCAGAAAACGCTGTGAGTTTTATTTCAGTTGGCCTACGGAAATGCCCTTTAACAGAGGCTAGGCTTCAATTATCCGCAACAAGGGGTCTAAGGATAGATTAAATAAAATAGAAGAAAGGGGACATCCTTGTCAAGTGCCGCGACACATAATTATCGGTTCACTCTTGGTGCCATTGATCAAGAGAGGTGGTCGGAGATTCATAAAATAATTAAATTAAATTAATAAAGTTTAGGCCAAATGCTCGGTGAGATAATATGTTAAATAAAAAGGGCCATGATATTGTGTCGAAGGCTTTTTCGGCATCGAGACTCAAAAGCAAGTTTGGAGTCATCGGGTGATTATTGGCAGCTACAATTGCTGCAATCGCTGTACGAATACCTTTCACCAATTGTCGTCCGTTAATAAATCCTAGTTGATGTGAAGAGAAGATGGGAGTAGATAATGATTACAGTCTAGTGGAAATAATTTTTTATAGAATTTTAAAATCCACATTAAGTACAGTTATAGGATGGTAAGAGCTTAGTAAAATTTGGTCACGGTAAGGTTTTGGAATTAGAGTAGTGAAAGTGTCATTGAATGAAGAGTAAGTAGGATTCCTTTTGTGTATTGAGCGATTGAGTTCTAATAGTGTGGGAAGAATATCAGTCTTTAGTATTTTAAAATATTCCCTTGAGAACCCATCAGGTCCAGGAGTTTTGCAAGTATGTAAAGATGCTATTGCCGAACTTATTTCCAATTCAGTGATGTCTACATCTAATTATTCAATTTGTTCAGATGTTAGTTTAGGCAACTTGGCTTCTTTAAGTAGGGAATCAATGGATAATTGATTCGAGGGCATTGCTGAATATAAATCATTATAGTATCTACAAAATGCCGACGCGATATCTGAAGTTCTTGTCAGGGAAGGGGAATTGTAATCTACCTTAACAGAGACTATGTGATTTCTTCGTCTAGAAGTTTTAATTAGGCCAATAGGCGACCAGTACGTGCTCCCCATCTATAATATCTGTTTTTCGTAAAATCCAAACGCAACTGAGCCTGAGATAATAGAAAATTTTCCAATAAAGATTTCGCTTGTTTATATATGACGAAATTCTCTTCCGAGGGATTAGTTAGATAGGTGGAGAATGAGATTTGTAAGCTAATTTGAAGAGTCATACTGTTTCCTTTGGGTTTTGTTGCAATTGGAGATATATACGAAATTATGTGACCATGCATTACAGACTTAGAGGCCTCCCAAAAAAGGACAGGATTATCTCAGTTGGAGATATTATTGTCTGTATAGTCTTGCCAGTGGTGCTGCAGATATTTACGGAAATGTTCCGACTGGAACAAGTATGTCGGGAATTTCCAGGTGCGATGCTGAAAGCTTGAGACAGGTAATTTAAAAGAGAGCTCAATGGGGGCATGGTCAGATATGATAATATCTCTGATATTAGCTGAGTCTACTTCCGTAACTAAGCTATCGGCCACTAGAAAAAGTCTATTCGTGATTGTGAATGGTGAACTCCTGAGAAAAAGGTAAAGGTCTTCTCTGTTGGATGAAAAAGCCTCCATATGTCAGTGACATGTGAGTGCAACATAAATTTGGTTAGTGCAATCCAGGAAGGGGAATTAAGATTAGATAGGGTCTGGGATTCCCCATCAATTTGTTAACTAGTTATGCCACAGAGCTATGTCGTGCATCATGGCTGTTGAAGCCATCATTTTTATCTGTTGAGTAAACTTTGGTAGAATAGTCAAAATAATTTTGTCATTTTCATAATATGTACATTAAGATTTTTCATTGTACACACACAATAATAGCAAAAAACAAAACACATATTAGACATGAAAATGTAAAAACACAGTTTTGTTTTGCACCGCATGTATTTGTATGAACTAGAAAAAAATATAGGAACCATGTTTTAATCAAATTAACTGTCAATATACTACATACTTCTAAAAAAAAAAAAAATCTATATGTGGTTTCACACAATGAGAGCTTTATGGTATCAATTTCATATATTGACCTCTACACTCACAAAGACGGATAGATTACTTTGCTAATTAGGTGTCCATCTATTTTAAAATGCTCAGATAGCCTCACGTCCTAACCCAGGAAACTGACCCCCTGACCCCATCAAAGTGTTATCAAAGGGAGGGTGTCGACCTGTTAAAATCAATTAACTTGATAAAAGTTGTACTATATCTACTGATGTGTCAGAATGGGAATTAGTGTCTATATATAACATTATACAATAAGCTATGAAATGTTTACTGATGGATTCTATCAAAAGGTGAGGAGATAATCTCCAAGAGCGAGGGAGCATAGTGTTGAGACTCCTCTTAAAACAATAACAGTGGGGTGTGGTCAGACCACGTAATAGGCAAGATATCCAACATTATATAAATCATATTCTGCCAGTAGGGTGCGGAATGCAAGATGTTGGCCAGTATGGTTGGTGGTACTGGAGGGTGGTCGTGATTTATCTAGTTTACGGTCTAGACTCAAATTAAAATCACCCAATAATACAATGGAACCCTGTCAAATTTTCTGAGTAGCTAAGCACACTTTCCAAAGAAACTGGACCTGATTGGAGGGGTTGGGTACAGGATCCCAACGGTCAAAATACCAACGTGGGGATCCCGACCATCAGAATGCTGGCAGGGGGAGGGGGGAGCGGAACGAAGCCCCTTGCGGGCTCGGTGGCTTAACTCACACTCCATGGGTGTTGTGGACATCCAAGAGTGGGAATAGCTGTGGTGGCGCGGTTGGAATCCCAGCATCGGGATTTTGACCACCTGGACTCCGACCACCGGGATCCCGACTACATCCCAATTGGAATTAGTGGCATACAGGTTATAGAGATTAGAGTCACCAATCTATTCTCCAAACGACCCATAAGAATAATATACCACCCAATTTTATCTGCCACTTGTGAATGTAATACAAAAAAGAGCGAATTATACTCACCGATAATTCCATTTCTTCATAGTGACCTCATGGTAGCCCTTACAATGGGATATGCCAAAAGGGTTGGGTCAACAACAACAATAAAAAACATATAATGCAATGATCATTTATTCTGAAATAGCTTCTTGCAAAACATGACCCCCAAAGTGGGCGGCAGAAATAATCAAGGCATAGTTCCTGGGAAAAATGTGAATAAACGACCATGTGGCTGCTTCACATAACTCCTTCACTGAAGCTTGAGCCTTCCTTGCCCATGACGTTGCTATTGCCCTTGTCGAGTGTGCCTTAATTATAGCTTGAACATCTCAGTCTTCATTCTTGTAAATGAACACCATAAATTCCCTGATACACCTGGAAATTGTTTGTTTTGTAGGAGTACATCCCTTCTTAGCTCCTTCAAGAATGACAAATTGCTGCTTGGTTGCTCTTATTTCCTTCATTCTGTCCAGATAAATGGAAATCCCTCTAACAAGATCAAGGGTATACAACTTCTCCTCATCTTTCGGATTAGGAAAAAATCAAGGCAAAATGATGTTCTGATTCATATGAAAATATGTCCTCAAGATGACTTTATCTGGCATAATATTCAAATAGGGCTCCTCTGCCCACAAGGCAGTTGCTCTCTTCACCAGGTACTTGCCACAAGATAAACTATTTTCCAAGACTGAAACTTCAAAGAGGTCTCCTGTAAGGGTTCAAATGGTGTTTCTGTCAATGCATTCAAGACCAGATTCAGATCCCAGGGAACCACCAGAGACCGGATGGATGGATGAATTCTCTTAATTACCTGGCAAAATCTCCTTATTAAGCTTTCATGTGCCAGCTTCCTTGTCCAACAGAACACTTAAGGCTCCAATTTGACTCTTGATTGTCGCAACTGCAAGCCCTTGGGAAGATCAAGTTTGCAAAAATTCAAAACTTGTACCATATTGGACTCCACAATACTTTGATCCGATCCCCTCTAAGAAATGAATGTTATCCACACTGTACTGTATAGTACACCTCTAAAGAAAGTTTCTTCCTTGCCTGCATCAGGATTTCAATTACTTGATCTGACAACCCCTTACACTTCAGTCTATTCCACTCAATCTCCACGCCCTCAAATGCAATGCTTGAGGGTCTGGATGTCATACTGGACCTTGGAGTAACAGATTTAGCTTCACTGGTAAGACCCATGGCTCCTGCACCATCAGCTTTTTGAAGAATCGCGATCACTTATACTTGATCCTCCATTATTTTCTTTAGAACCCTTGTTATCATCAAGAATGGAGGGGAAAAAATACCCCAACCTGCATCTACATTGAACTGACAGTGCATCTAGGGCCTTGGCCTCGGGATGATAGTATCTGAAAAAGAGCTCTTCATCTTTCTGTTGATGCCACCAGATCTATATCGGGTTGCCTGAACTTGTCCACCAGTTGATGAAAAACATAGTTGTTTTATTCCCATTCTCCGGGAAGAATCTCTTTCCGGCTCAAGTAGTCTGCTACTATGTTCTCCTTCCCGGGCACATACAATGCTGTTAAAGATTTTAAGTTCTTTTCAGCCCAACTCATAATCCTTGCTGTTATCCACATTAAGGAGCTGCTACTCGTGCCTCCCTGATGGTTCAAGTGAGCCACTACTATCACATTGTCGGAAAAGAGTCTGAGATGCATTCCACCTACCTGATCTTGGAAATTAACTATCGCTTTCAAAACTGCCATTGCTTCCCTTAAATTTGTAGATATCAGACCTTCTCTTTTAGACCAGCTCTCTTGTTTGACTTCTCCTGCAATATGAGCTCCCCATCTATCGACATCACTATAAACTAGGGTTGATCGAGACATGTTGCTCTGTTTCGCAAATCTTTGCTTGCCCACCAGGCCAAAGAATTTCCTGTCTTTCAATTTAATGTCACTAAGCTTCCCAACTGGGTAGCCTTGCTGGGTATAGCTCAACATGTTCCATTGAAGATCCCTCATTCGCCACTGGGCCTAAGGAACTATATCTATTGTAGATGCCATCATACCCAAAAGACGAAGTCCCTTTCTTAAATGAAACCTTTTCCTTTTCACAGAAGATGCTGATAAACTCTGAATCTTTGTACATCTTTCTTCTGAAATGGAGACATTGTGTTCCTGCATATCTACTGTATCTCCACTCCCAAGAAATTTAATTTTGTTACGGAAATTAGACGAATTTTCTGCCAATTCAGGATCCACCCATGGCTTTGTAGGAACTGAATCATATATTCCAAGCTTGCCTTCACGATCTCTTCTATTTATCCAGAAATCAGAATGTCATCCAAATATGGGCAGATTTCTATGCCCCGTTGTCTTATGCATGCTATCAATGTTACTAGCACCTTGGTACAGTAAATACCCTTGGAGATGATGTCAGTCCGAATGGGAGGCAAGTAAATTGGAAATGACTGCTCTGGATGCAGAATCTTAGATATTTTCTGCTTCCCTGGCTTATAGGAACATGGATCGATCTATTGAAGCCATAAAATCTGCTTTCTTAAGTCCTACCAGGATTGACTTTAATGTCTCCATCCAAAATTTCTTTACCCTGATATGGCTGCTTAAATCCCTGAGGTCCAGGACAGTCCTGAATCCCCATGAACTTTTTTCCACCATGAACAGATGTGGATAAAATCCTTTTCCTGCTCCACAGGCACCGACTCACCTTAACAGTTGCTCCAAACTGGCATCCAGTGCATCAATCTGGTCTTTGGTAGACTTGGCGCCACAAACCTGCTCCTTTCTGGGACTGTCAGAAACTCGAAATGATATCCGTTGTGTATTAAATCCAGCACCCATCTGTCTTTGACCGAAACATTCCATTCTTCGAGTCCGCCTTGCTCCCACCGTGGGAGGGCTGTCGTAGTCATTGCCTTTTATTCTTCTTTTATAACTGGCAAAAGGACTGTCTAGACGTGTATCTCCTGTTATACTGCCTGCCAGGCCTATACGCTTTGGTCTCTCTGTACTGTTGTCCGGAAGAAGGACGTGCAAAGAATCTCTTTTTTGTCTATCATGTGGTAGCCTAACTGAATTTCCACCAGTTAATCTGTGTACCATGCCTTCTAATTTAGCTCCAAACAATAGAGGCCCCTCAAAGGGTAATGATGCTAGCTTGTTCTTAGAGTGCGCGTCTGCTGCCCACGGTCATAGCCACAATGACCTCCTTGCTGTGACTCCTGACGCCATTGACCTGGCTGAAAAAGATACAACAGCCAATGAAGACTCGCACAAAAATTCAGTCGCCTTCTGCACAGGAGTGCAGAAGGAGTGGCTCCGTATTTAAGAGGATTACAGCTCCTGCTCTGGAGAATCCTAACCCTGTCATTGCCATACACCTGGACCTCATACGAAACGACAGGTGAGGGGTAAAAACTATATGGAGCCTTTGAAGTAAAAATTCTATTTAACAACTTGTAGGGAAGTGCTTGCTACACTCGGAATAATTAACTTACCATATTCAATTGAAAGGCGTCCACTGTATTAAGCCTTAATTATCATCGCATTCTAGGTGCAGTGTCGTTTGATATTAACTTTGGAAAAATCTATATCTATTTTTATTAAGAACGTTTTTTATCAACCGCTGTTGAGAGAATTTTTGTCTACCATCAACCAAAGACATTTACCAACAAATCGATTGATTGGTTTATATGGACTTTATCTATCTATCTATCTATCTATCTATCTATCTATCTATCTATCTATCTATCTATCTATCTATCTATCTATCTGTATATGTATGTGTGTGTGTATATATATATATATATATATATATATAATTCCAGCTGAGGGTTGTCCATGTACATTGTGAATGTTTTTATTGTGAACATTTACATATTGGCATACATGCTATATGATTATTAAAATAACTTTTAGTTAATTGCACTTTTGCTCTGTGGAAGGCGCTTCTTTAAATTTCCTCCTGCCTTCTGCATGATCTCAAGATTCCTCATCAAATACTGTTTATAAATGTTTTCCTCCAAATCAGTATGAATAACATTTTCCCATATCCTCAGGGTTCTTGACACTGAAGTAATGGCAACCCCCGCTTTCAGAGATACGGCAGCTGACACATGTACAGTAAGCATTTAAGAGAATTCTCAATTCTTTTATCCATGGTGTCACAGAGAAAAACCCATCCTCCAAAGGTATAGGAACTCTCAGCCACAGCTGCATCAACTCTAAGTAATGTGCACCAATTCAGGAACTGATCATCTCTGATTGGATACATGCGGTCTATGCAAGATAGTTTCCAGTGACGCTTATCCAAATTTTGCCACTCTTTGGTAATCAATTCTTTCATTACCTTATGTATCGGAAAAACTCCCTTTTTTCACTTTGTTTTCAAATAACAGATCCCGTTCTTCTGCTGGCTCTACAGATTCTTTATACTTCATAGTTTTATAAATGTTTTTCACCATACTCTCTACTACTGTAAGTCCGTATTAAATATCATGATTCTTCCTTTATCTCACCAGACTCCTCACTAGAGATATCATACAATTCATCCTGAGATAATTCATCAGATGAAATAGCTTCATCAAGCAAACTTGAGATCTTGCTCTTTTAAACCCCAGCATTTCCAAAAAGTCCTCTTTAGAGACGGACTCCTTCATCCATTCCATCAATTCAGAAAATTGATTAGACTGTTTACATGCAGATGATTGATCCTCTTCACAATTCTTACAGACATTATCATGAGCACCAAAAAATCCTTTATCACATATTGCACATATCAAGCTAAGATGCTTCTTTGTCAGTCTCTTCCTAGATGTTGTAGTACAGTATCTGATTGTACACTGAAAATAACAATAACCGCCTATAACTATCTAAACTCAGAAACTAATAAATAAGTCCATCATAACTAAAGGACTTACCTCCCTAGGGCATTTGTAGGCTTATAGGGGGGAGGTTCCTTCTCCATTTTCAGCAAATTGCTGAAACTGCTGTCATTGCATGCTGCTGACTGGCGGTGCCATGTTTAAATAGGCTTCCTGCTTCAAAAGTGCCTCTGCACATGCGCAAACGTACCAGCACAGCCTCCAGGGCCCATGTGACCTGCTGTGCATCATGGGTCCTCCCTGATCCCAGAAGCGTTATGTAATGACCGGCGGTGCCATGCTTGCAGTTGCTCATTCCAGCTGGCGGGGGCTCCAGGCACACACAGCTGCTGCTATCTTCCGGAAACCGGAAGTGTGGCGCCACATCCCGCTGCCAAACACTTGATCCGGTATGTAGCAGAACAAGGGCAGGATTCCACTAAAGGGCCACACTCCCCATATGACACTAGCATACTTGGGCAGAATTTTTATACAAGGCCACACTCCCATAAGCAGTTAGTTTCCCCCGGCTCCTGTCCTGGAAGCAAGTCCTATAAAAAAACAAACGTCCCTACTCTGTCTAAGCTATGATAGACAGAAGAAAGACCGAGAGGAAGAGGAGGAGTGAGGTAATGTACCCTCAGGTGGGCGGTCCCTGAAAAAATGTCCTGTATAAATTAGGGGGAGGGGATGTAATCCCATTGTTAGGGCTGTCATTGGGGAGTGTATAAGAAGAAACAGTTACCAAATAAAATGGCCACCACTGTCAGGGCTTGGCTTGATGTGTGTACTTGGTATAGGGGCTGATTCAGAGATGGACGCAGCGGGCGCATCCATCTGGTCTGTGCACGTGCACTGGCCGAAGTGCGCGTGCGTGACCTTTTATATTGTGGTCACATCTAGGAAGGATACAGCCGCAGTGTGATTGACAGCGGCGTGCGTTTGCTGGGGTTTGCTGGGTGGCGATGCAACGTTGCATGGGCGGGCCAAATGTGGCCATGCCGTGACCATTTTTGGGGCTGCTACGTGACCTCATGCAAAGCCGATCTGATTAAGAAAATGGCAGCCAAGCGCCTGGCTGCGCTGCCAGGGTCAACCTTAGTTTGATGCGTCTGCAATTAGATTGCAGACGCATTGAGAGGCGGCCTATCACACATGCTGGCGGCTTGCCCTGTGCTTGGCAGACCCCAGCATCTGAGAAGATGGACGCAGATCTGGCTGCATATGTAGCTACCTGCGTACATCTCTGAATCAGGTCCATAGTGTCTAGATCAGGGGACAATTGCTACAGCTGAATGTAACAGGCATGGAGGTTTGCTGTAGTTCCTTTGCATGGGCAAAATGAAGGATGGATAACAATCAGGGGCGCTTTAAGAGAGGATGAGGCCCGTGTTTAGCCTCCTCCATTCAGGCCCCCTCCTCTCTGCCCAGACACTGTAGAGTCTGAGCACTAGAGGGCTCAGATTCTACTGCGCATGCACAGATCTGGCATGGCGCCCATTTTCCCTGAGATTTCTCTACTGCGCATGCGCAGAACTCCGTGAAAATGGCCGCTGTTCTAATAGCGCTGTCGATGCCGGCGCTGGACTTCGGAGGGATGAGTATTTTAAAAATGGATGCAGTTTGTGCGGTGGGGGCCCCCTCTGGACTCAGGGGCCCGTGTGCACCGCACACACTGCACCCATTATAGAAACGCCAATGATAACAATGATATACTGTACTATAACCGATGACTAATAGGCTGAAGACAACATAAGCACAATAACATGCGGCTCTTTGTACAGAGACTATAGGGCCTAATTCAGCAGTTGTAGTTTTGCTAAAAGTAGCAGAACTACAACTCTTTTCGCTAGAATGCGGGGGACACCGAGCCCAGGGCAAGGCCGCCCTGCATGCCTAATCATATACAGCGGGTGCATCACTATATATGATTAGGGTTGCACCCTGCCTACGCACCTTTTGGGTCGCAGCGGTTGTGTGTGATATCACGCAGTGGCTGCAGCCCGCCCCTGTAAACGGTCCAGAAATATTTAGACATTCAGCTCGAGGACCATTCAGGTCTAGGTGAGGGTTGTTTCCCGAGTTGTATTAGGCAGTTTGACAGGAATGTCCCACTCTGAGAGAAGCTTAGCACCAGCTTCCAAATTGGAGGCAACGTAGCATTATCCTTCGTGGCTAATAATCAATTTCACTGGAAATCCCCAACGCACCCCCCCCCCCACACACACACACAAAATGCAGCATCGTTGCCCCCCCCCCCCACTGACTCCTTATAAACAGCGATCACAGTTTAAGATCTCGCGAATGTGCACATTGCCACTCACACATGCGCAGAAGTGTGGAAATCTGCAAGTACCAATTTCCGCACTTCTGCAGGGCTTGCTGAATTAGCCCTATAGTTGGAAGTGATGCTGAGGACAGACTGAGATGAGTTTCTAGCTGAATGTAGTGGAAACACAGGCAGACACTGGCCCTCATTCCGAGTTGATCGCTCGCTAGCTGCTTTTAGTAGCAGTGCAAACGCTAAGCCGCCGCCCTCTGGGAGTGTATCTTAGCTTAGCAGAAGTGCGACCGAAAGGTTAGCAGAACTGCTCGTGAAATTTTTCATGCAGTTTCTGAGCAGCTCCAGACCTACTCCTACCTTGCGATCACTTCAGTCAGTTTAGTTCCTGCTTGGACGTCACAAACACGCCCTGCGTTCGGCCAGCCACTCCCCCGTTTCCCCAGGCACGCCTGCATTTTCACCTGTCACGCCTGCGTTTTTTAGCAAACTCCCAGAAAACGGTCCGTTACCACCCAGAAACACCCCATTCCTGTCAATCATTCACCGATCAGCAGAGCGACAGAAAAGCGTTGCTCGCCCTTGTGTAAAACTGCATAGTTTTATGTGAAAGTACTTTGCGCGTGCGTACTGCGGCCCGTACGCATGCGCAGAATTGCCGATTTTTAGACTGATCGCTGTGCTGCGAACAACGTCAGCTAGCGATCAACTCGGAATGGGGGTCATTGTTGTTTGCAGGAAGGCACAAACTGGACACTGACTGGCTGCAGTAATAACACAGGCTGAATACTGCTGGCTGCAGTGGAAACCCAAACTGGACACTGGCTTGCTGTAGTGATTATCATGCTGAATGCTGCCGGCTGCAGTGAAGGCATGAACTGAACACTGGCTGGCTGCAAGTAGATTGCAGTCTGGCAGTGGCTGAAAATGCTGATTGATTACAGGCTGGCAGTGGCTGAGAATGCAGGCTGAGCACAGGCTCCCTGTGGCTGAGAATGCAGGCTGAAAAAAACCTGGATATGGACCGTAGTAGCAAGTTTCTTACTCACTGTTTTCTGCTAAACCCTTCTCATTGGAGCTGAAGGTAACGGATTGGCCCGAATTGCAGGAAGAGCCTGAGATGCTCCTCACTGACCACTTTCAACATTACGGCACCCACAGTCCCGGCCTGGCGGGGACGCCAGCATGTGGAACGCCAACCCCATCAGCATGGAACAGGAGAGGAGCCTGAACAGAGACAAGTCTCACATAGCATCTTATATATAAAGAAGAAGAAAAGTACAGGCTCCGGCTGAAATTCAAAACACAATATATAAAAAATATAAAATATATCTTTAATACATTTGACTAGGAGATTTTCTATCTCTCAAGGGTAAAACAACAATAAAAATGAACACTGTAGGATACTACAAAGAATTAACCCTTTCAATTTGAATGTCCACAGTTCCTGGCTAGGACACTAATCCACATTTGCCCACAAGTTATTTCGTGTAAAGCTTTTTACCAGACTTGCTTCCGGATAGAGTCCCCTAGGAATCCCATGCAAATGGAGTCCAGATGGCAATTGGGGATAAGTCCGGGTCTATAGAGAAACTTGTGCCGGAATTTAATCCAGTGGATGCTGATTGGTCCAGATAACGCCAGGAGGTGGATATGGGTGCTGGTACTTGTGGTCCTACAAGGAAAATCCCAACGCGTTTCGCTGGTCTAATGGATGCCAGCTTCCTCAGGATGTTATGCTCCTGAGG